>NC_134115.1:46138226-47388226 GCF_040939455.1 Microcebus murinus | reverse complement strand
AACCACACCAGCATTTATTGTTTGGAGATTTTTTGATAAAGGCCATTCTCACTGGGGTTAAGTGATATCTCATTGTAGTTTTGATTTGCATTTCCCTGATGATTAGGGATGTTGAGCATTTTTCCATATGTTTGTTGGCCATTCTTCTGTCTTCTTTAGAAAAGTTTCTGTTCAAGTCCTTTGTCCACTTTTTAATGGGGTTATTTGATTTTTTCTTCCTGATTTTCATGAGTTCTAAGTATATTCTAGTTATCAGTCCCTTTCTGATGCATAGGATGCAAAAATTTTCTCCCATTCTGCAGGTTGTCTGTTTACTTTCATGACTGTTTCTTTGGCTGTGCAGAAGCTTTGTAGTTTGATCATGTCCCATTTATTTATTTTTGTTGCTGCTGTGATTGCCTTTGGGGACTTCTTCATAAACTCTTTGCCCAGGCCGATGTCTAGGAGAGTGTTTCCAACTTTTTCCTCTAGAGTTCTAATAGTTTCATACCTTAGGTTTAAGTCTGTTATCCAGCGTGAGTTGGTTTTTGTGAGAGGTGAAAGGTGTGGGTCCTGTTTTAGCCTTCTGCAGGTGGCTATCCAGTTTTCCCAGCACCATTTATTGAAAAGGGATTCTTTTCCCCAGCGTATCTTTTTGCCTGCTTTGTCAAAGATTAGATGGCTATATGAGGATGGTTTTATATCAGGATTCTCACATCTGTTCCACTGGTCCATATGCCTATTTTTGTGCCAATACTATATTGATTTAATTACTACAGCTTTGTAGTATAGTTTGATATCTGGCATATTAATGCCTCCCATTTTGTTTTTGTTGCCTAGAATTGCTCTTGATATTCGGGGTCTTCTTTGGTTCCATACGAAGCGTAAAATTATTTTTTCTATATCTGTGAAGTATGCTGATGGGATTTTAATAGGTATTGCATTGAATCTGTAGATCAGTTTGGGTAGTATAGACATTTTGATGATATTGAGTCTGCCGATCCACGAGCATGGTATGGATTTCCATCTGTTTACATCCTCTGCTATTTCCTTCCTCAGTGTTTCATAGTTCTCCCTGTAGAGGTCTCTTACGTCCTTGGTTAAGTATATTCCTAGGTACTTTAATTTCTTTGTTGCTATTGTGAAGGGAATTGAGTCTTTGATTTGGTTCTCAATTAGATTGTTGTTGGCATATATGAATGCCTCTGATTTCTGTGTATTGATTTTGTATCCTGAGACTTTACTAAATTCATTGATCAGTTCCAGGAGTTTCTTGGTTGAATCTTTGGGGTTTTCTAGATACAATATCATATCATCAGCAAACAGTGAAAGTTTGATCTCTTCTGCCCCTATTTGGATACCTTTGATTCCATTTTCCTGTCTGATTGCTGTAGCCAAGACTTCCAGCACTATGTTGAACAGAAGTGGAGATAGTGGGCAGCCTTGTCTGGTTCCAGTTCTAAGTGGGAATGATTTCAATTTTTCCCCATTCAGTATGATGTTGGCTATGGGTCTGTCATATATGGCTTGTATCATTTTTAGGTATGTCCCTTCTATGCCTATTTTCTTAAGTGTTCGTATCATGAAAGGGTGTTGAATTTTGTCAAAAGCTTTTTCTGCATCTATTGAAAGAATCATGTGGTCTTTGTTTTTGCTTCTGTTTATGTGGTGAATTGCATTTATAGAGTTACATATGTTGAACCATCCCTGCATCCCTGGGATGAAGCCCACTTGGTCGTGGTGAATTATTTTTTTGATAAGTGTCTGGATTCGGTTGGCTAAGATTTTGTTGAAAATTTTTGCATCTATATTCATTAGGGATATTGGTCTATAGTTTTCTTTTTTTGTTGCATCCTTTCCTGATTTTGGTATCAGAGTAATATTCGCTTCATAAAAGGTGTCGGGGAGGTTTCCGTTCTTCTCGATGTTGTGGAATAGTTTCTGCAAGATAGGTCCTAGGATATGGTCAATCTTAGAGAATGTCCCGTGAGCTGATGAGAAGAATGTATATTCAGTGGATTTTGGGTAGAATGTTCTGTAGATGTCAGTCAGACCCAATTGTTCTAGAGTTTTGTTTAAGTCCATTATTTCTTTATTAATTTTCTGTTTGGAGGATCTGTCTCGTGCCGTCAGTGGGGTGTTGAAATCTCCGGTGATTATGGAGTTGCTATTAATCCATTTGCTTAGCTCCAGTAAGGTTTGCTTTGTGAATCTGGGTGCACCTAAGTTGGGTGCATATATATTTAAAATTGTTATCTCTTCTTGTTGAACTGTGCCCTTCACCATTATATAATGACCCTCTTTGTCTTTCACTACTTTTGTTAGTTTAAAAACTAAATCGTCTGAGATTAGAACTGCCACACCAGCCTTCTTTTGGCTTCTATTTGCTTGGAATATTGATCTCCACCCTTTTATTTTTAGTCTATATGCATCCTTGCAGGTTAGATGTGTTTCCTGAAGACAGCATATACTTGGTCTGTATTTTCTTATCTATTCAGCCAGCCTATGTCTTTTGAGTGGAGAGTTTAAGCCATTCACATTTATTGAGAGAACTGATAGGTAAGGTAGATTACTGATCTTTCTGTTGGGTTGGATGTTGTTGCTATGATTTCTGTCTTGAGCCATTGTAATATCTGGCCTTTAATATCTTTGGGTTTTGGTTGTTTTTATATTCATGGGTTATTATTATCATGTTCCGTGCATAATGCTGTTTTAAGTACTTCTTGTAGGGCTGGTCTTGTCTTGGTGAATTCTCTGAGCCTTTGCTTGTCTGAGAATGTTTTAATTTCTCCTTCATATACGAAGCTTAGTTTTGCAGGGAATAATATTCTAGGCTGGGCATTGTTTTGTTTCAAAAGAGTGAGAATGGGGCCTCAGTCTCTCCTTGCTTGTAAAGTCTCATTAGAGAAGTCTGATGGTATTCGAATTGGCTTTCCTTTGTATGTTACTTGCTTCCTTTGTCTTACAGCTCTTAGAAGGGCCTCTTTAGTTGATACTTTGGTCAGTCTGATGACTGCATGTCGTGACGTCTTCCTGTTTGCGTTGAATCTCCCAGGGGTCCTCTGAGCTTCTTGAACTTGTATATCAAGATTTTCAGCAAGGCCTGGGAAATTTTCCTCTATTATATCTTCAAACAGCTTGTCCAACCCTTGAGTGTTGTCTTCTTCCCCTTCTTTTAACCCTATGACCCTCACATTAGGTTTCTTCACATAATCCCACAGCTCTTGTAGGCTTTGCTCTTTTCTCTTGTTTCTCTGCTCTATTTCTGTGACTGATTTATTTAATTGGAGGGTGTTATCTTCAAGCTCTGAGATTCTTTCTTCTGTTTGATCTAGCCCTGTTCTTGAGACTTTCCACTGTATTTTGTAGTTCCTTGAATTGATTCTTCATTTCCAGGAGTTCGGTTACACTTTTCTTCATTGTGTCTATTTCTTTTCCCATATCCTGGAGGCTTTTTGTGGTTTCTTTGTGTTGGTTATTGAGTTGTTGTTGCAGCTGGGTGAGTGTTCTTATGATCCACATACGAAATTCCTCTTCTGTCATATTGGTTGCCTGATTTTGATTGGTGTCCGTTTCTAGGGGGCTGGTGCTCCTCTTTGGGGGAGTGTTTTCCGTTTGGTTCTTCATATTTCCTGAGTTCTTGCGCTGATTTCTTCCCATGTCGATCAGTTGTTGTTTCTTTCCTTAAGTTATTGTTTGGGTATTCACACACCTTGTTTAGTTTCTGAGGCGTTAGGTGGTGTCTGTGGGTGAAATTGGACCACTCCCTGTATATTGAGTCAGTGGGTGCCGTGGAAAGGCTGTGCAAGATGTCGTCCCTGTCAGTAGGTGGCGTTTGCTTGGAGGAACAGGCTATGCTATTATCAGCTCTTGTTCTGGGCGGAGCTGGGTTGGGTAAGCCTGCCCTCAGGCCGTTAGCAGGGGTCAAAGTTCTGTTCTCTACTTCCAGGGAAAGCTGTCAGGGTGGGGCTGGAATGGTCCGGCTCAGCCAGAAAGTCTGTGTGTGGGGGTGGGGCTGTCTGAGACCCGGAGTCTGGAGCGGCCTCGCTTCTTTCCACCCTCCCAACTCCGCAGCTACTCCTGGGCCTCTGCCAGCAGGCCAGACCACAAGCCACCAGGCCTCCCTGGACTGTGATGCCGGAGGGGAGGTTCCCTGCACAGGAACGCCACCTGGGTTGGGCGCACGGCCTCCTCCTGGGAGGAGGGTTTCCCTCTAGGACCCGATCTGCCCCTGGAGGCACACACACCTCAGTAGGCTGTTCACGTATAACCCTTCTGTGCTCCGAGCAATGCTAGCCCTCGGTGCAGGGGATCTGGTCTGCAGGTCCGACCTCTGGGTCCCAGAGTTCAAACTGTATCCCCACCAGGGAGAGGATTTCCGGTCCCAATTCACCCACAGGGAGCCCAAGCTGGGTCTATGTCTCTCAGCCTCTGAGTCGGCACCGTTCTCCTGGGAACATGGTGCCAGCAGCACCTGGGAGGGTGGGCGGGTAGGGAGCTCACAGTCTGAGTTCCCCTGAGTCAGCTGTATGGTCCCAAAAGGGAAGGTCCCATTCCCTGGAGGTGCCTCTGGCTGGTGGCTGTATTGTCTCTCTGGGCAGCCGCAGGTAGGGTCGGCGGAGGGGAGGAGGAGGCAATATGGCGCCTGCCACACGGCTCGTAGACCCAACTTTTAGATTGCTCTTTCCAAGTGGGAGAGGGGAGAGATTGGGTAACTCAAGGTTATGTTTTACAATATATTTGTCCCTCACTTTTCTTTCTTTCTTCACTGAATGTGAAGCACCCAGTTTAAGAGCAGGGAAAAATATTATATTTGGATTGGCCTCGTTCTCTCTCTCTCTCTCTCTCTCTCTCTCTCTCTCTCTCTCTCTCTGTCTCCCTCTCCTTCTCTCCTTCTTTCTGTCTCTGTCATTGCTTAACACCTTTCAAATATAAATATTGCTTCTATTATTTTTATGCTGCTTATTTCTTTAATGTAATTTTACTTTTTGTTATTTATCGTTTTATGTTCAGTGGCCAAAAATTATATGATGTAGTTTTGTATTCTCACTTTACCCTGAAAAATCTCTGTAACCATAACCTGATCACATGCAGAAGTTAATTTTTTATATACGCTAAAGCATTGGAGAACAGAAGTGAGGAGGTGGTAGAGCTGGCAGTGAGGGGTGCTATCATAGCCTGCCCCACACAGGTCCCTGGGCAGCACCACTAGATGGACCTTGGTCCATCCTGGCTCCCTTGGAGCAGCTATAGGAGATTATGGTGCAGCCCCAGTTGGAGACTGCTGAGCTTTGTGAGCTCAGAGGAGAGGGTGAACTTGGCCATGCCTCAATCCTCCCAGCCTGCCGGGTCTGCACTGCAGAGGTCAAGGAAGTCTTGTGGGCACAGAAACAAAGTAAATAGAGGGAACCCTGCCCACATGACTACACCTAATGAGCTGGAAAAGAATTCAGGAGCTCATCTGTGCCCTTATTTATGTGCTTCCACATTCTAATTCCCCTAGGAGACCACCGCCCCAGGCACAAACTCTAATTTGTTCAAACATCCAGAGTGTACATCATAAAGCATGAAATAAAAAGAGCCAGTGGCAGTTTGAGAACTTGCAAGGAGATCAGAGATGGTTAACATATCAACTGGAACAGCTGCAGGTCTTCAGCAGATAATAGGAATGGGCAGTATTGAATTAACTATTTAGATCATTTTGATTAGAGGAAGAGAAGATTGAAGTGGATACTGAGAACCTAGAGTTCTGTCATGCAGACATGGCCAGTATCAGTGGCTCCAGCAAGAGCAACACTGCTATCACAGCAGCCTGTAGAGCATTGGAAAAGACAAAGCTTACTCCAGTGCTAGCTGCATCTTGTGTTTCCTCCCTAGGATCCCGCAAGTCATCACAGTGTAGCGCAAATTATTCGTGCGGCCAGTGCAATCCAAAGCATCTTTTAAATGCTGGTCATGATACAACTTCCTTTATAAACACAACAAAATGAAGCAGTACTTGAACAGAAGGGGCATAGCAGGTGTTTGTGTACGTTTAGCAACAAGTGGGGCAGAGCCTTTCCAGCAACAAATATTAGTAATGTGCATATAGGAAAATGATAATTTCTAATGGCAGCAAAGACCTTTCTCAAAATCCATGTATTTAACCTAATTACTTGTTTGAGAAGAGGACACCAGTAGATAAATGCTCTTTCTTTTTGTTTTCCAGTGGGTACATTCTGCACACAATAGGCACATTTAAAGTTAAAATTTGAATCAGAATAGGGGTCTTATGAGATACAGTCAAATGAGGTAGTTCAGATCATTTATTTATGGCCAGTTTTTACACAGAAGGGCAAAAGAAAAGGTAGAGTAATATTTTAGGTTTTAAGGCTGGCTTTGGGGAAAAGAAGTGCTGATTTCTATGGGAAAGAAGGATTCCAGTTTCTATGGCCAATCTTAGGGGAAAATAGGACTGAGATGCAGGAGGGCAGGAGAGGGTGAGAGAAGAGCTTTTGCTTCTGAGGCTACTTCTAAGGCCTTCACTTTGGGATGTTGTTTTCTAAGTCCCAACAATCTATCTGAATACATAAGAAAATAGTCAGCATCTGCTAAGCCCTGACTCAGGCCATAACAGATATTCTACTAAGTGCTTTTAAATGTTTCAGTTTGTTTGATACAACAAATCTTGAAATATTTCTATCCTGTTTCAAACTGAAGAACTTTGAGGCTCAGAGGAGTTACATGAATTGCCCAGGATCACAGATATCTCCTGGCAGAATGCAGATTCAATTCAGAATCTATATTGCATGTTATAAGTAATCAATTAAGTTTTGTGTTTTGAAATTATGATACAAATTAATCCAAAATTTACATACCATCTTACTGTCTTTCATTGATTTTATTATATTCATTACAATTTTATTGTTAATCCTTAGGAATTTGTAATTTTAATGAAATAATTGCCCTCCGTATAGGTCAAATCTTAATTTAAACAGGAAGAAATGAAGCAACAGTGAAGAAAAATGAAGCTTATTTTATAATGACAATAAAAATAGTATGAAAAAGGGAATATTAGGTAACCAAATTATTAAAACACATAATTCCTGAAATTATTGTACTGTAGTGGTAATAGGAGTTAGGGAAAAGGATATATCTAATGTTAAAATGATAAAAGTAATTTTCCATTAAATTTCAAAATAAGATAGTTATCTGATGATAACCACGCAATCTTAGCAGTCATCAATGTAAACTCTCAGCTCATATGATAGATGAAAATAAAATCTTAATGGAATACAGAATTGATGTAAGATTGGATTTCAAAAAGGGAATTAGTAGAGTGCAGGTTTCAGTCATGATATACCAAGAAGGATTGAACATATCCTACTCTTATTAACATCTAGAGAACTGGCAAAAAATATGCAGAACACCAGCTTATACAGATATTGGACAACAGGCAGCTCAGGGATGTGACCCAGAGGCAAAGAAAAACAGATCTCCTGAGTTCAGTAATTAACCTGACTTTCTTCCTGGTAGTTTGGGGAAAAGAAAAAATGGAAACATCGAGACTTCTAGATAACCAGTCCCGAGCTCTGTGGCAGGTCAGAGGTCAGAGATCAAATGGTGCAGCTTATCATCACTAAGGCCCTCAGGGTGGTGGGCTTTGGATCTTCGGGATGCTGATGGCCTGGATCAAGTATGTGTCTGTGATTCTCTGAAGACCTTTCCATGCATGTCTCTTAAATACAGAACATGGTAGTTTCCATTTTCTGAAAGTTCCTGTATACTTCTTCTTTTTTTTTTTTTTTACTTTACTGTATATATTCTCTAAATAAATCAGAGGACATAACAATTTAAACTATTCTGTTTATTTTCTCAATTTAAGTTTAATTTGCAATAAGAAACTTCAGCTTTCTCAATATAAATGGATTCAAATCTTTGAAATGAAAAGAACTCTTTTTGTTACAGTCACATCCTTGTGAACAGTGGTTTTCTTCTTGCTAAGAACAAAACTTTATCTCTGTCCTGGTCTCTGTTTTTACCTTCTTTATTTTTCATGGCACTCTGTGGATTTGTCCTCTTGAGAAAGGATTTGTTAGACCTGTTTGACAAGTAACCCTCTTAGGAAAAAATTGTATATCTTGTTCACTATTTTATCATTATCACAGGGCTCATAGTCATGACTCCAGATACAATTATTAACAAATGATAGTCTCAGATTTTCCCTTACAAAGGAAGACTTTCAAGTGTGGCTCTGTGTTGGCTGGGCACGGTGGCTCATGCCTGTAATCCTAGCACTCTGGGAGGGCGAGCCGGGCAGATTGCTCAAGGTCAGGAGTTCGAAACCAGCCTGAGCAAGAGCGAGACCCCGTCTCTACTATAAATAGAAAGAAATTAATTGGACAACTAATATATATAGATAAAATTAGCCGGGCATGGTGGCACATGCCAGTAGTCCCAGCTACTCGGGAGGCTGAGGCAGCAGGATCGCTTGAGCCCAGGAGTTTGAGGTTGCTGTGAGCTAGGCTGACGCCACGGCACTCACTCTAGCCTGGGCAACAAAGAGAGACTCTGTCTCAAAATTAAAAAAAAAAAAAAATTCAAAAAAAAACCAGTCAAGTGTGGCTCTGTGGCTGGGCTTCACAAAGGCCTCAGGTCCAGGATGGTTATACTCTTTTGGCATTTTCTTACTAATCGCTCTTCAGGTATTTTCCAAACTACTGATTATCTTATGGTAAAATAGATTAGGATTGAATTTGTCAATCCTAATTTCAAGATCGTTATGTTTTCCCAGCATCGACTCACCTCTCAGGTCAGATAGCCTGATTTCAATCTTACCCTCTGGCTCAATATGCTCTCAGCCATGCATCTTCCAACTTAATTTTTGCTAACTCACTCTTATTGGGCTGGTGTGAGTCAGCTCATCACAACTTTAAACTTTTAGTATACCTTTATTGGAGGATGATTTCTTTTGTCCCCAAAACAATCAACTTCCCAGGACACCAATGTTCTTCTGTAAACAACCTCGGTTGGAAGCTGTGACCCCTCTTCTGATCAGGTACAAAAGGTGTCAAATATTTCCATAGCCTCTAGATGACAGGAGTAAACATTTACAAACAGTGTGTGGGGGGGAATGGGGGGTAGAAGATTGAGTAACTTATCTTCTTTTATTTTTTTTCATTTTTATCTTAAAAAACAAAAGTAATTTTATTTTGTCAAGTGTTGATTTGTATTGAATTCAATTCATTAAACTATTGAACATTTATTAAACTCTAGGTTTCTGAGCTGGCTACAGGAAGTTTTTCTCCCATAAGAAGCTTATTTTGAAGTAACTACTAACCATCCTTAGGTTTTTCAGTCAGTGCATTTCCACTGAGATTCTTGGTTCATCATTCTCTGTCTCATGGTGAAAATGTAGGGCAACGCGGTCCAGAATATGATGCTAGATCAAATTACTCTACTTTTCTTTACTGGTTTCATGACTTTCCATTTTTATACATTCTTTTTAATTTAGTGTTTTTCTTTGCCAGGGTTGTTTCATTGTTTCTGAATTACTATTTCATCTTGAGGTTAGTCCTTCAACAGAGAAGTGAAAATGGAAATGCAAAGGGCCTGTACCATCATTTTCCATACTTTTTAATGCCTCATTTTTTCCCCTTGCTCCATTTAACCTTTGTACAAATCTGTCATTGCATTTGGATATGTTGAAGCAAAAAGAAAACAAATACAAGTCTGAAAATGATGAAAGTGAAAGAATTAAAGTGAAAAACGACACTTTAATTCTTTTAAAGTAAAGTGATGAAAAAAGACAATGGGAATCATTCTCTTCTCTTACTCACTCTTCCACCTACCCAGATATGGTTTCTACTCATTAATTCTACCAAGCCAGCTCTTATTAAGGTTGACAATTCCATCTATTTCCCCAGTGCAGTGGATGGTTTCAATTCACAGAGCAGCTTGCTGATATTCAACACAGTGTTAATCAAAATCATGATAAACTGTCATTGTAAATAATTTACTGTCAGGATTTAAAATAAATTACGTCATGACTTAAAATAAATAAAACAATAAACATATGAATATGATTTTCAGTACATAAAATTCATGAAATCTATCTGGATACCAATATATTTCAAAAAAGTGAACACTGCGTAGAAAATTAATCTATATTCTTTTTTCTGCAGTAATAAGTCCACCCTATTTCTCTCCTCCACTTCAGAAGACAAAGCTCTCAAAGTTATTTTTGATGTATATTGTCACTAACTTCTCTAATTTTCCCTGCCACCAACTCTAGTACAATTTCTGCTGAATAATTTTATCAAACTATCTTTCACTAAGATCACCAATGCCATCTATTTTCCCAATATAGTGGGAAGTTTCAATTCACATTCTGTATGAATGTATTGATTCTTCTAAGTAGTTTTAGTCTTTTTTTTTCTTTTTTCCATTTTTTTTTATTTCAGCATGTTATGGAGGTACAAATGTTAAGATTATGTATATTGCCTATGCCCCGCCTCCCCCCCTAGAGTCAGAGCTTCAAGCATGAAGTTTTAGTCTTTTCAATATGCTCTTATCAAAATTCTTTCTTGTCCTTATAATATATGGCCATGCCAACTCATTTCCTCTTCTTTGTCATTAAAGTTGAGATCATAGGAATGAATTTTAAGTCTTTTTTCTCCTTCTGTAAACTCTTCTCACATGACTACATCTATTACTTCTATTTCTAGTATTTCGATTTATAGACTTGCTTGTAAATTACAGATTCAAATACCCAATGGACATTTGTACTTAGATGTCCACCAGTCAACCACAGGGGATATCTACATATTTTTATTTTATTTCCTGATATGCCCTGCTCCAGCATCTGCTGAGAGAATTTCAATAGTTTTTCCTTCTCATTACAGCATTTAACCCAACAGATATTATTAAATATGATTATCATTTTTGGGTTATTTTCCTTACAAAAATCAAGGACGCAAGAAAGCAGTCACTGCATTTGTTATGTTCACCTCTATATCCTGAGAGCAACAAATATCCTGGCTTAGTGAAAGGCAATTTTTACTTATAACTTGAAATTAATAATGATGGACAAATGAGTTTAATCATCTTCTTTAATAAGGTTGGAAAATAAGGACATTCAGTAATTTCTTATTTAAAGAGTAAACAAATACAAGAAGTTTTTCATAGTAAAAATTTCATGAAAAAAGCAAAATAATCAATCAACTTTATATAATAATAATTATATAAAGAACATCTATTATTATATTAATCACAAGGTAAAGGTGCACATGATATTATATGAACAAAAATAATTTAAATCTTATTAATACTTGAGTAAATAAATGTTGAAATAGATAAATAGATCCATCAGCATGTTCATCTGTAAGGAACTACTGCCAATAGAGTTGAAGACAGTGTTGCTTAATATTCCTGAGCACATTTGAAAAATTTGTTTCAATTCGTGTGATGGTTATAGCAAAAATGAGAGTCATTAGAATGGCAGAACTTCTAGAAGTATGAGATAGCATATTAGTCAATGACAATTTTTTTCTATATTGACCCAGGTATGATTCATTACTAATTTTTGTTCAAACCTGTTTGTTATAGACAAGGCTTTCATGATTTCTAGTCTGACAATCTCCCAGGCACAAGAGCTGTATTTTTTCTCTTGCAGGTAGAAAATGATTCTTTGGAAGTATCTCCTCACAGTGTATATGACCTTCACGATTACCTGGGCAGTCTCTTCCGTTTCTTCCTCCTCATTCAGACAGGCTTTCAGGTCATCTATCTGCTGGAAGACCTGATTGAGGAGTCTGTCTAAAAGGTTCCGATTCCAAACCTCAAATGAGTCCTTTGAGATGAAGAGGTTGAAGATCTGCTGGAACATTTCATAGACGGCAGAGACGGCTTCAATCTTCTGATGATGGTTGCCATCAAACTCTTCCTGGGGGAATCTGAAGTCATTTCTGTCCTGCAGGCAGGAGAAAGGGGAAATTTTCCTCATTTGTGCCAGCAGTCTCAGGGCCCTCAAGTTACCCTGTCTATGGTTGAGAGGCATTTTACAGCCCAGAGAGCAGAGGGACATGCAGCTGAGCCCCACCAGGGCCATCAGTAGAGAAAAGGACGAGGCCATTGGGATGTTGTAGATGCTTCTGGGCTGGCTGAGAGGTGGGTGATGCTGAGCCTTGGTCTCTAGCTTCTCTGAAGACCTTGCTTTGTGTGTAGGCCTTATATGAGAAACGTACTAGTTTCCGTTGTCTGAATGTCCCCAGGATACTTTTATAGCGCAATGGAATTTTCCCCCTTGGCCCTCTGGCGGTTCACTGAAAAATCAACCTGGAAAAGACAGATTAATTAAAAAAAAAAGCATAAAAAATTATTTAGCATGTATACATGGGAGTCTTCAGAATGAAAACCCAAAGGTACAGGGAAAAGTGTCCATTTTTGTGCTTAGGTTCAACAAAGTATAGATAGCTGTGTAGAAATATGATTGGACAAAAAGTTTACGATTTAATGCTAATAAGCTGAGTGAGAAAACCCAGTAAGACCTGTCTAGATTCTTCTGGCTCTCCCTGAGGATGAATTCCTTCCTTCGGGGAATGGAGTAGGACCCCTCTGGAATGGGGGCCTTAGGACCTATGGTCAAACAAGGTAGGTCAGATAATATGTTTGTGGCCAGTTTCACACAGAAATATGAAAGGAAGGTTAGGGTAATATTTTAGGTTTTATGGCTGGCTTTGAGGAAAAAGGGTTCTGGTTTCTATGACCTGCCTTGGGAAAAGAGATTTTAATTTCTATGGCTTGCCTCTGGGAAAAATAGGACTGAGAAATAGGAGACAGGAGAAAGTCAGAGAAAAACTTTTGCTTCTTAGGACTTCATTTTGGGGTATTATTTTCTGAACCCCAACAATTTCTATTTCTTTTTTTTTTTTTTTTTACTTTCCTTTGGGTACTCTTTATACGAGCTTAAAGCAGTGTTTCTCAACCATCGTTTTTCATTATTGCCTCCCCCTTCCCCCATGCCCCAGCATTTGAGAAATTTTTTCCTAATTCAAACACCCATTAAATTTTAATAACACAGATATACTTTATATCTATGTAGATATTCAATGTATATCTCTACATAAGAAAAAATGTACAGTTTACTGTTTTTATTCATTGCAGAGTTGAAAATGTCAAAAAGTTAAGCAAAAAGTTAAATTTAAAAGCTATCGCAGCCTGGGCAATATAATGAGAACCTGTCTCTACAAAAAAATTTTAAAACTTAGCCAGATGTGGTGGCATTTCTCCATAGTCTCAGATACTCTGAAGGCTGAGGCAGGAGGATCGCTTGAGCTTAGGAGTAGGAGGTTATACAGTGAGCTGTGACTGGGCTACTGCATTCCTGCCTTGGGCGACAGAGTGAGACCCTGTCTGCCTCCGAAAGAAAGAAAGAAAAAAAAGAAAGAAAGATCTATTGAAGTTTAACTTAGCTTTATAACTAATTTTGCAAAGTGAATTTTAATTCACTTTCTTTACCTCTATAAGTTGCAATGTATTGATTTAAAAATTATAAATATATGATGATAATATCAATGTAATGATAAATTTAAAAATAATTTAAAACTTTTTATAAAAAGTTGAAAAATTAAATTATTTTATTAACAATAATTTTGGTATGCTTAACTTTTAATTTTACTTAAAATTAATTTTTACTTAAAATTGTCAGGAAATAACTTTTAACTTCACTGATAGATGTTCATCCAGAGCACATCAACATTTTCTTCTTTTCAGTACTTAATATAATTATTGATGTGGCCGGGCGCTGTGGCTCACGCCTGTAATCCTAGCTCTTGGGAGGCCGAGGCGGGCGGATTGCTCAAGGTCAGGAGTTCAAAACCAGCCTGAGCAAGAGCGAGACCCCGTCTCTACTATAAATAGAAAGAAATTAATTGGCCAACTGATATATATATAAAAAATTAGCCGGGCATGGTGGCGCATGCCTGTAGTCCCAGCTACCCGGGAGGCTGAGGCAGAAGGATCACTCGAGCCCAGGAGTTTGAGGTTGCTGTGAGCCAGGCTGACGCCACGGCACTCACTCTAGCCTGGGCAACAAAGTGAGACTCTGTCTCAAAAAAAAAAAAAAAAAAAATTATTGATGTGTTGAAAATCTTTAGTGATAAAATATAAACTATTATTTATTCTCAAAGCCCATCTCACACTCAAGAACACTGACGCCCAAACATAAATGAAGGAAATCAAACTATTTTACTCCAAAATATATTTCTTTGACACATTTTGATATGGCTATCTGAGAGCCAGCAAATAGAAATATCCCTGAAAAGCTGTCTTTTGTGGGGAAAATTTGTATCTATAGAGAATCTGCATTGAAGCAGCTTTCCTTGACCAATTCAAGGAAAAATTAACTGAGAGTCTGACACCTTTAAAGATCCAAAAGGAATTTTAACCATCTCTTCTCTCTGAGGGCTGCTTTTGAGGTTTCATCTACATAATAAGACCACCTTTGCTAGCCGAGTCTCCTCTCCCTCCCATAACCTGTCTTGTTTCTATAACCTGATTTACCACCATTCCCTGCTTTTCACCATGCTCTGAGCCCACATCCTTTTGTAAACTCATGATGGTATATGAGCTTCTGCACCCTGTTGTGGGGTGAGTAATTACTCTGTGATTCTGTTGTGTATATGTTAATAAATTTTGTATGCCTTTTCTTCAATTAATCTGCTTTTTGTGAATTGCTTTTTCAGTGAACATTCAGAGAACTAAGGGGAAGTTTCCCCTTGACCCCTACACAAGCAATATCCAGAAGACAGGCAATGACAGCCCATAAAGTAAGCAAAGGACATCTCTCCCAATAAGACTTTGAGATCAAGTAAATGGTGAGAATGAAGTCCACCGATAAACCATCTATTCACCATAGGTTTATGGCACTGTTCTTGCACATATTTTGTCTCTCTTCCATGAACTCAATGTCAATATTCTCATTTGACATATACGAAAATCCAGTGAGAAAAATGAATACTAGGGAACAAAATTATGTTGAAAAATGTTGAGCTTTGGAAGGCCACAAACTATTGTAAGATCTAAGATTTGTTCTCATCCCAAGAACTAATCTTTGCACCCTTAGGGGCAATACCATCCCCAATAAAAACCCATCCTTTCAAATTTTAATCATTCTTTGAATTTTTGCATTAAAGTTCAAATTTCTAAAAGTTCTTTTATAGGTTCTTAACCAAGTTGATTCTTATCAAACAAAAGAGAATCATCTTTGTCCTAAATTAATAACTGGATAAATAATAAGTATTTTCATATGCAGAATTAATGTAAAGGTCCAATCCCAAACTCTGGCTTTGCATTTTTATTTTGCATAGGACACTAGTGTTGCTGAGCAAATGGGCCCGCTGCCCAATGCACATAGAAGCCAATACTATGACACTGGCTTTTGAGAAAAGAAATGCTTTTTTATCAGCTCATCAGCAAGGAGACAGGAGGCACAGCTCAAATTCAAATCTGCCCACCCAATTTGCAATCTGGGCCAAGTTTTCAGGGGTCAGAAGGCAAGAGAAAGTATTAGGAATACTTGCTAGTTGGGATCTGATTGGAGGATTTCGAATTTAACCATTTACTGTAGGCATGTTGAGGTGGATTTTAGCCTTGGATCTTCCTGGCCAATGGAAACCCCTCACTTTTGAGAGTTCTGGCATTCAGGTTTCAGTCATATCCTGGTCTTGTTGGTTCCAGGGGGAGGAAGCCATTGGTTCTGTGTGTTGTAAGAGGCCAAAGCTTTTTCTATTGCACAGCCTGGAGTATATGACTTGTAGTTTGGGCTCTAGTATACCTACAGGGTAACTTCACATTCTGTAATCAACAGAGTAGGGTCAGTTTGGGCTGGGCCTGCAGTTACATTAGGTCATCTCAGTCCTCTAGATTCCCTACTCCTTATTTTTATCTATCTATCATCTATCTATCTATATATCTATTATTATTTTTTTAGAGGCAAGGGTCTTGCTATGTTGCCCAGGCTGGACTTGAACTATTGAGCTCAAGGGATCCTCCTGAGTAGCTGAGACTATAGTCACATAGCACTATCTATACCTTGGATGATTTTGACTCTTTAAAATCATAGATACGGGACCGTCTTTAGCAAATCAGCTCTTTAATAACTGGAGCACCAGACCTAGTGTAATCACTCAAGAAATAATTTTTACTGAAGCAATTTTTCCAATATTCTCTTCCTAATAGAAGGCATGATGAATCGCCAAGTATTTTCTTCATCATAGCCATATTTGCTAGAATTATAATATACAATGGCTAAATTTCCACTCTACTCTTACTGAATGTCAATAATGCCTACTGAGATTATTACTAAAACAACTGAAATTCTAGTTTTTTGAAGGCTCATATGGCTCTGGGGATCAAATTGCAAGAGCAATGTAATTTTCAGCATCTGCCTAGCACTATATTAAACTCACAAGCAGGGCATTATCTCTAATTTGTCCTTTACTTGTCATAATAGAAAATAACTAGGCCCATGTCATATATAGACCCACGTATCTAAACTCAAATTGTCTCTGATTCACACAGCTCACAGCAATCAGACAACACACCACACTATATTTTGGGGGGTCGTAGCCCTGTGTCCTCCGAATCATCAATCCTCCACCTTTCCAGCCCTTGTCAATAAGGACCAAATCTCCAGAGTGTGTGTGTGAACTGTAAATAGTTGCGTCATCATTTTTTTCCATCACTCAGAAACCTAGGCATCAAATCATTTGATGATATTTAGATGACACTGGTACAAAATCAGCCTATTTATATAAGAGTAGAGATCAGCAAGGATCAGTTTTTTTAATAAACCACATAAATTTTATTATTCATTATTTTCCCTGATTCAATTAACTCTTTTTTAAACAAAATTCACATTTATTCAGATTGAAATTAAATATTCAAAATTTATTTTCTTCACCAAAAATAACATCAATGTTTTCCATATTGTTTCTAGATAAACCACAAAACACTTATTTTTGTAGCTTTTCCAGGTTTTGCTTATAAATCAAGATGACGCAGTAGATAAAGTCATGGAAAAAGACAGAAGAAGAAGACAAGTCAGTTGTTAGTATCCATGGCCTGATTTTGTCCTAACCATCAAACAGAAATGTTCTACACCCGTTAAAAAGCTTATGAAGATGTAGGCTCAACAAAGAAATGTAAACAGCAACAACTAGATGTGGAACAACTAATGCAGGCTCTTCCATTCAAACTTTAATTGTCACCTGTTCCTTTAAGTTCATTTGATAAAGACAAAATCTACAATGAAATCTTAGTTTGGTGAGTTCACAAGCTTCTCTCTCTGATAATTTCTTTTGACTGTCCATTACAGATTTTTAACAATATATTTAAAACTTCCACTAGTCAAAGATCAATTGTGGGCTTCATTGTAACATTTTATAAAATGTATTCCTTCCTCCCACACCTGCTCAAAATTTATTTCTTCCAAGAATTGATAACTCACTATGTGATGTGGATCTACTGTGATAGCTAATGTTATGTCTACATTGACTTAACTACAACAATTCCAGAGTGCCACCAGCAGAGATCACAAAGAAGTAAAACGGGGCATGATATCTTCTGGAAGAACAGATAAGTCTTCAAAAGTAAAACGGGGCACTTTCGATGATATCTTCTGGAAGAACAGATAAGTCTTCAAAGCACGAGAATTCAAACAGGGGCCATTCAAAGAAGTAGATTATCAGTGGCTAAACTATTCCATGGAGGCCTATAGGCGAAGATAATCAGTGATTAAATGCCCAACATACACCTTATGGATCTTCTTTCAAATATCAAATATAAGAGAAAAACTATTTTAAAAGTCTGTTAGGTATTTTCAATGTTTTCTCAATTATCTGTAGGAAGCTCTGACTTAGTTGTATGGACTTTGATATATGTGTCCACCATTAAATCCAGATCATGTTTTATATCAAAATTTATGTTAAGCAAAGCCAAGTTACTTGACCTTTGGTCTGTCAAAGTGTTCCTCAAGTATGCTTTGAGATGCTTTGAACCATTTTTGTAGCACTCATTCTCAATCTTCATCACAGGAAGAATACACAAGACCTTTAGCAATGCATATACATTAGGAAAAAACTTGTTGTCAGCATGTGGAGGGCTTCATAAATGGTGGATGGAAGCTCAATATCTTTCCCTCTGTGTTTCCATTTAGTTCTCCAACAATGAAGTTCAGCTGAGAGTGTTTCCGGATTGGGTAAATCACTTCTGTAGATGTCAGCATGGTGTTCCTCTGACGTACTGAATTTGAGCTGACCCATGACTGAGGGTACCAGAGATAAACATTTAAGAGCTTTGAGGTGCTGTTCTGAGAATATATCTTTAAGTTCCTGAATAATGTGCTCTACTGTTGGAACACTTAGGGTTGCTTTATAGTAACTGTCAGAGATTAGTTGAGGTTCCAAGTTACTTTGCTGAGCTCTGTGGAATTTCCCAGGGAGTTTCATCTGAATATCAAGTTTGGCAGCCAAATCTGTGGCTTCTTCAAACCCAAACTCATGACAGACTTTAATATTTTCCATCACTTCATTTAGTGAATGCAGTACTGCAGTCAAGCCACTGGCTGCGAAGAAGACATCAGAGGTTTGCCTCTAGAGAGTTTTCCCAAAGTCCCTTGTATAAGAGAGGACATTTTTAAGAACAACGATAGTAACAATGAAATCAAAATCTGTTGCTGCACTACAGAGGACAAGTGCTCGGCCAGCTATACAGTTATTCCATCTAATAGTTGTGTCACTATTTATACCATCTAAACATAAAACAAGTGCTTGCAGGAAGTCCACTAAAATTTCAAAAGCATCATGGCTTCTTGTCCACTGAGAATGGCAAATTTCCTTCAGTTCTTTACCCCTTTCTTCACTGTTCTGAAAAAGAAAAGAAATTACATTGTCAAGTTTTAAATGCAGTTGTGGTGATCGATGGAGAAAAGAACAAACTTCCTCAATTGTTCCCAAAGCAACACATACTCCCATAACAGGCACTGATTTTGCCAACCACATATTTAAGGCACAGGAAGAGCAAAGTGTGTAGATAGCTTGGGGATATTTCTCTACAAGTCTAGAAGCAACACCACAACACCTTTCATTCTGGAAGAAAATCCACTGGACACAATGTAAGCCTGGCCACGACAATATTCCATATTTAGCCCCCACTTCTCAGTTGTTGTAGTGAGAAATTTCACAGCCACAATTTCTGCAGCAGCTTCATGGGGCAGAAAGCCCACAAACTCCTCTCTCAGGTTATGAGATTCATTGATGAACCTCATCAGAACGGGTAGATGCTCTTCCCCTGCTATGTCTACTCAGTGAGAAGGGAAAAGAAGTGTGAGTCTCTCACTTCCCTGAGAGTTTCTTCCCGAATACAGCTCCCACAGATCTCAAGCATCTGTCTGCTGTATTTTTGAACAAAACAATGTGTTAACTGCTGTTGTCTCAAAGCGCTTTCTCAGGACCTCTTCCCCAGAATGTATCCAGCACCCCAGCAGTGCTTGAAAGTTATCAGGAGTAAAAAGACCTGTGGGGATTTCATAAGCCTCCTGTCCATCCAGAGATATGTTTTGTTTTACCAGTAGAATCAAGATTTCAAATAGAGATTTTAGGTATTCTTTATTTTCCTTCTTTTCAAGGGTTAGAGGTCAAATGTCCTCATCCTGCTCTTCAGCACCCCCTCTGCACTGGGGTTCTGAGCATTGCTGTTGCTGGTTTCTTTATGTTTTTGTTCTTGTTCAGAAGTTTCATCAGTTTTTTCTTTTTCAGTGTCCTGATTTCATCTTCACTCAGTTCTTTTATTCGTTTTCTCAATTCTTTTATTCGTTTTCTATCTACTGTGTGAATTGTTCAAATAACTGGTAAGAACAACTATTGTTGATACTGCATTATCTCCAACAACTGTCCTATAAGGACTAGTTCTACAGATAATAGGGGTCTCAAAGTGTTTGGCATGTAATCGATGTTTACTTAGTTGATCGGGTGTTTTATCTTCTAAGTCCGCTTGGCTACAATTCTCCACCCACTTCTGGCATCTGGCCGATCCCAAGGGAACCTGAAAAAGGCCAGGTCAGACTGCGTGCAGTTGGGGGCAGCGCAGAAGTTTGGCATCTTTGCCAGCCGGCCTGAGGGCCCAGCCCTCCTCTCCCCACCTCCTCAGGGCAGTCTGCTGGTCTGGTTGGGGCGTGGAGGGGAGCCAGGCCAGCCAGCTCCGCAGGGCTGATGGGGGGGGCAATTAACTCTTCATATCATCAAATAATTAAAATGCCGGCCTGAGGGCCCAGCCCTCCTCTCCCCACCTCCTCAGGGCAGTCTGCTGGTCTGGTTGGGGCCTGGAGGGGAGCCAGGCCAGCCAGCTCCGCAGGGCTGGTGGGGGGGGCAATTAACTCTTCATATCATCAAATAATTAAAATGCCGGCCTGAGGGCCCAGCCCTCCTCTCCCCACCTCCTCAGAGCAGTCTGCTGGTCTGGTTGGGGCCTGGAGGGGAGCCAGGCCAGCCAGCTCCGCAGGGCTGGGGGGGGGGGGGCAATTAACTCTTCATATCATCAAATAATTAAAATGCCCAAAGTTCTGAAATGGGTACAAAAGTTACTATAATAGATGAGCCTTCCTTCCAGAAATGCATTTTGCAAAAATTGATAATTTTTAGTAATTTATCCAGTCAATACATTTTTATTGGATTTTAAATTTCACCTTGATCATCACATCCTGAAAACGCAGGGTAATTCTACCCAAGCTGTTATTCTTAGTATGTCAAACACTGGGAAATGAGCATTTACATGCATTCCCTTTCCTCGTGGTATTTTACCGTGCAACTTTATTTTGATACCTCTGGAGTTTTCCCATTTTCATCTTCAGATTTATATCAATAAAAGGAATGTGAATATGATAAAACAAATGGAATGTACAGTGTTTCCATATCATGATCACAAGACCAAGTATCTTACTCATTTAACTTTTACTAGAAAGTAAATGCTGTGTGATGTTGCATCACATTGCATAGGACAAAAAGAATTCACATGCATGTTTAAATGTGATAAAAATCTAAGAAGAATCTCAAATTTTAAAAGGAAATTTAAAAATATCTGAAGCAAGCCAGTCATGGTGGGGCATGTCTGTAATCCTAACTACTCAGGAGGCTTAGGTGGGAGAATCGCTTGAGCCCAGGAGTTTGAGGCTGCCGTGAGCTATGATTGTACCACTGCACTCCAGCCTGGGAGTGAGATCCCACTTGTAAAAAAAACAAAACCTTGTGACAAATGAAAATGAAAGCAAACCATCCCAAAACCTACATGATGCAGTGAAATGCAATGAAAAATGTGAAACAAAAATAATCCCATTTAGCATCAAAACAAATAAAATACTCAAGAACAAATTTAACCAAGCAGAAAAAAAAGGCTTGTACACTGAAAACCAAACAATGATGAAAGAAATTAAAGAAAATACAAATAAATGAAAGGACATCTTGTGTTCATGGATAGTTAAGATGTCCATACTATTCAAAGCAAACTATACATACAATGCAAGGTATACCAAAATCACAAAGGCATTTTGCAGAAATAAAAAATACTTTTTTTTTTTTTTTTTTTTTTTTTTTGAGACAGAGTCTCGCTTTGTTGTCCAGGCTAGAGTGAGTGCCGTGGCGTCAGCCTAGCTCACAGCAACCTCAAACTCCTGGGCTTGAGTGATCCTTCTGCCTCAGCCTCCCGAGTAGCTGGGACTACAGGCATGCGCCACCATGCCCGGCTAATTTTTTTTTATATATATATCAGTTGGCCAATTAATTTCTTTCTATTTATAGTAGAGACGGGGTCTTGCTCTTGCTCAGGCTGGTTTTGAACTCCTGACCTTGAGCAATCCGCCCGCCTCGGCCTCCCAAGAGCTAGGATTACAGGCGTGAGCCACAGCGCCCGGCCGAAATAAAAAATACTATCCTAAAATTAATATTAAATCTTAAAGGATCTGAGTAAGTAAACTAATCTTGAGAAAAAAGAACAAACAAGAGGCCCCCACACTTTATGATTTCAAACATATTAGGAAGCTATAGTAATCAAAACAGTATGATATTTGCATAAAGACACACACATATACCAATGGAGTAGAATAGAAAGCACAAAAGTAAACCCTCATGTATATAGTCAAATGATCTTTGACTAGGGTGCCAAAGCTACTGCTATGGTTTGAATATTTATCCCCTCCAAAATTCATGTTGAAATTTAATCCTCAATGTGGCAGTTAAAAGGTTGGTCCTTCAAGAGGTGATTGAGTCATGATTGCTTTGCCCTCATGAGTGGATTAATCCATTCATGGATTAATTGATTCATGGGTTAATAAATTAATAAATTATCACAGGAGTGGGACTGGAGACTTTATAAGAAGACCAGCCCCCCTTGCCATACCCTGCACTACCTCTAGTCTACAGAGTCCCTATCAGCAAGAAGGCCCTCACCAGAGGTAGCACCTCAACCTATGGACTTCTCCATAATTGTAAGAAATAAATTTATTTTCTTTATAAATGTATCCAGTTTCAGGCATTCTGTTATAGGCAACACAATCAGACTAAGACAGTTACACAATGGAAAAAAAATAGTCTTATCAACAAAAGGTGTTGGGAAAACTGGATATCCACATTTAAAAGAATGAAGCTAGATCTCTACACCATATACAAAAATTAATAAAAAATGGATTAAAGACATAAACATAAGACCTGAAACTACAAACTGTAGGCTTCCCACGAGGGACACAGCCAGGCGGCCACCTGAAATGAATCCCCAGCCCTCTTTGTTTTGTGTAAGTGCGTTATGTGAAATCGCAGTGTCAAATGTGGTCTGTGTCTATCTAGTTGTTTCTGGTTATCAGCTGAAATATGGTCTCTTGTTTTCTTCTGCGGGGTAATGGGATTTCAGGAAGGTGAGGTTGAATCTGGGCGAGATGCGAAAAATGACTATAGAGGACCGTATGGCTGGATAGGACAGCGTTCCCAGCCCTGGCCGGGCAGCCCGAGTTGCTATTTGTGTGGACCCTGCCAGCGGTGGTGAGTGAGAGATGAGAGAGGGACACGGTAACTACCTCCGCTGGCTGAGTGAGCAGAAGGGAATCCCCCTCGTGGTCCATGTGCCTCCTGTTGACAGTCAGAAAAACCCCCTTGGGGTGTCTCCTGAAAAACTTCTCTGGCTCCCCTACACTCAGGACTTTCTGTGAATTGGAGTGGCCCTCTTTTGGTACTCACTGGCCACCATAGGGCACCTTCAACCTGTCTCTTCTCTTCAGTAACTAAATGTGTTGATGCTAACCCTTGTAAGATTGTGTTTGCAGGGTCATCTGACCAGGTCCTGGGTGGTCGTCGTAAGGTTACCCCCTCTCCAGAAAAGCCCCCACTACCTCCAAAGTCAGGTCCCCCTGTCCTCCCATCACAGGTTGAAGATCCCCTGTGCGATCCATGGCGACCTCCACCCTATGCTCCTGAGGCCGCCAGAAATGTAATAGGGGAAAGGGACAGAGTGGGAAAGGGTGGGGGGTGAAGGGAAGCTGCCTCGAGCCACCCTATAGCCCACAGAGGACTCAGGGGAGGGGAAAGCAACCCCTCCCCCCAGCCAGATTCCTCTGAGGATCCAAAAGCAATTCTACCACTGCGCCTGATGGCCCCGCTACCCGGGAGCGACCACCCTTTTATGATTTATGCCCCATTTTCCACCAGGGACCTCTATAATTAGAAGTCCCAGAATGTCCCTTTCTCTGAAAAGCCTCAAGGTCCAATTTCTCTCTTGGAAACGGTGTTCTACACCCACCAACCCACGCGGGATGACTGTCAGCAGCTGTTGCAGATCCTTTTCACGTCAGAAGAGCGTGAACAAATTAACCAGGAGGCAAGAAAAGCCGTTTTAGGCCTGGATGGACAACTGGCTTCTCATGCAGACTTCATAGAAACCCGCTTCCCAAATCACAGACCAGACTGATCCAAACACCGATCAAGGTAGGGAGTTGCTGACCCAGTATCGGCAGACTCTGTTGTTGGGCCTCCATGGAGCGGCTAGGAAGCCTACATATGTCTAAGGTTAGTGGATTGGTTCAAGGGAGTGGGGAGGGTCCGGCCACCTTCTTAGAGCACCTGTTTGAGGCATACCGGACCTACACCCCCATAGACCCAGAGGCACCCAAGAATCATAGAGCTATTAATGTTGCTTTTGTATCTCATTCGGCCGCAGACATTAGGAAGAAGTTGCAGAAGTTATATGGGTTTGAAGAAAAGAATCTCAGTGAGTTTGTGGAAATAGCTCAAGAGGTTTTTAATAACTGGGACCCAGCCGAGGTAGCTGCCTCCAAAAAGATGGTGGGAGTTGTTATTGCCACCCTGCAGAAAACTAAGCCACTCCAGAGACAGAGAGGCCCTCCTTCAAGAATCCAAAAAAAAAAAAAAAAAGAAACAAACCCAAGGAAACCTTCCAAAAAGGCAGACCACTGGCCCCTGATCAGTGTGCAGTTTGTAAGCAATTTGGACATTGAACAAATGAATGCCCCAGTAGAGGGAGACCTAAGGAGAGCTCAGCCCAGGTCCTCCTGGAGAATGCTGAATGAAGGGGTCAGGGCTCCTCTCCTCTTGCCCCAGGAGAGCTCCCGGTAGGTTATTTTACCAGTGCATGAGTGTGAACAAGTCCTAAAAGCCCTATCCAGCCTGAAGCTGGACCCTTGAGATGAGCCATGGCCAAACGCCAACCTGCAACTTCTCACGGATGGAAGCAGCTTCATCCATGACGGAGTGCGGGTAGCGGGAGCTACACTCACCACCATGACTAAGGTACTGTAGGCGCAGGCACTAGGACATGGCACCTCAGCTCAAAAAGCAGAGCTGTTAGCTATGACCCAGGCTCTTAGGCTAGCAAAAGAGAGGACTGTCAATATCTACACAGATAGCCAAGTATGCGTTAGCAACAGCGCACATATGCAGGGCTCTGTACCAGGAGCGAGGACTCCTAACCGTGCATCGGAGGCAAGGAGATAAAAAGCAAGGCAGGGATCCTGGCCCTGTTGGAGGCCACTTGGCTCCAAAAGCAGTAGCAATTGTTCATTGCTGGGGCCACCAGAAAGATAAATCGGACATAACAAAAGGCAATACATTTGCTGATCAAAGAGCCAAAAAAGCGGCCTAAAGACCAGTGGAGCCTGTGGATGTTTTGCCTGCCCTGCCTTCAAGATTCCTACCTCCCAAACCAACCTACTCTCCTGAGGAGCAAAGGGTGAGAGCCGAGATAAACTATGTCAAAAAAAAAAAAAAAAAAAAAGAGTGGATGGCTGAAGACTCCAGACAAAAGGATATTCCTCCCCAAGGAGGTTGGGCAGGAGCCTTTGCAACACCACTCACTGAGATTATCCCCCGATTTGGCCTCCCATTAGCATTGGGATCTGACAATGGCCCAACGTTCACCGCCCAGATCTCCAAAACAGTAGCCGAGGCATTAAAAAATTACCTGGAAGCTGCATTGTGCTTATAGTCCCCAGAGTTCTGGGCAGGTAGAAAGGATAAATACGACTATAAAAGAAACTTTGACCAAATTGCACTTGGAGACTGACAAAAATTGGGTTAGCCTATTCCCCTTTGCCTTGAGGCGGAGCCGCTGCACTCCCTACAGGGCGGGAATCACCCTCTTTGAGATACTGCCAAAATTAAGGCAAGAGGCACTGGCCTCCATAAGTAACCATGACCTTCTTAGTTCTTTATAGGCCCTCCAGCGTCTCCGATCAGACCTCTGAAAAGTTGTCGGGGACCAGCGGACACGAGGCTTATCCCTCCTGGCCTTGATCCACTTCACCGGTTAAAACCTGGTGATTGGGTGTGGATTAAAAGACATAATCCAGACTCCCTTGAAGCTCGGTGGGCTGGACCATACCCTGTGATCCTCACTACCCCCATGGCTGTCAAGGTTGCCAAAAAAAGGCCTGGATCCACTATACGCAAGTAAAAAGGGCTCATGACAGCCAGATACCAAAAACATTAAAATTAGAACACACGGGCGACCCCCTAGTTTGTTCCAATGCTCTCTGTAGTCCTCCTCTTGCTCCTGGCGGCAATTCCCCCAGGTTAGACTTGGGACAGATCCCACTACATGCCCCCATATACCTGTCTAGCACAGAGGACCGACTGGAGATTGCCTGGACAAACGCTACCAATCAGCAGCCCTTCTTTATAATTGATCTGTGTGACTTAATAGCCCCCCCCCTCCAAAAAAACAGCGTCATAGAAAGCTTTCTCAGGAATATATGGGGTGCGGCTACCAGTACAGGCACGAAAATGCAAAGATCAAAATCTAAACAGTGTACAGTTTTACGCGTGCCCGGCCAATGCTGTAGGCTGGGGGGGGGGGGGGGGCGGGGGGTCACACATTACTATTGTCAATCTTAAAAATATAAAACTATAGCCCCCTAAAAAAGTGATGAGTCTAAAAAGCATATTGGGATCTGGCATGACACCAGCCCCTGTAACAATAAAAACAAAAATTGTAGTCATCGGGCTGAGTAACAAGACCAGATCCAAGAGTGTTATTTACTATTCAAAAGATACCTGTATTTAGAGTCCCCAAGCCCATCAGACCAAATGAGGTCTTAAACCCAGTCAAAGACCAGGGCATCCCCCTCCCCCCAAAAAAAACCCCAGGTCCCACGCAGCCCACCCTGGCAGCGCCCCCAACGCCCCCAGGGCGAGAACGAGATGAGCAACACCCAGTGCTGCAAACCCTAGATGCGGTGTTTAAGTTTGTAAACAATACTAACCCAAATGCTGTTCAAGATTGTTGGTTGTGCTGAAACCCTGCGCTTCCCTATTATGTTGGGCTCACCGGTAGTGCTTCCATAAAAAACAACAATGCTGACATTAAAACTAAAAGTAAAAACTCGCATTGTAATTGGGACCAGATGCCTGTTTTAACCCTTAGAGACCTCCAAAAAAAAGAGACATGTATAATCTCCTCTTCCTATCATATGTCAACGTCCCAATAAAAAAAAAAAACTGTAATACTACCATAACCCTCCCCCAAAAAAGGGCAGACTCTGAGGGGGCCACCACTTACACCTTAATAGCCCCAAATGACACCTGGTTTACTTGCTTTGGGGGGCTGACTCCATGTATATCCTTCTTAGTAATGACTAAACAACTGCAAGTCTGGATCTTAACCCATGTTATCCCCCAAGTATATTATTACTCAAAAAAAGGTAAACTAGAGCATTTTAAAAGACTACACAGATGGACCAGGGCCCCAATCCTGGTGCCCCTCCTGGTTAAAATCGGACTGGCCGGATCGGCCGCCATCAGCATCACTGCCCTGGCTACCAGACCTCTAAGCCCCAGCTTCCGAGCCTGCACCACCCAGAACAATGCAGACCTAAAAGAGCTTGAGAGCTCTATCTCCCACCTAGAAACTGCTCTAAACAATTTGGCCAAAGTTGTTCTGCAAAACCTCCATGGTTTAGACTTACTTTTTCTAAAGCAAGGGGGGCTTTGTATGGCTCTGGGGAAAACATGCTGTTTTTATGATAATAGATCTAAAGTAATCAGAGATAGTCTAGCTTTGGTTAAAAAAAAAGATCAAAATAAAAACAACAAAAAAAAGAATCATATTGGTATAAAAGTCTCTTCAATTGGTCCCCTTGGTTAACAACCCTAGTATCTGTACTTACTGGCTCCTTAATCCTCCTCCTCCTAGGGCTTACTTGTGGACCCCTCATAATTAACCATATCATGGTTTTTGTGCACAATCAGGTGCAAGCAGTCAAGCTGTTGGTTTTAAGTACCCAACACCAACCTCTATGAGACACAGACCCCCTCGTAAAATCAAGGATTTGATTAGCTAACAAGACCAGTGAAAAATAAAGTAGTCAATAGCCAGGTCACTAAAACAAGCCTGATCCACAGATAGGCCTAAGATGGCTTCTGTCTTGCTCTGAAACTAACTGCTAGTAAAAAGTCTCTAGAGAAAGTAAAGTGGGGTAAGGGGGTAGAGGGGAAAAGGGTCTTAGAGTACTTTCCCATTGTTGCTTGCTCAAACAACAGCTAGCTGCCAAGTTCTGCTTCCGTAACCACTTGATTGCTTAAGAGAGCAGAACCAACGACCTACCATCCTGACCCTGCTAGTGTGATTAAGTTTGTAACACTTGCACAGCTGCCAGCTTATAAAGTATAAAATAAAAAGTAAAGTCTTTGTTTGGGGCTGCTTCTCCCTCCTTGCATAGAGTGGTGACAGCCCCTGTGCAGGTAAAAATAAACTAATTTGGCTGATTGGATTCTGGTGTCCAAGAATGGTGTCCACACACACACATAGCCTATTGGTTCTGGTTCTCTGGAGAACCCTGACTAACACAGGCTGGGAAGCCAACCCTTGTCTACCTCCTACTCCTACATTTCTCCATCCTCCCCTCTGGATGAGAGTAGAAAACCGCAAAGGATAAAATGTGTTGAAATTTAATTAAAGACCCAGTGAATCCCAAGTCTGAGAGCAGCAAATCCAAACGTTGAGCCTGCAGCAAAGATTCAACAGACCCCTCTGCAGCTGCAGGCCCTTCCTCCGTGCTACCTTAGCACCTCACATACACACACACACACACACACACACACACACACACACACACTCTTCCTGGTGAAATACCTCAATGAAAATATGGTGCTGATTATAGGAATGCTGCTCAAAGTATATAAAAATTAATATATTTGAATAAATAAATTTCACTAGCTCTCAAGTAAAAAAGACATTATTTTTTCCACATTCCTTACTTCTGTGGGCCTTCTGTCCTCTGCTACCTAGGCAGAGTTTTTATTACTGAGAGGAAGAGGTGTCAAATAATTATTCAAAGTGACAATAATATTCTTCTATTGTTAGTATTTGAAGTTCAATGTTAGTAATGAATCTCTGAAATTAAGAATGTACTGTTAAGAGTTGTTTAAGGTACTATTAAACATGACCCTTTTCTGAATACTATTGAGTTAAAATCCTGATTGTCAGTTCTACCTGCCCGTGGAGCCCCATAGTATGTGGAAAGGGTGATCCTAGGGAGAGTCCTGGTCTGCCCAGCTGACTATAGGCAGGGAATACATCTCTCTGTTCTTATAACTGCCAAGCCCAAGGAATCCATGCCCTGCCTGAAGCTGGAGACTCCTTCTCTGAAACAAACCAAGGGTAAGGAAACAGGCTTCTGACAATATACAGTCTGGTCTTGCCTAAGAGTAGTCTTTTTGCGGCATGAAGAGAAATCCCCAGGAAGTGGTAAAGTGTCTGCATAGATCTGAAACCAGCTCTCCAGTCTTGGTCGCTGCCCTTATCACACATGGCCACAGGGGGTTGTCTTCCCCTGGGAGGTTTTCAGAAGCCCACCCACAACCTGGATCCTGCTTTTTCTTTCCTCTTAGCTACACCTACTATTATGTCATATGCAATGGAAATTCAAGAAAAGCTCTTCTGCAGATGTTTTTGCACGACTTAGAAATGTTATGTCACTTCTGCTTTCTACTTGTGTTTTGCTCTTTAGGGAAACCGTGAAGCCTGAATGACAACACAATAGAAAGCAGCTCTGTGAATGGACAGGAAGGTGAAGGAAGTGAATGACTGTGTCCTATGGGAGTCTCTTGAGAGGAAGGAAAGTCAGGTGCTATGGGAGTGTGTCCTGGGATGCTGGGAGTGAGGGTGGCAATGTGTCAGGTGCTAGCGTCAGTAAATAAACATCACGTGTCTTGTGTATTTCAACAACCTAGATGCTTATTCCTCTGTCTCGGGTATTTATACAAGCCACCATTTTCTGATAGAATATAAATAGGACACATCTTTGAAATGAAGAGTGACAATTTTTGAGCCTCTCTAAAATTCGTGACAGAATATGGTTTTTTAGGCTGCCTCCTTTGGAAACCAGTTACTGAAGGGTAGGATAAGGTTCCTAAGAATTTTATAAACAGCAAATAAGATTCTCATCTATAACTATTAATATATGAAGAAAAATAGGAAAATATCTACCATATTTTACCTCCTTCGTTAATGGAGGCTACTGTGTTAAGTGCTTTGAAATGCATGTGTTCATTTAAGATTTACAACAAGTATATAAATATGTCAAACCCATTTTATTTATGGGAATGCTGAGGCTTGGAGAGATTAAATGGTTTTCTGAATATCACACATACATGCAAGCAGAATGCAATTTTAGTGTAAAACTCTTTATTGCTATTTACATCTGACGTTATATGTTTGGTATTCTGAATTTCCAAAATAATTGTTAAATCTCTTTTTATTTGTGTATTACATACTGCTCCTTCTTGCTGTCTGGATATCCTTGGTTCGTGTTGTAGTTTCAGGTTGTTTTGATCAATTTTTTTCTTTACGTTAATATTGAGAAAGAGATTCTCTGATTTAGTTTCCCAGTTTTATTGTATGAGGCAAGTTCGTCAGTTTTACTGATTTTAAACTAGTATTAAAATAATGATAAATTATAAATGTAAATAATATAATAGGTATGACTTTAAATAAGATATTAAACATAATAATATCATTTGCCAACATATTAAAGCCATAAAATCTACCCAAAGACATACATATTTTGAAAAGGAAAAAATATGCAAATAAGAAAATAATCCATATTCTTTTCCAGGTTCAACTCTGTTTATCCCCTCCAGTTCAAAGGCAAACCTCTCACAACTGTTTTCTGTATACCTCAGTACTCATTTCTCTTCTCTCAATCTCTTTTCTACCTACTCCCATATGGTTTCCTCTGATTAATTCCTCCAAATCACCTCTCACTGAGATCGTTGTGCCATCTATTTTCCTGATGTAGTGGGCAGTTCCAATCCACGTTTTCCATAAGTTCATTGATTCTTCTTCTAAGCACATTTATTTTCCTAAATACACTTTCATCAACATTCTCCCTCTTCCCTCTAATGTAAGGTATTGCACCTCTATTTCCAGAGTGGCTCTTCCGTCCTCTCTCTTTAAAGGAGGAAGTTCCTCTGAAACAAGTTTAAGTTCTTTTCTTCCTGTACTGTCTCTCCCTACATGACAACCTCTATTTTTCCACTTTCACTTGCCAGTCACGAAGCTCCAGTTCTTATATTTCTTAAAAATTGCAAAGCCATGTACACAACTGGCAATGGATATTTGCATTTAGATATTTACCAATAAGTTAGTAGAGAATATATCTGCATTTTTTTATTTCCTAACATGCCTCAGTCAATATTCTTTTGAGAGAATTTCATGAGTGTTTTTCCTTCTTCTCATTCTAGTATTTAACATGATTGATGTTATTTTAGTATGATTATTGCTTTTGGGTTTTCTCCCCTATAAAAATCAAAGATATAAGACATCAGGAACTATATTTGTTATGTTCACCTCTATATCCTGAAAACGACAGACAACATGGCTTAGATTAAATTAATTTTTACTTGCGTCTTCAATATAACAGTGATGGTTTCTTTAATCTGGTTGCACAGTCAAGCTTGGAGTCTTATTGTAAAGAATAAACTAACACAAGAATTTTCCACAGTAAAAATTTAATGAAGAAAGCAAAATAATAAAATTACTAAATAGAAAGAACATTTTATATTAATCACAGTTTAAAGGTTCACATAATATCATATGAACAAAAATAATATAAATCTTAGAAATGGTTAAATAAATATTTAAATAGATAATAAATAGATACATCATCATGGTCTCCTATAAGCGGCTAGTGCCTATAGAGTTTAAGACAATATTGCTTAATACTCCTGAAAATAGTTAAAAAGTTTGTTTCAACTCATGTTATGGTAATAGCAGAAATGAGAGTCTTTGAATTGTTAGAACTCATGAAAGTGTGAGATGATGTTTTAATCAATGAGAATCGTTTCCATGTTGGACCAGTCTCATTCCACTCTCCTTAATCTTTCTTGCAAGGTTGTTGATGAAGACAAGGATTTCATGATTTCTGCCCTGACAACCTCCCAGGCACAAGGGCTGTACTTCTTCTCTTTCAGGTACAGAGTGATTCTTTGGAAGTATTTCCTCACAGCCAGGATGGAGTCCTCATTCATCGGGGCAGTCTCCTCCACTCCCACGTCCTGCAGCAGACAGGCTTCCAGCTCATCCAGCTGCTGGTAAAGTCCAGTGCAGAGTTTGTCCAGGAGGGTCTGATCCCAGGCATCAGATGAGTGGTTCGTGCTGAAGAGGTTGAAGATCTGCTGGATCATCTCATGGAGGACAGAGATGGCTTTAGCCTTCTGCAACTGGTTGCCATCAAACTCCTCCTGGGGGAATCCGAAGTCATTTCTGTCCTCCAGGCAGGAGAGAGGAGAGATTCTCCTCATTTGTGCCAGGAGTCTCAGGGCCTTGCTGTTTCCCAGGCCATGGGTCTGAGGCAGATCACAGCCCAGAGAGCAGAGGGACATGCAGCTGAGCCCCACCAGGGCCATCAGTACAGAAAAGGACGAGGCCATTGGGATGTTGCAGGTGCTGCTGGGGTGTCTGAGGTGGGTGACCCTGAGCCTTGGTCTCTAGGTTCTCTGAAGACCTTGCTGTGTGCATAGGCCTTAAATAGGGAACATCCTAGTTTCCATTTTCTTTATGTCCCCACATTACTTTCTACTTCTGTTTTTGCTTTCTTTATGCACTTTCTACATGGGTTAATACAGTTACTCTACCATATTTTTTTCCATTATTTTCTCCCCCACCCCTTGAACACTCAGCATTTTTAGATTATTTTTCATTGAACCCCCATAAAAATTTAATACTGCAGATAAACTATGTATGTATTTATGTATTCCATATATATATCTAATTTTTATATAATAAAGTATAAAGTTGAATCTTTTTATTTAATGCAGGGTTAAATATGTCCAAGTGAAAATTTTAAGCTAAAAGTCTAAAATTAAATTTAAAATTTATTCATCTTTAACTTAACATCCTAACTAAATTTGCTTAGTGACTTTAAAGGAATTTATTTACTTATATATTCAGTAGTGTACCAAATTACATAAGCAAATTAGCAAATTATAAAAACATATAATAATACTTAATGAAATGAAATACTTAAAAATTATTCAAAACTGCTAAAATTTAAATTATTTCTTCAACATTTACTTTTAGTGTACTTAACTTTTAATTTTATTTCATATGAGAAATTTTTTTAACTTCATTAGCTGCTAGATACTTATCAGTCATTGTCATGATTTTTTTTCCCTTCATTGCTTGACATAATTATTGATGTGTTTAACAGATTTAGAAGAATTAAATCAATTATAAAATATTTGTATTTAAATCTCAAAACCCACAGCACAGGTAGAAGTGCAGTCAAACAAAACAACATCCACAAGGTAGCCAAAGACAGCATATATGTATGCAGAGGCCACCTCTCGTGACATGACTTTGAGATCTAATAAATTTCAGAAAGTCCTCCAATCAGTCTTCCATTCACCATAGGTTTGCAGTACTGATCTTAGATATATATTTTGTATATTCTATGAACCCAATGTCAGTACTTCATATGTGATATACAAAGAACTCAATGAAAAAAATATATAATAAGGTTTTCACTGGTAGGGTTGAGCTTTGGAAGGTCACAAAACATTATAACATTTAAGATTTGTTTCCACCTCCAGGAACTAACTTCTACAACTTTGGGAACAATATCATACCCTGTGAGAATACACACTTGAGAAAACATCATCACTTTGATTTAAAAAAATTTGTTTTGCATGTAAGTTCAAATTTCAACAAAAATCCTACAGAGCTTCTAATCCTAGTGGATTCTAACCCAACTAACAGAATCTATATTTGTCCTAAATATCCTAAATGGGTTGTAAATATCATAAAGTGAATGGGCTGTACAATTGTTTTGTATAGCATGCAAGCCACCAGATGTCTTTCCTATTTCCATTTTCATAGAAAGCAAAAGTTGTCACCTTTTTCATAGTAACAAATGGGGACAAACATAAAGCAAGTGTGTGTTTAAATGTGATAAAAATGTCAAAAGGAAGCAAGATCCAATCAAGAAAAAACAATGAGAAAATGTAACTTGGCTACATTGAGCCCAGCCAATATGGATTAAGGAAGGGATGAGGAGGAAGAGAAGCAAAGTGGTGGGAGGGCTGTAGCTCAAGGTGGGCATGGGCTCAGGGAAAAGTAGTCATTCCTGGTCTAGGGGCTATTCTCAGCTTTGCTGAATCCAACCTTCACAGAGAGTCAAAGGAGACACACCAACCACAAGCTGTATATAAAAGATAGCTGAATTTTTAAGAGTATAACATTCTCTCTGAATAATAGGTATTAATCGCACCATGTTCTTACCTAGTGAATAAATAAACTCAGAAGATTAATACTTTTCTTGTTATGTCTCAAACAAAAAGCAAGGTATTGATAATTTCAAAAGATACTTCCTCCAACTTAATAGAGTTAAATAATAATGTTAATAAAAGGAATGAAATGGCAGGTCCGAAGGTAGTGAGTTATGTCACGTGATTGTTCACAGTCAGTTACAGATTGAACTCCTTGTTCTACTACTTTCCCCCTCCTCACTACTGCACTTGACTAGTCTTAAAAAAAAAATAAGGAATGAAATGGCTAAATTTTAGAAGGTGCTTGTTTTTAGCCAGAGATTGTTCTTAGCACTTACAAAATTGATGCTCACTTTACCAATAAGGAATACTATTATTTTTTGTGTTTATTGAACAGTTATTATGTGCGTGTCCCTATTCATTCACTGGAGAGAACAGTGACCAAACCAGATAATGATAAGTACTACGAAAGAGAAAAAAGTGAGCACAAGGAGGTAATGAATTGTGGAGCCACTGCTAGAACCCAGAAAATCCAACTCTGAATCCTCAGCTCTTATATGAATCCCACTATGATACCACTACACCAGAATGTCTAACTAGAATGACTAAAATTTCAAAGACCAAGAGCATACCAAGTGTCGAAGTGGATGTGGAGTGACCGGAACTATTACCTGCTGGCAGGGACCTAAATGGGGCAGCCACTTGGGAAAATTCTTTGGTAGTTTCTTAAATACACTCCTACTGTGAGACACAGACATTTCACTCAAGTTTTAACTGAGAAATATATCCACACAAAGACTTGTAGTCAATTATATATCAAACAAAAGCTAGAAAAAAGAACAGAGAATACACTTCAGTTGTGTAGTGCTTTTGCTCAAACAGGAATGCATTCCTTCCCCATGTGTGACTGGAAAAATTCCTACTCACCTTTTATGAAAGCCCATGCCCTTGACAAGTTCTTCCTCCTCCGATACGAGCCCCTGGAGCCTGTTCCGCAACTGTTTTGTCCCACCAATTAACCTACATTCGAATTAATAATGTTTGTGTGTTGTCCCATCCCAAGAGGCTGAGAACACCTTCAAGTCAAGGAACATCACCAAGCAGACATCAGCAATTGATTTTGATAGCTGTCACCGTGTTCTTACAGTCACAGTGTTAAAGTTGCCAAATTAAAATACATCAGAGACCCTCAGCTCTCCTTGCATTAAATCTGCCTACTGGAAGATTCTGCAGGGGAAAAAAAATGACCGACATGGACAAATACATTGCTATGAATTAACTTACCTCATTACCTGACAATTAGGCATGAACCCCTAAAACACATGCCTTTCTGTGGCTAAAGAATGTAAAGACACCAGCTGACAAATCAAGGAAAATGAATTTCAGGCCACAAACCCCGAGTCAGGGTAGGCTGTGTCTGTCTATACAGATACATAGTACCGAAACTCCTTGGAGAAGCTATGGATAAGTTCTCTCCTCCCCACTCTCAGGAGCACTCTGGGGCCATTCCACAGCCCTGCGATGCTGACCTGGGACTCTCATGGACCATGTTTTCTCTGCGCCCAGTTACTGAGGCAGCAGCACACTCCAGATCATGGAGAACTTTGGCATTTTATTGAGCCAGGGCTTTGGTTCCATCTTTTAGTTTTGTGTACAGTTAGGATCTTCTTATTTTCATGTAAATACACTCAGAGGAATCTGTATTTATCAATACAGAAAAACAACCAGAAAAATCCATCTGGTAAGGGAACCACAGTTCCAGCCCACGAAGAGATTGAGTCTTATTTTTTTATATTTTTTTTCTTCCTGCTTTTCTAAATTAACTATTGGAACAGAAAGGCCTTCAACTTTTGCTCATCAGCCACCTTCCCTTCTCAAGAGTCTCTGTGCCAAGCCTCCCCTGTGTGTCAGGGCTGATATGGAGAGCAGTGCTGAGCCTGTGAAGGGCTCCAATCAGACACTACTGGACATGTCCTCAGGAGTAGAGACCTATCCAGTGGAGCATACAGTTTCTCCAAAGTCTGAGAGGCTGTGTTTCTCTTCAGCAGAAGACTTGCACGTGAAATATTTTAAAAGAACCAAGTGCAGAATTCTAATCTTTTTTTCCTTTTTTTGAGACAGAGTCTCACTTTGTTGCCCAGGCTAGAGTGAATACTGTGGCATCAGCCTAGCTCACAGCAACCTCAATCTCCTAGGCTCAAGTGATCCTACTGCCTCAGCCTCCCGAGTAGCTGGGACTACAGGCATGGGCCACCATGCTCGGCTAATTTTTTGTGTACATATTTTTAGTTGGTCAATTAATTTCTTTCTATTTTTAGTAGAGACGGGGTCTCGCTCTGGCTGGTTTTGAACTCCTGACCTAGAGCAATCCGCCCGCCTTGGCCTCCCAGAGTGCTAGGATTACAGGCGTGAGCCACCGCTCCTGGCCAGAATTCTATTCTTTATTTCAGTTTTTCAGTGAAGAATTAATAGAAATATTTTATTTGAAACTGAATAACATGGAAAGAGTACAGAACTCAAAAATCAATGTAGAAAATCACAGTATTCACTAATAATGAGTGTCTAATTCTTTCTTAGAAAGAGAGGAGTGAAATTGTTTTACCACAACTGTTCCTGTGTCTCATAATGCTCACTGAGGTGAGAAGAAAAAACAAACCGGAAGCTTTGAAGGGTGCTGTTCTGCTGTTTAATGCCTGGCTCTCCCTGGTGGATTAACCTTGATATCTCTTTTCATTAAGGTCTCAGGACTTCAGTCATGAAAAAGATCACATCCTAGAACCAGTCTTTCTCAGAAAATAATGACCTTGGTGGGGAGGTCTTTATTTTCTGAGAAAAAGTTGTTGACTCAAGTAACTTGGAAAAAGTGTAGAAATTATAGGACTAAAGGCAAAAACATCTGTACATAAGGCCAGTTGATAAAGTTGTTCCTCACAAGTATATGAGTTAACAATTCTAATATTGCTATGTATGTATCCTAGGGTTTAAATATTAAGTAAAATGATGTCAAGTGGTGACAGCCAGTTTTCTCACTGATGGAGTGACAGGTTACTGGTAAGGGAATGAGGGTGGAATGTTTCATGTGACAATGGATTAGAATTATAAATATCAATCAGTATAAACTCATATTTACCTTAGTATAGATACACATCATCGTATATAAAAATATGTACAAATATGCTTGTTCATTAAAGGTTGGTTTTAACACATATATTCCATTGCTCTGTCACTTGAGAAGGCCTAAAAGCAATGGCACCTCAGTAGGAACAAACCCATGTTGTTCAGCTTAGAGTTAAATTTAGTAAATAGTGTGCATGCCCTGCCCAGAAAGTTTAAGAATAATGTGCTCTGGACAAGGTCGCTGCCTAGAGAGACATAACAAAGGACCTGAGTTTCTGCAAATAGGCAAGAGATGCCCAGCCCCACGTTAATAGGGGCCTGGAGGCCACACGATAAGCACATTGTTCCTATTATTGTTACTTGGCCCTGTAAGATGGCTGGATAGTCAATCACGGGTAAGATTCCTCAAGGAGGAACAACCTAAGGCAGACACAGCCACCAGGGAGCCAGCCAGGAGGAACTGGGGATGGAAAGTGTCCCCTGTGGCTGCCTTGCTTAAATTAACCTTTGCTTATCTCAGCCTGTGACCTATGCTTTGAGCAACCACCTGGAAACCTTGAGTCAGGGGACATTTGTTTCATTAGGCTACGTGTTCCAGAACATATGACCATTGCTGCCACGCCCGGGTGGTCACGTATAAGGAAGCAACTTTGATTTTTTAGGGCATAAAAATAAAACGACTGGTGTGTTCTACACTGCAGTCTTGTACCTTCTTTGTGTGTGTGTGTGTCTTTCTTTTTGTGTCTCTTTGTGTTCTGTGTTCATCCCCCATCTGGCAAACAGGCCACGGCACCATGTAGCACCCAGATATAGGTCACTGATACCATTTCCAGTAAAGGAGCCAGGACTTCTTGGGGAAATGATGAATTCTAGGACTATGGCAGAAAATATACAATGAGTCTGGAGCATCTTAGAGTGTCAGAAGGGAACTGCTAAAACACACACACACACAGTCACTTGTACACAGTGATGGCAGTATGGCAAAGGGACAGAGAAGCCAACTGAAAGAGCTCAACCATGGCTGACCCTGAAAAATATGAGCAACAAAATAAAGTGGTATTGGATTATATTTAAAAGTAATAACTAAGTGTCTATTAGTTTATAGTCACATAAATTATTGAATAATTAAATATGAGAGAAAAGATAAATTTCACATGAAAGGGAATTACAAATCTTTTACATAGGTAGTCTACCCTTCAGGATGTGTAGCATAACTCCTGAGTCCTTACATGTGCAGTGCATTTTGTATCTTTCTTCCAAAGAGAGCAGAATGGAAAAGGGGGAAATAGAATAACTTTGCCATAGAAAACCCTGACAGACACCAACTCAGCCAGGTGATAAAGTAGAACTTTTACAATGCTAAGTTGTGTCAATAGTATGTCACCTAGAAATGGTGTGAAAAAAGTGGCAATTTAAAAATGGACTTCTCAAAAAGCCATATCCCCAGTTAATCATCAGAAAAATAGGAGACAAATACTGATTGAGAGATGGTCTATAAAATACCTGATTAACATTCCTCAAAACTGTCAATGTCATCAAAAACAATGAAATTCTAAAAAAAAGGTCACAGCTCAGCTCAGATTAGACTAAGAAGTCATGAAACTGAATGTAATGTGGTTATCATGGATGAGATCATGGAACAGAAAAAGAACATTAGGTTAAAACTAAGAATCAATGTTGGTTTATTAATTAAGACAAATATCCCTTATCAAATATGAAACTTTAATAATACCAGAAACTGGGTGTGAGTTGTATGAAAACTCTCTGTACTATCTTAATAATTTTCCTGTAAATCTAAATGCATTCTAAAATAAAAGGTTTCTTAAATAATTTAAACTTTCTAATCTAGAAAATACATCATTTAAAATGAAGAGCCAGCTTTCAATTTGGAAGAAAATATTTACAATACATATACCTGTCAAAAGGTTTTTATCCAGAATATATTTAAAAATGCTTACAAATAAATAAAGACAAACAACCCATGGATTGTGAATGAATGCATATAAATGCACTTAACATCACTGGTCACTAGGGAAATGCCAATAAAAACTGCAATGACATATCTCATTACAGAAACTAGATGCCTACATTAAAAAGCCAGCCAATATTAAGTATTAGAAAGAATGTGGGGAAACTGGAACTCTCACACATTCTGATGCAAATATAAAAAGTTATAATATTTTCAGAAAATTATTTCTTATGAAGTTAAACATGTGTATACCTTATATTTCACAAATTCCTCTCCTTGGCATTTATGAGAATAAAAACATATCTCTACCAAAAAAATCACTTTTTTAGATTTACTCTGTATTTTCTTTCCATATTTTGAATTATAGTTAGAAAATGTTTACAACAGTTTTTACAGGAATTTATTTTAATTGTATTTATATGGTTTCATTTTTTACATTTAGACTTCTGATCAATTCTGATGATTATATATGTGCATAGTACGAGGTATTAACCTGGTGCTATATTTTCTCCAGTTCTTTTTTTTACAAAAAGATTTTTTAGAACAAAATTCATGGCAGCTACATTCATTATAGCCACAACCTACGAACAACTGAAGAATTCATCCACATGAAATAACTAAATATATTAAGGATTGTTTCATTCAATGGAACACTACTTAGCAATAACAAAATTACTGATACAAGCAGCAACATAGATGAATCTCACGAACACATTGAGCAAATAAACCAATCACAAAAGGGACATTCTAATTCTATGAGGTTCAAGAAGATAAAATGAATCCTTGGTGATAGAAATCAGAATAGTGTTTGCCTATGGGCATTAGGGATCGCCTGGAAGAGGGAAGAAAAGAAATTTTTAGGATCTTGCAGATTTTTGTATCTTCATTACAATGTTGATTATATGGTTAGACCTACATATTAAATCTAGTATACTATGTACTTAATTTGTCTATTAAGTTCTTTTTGGCATGTAAATCTTATTAAATGATGTAAGGTACAAGAAAGCAGCAATTATCTTTGCTTTTTCACCTTTATTTCCTGAAGGCAAGCACAAAAGCAGGTATATTGAAGCTCCCTTTTACAACACTTCTAAATGAATTATATCATCTAATCTTCATTTTCTGTCCTAAAATATATACATCTTTTGGTTTTTCATTACAAATATGGTAAAGAAACTTTTGCTTACAGCAAAATTTGATAACTCACAAGATATTTAATTGACCAACTATTAGGAAGAAAGTGTTTTTACATTTAACACAGGGTAATGGTGAACATGTTATTTTATAGAAATATTTTAAATACTATAAACACCACAGTATGGACCAGTAAAGAAAACATAAATAAAAGCATAAGTAAGTAAATGTAGCATGCTCATCAGAAAAAAAATTACTCTAATTCTGCAACTTTTAAAATGGTATTTGTTTAATAATACTAAAAATAATATTCCAAATTTAAGAGAATGTATTTAATTACAAAAGCAGTTTTTGAAGGGAGTGAAAATTTCTTTTTAGTGAAAGTCCTCAGATCTTTCATTGCCTGTATTTTTAAAAAATTCATTGAAAGTTCACAGTTTAATGTTCACTGTTGGTGTATGATATATGGGGTTTTGACAATGCATAATGGTATGTATACACCATCAGAATGTCACTCAGAATAGCTTCTCTGCTCTGAACCATCCTCTGTGCCCCACTTACTTTTTTTTTTTTCTTCTTCCTCCTGAGCCCCTGGGAACCAGTGACATGTTTACTGTTACCAGTTTTGTCTTTCCCAGAATGCCATGTAATTGAAATCATACAGTATGTAAGATTTTCAGATTGGCTTGTTTCATTTACAAATATGCATTTAAGATTCCTTTATGTATTTTAGGGGCTTGGGAGCTCATTTTTTAGTGCAGAATAATAATTAATTTTATTAATGTACCACAGAATGTATCCATTCTTCTGTTATTAGACATCTTGGTTGCTTCCAAGTTTGGGCAATTATGAGTAAAGCTGCTATAAACATCTGTGTGAAGATTTTTGTGCAGCATGAAATTTCAACTCATTTGGGATAATACTAGGGAGTATGATTACTGGATTGTATGGTAAAATTTGTTTAGTTTTATAAGAAACTGAAACAATGGCTTCCAAAGTGGATGCACCATTTTGTATTCCCACCAACAATGAATGAGAGTTACTATTCCTCTACATCCTCAACAGCAGGGTATGCATTCAGTGTTGTGGATTTTAGCCATTATAATACATGTGTACCTGAATCTCAGTGTTGCAATTTGCAATAACCTAATAACATATGAAGGTGAGCATGTTCTTATATGCTATTTGCTATCTACGTATCTGGTTTGGTTAGGAGTCTATTCAGAGTTTTTGTACCATTTCTAATTGGGTTGCTTGTTTTCTTATGTTTTCAGTATTATTTGTATATTTTGGATAATAGCCCTTTACCGAATGTCTTTGCAAATATTTTCTTCCAGTCTGTGGCACTCTTAATTCTCTTGACAGAGAATTAGTTTTTGTTTTAATGAAATCCAACTTATTAACTTTTTCTTTAATGAATCATGCCTTTGATGTTGCATCTAACATTGCCAAAGACAAGGTAATCTAGATCTTTGCTTTTTTTTTTTTTTAACAACTTTAATGTTGAAGACAATTAGCTTTTAAATTACACTGTGGCAACATCCTAGGCCCTTTTAATGTATTCCTTCTCTTTCAAACATAGACTGATTCCTTGAAGTACCTCTTCACAGGCAGTAGGAAGTACTCACTTGTCTCATGGATTTCTTCTACTTTTTTCCCCCGACCTGAACAGGTCTCCAGGTTCCAGCTGCTGACCAAGTCCATTGAGGAATGTCCCTAGAGGGTCTCATTCAAAGCAGCAAAGGAGTTCTTTGTGCTAAGGAGGTTGAATATTTGCTATAGTACCTGAAGGACAGCAGTGGCCTCTGCCTTCTAGAACTGGCTCCATCCAGCTGCCCCCAGGAATCCCAAGACATTTTTGTTCATCAGATAGGAGGAAAGAAATCTTCTCATTGTCTCTCGGGGAAGCAGAAATATTTCTCTAATCATCAGATCTTGGCCCTGAGGCAGTTCATAGCCCTGAAACAGATGGAGATGGTGAAGATCATCACTAGGGCTATTGGCACAGAGATGGGGAGGCTAGCAGAAATATTTAAGATGCTACAGGCCTGGCTGGGGGTGTAGTGTGGGAGTCTTGGTTCTCAAGTTCTGGAGATATTTCACCATTGTGCCTTTTAAATCAGGAACACAATAGTTTTCAACTTCTGGAACCCTTGGGCCTAGGAAAAGTGTCCCGGATTATAATAGATGTAGGCTTCTTTCCACTACTTTCTACCAAAGTGTTTATAATGACTCTTTTGATTGCTGCCATTATTCCTAGTGCAAATGCTAATTACTTTCAGGTGCAATGGGTGTGGGGATTTAAACTCCAAAACCAAAATTATTTTCATCTTATTCATAGCACTATCTTACCTCACATCTCTAGTTACTGATACCACTGTTCTGAAGTGAGAGGATAGCTGGATCAATATGCATAGAGCAATGTGTCCTGACCTCTCACTCTCCCTAACTCACTTCCCTTCTGCAGGACATGATTACTTCTGTCAGTAAGATATTCCTTTATTGGGTGGTTGCAAGTGTCCCCAAAATAATCCCCCAGCTTCCTTCCCATTACCTAGCACTACCCAAATTTCCTAAGTGTCAATGTGACTATAAGTAGTGACAGGTGACTGTCTTTCTTCCTAACCCGGTATCTCAATTTCTATGTCCTTTATTACCAGACATTCAATAAAGAATCCCAAATTACACCTCCACCCATGGTATTTGTCGTTAATTCTAGACCCAAATATGCAACTGTCCATAAGACATCTGCTCTCTCTCACGTTTCCCAGGCACCTTAGAAAGGATATCTTCTATTTTTCTTTTTTTCCCAGCATCCCTCATACCTAAAATTATTGATCTGTGAACACCATTTTCCTTTACTTCTTTTTGTAATATTTATATAAATGAAATTAAGTATTAGTGTAATATTTTTATGTTTCTTTCCACATAAAACTGGAAATTTTCACACAGAAGGGAATATGTTACTTTTATTGACCTCTATTTCTTGACAGAATTCCACAATCTGCCACTTTGATAATCAGTTTACACATATGATGTGAAGGGAATGTATGAATAAGTAAATAAATATTATCATCCATACTTCAATTGGGTTTAGAAAATGGAGATCTGGAATATGTTTATAGAAAAAAACAGTTTAAGATGTTTTCTTTTATAGAAATTTATTAAATAAAAAATACAACTTAATAAAATGGAAAGGCAAGCATATCTCATAAATTTTAACACAATGTAAAAGTATATATTTATTATATGAAATATGTCACTATTATAAACATGACAAGATGCAAGAGTAAATATATAAATATAAATAAATATACAAGTAAACAGACAATAACATTAAGGCTGTCATCTCATAGGAACTGATAACCCTAGAGCTGAATGTTTTTAACATATATTTGCTTAATACTAATGACAAAGTATTGGCTGAATTAATTTAATAAATCCTGTAACTAAAATCAAAATAAGAGTCATTTGAAATATCCAGAGACATATCTGCAAGTATGATATGACAGATAAGTCAATGAGAATCATTTCAAGGTGACCCCAGGTCTCCATCCTTGCTTCTTAACTTTTCCTGCAAGTTTGCTGAAGAAGAGAAGGAGCTCACAACTTCCACTCTGACAATTTCCCAGGCGCAGTCACTGTAGTTCTTCTCTCGCAGGTAGAGACGAATTCTCCAGAAGTACCTCCACAACGCCAGTGTAGCGTTATCAATCACACTGGCAGAGTCTTCGTCCGCCATCGCCTGCTCCAAGCAGGTCTCCAGGTGTTCCAGCTGCTGGTGGAGTCCAGTGCGCAGCTTGACCAGGAAGGTGGTGTTCCAGGCAGCAGAGGAGCGCTGTGTGTGGAAGAGGTTGAAGATCTGCTGCAGCATCTCGTGGAGGACAGACACGGCCTGGGCCTTCTGCAACTGGCTGCCGTTCACCATCTCCCGGGGGAATCCGAAGTCGTTTCTGTCCTCCAGACACAAGGAAGTGGATGTTCTCATTTGTTTCAATACCACCAAGGTCTTCCTGCTAAGCAAGCCATGGTTCTTAGGCAGGTCACAGCCCAGAGACCCAAGAGGGCCACAGCTGCACATCACCAGGGCCGTCAGTAGGGGGAGCAGGAGGGCCATTGGGAAGTGAGGCTGCTGCTGACCTGGCTGAACTGGGGTCTGGGTGAGCCTTGGACTCTAGGTTCTCTGAAGACATCCTTTCTGTGCATGGCTTATAAATAGGGAACATATAGTTTTCATTTTCCGAACATGTCTCTGTACTTTTACATCCACTTTTTGTTTTCATTTTCATATTCTATATTTAACCCAAGAACATGTCAATAATCTAAGCTCTTGATGTTTGCTATACAATTTATATTATAGTGTAAACTTGAGATATGACAATCCAAATGGATATTTATCAATTAAATCAGAAACATCTTTGTCCTAAAGGCTGAAATGTATGCAGGAATACAAATACCCACATACATTTTTATTTAAAAATATAGTTCTTTCCTTTGGTACAAGAAAAATTTTAGCCCTGATCCTAGGCTGCATTTTACCCTGCATGTTTAACATAGGAAATCAGGCTCCCTCAACTGTCTGGGTTTCTGTATTTGTTTGAGAATTTACCAGACCCTCTTGGCAATAAACTCTGTAAAACAAGAATTTAGGTTTTTTCACTGTTTCATTCACAGCAGAGGCTAAATATCATCAGTGAATGAGAATCTCTGCTATTTATCCTTTTTCTAGAACACATCATGCAGGTCCATGTGGCCAGGCTTCACTGGGGCCACAAAGTCAGGACTAACGTAGACATAGGCCTTTCTTCCTATCATTTTCTTACTGTAGGTCTAGAGTCTTCTTCAGGCTGTGTTAGCACCCCTAGCAAGAATTCTGGAACTTTTCAGGTGCATGTAGGTATGGAGATTCTAATCCCAAGTTAATTTATTTTACAAGCACCACCTCATTCCTGAAGTAGTTACCCTAACCCCCTTTCCTCTAGAATGATAATGTCCTCAACCCAGACTCTTCCAGACTCCTTCCCTGAGGCAGCCTTACAACTTTAGAACTCCTCTAGAATGATAATGTCCTCAACCCAGACTCTTGCAGACTCCTTCCCTGAGGCAGCCTTACAACTTTAGAACTCCTCTAGAATGATAATGTCCTCAACCCAGACTCTTCCAGACTCCTTCCCTGAGGCAGCCTTACAACTTTAGAACTCCTCTACTGGGGAGGGGTCTGTTTCTTTGAGCCAAAATAATTAATTCTTCAAGACCCTGGCCCATGCCCCTGGAGTGACTGTGTGAAGGACTCTAGTTCTCAGTGGTGACCCTCTCCTGTCCTTAGCCATGTCCCCAGGTATCAATTGTGTCAACAGCCCTCAGATGCTGCTAACAAAAGTTTGTTTAGCCTAAGTAGGTGGAGGAATTATTCAATTGCAGTGAGTTTAACTTTAGCAAGTGAATCACTTTTATTTTCCCAAGTATAGCTCTTATTGTTCAACTCTCACTTTTCTTGTTCTATACTTAAAACTATTGAACACTTGATATGTTTGATCTTTCTGACCTGGTTACAGGGGAGTCAGTAATGATGGATCTCAATATCTCAATAAAAACATACTACAGAAACTAGTAGATTTCAGTTGTCCATCCAGTCAGCAGGATTCCCTTAGGGTTCATTGTTCCTCTGACTCGCTCTGACAAGGCAGGGCTGTGAGGCCAGGCTATCCTGTCAGGCAAAAATGGCCTTCCTTCCTTTACTTGTTTGCGATTTTTCATTTGAAATTATTACAAGTAGTGGCTTTACAAGCCTTCTTTACAAGTAGTGGCTTACTGGGCAAGGTTTGTCTTGCTGTTCCTGCATTACATTCTAAGTCATGATGAAATAATACAATGAAAGCAAAGGAAAGGAAAGGCAGAGGGACCACATCATATTTCTCTATGATGTCCAAGGTTTTAGATTTTTGGTTTCTCATTTCGACTTCCCTAGAAAGCAAAACTCGACAGCTGTTTGTGGGCAAAGAGGAAAAAACAAAAATAGTAAGTGCAAATGTCATGAAAATGAAAGAAGAGAACTGACTTTCCCCTGACAAATGGACAAATGTATGTTAGCAAAATTCAGTGCAGCCAAATTGTAGACTAGGGGATGTGGCAGAGGGAAGAATGTAGGCCAGTGTTGAGGTGCACAAAGGCCAGGAAATGGTTGCTTATGCCAGAGGCTCAAATGAGAGCAACTTCTGGGTCAATGGACTGCCCTCAGCTTGGCCAGACCAGGCACCTGACTTTTTTTCATTAAATCCACATTTTGGAAATTTCTATGTATTTTTATAGTATAAATTAAAAATTTTATTTTTTTTAGTTTTATTATTGACACATAATATTTTTACAAGTTTGGGGGTACACGTGGTATTTTGATACAGGTATAGACCATGTGATGATCAAGTCAGGGTATTTAGCTTATCCATCACAGTAAGAATTTATCATTTCTTTGTTTTGGAAACATTTCAAATCCTGTCTTCTAGCTATTTTGAAATGTGTAATACATTGTTGTTAACTATAGTCACCCTACTGTACTATCCATCTTTGGAATTTATTTCTTCTTTCTAACTGTATATCTACATGTGATCAGTTTGAGGAGAAAAAGGAGTCACGCCAACCACCTCCCAAGAGACAGACAACCAGACCCCAGTTGCTAGAGCACCAACCCTCTCTGGCAGGATAATAGATATTAGCCTTGCATGAGCACTATACCAAGTTAATGTTTCCACTCAGACAATGGAAAGATTACTTCCTAGAATGAAAACAGAGAGACTATTAGATGGTCTCCACAGATTCTGCTCTTAATCTAGTTATTAATAATAATCATTATATGAAATAATAACACTGAATTTTATTGCATGCTTATTATGGACCATCCACTGTTATAAAGTCTTTAAAAATATTATTGAAACCTTAAAATCTGTACCCCCATAATATGCAGAAATAAAAAAATAAAAAAATAAAAAAAAACAAAACTTTTTTCTGACATCTTTGTCAGGATGATGCTCAAAAAAAAAAAAAAAAAAATATTAAGTTAGGTCTGGGACATGGGCACACAGTTTCCTAGGTGTCCTGAGGACGAATCTGTCAGAGGCAGTGAGTCCATGTAGCTGTTTCTCAGGCCCAGGATGGGGGCACAGGGCAATCAAATTGGAAAAGAAATTGTCCCTGTTTGTAGACGACATGATCTTATATACAGAAAAACCTTAAGATTCTGGCAACAGCCTCTTAGAACTGATAACAAATTTAGGAAAGTTGCAGAATACAGAATTAACATACAAAAAATTAGTAGTGCTTCTATATGCAGACAACAAACTAGCTAAAAAATAAAAATGAAGAAGACAATCCTATTTACAATAGCTATAAAAAGTACAGTAAAATACCTATGAATAAATTTAACCAGAGAGGTGAAATATCTCTACAAGAAAAGCTACAAAATCCTGATGATAGAAATTGCAGAATATACAAATAGAACTATATCCCATACTGAAGGCTCATAAGAATTAATATTGTTAAAATGACAATACTACTCAAAGCAGTCTACAGATTGACTGCAATTCCTACCTAAATGCCAATGACATTCTTCACAGAAATAGACAAAACAATCTAACATTTGTATGGAACCACAAAAGGTCATGAAAAACAGAAGCAATCCTGAGCATAAAGAATATAGCTGAAGAGATCACACTACCACACTTCAAAATATACTACAAAGCTGTAGTAACTAGAACAGCACATTATTGGTATAAAAACAGACACATAGACCAATGGAACAGAAAAGGGAACCCAGAAATTAATCCACATGTCTACAGCCAACTGATTTTGACAAAGGTGCTAGGAACACTCATTGGGAAAATGACAGTTTCTTCAATAAATTGTGCTGGGAAAACTGGATATACCTCTTCAGAAGAATGGAACTAGATCCCCACCTCTCACCCTACAAAAAAGTCAACTCAAAATGGATGAAAGATGTAACATTAAGACCCAAAACAGTAAAACTACCAGAAAAAAAATAGGGGAAACTCTTCAGGACATTGGTCTGGGAAAAGATTTTATTAGTAAGACCTCAAAAGTAGAGGCAACAAAAGCAAAAATGAATAAATGGGATTCTATGAAACTAAAAAGTTTCTACACAACAAAGGAAACAATCAACAGAGTGAAAATACAAACTATAGAATGAGAGAAAATATCTGGAAATTACTCACCCTACAGAGGGTTATTAGAATATACAAGGAACTCAAACATCTCAATAGCAAAAAAAAAAAAAAAATTGGATTTAAAATTGTCAAAAAATCTAGAAAATATTAGAGTTAGTTCTTTCTGAGGTAGAACTCATGTTAGCCCTGGAGTAAAATCTTCAGGAGCACAAAATACTACACGTGAAAAAAAAAAGCCTGTTCTCTAGAAACTTGGTGTTTAGCTATGTTCATCTTGACCAGGAGGTGGCTCATAGACTCTGTAAATATTGTATAGCCCCAGAGTAAAACGGATCCTGCTACCTCTACTGTTTTCTCATTGTAATAGGGGCATTCTGTCATTTCCAAAAGTATATACCAGGAAGAGGAAAAAAGAGCCTTTCATAAGGGAGTTTCTGAAAAACCTAAAACTTTCACTCAACTTTTGCTTTCAACTGATGGCTTGGTCCTCTCAAGGGAAAATTGACAGCCAGAAACCACACTGGAAGAGGAAGCAGCTGCAAGAATAAGCAGTGCAGGTTAATGAGGACTAATGAAAAGAGCCTACTGAGATTTCAACACTGGGGAGGGAGGAAACTATTGTGATAGGGGAATGAGAGAATAAGGTCCAGTAGGCAGGGAGGAAGGGCAGTGTGGCAGGCATCAGAATCAGCAAGCATATCATAAATACATATAGACATAAAAATAACATACTATTATACATTAAATATTATTCATATATATAAATATATGAATATATATAACTTCAGTCTAGGAGATTAATTCCTGTATCAGTTACTTACAAGCCATCAATTTCTCATTGAATATAAAAATCAGATTTATCTTTGATGTCAAATGCATCTAATTTTGAAACTTCTCCAGGATATTTCCCACTTCTCTTTTTAGACTCTCAGCATTTACCAGTCAATTACAGAGAGAAGGAAGGGTAGGAGAGTTCATCATTCTCAGATAGAGCTATATGAATAAATAAAAAATTAGTAACTATTTGTTAAGCCCTAATTCCGTGGAAGATATTCTGCTAAACTCTTTTAAATGTTTTAGTTTGTTTTATATTTTCACAACTCTAGAAATATTTTTACCCTGTTTTAAAGAAATTTGAGGCTCAGAGAAGTTAAGGGGCTTATTCAAGATAACAGATATGTCCTGGTAGAATCTATAGGTCATTAAGTATGAAATGTCTGATTTCCTGAAGTATTAAGTTTGACGGTTGATATCTTCGATATTTTCACTTTAACACTCTCGTTTTATTTACATTGTGAAGGCACATCCTCAGTCTTTCAAACACATGGTTTTTGTCTTGTAGTTACCATTCAAAATATTTTTAGAGAAATTTTTGTGAAACTGTGTATGTCAAAAATTTGTGTTATTTTTTAATATGAATTCTGTCGTGGAACCAATGCTGCCCAGACAGCTTAAACTATCAGCGAAGTGTTTGGGAAGGATGTGGCTAATGAATTCCTAGTAGGTCCATGGTTCCAAAAGTTCCATTCTGGTTATTTTAATCTTGAAAATGAGCCATGTGGGCAACCTGAGACCAAGGTGGATAATGATGAGCTGAAAGCTGTAGAGGAAGTGAATCCATCTCAACCTACATGTGAATTAGCAGCAAGCTTTGACATTACTATTTCAACAATATTGGAAAATTTGAAACAAATCAGCAAGGTAAAGAAGCTGGATGGCTGGGTTCCCCATGAATTAAACGAGCATCAGAAGAGAAATCATCACGAAACTTGCCTTTCTTTCCTGTCACCACATAAAGGCGAACCATCCCTACACTGTATTGTTACATGTGATGAAAAATGAATTATTTTCGACAATCACAAGTGTTCAGCACAATGGTTTGATAAAGATCAAGTGCTGAAACATAGTCCAAAACCGAATATTCACCCAAAAAAGTGAATGGTGTCTGTTCGGTGGTCCCACGCTGGTGTTATCCACTACAGCTTCATGAAACCTAGTTAATCCATTACAGCAGATGACTATTGCAACCAACTGGACAAAATTATGAGGATGCTTGTGGTTAAGCAGTCAAGATTGGCCAATAGAGACAGGCCAATCCTCTTGCAAGACAACGCCTGACCACATGTCACACAAACAACACTGCTCAAACTACACAGACTGGACTTGGGAACTCTCTGTCATCCACCGTATTCACCAGATCTTGCACCAACTGACTACCAACTACTTCTTTCAGGCTTTGGACCACTTCTTGCAAGGAAAAATATTCAATTCTCGACACTATATGGAAAACGCCTTTTGCGATTTCATTGCCACTTGCTCTCCAGGCTTCTTCTCTGCTTACATAAACAAGCTATTGTTAAGATGGTAAAACTGTATAGATAGTTTAGGCCCATACTTTGATTAATTGTACAGCTTCTTGTTTGCAATATAATAAACTAAACTTTTGATTCAAAATCAGACATTTCATATTTAATGACCTAAAATAGATTAAATGTAATCTTACATTGCATTTGATGAGTAATAACTTAAGATTCATGTTTTGAAATTCTGATACAAATTAATCCAAAAATATATACTGTTCTCTGACTGTCTTTGATTGATAGATGTTATTGTATTAGTATATTTTTGACTGGTTTTCATCCAATTTTGCTGTTTACTTTAGATATTAGGGAAGAGAAATGTTTTGATTCAGTTTCACCTTTCTGTCTTATGAAGGAACTGTCCCAGACTATTATATTCATTGCAAATTGATTACTTCTTAATCCCTAACAGTTTTTGATTATTATGAAATTATTTCCTTCCATATAGATCAAATCTTAACTAATCAAGAAAAAAGGAAGCAATAGAGAATAATTCTTGGCATATCTATCTCTACTAGGAAATAAGATGTCTTTTATAATAATAGCTAAAACAATTTGACAAAGAGGAAAGTTAGGTAATCAGATAATTAAAACATATAACTCCTAAAACTATTGTACTATAGTTTTAATAGGACTTAGGGAAAAGTACGTATCTGATGTTAAAATGGTAGAAATAATTTTCAAAAAGATGGTCATAGGATGAAAACCAGGAAATCTAAGCAGATAAAAAGTAGACTTTCAACTCGTATGATGGATGAAAACAAAATCCTGATGGAATACAGAATCAATTTAAGATAGATTGTAAAAGGGAATTAGCACAGCACAGGTTTCAGTCGTGACACATTAAGAAAGAACAAACATGACCTACTACCATTAACAACTAGGAAATTGGCAAAAAATATACGGAGCACCAGTTTTTAGATATTGGACAACAGGCAGCTCAGGGCTATGATTTAGAGGCAAAGAAAAAAATTATCACCTTGAGTTCAACAATTTACCTGACTTTCTTCCTGGAAGTTTGGGAAAAGGAAGAATGGAAGCATCAAGTCTTCCAGATAACTGGTCCCGGGCTCCGAGGCAGGTCAGAGCTCAGCGATAGAAAGGTGCAGCTAATGATGACTAAGGCCCTCAGAGAGGGTGGGCGTTGGATCTTCGGGATGCTGATGGCCTGGATCCAGTGTGCCTCTGTGTGAGTATTGACCCTAGTTTCTCTGAAAACCTTTCCATGCATGTCTCTTAAATACAGAACATGGTAGTTTGCATTTTCTGAATGTTCCCGGATAAGCTTTACTTTATGTGTTTTCTAAATAGATTAGAGGACATGACAATTTAAATCAGTCCATTTATTTTCTCAGTGTGAGTTTAATTTGTCTTAAGAAACTTCAGATTTTTTCAAAAGAAATAGATTCAGATCTTTCGAATGAAAAAAGTATTTTTGTTAAAGTCAAACCTATGTAAATAGTGTTCTTCTTCTTGCTAACAACAAAATTTTACCTCTGATCTGGGCTCTGTTTTCACCTTTTTATTTTGCATGTCAACTTCTGGATTTGTCTTCTTGAGACAGGATTTATTACACCTGTTTGACAAGTAATCTCCTTAGGAGAAAGGCCTATATTTTGTTTAATATTTTATCGTTATCACAGGGCTCATAGTAATGAATCAGGATACAGTTATTAATAATAATATTCTCAGATTTTCCCTTACAAAGGAAGACTTTCAAGTGTGGCCACATGGCTGTGCTACACAGGATGGCAACAGGAGGTTTCTACTCTGTCAGCTTTTTCTTGCTAATGAGTCTTCTGGTACTTATGCAAATCCCTGGTTATCTTAGGTTTTTAGGTGCATATAAATGTGCCAATCCCAATTTCAATTCCCACGACATTTTTATCTTTCCTCAGCATCACTTCATCTCGCAGGTTAGATAGCACATCTTTAATCTTGCCCTCTGGCTCAATGTGCACCCAGCCACACATCTTCCAATTTAACTCTCACTTACTCGCTTGTTAATGGACTGAGTTAGCTCATCAAAATTTTAAGCTTTAAGTACACCTTTATTAAAGGGTGATTGTTTTTGTCCCATAAACAATCGACTGTCCAAAACACCAGAGTGCTTCTGGAAACAACCTAGCAACCTACCTTTGATCAGGTACAAAGGTGTTAAATATTTCCATAGCCTCCAGATGACAGAAACAATAATTTATGCTCAATATGTGTGTTTGTTTGCAGGGGGTTGGGTAAATTATTCTCTTTTTTAAAAAAATTATCTTTAATAGCAAAAGAAATTTTATTTTGTCAAATGGTGATTTCTATGTTGGGCTCAATTCATCAAACTGTTGAACATTTATTATGCTTCAAGTTTCTCGGCTGGCCACAGGGAATTCAGTGATGATTTTTCTCCCATCAGAAGTTTATATTTAAGTAACGCTAATTGTTTCTAGATATTTTGGTCAGTGCATCTGACTGAGCTTCATGGTTCATCATTCTCTGTCTCCCAGCGAAAGTATAGGGCAGTGAGGCTCAATATATGATTGATGTCAGATAAAATTGCTCTACTTTTCATTACAAGTTTCATTGTCTTTCAATTTTTGTACATTCTTTTTAGTTTAACTTTTTCTCTTTTTTTTTTGCTAGGATTGTCTTACTGCTTCTGAATTACTTTCTATTTCATGTTGAGGTTAGCACCTCAATGGGGAATTGAAAATGGAAATATAAAAAACCTATATCATTATTTTATAATATCTTAATATATTTTATATCATCATATATTTATAACATAATTATTTTATAAGATCTATAAAATATTATAGGTTTTATAATATTTTATTATATCTTATTTTTGCCTTTCCCCAGCCAACTTTTGTAGAACTGTCTTTGCATTTGGATATATTGAGGCAAAAGAAAAACAAATGCATGTCTGAAGTAAAATGACTGCCTAGATAAAATACAGACAATGAAAATCGTCCTCTCTTACTCAGCCTTCCACCTACCCCAATGTGGTTTGTGCTCATTATTCTTACTAAGGTCACTAATTCCATCTATTTTCCCACTGCAAGGATGGTTTTGAGCCACAGAGCAGCTTACTGACATTCAACATAGTATCAATTAAAATAATGATAAAGTATCTTTGTAAATAATTTAATAGGTTTATTTATTTAAAATAAATAAAATACTAAACATAGCAATATGATTTTCAATACATCAAATTCATGAAATCTATCTGGACACAAATAAATATATATTCCAAACAAGTGAACACTATGAAGAGAAAAAATTAATCTACATTTTTCTCCAGGTCCTACCCCATTTCTCTCTTCTCGCATTCAGAAGGTAAAGCTATGAAATTATTTTCATATATATTGTCACTAACATCTCTTCTCTAATTTGCCCTACCACCTACTCCAGTACAATTTCAGCTAAACAATTCTACCAAACCACTTCTCACCAAGATTGCCAATGCCATCCATTCTCCTGATGTAGTGCGCAGTTTCAATCCACATTTTGCATGAATGCATTGATTCTTTCAGCAGTTTTAACCTTTCAGATCCACTCTTATAAACATTCTGTCTTGTCTTTCTAATGTACTGTCATTCCAACTGTTTCCTTTGTGGCTCTCCCCTTCCTTTAAAGGTGAATGTAAGAAAAAAGAATATTAACTATTTTTCTTATTTTCTAAACTCCACGTAATGACTTATATTTCCAGCCTTTCAGTCTACAGAACTGCTTGTAAATTGCAGACTCAAGTATCAAAGTCCGTAGGACTTTGGCACATAGATGTCCACCAGTTAACTGTGGAGGATATCTGCTTATTTTTATTTTATTTCCTGATATGCCTCACTCCAGCTTCTGCTGAATTTCAACAGTTTTTCCTTCCTCTCATCATAGCAATTAACTTAACAGCTATTATTGTGATTATCTTTTTTAAGTTATTTTCCTTATAAAAATCAAATACACAAAACATAAGTAAGTGTAATTATTAAGTGCATCTCTATATCTTGAAGACAACACATAACCTGGCTCACAAAAAGGCAATTTTTACTTATAACTTGAATATAATAATGATGGATAAATGAGTTACATTATCTTCTTTAATTGGGTTGTACAACTGGGCTTGGTGTTTCTTTTTTAAAGAATAAGCAAATATAAGAAGTTTTTATAGTAAAAATTTAATGAACAAGGCAAAATATAAATTAAATAAATATAAAGAACATATATTTTTTATATTAACCACAATGTAAAGATACAGTTAATATATGAACAAAATAATTTAAATCTTAATACTTGAGTAAATAAATATTGAAATAGACACATAAAAAATCCATTAGCATATTTATGAGTAATGAACTACTGCATATAGAGTTGAAAGCGATGTTGCTTAATACTCCTAAAAACGTTTGAAAATTTTAATTCAATTTGTGTTTCGTTATAGCAGAAATGAGAGTCTTTGAAAGGGCAGAATTTGTGAGAGTATGAGATAGCATATTAGTCGATGAGAATAATTTCCGTGTTTCAGCAACTTCATTCCTTACTCCTTAATCGTTCTTGCAATTTTGTTGATGAAGACATGGATTTCATGATTTCTGCCCTGACAACCTCCCAGGCACAAGGGCTGTACTTCTTCTCTTTCAGGTACAGAGTGATTCTTTGGAAGTATTTCCTCACAGCCAGGATGGAGTCCTCATTCATCAGGGCAGTCTCCTCCACTCCCACGTCCTGCAGCAGACAGGCTTCCAGCTCATCCAGCTGCTGGTAAAGTCCAGTGCAGAGTTTGTCCAGGAGGGTCTGATCCCAGGCATCAGATGAGTCGTTCGTGCTGAAGAGGTTGAAGATCTGCTGGATCATCTCATGGAGGACAGAGACGGCTTGAGCCTTCTGCAACTGGTTGCCATCAAACTCCTCCTGGGGAAATCTGAAGTCATTTCTGTCCTTCAGGCAGGAGAGAGGAGAGATTCTCCTCATTTGTGCCAGGAGTCTCAGGGCCTTGCTGTTACCCAGGCCATGGGTCTGAGGCAGATCACAGCCCAGAGAGCAGAGGGACGTGCAGCTGAGCCCCACCAGGGCCATCAGTAGAGAAAAGGGCGAGGCCATTGAGATGTTGCAGATGCTGCTGGGCTGTCTGAGGTGAGTGACTCTGAGCCTTGGTCTCTAGGTTCTCTGAAGACCTTGCTGTGTGCATAGGCCTTAAATAGGGAACATCCTAGTTTCCATTTTCTGAATGCACCCACATTACTTTCTACTTCTGTTTTTGCTTTCTTTATGCACTCTCTACATGGGTTTAGAGCTGTGGTTCTCAAGCATTTTTTTCCCCAGTTTTGCCTTCCTCCAGAGCTCTGGTACATAATTCTTTTCCTAATTGATACCCTCATGATCACTTAACTAACATATGTATATATATTTAGGTACTCTATTTCTATCTGTGCTTTATACATAAAATTTTTAAAGTTTACTTTTTTATTCAGTGATGGTTAAGAATGTCTAAATAAAAATTTTAAGCTAAAAGTTAAATTTAAAAGTCATTGATTTTTAACTTGACTCTATAAAAGTTAATTTTCCCAGTTACTTTCAGTGTAATTTACTTATACAAATTTTCATTAATCAAGTTACATTTGGAAATTATATAAACACATAATACCAATATACATATATTTTTAAATATTTCACAACTGCTAAAACTATTTAAAAATAAATTATTTTTAACATTTATTTTTAGTGTCCTTAACATTTAATTTTGTTTCGTAAAGAAAATTGTTTTTAACTTCACTAATTGGTGGATATTCATCCAGGTATAGGCAACATATTTTTCTTTTCCACACTTGACATAATTATTGAAGTGTTGAATACCTTTAGCATAATAGAATTAAATACTAAAAAGTATTATATTTGTACTTCATTCTCAAATTCTACAACAGATTTGGAAGCGCTGAGGAAGCACTATTGAACATACTCTGCATCCACAAGACAGCCAAAGGCAGCCCACACTTGTGCTAATGGAGTCCATATCTCAAGCTATGACTTGGAGATTGAGCAAATAATGTGGACAAAGTCCACCAATCACAGCCATCTATTGGACATAGGTTTGAGGCACTCACCTTGCATACATTTTGTACCTTTCATGAACTGAATGTCAATGCTTCTCATGTGATACACAAGAAAACTCGATGAAAGGAAGTAAAAAAAAAAGGAATAAGTGTTTGTTACAATTGAGCTGTAAGGGCCATAATCCTTGAAATATATGATTACTTCATGACCCCAAGAACTAAGTTTTTCACCCTCAGGAGAAATATCATCTCCAATGAGAATACATCAATTTGATTTTTTAAAAAATCATTTGCATTAATGTTCAAATATCTCACAGAACCTTGAGACATTTCAATCATAGTTGATTCTTATCAAATAAAAGGAAACTGTCTTTTCCAAAATATCAATGAAGGGATGTAAATATGATAAAGTAAAGCACGTACAATTATTCTATGTAGCTTTTGAGACACCACATATCCTTCTTTCTCATTTCCTTTTTCATAGAAAGCAAAAGTTGCCACTTTTTACATGGCAGTAAGTGGCGATCTGAAGAAAAAAATTACATGTAAATACGGCAAAAATGTATGAATGGGAGCAATATTTCAATAGAGAACAAAATGACAACATATAAATTAGCTACATTCAACCCAGGTAACATGGAGATTAGGGATGGGATAGAGCAGAAACAAAATGGGCAGGTGGGGGGCTGTAGATCAAAAGTAATGAGCAGTGCTCGCTTCGGCAGCACATATACTAAAATTGGAACGATACAGAGAAGATTAGCATGGCCCCTGCGCAAGGATGACACGCAAATTCGTGAAGCGTTCCATATAAAAAAAAAAAAAAAAAAAAAAAGTAATGAGCAGGCATAGGCTAGAAGAAAAGTAGTCATTCCTGGCCCAGGGGGTGTTCACAGCTTTGACAAATTCAGACTTGATAGAGAATTAGGGGAGATACACCAACCACAAGACTCTGTACACAAGAAAGGCAAGTTTGTGAGAATATAATATTCTGTCTGTATGATGGAAATGCTTAGTTACATCAAATTCTGTTCTGGTGGATAATTAACTCAGAAGATCATTATTTTTCTTGTCATGTCTACCAAGAAGGAAGGGAATAGATGATTTCTAAGGGCACTATCCTCGAAAGATAGAGTTAGATAATAAAGATAATTTTAATAAAGAAAACTAAATTATATAAGGTGGCTATTATCAGTGGAGAAATGAGGAGAGTCCAGAGCATTGGAGAAGGAGGACTGAGATCACAAAAGATTCTAAGTCACCTGACTTGCCAGCTGGTTGATGCTTTTTAGTTTTCAGGCCATCCATCAGAGTTTGCTTCTAGGTTAATTTTACCGACTTACTTTGAGAAAATAGGCTGACATGATGAGTGATGTCTGGAGAGAACTAAAGAAGAGGGGTTGGGAAAAAGGAATATGTTTGCAGAGGTGGAGAATAATTTGGCAAAAATGGGCATAGAAGTGGAGGAAGCTATGCCTTTGGGCTTCCATTTCTTTGGGTGAATCTTAACTAATGTGTAATTTACCTATCCTTATCCCACGCTTTCTTTAGGTTCTACACACACACACACACACACACACACACACACACAAATGATGAATGATTATTTGCTTCTTGTTATCTCCATTCATTTTCCATGGAATAGTGAGGCCTATTTCATTTATTTTCAGAATGTGCCATGTAGTAATTAGAGTGCTACTACAGGTAAAAACCAAAACAAAACAAAAATCACAAGTTTGAATTTTGAGTCCTTGGTCAAATGTTTTTGCCTTCTGAGGTTCTCCTTCTTCTTTATATATGGCTATGTTCTCTCTCATAGCTTCCATAGATGTGGCTTTTAGTGACCTGATCTAATTTCTCCTTAGAATATCACACCAGAAGTCTATAAGATACCTAGGGTCAGAGGAATCATCTTATCCAATATTGTTTCCCAGGCATCTTAGCCCAGTCCCTATCATTTCAGCAGCTCAGTCAATATTCGTGAAAAAGAATAGTCATTATATTAATAATAGCAGAAGGAATAATCCCAATATGTACTAGATATATGACTTGAGGGGACAATTTATCACAAGATACTTTGTAAATTCTTCATGATTCTTCAAGGGAAACTATAATTGAAGATTATGTAGAGCATTCAAAACAAAAAGAACCACTATTTGATTGTAAGGACATTGTCATGTTTGTATTTTTAACATTTAGAATATCAGGATGAGAAACAAGTGCCTGGTTACAATGGAAGACTCACTCTTCATGTTCCTTTCAGTGGTCCTCAAGTACCTGAGGAACTTCCCTTATTCCTCAGGTAATCAGGAAGCCACTTGAGCTTTACAATGTGTTCCAAGCCCCTATCCCCATCTCCTTGGCCATTTTTCATCTTTAACTGATGCCTTTGGAACCAAGTTAAATGCTGCTTTCAAAGAGTCAGTGATGCCGAGAACTCTAATGAATGACATCCACGGCACGTTCCCTGAGTTTAAATTGTAGATCACACCTAGGGAAAGATTTTTCTAAATGCATGAGCAGCGAGAACATTGTTTATCTTTCCCCTAAAAATAGCATTAATACAAATATTGTAAAAATGAATAGTGGTCTTATTCAAACATCTTGTCTTCTTTTCCCACTAATGACCCAATTAGACTCCCTTTCCCAAATTCTTTGAACTTAGGTGCCCTGTGTGAGTAAATCCATGCCAAGTAAATATAGATGGAAATGATTTTTGCCCTTTAAGGTTTTGACATCCCAATGTGATATACCATACTATTTCCCCATTACAACTAAGTAGAACAGACTCAGGACCATGGCCACATTTGAGGTTCTATGTTGAAGATGGCAAAGCCACAAAATAGTAGGTATTTAGGTCCCTAGATCACTGTTTAGAGAAGGGCCAACCAAAGAAGCATCTCACCAGGAATTTTTGCATTGGGCCCTTATATGAAAAAAGAGCAATTTGTGTCATGATCTAATTACTGATAGATAGTTTTATGTTTATCTGTTTCTGCAGCTAGCATCAACTTAAGTGACATATGTCTTTTTAAAATACCATCCTGAAGAAACTTTTCCATCAAAAATTAAATTTCAAACTTTGTTAACAGCAAATACCCCTCAAAAACTTAAGTAGATAAATAAAATTATAAATCATATCAGGAAAATAGATCATGCTCTTTTCTCTAAATATCTTTTTATAAATTCATTATGTACAATATAATTTTAAAATAATCTCATGATTGTGGTTTCAGATTTTTTTCACTGGTGCAAAATCAGAGTTGAGATTGCTTTCTGGCTTAGAAAACAATAATGTAATTGGTTAGAGGGAGAGTCATGAATATAGAATTTCTGGTTTATTTGCTGACTTTTCTTTGAGGATTGCTGATGGGGAGAAAAACACACTTCACTGTCTCCTCTGACAATCTCCCAGGCACAAGGATTGCATTCCTTTTTCTTCAGGTAGCAGGTGATTGCTTGGAAATAATTCTGGACAGCAATTCCCAAATAAGGACAAGAGAGATCTTCTTCTTTTGTCAGCTCCAGTTGACCCAGATTGTGGTCAGGTCTGGAGAGTAAGTGGAAGCAGGAGGATCTTATCCTAAGCAGCACGGTTTTCCTCTGTGTTGAAAAGGATGAAGATCGCATGGTGGAAACAGGTGTCTCATCTTGTGTCTTCTGGATTGGGGTGATATTCCCTCTTTTCCAAGGAAATTCAAAGTGGGTTCTGTCGTTCAGGCATGGATGGCAGGGGATCCTGTTCAGCTGTCTCAGTAGCATCCAGGCTTCCTGTTTCCAGGCCATGGTGCCAAGGCTTGCCTCAGCCAAGTGAGCAGGCAGGGCTGGAGCAGAGAGAGCATCACTCCTGCCAGTAGCAGGGAGGTGTGGACTTGCCACTTTCAGCGATTCACCAGCCGGCCGCCAGGGCGCGCCGCTGCGCGATGAGCGCGAAGCTCCCTTGGCTGCGCAGCGGGGGCGGCGAGAGCGCGGCTGCATGGCCTGGTCTGACGCGCGGGATCTAGGCGACCTGGGCTTTGCGGCCTTTGGCCCCAGTGGGTCCCACGGCCCGAGGGAAAAATGCCATCGTGGCTTCTAATCTTAGAAGACTGTGAAGCTTCAATAGTGAGTTAAAAAAACTCCCTTTGATTGCTGAGATGGGAGCTCCGCGGCGGCTTCGCCTGAGACTTCTTTCTTGGCGAACACAGAACCTTTCATTTCTCAACTTTTCCCAGTGCTGGGGGCTTTATTTCTCATAGAGACTTTAGCGAGACTTACTTTTACAAAAGAACCCGTGTATTAAGGGACTGGAGGGCTCGAGATCGTACAGGCTGTGATTCTTAGAGATTGCAGTTGTGCGGGGTCGGGGTGCAGGGACAGCTTGCCACGGGAAGGGGCCGACCAAGGGGCCTGAAGCCCTGCAAGTGATGGGGCCCGCGGAGAAAGTGGGGTGAGGCCGCCCACTGGGGGGATGAAGGGGGGCTGCGCACCCCATGTTGGTGCAGTTTTGTTTTCCAATGGCTGATTCTTCAACCTTACAACGGTTAATGCAGCTGGAAAAAAAAATCAGTTATATTGAAACTCACAGCATTATTTTAAGTTTAAATATTTTATTTATACCAAAACAAGAATTTTACATGATTTTACTTTTAAAGGAAGAAAACTCGACAATGAAAAGTCACGATTATGACTTTTTCAACTGAAAGAATTGCCATGTTTGACAATTTCTCATGACTCTGGGACAATCTTAGAGATCATTTTTATGTAACTTCAAATAACTGAAACTTGTTTCTCAGGACCCCACCTGGACTTGTGTTACTAAAAAGAGAAATGAGCAGTGTTGCGTACAAACAGTTGAGGACAGTTAGCAGGTTAGAGATTTTCATTTTCTTGAGTAAGAATTTTATAGACTGAGTGGAATTTGCCATAATTTGTTGCACTGTGTAAGACTCTCAGGGATTTGCAAGGGCAGGGTCATTGCTTGTCTTTACCTACAATTTGATATTTGGTTTAGCCTGGATGTGAGGCATTAATTTTCATTTTTAAATGTTGTATTAAAATGGTGTTTATCTTGATTACTTAGATTTGTTTCCACCTGAAATTTTGTGTCTGATGGATGTGCTCACTCACTTCCCCTAATACCAGTCCAAGGAATAGCTTTTGAATTAATATTGAGATTTTCCATGGCTGAAAATCAAGGAATGTTCCATGTTCAATCACCCTCCCTCAATAAATATGTATACATAATATTTATATATGTTAAATTTTTATACATTTATTATATATTATATATATTTGTAATACATATATATTCCTACATCACTTAACAAGGATATGTTTTGAGACATGTATCCTTAGGTGATTTCAACCTTGTTGAAACATCATAGAATGTACTTACACAAACCTACAGAATGTAGCCTACCACACACCAAGGCTATATGACATAGCCTATTGCTCCTAGGGTACAAACCTGTACAGCATGCTACTGTACTGAATACTGCAGGCCATTGTCACACAATGGTAAGTGTTTGTGTATCTAAACACGTCTAAACATAGAAGAGGTACAGTAAAATATAGTATTATATCCTCATGGGCCACTGTTCCCTATGCATTCCCTTATTAACTAAAATTTTAACCCCTGCCTTTGAAAGTATCACCAAAGTTGGTTTGACTTAGAACATTAAGGAAGGGATTATTTATTTTATTTATTGATACTTTTCACAGAGCAGTCATTTTCTGTCAGACAACTTGCTGAGACACTGGTTCCCTGGGAAGGGCTTCAAATGGGCTGTACAGCTTTTCCCTGTACCAGGCTTAGCTCTGACAACTGGGACCTGGGCTCTGCCTCTTCGCAGTTCTACAAGCAGCCTGCTCTCCTGGTGTTTCCATTTGGGGAGCGCCAGGCTCCCCGACCCTGAGAGTGTCAGGGGAGCTGCAATCAAAGCTTCTCTTGGCTTGACTTGGTTGAACGTGGGCTATACAGATGACTGATATTTATTGTATTAATACTAAAGGTAACCATCATTTACTATTCTCAGATTCTCCACCAGTAATTTGCAAACTTTATTTAATCTTTACAATTTCCTATGTGACAACTAATAAAATTGTCTCAGGTTTTCAGAAGTGGAAAGGAAAATCTGATGTCATTTAACTTCCCAGGAGCCATAGATGTTGTCAGAAAGTGGGACTTTCTAATGCCTCCCAATTCCCTTCTTCATTAGCTCTCAGTACTTTTTAGCTGCACTGAGCATGCTAGTGTTTAATTAATCATAAATATGTCTTTAATGTCTGTCTTTCCTGATCCCTGGAGGGCAGTCACCATCCTGTCTTACTTATCCCTGAATGCACATTGACAAGCACATTGTCACATAAATGCAGTCAATACGCTTTAATTGACAGAATGAAGACAACTGGAGGGCTTAAGTCTTGGAGTTCCAGTGTTATGCCATGAATATGTGTAGATTAAATCAGAAAACCTGAATTTTTGTTTGTAAACATGTAAAGAAAGGTAGAGGAAATCAAATATAGTGTATTAGCCTCTTAAAAGAGAAATGCAGAGAGTTGAGGCAACTTGTATTTCAGTGCAATTTAAGAAGTGTAAAAATAATGTCCAGGATCAAAACTCTAAGTAGTATTATTAGAATTTAAAAACAGACATAGACTCAGACTTAGTTCTCATGTGGATAAATACATCCTATTGGATTGAGATTTCTTTCATTTTCTGAGTGTGTTGATTTCCATTGTATAATAATAATACAAAAGAAGTGCTGAAGACATGACATTACCTGAGGTCCATAAATAGAACAGAAAGTGAATGAAGCAGAAACAAATTGAGGTGAGTAAAAAAATTGAAAGTCCTGATGGAATTTCACAGCCAGGCAGGTGTTGAGACATCTGGGTAAAGGCTCACTCAGCCTGGCCAGCTGCCTCCCACCAGTGGCCCTGCCAGCCTCCTCACCCCTGATGCGTGGGATGATGTTCTCCAGCTCTCTCTGCACCCTGAGCTGTGACCTAGCCCAGAGCCATGGCCTGACAAAGCAGGAGGCCTTCACAGTTCTGTGCCACATCAGGAGGGTCTTCCTTTTACTCTTGTCTGAAGGACAAGAATGTTTTCAGGTTTCCCCTGGAAGAGCTAGATGGCAGCAAATTCCGCAAGGCTCTGGCCACCTCTCTTCTCCATGAGATGATCCAGCCAATCATCGACTTTTTCAGCATAAAAGCCTGAAATTCCTCACTGGACGTGATCAGTACCTAGAATTTCCGGAGGCCTGATTGGTGCAAGAGATGGAAGAGGCTCTTCCATCTTCCATGAGGACTGCATCCTGGTGTGAAGGGGTGTTCCCAGGGAACCACGGCCTATCTGAAAAAGAAAGTACACAGCTGCTGTGCCTGGGACATTGTCAGACTGGAAATTAAGAAGTGAAAATCAATCAGTGCATTCTCTGTGTTAACAAACTCATTGGAAAACCCAAGAGGTTTGAAAGGAGAATAATTGGGTCTCATCTAATAATATGTTGCCTCAAGCTTATAAAATTCATTCAATTCAAAGACTTTTACCTCCATTTCAGTTATAAAATGTATTGAGTCATTTTAATTAAATTGTTTTTCAATAAGAAGAAATAGTACAGTACTTTTGAATATAAAGAAATTACATTTTTAAAATGTAATAATTAAAATTCATCTCTTATGATTATTGCTATATCTTCAAGATTTATTCTTTATAAATGTAGTCAGCTTTGCCTTCTGGTTTCTTTAGTTTGGAAAGGGTTGTGGAGAGTTAAATCTTTACTGTGAAAATTTGGTATTACTCATACTCTTAAAGAGATACAAAGTGCCTTCAAACATTTAATGTGCCTTCAAATTCAAAAGGAACATAAATGACTCAATTCATCTCATTGTCTCATAAAATGTTTTGAAGTATTTCTGCTCCAAATAATTTATTGGTCTTTATGAATATATTAGTAAATAAAACAAAGATATTACTTTCTTTAGTGGAGCACTCTGCCAAAGAAGATAGGATTTCAAGGGTAAAAGATTAGGTAGGAATCCTTCCTAGAGCTATAAGGAGAAGAAGGCACTATGACAGATTATAGTAGCTGGAGCCAATTCACTTTTATTTATGCTTTTTAAGAAAAATCATGTCTAATGGTTGTTGATTCAGTTACAGTGGTTACATTAACTAGAAATTAATGTGAAATATGAAATCATCTACATAAAACTTCAACCAATAAGTAGTAAAGAACCTTCTATTTTCAGGCACTGTGAAGGGTACTAGGTAGAATGAAAAACTGTGGACACAGTCCCTGCTTCTGGGGAGTAACAGAGCTTCCAGTCTAGTGGGGTATAGGCAAGTGCAGTGCTCATTCGATAAGAGTAATGCTAATGGCTGTGGGAGGGAGCATGTAGCACTTGTGTGGGTCAGGGAAAACTTCCAGAACAAGTAGCAGCTTAAGCTGGCATCTTAAGGATCTGTAGGAGTTAACAAAGTAAATGTGCGATGGTCAGAGTGTTTCAGAAACAGGGAGCAACAAATGTGAAAGTAAGGTGGCCAGAGGGAGGATATATGAACAAGGAACCGAAAGAAGATATAAGTACACAGAGGTGAGGGAAGGCAGAGAGAGAAGGAGACAGGAGAACAGACGTTGGAGTAGGAAGTAGAGATTGCATCATAAAAGGTTTTGCAACTAGATTTGGTATCATCATTTACAGAAATGATCATTGGAAGTATTGAAGTGTTTCAAGAAGTGTGCTGATGGAACCAAATACGTTAGAAAGACTTCCAGAAGCCCTTTGAAAACTGCATTGGGGAATGAATGTGTATGTTGGATAGGAATGAGTAAAGTAGACCCATTAAGACATAGTCATTATTCCCAACGAGAAAGATTATAGGTTTGCAAGATATTTAAAGAGTCTATTTAAAAGGAAAGTTAGATGACTAAACAGAGGCATTTAAAAGATATAATACTCATATAGAACTATTAGAAATAAGCTCTAGATTAAGCCTTCAGGAAAAATACTAATAATCAAAGCAGAGAACTGGCATGATGATAAAAAACAAATAAACAAACAAATAAAAAACATTTCTGGTGATCCTGCCCCAATGAGAACTGCAAGCAACTGCTGTTATATGATTCTTCTAGAATTCTTATGGTTTCATGCCTTACATTTAAGTGTTTTAGCCATCTTGAATTAACTTTTGTGAGTGTTGAGAGATAGGCTTCTGCATGTGGCTATCCCAGCACCATTTATTGAATAGGGCTTCTTTTCCCCAGTGTGCATTGTTGTCTGCTTTGTCAAAGATCAATTGGCTGTAGGTAGATGGTTTTACATCTAGGCTCTCTATATATCTATTTTTGTACCAATACAATGCTGTTTTGCTTACTGTAGGCTTGTAGTATAGTTTGAAATCTGATAATGTGATGCCTACAGATTTGTTCTTTTTGCTTAAGATCACTTTGAGCTCTTTTCTGGTTCCAAATGAAGTGTAGAATTATTTTTCTAGATCTGTACAGTATGGTTGGTATTTTGATTAAAGCTTCTGCACAGCTAAGGAAATAATCAACAGAGCAAATAGACAACCCACAGAATAGGAGAAAATATTTGCAAACTGTACATCCAATAAAGGACTAATATCCAGACTCTAGAAAGAACTCAAACAAATAAGCAAGAAAAAAAAAGTAACCCCATTATAAAGTGGGCAAAAGACATCAACAGAAGCTTTTCAAAAGAAGATAGACAAATGGCCAATAAACATATGAAAAAATGCTCAATGTCTAATCATCAGGGAAATGCAAATTAAAACTACAACGAGATATCACCTTATCCCAGTTAAATGGCTTTTATTAAAAATTCCAAAAACAATAGATGCTGGTGTGGATGCAGAGAGAAAGGAACACTTATACACTGTTGATGGGACTGCAAATTAGTATAACCTCTATGGAAAACAATATGGAAATTCCTCAAAGAACTAAAAGTAGATCTACAATTCAATTCAGAAATCCCACTATTGGATATCTACCCAAAGGAAAATAATCTTTTTATCAGAAAGACACCTGCACTCAAATGTTTATTGCAACACAGTTCACAGTTGCAAAGATGTGGAATCAATGCAAGTTGAAAAGATGTGGAATCAATGCAAGTTGAAAAGATGTGGAATCAATGCAATGGGCACATTGCATTGATGTGCAATGCAATGATTGTGCAGTGCAATGATGCATCAATGCAATCAATGTGGCCATCAATTCATAAGTGGACTAATAAAATGTGGTATATGTATAACAAGAGTACTACACAGCCATAAAAAAGAATGGATGCCTTTTAAAATAATTGGGAAGAACTGGAGACCATTCTTCTTGGTGAAGTATCTAAAGAATGGGAAAACAACCACCACATGTACTCGCTATTAAATTGAAACTAACCAGTGGGCATACATGTGCACAAAGGGAAGTAAAACTCAGTGGAATTCAAACAGGGGAGAAGGGGAGCAGGGGAGAGGCAAAAACCTATCTAATGGTTACAGTGAACACTATTTGGGTGATGGACACACTTATAGCCATAAATCAAGCTTTACAAAAGCAATCCATGTAACCAAAAACATTTGTACCACCTTAATATTTTGAAAAATAAAATACTATTTCATAAAAAAAGAAGTTTGAGTATGAACAGAATGATAGAAATAAGATAATACTTACAGGTGATTGTAGGGATGAGGGATGTTTGTATTTAGGATAAAGGAGATGAAAATTAAACACATTAAATATAGATCAAAACTACACAGTATAAAGGAAGATGTTAATACAGGCAAGAGAGGAGGTAACCAATAGAGCAGAATCATGTTCCTTTAACCCTCTCTGCTTTCCCATCTAGGGAATCCCTCTTAAGAATGAAGCCTTCTGAAATTATCTATTTGGTGTAACAGAGGTTTTTCCACCCTGGGGCGTTGTACCTTGGTGGGGCTTGGTATGGGTAAGGGGGACTTTCTTTTGCAAAGTGAGATGAAATCTAGTTGTGAGAGTGGGAGTGGGCCTAGAGATAGGCCAAATTCCCATCTCCCTTGCCAAGCAGAGCACGTTTGGGGGGGGGGGGCACATCAATCAAGGTTGAGGTTGTGTAAAATGTGTTTCTTAAAGCACTCCGTGTTTGCATGCCCCTGGGGAATCATCACATACCCTCAAGGATACAAGTGTCTGGGTTTGAACACTGTCATATGCATAAACAACAGTTTCTTGCAGTTGCACTTCTCTTTACTTACCAGGAATCTCTTTCCTTTGGAAAACAAATGAGAGAATCAAATCTGTGTTTTGTTAAAAAATGAAGGCCTTGTTTTCCCCAAACTGGAAAATCCCAATAGATTTTTTAAATAATTTTGACTCTTTAGTTTCTGAAGAAAATTTGGAGACCACTTAACCAATTGTTCCCTAATGGTGGTCTGGTCTAAATGTTTGCATCAGCCACTCCTCTCATGGATAACTAGTAAGAAGGGGAGATCAGGGTGGGGTAGGAATAGTGAAATTAACCACTTGCTGGACAACTTCACATATCATTGAAAGTCAGTGAATTGCACTATCTGGAAAGTCACAATATTTTTTCTTATTTCCTGAGTTTTCTTGGTGACCTTATTAATAACAATTAAAAAGAACCTACTTGATTCTAGGGCCTAAATTATTTATTAATTATTTCCTGGTCCTTGAGTAGGCCAAAAGGCAGATATTATTTCTTGTAAATTTAAACTTCTCAGGAAAAAAATATTCTGAAGGCAGTAGATCATTTTGCCTGCATTCTGAGTAAAATAAACCCCAGGTATACTTTCAATTTAGAAGTGGGTGTGTAATATCTATCAGACAGTGTCTGATGAAGAAGGATAGCCATTTACTGATGAATCCAAACTCATTAAGTTTTTAAATATTTTTTTATTTTATACTTTTTAATACATTGTTATGAAGGTTTATTTCTTAATAAAATGTATTTCTGTACATGTTTAAAATTATGTTAATGTTTATATATAAAAAGACTTAACACTTGTTTGTGATAGGTATCAAAGAAAAAATATCTCTAATTTCATTATCTGATTTAAATAATTGATGGTACTAGTTTTAAATCCTGGGCATTTGTTTTGCAATAGTTCATATTGACATAGATAGGAATTTTCCATTCCTTCTATACCAAACAATATTATTTTTTAATTATTTGAAAGATCCATTTTAAGATATTTTTTAAATGTTCAAAGTTTATCTAAACTTTTAAATAAGCAGATTTTAAAAATAGATTATAAAATTCAGTTTATCAGTTTGTTGTTACATGTTTAAATGTGAGAAAAATAAATATAGGTGTCAACAAAATCACATGATGACAGAAATAGTTCTAAACACCAAAATGACTGCTTACTAATGCAAGGTTCCCTTTGAAAAGCAAGTTCTCTTCTTTTTAAGTTGAAACACCACCTTTACTTTGAAGGAACAATTGGTGCTTTTGATTTATTTTTATTTTATTTTACAGCAACTTTGTAGCATATTTCTGACAACTACTTATCATTATAGAAAAGGTCAGAAAAATTGGAAAGCTCGTATATGAAAAATGTTTAACTTATCTTTGAGTTGGACAACTCAAGTACTTAGATAAAATTGAAAGTAGTTAGAAGTACTGAAGTTTTCCTTCAGCACCCACTTTTGCACACCACCTTTAGAAGGGTATATCACTTGACCTATTCCACTATCACTTGACCACAGGCAAAGCACAAGGCAACCTCCATGACACTTCTAGACTCGCACCCTGTCCTCAGTCTCTCTTCAACCTCACTCCCTCGTCTCCTGGTGTTCTTTTTTCATTTTTTAAATTATTATATAATACATAATGGATCTTGTCTTAAGACTTCTTATTAAATACGAAATGTATCATTGTTGAAAACCAATGACAAAAAATATGTCTACAGTAAAAGTCACAAAAAGATGACTTGATTTTGGAATTGGATTTCATGTATATTCTTTGGGGAAATATTGTACACTAGTTATTTCTTCCCCTCTACCTAAACTTATCTAAACATATCGAAACACTGTAATAGTAAATTATCATGGGAATCTGTTCTATTATTTCCACATATTTAAATATATCAGTGTTAATAAATTTACATAGAACTTGTATGATTATGAAAACATTTTCAAATGCACTTTTGAGCCAGGCACCCTGGCGAGCCTTTAGCCCCAGCGACTCAGGAGGCTGAGGCAAGAGGATTACTTGAATCCAAGAGTTCAAGCTGTGAAGAGCAATGATGGCACCTGTGAATAGCCATTGCACTCCATCCTGGGCAAGACACATGTCTCAAAAAAAGAAAAAAAAAAAGTAAATGCTCTTTCACCATTCACTCCCTGAGTCGCTCTTATCCTGATAGCTCCTTCTGTGCAAATTTCTTTTCTCCTCAAACACCAACATATTCATTCTTGTAGCCTGCTCCTGCTTCTTGTTGTTTCCTTTTTTTCATTCATATCCTTGTGCCTTTTATAGATGGGGCTGTCATTTCTCTCCTCTCCTTGATTCAGCACCTGTGGTTTTTACCTGTGAACATAGATATCAGATCCTCTTTTAGAGAAAGGGTTAAGAATAATTATACCTGACAATTTTGTCTCTGTCATGTATGATTTAAACTTGAAATATTTGGTCACAAGCTCAGCTACTGTATCATAGATGCTACATGGATGATGCCATGAGGAGATCCCAGGTTATGTGGTTACATGGCAATGTTCCATTAGAATGTCTTTTATTCTGTATATTTATTTGAGGGTAAAGAACACATTCCTTGATGCTGCCTTCATTTGTTTTATGGCACATTAATCTTGAATTGATTGCAAATTCTCTGATATTTTCACTAATTTATGTCTCACCTCCAAATTTGTAGATGTATTGACCAAAGACAAGGAAGTATTTTGATTATTTTACATAATTGGCAAAATGAGATTAACAGTTGGCAGTTATTTCTGAGAGTCCAAAATGCGCTCAACAAGATCAATCATTCTAGTAATTATTAGTATAAAATAACCATACATTTATTATGGTCCAGATGCTTCATGTACATTGCTCAGCTAATTCTCACCGTAAGTTTATGAGATGCGTGGAAGACGCGACGTGCGAGAGTTATGGTCCTTGCACCAGAGAGTGAGTGAATTATAAACATTTCAGTGACTCCTCTGCAGAAAACACCGAGCTAGTGGCTCTCGTGAGTTAAAAGGAGAGGCCAGAGACTTATGCTACCTGCTACCAACTTACGTGAATATGGGAAGTGATTGGAAAAATAGAAGATGGCATATACTGATGGGTGAAATGTGACAGATCAGCAGAGACAGCAGGGAGTGGAGAATTGCACTGAATCACCAAGACAACATGAAACCGAAGGCGCCGCCACAGCCAAGTAAGCGCAAAGGCCCCTTCGCTGCGCCCAACAGCCGGCAGGGGGCGCCCGGACCCGCCGTAACCGACCAACCGGCGCGGGGGGCGAGGGGTCCCCGCGGGGTGTCCGGCGCCGCAGACTTCAGCAGGGGACGCGGCGACCGCGGCGGCCCGGGCTCCGCAGACACCGTGGGGCCGCGTGCGCCGCGAGCGGACTGCGGAGCCCGGCTCCGCGCAGCTTCGCCGGGGACGAGGCCCGGCGAGGCCGTTTTACCAAAAGTGCCCGTTTACTGAGGGGGCGGGCGGCTCGAAACCAGATGGTGCCGCAGTGTGTGCTGCAGACTCAGGATCGTCTCTGGGGAGAAAGACGGGGATTCCGAGAACCGGGAAAGGCGGGAAGGATCGGGGCACGAATCTGCGAGATACTGATCGGGACCTTCCCGTGGACACGGCAGTGCCCGGCGAGACTTAACGGGAGACCAAGTTGGAAAAAGGAAAATGTGTGGATGATTTTATTAATTTGTGATGGCTAATTTTTCCTACAACGTAAAGTAGTCGAAGAATATTGGGGGAACTTAAAAATGGGTTATTAAAACCCAGACTTTCTACACTTTAAATATTTTATTTTATATACAAGCCAGAATGTATTACGTTAATAATTTCTTGGGCTTTAAATGAAAGCAAACTTATCAATATTTTTAGGGTTATTTCTTTGCTTATCTCATTTTCAATGGAGGGAATTGCTATCTTAATTACAGCTTACTGACACAGTTTTTCTCCAAATAAGTATGAATGTTTGATAAAACTATCTGATTTATATCGATGGAATGGACTTTGCCAAAATTTAATTTTGCTCTGAGCCCTCCACTCAAGGCTTGCCATTGTGGAGCCAGATCTTGTCCTTATTTAAAATTGTGAAGGACACACATAGACTGAAAAGAGAGCAGAGGTAGCTATACTTAGATAAAATAGACTTCAAATCAAAAATTGTAAAATGAGACAGATCATTATTGATAATCTGTGTGTGCAGCTGCTCCCCATCACTGCCATCACCGCCTGGGCTCCACCTCAGATCATCAGGCATTAGATTCTCATAGGGAGTGAGCAACCTAGGTCCCTCCTCACATGTGCAGTTTATGGTAGGGTTGGTTCCTACTCCTATGAGAATCTAATGCCGGGAGGCGGAGCTTATGCAGTGATGTGAGTGGTGGGAGCGGCTGTAAATACAGATGAAGCTTCACTCACTCCCTGCCGCTCTCCTCCTGCTGTGCAGCCCAGTCCCTTAATAGGCCACCAAAGGGTAACAGTCTGCAGCCCAGGAGTCGGGGACCACAGACCAAAGGATTCAAAATTTTAGTTAGAATAAGTAAGTTCAAGAGAGCTATTCAACAACATGGTGACTACAGTTAATGACAATGGATACTCTTGAAAATGACTAAGAGGATAGATGTTAAGTGTTCTCACCACACAGATGGTATAAGAGGTAACTTCCGCATATGTGAATTAGCTTGCTTTAGTTATTTCACAGTGTATACATATTTCTAAGCAACATTATGTACACAATATACACAATTTTTATTTGTCAATTAAAAATAAACTTTTGATATTTTGTTCATCATAGAGTTTTAATCATAAGTTTTATTTATAAAAATATCACACTGATATATTTTTCTGCATTACTGAGTCCTTTGGCACCACCTTCAATTTGTACCTGAGGCAAGCACCTAACTTGCCCCTCCTTGACTCCCCACACTGGAAAGTGTTTTTGATGCCAAGTGTTGTGATTGTCCTTCAATGAAAATTATGTCTGAAAATTAGAGAACATCTCCCACTGATTTTTTTTGCAAAGTTATCTTTGTCTTTATACTAACAACATTGTTTTACCTGTAACTTAAACAGTATCACCAGATGTGGTCTAACTTTAAGCGAAGATGTGGAAAGATATTACATTATTTATTTATATATTTCACTGAGTAGTTATGATCTGTCAGGCAAAGTACTTTGACCCTGGGTCCTCTGACAAAGCTTCATCTGTGCCCTGAGACTTTTCTCTTGTTCCAGGCAAGGCTTAAGCATTGTGAGTCTGGGCTCTGCTCCTTTCCGGCCTTGCAGACGATCTCTGTCCTAGGGTTTCCAGTTGGAGGACACCAAGTTGTCTAACTCTCAGAGTGTCAGGGGAGATTCTCTCAGTTATAACAGAACTTCACTTATCTTGGTTGAACCTGGATGTGATGATTAGGGTGAACTCTAAAATCCACTAAAAATGTGTTGACTAGAGAAACTATTGAAAGTTGTTAATTTTTTTGCAACATACATTTCTGGAGAGGAAGCTCATCTATTATGGAAACTTCCGTGTCCATTTCATAACTTTGAGCGTTTTAATTATTTAATGATATAAAGAGTTTAATTGAATCATGAAAAAAAATAATAAAATTTGTATGGTTTATTAAAAAACTGATCCTTTCTAATCTCTACCCTTAGACGGACAGGCCTATTTTATACTAGTGTCATCTAATTATTATCAAATGATTTGAGGCCTAAGTTTCTGAGTGATGGAAAAAGGATAGCACAACTATTTACAGTTCACACACTCATTCAGGGTGTTTGGTTCTCATTGACCAGGACCGGAAAGGTAGAGGATTGATGATTGGGGAACATGGCTATAACCCCCCAAAAGGTAGTGCAGTATGTTGAAAGATTTCCATAAGCTGTGTGAATCATGGGGAGTTTGAGTTCAGGTATGTGGCTCTGTATGTGATGCTAAGCTAGTTATTTTCTATTATGATAAATAGAGGGCAAATTAGAGATGAGGTCATACTTGTGAGTTTAACATAATGCTAAGCAAAGGTTGAAAATTACAGATGCTCTTGCAATTTGAATCCTGAAAACCATATAAACTTCAAATGAACTAGATATCCAAGTATCTCATTTTAGCAATGAATTCAGTGGATATTAGTGACACTAAGAGTAGTATAGAAATAGTAGCCATTGTCTGTTATAATTCTAGCAAATATGGCCATGATAACGTAAAGTAGCTTGGTTATTGATGAATACATTCCAGTAGGAAGAGAAAATCTGACAAATTACTTCAGTAGAAATTATTTCATGGGTGATTACACTAAGCCTGGTGCTAAGGATAACATAGTGAAAAAGACACAGTCCAGTTATTAAAGAGTTGATTTGGCCGGGCGCCGTGGCTCACGCCTGTAATCCTAACACTGTGGGAGGCCAAGGCAGGCAGATTTCTGGAGATCAGGAGTTCAAAACCAGCCTGAGCAAGAGCGAGACCCCATCTCTACTATAAAAATAGAAAGAAATTAATTGGCCAACTAATATATATAGAAAAAATTAGCCAGGCATGGTGGCACATGCCTGTAGTCCCAGCTACTCGGGAGGCTGAGGCAGAAGGAGTGCTTGACCCCAGGAGTTTGAGCTAGGCTGTGAGCTAGGCTGACACCATGGCACTCACTCTAGCCTGGGCAACAAATCGAGAGACTCTGTCTCAAAAAAAAGAGTTGATTTGCTGAAGATGGTCCCATACCTACCATTTAAAGAGTAGGAATCTAGAGGGTTGAGGCAATCTAATTTCCTATGCAAAATAAGAAAGTAAAGCCTGAATTCAGGATTGGAGCTATAAGTTAATTCTTCCTATCATAATACTCAATATTTATCTAGTTTTGAATTTAAGACAAAGATAGTTGTCTTTTGTTTGATAAGAATCATCTTGGTTTGAAACCTTTGAAAGGCCTTCAGGAAATTTGAACTTCAATGCAAAAATACAAAGAAAGATTCAAATTGATGGTATTTTCTAAATTATGTATCTTCATTAGGGATGGTATTACTACCTGGGGAGTGAAAATTAGTTCTTGGGGTGTGATTAAATCTTAGATATTACAATGGTTTGTGGGCTTCCAAAGCCCACCTTTATCCAAAAACATCTTATTCCCCAGTATTCATTTTTCTCATTGAGTTTTCTCATGTATCACAAGACAAGCATTGACATTGAGTTCATGGAAGATAGACAAAATGCATGCAAGATCAGTGCTATAAACCTGTGGTGAATAGGTGGCTCACTGTGGACTTTACCATCATTTGCCTGATTTCAGACTCATATTGTAAGAGGTGGATTTTGCTTACTTACCGGCTCTCATTGGAAGTATTGTGGATGTCGCTATATTTGAGCCTCAGTGCTTCTGAGTATGATTTGTGCATTGAAAATTAAATACAAATAGCTTATATTTCATAATTTAATTTTACTACAATTTTTCAGCACATTAATAAATATGTCAAGATCTAAAAAGAAAAAAATATTGAAAATCTTTGGATGAATATATAGCATCTACTGAAGTTAAAAATTATTTTCTCATATGAAGCAAAATTATATTAAATACTCTAAAAATCAATATTAAGAAAGTAATTTCATTTTTTTACCTTTTTAAAAAGTGTTTTGAATGATTTTAAGTATATCATTACATTGGTATTATTATATATAGATATTTATAAATTTTTAATTTGCAATGTAATTTCATATATTATGATTTATATAAGTAAAGTGAAATTCATTCTACAAATTTAGTAAAAAAGTTAAGTTAAAATCCATAGCTTTTTGATTTAACCTTTAGCTTCAAATTTTTACCATTCTTTACTCTGCAATGAATAAAAAGAGTAAACTTCACACTTCATTTCTTTATCTTTAGAGATACACATAGGGTACATACATAGACACACTGTATATCTGTTATTAAAATGTAATGGGAGTTTTAATTAGGAAAAAATTTCTAAAATGGATTGAGGGGAAAGAGGAGGGAGACAAAAAAAAAAAGATCGAGAAACACTGCCCTAAACCCATGTAGAGAGTACATAAAGAAAGCAAAAACAGAAGTGGAAAGTAATGTAGAAATGTAAGAAAATGGAAACTAGGATGTTCCCTATTTAAGGCCTATGCACACAGCAAGGTCTTCAGAGAACCTAGAGACCAAGGCTCAGCGTTACTCACCTCAACCAGCCTAGCAGCATCTACAATATCCCCAATGGCCTCGTCCTTTTCTCTACTGATGGCCCTGGTGGGGCTCAGCTGCACGTCCCTCTGCTCTCTGGGCTGTGAGCTGCCTCAGACCCATGGCCTGGGTAACAGCAAGGCCCTGAGACTCCTGGCACAAATGAGGAGAATCTCTCCTCTCTCCTGCCTGAAGGACAGAAATGACTTCGGATTCCCCCAGGAGGAGTTTGATGGCAACCAGTTGCAGAAGGCTCAAGCCATCTCTGTCCTCCATGAGATGATCCAGCAGATCTTCAACCTCTTCAGCACAAACGACTCATCTGATGCCTGGGATCAGACCCTCCTAGACAAACTCTGCACTGGACTTTACCAGCAGCTGGATGAGCTGGAAGCCTGTCTGCTGCAGGACGTGGGAGTGGAGGAGACTGCCCTGATGAATGAGGACTCCATCCTGGCTGTGAGGAAATACTTCCAAAGAATCACTCTGTACCTGAAAGAGAAGAAGTACAGCCCTTGTGCCTGGGAGGTTGTCAGGGCAGAAATCATGAAATCCATCTCTTCATCAACAAAATTACAAGAAAGATTAAAGGGTGAGGAATAAGACCTGGTCAAACATGGAAAAGATTCTCATTGACTGATACACCATCTCACACTTTCGTGAGTTCTGCTATTTCAAGACTCTTATTTCTGCTATAACCATGACATGAATTGAATCAAATTTTTCAAATATTTTCATGAGTATTAAGCAACATTGTGCTTAATTCTACATGCACTATTCTCTTATAGATGACCATGCTGATATTTTATTTATTTAATCTATTTATTTAAATATTATTTATTAAGCTATTTGTAAGATTTAAATTATTTTTGCCCATGTAGTATCATCTATACCTTTATATTGTGGTTCTTATAACAAAATGTTTTCTTATATTTATTCAATTTATTATCTTGTTTTCTTTATTAAATTTTTACTACAAAAAACTTCTTGTATTTGTTTATTCTTTAAAAGGAAATACCAAACCTGATTGTAAACCCTGATCAAAGAAAGTGTAGTATAACTCATTAACCCATCATTATTATATTCAGATTATAAGAACAGTTCAAATTGAAATTCTTTAATCCATGTTGTATGTTGTCCTCAGAATATGGAGGTGACCATAAAAATACATCTCCTTCCCTCTTGTATCTTTGAATTTTGTAAGGAAAAACCCTAAAATACTATAACCATGTTTAATTAATATCTGTTAAGATAAATGATAAGAAGGAAAAACAAATAATATTCTTTCAGCAAAAGCTGTAGTGAAGCAGATCGGAAAATAAAAATAAAAGCAGTAGATATGCTCTACAGTTGACTACATATAAGTGCAAATGTCCACTGGGTAATTCAATACTTGAGTCTGCAATTTTTAAACAAAGCTATGAACTGAACACGCCAATGGGAAGCGTTTATAGAATGAGAAAAGAATGTAAACCTGATTCCTGTAAACTTCAACTTTAAAGGGAGAGAAGGAGCCACAAAGGAAAGGGAGTTGGAATGGTCATACACTAGAAGGACAAGAGAGAATGGTGATTAGAACGTATATAAAGGACTAAAACTGTTTAAAAATACAACTGATACATTCATGCAAAGTGTAGATCAAAACTGCCTGCCACGTTGGGCATTGGTAATTTTAGCAGGTTTGGTAGGATTAATCAGCAGAAACCATATAGGAATAGTTAGAAAGGCAAATAAGAAAAAAGAAGCAAGTGACAATATATCTAGAAAATAATTTTTAGAAGTCTGTCTTCTGAAGTGAAATGGAGAAGAGAAATAGGGTAGGACCTGGAAAAAAATGTGGATTGTTTTATATTTGCCATTTTTTAAAATATGTGTATTATAGATAGATAAAACAATAGATAGTTTACATGGATTTTATGTATTGGCAAATCATATTAATATGTTTTATATTTTATTTTAAATCACTGCATATTACATCATTTACAATGATAATTTTTCATTATTTTGAGTAATACTATGTTGAATATCAGTAGGCTGCTCTGTGGGTTGAAATCATATACTATCGTGGGAAAAGAGATGTTATCAGCAACCTTAGTGCAGCTGGCCTGGTAGCATTAGTGAGCAGAAACCAGATTGGAGTAGGTGGAAGGCTGACTAAGAGAAGAGAAAAACTCCCATTGTCATTTTTTCAACTGAGGAATCACTTTCCTTTCCTTCTTTCACTTTCATCATATTCAGACTTGATTCTGATTTCCTTTTGCTTCAACTTATTCAAGTGCAATGATGGTTTTCTATGCATGTTTAATGCAAAAAGAGAAAATGGTATATTGAAAACTATGGAAAATAATGGTACTGGATTTTCACATTTCCACTGGTATTATACTTCCCTATTTGGGTATTTACCTCAAGATGAAATTAAAAGTAATTCAGAATCAGCCATACAGTACTTGACCAGATAAATATTAAATTTAAAAAAAATGTATAAAATTTTTAAAACTCTGAAACTGCTAATTGTCTTTAGCTTTTCTGCAGGCTAATTTTATCTAGCTTTGGATGTTTGACCTCATTGTGCTACATTTTCATTTGGAGATGGACAATGATAAACCAAAGAGCTGAACAGAAATTCCTGAGTGAATGATCTAAGGACAATTAATAGTTATTTGAGCATAACCTTCTGATGGGAGCAACAACGACGTCATTATGGAATCCCCTGTGGCCACCTTAGAAATTTAAAGCCAAAAGTATTCAAAAGTTTAATGAATTGAATTCAACATGGAAATCAACATTTGACAAAATAAAATTTCTTTTCCTATTTAGGGTAAAAATTTTTTAAAAAGATAATTTACCCAAACCCCCTGCCAACATGCACACATACTGAGCATAAATCTGGAGACAACGGAAGTATTCAACACCTTTGTACCAGGTTAAAAGAAAAGAGAGTTTCTGCTGACAACTTCTTCAATTACGGAAACACTCTGGGGTCTTGGGCAGTAAACTGGAGGACAAAAGCAATAACTCTCCAATAAAGGTGTGCCAAAATTTCTAAGTTATGATGAGCAGACTCATGCCAGCCCATTGGTGAGCTAGCATGAGTTAAATTAGTGTACACTGAGCAGGGGCAGTACGGTTGGAGATGTGCTATCTCACCTGGGAGGTGATGTCATGCTGGGGAAAGATTAAAATGCTGAGGTTCTTGGAATTCAAATTGGCACACGGTGTGCACCTAAAAACATAAGATAGCTAGTGATTTGGGCAACAACCCGAAGAGTCATTTAAAAAATGTCGAGAGAGTGGAAAACTCCTGTAACGATCTTAGACATGAGGTGTTGGTGAAGCCCAGCCACATAACCATATTTGAAAGTCTTCCTTTGTAAGGGAAAATCTGAGAATATCATTTGTTAATGATTATATCTTCAGTCATTACTTGAGCTCTGTGATAATGATAAAATAGTGAACAAAACATAGGCCTTTCTCCTAAAAATGTTATTTGATAAACAGGTCTAATAAATCCTTTCTCATCAGGACAAATCCAGAAGCTGACATGCAAAATAAAGAAGATTAAAAAAAGAACCCCAGTCGGAGGTAAAATCTCATTCCTAGCAAGAAGAGGAACACTATTTTACATAGGTTGGACTTTAACATCAAGACTTTTTGCATTTGAAAGATTTGAATCTATTTATGTTGGAATATCTGAAGTTTCTTAGCAAAATTAAACTTAAGTTGAGAAAATGAATAGAATAATTTAAATTGTTGATGTGCTCTATTTAGAGAAAACACAGAGGGAAGCAAAAAATAATATATAGGAGCATTCAGAAAATGAAAAGCACTATATTCTGTATTAAAGAGACATGCGTGGGAAGGTCTTCAGAGGTATTAGAGGCCAAGACTTAACACAGACACACCTCATCCAGCCCACCAGCTTTCCCAAGATCCCCAATGGCCCATTAATACTGATGGTCTTAGTGGTGGGCTGTGGCCTGCCTCACAACCATGAACTGGTGAATAGGAAAACCATCATGGTTCTGGGCCAAATGAGGAGAATCTCCTCTTTCTTGTGTCTGGAGGACAGAAATGACTTCGGATTCCCCCGGGAGATGGTGAACGGCAGCCAGTTGCAGAAGGCCCAGGCCGTGTCTGTCCTCCACGAGATGCTGCAGCAGATCTTCAACCTCTTCCACACACAGCGCTCCTCTGCTGCCTGGAACACCACCCTCCTGGTTAAACTCCTCCCTGGACTTCATTGGCAGCTGAAAGCCTGGAGACCTGTTTGGCAAAGAAGAAGAGACCTGAAAAGACTCCTTTGGGAAGCAAAGACCTTACTCTAGAGGCAAATAGATATTTCAAGGGAATCCATCTCTATATACTAAAAAAGAAGTAATAGAGTATGCCTGGGAAATTGTCGGAGTAGAAGTCATGACATCATTCTTTTCATTATCACATTTGCAAGAAAGATTAAGAAGTAAGGAAAGAGACCTGGAAATGATTCTCATTAATACACTAAGTCACACTCCCACACATTCATTCATTTTAAAGACTCTTATTTATGCTTTAGACATAGAATACACTATGTTACATTGTTCAAAGTTGTGAAAACGTTTTTGTTAAAATTATTATCTCTAGGAGCAACCCTCCTTAAGAGGTAGCTATACTGATGCTATGTACATATTCACATACTTGGGAGGACTTCTGGTTTCCAGTTCGCATGTCAACAGCTTGGATGTGATTTCTGTCATCCTTGCAAATAACCACAAAAATTATGAACAAACTGAAAACCACAACTCTGCTTAGACCCATCAGAGAATTGAGGTCACAAGACAAGCCACTCCTGTGATAAATGGAGAAAGAGAAGAAGATGCAGAGAATCACAGATTACCTGGAGTGTAAGTACAGGAGCAGAATCCCACAGCCAGAGCTCGTATATGTAGGAACCCTAAATGTGACTGAAGAATTGCTGGAGGCTCAGTGTGGATGAGCTTGAGAATTAAAAATGCCAGGGGGAATACTGAGGAAATCTATCTTGGAAAACAGGCTGGGCAGTTCAGGGCCCATGGCAGGGCCCAGGGCTTCTTCTATCTAAAAGGATAATTTTTCTGGGTATGATACAGGGCTTCAGAGTAAAATCCCGAACACTGATATTCAGAGTTGTGGATTAGCTGATTAAGGGAGTTCAGGACACCCAAACAGAGCAGGCCTTCAATGTTTGTGCATCACTCAACTTTCCACCTCATCTAGGGTGTATATAGGACATCTCCTCTGTGTAGGGCTGACATGAAGAGCAACACTGAGCCCCTGAAAGACTTTGATCTGAGCTATAGACAGACAGACATAGATGTATATCAGATTAATGATATCTATCTATATAGATAGATAGATGATATAAATATGTAAACTCTTAGTGCATGTTTCTTTTTGCTCTGCTTATAACCCAGATTTAGCAGGATTTCCCTTCCCTCTTTAGAGATATATAGGCTTGGATTCCACCAGTTTTTCTGGGCATAAAGCTATCTCAGTAATTTTCTCTAGTGCTGTTCTTTAAAAAAGGAAACCTTTTCTGTTTTTTTGATTTTGAGACAGGGTCAAGCTCTGTTGCCCTGGGTAGAGTGCAGTGGCATCAGCATAGCTCACTGCAACCTCAAATTCCTAGGATCATGTGATCCTCCTGCCTCGGGCTCCCGAGAACTAGGACTACCGGTGTGCACCACCATGCCCAGCTCATTTTTCTACTTTTTGTAGAGATGGGGTCTCACTCTTGCTGAGGCTGGTCTTGAACTCCTGGCCTCAGATAATCCTCCTGTCTGGCCAAGAAATCCATTTTTGTTAACACACAGATGTAAAGTATAACTATCTTAAGCATACAGTGACATGGGTTCTTACACACTGAATATGTTGTGAAACAAGAACTGTGTCAAAAGCAGAGTTTGCCTAAGACCTAGAAGCCTCCCTAGTGCTCTATGCCAGCCACTTCCTAAGTAAGACCAACTCTCCCGTTTCTTCCCTTAAAATAGCCACTCTGACTTCTAACAGCATTGATTATTTTTTTTGCAAGGTACCATTGTATGCTTTTTGTGTGTATTTATTAATTTGACACTTATAATAATTCTATGAAACATTAATATTGTTTCCCCATATCCCAGATGACAAAACTAAGGGGTTGTAGTGTTTATGTTACTTGCCAAGATCACACTGCTATTAATTACTGGAATCCAACCCAGTATCCAAACGTTTTTGTTAAAATTATTATCTCTAGGAGCAACCCTCCTTAAGAGGTAGCTATACTGACGCTATGTACATATTCACATACTTGGGAGGACTTCTGCTTCCCAGTTCGCATGTCAACAGCTTGGATGTAATCACTGTCATCCTTGCAAATAACCACAAAAATTCTGAACAAACTGAAAAACCACAACTCTGCTTAGACCCATCAGGGAATTGAGGTCACAAGACAAGCCACTCCTATGATAAACGGAGAAAGAGAAGAGGATGCAGAGAATCACAGATTACCTGGAGTGTAAGTACAGGAGCAGAATCCCACAGCCAGAGTTCATATATGTAGGAACCCTAAATGTGACTGAAGAATTGCTGGAGGCTCAGTGTGGATGAGCTTGAGAATTAAAAATTCCAGGGGGAATACTGAAGAAATCCATCTGGATTTCCAGGAACTCTGGCTCTAGGGTCGCATTTTTTAGGCACTAAATTGTGCTGTGTAAAATAAAATATTTAGGTTATTAAGTATGAAATGTCTGATTTCCTTAAGTACTAAGTTTGACAGTTGGTATTTCTGACATTTTCACTTTGACACTTCTTGTTTCATTTTTATTGTGAAGGTATATCCTTATTCTTTCAAATGCATGGTTTGGCTTGTGATTTATCTTTCAAAAAAAATTTTAGAGCAATTTTTGTGAAACCATGGACAAGTAAAAAAATTGGTGTTATTTTTGAATATGAGTTCCATCGTGAAACCAATGCTGCACAGACAGCTCAAAATATCAACAAAGTGTTTGGGAAGGATGTAGGCTAATGAAGGCACAGTACATCCATGATTTAAGGAGTTCTGTTCTGGTGATTTTAACACATTAACTGCCATGTGAGTTGTATTTAACTCACAATAGTTTTGAGCCCAGAGCCTCGTGAACCATGTGTAAGTGCAGTTGGTTCGTGAAAACCTTACTGGTTGATATTCTTATTATTATAATTAATATTGACAATTTAATTGCATATAACTCAGGCACAGAAAACAATAAAAAATAATAAATTTTTCATTAAATTAGAAAGGATTGTTTTGTTTTTGAAGTTTTTACTCTATTTTTGTAATAAAACATCTGGCTCTGAGGAAAAATCTTTTTTTCTAGTGTGGCAGTCAATATGTTAATCTTGAAAATGAGCCAGTCATGTGGGCGATCTGAGACCAAGGTGGATAATGATGAGCTGAAAGCTGTAGTGGAAGTAAATAGTCACAACCTACAAGTGAATGAGTAGCAAGGTTTAACATTACTATTTCAACAATATGGGACCATTTGAAACAAATCTTCAAGGTAAAGCAGCTGGATAGAGGGGTACCACATGAATTAACCAGCATCAGAAGAGAAATCTTCTTGAAGCTTGCCTTTCCTTACTGTCACAACATAAAGGTGAACCATTTCTACACCCTATTGTTACATGTGATGAAAAAGGAATTCTTTTTGACAATCACAAGCATTTGGCACGATGGTTGGACAAAGATGAAATGCTAAGATACAGTCCAAAACCGAATATTCTAAAAAAAAAAAAAAAAAAAAAAGCAAATGGTGTCTGTTTGGTGGTCCAGCACTGGTATTATCTACTACAGCTTCAAGAAACCTGGTCAATCCATTACAGTGGATGTCTACTGGAATCAACTGGATGAAATGATGAGGAGGCTTGTGATTAAGCAGCTGAGAATGGTCACTAGAGACAGGCCAGTCCTCTTGTAAGACAATGTATGACCACAAAGAATGCTGCTCAAACTATAGCGGCTAGACTTGGAAATTCTCTGTCATCCACCATATTCACTAGACCTTGCATCAGCTGACTACCACTTCTTCCAGGCTTTGGACCACTTCTTGCAAGGAAAAATATTCAATTCTCAGCAAGCTGAGGAAAACACCTTTCGAGATTTCATTGCCTTTCACTCTCCAGGCGTCTTCACTGCCAGCATAAACAAGCAACCATTAAGATGGCAAAACTGTGTCGATAGCTTAGGTGCCTACTTTGATTAACTGTACTGTTGCTTGTTTGAGATCCAATAAACTAAACTTTTGGTTCGAAATCGGACATTTCATATTTAATAAACTAATATCCTGGCAAGCTCCATCAACAGTCCGAATCAATATAATTAGATGTGTTTAGAGGAATAACCACTAACCTCCACATAGTACTGTGCAGATTATTTTGCACATACCCTTTGACTTCTTCCTACTTGTGGCTCAGATCATGTGAACAGGCACAAGACTTCAAGTAGAAGGGACTTGCCCAAAGGCACAGCTGATAAGGAGCAGAGTCAGATTTGAGCTGAGGGGAGATTAGGATCTATTATTTTCTTCCAATTTTACAAAGGACAGGAAGAAACAGGCCAAGAGAGTTGCATGAGTAACCCTTCTATCCAGTAAGTCCAGCTTGGCACTCTACACATGGTTGGTGGCGAACTTGTAAAAAGTCCTATTCAGATCTTGTCTCTTGACTGAATATTTAAATGTTACTCAACTCCTCAGAATCCTTGAGTCCCTGGGTTCTTAACTGGACTTGTGTAGGTGACAAGAGGTTTGCCTGTAACCCAGCCAGATGCTATAGGAAGATGAGAGGATAATTAGGGAAATGGGTGAGGTGCAGAATGAGTAGGGCAGAGGCTCTCTGTAAATTTGGGGTTCCAGCAGGGTGGCTTGTGGACATGTGACTTATCCTGACAGCCCGTGACAACCTTGGGGAAAGGAAGTATGACATCCACTTAGTGCTGTGTGGCATAAGGGTTTCCATTAGCACACCTGGGCTCAAATCCTAGCTCTGCCCATCACTAGTTGTGCAACCTGCTTGGGTCACCCCTTCTCTCAGAGTCCTGCTTTATTCATGATCATGGTGTCTCTCCTGCCAGGTAAGTATTGCTTTTTTCATTCATAAAATGGGGTTGCTAGTATTACTGCTCACACCAACTTGACAGGTGAGTTAAATAGGGTAATATTTATTTTATAGATGGCACATAAGAGACCATTAATGCATTTTCCCCATGTCCTCTCTTTGCTAAACTGTTCTTGATACTGATCAATGAAATGGAAAACAATGTTTTCTTCTAATGACTTCTTAGTATTGGGTGCTTTCATCAATTTTGCATGGCAAACAACAAAGCCTAACTTAGATTCATTCAACACGGAGAAAGACTGGACATACAGAACCAGATGTGGTCCTCTCTCTTCCCCTCACCACTGACTGAATGGGTTTCCCTAAAGTCTCACTTCTCAATTCTGATCCACAGATCACTCGTCATGTCACCTCTCCTGAGAGGGAACTTAGGTGAAATGCTGCCAAAGTACGAGTGGGTTTTATGACTAGGTAGCAAAGAATGGGAAACCAGTGAGCTGAGAAACTCACAGCATGGTGGATTGCTGACATTCTCTGCATGGCAGCTGAATATACTTCCCTAGGAGGATCCCAGAGTGCCACATAGCCCTTGACTGAGATGGCCACCTTGTCTAGCCTTATCTTGGTTTCCATACTTTTTGCAGATTTAGCATCTCTGGTCTAAGAGTGTGACAAATGAGCTCTCTAACCAGTCATCACACTTTCTGAAGAGTATTCATGTATTATCTATGCCTGTTGACAAAGACAATCCATTTGCCTGATTGCAAACAGTGGGATTTCAAACCAATTTTCCTTAACTTTTGCATGGTCTTGGTATATTCTTTAGTCATCAAAATGCATGTGTTATAGATGTTTCTAAGTCACGAGGTTCTGTGTTTTATTCATAGTTCTGTACTTGTCCATGCTAATATTTTTCTTTCATTTTGGGAACCCTACCAAAAGACAGATTTGATGTAAAGACAACCAGAAGGTCTCTGGTGTCTTTGAATTAGGTACTGTCATGTCATGTCATCAGGTGACAGCCATCAAAACCATTCACTAATACCTATTCTGAGATGAATCAGGTGAAATCCTCTCCTTTAAGGGATTTTTTATCTTTCAAGGATAGGACAGAACAGGAACAGGTCACTGATTTTAACATAGAGTGATTAGTGCTCTAAAAACAGCTGTGAGGCAAGCTCTAGGCATTTAGCATTGAGAGATGATTGATTCTACATGCTCAGTATTTTGGCACGAGAAGATATAAAGAAAATGAATAGCTATGTGTAAATGTAAAATTGACAGAGTTGCATCATAGGAATACAGTTAACACCTGCATAAAAGGTTTATATATACTTTATTAAGGAGGTATAAAAGCATAATTCATAAGAACAATATAAAAATACAGTTTATGGCATAAAATGAAATCCAAATAAAGAATTAAAAAGCAAATGGAAAAACATTCTAGCCCACAAGTATTATAAAAACTGTTGAACAATGATGCTTGAACATTTTAGCTTATTAAATAAGCAATTAAACAGACATATTAGCCTATTAAATAAACTATTGATTTTATATGCTTTGTGCCACTACATTTATTCTCTGAAATCAATCCTAAAAATGTTTGTAAAAAGGTTTAAAAAATTATATCCAACAATATGAACACACATTTTTCTCCAGGTATTACTCTATTTCTTTTTCCCTTCACAGATAAACTCCAAAGAAGTTTCTATCCATTTTGTTCCTAATACCTTTTTCTTTATTCATCCTTAGTTAATATACTCCAATCTGGATTCTGCAGAATTAATTCTGTCAAGCCAGCCCTCCATTTCTCTTCTGTAAAACATTGTCTTTTAAACATATTTCTTCCCTGAAATATCCTCTTATTATCATTTTCTTCTGGTTACCCTCCTATTGTGCTATTACTATCATTCCATTCAAATGGAGCCTTTTTGAATGGGAGCCTTTTTCAGGTTCCCAGTTCTCTTTAAGATGTGAAGGTCCCCAAGATTCAGTTTTTAGTCACCTTCTCATTCTCTATTTCTACCAGGCCTCATTCATTCCTAGGCATTTGGGGACCAGATTAACACCTCAAATTAACACCTACAGCCATACCACTCTGTAAATTCCAGAATTGTGCATCCAATTGCCAAGGCTTAGAGTCCTCCAATTTCTGGTCATAGGAGCCACTTTTCTTTTATCTATGGTGTTAGCTTATAATGCAGTTGAAATTAATTATTTTATTAATTAATACTTTTATGTCTTTTTCCAGCAAAAAGGAAAGTTCCAAGAGAGCTGAAGCTGTGTTTTCTTTATTCACCTTTTTATCCTGAAGATCGTCACATATCAATTGTTACATATAGCTTGAACTAGATGAAAGAAGGAACTTCCATTCTTCTCAAGGCAAAATCAGCGTTGGCATTGATTTATTAAGAATAAACAAGGCCGGGCGCTGTGGCTCACGCCTGTAATCCTAGCTCTTGGGAGGCCGAGGCGGGCGGATTGCTCAAGGTCAGGAGTTCAAAACCAGCCTGAGCAAGAGCGAGACCCCGTCTCTACTATAAATAGAAAGAAATTAATTGGCCAACTGATATATATATAAAAAAATTAGCTGGGCATGGTGGCGCATGCCTGTAGTCCCAGCTACTCGGGAGGCTGAGGCAGAAGGATCACTCAAGCCCAGGAGTTTGAGGTTGCTGTGAGCTAGGCTGACGCCACGGCACTCACTCTAGCCTGGACAACAAAGTGAGACTCTGTCTCAAAAAAAAAAAAAAAAAAAAAAAAAAAGAATAAACAAATGCAAAAAGACCTGAAAGTAAAACTTTAAATAATAAAGAAAATAATTTAAAAATATAAAGGTTGTTACACTTTCTACATAATTAGTACAATGCAAAGGTGACTATATCATACAAGCAAAAATACTGAAATACAATAAATGTAGAATTGATAGTTAAGTACATAAGTAAATTAATAATGTCATCTATGATGGGCTAATGTTCCTAACAACTGGATTCTTTAACAGGTAGTTGCTTAAAATTACCAACAAGAGTTGTGACAAAATTGATACAATTTATTTCATGATGAAGGCAGAAAAAAAGTCTTTTGAAATGACTAAACATGTGGGAGTATGATTAAGAATATCTGTCCATAATAATCATTTCATTAAGAGCACAGGTCTGTTCCTTAGCTGTTAATCTTACTTGCAAATTTGGTGACAAAGAGAAGGGCCTCATGATTTCTTGCTCTGACTTCCCATGAACAGTGGCTCTATTCTTTCTTTTCTAGATAGAGACTGATTCATTGGAAGTGCCTTTTCACAGCCAGTATGGACTTGTGACTGCTTAGGGAATCCTTCTAACTCCAATTCATGTACCAAGCAAGTCTCCAGGATTTCCCAATGCTGATAAAGTCCAGTGAAGAATTTCTCCAGGCCAGTCTCATTCCAATCAACCTCTTGTGTTGAACAGGTTGACAATCTGCTAAAGCACCTCATGGAGGACTATCCATCAGAAACAACAGAAAAAAACTGAAAACATTAAATGTCTATCAGTAGGGGACTGGTTAAATAATTTATGACACAACCGCAGCAATTGTTTAAAAATATAAAGAAGCTCTGTATATACTAATTTGAGAAGATCTTGAAGTGAAAAAGGAAAGATGGCAGAACAGTGCATATGGTATGCCATCTTTTTATATAAAAATGGGAAGAGTGTAATAAAAGAATATAACTATATTCTTAGTTTGCATATGCATAAGAAACTCTGGAAAGATTTAAAAGACAATAGTAACTTCAAATTTTGGAAAATATTGGAAGAAATTATGTCAAAGTATACATTTATTTATATGTCAGAATTTATGTTTACTAGTAATCACAGAAATGCAAGTCAATGAAATACCCATAAAGGGAAAAATCAGCAGAGGGCAAATGCACAAACATTGTTGGTGATAATATTTTGGAAATATTGTCTTGAATCAATATTCTACTAAATATTATCCAAAACAGAGTAGTTTTGTGCCCAGATTCTATAAAACAATGGAGGACAAGGTATATATTCAGGAATAATGGGAAATCTATAATATGTATATTTATTGAAAATTTGTGCATTTACAAAATTGTGGAAAACAAAGGCATGAAAAAATTATTTATGGTAGCACTGCACCATGAGCTAAAAATTCAGAATAAATCATTTACATAGTAAAGTCACTATTTGGTAGAGAGACAAATTCTATGTGTTTTGAATATAAAATATGAACAAAAATTATAACTTAGGTGTTTATGCAATTGTGTGGGATAAAAATTAAGTGCTTTATACAGAAAAAAAATTAATCATCCTCCCCCTGCCTGTCTTCTGCCAGGTTTCTTCACAATTTACACAAAAGCTGCATTTGATTGTTATTCAAAAGACAAGCCAGGAAGTGTAAACGTTTTTTTTTTTTAAGTACCCATTTTGGGGGAGGAATAGCTCAGATATTGAGAAATATGTAACACCAAAAGTCCCTCTGCCTGTCTTCTGCCAGGTTTCCTCACAATTTACACAAACGCTGCATATGATTGTTATCCAAAAGACAAGCCAGGAAGTGTAAACCTTTTTTAAAAAAAGTACCCATTTTGGGGGAAGAAGAGCTCAGATAGTGAGAAAAATGTAACACCCAAAGAGCAGGATAATATACGTGCACTCATTCTACCTTATTTAATTCCACAGACACCGCGACTCGAAGAAAACCCGGCTGGCACCCAGCCCAGACAACTCGGCTTCCGCAACCAGCGCCCTCCCGGCCTCGGGCGCACTTTCCTCCCCCTCCCACTGCCCCTCCCCCTCCCCCTCCCCCACGTGCCCGCCCACTGACGAGCGCTGGACGCCGCGCAGCCGCAGTAGCTGCGGTGGCCGCTCCTAGCCCGAGGGATCCTGGGACTAGGCCTTTCCGGAAGGACGGGCTCGGCGTCCCGGGCTAGGCCAGTGTTCTAGGCCCAGGCCCAGGCCGGTGTTCCAGCCCTTGGTCGAAGACAGGCTGGTGGTCTCCGCGACCCTCTAGTGACGGCGGAGGGTGGAGCGGGCCGCTCGCTGAGGTGCCCGGACTCGCCACCGAGCGAGCCGCGGAGCCGCAGGACGTGGCGGCGCCCCCCTCCTTGGCCCGGAGCGGAACTGCTGAAGGAGCGGCAGCGCTGGCCGGCCGGACGAGGTGAACCGGGTCATTTAACTGCCTTCAGGTGATGAATCATCTGCATAATAATCAGATTTGAGGTCCACAGCCATTTGTGGTCCTGCTACGGGACAATTTTCAGTGGATGACTGACTGGTGTGTCCTTAGGGGTGCCACAGTGACTGCTTGCCCTTGGTAAGGGACTCGAGCTCGCCTGCTCTTTGGACACCTCCTTTCTTGTAAAATATTCGGGTTATAACCTTTCTCCGGCCAGCTTACGTCTCCGTGTGCAAGAGGAAAGCTTTCACATGAAAGTGTCTCTTGGTAACGGCGAAATGGGCGTCTCTGCCCATTTGCAGCCTTGCAAGACAGGAACCACACGCTTTTTTACCAGCAATACCCACAGTTCGGTCGTATTGCAAGGCTTTGATCAGCTTAGAATAGAAGGATTGCTTTGTGATGTGACCCTGGTACCTGGTGATGGAGATGAAATCTTCCCTGTTCACAGAGCTATGATGGCGTCTGCTAGTGATTATTTCAAGGCTATGTTCACGGGTGGAATGAAAGAACAAGATTTAATGTGCATTAAGCTTCATGGAGTGAACAAAGTTGGTCTGAAGAAAATTATTGATTTTATTTATACTGCAAAACTTTCTCTTAATATGGACAATCTTCAGGACACCCTTGAAGCTGCCAGCTTTTTACAGATTTTACCTGTTTTGGACTTCTGTAAAGTATTTCTTATATCAGGAGTCTCTTTGGATAACTGTGTTGAGGTTGGACGAATTGCTAACACCTACAATCTTATAGAAGTGGATAAATACGTTAATAATTTCATCCTGAAGAACTTTCCTGCTTTACTGGGTACTGGGGAGTTTCTAAAACTTCCTTTTGAGCGTCTTGCCTTTGTGCTTTCCAGTAATAGTCTTAAGCACTGTACTGAACTTGAACTCTTCAAAGCTGCCTGTCGTTGGCTAAGATTGGAAGACCCTCGGATGGATTATGCTGCAAAATTAATGAAGAATATTCGATTTCCACTGATGACACCACAGGACCTCATCAATTATGTGCAGACAGTAGATTTCATGAGAACAGACAATACCTGTGTGAATTTGCTTTTGGAAGCTAGCAATTACCAAATGATGCCATATATGCAGCCAGTGATGCAGTCAGATAGAACTGCCATTCGATCTGACTCTACTCACTTGGTAACCTTAGGAGGAGTTTTGAGGCAGCAGCTGGTTGTCAGTAAAGAATTACGGATGTATGATGAGAGAGCACAGGAGTGGAGATCTTTAGCCCCCATGGATGCTCCCCGTTACCAGCATGGCATTGCTGTCATAGGAAACTTTCTTTATGTAGTTGGTGGTCAAAGTAATTATGATACGAAAGGAAAAACTGCTGTTGATACAGTTTTCAGATTTGATCCTCGCTATAATAAATGGATGCAGGTTGCATCATTAAATGAAAAGCGCACATTCTTCCACTTGAGCGCCCTCAAAGGACATTTGTATGCAGTTGGTGGGCGCAGTGCAGCTGGTGAACTGGCCACAGTAGAATGTTACAACCCAAGAATGAATGAGTGGAGCTATGTTGCAAAAATGAGCGAACCCCACTATGGCCATGCTGGCACAGTGTATGGAGGTTTAATGTATATTTCAGGAGGAATTACCCATGACACTTTCCAAAATGAGCTCATGTGTTTTGACCCAGATACAGACAAATGGACACAGAGGGCTCCAATGACTACAGTGAGAGGTCTGCATTGTATGTGTACAGTTGGAGATAAGCTCTATGTCATTGGTGGCAATCACTTCAGAGGAACAAGTGATTATGATGATGTTCTAAGCTGTGAATACTATTCACCAACCCTTGACCAGTGGACACCAATTGCTGCCATGTTAAGAGGTCAGAGTGATGTTGGAGTTGCTGTCTTTGAAAATAAGATCTATGTCGTTGGTGGATATTCTTGGAATAACCGTTGTATGGTAGAAATTGTCCAGAAATATGATCCAGAAAAAGATGAGTGGCATAAGGTCTTTGACCTTCCAGAGTCACTTGGTGGCATTCGAGCTTGTACCCTTACAGTTTTTCCACCTGAAGAAAACCCTGGGTCACCTTCTAGAGAATCACCTCTTTCTGCACCTTCAGATCATTCTTAGGTCTAAGATGTATACCTTTGCAGTACATCACAGGTGATCTCATACTTCTTCAGTTGTATCTTTTTACAGTGAATGGTACAGTTATTAGATAAGGTAACTGATGTTATTTGTCTTGTTTGGCTTAGTATGTTTATCAAATGGTTAACAAATGTGTTCTGAAAGTGTATTCAACATAGCTAGCTGTTTTAACAGATGAAAAAAGATGTAGAAAAACATTTAGATGTCTTTTTGTAGTGTTATATAAGTCAAATTGTAGGTGACTGTACTAAATATATAATTTTGTCCATTGTGCTTCAGAGTTGAAAGTTTTCATATTTGACTACAAAGCATCAAAGGGAGGTCACCTGCTCTAACCTAAAATAATAAACAAATGGTCGCCAAGTACTATTAGCTACCTCCCTCTTTTCATAGTTTCTGACATATCTGTCAACTAATTAGATTGTGTGGTTGCATTCAGAATATCTGAAGTTTCTTAGGCAGATAGGAGAAATAATACTAACTAGAAAAAACATAGCACTAAGTTAGGTTTTGGTATCTTTCTAGAGAGAGAAAGAGAAAGGAGAAAATATATACACACATAATACAAATACACATGCACACACATATACATATGTATATACGTACACACATATATAATTTTTAAATTGGCACTTCAACTATGGTGAAATTGTTTTCAAATTTAAATTGTTGTCTTCCACAAAGCAGCTATTTCTATTCAAATGGGAATTCAGTGCCAGAGAATAAATGTCTATATAGTCATACTGAATTTAGATAGATAAGGGCTACAGCATATTAAATTTACAACCGAATTTGTCATTTGGCTAAATTGTTACTTCAAATGAAGCTTACATTACTTTTTCTGCTTATATATTCTATAGAGTTGCTCTTACACAAATTGCTATAGCAAAGTTCAGGTTTCAGAGAATTGCTTTTGCTCAGTAAATTTAGGCTCCGCTTTTTTCACCCTTTTCAGTAAAATTTGTGATATGAAAAAAGCAAAGAAAAATATTCTGAACAAAGCTAGAGAATTTTAAGTTCAGTCTCCCAACTTAGTCATCCTAACATGATTATTTTGTGATTTGGGGTGATTGCCCTGGTGCTGCTCTAGTCTATGTGCATCCTGAACTGTGTGATCTGCCTCAAGGTTATGATTCTGAGCAAGCAGGAGATATACTCCCTTCTGCATCAAGTCAGAAAAATGTCCATTTGGCCATGTCTCAAGGACAGGACCAATTTCAGATTCCCTAAGAAGCCAGCTACAGAAAGCCTAGAACACTGTTGTCTTAAAGGCAGTACTTAAGTAGATCTTCAGCCTCTTTGATACCAAGAGTATTGCTACTGGTTGAGAACCACATGGGGAGATTTTAATGGGACCTTATCAACAAATGGAATTTGCTCTGTAATGAGTGATTCTAAAGAGGTACTTTCCTGGAATAATTGTCTACCTGAAGAAAAGATGTTATGTATACATATATATGTATATATATCCGTATACCTGGGAGATTGTGACAGTGTAAATCAGGAAGAATTTTCTCTTTATTGACAATCCCATAATAAAACTCAGGAACCAACACAAAAGGAATCGGCTTCTAGGGATCTGAACCTTACTGCCCATACAAGTGTTGATTCATTTTAATGCTTTTGTGATTTCTGCATTGGCAGAAATTTTCATACTTTCTGTCTTTTTTTAATGACTCGGATTTTTATTACTAAAAATAGCATATTTGAGTACATTTAGAAAAAGTAGAAATTACTGTTAAACTTTGTTGTATTAATAGCAAGAAATGGCATCCCAATCCTTTCCTTGAATATTAATGAGTTTGAATATTTGTGTATTAATATTTTGGGTAGCTGTGTTTCCTCTTTGATCAACTGTTCATGTCCTTTGCCCTTGTGATACCTGTTGAAGTTGCTTTGTTTTTCATATCAAGTTATAGAACTCTTTATATAATAAACATAATTTAACTGGCATTTGTTTGCATTGATATTTCTTCCTCAGTTTATTAATAGTTTTATAAAGCAAGGCCATTCAGTTAATTTTTCACAACATATTTGTCTTTTTGCATTTTGACTTTTTAGGGATAATTTTGTTACGGTTTCTTTATTTTTTATGTAGTATTAATGTATTACCTTTTCAGTGCTAATTCTTACATGCCAAGGTGGCAGAGCCCTGCTTATTTTCTATTCTGTATGTCTTTTTTTTTTCTCATTGCAAAAAAGATTTTTGCCTTCTACTGTGTCTGACCCTGGTGCTTTGTAATAACTTAAGTATTGCTTAACCAGGAAAACTAACTACTAGCATCTATATTCCTTACCTCCAGCCTCACACACCCCACCTCTCATCCTTTTACTGTCCAATTTTCTGCAGTTGATAGCTCTCTTGGCAGTCATACAAATAGCTGACTGATGCTATGCTAATACAGGTTGAACACCCCTTATCTTAATCCAAAATGCTCCAAAACCCAAAACTATTGGAAGGCTGACATGATGCCACATGTGGAAACTTCCACACCTGACCTCATGTGACTGGGTTGCAGTCAAAACAAAGTTAAAACTTTGTTTCATGCACAAAATTATTAAAACTGTTGTATGAAATTACCTTCAGGCTATGTATATAACGTATATATGTAATATAAATGAATTTTGTGTTTAGACTTGGGTCCCATTGCCAAGATATCTCATGTATATGCAAATATTCCAAAATCCTAAATAATCTGAAATCTGAAACATTTCTGGTCCCAAACATTTTGGATAAAGGATACTCAACCTGTACTGCTACTTAAACCTAGAATTCCTGCCTTACAGAGATGGAAGTTTTAGGTGGCTTTGAAATGATTGACTGGAAAGAGATTTATTTTCATAAGCTGGTAATTTTTTAGAGAAAAATCAGACTGTGGAAAAATATTTAAAGACGACAACTACAAGCACAGAGCATTCTGTTAACATTTCTTATTTTAGTTTTTCTGATAAGCATTCAAAAATTAACCTTTGATAGCTTTTCTGATATAAAAATGTCTATTATAGAAAGTATAAGAGAATAAAAGTAAACAAAAAGTAATTATTAATGATTCCACATGCCAAAGATTACTTCTGTTATACATATGTACGTACAAACATTGTCAGAGTTTTTCAAACAGGGCAGACCTAAGCTAAAAGCTAGATGATAAAGAAACAAATCCAGCTTCCAAAGACAGAATTCTATCACTATGACTTCTCAGTTTTTAAAATCTTGTATATATTAGAAAATCATATGTTACGTATTTTTCCTAATTATCAAGTGCATGTGTGTTATAAACAGATTTCATTTTTATTCAGATAGATCCAGATGTAATTTGTTCCCATTTGTTAGTATTTATATAGTTTACCTGCAAACACATTTAATCATGTTCAAATTTTTGTAATTAAAATTATTTCATTTTTATAAAGACAAAATGTGCTCCTACAGAACATTTTTAAACTATTAATACATAAGCGTACCATAAAGAGAATGAAAACTAATGTCCCATCCCCAGCTTAACTAATTATTAACAACTGCTGAAAGACCTTCTTTGGATAAGTTTACCTCTCTAAGCTTCAGTTTCCGGTTTATTTATGAGGTTGGGTGTGATCGTTAATAATTCTATCTACGTCAGAGTTGTAAAGAGTAATATTATCAAGTGATTAGCATAAGACATGCACAGAGAAACATTCAGTAAATGATAGTTGTTACTAATAAAGTTAGCATAATTTTTGGTTTTAGTTTCATCTTAATGATTTTCAGGTTATTTTTTGAAAGTATCAAGTGTCTGTACAATATTTCATTGTACAATATTTCATTGTTTCATGAACATGCCATATTTTTTCCATTTCCCTATGTGTAGATACTTAAATGTCTACCACAAGTTTCACCATTATCAATAAAGCAAGATTTAATATTCTTACATAAAACTTTGCCCATATTTACTACTCTGTGGTAAATGCTAAGTAAAATCTGAATCAAATAGTGAAAGCTCTTTTAGGCTCTTAAAAATTATTTCCAGGAGTATGCCAATGTACATTTCCAGCAGAATTGTGTTTCAGTAACAATTTCAAAGAAAATCTTTGCCGTTCTAGTTACTTTACTCTTCAAATTTACATTTCTTTAATTACTAGTTAAAATTTGTTAATTGAGGATATATATATTTTTCATATGTGAATTTTTCCTGTCTTTTGCTGTAATTGTCCTATTTGCTATTAATATTTTTTTCTCAATTTATGGCATTTTTATGGAGCCAGGTTATTCAACTTAATGTGACCAAATATGTCCATCTTTTTTGCATTTTGACCAAATATAGTTAAGTCGTCTTCTTCTGGAACATCATAACTCTCCAAACCTCGAATTCCATCCTGAATTTCTTGCGACTCTATTTCTTTTAAAACCATTGGCCTCAATCTCTCATGCCGAGCAATACAGCTCTCACGGGGCAGATGAGAAGGGCTGCTCCTCTTCTTTACCACTCCACGACGAAATGCATGGGTTGTGCATGGGTAGCCACGCCCATCACTAGGTCTTATTTTCGGCTTAGGGCTTATATTGTGCAAATGCTTAGAAATCCTGCTAGGGCTTATTTTATTTATTTTATGGATAGGTCTTATTTTCTGGGAAACACGGTATGAAAACATTTTATTTCTTTATACTAGGCAATGTTTACTTCGTTTGGGGTTTTGTTTTGTTTTGCTTTAGAATGGGTCTCGCTCTGTCACCCAGGCTAGAATGCAGTGGCATGATTCATAGCTCACTGTAGCCTCCAACTCCTGGGCTTAAACAATCTTCCCACTTCCCCCCTCTACCTCCTCAGGAGCCAATACTTCATTTTCTTATTAATGTCTCCACCCTTCTTTAGATGAGAACATCACAAACATTTCATAAAACCCTCCATATATCATATGTGTATACACATACTTGAAGGGATCACTTAAGCTCAAAGATTAGGGGAAAAGGGTTTTTCTAACCTTCAAGGCTGGCTCTCTACTAATGATCTCATCCATGCCCTGGACTTATCATCTTTTATACTTAAAGGGGAGTAGGTTATGGATTCCATTAATATGGTCTACTTTATTCACTTCTCAGGCTGTGATATCTACACTTCCCATTCATGCTCACCACTTACCTGGTAGCTAGTCCAGCCATATGCAATTGGTTCATGGCTATCACTTGGTAATGCCTCTGTATGCAGACCTCAAGCAAGGAATCCCTCTAGACTAAGCCCCCAAGCCCAATATCTAGAAATGGGTTTTGGATACTCTGCTGGACACTTCCAGCTGGTCAGACCTTTCAGTTGACACGTCGTGGAGATGTGAGCCTCTTGGTACACAAAAGATAGAGAAGGTAATCTATTAGGATCTAGGAAACAATCAGGATTATAGCTTTGAAAATGACCTATGGAAGGACAGACTACTGAAAATGACTAGCTGTCCACAGTTGAAGCCAGACATCAGAAGAGAAGGGAAGAAGCAAAGGGATGGAAAGGCCCAGGGGCTGGGGAGGAGCAGGAGGCCCATGGTGGTCTTGGGTTTTTATACTTACCCCAATTTTGTTTCTACTTTGTTCACTTTCTCTTCTATTTATAGGTCTCAGATAAGGTGATTCTTTCAACACTTTTGTATTATTACAATGACAGACACTCAGAAAATGAGAGAAGTCTCAATCCAATAGGATGTATTCATCCACGTGAGAACCAATGTTGAAAGAAAATTCTGCCTGCATCTCAATCTGTGTCTCTTCTTAAATTCTAATAATGGCACTTAGGGGTTTGGTCCTGGATGCCATTTTTACACTTCTTAAATTGCACCGAAATACAAGTTGCCTCACCTCTCTGCATTTCCTTTTAAAGAGCTAACACACTAGATTTGATTTCTTTCCCCATTTTTTACAGGAGCCAGAGTTCACATTTGCTGACACAATCTACACATAGGTAATAGCGACATAACAGTGGAACACCAGAGGTTAAGTCATCCAGTTGTCTTCATTCTGTCACCAAATATGTGTTGGCTGCATATTTGTGAGAGAAAATGTGCTTGGCAGTGTGGAATCAGGGACAAGACAGGATGGTGACTGCCCTCCAGGGAGCAGGCAAGACGGACATTGAAGACACAATTATGATTAATTAAACACTGGAATGCTCAGTGCAGCTAAGAAGTACTGGTAGCTAATGAAGAGGGGAATTGGAAGGCAGTAGAATGCCCCACTTTCTGACAAATTTATGGCTCTTGGGAAATTAAATGACATCAGATTTTCCTCTCCTCCAAAAAATTGAGACAACTCTATTAGTTTTCACATAGGAAATTGTAAAGATTAAATAAAGTTTACAAATTACTGGCTAAGAATCTGAACAAAGTAAATGATAATTACTTTTAGTATTAATATAATAAATAACATCATCTGTATAGCCCACATTCAACCAAGTCAAGCCAAGAGAAGGTTTCATTGCAGCTCCCCTGACACTCTCAGGGTCGGGGACACTGGCGCTCCCAAATGGAGACTCTACGAGGGTGGACTGCTTGTAGGGATGTGAAGAGGCAGAGCCTGATTGTCAGAGCTAAGCCTGGCACAGCAGAAGAACTGTACAGTCAGTCCACCTGAAGCTCTTCCCAGGGAACCAGCATCCCAGCAACTTGTCTGACAGAAAGCAGCTGCTCTGAGAATGGTATAAATAAATCAAACAAATAATCCCTTCCCTCATATTCAGATAGTTTCAGACCACCGTTGGTGATACTTTCAAAGGCATGGGTTAAAATTTTAGTCAATGATGGAGTGCATATATGACAGTAGCCCACAAGGTTATACTACTATTATTTTACTGTATCTATTCTATGTTTAGACATGTTTAGATACACACTTACCATTGTGTTACAATTAATTGCCTACAGTATTCGGTGTAAATAACAAGGGTGTACAGGTTTCTAGCCTAGGAGCAATAGGTTCTGCCATATAGCCTAGCTCTGTAGTAGGCTACGCCACCTATTGATAGGTTTGTGTAAGTACGCTCTATGTTTCAACAAGGATGAAATCCCATAAGGGTACATTTCTCAAAACATATCCCTGTCGTTGAGCTATGCAGGTCTATATTTACATGTCTTATAAATATACACTATATATAGTAAACATAAAAAATCTCACATATATAAATTATGTATATATATTTATGGAGCGAGGGTTATTGGACACGGAATATTCCTTTATTTTCGGCCACAGAAAATCACAATATTAATTAAAAGCTATTCCCTGGACTAATATTAAGGGAAGTGAGTAGTTCCCTCAAGCACAAAACTTAAGGCAACAAATCTAAGCAATCAAGACAAATAACAGGCCGGGCGCGGTGGCTCACGCCTGTAATCCTAGCTCTCTGGGAGGCCGAGGCGGGCGGATCGCTCGAGGTCAGGAGTTCAAAACCAGCCTGAGCAAGAGTGAGACCCCGTCTCTACTAAATAGAAAGAAATTAATTGGCCAACTAATATATGTAGAAAATATTAGCCGGGCATGGTGGCACATGCCTGTAGTCCCAGCTACTCGGGAGGCTTGAGCCCAGGAGTTTGAGGTTGCTGTGAGCTAGGCTGACGCCATGGCACTCACTCTAGCCTGGGCAACAAAGCAAGACTCTGTCTCAAAAAAAAAAAAAAAAAAGACAAATAACATATTAATACAACCTTTAAAAATGAAAATGAATGCCTAAACATCCAGGCTAAACCAAATATCAAATTGTAGGTAAAGACAAGCAATGACCCTGCCCTTGAGAATCCTCAAGAGTCTTACAAAGGACAGGTGCACACAGTGCAGCAAATGATGACAAATTCCACTGTCTATAAAATTCTTACTCAAGAACATAGAAAGTTCTGACCTGTTACATGTCCTGAACTGCTTGTACCCAACACTGCTCATTTCTCTTTTTAGTAAGAGTTGTCAAGGTGGGGTAGTGAAAAACAGGTCACAGTAACTTGAAGTTAGATAAAAATGATCTACCATTGTTACGGGGTCAGAAGAAACTGTCAAACATGGCAATTCTCCCAGCTGAAAAACAATGTAGTAACCTTAAAAGTACTGTTGAGTTTGTTTCCTTTAAAGCCAGGAAAGTAAAATCACATAAAATTCTTGTTTTGGAATAAATAAAATATTTAAAACTTAATGCTGTGAGCTTCAGCATAACTGAATTCGTTTTGTATTTTTTTTCAACTGCCTTAACGTTGTAAGGTTGAAGAATCAGCCATTGGGAAACCACACCGCAATAACATGGGGTGCGCAGCCCCCTGTATCCCCCAGTGGGCGGCCTCACCCCACTTTCTCCGCGGGCCCCATCACTTGCAGGGCTTCAGGCCCCTTGGTCGGCCCCTTCCCCGTGGCAAGCTGTCCCTGCACCCCGACCCCGCACAACTGCAATCTCTAAGAATCACAGCCTGTACGATCTCGAGCCCTCCAGTCCCTTAATACACGGGTTCTTTTGTAAAAGTAAGTCTCGCTAAAGTCTCTATGAGAAATAAAGCCCCCAGCACCGGGAAAAGTTGAGAAATGAAAGGTTCTGTGTTCGCCAAGAAAGAGTCTCAGGCGAAGCCGCCGCGGAGCTCCCATCTCAGCAATCAAAGGCAGTTTTTTTTTAACTCACTATTGAAGCAGCACAGTCTTCTAAGATTAGAAGCCACGATGGCATTTTTCCCTCGGGCCGTGGGACCCACTGGGGCCAAAGGCCGCAAAGCCCAGGTCGCCTAGATCCTGGCGTCAGACCAGGCCATGCAGCCGCGCTCTCGCCGCCCCGCTGCGCAGCCAAGGGAGCTTTGCGCTCATCGCGCAGCGGCGCGCCCTGGCGGCCGGCTGGTGAATCGCTGAAAGTGGCAAGTCCACACCTCCCTGGTACTGGCAGGAGTGATGCTCTCTCTGCTCCAGCCCTGCCTGCTCACTTGGCTGAGGCAAGCCTTGGCACCATGGCCTGGAAACAGGAAGCCTCGATGCTACTGAGACAGCTGAACAGGATCCACTGCCATGCATGCCTGAACGACAGAACCCACTTCGAATTTCCTTGGAAAAGAGGGAATATCACCCCAATCCAGAAGACACAAGATGAGACACCTGTTTCCACCATTTTCCATCTCCATCCTCTTCAACACAGAGGAAAACCGTGCTGCTTGGGTTAAGATCCTCCTGCTTCCACTTAATCTCCAGACCTGACCACAATCTGGGTCAACTGGAGCTGACAAAAGAAGAAGATCTCTCTTGTCCTTATCTGGGAATTGCTGTCCAGAAGTATTTCCAAGCAATCACCTGCTACCTGAAGAAAAAGGAATGCAATCCTTGTACCTTGGAGGTTGTCAGAGGGGAGATTGAAATGTGCTTTCCCACCATTAGCAATCCTCAAAGAGAAGTCAGCAAATAAACCAGAAATTCTATATTCATAACTCTCCCTCTAACCAATTATATTATCGTTTTCTAGGCTGAAAAGCAATCTCAACTCTGATTTTTGCACCAGTGAAAAAAATGTGAAACCACAATCATAAGATTATTTTAAAATTATATTGTACATCATGAATTTACAAAAAATATTTAGAGAAAAGAGCATGATCTATTTCCCTAATGTTATGATTTATAATTTTATTTATCTACTTAAATTTTTGAGGGGTATTGCTGTTAACAAAGTTTGAAATTTAATTTTTGATGGAAAAGTTTTTTCAAGATGGTATTTTAGAAAAATTTTCATCAGTTAAGTTGATGCTAGCTGCTGTAACAAATAAACAGAAAACTACCAGTAAGTAGATCATAACACAAATTGTTCTTTCCTTCATATAAGGGCTCGATGCAGAAATTCCTGATGAGGTGCTGATAATAAATACCTTATACCATTTGGTTCCTTTATTAGTATTATCTTTATTATCTAACTCTAACTGTATTTGATCAGGGGTAGTGTCCTTTTAAATCATCTATTCCTTTACTTCTTGGTAGCCCTGACAAGAAAAATAATGATCTTCTGAGTTAATTATCCACTAGGAGAGAATTTGACGTAACTATGCATTTCCATCATACAGAGAGCATACTATATTCTCACAAACTTGCCTTTCTTGTGTACAAAGTCTTGTGGTTGGTGTGCCTCCCCTAATTCTCTATCAAGTCTGAATTTGTCAAAGCTGAAAACACCCCCAGGGCCAGGAATGATTACTTTTCTTCTAGCCTATGCCTGCTGGCTACCTTTGAGCTACAGCCCCCCATCTGCCCATTTTGTTTCTGCTCTATCTCATCCCTAATCTCCATCTTCCCTGTGTTGAATGCAGCTAATTTATATTTTGTCATTTTGTTCTCCACTGAAATAGTGCCATATTTACATATAAATTTTTTCTTTAGATCCCCAATTACTGGCAGGTAAAAAGTAACTTTTGCTTTCTATGAAAAAGGAAATGAGAAAGAAGGATATGTGGTGTCTTAAAAGTTACATAGAATGCTTTACGTGTTTTACTTTATCATATTTACATCCCTGCACTGACATTTCGGAAAAGACAGTTTCCTTTTATTTGAAAAGAATCAACTATGATTGAAATTTCTCAAGGTTCTTTGGGATATTTGAACATTAATGCAAATGATTTTTTAAAAAATCAAATTGATGTATTCTCATTGGAGATGATATTTCTCCTGAGGGTGAAAAACTTAGTTCTTGGGGTCATGAAAGAATCATATATTTCAAGGATTATGGCCCTTCAAGCTCAACTCTAACAAACCCTTATTTATCCCTTAGTATTTACTTCCTTTCATCGAGTTTTCTTGTGTATCACATGAGAAGCATTGACATTCAGTTCATGAAAGGTACAAAATGTATGCAGGGTGAGTGCCTCAAACCTATGTCCAATAGATGGCTGTGATTGATGGACTTTGTCCACATTATTTGCTCAATCTCCAAGTCATAGCTTGAGATATGGACTCCATTAGCACAAGTGTGGGCTACCTTTGGCTGTCTTGTGGATGCAGAGTATGTTCAATAGTGCTTCCTCAGCGCTTCCAAATCTGTTGTAGAATTTGAGAATGAAGTAGAAATATAACACTTTTTATTATTTAATTCTATTATGCTAAAGGTATTCAACACTTCAATAACTATGTCAAGTGTTGAAAAAAAATGTTGCCAATGCCTGGATGAATATCCACTAGCTAGTGAAGTTAAAAATAATTTTCTTTATGAAGCAAAATTAAATGTTAAGTACACTAAAAATAAATGTTAAAAAATAATTTACTTTAAAATAGTTTTAGCAGTTTTGAAATATTTAAAAATATTTTTATATTATATTATGTGTTTATATAAATCATAATTTCCAAATGTAACCTGATTCATGAAAATTTATATAAGCAAATTACACTGAAAGTAACTGGGAAAATTAACTTTTATAGAGTCAAGTTTAATATCAATGACTTTCAAATTTAACTTTTAGCTTAAATTTTTTATTTAGACATTCTTAACCCTGCATTGAATAAAAAAGTAAACATTATTTTTTTTATAAAAAAGCATAGATATAAATACAGTACATAAATATATATACATATGTTAGTTAAGTGATCATGAGGGTATCAATTAGGAAAAAAATTATGTACCAAGCTCTGGAGGTAAGGTAAGGGAAGGCAAAACTGGGGGAAAAAAATGCTTGAGAACCGCAGCTCTAAACCCATGTAGAGAGTGCATAAAGAAAGCAAAAACAGAAGTGGATAGTAATGTGGGGACGTAAAGAAAATGGAAACTAGGATGTTCCCTATTTAAGGCCTATGTGCACAGCAAGGTCTTCAGAGAACCTAGAGACCAAGGCTCAGGGTCACCCACCTCAGACACCCCAGCAGCACCTGCAACATCCCAATGGCCTCGTCCTTTTCTCTACTGATGGCCCTGGTGGGGCTCAGCTGCACGTCCCTCTGCTCTCTGGGCTGTGATCTGCCTCAGACCCATGGCCTGGGTAACAGCAAGGCCCTGAGACTCCTGGCACAAATGAGGAGAATCTCTCCTCTCTCCTGCCTGGAGGACAGAAATGACTTCAGATTCCCCCAGGAGGAGTTTGATGGCAACCAGTTGCAGAAGGCTCAAGCCATCTCTGTCCTCCATGAGATGATCCAGCAGATCTTCAACCTCTTCAGCACAAACGACTCATCTGATGCCTGGGATCAGACCCTCCTGGACAAACTCTGCACTGGACTTTACCAGCAGCTGGATGAGCTGGAAGCCTGTCTGCTGCAGGACGTGGGAGTGGAGGAGACTGCCCTGATGAATGAGGACTCCATCCTGGCTGTGAGGAAATACTTCCAAAGAATCACTCTGTACCTGAAAGAGAAGAAGTACAGCCCTTGTGCCTGGGAGGTTGTCAGGGCAGAAATCATGAAATCCATGTCTTCATCAACAAAATTACAAGGAAAATTAAAGAGAGAGGAATGAGACCAGTCCAACATGGAAATGATTCATATTCACCAATAAACCATCTCACACTTTCATGAGTTTTGCCAATTCAAAAACTCTCATATCTGCTATAACCATGACATGAATTGAATCAAGTGCTTCAAAAATTTTCAGGAATGTTAAGCAACATTGTCTCCGACTCTCTAGGTACTACTGCCTGACAGATGACCATGCTGATGAATCTATTTATTATGTATTTAAATATTTATTTCTTTAACTATTTATAAGATTTAAATTATTTTTGTTCATATAATATTATGTGCATCTTTATACTATGGTTGATATAATAAAATGTGTTCTCTCTATATAGTCAATTTATTATTTATTATGTTTTTACTATAGAAAAGTTCTTTTATTTGTTTATTCTTTAAAATGAAATGCCTAGCTTGATTGTATACCCTAATTAAAGAATGGATGACACAATTATTTACCCATCATTCTTACATTCAAGTTACAAGTAAAAAGAGATGTTCTCTAAACTAGGTTGTATGTTGTAGTCAGAATATACAGGTGAACATAAAAAATACATTTCCTCATCTCTTGTAACTTTGATTTTTGTAGGATAAGAAAACTGAAAACAATAATTGTACTTAGTTCATATCAGTTATGTTAAATGCTATAATAAGAAGAAGGAACAACTAACTAATAAAATCCTCTCAGCAGAAGATAGACCAAAGCATGTCAGGAAATAAAAATAATGCAGGAATAATCCTTATGCATTGACAATTAAATGTCTAAATGAAAATGTCACTTGTCAGTTGGACACATGAGTTTGAAATTTTCGAGGAATACAATGCCTGGAAATTCATAAATGGCAATTGAAAGCCCCCAAATAGAGGTGGTCACGTAGAGAGAGACAGTAGAGGAAGAAAAGGACTTAACTTGATTCTGAGGACCTTCCACATTTAAAGGGAGAGGAGAAAAGAGCTGCTTTGGAAACAGAGGTGCAATACCTTACATTAGAAGGACAAGGGAGAATGTTGATAAAGGTGTATTTAAAGAAATAAATGTGCTTAGAAGAAGAATCAATGGACTTGTGTGAAAATGTGCATTGGAACTGCCCGTGACATCAGGAAAATACATGGTGTGGCGATCTCAGTGAGAGCTGGTTTGGAGAACTAATCAGCAGAAACCATATTGGAGTAGGTAGAAGAGAGAATGAGAGAAGAGAAATGAGTAATAAGGTACATAGAACACAGTTGTCAGAGGTTTGCCTTTGAAATGGAGGGATAAACAGAGTTGAACCTGGAAAAGAATGTGGCTTATTGTTTTGCCTCCATAGTGTTTCCTTTTCAGAATATTTATGTCTCTGGATAGATTTTATGGCTTTGATATATTGGCAAATTATATCAATATGTTTAATATCTTATTTATTTTACATCATAACATATTAAATTATTTACAATTATGATTGATCATTATTTTAATCTATTTTGAATATCAGTAAAACTGGCAAACTTCCTTCATAAAATAAAAATGGGGAACTGGATCAGAGAATCTCCTTCTCAACATTAAGGTAAAGAAAAAAATGTAGTCAAAACAAGGTGAAAATACAACACGAACCAAGGAAATACAGACAGCAAGAAAGAGTAGTGTGTAATCCAGAAGTAAAAAGAGATTTAACAATCATTACAGAAATTCAGAATACCAAACTTACAACATCAGATCTAAATAATAATCAAGACTTTTACACTGAAATCCCATTAACCCTGCATGTATGTGTGATGGTGAGAAACCCGCTTAATCTCTCTAAGCCTCAGTTATCTCATAAATAAAATGGATTCAACATATTTATATACTTGTTGCGAATCTTAAATGAACACATGCATTTCAAAGCACTTAACACAGTAGCCTCCATCAACTAAGGAGGTAAAATATGGTAGGTATTTTACTATTTTTCTTCATATATTAATTAGCTATAGATGAGAATATTATTTGTCTTTTTATAAAATTCTTAGGAAATTTGTCCTACCCTTCAGTAACTGGCTTCCAAAGGAAACAGCCTGAGAAAACATATTCTGTCACAAATTTTAGAGAGGCTCAGAGAAGTGTCCTCATTTCAAAGAAGTGTCCTATTTATACTCCATCAGAAAATGGTGGCTTGTATAAATACCTGAGACAGGGGAATTGGCATTTAAGTCAAAGTGCACACTTTTATTTACTGATGTTAGCACTTGGCACATTTCCACCCTCACTCCCAGCATCCCCGGACACACTCCCATAGCACCTACTTTCCTTCCTCTCAAGGGAGATTCCCCATAGAGCAGTCATTCACTCCCTTCGCCTTCCTGTCCATTCACAGAGCTGCTTTCTGTTGTCATCCAGGCTTCCTGGTTTCCCTGTAGAGCAGAACGCCACAGGTAGAAACCGGAAGTGACATAACATTTCTAGGTTGTGCAGAAACATCTGCAGAAGAGCTTTTCCTGGATTTCCATTGAATGACATAATAGCAGCTGTAGCTAAAATGAAAGAGAAAGCGGGATCCAGTGGCGCGTGTGTTGGGGCTTCTGAAAACCACCCAGGGAAAGACAGCCCCCGGGTGGGGCAGCGACCCAAGACTGGAGAGCTGGTTTCAGATCTATTCAGAAAACTTACCACTTCCTGGGGATTTCTCTTCCTGCTGCAAAAAGGCTACTCCTCAGCAAGAACAGATTCTATGTTGTCATAAGCCTGTTTCCTTTCTGTTCAACTATTACAAAGAGAATGAAATTCTGCCTTCAGGCAGATCATGGACTCCTGAGGATTGGCAGTTACAGGAACAGAGAGACTTACTCCCTGCCTACAGCCTGCGGTGCAGACCAGTGCTCTCTCCCTAGGATCACGCCTTCCCATACTACTGGGATCCAGGGAACAAGTCGAGCTGCCAATCTGGGCGTGAAACACACCACCATCCAGAAAAAGCTATCATTGTTTAACAGTGCATTAAACAACTCTTAACAATTCTTTCTTAATTTCACAGATTCATTACTAATATTAGACTTCAAATACTAACAATAGAAGAATATTTTCACTGTCATTTTGAATAACCATCTTGACACCTCAATAGCAAAAACTCTGCCTACGTAGCAAAGAGCTAAGGAATGTGAATGAATAAGATCATTGTTGCCTCAAAGCTAGTGAGGTTTATCTATTAAATACATTTATTAAATATATCAGTTTTGGTATAATTAAAGTGGCATTCCTGTAAGCAGCATCTTATGTTCATTAAGGGATTTCACCAGGAAGTGTGTGTGAATCACTGAGGTAGCAGGGACCAAGGTCCTGCAAATGCAGAGGGGTCTCTTCAATCTTTTCCTCGGGCTACACACTCAATATTGGATTTGTTGCTGTCAAACTGGGAGCGGACCAGGCCCTTGGAACAATTTCAACAAATGTTGTCCTTTGCAGTCTTCTCCTCCTTTTCAAAAGGGAGAATGGAGAAATGTAGGAGGTGAACAAGACTTGGCTTCCCAGCCTGTATATGTGAGGGTTCTCCAGAGAAACAGAACCAACAGGATGTGCACGTGTATATAAATATATACGAGGGCTGTCTGGAAACTCTCCAGCCATGTTACCAATAAAATATAACATGGCTAAATATTTTCTGGATAGCATATATATATATGTACATATATATACACACATGTGTATATGTTTATAGACACAAATACATATATATGGTGATAGACATTTATTTTATATAAATGTCACAAATATATATCTAATATATAAATATATATGTATATATATAGACACATGCGTCTATGTTTATAGACACAAATATATATATATATATATATATGTATATGGCGATAGACATTTATTTTAAGGAATTCTCTCACATGATTGTGGAAACTTGACAGAAACAGAATCAGCCAGTAGCTGGAGACCCTGGGAAGAGGTGTAGTTTGAGTCAATGTGTGGTCAGCTGATAGAATTCCCTCTTCCTCTGGGCAGGTCAATCTTTATCTATTCAACCCCTCACTTAATTGGATAAAGCTCACCCACATTAAGGAGGATTCAAAGTCTACTGATTTAGAGGTTATTTTCATCTGAAACATGTCTTCATAGAAACATCTCAAATAATGTTTGACCATATATCTGGGTATCCTGTCCTAGCCAAGTCGACATCCAAAATTAACCATGACACTGCCCCTCCCTAGTTGATGTCCTAACACACTTCAAATGTCATTCCTCTTCTACTCTTTGAAGGTGGCTGATGTGCTTTACATATGTTACATAAATTTCCTACATTTTTTGTTTCTAGGTGAGAAAAACCTGCGATTGGGCTCCATTCCATCATCAGGAAAGTCTCCGTAAGCCATGTCCTGTTTCATAGGGAGAAACTAGAAATTCGTGTACATTAAAAAATAGTTGTCCCTTTTTTTTTTTGTAGTTTAGCTATTTCTCATGAGCTTAAAATTATACCCCAGGCCTCCTCTTTTCTATTTAAAATCTAATCTTACTGTCAATTCTCCATTCCATCAAGATTATATTATTATCTATGGTGTAAGATGAGATTTTACATTGATTTCTGCCTTTATCACCAACTAACCATCCTGAATCCATTTATTGAAAACTTATTTCCACCATATTAACATCAAATATATCTTCTATCCTAAACCTAATTACTGAAGATAATACAGTTTCAAAGATTATATGGTCCAAAAGTCTGGTTACCTGGTTTTCTCCTATATCACACTGTTTTTAGTATTACAATTATAAACTCACTTCATTTTCTAGTGGAGATAGACATGTAAAGAACTGTTACTCTCCTATTTTTCATATTATTACAAATATACTCTTCCTGTTTAAAAAATATTCCATCTACAGTGTAGACCATCAATTTCATAAAAATCACTGACTCTTGACGATGCACAATTTTAAAACACTTGAGGATTTCGCATGGAGTGAGGGATTAAAATATGGTTATCATTTTTTTATACATATAAATATCATAATAGGGAACTCTCCCTTCCCTTCCCTCAGTAATTCCTATAAAAACAGCCTAAAAATGCAATTCTGGGATGTGTTCTGGAGAAGACTGACAATCACTCTTCACATAGAAGATTAGTCTTATTTGTATATTCAGTAAGGAAAAGGTAGCTTACAGAAATATCTGGAAGAGAAGTTAGTCTCCTAAGGTGAAGTGAAACATACCTGTATATACTATTTGTTTGCTGATCCTCATACCTGGCACACTTACCCCTCCCTCATTTCTCTGGATCCCATTCCTCACTCCCATATCACCATAGCTTCCATCCTCTTCCTCTAGAAACCCCCACTGCGCTCTCCTCTTCACTCATGAACCTGCACTGCCCATATACAGCTGTTTGCTGTTCCCCCCTGGGATTTGGCCATCATCGTCCCCTGAAGTGTATAAAGCCACTGATTGAAAGCACAAGTTGAATTAAGATGATGGTTTTTCATACATTTTTATATAGAAGGCCTTTTGCCCTTTCTTATGATAAATATTTCCGGAAATGAGGGGATTTTCCTATTACAGTAATGTAACAGTAGCTGTAGGGAAAAGGAAATAAAAGAGAAGTTCCGTTTAGCTGGGTCTATTAAAGCATTTACAGGGGAGGAGCGCCACCTACCGTCCAAAATAGGCAAAGACAGCAGTCATGCTTTCTTGTTTGTGCAGAAGTCTCTCCCCGGGCAGATTTTTCTTTCCGACCTAAAGGGAGGCTCTTTCCTCTAAACAGAAAACTGACCCTGGTACCGGAATAAGTACCATGTTACTTATTATAATTATAATTTCCTTAACTTTCGTGTCTCAGAAAGGTAAAATATTCCCAACTTCAGGTAGGTCATATCCTCTTTGAGCAATGGGCAGCTGTGTGGGGAGAGAGAGGGTCAGAATGCGTCCCCCCCCTCCAGCCTGCGCAGCCGTCCAGGGCCTCCTGACTCATCGGTCCTTCTACGTTCTGTGCCAAACCAGGAAGCGAGAGAGCCTGCCAATCCGGGTGTGAAACTGCAAGGGAAATCAGGGAAAAAAACCCCTCCTGTTTGACGGTGCCTTAGCTTTTTCTTTAGAGTATATTGTCAGGTTTACAAATTTATCGCTATTATCAGATCGAGTCCCTTAGCTTTGTAATCAGGACAAAATTCTCATTCTCACTTTGAATAACGAATGAGCTTGCATCACTTCCACCTTGACTCTAAACAAAGGAATTTCAGAGAACACAGTGTTTATCAACTGACACCTATGGCCCATCCATTTGGGTAGTTGAGAGGTATTGGGGTAATCTGTGAAACATTGTAATTAAAGAAGTTAATCAGGAAGTGTGTGTGAATTGCTCACCTGTGAATTGCTCAGGTAGCCGAGAGAAGTTTCAATTTAGCAGGGATCTCTCAAATCTCTGCCTCAGGTTAGAGACAATCTTTCCCTCTCTCCTATGCATGAGATAGAGAGCCCTTGTTTCATGCTAAAGGATTTTTTCCTCCTTTATATATTTTCCTCCTTCATCCCTTATAGGGGAACCAGTTTAGGTGCAAGGCCACAGGGACATTTTTTAATAAACCAGATTATGTCTTTATGATTGCCTAATGCTTGTAGAAAATTGTGACTCCTTTCATTCTTTGGTCACTGCTTTTTTTTTTGTAATCTAACTTTTTAAATTACATTTTCAGGGTGCAAAAGTTCTATGATTTGGCTCTTTACTGTCACTTGTCCTGGAAGTCTCTGTAGCCATATCTTGTTTCATATCCTGGATTATTAACTTGTTATTATTCTTGTATTGGGGAACCAAGCAGCAGGTCTGGACAGACCCAGGCAGGCGGTACAGTGGGGGCTGTGCCTGCTGAGCTCCCAACCTGCCTGTGTCTGGCCGAGGGGTCAGACTTTACTCCCCACCCCCACCCCAGCCTAAGCATATCTAGTCCACCTGAGAAGGGGCGCAGCGAGGCAGAGTTCAGTACCCCCAGTGCCCAGGGAGACATGATGTGGGATCACCATGCAGCACCAGCTGGAGACAGCCAAGGTTTGTGAGCCTCAGGAGCAAGAGTGTGAATGTGGCCCCACCTGGACACTTTCTGTCACATGATTCATGAGTTGCAGGGGTCAAAACCCACTGATGTCCAGTCTGCCACCGAAACAGAGTAAATGGAGGGATCCCTGCCCATATGGTCTACACTGACTGAGCTGGTAAAGAATCTGGACGCTCATTGGTGCCTCTGTTCAGATGTTTCCACGTTCTGACTCTCCTAGGAGGAGAAAGCACCAGGCACAAGACTGACATTCGCTGGAAGACCAAAGTGCACATCATGAACTTGACGTTGAAAGAACCAGCAGCAGACAAGTGAGAAAAATGGTGTGACCCCTTTGCCTTAAAATATACTTCATCATGAATTAGAGTAAGTAATGCAGGAGCAGCAAGACAAATCTTGCCCAGTAAGGTTTGTGAAAAGAAAGCTTCACAAATTTTAAATGAAAAATCACAAACAAGTAAGGGAGAGACAGCTATTTCTTCCTGACAGAATAGCCTGGCCTCACTGCCCTGCCTTGCGAGAGTGAGTCAGAGGAACAAAGAGCCCCAAGGGAATCACGCTGACTGGATGGACAAGTCAATAGTTTCTGTAATATGAGCTTCTCATGAAAGACACCATCACTGGGTCCCCCTTGCTCAACTGAGAAACATGGGGGGGGGGGGGTAACAACAGTTTAATTAAAAGAATTGAACAATAACAACCATATCTAGCCAAAATAAAAACTATTTGACTAAGAAGGTAAAATGATTGTAATTGGATAATCCATCCACCTCTTTAGATAAAACAAACTTTGACTATCAGAATCTGAGAACTGTTGACAAGATACTTGGGGACATGGGCCGGGGAGGAGGAAGTCAGCACTAAGAGCTAGGGTCCTAGAGTGTTTAGGGGCAAGGGCAAGGGTCTCGGAAGGTTAATTGTCCTGCTGACAAAGAAACAAGTCCTTCCACAGTAAAGGAGTTCTAACAGCATCAGGATGTAGCCAACCTGCTTTGAGAGAGTGAGTCTGGAAGAGTTTGGGTTGAGGACACTTTGTTACTCTAGAGAAAAAGGTGTTAGTAGATATGATGATCACTTTATGAGTAAGGTGGTGCTGTGAGTATAAATTATCTGGAAATTATAATGTCCACTCCCATATGCACCTGAAAGGAACCAGGATTTCTGTAGAATATTGACATAGCCAGAGGAGCACTATAGACCTCAGTAAGTAAATGGTGGGAAGAAAGGTCAATGTCTGTATTAATCCTGACCTTGTGGCCCTAGTAAAGCATAACCACATGGACCTCCATGAATGTTTCCTAGAAGGAGGAAACACATGAGAGAAGCTTGATCACTAATCATCATCATCCTCTTCATGATTAAAACAGCAAACAAATCTCCTTTCTTGTTGCTTGAGAGCTTATTTGCCACAAATGGTCTGGTAAAGCCCTAACCAAATACAGAAACCCAAGGGGCCTGATTTTCCTATGCAAAGGGAGGAGGGTAAAAATGGAAACTAGGATAAGTGTTAAAAATTTGTGCCTGAAACAGAGAAAAGCTATATAAATATGTAAAGTTTGTGTCTGCGTGTGTGATCGTTTACACACATATAGTAGTAGATACACTTATAACTTTAGCACCAAAACATTTTACATTTAATTGATAAGTATCCATTTGTATTTACACATCTGAAGTTTACTTTTATTACAAGGATTTTTTCTGTAAAATTTGGATTCACTCAAAAGGCCACACTCAAGGATCCAGAAGACCACAGGTTCCCCACCCCTGGAGGGAGAATACACAAATGAAAACAAAAAATGAAAGTAAAAGTGTAGAGAAATGTTCAGAAAATGAAAACTACTTGTTCTCTATTTATAAGCCATGCATAGAACCTACAGTCTTCAGAGAACCTACATTCCAAGGCTCACCCAGACCCCAGCTCAGCCTCACTTCCCAATGGCTCTCCTGCTCCCCCTACTGACGGCCCTGGTGATGTGCAGCTGTGGCCCTCTTGGGTCTCTGGGCTGTGACCTGCCTCAGAGCCAAGGTCGGCTTAGCAGGAAGACCTTGGTGCTTCTGGACCAAATGAGAAGAGTATCCACTTCCTTGTGTCTGGAGGACAGAAACGACTTCGGATTCCCCCGGGAGATGGTGAATGGCAGCCAGTTGCAGAAGGCCCAGGCCGTGTCTGTCCTCCACGAGATGCTGCAGCAGATCTTCAACCTCTTCCACACACAGCGCTCCTCTGCTGCCTGGAACACCACCCTCCTGGTCAAGCTGCGCACTGGACTCCACCAGCAGCTGCAACACCTGGAGACCTGCTTGGAGCAGGCGATGGCGGACGAAGACTCTGCCAGGGTGATCGATAACGCTACACTGGCCTTGTGGAGGTACTTCTGGAGAATTCGTCTCTACCTGCGAGAGAAGAACTACAGTGACTGCGCCTGGGAAATTGTCAGAGTGGAAGTCATGAGCTCCTTCTCTTCCTCAACGAACTTGCAAGAAAAGTTAAGAAGCAAGGACGGAGACCTGGGGTCACCTTGAAATGATTCTCATTGACTTATCTGCCATATCACACTTGCACAGGTGTCTTTGGTCATTTCAAAAGATTCTGATTTCAACTTTAGTCACAGAATTTATTGAATTAATTCAGCGAATATTTTGTCAGAGTATTAAGCAAGTTAAAAACACTCAAATCCAGGGGCATTAGCCCCTAATATGTTATTTATTGTTAATTTATTTATTTTTATTCATTTATTTATTATTGCATCTTATATTTATAGTTTTTATATTTTTCATATAACAGCTGTTTGCCTTTACATTGAATTAAAATTAAAAAGCATGTTCACCTTTCCATTTTATTAAAGATTGTATTTTATTATTTATTAAACTAATCAAACAAAATTTCTTGAATTTGTTTATTCTAAAACCAAAATCCAAATGCTGGTTTTCTGAATCAAACTGAAAAATAGATGGTAATATTTATTTACTTATTCATTCACTCCATACACATCATGTGTATAAAGCGAGTATCCAAGTGGCAGGTTTTGGAATTGCTATCAAGAAATACAGATGAATAAAGCAAATACAGTTCCTTCTGTGCTGAAACTTTCACTGTTACAGGAAAAGAAACATAAAAGCAATACCGATTTCACTTATATGAAATACTATGACGATATGTAAAAGAAACTTCAGGTACAAATGATATTGAGAAAGAAAGAAAATTGGATGAACTTCCTATGAGAGACATGAAAGTTCAGAGTGTTATTGGCAGTTGGGAATATGAGTCTAGAATGAACAGCAAGTGTCATGGGTGAAGGTATAATATTAATTTAAGATGTTTTATTGCATGTCTGTTAATGAGGACATGGGAATGAATATAGTCACTTATAAATAGAGGGGACAATGAGATGGGGACCTAAACCTATGTATAGAATGCATTCTATTTTTATGTACTAATAGAGAAAAATTTCTGTCTATTACTCAATGACAAAACAAATTAAAGAATGATATATATGGAATTAACATTTATTGAAATATACTAAATATTTCTATATATATTTATTAAATACACAAGAAAATGACTAAAAGGATACACATTAAATTATTAGCCATGTGAAGTTGGGCTGAATCTCCTAAGAGCTCAAGGGTGGGTTTTTTTACATGTATGAATTTTTCAAAGTTTTTACCATGACAATATATTAATATGTAAATATATTAATATAATATGTCTGTTATAAATATAAGTAAACTTGAGAAATCCTCTTCGGTTCCTTAAAGTCATACTCATCATGGCAGCTACCTGTCTTTGCATTTGCTTATCCATCTTTCCATAAGCTGCTGCCCTTCTTGCTCTCTTGGTCTCACCCTGATCAGTCATGGAAGACTTTTTCTCCCAAGAGTAGCTGTGTTTATGCATCTCCATCCTTTACTTCAATAAGCTCAACAGAAAAGATAGTTGAGAGATACAGTTTGTCCCCTTTACGGAGCATAAGGGAGAGCCTGAGAATACTTTTACTTGCATATTTTTCTCTCTGTTATGTAAATTTTGAAAATGAAATATTTATAACCATTACAAGGCTATGCCTAATAAGTGTTATATGAAAAATATTATCATAAATTAGAGCCAGGAGAGAATACTGACAGCTAATAACTTGAGAGGTTTCCTTGAGGATCTTGGTTAGATATTTTTTCTGTATTTTTCTGTGATATGATAACAACTTCCTTAATACTATAATCATGTTCTCACTACTTCCTAGGACTCGGTCTCTGAATAATTCATTACCTACATTACCCACTTCATGATCACCAAGGACCTGATTGACAAATTCAGTAGACTTTTCTCAATTTTAAATAACAACAATAACCATCTATTTTGGGGGTCAAGTGTTATTCTGTGCTGCATACATTATCTCATTTAATCAAGTCAACGACCCTGCAAGGAAGGTGTTATTATTCTCATTTTATAGAAAAGGAAACTGAGGCTGCTCAAAAAGCTTAAGTATGTTTCCCAAGGTCATACAATTAACCATGGTAAGCTCGAATTTAAACATTGGCTCAAATTCAACAAGACTGCTGCCCTTACCCACAACGATGTAGTGATGATCAGATGTTATGCAAAACTTCAAAAACATTATTTTAACATTTTAATTATGGTAAAATGCACATACCATAAAATCTACCATCTTATCTTTATGTGAACAGTTCAGTAGTGTTAAGTATATTCATATTGTTGTAAAACCAATCTCCGGAACTCTTTTCATCTTGCAAAATTGAAACTCTATTCCCACTAAACAGTAACTCCCTATTTCCTCCTCCCCCGAGCCTCTGCACTCTCTGTATCTATGAATTTGACTTAGCATCACTAATAATTAGGGAAATGCAAACCAAAACCACAATGAGATACCACCTCACAGCCATTAGGATAGCTATTATCAAGAAAAAAAAATAGAAAAGAAAACAAGTGTTGGCAAGGATGTAGAGAAATAGGAATCCCTGTGGGAATATAAAATGGTGCAGTAGTCATGGAAAAAGTACCTGCTGTAAGTGGAATCAGACAGTATTTGTCTTTCTGTGACTGCCTTATTTCATTTACCATAATGTACTCCCGGTTCATCCATGTTGTAGCATGTATCAGGATTTCCTTCCTTTTTAGGCTAAATAATATTCCCTGGTGTGTATAGAACACATTTTGTTTATTTGTTCAACCATCTGTGGACATTGGAGTCACTTCTACCTTTTGACTATTGTGAATACTGCTGCTCTAAACATGGGTATATATTAATAAATATCTTTTCAAGATACTACTTTAAATTCTCCTGTATATGCCCATTAGTGGAATTGCTTGACATATGATAATCCTGTTTTTAATTTTTGAGGAACTGCCATACTGTTTTCCATAACTACTGTGGGGGCTGGGCCTAGAAGAAAGGACGGATGGATGGAAAGAACATGAGCAGGGTGAACGAAGGGTCAGGTGAAAACACCTCCCGGAAGCTGCTTGTTAGCTGTGTGCAAAGGTCAGCTGAAACAGGTGACCTGTAAGGATGTCCTTAAAGAAATTAGCAAACGGCCCTGACCTTTGCACCTGTCCTTGGAAATAAATACAACAAGGAAGTTAACTGAGGAGGTCATTTTCTCCTTCAGACTTTGGTCTCTCCCCTTCTCTCCCAGGGGTCCTCAAACTTTTTAAACGGGGAGCCAGCGGGCCGGATAAATGTCCTAAACGGGCTGCAGGTGGCCAGCGGCCATAGTTTGAAGACACCTGCGTCTAGACACTATGTGTTTCGAGTAATCGGTCATTCCTTAGCTACCGAGCTCCAGAGGGAAAAGCAGCAGCTACAAGTGGTGACCCCGAGGTGACTCAGGAATCCACGCATCCAGTGAGCACTTTTTTCATCCCAACAAGAAGGGGACTCCTCTGGGTAAGGAACAGTCCCGCCCACTGCTTTGGGAAAGGGACCCGTGTATGTAGTTTACAAGGGGATTTTCAATATGGGGCAGCATCTGACAAAAGACCAGCAAATTTATCTACGCACTTTGCAACAACTCTTAAAGGCTGCCCAGTGTTTTGTCCAACCAAAAGCTTTACAGTAACTTTTTTTTTTTTTGAGACAGAGTCTTGCTTTGTTGCCCAGGCTAGAGTGAGTGCCGTGGCGTCAGCCTAGCTCACAGCAACCTCAAACTCCTGGGCTCAAGCAATCCTTCTGCCTCAGCCTCCTGAGTAGCTGGGACTACAGGCATGTGCCACCATGCCTGGCTAATTTTTTCTATATATATTAGTTGGCCAATTAATTTCTTTCTATTTATAGTAGAGACGGGGTCTCGCTCTTGCTCAGGCTGGTTTCAAACTCCTGACCTCAAGCAATCTGCCCGCCTCGGCCTCCCAGAGTGCTAGGATTACAGGCGTGAGCCACTGCACCCAGCCATACAGCAACTCTTATGTGCAGTAAGACAGCATTACCCCTGGTTCCTAGATGTGGGCACGTTAGATTTTAGAGCTCTGAGAGCAATTAGGGAAGGTTCTTAAGAATTTTAGGGGGTTCTGGTGTCCCTTGCTGTATTAACTACATGGAGCATGGTGCAAACAGCGCTGACTCTCTTGCATGTTCCCACGGATTCTAATCTGCTAGAACCTGCTCCTCCTCTGCCATCTGCTCCTCCAGAGGAGCCAGCATCCCCCGCCATAAAATTCCCAAATCCTAAGTCATTCTCCCCACTATCGCCTTCTGTGGTTCAACAGGAGCAGCAGCTACCTGCTCCTCCCCTTCCTCCCCCTCTCAAAGGGAATCTCTACTCCTCCCCCGGTAAACCATCTGCTTTTCAACATTACCTATGAGAGGGCCAATCTTTAAGGGGACAAGGTTTGCTAGAACTATGGAATCTAACTACCCAGCCTTCTCATTAGGGGCCACTGCTCAGGTGCATGCAATACAATGCACACCTTTATGATGGGCTACTAATTTGCCCATCTGGATAGAGCCATTGCCCATTAAGCAGGATAAATTAAAACATTTAAAAATCTCTTATCCAGGACCAACTTAAAGTGGGACACATAGAACCTTCCCAGAGTCCATGGAACATTCCTATATTCGTCATACCTAAAAAGAACAATAAGTGGTGTTTACTACAGGACCTAAGAGCTTTTAATACTATTATAGTCCCGGTGGGACCCTACAACCCGGCCTTCCCCAGCTGTGATCATAGGGAAGAGGATATGTTAGCAGTCAAACTTATACAGGTCCCCCAAGTGATTCCCTTCCAGACAAGTTTGCCTATATCATGAGCTAGAAGAATCAACCTAATAACCAGATTCCACAAATGAAATGTTTCTCCCTCCAGCTGTAACACCATGACGGCCCCTGGCATCACGTAGAGTCAACTGAAACTAGAGACACAGGCCTCAGCTATGATGACACGACTGGGGGCGGTTCCTACCCAGGGAACACTTTTCTGGTGTATTTGGCTATTGTTGTTCATAATAGCAGTCAGGTACCCCGAGGGCTGCTTTGCAGCCTTTTTCTTATTTCTCCCAGGCAGTACAGCCACAGTTTACTGGGCTCATGTCTTAAACCTGCCTGTGTTTAAGCCCCTAACATGGTGGGACTCAGAGACCCCTGTCTACCAATGACTGGATATGGACTGGAGGAGTATGGTTGCCTCCACATTCCTGGCAGAGAAATGTAACAGACTGGCTTAATATCAGTCAGTAGTTCATCATTCCTCTAATCCTACTGTGTGTGTTACCAACTTACATAATGCATGTTGCATTCTCATGACCACCCAAAAATATATCAACTGGTCATGCTTGGTCTCATCACTTTCTGTCTCTTTCTAGAAGGACAGATCCGCCAATTGACCTCCCAACACCATTATGAAAAGACACTGGCTGAAGCTTACATCTTTCTCCTACTCACATTCTGTCTCTAATTTCAAATAAACAAAAAGAGAGACAAGGCCTAGAAGAAACGATGAATGGATGGAAAGAACATGAGCAGGGTGAATGAAGAGACAGGCAAAAGAGGCTTGTTCACTGTGTGCAAAGTCAGCTGAAAACAGCTGACCTGTATGGATGTCTTTAAAGAAATCAGCAAACGGCCCTGACCTTTTGCACACGTCCTTGTTAATAAATATGGGAAGGAACTTAGCTGGAGAGGCCATTTTCTCCTTCAGATTTTGGTCTCTCCCCTTGTCTCTGAACACTGTGTTTCAAGTAATCATTCCTTTGCCACTGGACACTGGAGCAAAAAGCTGCTGCTAAAAACTACTGCACCATTTTATATTCCCATGGGGATTCCTACTCCTCTACGTCCTTGGCAACACTTGTTTTTTTTTTTTTTCCTTGATAATAGATATCCTAATGGATGTGAGGCGGTATCATTGTGGTTTTGATTTGCATTTCCCTAATTATTAGTGATGCTGAGCATATTGTCATGTATCTTTCTGGCCATTTATATTAAATGTCTATTCAAATCCCTTGTCCTTGTTCAATGTGGGTTGCTTGTTTTTGGCTTTGTTGTTGTTGTTGTTGCTGCTATTGTCTATGCTAGACTTTTAACCCCTTTATCCTCTCAGCCTTATGCTTTGGTTTTTGAGACACTGTAGGTTCCCAGTTCCCCACCTACCTTATTGATTACACCTTTTCTGTAATTTGACCAGGTCTTCATTCTCTCCCAGTTCCTGCATTAGCTGCAGACCAAGAGGCATCTAAATTCCTTCAAATAACTACAACAAACTCAGCCATAAATAAAATCTATTGAATATCTACTATGAGTAAAGTTGATAATAACAAAAACGACAATTTTACTTATAAGTGATTCCTACGTTCCAGGCATTTTGTAATCATTCATTTAAGCTCAAGTCTCTGAGGTAGGTTCTATTAACCTCATAATACAGCTGTGAAAATTGAAACAGGTAAACAGGTGAAAACAGGTAATTTGTCCAAGGATCTGCAGTAAACTATGCAAGAGGCTAAAAAGTATTTCTGTTTGCAAGGAGTCCATGTTTAAAGAAGAAAACAAGAGTAGCTCACTAGACAAGATTAGAAGTAATTCAGTATTCACAAAAACACTATTTACTAGGTCAACATAATTGCTTTATAATGTTTAAATTTTCACACTTGTTAACACTCTATACAACCTCTCTGCACTGCTCTGAAAACGGAGTAAGATATTATGAAAGAGGAAGTCCTGATCACTACTCTGAAGAATTAACTACTCACCAGCTATTTAAATGCCCTCCTACTTAAGGTTCTGGGCTAGGTGACTTGAGGTTAAAAGGATGTGGCATTTTCTTGCTCTTAAGGAACTCTCAATCTTTTAGATCATTGTTTCCCATGTCCATGTTTTGAGTAACAAGACGTTCCAAATATGTCCAGTAGTATAATCATGCCTTTTGTAGGAATTTACGGAAAGGAGAAAGAAGGGTTTGCACTAAGCCAAACAGGTTGTCCTCCTGGAGTGACACGGGAGGGTAGGGGATAAAGCACCGATAAATTTGCAGAAGTGAGAAGTGATCTAACAAGAATGGTGGTGTGCGTAAGGAAGACAGAACTTCTAGCCTTCACTTTAAAAAAAAAAAAAAACGCGATTTACATAAAATAACACTACACATTTTAAAGTATATGATTCAGTGGCAGTTAGTACCTTCACAATGTTGTGCAAACATCCACCACTATCTAATTTCAGAGCTTTTTCATCACCCCAAATAGAAACCACGTGTATGTTAAACAGTTATCACTCTCCATTTCCCCCCCCCCCTCAAAATGTACATTGTGGCTTCCTGAGCTCGAACTTCAAGGGGGAAAAAAGTACACTGTGCCATGACCATGCTAGGCTCACCTTTCCCTCTTCATTCAGGTATCTTGCTTGGGTTTATTTTGTGGGATCAGACTTCAGGTCAGGATTTTATTCAAAAAGTATGTACAAACAAGAAAATTATGTTTTTTGCTTTGTTTTTACTTCCATGCAACATGAAAATGAACAGTAGTCTTCTACAAAATATAATACCAAAGTGTTTTATAATATTTAAAAATTATAAACAGCTATTTTAAATTTAAATATATAAATAATTACAAAAGTTATTTCAGCTATAAAAATGGATTGTGCATTTCTCTGTTCTTAAGAGCTTATTGTAGCTTATGGTATTTAATAGTTTTATAATAATCTTATATATTTGCTAATACTTATTTTTTAGCCAGTATAGAGATGAAGATTGCCCTTAGAGTCTTAGAAAATAGCAACTGAGTTGACCAGATGAACTCTTTTTAGAATCTACATCTTTCTGTTTCCTGAGTTTTCCCCGAGAGCTTGCTGATAAAGAGCAAGCACCAGCTGATTCCCGCTCTGATAACCTCCCAGCAGAGCAGCTGTGCTCCTCTTTCACATCCTTTCGACCTACATCTTCACAGCCAGTCTGCAGTTCTCACTTCCCAGGAGCGACTGTCTCACCTTCTTTCTCTTCTCCAAACAGGTCTCCAGGTCATGGAGCTGCTGATAAAGTCTAATGAGAAATTTTTCCAGAAGGGTCTCATCCCAAGCTGTAGGAGAGTAACTAGTGCTGAAGAGGCTGAAGATCTGCTGGAGCATCTCAGGTGTGACAGCCATGGCTTGTGTCATCTCCAGCTGGCTCCCTTGCACAGGTATCTGGGGACATCTAAAGTCAGTCCTGTCTGTCAAACACAACAGAATGCAGAGCCTCTCCACGTGACTCAAAAGGGTGAATATTTCCCTCTTGCCATGGCTCAGAGGCAGGTCACATCCCAGAGAGCAGGCAGAGCCTGAGCCTGGCATCGCCAGGGCCAGGAGCACAGAGACGGGGAGTGCCCCTGGGGAGCAGCATGACTCTGCAGGACTGCCTGAAAGGGGGAGTCTCCCCAAGTTCTAAAGACTTTTGGTGATAATACCTTTTAAATAGTGAGTACTGAAATTTTCATTTTCTGGGTATTCTGGTTTTTCATTTTTTTGCCCTTTCTATATTTGTACTTTTTTTTTTTTTTTTTTGGTTAAGTCATTTAAAAGTGTGCATTTATTGACAGGAGTGCCTGGATAGGGGCCTCTAGGCTGAGAATGCCCATTCAGTATCCACCACAATATAACATATTTTCTATACCTGCTGGGACATTCTAGGAGGAAAGTCTAGACAAACTCGGAGAAAGAAGAAATATTCGTGCAATAAATGGTGACTTTTCCAGATCAGCAGAGAATATAAAAAAATATATGAAAAAGATCATGATTTTTCTTAATATTTTTCTGATTTACATGTTCCTCATTCTTTAAAAATCTTAAATATGTACTTTTAAAATGTCACCTGAGTGGGGGAATGTGTCAGAAAATGATAGTGTTCTGGAAGCAAAGATAGTAAGAATAATTTAAAATGTATTATTTAACCCCCTGGATAATGTCTAGAACTAGCAAGTAGAAGGGTAGCCATACCCTACTCAAGTATATAGTAGTGACTCTGGAATAAGCAAATGGTGCTTTTCTGTAACTATAGAAAATGGGGATTAGGAATTGGAGTTGTCAACGGAAAAAAGCCAAACTCTGTAAAATAATTTCAAAGAGAGTTATTCTCAGCCAAATTTGAGGACCTTGACCCGGAGCCACTCCCAAGAGGCCTTGGGCAGTGGACTCGATGCGACTGGGTTACAGTTTGCTTTTTATACATTTCAGGGAGACAGGGGTTACAGGTAAAGTCATAAATCAATACGTGGGAGGCATACATTGGTTTGGCCCAAAAAAGTGGGACATCTTGAAGTGGGGGCTTATAGGTTATAGGTGAGTTTAAAGATTCTTTGGATTGTAATTGGTTAAAGACATGAAGCTTTGTCTAAAGGCTTGGAATATTTTAACATAGGAGCTGTTCTCAGAGATAAGCCACCTGACATAGATTTGTTGTGTAAATTGAGGACCTGCAGGTTTGTCTTGCATACATACCCTTAGGCCTGTTAATGGGTTACAAAGGAAGTCCTCAAGAAGGGAGGGGGCCATGATGAGGCCTGTCTGACCTCCCTCCTCCTGGCAGACAATTTAGTTTTAGGATATTCCTTTGGCCATGAGGGGGTCCATTCAGTCAGCCGGTAGGGGTTGAGCCTTAAAATTTTAGTTCACAGAGTGTAACATCTCAGTGGGAAAGAGAGTCTAATGGCTATGAAAGAGGAATCTGTGGCTGAACTTTCAGGGTTCATGTCATTGCCCCAGCCTGCACTAGGGTGTGACCTCGTCTGTTATATATAAATGATAATCACACATATTTCAATAGGTTGTCATAAAGATTGGATGATACTTAAGTGCTTATTACAATGCCTGAACAAAATAAGCACTTGGCACCTGTTAGTTATTTTCACAAATGAGAAAACCAATCCATCCAACATTTCAGGGAAAATTCCCTGAAATGACTTGTTTCCATTCCTTTAATTCTCAGCTCAGCAATAAGCATTTTTATTTCTAATTTCATCTCTTATGTGAACATGAGCATGTGAATGGAGGGAGTTCCCCACCCAAATGACTAACATTTGTTAGCATGTGGGATCCTGACTGCTTTGAATGTGAACAAATGGCCATCCAGAGCATGGTCCAGTTTCTTTTGAGTGTGGGCTAGTGTGACTAAATCCCTATCGTCAGATAGTCACTATTTATAGTTTAAAAAGTAAACAGATAGATGAATAAATAAATTCGCTGATCTTACAAAGCTGAAAACTAGACCTTTAAGCAAAACCTACCTTATAGGGCCAGCTGCCCTCCTGCTGGATTCTGTCTGCAGCTGTAAGACATTCTCTTTCACTGGCTGGGTTGAAACCTGGCACTTGGCAAAACTCTTAATCCTTGGATATTGTAGTTATTTAAGTGACATTTTGCCATTTGGATAGAGAAGATGTCACTTCCTCTTTCTTCACATTCAGTGCCTTTGTGCATTATTTTTTCATAACTGCTTACTTTTACTATCTAGGAAAGTTAAAACACAGAGGGAAATTCTGATACCTTGAAAATTAAGGAGGAAATGTGTTACCTGTTCTTTTTCCTTACATTTTCTCTTCCTTTGTTTGCAAACAATCTCAAGGTAGAAATAGAAAAGATTTCAAGAGCATTAGAACAACTTTTAAAAAATGAAAGACAAATACAAAAGGAGAGGGAACAATTTAGAAATTATGTAAAAAAGCAAAAAACAGGCCGGGCGCTGTGGCTCACGCCTGTAATCCTAGCTCTTGGGAGGCCGAGGCGGGCGGATTGCTCAAGGTCAGGAGTTCAAAACCAGCCTGAGCAAGAGCGAGACCCCGTCTCTACTATAAATAGAAAGAAATTAATTGGCCAACTGATATATATAAAAAAAAAAAATTAGCCGGGCATGGTGGCGCATGCCTGTAGTCCCAGCTACCCGGGAGGCTGAGGCAGAAGGATCACTCAAGCCCAGGAGTTTGAGGTTGCTGTGAGCTAGGCTGACGCCATGGCACTCACTCTAGCCTGGGCAACAAAGCGAGACTCTGTCTCAAAAAAAAAAAAAAAAAGCAAAAAACAAAAGGGCTATTTAACCATTTCTTCAACAGAGCGAGGATGATGCCTGGTCCAGGACAATGAGGCTGCCAGGAAGCAGCAGACACAATTTAACTGCTTCAATTTCCAGATAGCAGTAGTGGGCACACTTTACACTTCTTGAGCACAAGCCTGGACATTTAATCATCTTGATACAGGCTGAGCTCAGTGTAACAACTGGCTAGTAAATGTTAAGTATTTTCTCAATTGAGTAGAATAACTAAAACCAAATTTGACAAAATAAATGTCATTAAGCTATTTAAGGTGTATGAATTTGACAAGGATGAAGAATTCTTCCCTCTTATGAAGAGAGGAGACTAGCAGACATTGTACGCTAGGAAACAGGGAAGTCACTACTGACTATCTTAGGACATTTATGCACAGACCCTGTGCAGAGGATACTTGAGTTGAAAAAAGGAGACCTGGAAGATTAAATAATTGAGGTTCCTACGCATACCAATCTCACTCCTGATCCTCAAATTAAAGGCACCAAATACAGTATTGCCTAAAGGGTTCTTGTGAAGGTGTGCTGTATGTCCTTTACTTTTAGGAAGTGATCCAGAAAGTTTTAGAATTGTGGAAATGTGGATGTCCAAAAACACTGAGCTAGACATTCATAGTCTAGTCCTGAGAGGAGAAAACACTATATAGAGAAATCCAGTGTGGTGAGAGGATACTTCAGGAGAGGTAGATGATAATGTTGGAATTTAACACTGTAGAATTAGAATCCAGAAGCTATGATCCAACCAATTCATATCACTGTTTCCTCCAACAAGATCATACTACTGTATACACACACACACACACACACACCCCTACACATATAGACACCAAGTACCTGGTTTTATTATCAGCTAAAAGTAGAGGTAATGACAGCTCAGCAGAATGGGGATAAGGATGAACAGTTTTTATTCTAGCTCTATGAACCTTGATGAACCAATATCAGATTGAGCCAGGTGAAAGCTTCTATGGATTAAAGAAAATCCAAGGAGCCCATTCATTTGAGATACATGAATTACATGAGAATATCAAGTGCCTGGTATTTGAGGATACAGCAAAGAATAAGATGAGATCTATGAATATAAAGAATGTATCTTATACTCATGACCTAGCTTATCATCATTTCTAAGAGGAAAATATAAAGGAGTAGAAAGATTTATGAAAAAGCCTAGAAGAAAATGTCAGAAAAATTCTTATAGACATATAGAATCTAGACCCCAAAGGCAATCACAGCAACAACAAAAATAAATAAATGGGACCTGATCAAATATAACAGCTTCTGCACAGCCAAGGAAACTGTCATGACGGGAGCAAACAACTTACAGAATGGGAGATCATGTTACGCATCCAATAAAGAGCTGATAACTAGAATCTATACAGAACTCAGGAAAATCAGCAAGAAAAAATCAAACAACCTTATCAAAAAGTGGGCAAAGGAAATGAACAGAAACTTTTTAAAAGACGATAGACTAATGGCCAAGAAACATATGAAAAAATGCTCAACATCTCTAATCATCAGGTAAATGCAAACCAAAACCACAGTGAGATATCACTGATCTCCAGTGAGAATGGCCTTTATCGAAAAGTCCCAAAACAATAAATGCTGGCATGGATGTGGAGAGATAGAACTCATACACTGCTGGCGAGACTGCAAAGTAGTTCAACCTCTGTGGAAAGTAATATGGAGATACCTCAAAGAGCTAAAAGTAGAACTACCATTTGATCCAGCAATCCCATTACTGGACATCTACTCAAAAGAACAAAAGACATTCTTTTAAAAAGACATCTGGGTCAGGAGTTCGAAAACAGTCTGAGCAAGAGCGAGACCCCGTCTCTACTATAAATAGAAAGAAACTAATTGGTCAACTAATATATATAGAAAAAAATAGCTGGGCATGGTGGTGCATGCCTGTAGTCCCAGCTACTCGGGAGGCTGAGGCAGAAGGATTGCTTGAGCCCAGGAGTTTGAGGTTGCTGTGAGCTAGGCTGATGCCACAGCACTCACTCTAGCCTGGGCAACAAAATGAGACTCTGTCTCAAAAAAAAAAAAAAAATTTAAAAAAATTTAAAAAGACATCTGCAGTAGAATGTTTATAGTGGCACAATTCACAATTGCAAAGATGTGTAAACAACCCAAGTGCCCATCAATCCATGAGTGGATTAATAAAATGTGGTATATATATACCATGGAGTTCTACTCAGCCACATAAATAATGGTGATCTAGCACCTCTTATATTATACTGGATAGAGCTGGAACCCATTCTACTAAGTGCAGTATCACAAGTATGGGAAAACAAGCACCACATCTACTTACCAGCAAATTGGTATTAACTGATCAACACTTAAGTGCACATATAGTAATAACATTCATCGGTGTTGGGCAGATGGGAGGAGAGAGGTGGGTGTGGTGTGCACCATCTGGGGGAAGAGCATGCTTGAAGCTCTGACTCGGGTGGGGCAAAGGCAATATACATTATATAAACATTTGTACCCCCATAATATGCTGAAATTTAAAAAAATTTTTTTAAAAGCCTAGTAAAGCTTCCTTAAAAGTTGTTCTGAATATTAGGAAGATTCAGACAATTCTATCATTCAAAGCCCGTCTTTTCCCTTCACTTTGATTAATTTAAGCATTTTAAATTGTTACTATTAAAGTCTTTTTTAGTTATGATAAAAAGCATCCCATTGAATTGGGACTTCCAATTTTTCTATGAATAATCTTCATTTTAATTCAACTGTAAGAACACAGAGGATATTTCCTTCCAGACTCTTGAAGAGGAGAAAAAGCTCAAAAGGGGGAAGTAGATCAGGGAAATTAAGAAAATGAAATCTTGTACCCAATATTTAAGAGGGACAATGACCAAATGTCCTCAGAGAACCTGAGGCAAACCTCCCAATATCCCATTTCAATCAAAAGAGCTCCTTGGAACTTACCAATGACTTTTCCAGTCTCTTCACTGGTGTCATTGGTCATGATCTTCTCCAGCCCCACCTGCTCTCTTAGCTGTGACCTGCCTTAGAGCCTCGACTTGGGAAAGAAGGAGATCTTCACAGCTCTGGGCCAAATAGGGGCAATTTCCCTTCTTCCCTGTCTAAATAATGGGACTTCAAATCTTCCCAGAAGCTGCCAGGTAGAAACCTGTTCCAAAAGGCTCGAACCATCTTTGTCCTTCATGAGATGCTCCAGCAGATCTTCAATCTCTTTAGAACAAACAGCTCCTCTGTGGTTTGGAGTAAGACTCTCCTAGGCAAACTCCACACTGGAATTAATCAACAGCTAGAAGACCTGGGGATCTGTTTGGTAGGTGGGATGGGAGAGGAAGACTCTGCCCCGGAAACTGAGGACTCAACAATGGCCACGAAAAGGTACTTCCAGGGAATCTGTCTCTACCCGAAAGAGAAGAAATTCAGTGACTGTGCCTGGGGGGGGGGGATTGTCAGAGTAGAAATCAGGAAGTGCTTTCTCTCTGTTAACAAACTCAAAAGAAAACTAGAGAAGAAGGCACCCGATTCTCAGTGACTAATGTCCTAGCTCAGACTCTCATTTTTCAGTCATTTCCAAAAGTGTTCTTTGTTGCTTCCATGATAAAAATAACTTTAATACTATTTGGCATATTTTTATCAGTAATATTAAGCATATTTTTGTCTAAATATTTTCATAATTGAAAGAAATGTAACTGGTGCCCTATGGCTAAACCTCAGGTTATAAAAAATTGTTATCAATTTATTCACTTTTGATGCTTTTGTATTTACATGTTCTATTGTTTATATAAGCTCATGTTCACATTTTCCTCATTAATGAAAATGCTACTTATTTCTACTCATTAACTTTAAGACTTTTCTCCTCTTTTTAAAAGGAAAACTTCCCCAAAGTCCTAATTCTGCACATTAAATGTAAAAGGATGTGATGCGATTCAGTCAATAATTCGTGCACTGGCCTTGCAGATAGATCTTGAATATGAGATGCAGTCCCTGCCCTATGGAACTTACATTAGAGCAAAGGCACAGCCATTGAAGAAGTGGTTATAATGGAATTTGGTGTTTACATTTGGCCTATGGGCTCTGGGCCACACAGTAAAATAGGAAGTAAAATGGGAAGTAAAAAATGCCATGGTGGCGAATGTCATGGGTAGCTCATTTAGGTTACCTTCATCCTTTCCCCAGGGAAGGAACGTGAAGTATGAGACTTGAAGGATGAGTAGGAATTTGTTAAGGATCATGTGCAGAGCAAAATTTCCTGGGACAAAAAATAAAACTGTGGAGTGGCCGTATAACAGAAAAGGGCTGGTTCATTTAAAGAAGTGAAAAAGGCCAGAGTGGTGGACTGGACTGGTGGATGGAGAGTACAGCATGTAATGATGCTGGAGAAATGGAAAGGGGACCAATGACAGACTTATGTTAAAAATGTTGGATTTAAAAGCCAAGGAAAGTTACTATAGGATTTAAACCTGAACAGGGCTTGACCAGAGCAGTTGCAGGGAAAATTTGTTAGACCAGCTGTTCTCAAAATGTCGTTCGTAGGCTCCTGGGGGTCTCCAAGACACTTTAAGAGGCTCCATGAGGTCAAAACTATTTCTGTAATAATATCAAGACTTTATTTGCCTTTTTCACCATGTGAACAACTTGCCCTAATGGTGTCAAAACAATGGTGAGTAAAACTGCCAGGGCCTGTCAATCAAGGCAGCGGCATCAATATGTACTAGTAATTGTCATATTTTCCACTACAATGTACTTGAAGTTTAAGCAGTTTATATTTATTGACATTTATGTGTTTGGTTTTCAACATTTTTGATTTCTGCTTTACCTTTTACATGCTTTTGACATGTGTAACTCTTTTCAATTGTCCGATTGATATTAAAGACAATATATTTTTAAAATAAGTTTAAATTTTCTCTTAATTTTTAATTAAAATTTTCATAAATATTTTAAAATAAATCTTTAAAACTATTTCAGTACTTTTAACTGATTTTACTATTCACTTCCAGTTCTTACTGGAACTGTTGTTTCTTTAGTCAGCATAGTAAATGTGTATAAAAGACATGATATGGGTAGATGCATGTGAATTTTTGTTCATATATAAATAGATAAGAATGTCCAAGAAGTTAGTGAATAGAAATTGATTCTTGATTTTAGGAAATAAAAATACATAATTTGAACATTCTTAGAATTAACGTAATTTGAGTGCAGTGTGCTAAATTAGTGCCACTTGTTCCAAATATATTCACTGGAAATTTTCAGGAGTTATGTCTTTAATAGGATAGTGATCAACTTGATTTAGAAAATTATCATTTTAAGATGAAGTCTGTGACTTCATACTTATTATTGTTGTATTCATATTTTCTATTTCTCATGACTCGGTCTTGGTATGGTGTATGTTTTTAAGAATTTCTCCATTTCTTTCTTGTTATTCAATTTGTTGGCATATAATTGTTCATAGTAGTCTAATAATCCTTTGTATTTCTGTGATATCAGTTTTTATGTCTCCTTGTTATTTCTGATGTTATTTGAGTACTCTCTCTTTTTAATTTTTTTAGCCAGACTTCATCCATGTGTATTTTTTTTGCTTAGTCTATCTAAACCTTTGTCAATTTTGTTTATCTTTTCAAAACCACTCTCAGTTTTAATGTATTTTAATTATTCAAATATGCTCTAATCTTTATTATTTTCTTTCTTCTGCTAACATTGGGCTTTGTTTTTCTAGTTTATTGAGGTGTAAACTTGTGTTATTTATTTGAGATCTCTCTTTTTTTTATGTAGGCCTTTATCACTATAAGTTTTTTATGTAGGCATTTATCACTCTTAGAACTCCTTTTGCTACATCCCTTAAGTTTTGGTATGTTGGATTTCCATTTTTGTTTCTCTCAAGATTTTTTTAAATTCCTTTTTTAACCCATTGGCTGTTCAGAAGTATGTTGTTTAATTTCTACATGCTTATGGATTTTCCAATTTTCTTCCTGTTATTGATTTTTAGTTTGTGTTATACTCAGAAAAGATATCAATACTTAATATGATTTCAATCTTCTTAAATTGTTTCTTTGTTAATTTCCTGTCTCAGTGATCCATCCATTATTGAAAGTGGGTAATTAACATCTCCTATTATTATACTGCTATTTCTCCATTCAGACATGTTAATATTTGCATTATTTATGTTGGTGTTCTGATGTCGAGTGCATGTATATTTACAAATGTTATACCCTATCGATGAATTTATCCATTTAACATTATATAATGACCTTCTTGAAGTTTTTTGGCTTAAAGTCTATTTTGTCTAAGTATGTCTTCCCCAGCTTTCTTTTGGTTACTATTTGTATGGAATAATTTTCTCTATTCCTGCACTTTCAGCTTATATGTGTTCTAAAGCTAAACTGAGTTTCTTATAGGCAACAAATTGCTGGATCTTGTTTTTTCACTCATTCTTCCACTCTGTGTCTTTCAATTAGAGAATTCAATCCATTTACATTTAAGGCAATTATTGATAGATCTTACTGTTTTCCTTTGGTTGTTATCTGATTCTTTTATAGTTCCTTTGTTTCATTTTTCCTCTCCTGCCTTGATTCCCTTCTCTTTATGTTTTGTATATCTGCAATAGGTTTTTTTCTTTGTGGTTATCATGGTGCTTATATAAACTATCTTATAACAGTCTATTTTAAACTACTTACAATACCATTTCAATCACACACAAAAACTCTACACATTTATTCCCTCACTCACATTTTGTGCTATTGATGTCACATTTTACATCTTTTTATATTGTGTATCCTTTAACAAATCATTGTCACTGTAGTTATTTTTAATAATTTTGACTTTTAATATTTATACTAAAGTTATATACCATTATTACAGTTTTATAGTATTCTGAATTTGATCATATATTTAGTTTTACCAGGGAGTTTTATATTTTCATATGTTTTTATGCTGTTAGCATCATTGCATTTCAACATGAAGAATTCCCTTAGTATTTCCTCTATGGCAGGTCTACTGTTGGCGGACTTCCTCAGTTCTTGTTTTTCTGGGAATGTCTTTCTCTCTCCTTAATTCCTGAGGGACAGATTTTCCAGGTATAATATTCTTGGTTGGCAGTGTTTTTCTTTAAGCACTTTGAATATATCATCTCACTTATTCCTAGCTTGCAAGATATCTGTTGAGAAGTCCACAATAGCCTTATGTGGTTTCCCTTATATATGAAGGGTCTCTTGTCTCCCCTCAAAATTCTCTTTGTCTTTGACCTTTAACAAATTTATTATAATGTGTCTTAAATTAATCTCTTTGGGATGATCTTGCTTTGGATTTTTGGTCTTCATAAATCTAGATCTTCATATCCCTCTCAAGATTTGGTATGTTTTCATCTCTATATCTTTAGGTAAGTTTTCTGTCTTTGTCCTTCCATCTCTTCTATTTAAGAGATTCCTGTAGTGCATATATTCATTTTCTTGATGGTGTCTCATAGATTCTGTATGTTTTCTTTAGGCTTTTTATTCTTTTGTTGTTCTTCTTCTAATTGGCTAATTGCAAATGATTTGTCTTTGAGTTCACTGATTTGTTCTTCCCCATGATTGAGTCTACTGTTGAAGATCTCTATTTTTCAGTTATGTCATTGTATTCTTATGCTCCAGGATTTCTATTTCATTATTTTTTATGGTTTTTATGGGGTTTTTTTATGGTTTCTTTTTATGTTTTTTAATCAAAATTCTCATTTTATTCATGAGTTGTTTTCTTAATTTCATTTACTTGTTTGTGTTTTCTTTCACTTCACTGAGCTTCATTAAGATAATTATTTTGAATTCTTTATCAGGAAATTTTTAGATCTCCATTTTGGTGGGGTGGGTTACTGGCATTTTATTTTATTCCTTTATTGGTGACATGTTTGCCCGATTCTTCATGACCCATGTACTTTGGAGTGGTGTATATGTATTTGAAAATGCAAACACCTCTTCCATTCTTTATACACTGGTTTCGGTGGTAAACATCTTCTCCTGTTGGGTCCCTTGGCTGATGGAATTACCTCTGGGATCACAGTTAAGAGGGATTAGAACCAGATCATGTGGCTACTGCTAGGTTTATAGTGGGGTCTGCAGTTAGTACGTCTGTTACCAGGGGATTGGGTGGGTATGGATCATGCCTGGTCCCTGGGTGGATGGGACCAAGGTCCCAAGACCTTGTTTGGTAGGGCTGGCACTGGGACAAGTGTCTACTTCAGGATCCACAGTTGAATCTGCAGAAGGTGCACCTGTTAGTAGGTATGCCAATAGGACTGGCTTCCACCAGTCACTGGGTAGGTCTTTGAGTAGGTAAGACTGGCCCTGGACCACAACTGGGAAGGGCTGGGGCCAGGTCACATGGCTGCTTCAGGATGTGCAGTTGGAGAGGTAGATAGGTTTGACTTCAGAGCATAGAATAGTGTCTCCCACCAGTTCCCTGGGTGGGTAGGACTGCTCCTACACCATGGCGGAGAGGGGATGGAGCCAAGTCACAGGGACTTCATAATCCACAGTCAAACTGAAGTCAGTTGCGGGGCCTCTGAAGCCACAGGTGGGCTTGTTTCCCACAAGTCCCTGCATAGGCAGGACCACTCCTGAAGCATGGATAAGGGGCCTAGAGCTAGGTTACTGGCCACTTTAGGATCCACAGCTGAGACTGAGTTCAGCCAGCCTGTTATCCAAGGCTGTGTCTCCTCCTGAGGCCCTTGCCAAATGATGCTGGTAGCAGACCAAGACCAGATGGGGCTGTAGCCAAGTCCACAGGGAGATAGGGCTATTTCTGGGTCTGTAGCCAGGTTGATGGCCAATGAGCCTGCCACTTGGGTGCAGGCCTGCTTTTTCAGTATGGGCTTCCTTGGTCTTGGGCTCCACTGGGGTGTCACAACCTCCTACTTGGATCCCAGTACTCCCACAAAGGCAGTTTTGTCCGTGAATAGCTGCTGAATTATTGTTGATATGTGGCAATCCAAGCAAGGGACTTCCTTTTCTGCCATCTTATTGACATCACCTCAAACATTTCTGATCAAATTGTGTCTACTCTTAAAAATAACCTAAAACAATAAATATCTAGAGAAATATCTAAGATACAGGTGCAAATAAATTATAGAAACAAGTAAGTTCATAACTTTCTGAATCTCCTACTTGGTTAATCTGATGACATCACATTAGGCTTTAGGAGGTTGGCCAAGGAACCTTCCTGATACATCCAAAATATCCGTAGAGCTCCACTTTTAGTTCATATCTCTGAAGTTAGGAAATCTTTATTAATTCTCTACCAGAAGACCTTTATTCAATGTCTTCCTTCCGTAAGGTATATTTTAACAGAACCTCCTTTGTGATAATTTCATTCTAATGTCCTTTTTGATTGGAATGGAGACACATGGAGGAACTTTGTTATAATTTAACAAAAGTTATAATTTGAGAAGTTGTTGGCCATTATTTCTTCAAATATTTTTGCTGCCCATTTTTTTTCTATCCTCTCCTTCTGAGAATCTCATTATGCATGTTAGTATTCTTGATGGTATCCCGCACATCCCCTAAACTCTGTTCATCTTTCTCCATTCATTTTTTTCTCTCTGGTCCTCAGGTGGATAATTTCAATTTACCTATCTTCAAGCTTATTGATTCTTCTTCCTGCTCGAATCTGCTGTTAGACCCTTCAAGTGAATTTTTTTTTTAGTTATTATAATTTTAATTCCAGAATTTTTATTTCTTTTTATAATTGCTTTCCTTTTATTAGTATTCTCTATGTGGTCACACACCATTCTCAATCATTTCTCTATTCACTTTAAAATGATTTCCTTTAGGATTTTGAACAGATTTAAGACAGCTGGTTTAAGTTTTTGTCTAGTAAACTCAATATCTGGGATTTTTCAGAAACAATTTCTATTAATTATTTTTCCCCCTGTGTATGGGCCATACTTCCTGTTTCTTTGTATTTCTCATAATTTTTTTGAAGCCTGGACATTTTAATAAATATCATGTGGTAACTCTGGAAATTATTTTCCCCAACACCCAAGAGTTTGTTGTTGCTGCTTGTTGTGGGTTGTTATTTATTTAGTGATTTTTTTTTTTTAGCTAATTTCTGTAAAGTCTGTATTCTTTGTTGTGTATAGCCACTGATATCTGTAATCTGTTAGCTTAGTGATCAACTAATGATTGAACAGAGATTTCCTTAAGTATCTGGAACCAATAAATCTCTCAGTTTTAGCCAAGGAGCTCTGTGTGTATGTTGAAGCATGCCTGCAATACTCAGACAGGCAGTTTACAACCCTGCCTTAGCCTTCTCTTCCTGTTTATTATGAAACTAAAAGTCAGGTAGAAGTGAGAGATTAGGTCTTTCTTGCATATGTGCACAGCCCTACACATGCACAATCCCTTTCTAGATTCTCAGAAGTATGCCACAGTTTGTCAAAGTCCCTATGAACATCTCATTCCTAAGCTTTTCCTTTTAAGCTCTTAAATTGGCCATTCTTTGCTGCAATTGTTACCAATCACCTCAAGTAGCCACTAAATTAGAACACTGGCCTGTAAAGTCTTTGGCAAACATCCTTCATGGAGAGGCTTTTAGCATTGGGTGAGCTCCCAGACAGGTCAAATGAAGATAAGCCTTTTCACTGGGGTATTTAGAGTCAAATAATGAGAATCTTTAGGAATGGGGCCTTGAAGGTGCTCCAGCTCCATTCTGCTCCCTCTGGTAGCAGGAATGTGGCCTGTTAGTTTTTTAGGCCTACCTAAAAACTAGTGCAACTTAAAACACCACAAATCTTGCTGTACTTACTGAGATTTAGCTGTTTTCCTCAATTAAATGCTTCTGGGTTGTTGCAGGCCTTTGGTTAACTTACAATATTGTGAAAAGTTTTATTCAGACAAATTTTGCCAATTTTTTTTTCTTTTATGAATAGGTAAATTTTTCAGAGATTTTTACCCTGCCATTGTTGCTGATGGCACCCATCTCCCCACTTTTACAATGTCTGAGAAAACTGACCCTCAGGACAAAATTGGGCCCTCCTGAACCATTAATTTGAACATAATATCAGGGTTTGACAACTCTGAGGATCAATTTTTTTGTTTCATTAAAAATATAACTCAAACAAATGCAGCCATATTATGATTAGTTTTCTAAGTGAATGTTTATTTCCTTTTTAAAAATCATTTAACAAAAATAAATAAAATTGCCTTTGGAGTAAAAAGGATGAATAGAGATCTAAAAACATACATTTCACATTTTTAGGATCACTGTATGAGTTAGGGGTCTTTGCACTTCGTTTGTACATTTGTGTCTTTGTTTTTAAAGACGTCAAACTGTCCTTTTTTCATTCTAATTTCCTGAATTGTTCCCAGCTGGAGGTCATGGAGGAGCGATCAGTTTGCCCAATCTATATCCAGTAGATGGCAGTATAACACCAGGCCTGTTTATCTTTGGTTAAGGGATGAAACAATAGTCAAAGGAAGTGTCCAAAGCTGAGGGCCTGGAGGTCAAAGGTGTCACTTAAAATCTTTATTCTTCCATTGTTTTGGCTTGACCAGTCCAACATTGGATCTGAATCACCAAATAAAGGCCATTAAAGGCCTACATAAATAGATGGAGAGTGTGGCATGACGAGGTGTCCCGCTGGTGCTTATGTACTGTATTCAGACCCAACAGGATTCATCAGCCTTCTTGGATAAAGGTTCAGGTGGAGACACCATAAAGGCATAGTCTATACACAGTGCTCAAGTAAAACTTCCAGTTGTTTCCTTAACTGTATATGTACCTTGCTAATGTTTCAAATATGTCTTGAAAAACATGTCAAGCTATAAGGACTAAGGGATAGCAGCAGCATTTTATTATTTAAACAGTTTTTGAATTACAAAATGAGAACTGTCTTCAAATCCAGTTTACAGGCTAGACAGGAATATCAGACCCATCACTTTATAGTCATATGCTTATTCTTAAAATGAGAAATGTTCAATTTAAGATGATCACTATTCTAGTGACCACATGACTCCTGAATATTTCCAGTAAGTATATTTGGGATAAACAGCACTAATATAGCACACTACATCCAAACTGCATTCATACTATGAGCATTCAAATTAATATATTTTTACTTTCTAAAATCAGGAATTAATTTCTCTTCAGTGACTTCTTGGTCTTTCTCATCTATTTATATGTGAACATAAACTCAGATGCATGTTTACTCATGTCATGTCTTTTATATGTACTTACTGTGTTGACTAAAAACAGTCCCAAAAAGAACTGGCAGTGAATGGTAAAATCAGTTAAAAGTACTAAAATATTTTTTAAAATTTATTTTAAAGTACAATTGAAAATTTTCATTCAAAAATTAAGAGGAATTTAAATTTCTTTTAAAAATATATTGTATTTAAATTAATAATAGAGAATTGAAGGAAATATAAATGTCAAAAACATAAAAGTAATGTGAAAAGTAAAGCATAAAGCAAAGTTAAGAACCAAACATTAGTTAAGATAATAAATATAAACTGGCCGGGCGCGGTGGCTCACGCCTGTAATCCTAGCACTCTGGGAGGCCGAGGCGGGTGGATTGCTCGAGGTCAGGAGTTCAAAACCAGCCTGAACAAGAGCGAGACCCCGTCTCTACTATAAATAGAAAGAAAATTAATTGGCCAACTAATACATACAGAAAAAATTAGCCGGGCATGGTGGCGCATGCCTGTAGTCCCAGCTACTCGGGAGGCTGAGGCAGTAGGATCGCTTGAGCCCAGGAGTCTGAGGTTGCTGTGAGCTAGGCTGCCGCCATGGCACTCACTCTAGCCTGGGCAACAAAGTGAGACTCTGTCTCAAAAAAAAAAAAAAAAAAAATTGCAAAAAAAAAAAATAATAATAAATATAAACTGCTTAAACTTCCCTATTAAAAGGAAAAGGTCTTGATTAGCTTAAAACACAAGCCTCATTATTACTCTCAAAATTAAATACTACTAAAACAATAAAAGAAAAAGACGGACAATACAGAGGAAGATAATCAATAAAAAGTAAATAAGGGTGGAAATATTGATATCAATTAGATATTGATTAATATCAATTTGATATCCATGAAAATTTGAGAAAGATGATGAATATACACAGGGAATAAATAGGATACATAATTATAGACAGCATGGAACTATAATATAAAACATTAGCAAAAATATTAGTATATGCAAATGTAGACAGAAATATTGTAATATTGGAACTTTGGCACAATGCTTTTCTAAAAATATAGCACAGAAAAATAATAAGCATAAGAATAATTTAAAATATTAATATATTGAAAAGGATACATTAGTGGCTAAGATTCTGGAGCACTAAGTTATAACTTAGAATAGGAATACAAGTTTTTCAAATATTTGTAAATCATTCACAAGATTCATCATATATTAGACTACAAAGAAAATATCAATATTTCCCCGGAACAAAAATACTCTAAATTGCATGATCAGATCACAATGCCCAAAGTTAATTTCAAAATAGTTTTTAAACCAAACACTTAAAATCATACTGGTGAATTATAGTTAAGTCAGGGAGAGAAAAATAAAATGAGAATTTTGGTTACTAGTGGAATTAAAAGTACTATTCTTAAAATTTATGGAAGAAGTCAAAGTTACATGCTGAAATAAACTCACAGCTTTATCAAACATATAAGTTGAAAATATACCTGCCTCACTTAAAATCAATTAAAAGACTTTCTAAATACATTAAAATAAATAACAAAGCTTATTTTTATTGAATATTTACTTGGCAACAGGGACTGTGCTAAGTACTTTATAAGAAGTACTTTTATCTCATCAATAATCAAGCTCTTAAACAATATCTTCACGCTACAGAGAGAGAGGAGAAAAGTCTTAATGAGTAAAAATAAGTAGCATTTTTATTAATGAGGAAAATTTGAACATATGCTTATATAAGCAATACAGCACATAAATATAAATACCATCAACAATGAATAGATATTTATGAAAATAAATATTTTATAATCTGAGGTTCAGCCAGAAGGAATCAGTTACATTTGTTCTGAACCCGAAAATACTTAGATAGATATGCTTAATATTACTGATAAAAAATATGCCAAATAGTATTCTACTTACTTTATCAATGAAGCCAAAAATAACAGTTTTGGAAATGACTGAAGAATAAAAGTATGAGCTAGCATGTTAGTCACTGAGAATCAGGTTCCTTCTTACTTCCTGAGTTTTCTTATGAGCTTGTTAGTAGAGAGAAAGCACTTCCTGATTTTCACTCCGACAATGCCCCAAGCACAGTCACTGAATTTCTTCTCTTTCGGATAGAGACAGATTCCCTGGAAGGACCTTTTCATGGCCATTGTTGAGTCCTCAGTTTGCAGGGCAGATTCTTCCTCTTTCATCCTCTCCACCAAACAAATCTCCAGATATTCCAGATGAATTCCATTGTGGAGTCTGTCCAGGAGAGTCTTATTCCAAGCAACAGAGGAGCCATTTGTGCTAGAGAGGTTGACGATCTGCAGGAACATCTGGTGGAGGACAGAGATGGCTTGAGCCTTCTGGAACAGGCTGCTATCCAGAAGCTCCTAGGGGTATTTGAAGTCAGTCCACAGCAAATAAGGGCCTCATTTGGCCCAGAACTGTGAAGATCTACTTCTTCCCCAAGTCTAGTTCTGAGGTAGGTCACAACTAAAGGAGCAGATGGGGCTGAAAATGGTGACCAGTGCCATCAGTGAGGAGACTGAGAAGCCATTGGTAAGTTCCAAGAATGAGCTCTTCCAGTTGAGATGGGAGATTGGGAGCTTTGCCCCAGCTGCTCTGAGGACCTTCAGCTTGTGTCCCTCTTGAATATTGAGTGTGAGATTTTATCATCTGAATTTCCCTCAGATCTTCCTACTTTCCTATTTTGGCCTTTTCTTTCTCTTCAAGGGCGTAGAAGGCAACTCCTTTGTATTTTTACAATTGAGTTAAAATTACTTATGAAAAAATTAGTACTCCCAATTCAATGGGACTTTGAACTAATTCAAAATGACTTTAAACTAATGATGGAGCTGTCTGGATCTTTCTTCCTGATATTCAGAATAACTTTTAAGGAAGCTTTACTAGGCTTTTTTTAAAATCTCTTTTTTACCCCTCTGGATTTCCCTCTTGGAAGTGTTGATATACCAGTTCATATGTATAAAATATATTCTTTATATGAATGAATCTCATTTTATTCTTTGCTATATATTCAAATACCAGGCACTTGGTAGTCACCTCACTTGATTCATGTGTCTCAAATGAATGGGCTCCTTGTACTTTCTTTAACCCATGTGCGTTAAAGGGTCATAGCACCAGAATAGAAGTTGTTCATTCTTATCCCCATTGTTCAACTGAAGTGTCATTACATCCAATATAAGCTGATAATAAGATCACCCTAAGGGGTACTAGGTGAGTGTATGTGTGTAAGGATGTACATGTATATGTATGTGTGGGTGTGTGTGTGTACAGTGGCATGGGATACAGTGTATGTGTGTACAGGCAATGGAATAAGTACATAACATCATCCAGTCTTCACAATAAGCCACTAACATAAGTGTGATTATCATTTACATATAGTAGAAGAGGATATGAGGTGTCCAATGTCACACTGCAGGGAAAGCTGAGGCTATGACACAAACCCATGAACTGTAGCTACAGAGTCCTCTGTGGTAGCCATTAGATTGCCCTTCTCACTGAAATGTTATATTCTAATTCCCATTTCCCTTGTTATGAAAAAGCACAATTTTCTCATTCCAGAGATACTATATTACTCTTGAATAGGATACAGCTAACTTTCCACTTTTTAGCTCTAGTTCTGCCTTTCAAATGATGAGTTTTGTTTAATTTAATTGGATCTTTGAAACTACTTGTATGCATCTGAGATATTTTCAGACATTAAATAGCTCTCTCTGTCTCCCTGTATATGCCCTCTCACCATGTGAAGCCCTCTACCATGTTATGATGCAACAAAAAGACCCTCATCAGATGCTAGTACCATGCTCTTTGACTTCCCATCCTGCAGATCCATGAGTGAAATAAACTTCTTTTCTTTATAAATTATCCAGTCTGTGATTTCTGCTATAGCAACAGAAAATGAACTAAGACATCTAGTAATGAATAATCCCAGGGGAAAAATCCTATGATAAATATTCCATTTATAGTAACATCAAAAACAATGAAATACTTAGGAATAAATTTAATCATGGGAGGTATAAGATTTGCACACTGAAAATTTAAAAAAATATATTGCATTAACAAATTAAAGAAGACATATCAATTGAAAGACATCTCGTGTTCATGAATTGGAATACTTAATATTATTTAGATGCTAATACTCTCTAAAGTGATCTACAGATTTCATGCAACCACAATTCAAATACCAATGGATACTGTTGCAGATATGGAAAAACCAATACCAAAGGTCATATGGAATTTCAAGGGACTCTATATACTCAAAACAATCTTGAAAAATAATAGCAAAGTTGGGGATTCATGCTTTCCTGATTTGAAAACATACTACAAACTACAGCAATCAAAACAGTATGTTACTGGCATAGAGATAGACATATAGACCAATGCAATAGAATTGAGAGTCCAGAAGTAAACCCATGCATTTATGGTCAATTGATTTTCAACATGGGTATCATGACCACTGAATGGGGAAGGAAATATCTCTTCAACAAATGATGCTGAAACAACTGGATATTCACATGCAAAATAATGAAGTTGGACCCCCAATCTCATAGAATACAAAAAAATAATCAAAATAGATCAAAGGCCTAAATGTATGTGTTAAGTCTGTAAGTCTTAGAAGAAAACATAAGAGACAAATCTTTATGACTTGGATTTGCCAGTGGATCCTTAATATAACATTAAAGGAATAAACACCAAAAGAAAAAAATAGGTGAATTGAACTTCACCAAAATTTTAAAAATTTATGCCCAAAGGACACTGTCAAGAAAGTGAAAAGGCAAACTATAGAAACTATTTGCAAATCTTATATCTGATAAGGGTCTAGTAGCCAGAATATATAAATAACTTTTACAACTCAACAGCAAAAAGACAAAAATAATCCAATTTCAAAATGGGCAAAGGACTTGAATAGGCATTTTTTTCAAAGAGTATATACAGATGGACAACAATAACATGAAAAGATGGTTACCATCATTAGTTGCTAAGGAAGTGCAAATGAAAACTACAATGAGATACCACCTCTCACCCAGTAGGATGGTTATTATGAAAAAAAGAAGGATATAGAAAAGAAAAGAACAGGTATGCTTGAGGATGTGGAGAAATAGGAACCTTTGTGCACTATTGGTGGAAATGTAAAATTGTGCAGGAATTTTAGAAAACAGTATAGCAGTTCCTTAAGAAATTAAAAATAGAATTATCATATATCCAGAAATTCCACTATTGGGTATATACACAAAAGAATTGAAATCAAAATATCAAGGAGATATTCATATACCCATGTTCATAGCAGCATATTCATAACAGCCAAAAGGTGGAAGCAACCCAAGTATTGGTGAATGAATGAATGAATGAATGAATAAAATATGGTCAATACATATCATGTAATATTATCCTAAAAAAGAAGGAAATGACACATGCAACAACATGGATGAGCCCAGAGTACATTATGCTAAATGAAATAAGCCACTCACAAAAAGATGAATACAGTATGATTTTACTTATATCAAGTATGTATTGTCATTAAATTCATAGATACAGAAAGTGTAGGGACTCAGAAGAAGGAGGGCAAAAAGCAGTTGCTATTCAGTGGCACAGAGTTTCAATTTTTCAGGACGGAAAAAGTTCTGGAGATTGGTTTCACAACAGTGTGAATGTACATAGCACTATTGAACTGTATACTTACAATATGTTTAGGAGGGTAATTTTTTGTTGTGAGAATTTTACCATAATTAAAAATTTTAAATGCATGCAGTTTAAAGTCTTGCACCAACAACTGATTGTCGTTATAACATGGGTAAGATCATGGGATTTGTTCAGAATCTGAATCAATGTCTAAATTCTAGTTTTCCAGTGATTAATTATGTGGTCTTGAGAAATACACTTAACCTTTTGAGCAGCTTCAGTTTTCTCCCCTGTAAAATGAAAATGATAACGTCTCTGTGGGATTGCTGAATTGATCACATGAGATAATGTATGAAGTCCAGAATAATACTTGACCCCTAAGCTAGATTATTACTAATGTTGCTGTTAAAACTGAGAAAAGTCTGCTGACTGTCAATCAAGTCTTTGGTGATCCATAAAAAGGGTAGTAATAAGCTATTCATAGACTGAGTCCTCTCTCTCTTGGGTTCATTGAAGTAAAGGATGGAAAATCACAATGAAGCTTCTCATAGGAGCAAAAAGTCTTGCTTGACTATTCAGAGTGAAGCAAAAGAGCAAAGAAGCCTGGAACTTGCAGAGAGACAGGTAAACAGATGCAAAGATGAGTAGCTGACATGATGAGTGTGACTTCAAAGAGCTAAGAGAAGTTCTTGAGTAATTATATTTATAAAATACACATGAATTTATTGTCATGTTTAAAAATTTGAACAATTCATACAAGTGAAAAGCCCACCATTGTTAGAGGATCTATCTCTAATACAATAATCTACAGCTAATACTTTAATGTTTATCCTTCTAGGCACTTTCCCATGCATTTAATGAATCTATACATATAGAAATATTTAGTGTATTTAACTAAATGTAATTCCAGTGATATCATTTTTAAATTTTATATAATTTAAATAGTTTTCATATAATAATAGCTCTTAGAGATTTATCTCTATTAGTACATAAAAATCTTCATTCTTTTAAATTACTGGATTGTTTATTCATGTACACATTCGATGCATTTCCTAACAATACTTCAACAAGATTTTTAGGTGGAACTTGACAAGCTGACTGCAAAATGTGTCAAGAAAAAATAATATACAAGAAAATCTGAGAAAGGACAAAATATACAAATGGACTTGCCTCGTCAAATACCAAATGATGCTGTTAGGCTGCAGAAATTGAAACCAAGTGGTATCATTGCAATAATAGAGGAATCATTCAAGAAAACAGACTAGAAGTCTAGAAAAAGAATATTAGGTTTATTGGTCCATTGCATAGAATAAAAGTGGCATTTCAAACCAGTGGGTAAGAGTTTGAGGCCAGCCTGAGCAACATAGCGAGACCCCATCTCTACAAAAAAATACAAAAACTAGCTAGTGAAATGCACCTGTAGTCCCAGCTACTTTAGAGGCTGAGGTAGGAGGATTGCTTGAGCTGGGAGTTTGAGGATGCAGTGAGCTATGATGACACCACCACACTCCAGTCCAGGCAATAGAACAAGACCCTGTCTCAAAAAAAAAAAAAAAAGGAAGAAAGAAAAAAACAGTGGGAAAAGTAGATATTGGGACAATCAGCTAGCCATTTAGAAAAAAGCCTAATCCTGCATCACATTCTTACAGGCTCTTCTTGATGCAATAGGTCTAGGGCTACAATAAAAATCAGGGAGACATCACACACTATTAAAAATGCCAAAATCCAGAACACTGACAATAACACCAAATGCTGGTGCAATGAGAAACAATGGAAACTCTCAATCATTGCTACTGAGAATATCACCCAATTATATGGAATGAACAAACACCTTCATTATTTCAGCCTCAATTAGCTGAGTTGTCTGTTACTTACAGTAGAAAGCATTCCTAATAGATGAAATAACATTTATCAGAGTTAATCTACTAATTCAATTCCTATCAGGTTAAGGTATTGCTTTTTAATGAATGTGTGAGTTTTTTGGTGCCTATTGAGATTAATGTATGTTTTTTTCCCCTTGTCACATACTAATGTGGTGAATTACATGAACAGGTTATTTTACCTTATATTACTATTGAGGTCTTTGTAAAATTCTAGTTGTTTATTTATAAACTTTTGTTGGAATTGTTAATATTTAACATAGTATCTTTAGCTTATGTTCACAAGAATATCTTATGATTTTCTTTCCTGATTTTGTTATCTGGATTGTATCCTTTTATTCTCATGAAATAAATTGGTTAGTTTTCTATTTTCTTCTATGCTCTGTTAAAAGAAAAACAAAATGTTTTATTGAATAGTCTTATGGCATAATTTTCTCCTTTGCTATCTCCTAAAAAGCCTTTAGTGATGACCAATATTGCACCTTAAAGACTTTTGATGATGGATTTATATTTCCTTTGATGCCACATGATGCCAAAAGAATCTAAAAAGTAAGAAAACCCACATGTATTGAGGTGTCACTCTTCTAAAACAATATTTTAAGTTCTTTTCAATACAAATTGTATTCTATTTTGAATTGTGGATCACTGTGCTCATGGATATAGCAGGTGCTCAAATTCTTGTCAAAATAACTCATTTAATTAAATGAACCCTCAGAAAATATTGCTGAGACAATTCCATGATATTTCTATTGTCAGAAACTCATCAAAACATGTATTTATTCAACAAGTAATACTTCAGTTTCTACCATGGGCTACTGTGCTAATAATGTGAACAGAAAGTTCAGACTGAAAAAGTCTAATCTTCTGGAAGAGACAGGAACAAACAAGTCAACAATAAATGTTCTGTTGTAAGTGCTACATTGCAAAGAGTCATGGGCTCCAAAGAGGGGGTAAAATGGAGAGATATCCACAAGTAACCAGCATATTAGAACTGATGGAAAGATTCAAAGGACATTGAAAAAATTGGAAAAATGAGAAAAAGGACAGAGGTATGTGGGACATTTGGAATCAAGAGCTAAATGAAAGAGTTGGCATAATTGTGCATTTTATTCAAAAAGAAATGAGTGAAAAATAAGAGCTGGGCATGAGTCCAAGTTTCTTTCCCTCTGAAGGGTCCAAAAGTGAGAGATGGGAAAAGGCACCAGACCTTGAATGTTCCTCCTAGAACTTGAGGACCAGAATGCTATTTTTGAATTTTTTAACACATGAAAGGCAAATAGCCTTCTCTTGTGCTCAGCTTTCTTATATGTAAAATTAAGATGGTCATAGTACTGCTTCCTGACAATGTAGTGAGAATAAGTTGCTTTGATTTATATAACATGCTCAAAATGGTGCCTGGCACTTACTTAGGATCCTTTCAAGTTAGCGCTTTTATTGAAATCTGGCTAGAAGATTATTCTGTGATGTTCTAGGTCTGTGGGCAGGAAAGTGAGATAATTCCAAGAAAACTAGAAGGCAACGTTTTAGTGCCTATTCAACCATTCACAGGGAGAGGCTGAAATAGCCATTCACTGGGTGACTAAGCCAAGCATGTTCCAGAAAATATCCCCGGGTTGTAGAGAGAAGCACTGCTATCTGGCGCGTACACGCACCAGCTGTCTACAAGTGCACACTTTTCCTCCCTGGCTTCTTGGTTCTCTCTACCATTCAAGGAGCTGAACGTTTTCACCAGAGTAACATAGGCATCTGCCAGGCAGCCAAAAGAATCCTGTGTTCTGTGACAATAAATTGCACTCTTCTCAGCCAAGTGCCAGTGAGAGGGGAATCCCTGCTCCATTCTTCAAATCCAACGTGGCAGCTTACAGTTAGTTTCCTTTTCACTTGTTGCATCATCCTCATTGTTATTGTTCAAGAACCACGTGGTTCTTTATACAATCCCGGATGATGAAATAAAACTAAAATTAGTCGTAGGTTTGAACACTGTAGAGGGTTTCGGTTTGAGCTGTTTCACTTTGAACAAGTGCCAGAAACTGCTGCAGAGACAGGAAGCTCGCAGAGAAAACCAGCAATCAGACCTACCCAACATGTCAGTAGAGAGACTGGAGCTGATGCTTATGTAGCAGCTGCTGTCAATGCGTTCGTTGTCTGTGTATTCTCTTCTCAACCCTGTGCCTGGCTTAATCCACCCATAATCTCGGCATTTATTAGAATTAAGCATTTCCAACTCAGAGAAATGCCTGGTATCCAAAGGAAAAAGTAAACCCAGTCTCAAGGCAGTCTGGAATCTGTATCAGATAGGGCCAATCTGAAATTTTTGGCAGAGGGAGTCCAGGTAGCACACGGTAGATGTTGGGTGGGCAACTATAGGGGCCAAAGGAAAGCTGCCCTTTTACCCTCTGAAGGTTCACTGAAAATCAGCTGACAAAAGGCAGATTAATAGGAGAAAAGGCATACAAATTTATTTGATTATAGTTTTATGTGACATGGGAGACTTCAGAATGAAGACCCAAAGATACCATTTGGTGGTCGGGTTAATGAAAAATGAACGGCCATGTGGAAATATGATCAGACAGAAAGGGTAAGAGCTAAAGCTAATAGACTGAGTGCAGAAACCTAGGAAAGCCTGTCTGTTAGGAATGTTGTGGCCTCTTTGTGCAGCATTCCTTTCTTTTGGGTATGGGCAGGACCCTCTCTTGAATGGGGTCTTATGATCTGTCAAATAATGTAGGTCAGATAATTTCTTTATGGCCAGTTTTTACACAAAAAAGCAGGGGGAAATTGCAGTAATATCTTAGGTTTTATGGCTGGCTTTGGGGAAAGAGATTCTGGTTTCTATAACCCACATTGTTTGGGGAAGAAGGATTCTAGTTTCTATGGCTAGCCTCTGGGGAGAATGAGGGACCAGAGACAGGAGGGCAGGAAAAAGTCAGAGTGAAACTTTTGCTTCTGATGCTTTGGGGGTATTGTTTTCTGAGCCTCAACACAGCTCTGTGTGTCCCTGGGCCATCGATTCATTGAGGGAAACATTGCAACTGTGGCTAGGGGTATAGACTGTAGGACCCTCTGGTGGTATTTATATGAGAGAAGAGGAGTCATTAGTGTAGGGGAGAAAACGTAGTATCTTTTTCTCACCCATCACCAGACTCATGGCTGACACCCTATAGTAAAAAGAGATTAACAAGAGAAAACCATAGCAATTTTTTAAACAGAATTTTATATGACAAGGGAGCCCTTAGAAATGAAGATTCAAAGGCCCCGGGGAAAATTATGTATTTTTATGCTTAAGTTCAATGAAAAGTGGACAGTCATGTAAAAGTACTCCTAGCACCAGAGCCATGGTCACCAGAGCCAGGCAAGCATAAATATTGCACAAGTCAGACAAGTCACATGGGCATCTGCCACCATAAATACATTTCCTATGTGAGGGACCCCCATTCACAAGTTGGACAACTAGGCATTAGGCTATCTGCCAGGTAAAAGAGCTGTCCCATGAAAGGCACACTATAAACACCCATGTCCAGCTCTCCTTCATTTCCTATTAGGGCAGCGTTGCTAGCCACTCTAGTAATGGAATCCCAATTTAGCTGGGTTCTCAAATAAAAATCTGAAATGAAAAATGCCTTTGATGGGCTTATCAGTAGACCAGACAAAGATGAGGAAAAAAAGTCTCTGAGGTTGATAATTTAACAATAGAAAGCTCCAAAACAAAAGAGCAAAGAGAATAAGGATTGGGGTGGGGTGGGGAAAGAACAAAATATCCAAGGACCATGCGATAACTACAAAAGTTGTAACATACATGTTATGGAAATATCAGAAGGAGAAAAAGATAAAACAGAATGGAAGAAATATTTGAAAAATAATGACTGAGAATTTCCTCAAATTAATGTCAGACATCCATCCACAGATGCAGGAAGCTCAGTGAACAGCAACCAGAATAAATGCCAGAAAATATACACCTAGGCATATCATTTCAAACTACAGAAAAATCAAAGATAAAGAAAAAATCCTGAAAGAAGCCAGAGGGGGGAAATACATCACCAATAGATAATAAAGATAAGAAGTACATCCAACGTCTCCTTAGAAACCTTGCAAACAAAAAGAAAGGGGAGTGAAATAAATCAAGAATTGAGAGAAAAACCCACTAACCTAGAATTGTGTATCTTGCAAATTATCCCTTGGAAATGAATGAGATATAGAGACTTTCTCAGACAAACAAAAATTGAGGGCATGTATTACCAGTAAACCTGCCTTGGAAGAAATGTTAAAAGAGGTTTTTTTTTTTAAAAGAGAAGGAAATTGATACAGATCAGAAACTCAGATCTAAAGAAAAGAAAAGCATCAGAGAAGGAATAAGTGAAGATTAAGTAAAAACTTTTTTTAATCTTAATTGCTCTAACATGTAACAGTTTGTTCAAAATAAGTGTAGCCATGTATTTGATTATGTATGCTTATGTATTATGCACACATATATATACACTTAGGTATGCTTATATATAAGTGAAATGAATAACAGAAATTATACAAGAGACAAGAGGGAAAAATTAGAAATATTTTATTATAAATTACACAATCTATGAAGCAGTATAGTGTTATTTCAAAATGGACTTGGATTAGTTGGAAATGTACATTGCAAACTCTAAGGCAACCACTAAAAAAGTAAAGAAGTATAACTTATATGTTAAGAAAGGAAAGAAAATAGAATTATATAAAATGCTCAATTAAAACCACAAATGGGCCAGGCGTGGTGGCTCACACCTGTAATCCTAGCACTCTGGGAGGCTGAGGCAGAAGGTTTGCTCGAGGTCGGGAGTTCGAGATCAGCCTGAGAAATAGCAAGACCCCCATTTCTACTAAAAATAGAAAGAAAGTAGTCGAACAACTAAAAATATATAGAGAAAATTAGCCAGGCATGGTGGCACATGCCTGTAGTCCCAGCTACTCAGGAAGCTAAGACAGAGGGATTACTGGAGCCCAGGAGTTTGAGGTTGCTATGAGCTAGGCTGATGCCACAGCACTCTAGCCCAGGCAACAGAGTGAGACTTTGTCTAAAAAAATGAAAAACCAAAAAACACAAATGGCAGAAAAAGAGTGGAGACAAAATTAGGAACAAAAAATAAGGACAAGTAGAAAACAGTTACAAATATGGTAGCTATTAATCCAACCACATCCATGATCACATTGAGTGTCAATAGTTTAAATGTACCAATTAAAAGACATTGTCAGAGTGGATCAAAAAACAAGACCCAACTGTGTGTTGTCTACAAGAAACCCATTTTATTATTTTTTTAATTTTCACAAACCAAGATAAATTTTAATATAAAGTGGTTCTTAGACCAATCAAATTTTGCATCATGCCAAAACACTTCATTTAGATCATTATCACAACCAAGAAAATTGTTTTATTGATGGCAATGGTTTATCACCTTTGCTAAATATAAGCAAAAAGTTCCAACTATTAGTTTGAATTGGAGTTACTAATTCATTCAGATCCTGCGACTTACTATAAAAGGAGAGAATTGAATCTCTGCCAAAATCTACCTTTGACTTCTACAATATATATATTTTTCCATTTTAATCTTCATTCTACCTTGGGTAGCATGGGCAAACATTTCAGGAAGATCTTGTTTGGAGGCTGTTGTTTTGGTGTACAGTTGACCCCTGAACAATATGAAGGTTAGAGGCAGTGAGCCCCCTCACAGTCAAAAATCTATGTATAACTTTTGACTCCTCCAAAACTTAACTATTAATAGTCTACTGTTATCCAGAAGTAACTATTAATAGTCTATTATTGTCCAGAAGCCTTATTGATAATGGCTGATTATATATTTTTTTCATGTTTTACGTATTAATACTGTATTCTTATAATAAAGTAAGCTGGAGAAGAGAAAATGTTATTAAGAAAATCATGAGAAAGAGAAAATATATTTACTATTTATTAAGTGGAAGTGGATCATCATAAAGGTCTTCATCCTCATCATCTTCATGTTGAGTAGGCTGAGGAGGAGGAGGAAAAGGAGAGGCTGGTCTGTGGTGGCAGAGGTGGGAAAGGTGGAGAAGGTAGAATGGGAGGCAGCAGAGACAGGCATACTCAGTGTAACCTATGGAGATACACTGTAATTTCTGTGTGACTTTTTTGCCTTTTTGTTTCTTTAAAAATGTTTTTATATGGTACTAATCCTTCTTCCACTGTTTGCTTTAGCTTCAGTGCCTGAATTCAGTACATAGGCCCATGCCACAAAAGAAATCAAAAGCAGTCTTAAATGATCAAAACCCTTGTGCCAGGTTGTCTAATGTCAATTTGAATTCTGGCATTGCTTCTTCTACATCTTCTTCCTCGTCATCTGGCACTGGTTCAGAAGCACTCATCTCCATCAAGTCATCTTCTGTTAATTTCTCTAGTGTGGTTCCTTTTAGCTCTTGAATTTTCTCCAAGCTTGAAACCTATCACCTTCACCGTTTTTGCCATATCCCCAATCTCTTTCGTGATTTCCTTGATTGGCTCTGTTGTTTACCTGTGAAGTCATGCACAACATTTGGACACAGTTTTCTCCAGCAGGATTTTATTGTTTGGGCTCGATGGCTTTCACAGCTTTTTCTCTAACAACAATGGCATCTCCAATGGTATAATCCTTGCAGACTTTCATGATGTTCTCTCTATTGGAGTTCTCTTCCACAATACTGACAATCTTTTCCATAAAGTACTGTGTGTAGAGAGACTTACAGGTCCTTATAATCCCCTGATCTACAGACTGAAGTAGAGACATTCTGTTTGGAGGCAAGTAGACCCCTTTAATTTTTTTGGAATTGAACTCCTGAGGTTTGGGGTGGCAAGGGGTATAGTCCAATATAAAAGATTGTCCTATACTGGCAAGGTACTTCCTGACTTCAGAGACAAAGAATTGATGGAACTAATCTAGAAAAAATGTTCTTGTTTGTCCAGGCCTTCTTGTTGTACAACTAAAAGACTGGCAGGTGGTGTTTATCTTTTCCCTTCAATGTTCAGGGGTTAGCAGCTCTCTATATAAAGGTAATACTAATCATAAACCCAACCACATTTGCACAAAATAGTAGAGTTAACCTATCCCTTCTTGCCCTAAATCCTGGTGCTAACTTCTCTTCCTTATTAATAAATGTCCTTTGTGGAATTTTTTTTTTTCAGGCTAGGGCATTAAAAAGCTGTTTAGGCAGATATCCCTTCTCCATAATTTCCTTAATGGCATCTGGGAACTTATCTGCTGCCTCTTGATTAGCAGAAACTGCTTTTTATGTTATCTTGACATCAAACCATCCTTGGGTGGCATTAAATTCTCTAGCTTTAGATCTTTCTCCTTTCTTTTACTTTAATTGTTACATAATAAGTTTTTTCTTGAATCATATTAGAGTCTATAGGTATGCCTTTCTTATAGCAATCCTACTGTAAGCATTGCTATAGAATGCACATAAAAGCTGCATTTTCAATAGAAAATAAAAAGATATTTCACAAAAAGTGCAAGATTTTTATACCTGCTAGCATAGCTACAGTAATAGCGTCACAAATTTTCTTTACATTTTTTTCTTTTTTTTTGAAATAGAGTCTCACTCTGTTACCCTGGGGAGAGTGCTGTGGTGTCAGCCTAGCTCACAGCAACTTCAAACTCCTGGGTTCAAGCAATCTTTCTACCTCAGCCTCCTAAGTAGCTGGGACTACAGGCATGCACCACCATGCCCGGCTAATTTTTTTTACTTTTGGTAGAGACAGGGTCTTCTTCTTGCTCAGGCTGGTCTCAAACTCCTGAGCTCAAGCAATCCGCCCGGCTGGGCCTCCCAGAGTGCTAGGATTACAGGCGTAAGCCACTGCGTCTGGCCTCTTTACTTTTCTTTAATAATAATCCTTACACTGGATTCGTTTATCTTAAAATGGCAGGCAACTCCATCTGCAGACCCCAATGTATAGTATATTTCAAACAATTCAGCTTTTTCTTGTGATGTCATGACTTTTCTCTGTTTCTTGGCATCACTTTTAGCAACACTAGGGGCACTACATATGGTGTTATTCAAGGTTTATGGTATTGCACTAAACACAATGAAAAATACATGAGAACCATAAGAGATCTCTTTTACTGTAATACACAATTTACTGGAGAGATGAACTGCTATGTGGAGATGATTAGTGTCACACAGGGTTTTAAGCAAATACTAGCAACACTTGGGCTCACTGCAATAGCAACAGGAGGTGGCTACAAAATTATTACAATAGTACAGTATTACTACAGTTAATTTTATGCTGTTATGATTTAATACTGCATCTTTATGTTTGTTTACATTTCTTTTGACTGTGAATGGTGCCATATATGGTTTGTGTTTGTGTGTGTTTTTATAAATTTTAACTTTTCGTAATACATTTGTATATATTTTTGGTAATAAATGATAAAAATAGGCTAGTATCTGTATCTCTGTTATGCATTCATGATATATCTGACTTTTTCTTAATATTTTTGACATTTTCTAGGCTATGTGGTTCACCTGCAAGTTTTTTCTAAATTGCCACAAATCTCTAAAAATTTTCCAATAAGTTTATTGAAAAAATCTGCATGTAAAAGGACCCACACAGTTCAAACCCATGTTGTTCAAGCATCAACTGTAATATTTTTTCAGCTTTTCTTAATTCATTCATCTGTCAGCAGATAGTTGTTTCCATATTTTAACTATTATAAATAATGCTGCAATGAACATTGAAGTACAAATATCTCTTTGAGATAATAATCTTATTTCCTTGGATATACATACCCAGAAATGGGATTGATGGATCATATGGTAGTTTTACTTTTAATTTTTTGACAAACTTCCATGCTGTTTTCAATAATGGTTAAACTAATTTACATCCCACCCAACAGTGTATGAGGGTTCCTTGGATTTTTCTTTGTTGGAAGATTTTTAATAACTGCTTTAATCTCCTTCCTCATTACTTGTCTAATAGACTTTTCTCTTTCTTCATTACTCAGTCTTTATAGGCTATCCAATTCATTGGTGTATAATTGTTCATAGTAGTTTCCTATGACCCTTTGCATTTCTGTGGTATCAGTTGTAATGTCTCCTCTTTTATTTCTGATTTTATTTGCATCTTCTCTCTTCTCTCTTTTTCATAATCTAGCTAGAAGTTTGTCAATTTTGGTTATCTTTTCAAAAAACCAATTCTTAATTTTATTGATCTTTTCTGTGGTTTTTCTAAACTCTATTTCATTTATTTGATATTTATTATTTCCTTCCTTCTACTAACTTTGGACTTAGTTTGTTCTTGTATTAGCTCCTCGTGGTATAAAGTTAGTGTATTAAGATCTTTTCCCTTTTTTATATGTAGGACTTTATCGCTATGACTTCCCTCATAACTGGTTTTGTTGCATTCCATTAAGTTTTGTTATGTTGTGTTTCCATTTCTTTTTACCTCAAGGTATTTTCTATTTCCCTTTTGAATTCTTTTATGATTCATTAGTGGTTTAGAAGGATGTTGTTTACTATCCACATATTTGTGTATTTTCTAGTTTTCCTTCTTTTATTGATTTCAAGTTTCATATTAATTGTGATCAGAAACAATACTCAATAAGATTCCAAGCCTCTTAAATTTGTTAGGACTTGTTTTGTGGGGCAATTTATAATCTATCAGGGAGAATGTTCTGTGATCCCTTGAGAAAAATGCATGTTTTTCTGCTGTTAGATGGAATATTTTGTAAATGTCTGTTAAGTCTATGTTTTCTAAAATATAACTGAAGTCTAATATTGCCTTATTTTCTTTCTGAATGACCTATCAAGAGAAGTCATAAAGTCCCTTACTATTATTGTATTATTGTCTATTTCTCTCTTTGAATCTATTAATATTTGCTTTATATATTTTGGTACTCTGATGTTTGGTGTACATATATTTACAATTGCTATACACCGTTGATGAATTTACCTGTTTATATAATGACCTTTCTTTTTTCTTATTATAATTTTTGACTTAATGTCTATTTAGGCTGATATAAGTATAGCTACCTCTGCTATCTTTTGATTATCATTTGCATGAAATCTTTTTTGTTTTCATCCTTTCACTTTCAGTCTGTGGGTGTCCTCAAAGCTAGAGTAAGTCTCTTAGATGACATATAGTTGGGTCATGGTTGTTTTAATCTATTCATACACTATATTTTTTTGATTAGAGAATTCAGTCCATTTACATGTAAAGTAATTATTGATAGGTAAGGACTTACTATAACCATTTCATTAATTGCTTTCTGATTGTTTTATAGTTCCTTTCTTCTGCTATTTTTGCCTTCCTCAGTGACATAATAATGTTCTATAGTGATATACTTTTATTCCTTTTTCTTTATCATTTGTATATGTAGGTTTTGCTTTGTGGTTACCATGAAGTTTACAAGACTACCTTATAGTTACAATAGTTTATTTTAAGATGGTAAAAACTTAATTTAATTACATACAAAAGCTCTATACTTTTACTCCCCTATCATGTTTTATGTTTTTGATGTCACAATTCACATATTTTTATGTTGTGTATCCATTAACAAATTTTTATAGATATAGTTATTTTTCATGCTTTTTCTTTTAACCTTTATACTAGAGTTATAAGTGATTTACATACCACCATTACAGTATTAGAGTATCCTGAATTTGACCATATAATTACCTTTACAGTGAGTTTTATTCTTTCATATGTCTTTATGTTACTATTTAGCATCCTTTCATTTCAGCTTTAAAAACTCCCTTTAGCACTTCTTGTGAAGCAGGTCTAGTTGTGGTGAACTCCCTCAGCTTTTGTTTGTCTAGGAAATCTGTATTATTCCTCATTCTAAAGCATAGGTTTGCTGGGTAAAGTATTCTTAATTGGCCATTATTTTCTTTCAGCATTCTGAATATATCATTCCATTCCCTCCAGGCCTGCAAGATTTCTTTTGAGAAAAGAGAAAAGAAAGCAGCATATCAATATCTCTCATAAGCAAAGATATAATTTTTTTTTAAAATATAAGCAAAGAGAATCCAACAATGTATAGGAAAAATTATATACCATGACCACATAGAATTTATTCCATATATGCAAAGCTAGTTCAACATTTGAAAATCAATTCATATAATATATTACATAAACAGGTTAAAGAAAATTATATGATCATATCAATACGTATAGAAAGCATTTGATAAAATCTAACTCCCTCTACACTGGCACGGGTATCGAAAAAAAAAAAAAATCTAACTCCCATTCATGATAATAAACTCTCAGTAAACTAGAAATAGAGGAAAATTTCCTCAAATTGATAAAGAATACCTATAAGAAACCTATAGCTAACATCATATTAAATGATGAGAAATGCAAAGCTTTCCCACTAAGATCAGGAACAAAGCAAGGATGTCTTCTCTCACCAATGCTTTCAACATCAGACTGAAAGTCCCAACTAATAAAATGATAAAAAAATAAAAATAAAACAGATTGGGAAGGAAAAGCAAAACTTTCTCTGTCCACAGTTGACATAGAGGATAACATAGGAGAAAACCTACATGATCTTGGAAATAATTAGTGAGCTAGACTTCATTAAAATATTCTGCTCTGCAAAAGACAATGTCGGGAGAATAAGAGAAGTCTCAGACTGGGAGAAAATATTTGCAAAAGTCCTATTTGATAAAGAACTGTTATCCAAATATAAAAACACTTAAGATAATGATAAGAAAATAAACAACTCAATTTTTAAAAATGGGCCAAAGGCCTTAACAGATACCTCACTAAAAAAGATATACAGATGGAAAATAGCACATAAAATGATACTCAGCATTATACGTCATCAGGGAGATACGAATTTAAACAACAATGAGATATACCACTACCTACCTATTAGAATAACCAAAATCCATAACACTGATATCACTGAATGCTATTGTGGATGTGGACCAACAGGAACTCTCATTAATTGTTGGTAAGAATGCAAATTGGTACAGCCACTTTGGAAGACAGTTTCTTACAAAACCAAACATACTCTCACCACACTATCCAGCAGTCTCCTTGGTATTTACCCAAAGGAGTTGAAAACTTATGTCCACATAAAAACTTGCACATTGATGTTCATAGCAGCTTTATTCATAATTGCCACAACTTATAAGCAGCCAAGATATCCTTCAGTGGGTGACATCCAGACAATTAAATTATTATTCAGCACTAAAAAGAAATAATCTATCAAGATTGGAAAAGACATGGAGAAATTTTAAATGCATATTACGAAGTATAAGAAACTAGTCTAAAAAGGCTACATATTGTATAATTCCAAACATAGGCTATTCTGAAAAAGGCAAAATTATGAAGATAGTAAAAATATCAGTGGTTTCCAGAGGGTGGAGATGGGGTGGAATGAATAGGCAGAGCACAAAGGATTTTTAGGGCAGTGAAAATACTCAGTATGATTCTGTAATAATGAATATATTTATCCAAACCCATAGCATGTTCAACACCAAGAGTGAACCCTAAGGTAAACTATGGACTTTGGGTGATTATGATGTGTCAATGTAGGTCATCATTTGTAACAATCTTACCACTCTGGTGAAGGATGTTGATAATGGGAAAGGCTGTACATAAGGAGGCTCATGGAGGATATGGGAAATCTCTGTGCTTTCCTCTCAATTTTAAGTTTCCCTCTTTTTGTCTGTTTAAATTTTTGTCTATTTCTCTTTCCTACTGAATTGTAAGAGTTCTTTTTATAATCTGCATACTAGAATTCTCTTTTTGTGGACAGTTGCAAATATTTTCTGTCATTCTATGGCCTGCCTTTTCTTAATGATGATGTTAATTTAAAAAAAAAGTCTTACTATTAATGCAGTCAAATTAACAATACATTTTTGTAGTTAGTACTTTGTGTCTCTTAGTTAAGAAATTTTTCTCTACACTGAACTATATTGAAATATATCCAACAGAAATATTACTAAATTTTTCATGATGGCATGCTTCTATATTATTTTCTAAAAGGTTCAAAGTTTTACCTTTTCCATTTAGATTTATAATTCATCTGGAATTATTTTTTGTGTATGGAGTGACATATGAGTCCAACTTCATTTTTGACATATAAGTATACAGTTATCTCCCATTATTAAAAAGGATCATTTCCTCTGTTCCACAATGCCATTTTTTTCCATAAATCATGTACATATATCTACAGATCTGTTTCTGAACTTTTTGCTTTATTCTGTCAGTCTCAATGTCTACTCCTGCACACCACATGCCTTACTTAATATAGCTTTGTTATAACCTTTGGTATTTAGTGGAGCAGTCTTTCCCATTTTGTTCTTCAAGAGTGTTTTTGTTATTGTTTTTTTTGAGCTTCTACATAAATTGTAGAATAAGATTGTCAAGTTAACAAACAGCTTTTTTGGGTGAATTCATTGACTCTATAAATTTATATGGAAACAAATTATATCTTTACAATATTGAGTCTTCCAGTTGATGAACATGGTATGTCTCTCCATTTTTCTCTATGGTATGTCTTTCTTCATTTACTTAGATCTTCATTACTGTCTCTCAGTTACAATTTATACTTTTATTTATAACAGTCTTGCTCTTATACTGCTGGTGGGACTGCAAATTAGTACAACCCCTGTGGAAAATAATTTGGAGATATTTTAAAGAACTAAAAATAGAAATACCATTTTATTCAGTAATTCTACTACTAGGCATCTATTCTGCTTGTTTTTGAACTTTGCAGTTATAGTTTATTAACTTGCATTAATATATCACATTCCATTCAGAAGTATGCCACAGATACAAATTCATAAACTATAACTGCAGACAACAACATAGATGAATCTTACAGGCATTCTATTTAGGGGAAAAAGCCATTTATACAAAGTTCAATATTTCTTCCTTTTCATTTCTTTTACTGTCATTATATTTTGCTCCAATACAATTAAATATGCTTTAATTTTTATAGACCTGGTGACCTAGTGCAGGTGTGATAATTAAGAACTTGAGTCTAAATTTTTTTAAATCACTTCAGTTCCCTTTCCACCATATGAAAATGCAATGAGAAGGTGCCATCTATGAAGCAGAGAGCAAGCCCTAACCAGACACTAAATCTGCTGACACCTTGATCTTGGATTTCCCAGTCTCCAGAACTGGAGAAATAAATGTTTGTTGTTTACGAGGTGCCCAGTTTATGATGTTTTATTATAGCAGCCATAAGGGACTAAGACAAAAAGAGACAAGAGGGAGGTTTCTGTTGTGTTGGTAATGCTTATCTCTTCACCCTGTTTGTTGTTACAAAGGAGTACAGAAATTTTTATTTTATGACACTTCATTGTGCTGTACACTTAAGATGTGTACATAATTTTCTATGTATATTATTTAATAAACTTTTTTGAAAGGAGGAATGGGGAATTCCCCCCTTTATGTTTCAAAATACTTTGTTATTAAAGACTTTGCTGGCCTTCCAAGATATTTTTGAAAGATTATTTTTGGCTTCATTTCTGTTCTTCCACTGCTTATAAACTTCTCAATAACTCTTCATCATGACTAATTTATCATTCTTTGATAGGGACACTTTTTCTTGAAAAATAATTGAAGAGATGAGGAGGGGGGAAGACAACTAAAATTTGTATTTTTAGATAGATACATAATAGTCCTGTGTAATTATATTGAAAGAGAGAAGGACAAATTGCTTTCTGTCTCTAAAATGTATAGGAAAGCAGTTCTAAATTAAAATGATGATTTCAAATGAGTAGAAATGTCTTTCAAGTTTTACTTTCTAAATGTCACTCTGTCTCTCTGAAAAACCTCATTAACCACAAGGAAACTGATACAGGGACTGGAAGTAGTTCTTTGTACACCAGAAAGTTGGTAGGAGAGAGGGTGTGTGTAACCAGAATGTCCATGGAAGTGTGAAGTGAAAAGTGACTTCAAATAGCAAAGGGAAAGATGACGAGAAAGGGCTGGGATATTAATCCTTGCAATGCAGGACTACATTAGGCTGGTCTAAGAAGTAGGTCTCTCTGGTAGACAGAAGGTTAAATGACTTTTCCTGATTATTGCGATAAAACTCTAATAAAATAATGGAAATTAAGCTAAAATTTAAAAATATCATCTTACAAAGGAAGAAACTTGAACCCATTCATAGGTGAATATCTACTGTGATTAATAGACACTCGGGAGAAGGGGTAGAGGAGAAACTTCATAGAGACAACTGGAAGCAAAGTATTAAGAAGCACCTCATGAACACAATAGCCGGAATTAGGAAGAAAACAGAGAAAAAAGCAGAAAAATGAATTGCATTTTGCTTATTCTGCATCCATCCCCTTTGTTCGATTTCCACAGCTACAGCCTTTATTTTCATCCTCCACAGCCAAGGGAGCCTCTGGGCAGAACTCCTCCCTGCCTCTCCCTGCTCCAGTCACTTCCAACATTTCTGCCTATTGTTCTGCTCAGGGCAAAAACTCCAGCCTCTTCTCTGCCCTAAGACCTCTTGAATTAAGTGCAAATGCTGCACTCTGGCATTCAAGACTCCCCACAGTACAGGCTAAGCTGATTTATCCACCTTGAGTCTCCTTACTTCCTAACACACAGACTGTCTGCAATTGAAGCTCCCTATATTTGCTCCTGCAAACTTGTTCGTTCTGGCTCTGTTCTGCTTGAAACTGGCATGCAAACGCCAAAAAGGCCAGAGAGAACAAAACCCACAGAAGAGGCAGAATAACCAGAAAGTTTGAGGCTTGTTCATTTATTTTGCAGTGTAGATTACTGTATTATGAAAGAATACTTATTTGCTCATGGTAAATTAGAAAACATAAAGAGAAAAAGGGGGAAAAATCACTCTTTATGTTTCACAAGCCAAATAAAACCACTATGAAAGTGTTGGTATACGTCCTTTCATTAATTTTTCTCTACATATTTTCACATAGCTGTGCTGTATGTACAGTTTTATGTCCTACTTTTCAATATAACTGTTTTTATTTTCTCATGACACAAGTAATACATGCTCGTTACCTGTGAAAAAGTTTAAATGTGAATAAAACGAAAGGTTAAAATTTAATAACATTTATTAAACTCTCTCAAATAAAATGCACTAAATCACAAAGGTAATGACCTAATGACCTGGTAGCTTAATAACACTAACTCTCAGTTATCTTCTTATTCTGAGGAAAAACCCACATACAAATAGTTCTAAAGGTACAAAGTAAACAGGGAAAGATTTTTCTTCCTTGCTACATCTTTACTCCTGAACATTATTCCCTAGAGTAACTACTATTAATAGGCGAGTGATTGTACCCAGAGGAAAAACTTATATACACATATCAGCCTATTATGTATACCTATTTAGTAATTTATAAAACAGTAATACCACATCTCTCATGTGTATTGCTCTTTTCATTAAATATATCTGTGATATAGGTTCATAGCCCCTGAGTTTTCTTTTTAATGGCTGAATAATATTTCATTTTTTACATACCATAGTATTAGTTGATGGATGTTTGTCTTTTTTACCATGACAGTATTGCAATAAACATTTTTATATGTTGTGTTTATGTACACATGTGTGTGTACATGTGTGTGTATATAATACACACACACACTCTGCAGGGACGGTTATAGGTACATTCCTAGCCATGGTATTGCAAGTTGAAGGGATAATTCCATTGCTTGAAATTTTATATTTTAAAATATACAACCAATTTCCACATGGTCTTTCCTTGTGAGCTAGTTTGGGTTTTCTCACAGCGCAGCAAGCTGAGGACAGTCAAACCCTCATGGCCAAAGTCTTCAAGAGCAAAATTTCTAGCTAACAAAATAGAAGTTGTACATCATCTTTTCTGATCCAGCTTCAAAAATACACAGCATTACTTCTACCATAGAAGTTGACTCAGATTCAAGAAGAGGAGACATCAACACCCACCTCTTGATGGGTAGAGTCAAAGTCACACTGTAACTTACCACAGAAAATGGGTAGGCTTCGTTCAGGCTAATTAAAAACAAAACAAAACAAAAATCACCTTTTCCATTCTCCAAAAAGTTTGCATAAATTTATACTTTTGTTAAGAGTATATTTGAATTTACATTTCCTCATTCCCATTGCAAATCTAATTGGTGAAAAATGGTTACCTCATTACTAGTTTAATCTACATTTTTACATTAGTAACATTAAGTAGATTTTTATATCTATATTAATCCCTAACATTTCTTTTCTTTGTATCTGGCTATTTATAAACTTTTTTATTAGATGGTTATTAATTTTAGGAGCCTTTTGTAAGTGAAGAAAATTATGCCTTTCTTATTGTACATTATCCATATGTTTTTGATATTGCTCTTTTTGACTCCGTTTTTCACTATACTGAAACATAATTTATCTATAGTCATATCAATATTTTCTATAGTTTCTGGGTTTTTTTTTATCTTGCTGAGAAAGATCTTCTGTATTCCATTATTATTTTTAATATATCCATTTTTTCCAGGTTTTGGTCATTGACCTTATAATTTGTTCCATATAATATTATTCTGACCATATAATATTAAACCATGTTCACTTTCCTGGATATAACTCTCTTTGGTCAATATACTATTTCTTATATACTGTTGAATTCTAGTTGCTAATATTTTTTCTCAGATTGAGGCTTTTTTCCAGTGTCAGATTTTCCCAAAACTTCTTATTTCTTGTGACTATCTGTTATTCAGCAAAATGTAAAATTTCTTCTTTTATTTCTAACTGTTCCCTGCATATATTACTTCATATCTGAATTTTTCTAATTCCAATTTAGGTTGTTTTATATGATTTCTTAATGTTTTTCAACTCCTTTGATAACAGTATGTTACAATTTTGATCTATTTTGTACTCATGTATTCCTGGCTACTTTCATTATTTGTAGAGATAGTCTACTTCCTATTCTCCGTTTTCTAATAACAATTATGTATGAGATTTCCTCTCAATACTTTCTGTGGCTGGGTTTTTTCTTGAACTAGAAGTAGTTGAGGGTGGTTTTTCTAACTTCACAGAGCTCCCTCTTCTGTTGCTTTTGTGAAGTGTTCAAAAACATAGCAGCTTTGGGACTTTTTGATGAGGGCCATTCTCACTGGAGTTAAGTGACTTCTCATTGTAGTTTTGATTTGCATTTCCCTAATTATTAGAGATGTTGAGCACTTTTTTATATGTCTCTGGCCATTAGTCTGTCTTCTTTTGAAAAGTTTCTGTTCATGTCCTTTGCCCATTTATTGATGGAGTTGTTTGATTTTTTCTTGTTGATTTTCTTAAGTTCTACAGAGACTAATGTTATCAGCCCTTTATTGGATGTGTAGAAAGCAAATATTTTCTCTCATTCTGTAGGTTGTCTATTCACTCTAAAGATAGTTTCCCTGGATGTGCAGAAACTTTTTAATTTGAACGGGTCCCCTTTGTTTATTTTTGTTGCTGCTGTGATTGCTTTGGGGGTCTTCTTCATAAATTCTTTGTCTATGCAGATGTCTAAAAGAGTCTTCCTGACATTTTCTTCCAGAATTCTTAGGTTTAAGTCTTTTACCCATCGTGAGTTGTATGGATGTAGAGAGATTGAAACACTCCTACACTGCTAATGGGACTGCAAATTAGTACAACTCCTGTGGAAAGTAATTTGGATATACCTCAAAGAGCTAAAAATAGAAATGCCATTTGAATCAGCAATCCCACTACTAGGCATCTATCCAAAGGAAAAGGAGACATTCTATAATAAAGACATCTGCACTCAAATGTTTATAGCAGCACAATTCACAATTGCAAAGATGTATAAACAACCCAAGTGCCCATCAATCCATGAGTGGATTAATAAAATGTGGTATCTGTATACCATGGAATACTACTCCACTACAAAAAACAACAGTGATCTAGCACCTCTTATATTATCCTAGCTAGAGATTGAGACCATCCTTCAAAGTGAGGTATCAAAAGGATGGAAAAACATGCACCACATGTACTCACCATCAAATTGGTACTAATTTACCAACACTAAGGTGTTCACATGGTAGTAATACTCATTGGGTGCCAGTCAGGTAGGGGGTGGAGGGGGTAAACTCAAAACTAATGGAAGTGGAACACACTGTATGGGGGAGAGACATACTTGTAGCCCTGGCTTGGGTGGGTAAATGCATTACATGTAACCAAAATGTTTGTACCCCCTTAAGCTCCTGAATAATAATAATAATAATAATAATAAAAATAGCAGCTTGCTTTCTGAGTTGTTCACCTGCATTCTGGTTGGAGTCTTCTCTTTCCTTGTTTCTGTTGTTTCTGTCCTGCTCAAATGTGATTTCACTTGTATCAGTTTCTCAACAGTGTAGGGCCCTATCCCAAAAGGCAGCTATGGCTGATTGGTTTGAAAATTTCTCATACCCTAGACTATTTCATTGCCTTTCAGAACTTTCCAAGACCCTCTCACATTCATCCACTATTGCACTGAACAAAACCCTTTCCAGTTTTAGCTGCTATTCTCTGATTGGCTTTTCAGTAAATAAAAGCATCCCCACCAAGACACTAAAATCAGATGACGTTCAAGACCCTTATATAAAATGATATAGTATTTGCATTTAACCTACACACACATTCTTGTATACTTTAAATTATCTCTAGATCACTTGTAAAATCCTAACACATGTACATGCCGTGTAGACAGTTGTATGACTGTATTTTTAAATTTTATATTATTTTTATTTTTGTATTATTTTTTATCGTTTGGGTTTTTGTAAAACTATTTTCAATTTGCGGTGGGTTGAATCTGTGGGAGCAGAACCTGGAGATGTGGAGGAGCAATTGTACCTCTTGGCTGTTTTGAGGTCCTTGAGTTCTCAGGTCATTTGCTTTCTTCCAAGTCTTTTTCTTTTTCTTTGCCTTATCAATTCACTGAAACTTTACAAAACATTAGAGATCCTCACAATTTGTATATCTTTTTCCTTAATATATATATAGAGAGAACATAAAATAGGAGCTTAAATAAAAAGAATTTTAGAAACTACTAAAAATTTAAATGACATAGGAAAACTGAAAGGGGGAACTGAAAGTGGGAAATTCCTCTGAAATAGAAAGGACCATCTCATATAAATAGGCCATCCCCATGGAGGAAGGACATTCACACTGCCTGCTTCTGAAGACGTGGCTCCAGCAGGGGCACAGGTTGTAGGCAGCACCGTTCCCGTTTTCATCATGGCCAACCTGTGCGTCCTCCAGGTCACTCTCCTGTTGTGCTTCTCCACTGCAGCTCTTTCTGTGAACTACGACTTGCTTCGATTCCGACAAAGCAGCAGCAGTTCTGAGTGTCAGAAGCTCCTGCGGCAACTGAATGGAAGGCCTGAACACTGCCTCCAGGACAGGGTAGACTTTGAGGTCCCTGAGGAGATCACACAGCCACAACAGCTCCAGAAGGAGGACGCCGCACTGTTCATCTATGAGATGCTCCAGAACATCTTTGGTGTTTTCAGAAGAGATGTCTCTAGCACTGGCTGGAATGAGACCATTGTTGAGGACCTCCTTGCTAAACTCTATCAGCAGATGGACCGTCTGGAGACAATCCTGGCAGAAAAACTGGAGGAGGAAAACTTCACCATGGGAAAAATCAAGAACATCCTACGCCTGAAGAGCTATTACTTCAGGATGGTGCAGTACCTGAAGGCCAAGGAGTACAGCAGCTGCGCCTGGACAATTGTCCGAGTGGAAATCCTCAGGAACTTTTTATTCATTAACAGACTTACAGCTTACCTGCAAAACTGAAGATCTCTTAGCCTGTGCCTCTGGGACTGTACAGTAATTTCAGGCGTTCTTCAACCAGCAGAGTCTCTTTAAGTGACTGACAGCTAATGCACTGCCTTTGAAAGGATAATAGAAGACTTTAAAATTTTTACTAACTTATAAATTATTATTTTATTCTTTATTTGAACTTTTACTTTGGAAAATAAATTATTTTTGATATAAAAGTCAACATGGCAGTTTTAATTTTAACTTGATTTATATAACCAACCTTATTAAAATTGCTGAGCACCTATTAGGTGTTCTTTATAAAATGTGCCTGCGAAGAATTGTAGAGTTCCTGACTCCTACCTTTGAGGAATGTAAAATCCAAGGAAGCCACCTGGAATATACAAGGTATAGACAATAAGGGGACCTGAACCTTATAGGGGAATAAATGTTCTACGAGATTGAAAGGGAAGAGGCAAGCAGGAGGCTCTGGAGCTAGAACCTGGGGTGCCCACTGCTCCTACTTGGTGATCCAGCTTTTCTGGCTGTACAGTTAGAATCTGGCTGGCCACCAGGGTAGCCAGAGGAATGTATCAGCTCTTGTGTATCATCCTAAGCCCTCCCCTGTTATTTGGGGGGATACTCTGCTCCCAGAAGGATTTAAAAATATCTGTATGCCCCTTCAAGCTTTAGACACTTCCATGACACTATTCAATAGCAATTCCTTTATTGTGCTCTTCATGGGATAGCCAAGATGCGTGGGTCTCTTAGGGGAGCTGAGGATCTCTGTCTGCTGCCAGCACTACAGGCACCAGAGGAAGAAGAATCCTTTTTAGACCCTTGCTATCTGGTTAACTTTCTCCTCAGTTTTCCAAAAAACCAAGTCTGCCTCCAGTGCCCCCTGCCTTGTTCCTACAGAATTCCAGGAATATCCTTATGTGGTTTTCCTGCTGCTCTGCATCTCTGAAGCCACACACGGCCTAAAGCCAAATCCAAGACAGGTGCAGCAGTTTAAGCCCAGTTTTTAAGCCCAGCAAAAAGCCAGAGAGCATGGGAGAAAGGGAGATTCAGGTGGCATAATCAGGGAACTAATTTTTTTCCAGGGCTTACACTGGGAAAAGTCATGCTTTCCTAGGAGTTCTTTGGTCACCTGGCCAGCACGTGCCAACTGGTAAGGTTTTTGTCTTGGTAGTGAATCTCTTGGGAACTTGGGTTATTATGGCTATTACTGTCATTAGCAGCTGCCATTTACTGAGAAATTCTAGAGAAACAGGCACTGTGCTGAACCCCTATGTAGGTAATTGGATTTAATCCTCTTCACAAGCACCCTCGGGTAGGCACAATTACATTATTGCCATTTCACAGGAGAGGAAACTAAATCTCAGATTTAGTTACTGCCCCAAGGTGGCATAGTGACCTCATTTACTCCACAGTATGTGGAAGTTTCAGAAAGAAGCACAAGGGGAAGAATCAAAAAAGTCTGTATTTGTATCTAGGCATTTTCTCCTAGATCATTACAGAGATCCGAGTTTCTTTTAAAGGAGTCAGCCTTCAGGAGAAGAAATCTGTCTGTAGAGAGTTCCAGAGAAGCTACTTTTGTGTAGACAATGAACTTAGGGCTCTCTGTTCTGGCTCAAGATGAGTAACACACCTCTGTGCAACCAAGAAGTGTCACCCTGGTGGGCCCGCTGCCATTGACTCCAGCCAGTCAAGTGCCCTGTAAAACAACCAAGCTTCCTCCGTCCCCCAACTTCCCACCTCAGCTCTGCCAAAAGCCCTTCCACAGCTGGGCTCCCTTTTGTCTTAAGTCAAGGAGAAGATCAGCACGTGGAAACACAGAGTCCAGGCAGTGTTGAGAGCAGCCAAGAGGATGTTAAAGAAGTCTCTCAGCAATGAGCCCCTACTGTCTACTTCCTTCTCTGGCTGAACTGCTCAACTGACCCTGAAACTGGCAAGTTCCTGGAAAGACCTGCTCTCTGCCTGTGTGCTGGGGCCAGACGGACCAGAAAGAGGCTTCCTTTGTAAAATTGTAAATACTGTGTCACAGCTGAGCATGTCAGCCCTTCCAGAATACCAAAAGTATAATACGTCCATCACCAGTTGAGGATAAATAACAATTAAAATTCATTCCAATAAAAATGAAGGAGGCTGGGTGCGGTGGCTCACGCCTGTAATCCTAGCACTCTGGGAGGCCGAGGCGGGCAGATTGCTCGAGGTCAGGAGTTCGAAACCAGCCTGAGCAAGAGTGAGACCCCGTCTCTACTAAAAATAGAAAGAAATTAATTGACCAACTAAAAGTATATATACAAAAAATTAGCCGGGCATGGTGGTGCATGCCTGTAGTCCCAGCTACTTGGGAGGCTGAGGCAGGAGGATCGCTTGAGCCCAGGAGTTTGAGGTTGCTGTGAGCTAGGCTGACACCACGGCCCTCACTCTAGCCTGGGCAACAGAAGTGAGACTCTGTCTCAAAAAAAAAAAAAAAAAAAAAAAAAAGAAGGAGACTAGCCCAAAGGTGTATATTTGCATATGCTGAACAGATGACTATGTTTAAAGGGTAAGGTAAAATAACCATATAATTTTAGTTGGCACCAGAATATCTCATAAGGAGAACATTCTTTGTTTAGAAAAATATCTCATGAGCCTCTTAAGATAGAAGGTAAGATCTTGAGGTTATGGGTGTAGCAATGCAAAAGATAGTGAAACACCTATAACATCTATTTGTGTATCAGCTGGTTTCTGAGTAGAAAAGAGACAGAAAGAAATCTCCCCAAAGGCCTGGAGGTGTAGTGCTCCCCAGAACAAGGCAGAGAGTGAAAACCTCTTGGTGGAAATGAACAAAGAACTTTTCAGAACAGTGTGTCTCACATGCAAATTGAAATTGTGTACAGTGATGTGTTGAACTCTTTCTACTATCTTCTCCAAAACTTCAGCAATGATTGCTACCCACAAAACATCCTTGTGTGTAGAATTTCTGTGTATTCAATCATATTAAGTGTCCAGGTCTGTGTTTGAAACAGTACAGAGAAACAAGCATGGGTAGCCCATACCTTCACAAATAAACCAAATTAGTGGGTACAGAAGGCAAAACTATGACCCCAGAACCACCTTCCCTCTTCTCACATTGTATCTTAGGAATCTGAGGAAATCTTACTGACCACAGACCTGGAACAGAAGATGCACCATCTTATCTAGCTCTTGAGCAGCAAGAAGACCCTGATAAATATTTGAGTTACATATAAATATGTAGATGTGTCTTAAACACATGAACATGCAGATGCAGAGTACTATCAGTACACATCTGTGTAAAGTCTTTTTTGCAGTTAACAAAGCTGATATTTAGGTACTGTAGGTAACATTGAACGCTTCCAGGTACTTGGATTACATCTGATCAGGGACTTGTTCATAAAAAACTCTTACGAAAATGAAAAGAACATACTGCAGACTGGGAGAGAATATTTGCAAATCCCACATCTGAAAACTCAATAATAAGGAAACAAACAACCCAATAAAAATGGTTGACATATTGGAACAGACGCTTTGCCAAAGAAGATGTACAAATAGCACATAAGTACATAGAGCTAGTAAAGCCTTCCTTGAGGATTTTTGTTGGTTTAGTGTGGGGGCTGGGCCTAGAAGAAAGGACGGATGGATGGAAAGAACGTGAGCGGGGTGGATGAAGGGTCAGGTGAAAACGCCTGCCTGAAGCTGCTTGTTCGCTGTATGTAAAGGTCAGCTGACCTTTATAGCTGACCTGTATGGAAGTTGTTAAAGAAATTAGCAAACAGCCCTGAGCCTTAGCACGTGTCCTTGGAAATAAGTAGAGAGAGGAACGTGGCTGGGGAGGCCATTTTCTCCTTCAGACTTTGGTCTCTCCCCTTCTCTCTAAACACTATGCGTTTAGAGTAATTATTCATTCCTTCGCTACTGAGCTCAGGAGTGAAAAGCAGCTGCTATGGTTTAGGTCAGATAATGAATGTGAAATGCTTTGATTACAGAGAAACGCTTCCCACCATGGCCCTTTCTGAGGAAAATCCACCAGTTCTCTTGGCCAAGCTCTATATGATGCATGTGAGGTCTGCCCAGCAGAGATGGTAGGGCCCAGATCAATATGGGGTTTTGTCTTGGCTGGCCTGGCTGTGAGACATACAGAGAGAGCCAGCAGTTGGTAGGAGAGTCAGAAGGTGAATGGCACTCAGAACCAGACCTTGCCTATTACAGTTACTTTCTCCAAATCTGTTGCAGTGATGGTTGTGCCTAAAAAATGGACTATTTTATAAGTCCTTTTGTTCTCAACATTAATTGTAGCTTTTTAAATACAAGTTTAATTGCCTGAAATTTCCTAGAATAGTTTAAAACAACCCCCAAACTGGACTAGAAGTGCAGTACAGAATTATACTCTACTAACTTAGTAGGATCAAGTTGATGACTTAACATGTTAATTGACTTGGTGGAGAGTACAGGCAGGGTTATGGATGGATGACCTGACTTGTGGTGTTCCGTACTTACAAATGGGCTCCTGAGATTCCCAATAAGGATAATTTAAAATTAAATAATTAAATTAACAATTTGGAACTAGTTTCTTCCACAGATGTAAACAAACCTGCATGGTATAAGCGGTTTGTTGGAGCAGCATCCAACAAACCAGCAGACTAGCAGCTAGCAGCTAGTCTCATAGGTAGATAGCGAAGCAGCTGATAGCAACACAAGAACACAAAGAATCAGAAGACGCAGAGCCAAGAAAGTTGATGACAAAAGAATTAGCTGAAGCCTTTTGTCTCATTGGAGCAGGATTTGCTAAGCTCGGGGAGCAAGAGCCTAACACTGAGCGGTTTACAAAAGTTTACCGTACAGTTGGTGAGAACATCAGCCGCTATAAGGCCATTTATGATGACAAAAAGAAAAAAGCTGTGCAAACCACCCTAGATACCTTTCTCAAGAAATGGATTTCCGTGGTGAGCTCCCCTCCTCCAGCGACAGAATCAAATCCTGATGCTCTGGCACCATCCCCGTCATCACCTTCCGATTAATGGATTTATGTTAGCTACCTTCTTGCCTCAAAAATGCCACTTCCAGTAAGCAGGACATTGATGCAACATTACAGGTGAGTGCTAACCTCTAAAATTCTTATTTAAAATTTCTCCTATCTTCTACCTAAACTTTTTGTATGAGTTTGTTTTTCTGTTGTTTTTTTGAATTAAAAGAAAATACAATAGTTTCTGTAATTTATTATTATAGTACAGGGGTATTATTATTACAATATTACACTGTATTATTATTACTACACATGGCTCGCATGACTTGCAAAGCTCTTTGTGAGCTTACTTCTGCCCATCTGCACAGCTTCATCTCTTACTGCCTGACTTTTCCCAGTTCATGTTCCAATAATAAGGAACTCGGTTCAGTTCTCTGAACATTTCCTGCTCTCTCATCACTGGGCTTTATGAATTATATTGTGTGTACTGCTTCCTCTGCATGAGCCCGTCCCACCCCCACCAAGTAGTTAATTTCTACCAAACCTCAGGTCTTAGCTTTTTCCTCCAGGAAGGTTTCAGGTAACTCCCCCTTCTATAAATCCTTATAACACCTTGTATACTTTCTCAATATCCATCATGCTCTCTTAAAATTGCTTGCTTATTTCTCTGCCTCTATTATTAGACCATGAAGCGCTATGAGAACAAGGATTTAAGTTTTCTTGTTTACCCTTGTGCCCTAGCTCAGTGCTTGATACGTTATATAGACTCAAGTATTACTTAACTGCCTGAGGAACCAACCTGGTGGTTATAGTGTTGTTAGTGTTGCTATTGTTGTTGTTGTTGTTGTTATTATTACAGTATATGTGCTATTCATCAGGAATCTGAGTTACATTCAAATCCTACCTAAAAGCATTCTCAGGAACGTATCTTGTCTGTAACTGGGAACACCTGTACTCCAGAAACTTGATCACATCAAATAGTTGTCACCAAATCAGCAAATTCTGTTTCAATTGACATTCTATTTTGAAATTCCTGCTTTGCTGTATAATTCCCCATGTAGGGTAGTCTTAGACAATCTGAAATGCATTATTTAAATTATGTCCTCCAACAATTAGCCTAGGAATTTAAAAAATGGAGTCCACTTCAAAAGACCCTTTTAAGAAAGTGAAAAGGCATGTCATAGACTGAGAAAATATATTTGCAAATCTTATATCTGGTGAGTTGTATCAATGCATAAAGAACTCTCAGAACTCAATGATAAGAAAGCAAATAACCAAATAAAAGATGGATAAAACATTTTAACACCTATTTCACCAAAGAAGGCACACAGATGTCAAATAGGATAGGAAAAGGTGATCAACATCATTAGGCATTAGGGTAATGCAAATTAAACCACAATGAGACATCACTATGTGCATCTAAGAGTGGCTAAAGTTAGACTCACCATATGAAGCATTGGCAAGGAGGTAGAGCAACTGGAACTGGAGAGTTACTGTTGTGGACTTTATGGAACTCTCAAAAAATGGTACAAAGGCTTTAGAAAACTATTTTGCAGTTTCCTAAAAAGGTAAACATATACCTGCCATATGACTCAACCAGTTGACTCCCTGGTATTTACCCAAGAGAAAAAAAGCTTGTGTCTATACAAAAATTTGTATATGAATGTTTGTAAGGAGCTTATTTTTTATTTCAAAATATTATGGGGGTATAAATGTTTTTACATGGATCACGTTTGTAATGCTTGAGGCAGGGCTATAAGTGTGCCCATCGCCCAGATAGTGTTCATTGTACCCATTAGGTAGGTTTTCACCCCTACCCACTTCCCCCTGCCCTCTGCTTTATTTCCACTGAGTTTTACTTCCCTCTGTGCACATATGTGCTCATTGGTTAGTTCCAATTTAGTAGCATTGCTTGTTTTTCCTTCCTTAGATACTTCACCTAGGTTAGTGGTCTCCAGTTCCATCCAAATGGTTGCAAAAGACACTAATTCATCCTTTTTATGATTAAGTAATATTCCATGGTATACATATACCACATTTGTTAATCTGCTCATGAATTGATGGGCATGTGAGTGAATTCCACATCTTTGTAATTGTGAACTATGCAGCAATAAACATTCACGTGCATGTGTCTTTTTTATAAAAAGACTTATTTTCCTTTGAGTAGATACCCAGTAGTGGAATTGCTAGATTAAATGGTAGGTCTACTTTTAGTTCTTTGAGGAATCTCCATACTGTTTTCTATAGAAGTTGTACTGATTTACAGTCCCACTAACACTGTATAAATATTCCTTTCTCTCTGCATCCATGCCAGCATCTATTGTTTTTGGACTTTTTAATAAAAGCCATTCTAACTGGAGTAAGGTGATATTTCACTCTAGTTTTAATTTGCAATTCCCTGATGATTAGTGATGCTGAGCAGTTTTTCATATGTTTGTTGGCCATTTTTCTATCTTCTTTGAAAAGCTTCTGTTCATTTTTTTTTTTACCTAGATTTGTATGGGGTTGTTTTTTTCTTGCTGATTTGCTTGAGTTCTTTGTAGAATCTGGTTTTTAGCCCTTTAGTAGATGAATAGTTTGTGAATATTTTCTCCCATTTTGTAGGTTATCTATTTACTCTGTTGATTATTTCCTTAACTGTGCAGAAGCTTTTTAATTTAATCAAGTCCCATTTATTTATTTTTGTTGTTGCTATAATTGCCATTGGGGGTCTTAGTCATAAATTCTTTGCCTAGGCTAATATCTAGAACAGTTTGTCCTACATTTTCTTCTGGAATTATTATGGTTTCAGGCCTTAAATTTAAGTCTTTTATCCATCTTTAATTAATTTTTGTGAGTGGTGAGAGATAGGGATCCTATTTCATTCTTCTGCATGAAGCTATCCAATTTTCCCAGTACCACTTGTTGAATAGGGCTTCTTTCCCCCAGCATATATTTTTGTCTGCTTTGTCAAAGATCAGTTGGCTGTATGTGGATGGTTTTATATCTGGGTTCTCTGTTCTATTCCATTGCTCCATGCCTCTATTTTTGTACCAATAATATGCTGTTTTGACTACTATAGCCTTGTATTATAGTTTGAAGTCTGGTAATGTGGTACCCCAGATTTGTTCTTTTTGCTTAAGATTGCTTTGGCTATTCAGGCTCTTTTCTGGAGCCAAACAAAGTTAGAATTATCTTTTTTAGATCTGTGAAATATGAAATTAGTATTTTGATGGGGATTGTATTAAATCTGTAGATCACTTTTGGTTGTGTGGACATTTTTACAATATTGATCCTACCAATCCATGATCATGATATGTTTTTCTGTTTGTTGTGTCATCTGTGGTTTCCTTCCTCAGTGTATCATAGTTCTCTTTGTAGAGCTCTTTCACCTCCTTGGTTAAGTATATTTCTAGGTATTTTATTTTCTTTGTAGCTATTGTGAATGGTATTGAGTCTTTGAGTTGACTCTCAGTTTGACTGTTATTGTTGCATAGGAAAGCTACTGTTTTGTGTACATTGATTTCATAACTGGAGACTTTGCTAAATTTATTTATCAATTCCAGGAGTCTGTTGGTGGATTCTTTGGGGTTTTCTAGATATAAGATCATATCATCACAAAAAAACAGTAGTTTGACCTCCTCTTTCCTGATTTGGATGCCCTTTATTTCTTTCTCCTGCCTGATTGCTCTGCCTAGGACTCGCAATACTATGTTGAATAGAAGTGGTGACCATGGGCACCCTTGTCTTGTTCTAGTTCTTAGTAGAAATGCTTTCTACTTTTCCCCATTCAGTATGATGTTGGCTGTGGGTTTGTCAATATGGCTTTTATAATTTTGAGATATAGTCCTTCTATGCCTAGTTTGTTGAGGGCTTTTGTCATTAAAGGTGCTGAATTTTGTTGAATGCTTTCTCTGCATCTATTGAGATGATCATATAGGCTTTGTTTTTTGTTTCTGTTTATGTGGTGAATCACATATATTCATTTATATATGTTGAACCATTTTTGCATCCCTGGATTACCCAAACTACTAAATATACATTCTTCTCATCAGCATATGGAATATTCTCCAAGGCTAATTACATCTTAGGCCACAAAACATGTCTCAACAAATTCAAAAAAATAGAAATGATGCCATGTATCTTCTCAGACCACAGTGGAATAAAATGAGAAATCAACTCCAAGAGAAACAGTCAATTCTATACAAAGTTATAGAAATTAAACAACTTGCAGCTGAACAATTATTGGGTCAATAATGAAATTAAGATGGATATCAAAAGATTCTTTGAATTGAACAACAAAGGGGACACAAGTTATCAAAATCTATGGGATTCATCAAAAGCAATCCTAAGGGGAAAATTCATAGCCTTAAATGCCTACATCAAAAAGACAGAAAGGTCACAAATTAAAAATCTAATGACATGTCTGTAGGAACAAGAAAAGGAAGAGCAAACCAAACCCAAAGCCAGCAGAAGAAAAGAAATAACTAAGTTCAGAGCCAAACTAAATGAAATGGAAAACAAAAATAATACAAAGAATCAATGAAGCAAAAAGTTGCTTCTTTGAAAAGATAAATAAAATTGATAGACCTCTTGCTAGATTAATCAGGGATAGAAAAGACCCAAATAAGCTCAATCAGAAATGAAAAAGATATTAGAACTGATACCACAGAAATACAAAACATTGTTCATGAGCACTAATGAAAATCTCTATGCTCATAAATTGGAAAACAGAGGACATGGACAAATTTCTAGAAGTGCACAACCTCCCAAGACTCAATCAGGAAGAAATAAAACTTCTAAATAGACCAATAATGAGAAGCAAGATTGAAGCAGTAGTAAAAAATCTTCTAACCAAAAAAGCCCAGGACCAGATAAGATATATTCACAGCTGAATTTTACCAGACCTAAAAAGAATGGTTGGTACCCATACTGCAGAAATGTTTCCAAAATATCAAGAAGGAGGGAATCCTCCCCAACTCATTCTATGAAGCTGATATCACTTTGATATTAAAGCCAAGAAAAGATACAACACAAAAAGAAAACAGACTAACCTCCTTTATGAATATAGATGCAAAATACTCAGTAAAATACTAGCAAACCAAATTCAATAGCACATCAAAAAAATAATCCACCATGACCATATAAGGAGCTTTATTTATAATAGTCCAAAATTGGAAAAACCTCAAATGTCCATCACAAATGAATGATTAAAGAAAGTGTAGTACATCCATAAAATGGAATACTATTCAGCAATGAAAAGAAATGAAACACAGCAATATGGAAGAATATCCAAATAATTATGTTGAGTATAAGAAGATAGACCATTGAAAAGTTCTATATTGTCCCATTTTATATAACATCCCAGGAAGGAAATTTATATTAATGGATATTTAGGTTGCTTCCACCTTTTGACTATTATAAATAATACTGTTATGAACACGGGTGTACAAATATCTATTCAAGACCCAGCTTTCACTTCTTTGGGGTATATACCCAGAAGTGAAATCACTGGATTGTATGATAATTCTATGTTTAATTTTTTGAGGAATCATCAAAGCAACTATTTTTAAATTGTATCTTCATAATGGAGATATTTGTAATAATTGTATAATGCAGACACAACAGCAATAGCTACATTTCTTGAGGACTTTCTGCCAGGGATTCTGCTTAGAGTGTTCTATATATCCTCCTGAGGACCTGATCAGGAAAGTATTGTTCTCTCCTTTTATTCATGATAAAACTGAGGTTCAATAGGGTTAAGTAACTTGCCCAAGTCCACAGCACGTAATGAAGAGAGACATATTTAGAACCAGAAACCAAACTCTTCACTACTTGTAATTATCTACTACCACCCAAAATGTTATTTTTATCTGACTACATATCATGAATATTGTGATTTAGAGAAGGACCAAGAAGCTCTATTGCCTGGTGCCTCACACCATGGCATTACAGGTCCTGCCTTTGCACCAAGTGCAGCACTAACCTCCAGTGGCTGGTGGGGACTTTTGCAGAAAGGGCTGATGTCCTCACTCAGCAGTTGGTCCCCCTTTCATCCCAATTCACACCCCTCTCAGACTCTTTCTCTCTTTCCCTCCCCACACCCAACCTTTCTCTGGAGAGAATAGCAGGAAATTCCCACTGCTCCCTTCAAGACTCTACTGAGAATATTTTCTCTAAGGGTTGCTGTAAGCAGCTGTCTGAATCATGAGTCATCATCTTCCCTGGCAAAGCTTCATTTCCTTCTCTCAACCACTATGATTTTATCCCCATACTAGCAAGAAGGCTCTGCGTGCAGTTTCCCTCTCAAGTCTGACACAAGCTGCTTTTGTTATCTCGTAGGAATTTTAAAAACTAAAATGGCCTACAGTGTTTAATGGAAATACACAGCAAATTTCTCTTTCTCTTCACTTTTTAATTTCTTTGCTCATTTTCTTTTTTGTGAAAACCTAGAGGTAAAACAAATAATGTTCAAAGCAGAAGATGACTTACTAATCCAGAAATACATGAATTGAAAACCTATGAAAAGTACAAATATTTTTAAAAAGCAAAGTTTGCTATATCATAAGGGAAAAAGCACAGGGCGTGAAGTAATACAAACCTGAGAGCTAATGTAGGTTTTGCCACTTCTAGCCATATGATCTTGGGCAAGTTATATAAATTGGAAATAACCATACCCCAAACTCTTCAAGATTGTTGTGAGAAATAAATGCAATAACAGGATGTATGACTTGGTCCGGCACAGGGCCTTGCCTATAGAAGATGCCCAATGGTTAACTTAACTAAAAGTGAATAAAAAGTATAGAAATTTCTTACAAAAAAATAGATGGGCTTCTGGAACACTCTTCCCTAAATCCTATACAAAAGGCAAATTCTTAGTAACTAGATAGTTTATAACAATGTTGTTCTTGTAATGGGATCTAAATGAATGTCATTTTTTCCAAAGTCATTTTACAGATATTGGGAAGGCATGTTCAGCATCTATGATTACAAAATATAAATAAGACATTTCTAAAATTCCCATTTCAACATTTCCATAAGTGAGCCCTGGAAGGTTATCTAAGGAGCAAGACCAATTGTTTCACAAATATTCGAAATGTCAAGAAAAAAGAGGGGTAGGACACACAGCCTCAGGGTGTGGGGAACAGTGATCAGGAAGGAGAATCAGTCTCTGTTGATCTCAGATGATGTATTTGAACTGTGTTCAGCTCTTTACACATTACACTGGACATCTCTTGCTGCCTGTCTGGCATCTAGGGCCAACACCTGTTGTGGAAGTCAGGGAGTGACCAACTCTGGGAATAGGCATCTTACCCAGGCTGGACCACTAAGAACACTAGCATCTCCATGGCCACCATGACTGGTCAGAGTAGACATATGACCCCAAAAGAGCCCATGAGAGTGACAGGAAGAATACTTGCTGGAATGCTAGGGGAAAGGGGGAAGTGGCAGCTGCCTGGTCCAGTGTAAGGCGACAGCCATATCCAACTGTGTGGCTTGTGTCCAGCACACCTCTAGATGGTGCCCTTCTGGGATAAGCCTGACTTATACCACACTGGAAGATATGCTTAAAGAATAAAGTCAACTCAGTTTAACAATAACCCATAACCCTTGGACCAACTTAAAGGACAGCAGGTGGGAAAAATAGTCAAAGATACATTTCTGAAAATATTGTTTTAGCCATACCTGAAACCAGGTAAATTCCTAAAATGTTTCTGAGACTTGAAATAGGGTTAAAGGGGACTGGAAAATAAACTAGAAACCTACCCACCTACTCACTAACATCTCTCAGCTTTTGAAGCAATTCACCTGTATGCTTCTTGACCCTAAATTTGCAATTTGCTCCAGATCTGCCCATCCTTAGAGGTATGCAAATCCCATGCCTGACTGGCCCCTTCCTTGCCCTTCCTGTGTGACTAATTATGGTCAGCAATTTATAAAGCTGCCTACAACCTCATTAATGAGTGCTTTAAACTGGGGTTCAGCTGAATCTCTAGAGGAAGGTAACTAGGGCTTCAGAGTTAAACTTCCTTCACATTTCTATTTAAAAGGTGTGCCCTAGAGACATAGATTTGTCCTTCAATAAACATTTCCTTTGTGTGCACTGCCCTATGCTAAGCACTGGACACACATACACAAACAAGATATGGACAGTCTTCTCAAGAAGTTCATTTTCAAGTGAAGGAAACAGATAAGTATATGACTAAAGATGATAGCATGATGATAAATGTCATTCTAACACCATGAGCAATTTCCTATGGAAGCCCACATGAGAGTATGATTTATTCTATCTGATGGGATTTGAGCAGCCTTCACAGAAGAGTTAATATTTAGACTTGAAGAGATAGTAGCATTTTAAAATAGGAGAGAGGTCATGTCAAAAAGGAGGAAAATCTGAACAGAGTCATGAAAACACATGGCCTGTTCAAGCAATGCCACAAAGTACAGTGCAACTAGACAAAATGTATTAGGTAAAAGTGGGAAGGCAATGAAGCTGAAATTCAAGTTGGGATGGATGCTGAGGGTCTAGAGAGCTGGGTTTTTAAGTTAAGGAATAGCAGGGTCAAACCCCTGTTTGAGACAGGAGCCTCTGGCCACAGCTGGAAGGGCAGTTGGAGCAGCATGAGCCTGGGGGTGGAAAGGCTACCCAGGGTCTGAGCAGCAGGGGTCAGTTTATAGACACATACTATCAGAATTCAGTTCTTTGTAAACCTCTCAGCCTTAATATGCCCTTTTCTCTTCATGTTCACAATTTAACTCCACAGAGATAAATTTTTGAAAAGATGGAAATTACAAGTGTCAATCAGACTGAGAAGCAATAGTTGGTGTTGCGATGAACCACTTGCATAGCCACAGAACCTCTTCTCTAGTGGCAGAGTGTATTAGTTTCCTAGGGCTGCTGTAACAATGTACCACACACTAGGTAGCTTAACACAATAGAAATTTACTGTCTCACCATTCTGGAAGCTACAAGACCAAGATCAAAGTGTCTGCAGAGTTGATTCCCTCTGAGGGCTGTGAGGCAGAGTCTGCTCCATGCCCCTCTCCTAGCTCCAGGTGTTTTGCTGGCAATCTTTGGGGTTCCTTGACTTCTACTGCATCACCCTGATCTCTGCCTTCATCTTCAATGGTGCTTTCCCTGTGTGTGTGTTTGTGTCCAAATTTTCCCTTTTTGTAAGGACACCAGTCATACTGGATTAAGGGTCCACTCTATTCCAGTATGACCTCATCCTAATTTATAATATAATAGCAACCCTATTTCCAAATAAGGCCACATTCTGAGGTATTGGGGATTAGAATGTCAACATATGACTTGGGAGGGTGTGGAAGAGACACAATTCAACCTATAACATAAGATGAAATGCCCCTTCCTCTTCTCACCTAGGTATTACTTTGTGTGTTGGGGTGTGTGGGGCATGAGTATCAACTCTTCTGTCGAGTTTTGTCCTGAATGAAGGTCTCCTCTTTCCACCCCAGCTTCCTCAAGCTGCAGTAGGAGGAAGCTGGGACACAGACAACTGCAACTTTCTTTAAAATATGGCTATAAAGCCAAAATGAAGGCCAAACAACTAAAATTCCATGGAGACATTATGTTAAGTGAAACAAGCCAGGGACAGAGAGACAAATACCACATGATCTCATTTATATGTGGAATCTGAAACAGTAGATCTCATAGAAATAGAGAGTAGAATGGTGGTTTCCAGAGGCTGGGACAGTTGGGCAGGGGGTTGGTGGAGGATGGTTGGAGGAATGTTGGTCAAAAGATACAAAATTACAGTTAGATAGGGGGAATAAGTTCAAGAGATCTATTGTACAGCATGGTGACTGTAGTTAGTATGATATATTATATTCTTTGTTTTTTTTGATTTTTTTTTTGAGACAGTCTCATTCTGTTTCCCAGGCTAGAGTGCCATGGTGTCAGCCTAGCTCACAGCAACCTCCAACTCCTGGGCTCAAGCAACCCTTCTGCCTCAGCCTCCCAAGTAGCTGGGACTACAGGCATGCGCCACCATGCCTGGCTAATTTTTTCTATATTTTTAGTTGGCCAATTATTTTCTTTCTATTTTTAGTAGAGACAGGGTCTTGCTCTTGCTCATTCTGGTTTTGAACTCCTGACCTTGAGCAATCCGCCTGCCTGGGCCTCCCAGAGTGGTAGGATTATAGGTGTGAGCCACCATGCCTGGCCTTGATATATCGTATTCTTGAAAAATGCTAAGAGAGTGGATATCAAGTGTTCTTACCACAAAAATAAGAACTATGTGAGACAATGCATTTGTTAATTAGCTAGATCTAACCATTTCATAATATTTTTATACTTCAAAATATCATGCTGTATATGATAAATTCATATATCTGTAAAATTAAAAAATAAAATTACATGGAAATCTTCAAAGGCTATTAGAATAATTTCTTCCATTATATTTACTATAAACTTTATAAATACTTTAAAACACAATATATTTGGGGAATTGGCTCTAAACCAACTGGCCTCTATTGGCACATGTGGATCTTTGCATCTACTGAGGAAGGATGGTCCACATATAGGGAAAGGAGGAACATTCTATATTAGCTTCTTCCTCTTCAGGCTGCAAACTGGTCTCTCTTAAACCCCAACATAGTTTTGAATCCCATGGCTTAATTTTTTACTGTTAAATCATACCTCTGAAATAGCAAATGTGGTCTGCATGAGAGAGTCATCTTCTATTTTCCTAAATTTCCTATTATTTCTTATGGCCTAATTGGACTTATTAAGCTAAGAGTACTCAACCTGTCTGGGCTACATTATAATATTTTCTGTAAGGACTGGCAAAGAAGAGTTCATTCTCAAATTGCTTCATCCTAAAACCTTGGTTTCACCTCAGGCTCTTGTTGGCTTGGGATGTATGTGTGAGGAGGGAGGTGGGAGAAGTAGACAAACCATGTTGCATCTATTTCCTGTGTAGGACTTGCTTAGCACAAATGCCTGGCATATAGTAATTCTCTTTGCAAGCAACTGTTTTCTACTGTTCTCTTGCTGAAATATACGTGACTCTAATTACAAAGTCCACCCATCTCTATCCAAAAAAAAAATTTCACAAAATCTGCATAATATCCCTGATAACTCAATTATTCTCTTCTATGTAGTTAAAAACCAACAATGTGGTCAAGTAGTTGGTCAATAAGATACAACCTAGCACAAAGTCTATGGGTATCTCAAACATATTTGTAGTATGAGAAAAATGGCCTAGTCTCTTATTGTCTACCTGTATGTCTGATAAACTTTCTGTCTTTCATTGCACAGTTTCACAGACATTATTGCCTAAACTCAGCCTCACGCAGGAAATCTCATTAGTTGTATACTTCTAGGCCAACTTCACTCTCTATCTCCTGGTATACCAGCCATATAAACACCAAGATGAAAAAGATGACAGGGACAATATTCTGTCTTTAGATGTCTTATCACACGGAGCTGTTACTAGTCCCTAATGAGCCCCTGTCCCCTTTTCGATCCTTGCTTCTCTATCTGATCATTACTTGGGAATGTAAAAACACAGGCAACCCATTGGATGAGTAATTGGGGACACTTAGGACCAAAAAGCCTTCTAAAGGTTCTGAGCGAGGATGGTGGGCTATCACGCTGTGATAACTCCCAAGGAGACATCATCCACTCATCAGCAACAACTTTTTCACTAACAGTCTTAATACTCTCCTGATTTTTTCTTCTCTCTTTCACTCTCCTCTCCCTTTCTCTCAGTTTGATAGAAGTAATAAATGGAAATAACACAAAGAGAAAACAGTTGGGGAGTGCAGCAGTGGAAGAACAATTTACAATTCTGATATTTTGACCTTAATGAACTGCTATCATTGATCAACCAGAAGAAGACTGTCCCATGGAACCCATTGTCAGTGGCACCTTGCTGTGATAGTAAGTGGTTGCCTATCTGGTTGTGTGTGAAACACAGTTTGCCTCCAAGTAAAGAATGGCCCAGCAGTGATCTCATGAAACCAAAGTAGAAAGAAATAAATTTTCATAGATTTTTTTCCCCCAGGTCTGACCACACAGTAATAAGGTTTGCAGGTGTTCCAAAACAATGATCTTCAACTAGCTGCGTTATTATTTCCCTCCTGGCCAAATAGCTAACCCAGGAGCACATCACCTAGTCACAGTGCTGTCTGCATGGATCTAATCTTTCTCAATACAGCCTTTGAATTTCAAAAAATAGACGTGTCAAAATGAAGATTAGACATTTTGTGCTCAGATATCTGAGCACTAAAAACTTGAGTAAGTTGCTTTAAGTGGTGGGGTAAATAGCAGAGGCAAGATTCCAAGATATGCAAAACTTTAATTGGCTCAGGTAATGGTACTATTTAGCAGCTGCTTTCATTTATTAAGAGAAGTGACTGTATTTAGGACACATTCATCTGAGTGACAATTGAGAAATTCTTAATTTTCTGTGTATTTGTTTATACAATATTCATTCTACACATGTGAATTGGACAGTTTATCTCATATAAGACATTAGAGACACAAGGCATGTCCTTAGTGAGCTCAGTCTTGCTGGAGAAGATGATCAGTTACAAGGCAAGATAAGTGCATTCACAGAAGTATGAGAACTGCTGAAGTACAGAGAATGGAGACAAGTCCTTCTTCACACCCATGACTGAGTTCTTTAGCTGAGGGAGCAGATACTCAATCACAAAAGGCCAACCTGGTTTGACCATAGCGATGAGCCTGCCTTCTCTACCACGGCCTGCTCAGGCCTTCGTCACTCCCACCCAGTAATCCACATGCTCTTAAAGAACAGAGGAGGATTTCAGCAGACAACCTAAGGACACTTTCAACTGTAAGTGAGAAAAACTCAACTTCATCTCTGGGAGGCCGAGGCGGGCGGATTGCTCGAGGTCAGGAGTTTGAAACCAGCCTGAGCAAGAGCGAGACCTCGTCTCTACTATAAATAGAAAGAAATTAATTGGCCAACTAATATATATACAAAAAATTAGCCGGGCATGGTGGCGAATGCCTGTAGTCCCAGCTACTTGGGAGGCTGAGGCAAGAGGATTGCTTGAGCCAGGAGTTTGAGGTTGCTGTGAGCTAGGCTGACGCCACGGCACTCACTCTAGCCTGGGCAACAAAGCGAGACTCTGTCTCAAAAAAAAAAAAAAAAAAAAAACTCAACTTCAACCATGTTGGGTAATAATGGGATTTATTAGAAGGATGGAATTGCTCATAGCATCTCAGCAATTGTTGCAGGAAGCTTGGGGATCTCAGGGGCAGGAACTGAAGACTCAGCTCAAAAAGAAATCTTTTCTCCCTCTTCTCATTATTCATCTCCCTGAGTGAGAACAGGGGGTGGGGGGCACTAGGCAACTCAGGAATCTACTCTTACTGCTCCATGATCATATGTATATATTTTACATATATTATTGCTAACCCTTGAGTTGCTATAGCATAGCAATGTCATTGTTTTTGAGAAGAGGAAACAATAGTAGGGAATTAAGTAATTTTGCTGTAAGTTAAGTGGTTGGTAAAGAGCAGGGGAAGAATGCAAAGCCAGGTTGGTCATTTTGATTCCACAGCTACTTCAATGCACCACAGTGCCCATCACCGTGTGTTGAATGAGTGAACACATGAAAACAGAACTTGTAGATCTTAGGGAAAGGTAAACCTTTTCCAAATCCCCCTTGGTTCCACTCTGGGCAGGTTTCATCCAACCTACTGGCTGCCAATAATTTCATCTCACTACACAAGATCCCCCCAAACTGAGACAGCTCCAGCCAAAAAGAAACAAACAATTCCAATGACTCTGATTATTCTGCTTTTGATGGGTGGAGACTGCTTCCAGCAAGATCACCAAGGGCTTCCCCAGAAGAAACACGTCATGAGAGATGGAGGAGTCTGGGCTGGCAACTGAGAACCACACAAGACAGGAGAAAGCATCTTCTGGGCACTTTAGATGACTTACATTTCATCTCTCTAGACCCAATCCCCCTCACTTTTGGGATGTGCTTTGAAAATAATGAATAAATGTGAACATATACTTAAAAACTCCAGCCCTGGGAGTCCAGGTCTATAGTGGCACAGAACCATTACAGCTAACAAAAATAGTCAAGGTGGGGGGACATCCTCTTATCCTCTCTAGCTCCCGAGAAACTTTGACTGGTCCTACAGTGGCTACTGGCCAAGGCACTGCAGCAGGAACAGCAGGACATCTGACTTGGCAGTGCTATCAATCTGCAATAGCAAAAAGAGAAGCAAGAGACGGCCCAAGAGAGACTCATCAGATACTCCAGATATCTATGTTTGTACAACTTGGAAGAAAAACTGACTTTTTGGAGCATCTGAGCTACATGAAAGAAAGGGAGTACCCCAGCAGAAAGGGTGAAACACTCTAGTTTATACAAAGCTTGAGCCAATTAAGTACAAAAAGAGATGTGAAGTTATCCTGATTCAAGATGGTAGATATTCTCCCTCTTTAACTTCTTCCTGTTCCCAACAGCTCTTTGAAATAACAGTAAACAAGTTATTAGGGAGTCAGTCGTGACATATTATCTAATGAGGATTAAACAAGAAATAGGGATTCAAGTATATCATTTATACTTACATTTATTCCACAAGTACATTGTTTTATTATACTTATAAAGTTACCAATGAAGAATGAAAATACTATTAGGAATGTATTCAGCTACAAGTAATGAATAGCCTTATTAGCAATCACTTAAACCAAAAGAGGTTTATTTTCTCCACCTACAAAAATTCCAGATGTGTAGGGCACAGTGGCTCACACCTATAATCCTAGCACTCTGGGAGGCTGAGACAGGAGGATCCATTGAGGTCAGGAGTTCGAGACCAGCCTGAGCAAGAGCGAGACCCCGTCTCTACTAAAAATAGAAAAGTTAGCCACGTGTGGTGGCACATGCCTATAGTCCATGCTACTCAGGAGGTTGAGGCAGGAGGATCGCTTGAGCCCAAGAGTTTGAGGTTGCTGATGAGCCAGGCTGATGCTATGGTACTCTAGCCCAGGTGACAGAGTGAGACTCTGTCTCAGAAAAAAATATCTAGATGTAGGCAGTCAGGCAGGCCAGCTTTTCAACAATGGTGCCTGGGACTTTACTCTGTCTGCTTCGTCATTTGTGTGTATGTGTGTGTCACTCTTATAATTGTCAACTCATGGCCATAACATGACTGTTATACCTGTAAGCATCACCTCCACATTCCATCAAAAGTAGGAGGGGTGTTACCTGAATTGGAAAAGCAGGTGTTCTCTCAGAGTTCCCCATTTTCCAAATGGAAGGAGTGTGGGTGTTTATAGCTGGACATATTGCCTCTGTAATAAGGAAAAAGAAGAAATGGAAAATGAGTAAAAGTTTAAAAAAAACCTGTAACAATATTCAATGAAATCTTGGAGAAAAGAAGAGGTGTATGCAGTCATATTAATAAATATTTACAATATTTTAAAAGTTACAGTCTAAATTGATAAATCAATAAATAAAGATTATGGTAGATTATTTAGGATTATAGGGCTTATAATAAATGGTAAAGGAACATATATAGTAAATGCTAAAAGAAAAGAAAGGAAATTAACAGGTAGGTTGCCACTTTAGATTGGAAGTGGGATGGTAAAGTGGGAGAGGATGCTTTTTCCTTTAATTGCATTATTTCAATCATTTTAATCATTTTTTATACTATGTGTATGTAATAAAGTAACAATAACTGTATATCTACAAATATATATGATATACAATAACTGTATATCATACAAAAGTATGAACTTGTTTTGCAGTTCAAGCAGGTGAAAACAGAATAGATTTGTTATAAATGTACCTAACACCTGTGCCGAACATGTAGTATATGCTCAACAAATATTTGTGAATAAAAAATAAATGTTTTATAAAATTATTATTATTATTTTTTTTATTTTTAAATAAAAAGTAAAACTAAATATTTAATCACTCCAAAAAATGATCATGAAAGAATGACAAAAGTTAAAATATATGATGCTCTTCGATTTAATGAGTGCTATCTAGGACTTTTCATTGGTGCCACACTATATAGAAAGAGAAAAATAATTGCTCCTGAGTCAAGAAAGTCAGTTCCTTTAATATCCTTTCTTCTCAGTTCTTCCATCTGTAAAATGAGAATAAGAATACCCTTTTAAATTTATTTTACAGGGATTTTTTTCTAGAAAGATGTAGGAAACTATTTGTGTAAAGCACCATCAATTAGCCTTGAAAAGCAACCAATAGTCATTAACTCCATGCTTTAAAAATAACAAATACCCAACATTAGTATAAGAAACAGGCATTAAATACAAAAATAATATAACTTTCAGGTTATATTTTTTGAGATATTAAAATATTTAGCAACTGGCATAATAGTGGAGGACAACAGAAAATAACTACCCAAAAGCCTTAAAACTGTATATTTTCTTTGATTCATCAATTCTGTTTCTAGAATTTTATACCTAAGGAAATAATTAGACAAATTTTGAAAAGTTGCTATACAGGGATGTCTATTGGTGTAGACTTTGTAATACCCCAAATTTGGGAGAAAAACATAAATTTCTAACCATAGAATATTAATTTAAAAAATTCTGTAGTTTCAAAATGCAATACTAGGTAGACATTAAAAACAATTATGCTAAATCTCCACGTATTGACTTGGAAAGTATTCCATTGCCAATGTATTGTTAAGCGACAGATACATTTTAAAACAATAAAATTGATGTGAGAAAATATATACAGATATTAATAGAATAAAGCCTAGAATTAATACACTAAAATAGTAGAGTATCTCTGAGTGATAACTTTATAAATAGATTTATTTTCTTCTTTGTATTTTTTTCTGAATATTGAACACATTCAGTAGCAGGTAATGACTTTTATATTCACTTAGTAATAATAAAGCTATTTCAGTTTTGAAGACTAAATTTATTATCTCCATCTTATCACAATCCTAATGAGTCATTTGCCCTAGTTGTATCCTGACATTCCATTTACCACACATGTCCCTGACAAGATAACTGAGAGGATGAAAATAAGCTCTATTCGATATAGTTATAAGCCCCAATTTAATTTTTGAGAATTACATAATGGTACTACTTTGTACCTAGATGTAATTTTAAAACATGATTACCCACTCATAAACCTTTACCGTTAGTATGAAATGCACTGGATTGGGATGTAGGAGGTTTCAGGACCCCTCCTTTCTCAGCCACTAGCTTGTTTGGGCAAATTGCTCTACAGGATGTCTTAGGGGCCCATTGGGGGTTTCAAAAGCTAGAGCCTCCATGAATTTTACTTCTATCACTCAAAGATTTAATATTTTATCTGGTTTCTATCTCTCTTTAGGATTATAAGCAAATGTAAAGGACTTTTCCTACTGGTTTTTATAGATCTAAAACAGAAAGCCTAGATTAAAAAACGTCTATATTTGAATTTTCACTCCAACACTTTATAAATTGTGTGACCTTCGACAAATCAAATCTCTCAACCTTTCTGAGGTTCAGCTTCATCACCTTAAAAATGGGCTAATCAAATTATCTGCCTCTTAAGATTTAAGGAATGTGATATTACACCTAAATCCCTTGGCACAATTCCTAATACATAGGAAGTGCTTGACAAACGTTAGCTGTTGTCATTGTTGGCTACATCAGTTACTAACTTTTGCCCAAACAAAGACTGAGCCCTCATAATAAGAGAATATATAAGATTGAGAAGAGGAAAACTGAAGTTTTGTTAAATATAAACAGATTTTCATGTTGATGATAAGTTGGAATTTATTGAATTGATGGAAAAAAGGAAGAGACGGTTTCCTGCTTACCAACAAAAGAATTCATAACACACAAGAGCTTAGAGTCATCTTTTCTTATCATTAGTAAAATCATTTGTTTTAAATTGTTGAACAGCAACTACAACTTGTAACGCTGTAATGAAGTCAGCTCTTTGTTTCATAATAGTTAAACAATGATTTAATTAAAGCTTTTAGTTCAGTAGACTCTTTATATATTTCCATTCCAATAAATTGCATTTACACAGTTTTAATATCCAGGCTTGTACAAAGATTGCCTGTGATTTAAATAAACACAGTTGTTTTTTTTTTAAAGCAGCACTTGAAAGTGCTCTTGTAATTCAACCCCCAAATTCTGAATTTCAGAGGGAGAGTAGGGGATTTACCAAATATGTGATGAAGAATCATGTTTTCATGTTCTTTCATTTTGGCAGGAACTCTTGTTTCAATTGAAAACATTCCCTTACTATTACGGAAACCCAGAGGGCAATCATGAGTTAAGACCTGGAAAATAAAACTGAGAAAGAAGACTAGAATAACATGTGGTTGTCATTTTCAGGGCCACAGAGAGGGGAAGTGGTTTTCCACTGCTAGCTAAGCAAAGGCAAGCACACGTAGCACATTAACGTGGAGAGTGGGCAGTAAAAATACAAAGATGGTGGTTCACCTTTTTCGTTTACAGGGAAGCAGGTGCTGACTGGCTCTGCAATTAAGGTTGTGTAGTTTAGGATCTTGATGGCATTTCACATTTGAGATAATGATTTTCTATTTCCATCAATGACCTCCCACAACCACCCTGAAAGCTGTTTCCATCTTGCTTTCTCAGGCTCCTCTTGCGTAAAGATGAACATTAGTAAGTTGTAGGTGGGACTTCCCCAAGACCACAATTAGCAGTTCAGTGGGGAATCACTATCCCTCAATTTTCTGTCTTAGAAATGATTGTCTGTCCATGACAAAAAAATGGCAGTGTTTTTGTTTTACAGGCCCAGGTTGTAAAAATAGTATTAATCTATAGAAATCACTGTCATTCCTTCAGATTCCTCTATAGTTTGTGGTCACCTTTCCTGACTTTCTTCTTGAATCTCCCCTTAGCCACCCCAGACTTAAATTCTGATTCATCCATGCTCAAGCAAACAAGACACATAAGACATCTTAATATTTACATGGGGATGGCAACTCGCCTTCCTCCCAAACCCATGTAGTCATTGCCAGCTGATTACAGCACTCTTCCATCTAGCCCAGGCGAAGCCTCAGGACCCTTCTTCCTCCAGAAAATTAGTACCAATTGATTTGAGATGAAACCTCTTTGTCATCTCTAATTTAGAGCACAGTCCTGGTAACCTTATAGCTCCTTCAGCCAATAACATTGCCTCTGCCAGCTGTGCAGTCCTGGGTGCACTTGTTAACTTCCTGAGATTGCCTTTTCTCACCCATAAAATGAGAATGATATAATTGCTCCACATTGAGTCTGTAATAGATACTGTATATAAAATCATTATGCAACCATATAGAATGATTGTTAATATCTTTAATATTATATGATAGTTTTTTATTCCACTCATTTTAATTGTTTTCATCATGACTAGGTTTTCCCTTTGGAAAATCCTGGTCTGCCTGATAGACATTGGTGCATCATCTAGCATGGTGCCCACACACAATTTCTCAATCTATTTTACCTCCTCATCTTTCTTTACTCACTACTAGTAATGTTACTTGTTTATCAACAGTTGGTATTCACAGTGTGTTCACACTATAATCTGCCCCCATTAAATAAATTGCAAAGCATAACATCTCAAAGAAGGATTTTAAAACAATGTCTTGATTGGTTTCACTACCTATTTATCCATGGATGTCTGTTCCGTTCTTGCCCTTGTGGTGGGGGCAGCCAGGCCTTCCCCTCCCTAATAGGGCAATTATGGTGATGCTGTAGCTGAGGAGGAGGAGGAAAAGGAGGAGGATGGTGATAGTGGCCACTATAGTAATAAACACTGATTGAGCACTTCCTCCCAGCCAGTCACTAATCTTTATAACAACCAGATGTGATAATATTATCTTCACCTTAGACATTAGGCTATTAGCACAGAGGTTCAACAACTTGCCATGCTAGAAGGACTTTGAAATTCATGTTTGTGATAAAATATAATTAGCTAAAACAAAGCCTTGAAAACCATACCAAATACCCAAATAAGCATTTCACCCAGAAAGAGTCATCCTTGAGTGAAACAAGGACAAGCAGCATGTGTAACTGCAAATAAAGGCAATGACATCCACAGCTTTGTTTTCATTTATCTGATGGTTGATCTTTCATAGAGGATAGTTTATATCCACCACAATTCTAAAATTAAATGTATATATCACCGTCCAATGACACTACAGAGTTTTTGTTTATGATTAAAAAGCAGTAAAGTGGAAAAGACCACGAAAAACCAGGAGTAAGGGATCTTGAAATCTCATTCAAGAACAAAGCTCCCACAGATATATAAATTTGGAGATGTGGAGTTTGTGCAATTAAAGGTGATCCATATGCAAGCTCTGTCTTACAGGAAGGAAGAGCAGTGTGAAGGGGCTCACTATGACCACCTGGAGCTTGCTGGTTTGGGCCTTGGTGCTTCTTCCCACCACTGCTGCCTTCTCTCTGGACTGTCACTTTCGAAGTCACAAGGGCAACTGGGAGATTTTACAACATTTAGAAAGCCTAGGAGGAAAATTTCATCTGCAATATCTAAAGGGCAGGAGCAACTTCAGATTCCTCTTTTCAAAAACTGACCAGTTTCCAAAGGAAGGTGCTTTCCTTGCCTAGAAAGAGATGCTGCAGCAGACCTTCAACACTGTCAGCCTGAATGTCTCCCAAACCTTTTGGAATGAAAGCAGCTTAGAGAGATTCCTTAGTGGACTTTATCAGCAAATGGAGAAGACAGGGGTGTGCTTGGAACAGAAAATTGGGCAGAAGAGTCATTCAGCCTCACAAGGGAGAATATCATAATTGGACTACAGAATTATTCCCAAGGGATCCATAGCTACTTATAAGACGAAAAAACGTAGCAGATGTGCCTGGGAGATCGTCCGTGTAGAAATCTGAAAGAGTCTTCTATTTATTGAGCAGCTCACAAGAAGACTCCAGCACCAAGCAACAGGTCAGTTACATAAACAACTAATATGGAGTTGGTGACTAGTGTCATTTAAAATGTCTCCTCAAATCATTTTGATATTTCTAAGCCATTTTAAATTTAGTTTTTGTGACTTAGGGTAATATTTTCTGTCAATTTTCTGGATTAATAAGATTATTCTTATTTTCAAATACTAATTTATCAATGTATTATAAATTAATTAAATATTTAGTATTCAATCCCTATATTTGATGATTTTATATTTATATATAAAATATTTTTAAAATTAAATATATTCTTTTAGCTTTTACAATCAATGTCTTCTTCTAAATTCAGTATTTTTATAACTTTGCTCAAAGAGTGATCTTCAGATTGCTTCATTTGACAGACAAAATATTTATCATAAATGATCATCACCACTCAGAAGCAAACACTATCTTTTAAAAGCAGACACATGATAGTGGGACCATCAGCCTAATAAAGAAGATTGTGGCTATGAATAAAAATTTGGCAGTTTCTGTTCCTAATAAGTCCTAAACTTGACCTGAGGAAATAGGAAGAAGTGTTCCATTCTGATACCACCCCAATGCTGAGCATGCACATCTCATATTCTGTATATTTTATGTGGTTTCCTAAAAGAATGAGAACCAAAAAAAACGGTATAGGATAAAGATGACAGCAGATAAGAAAGGGACAGAAAGAGAATGTCTTAGTCAGTTTGGGCTGCTATAACAAAATGCCATAGACTGGGTGGCTTATAAACAACAGGAGTTTATTTCTCACAGTTCTGGAGGCTGGGAAGTCCAAGATAAAGGTGCCAGCAGATTCAGTGTCTGGTGGGGGCCCACTTATGGTTCATCGACAGCTGTCTTTTCACTGTTGTCACTTGGTGGAAGGGAAAACAAGCCCTTTTGGCTCTTTTTTATAAGGGCAGTAATCCCTTTCATGAAGGCCCCACTCCCATGACTTAATCACCTCCCCAAAGGCCCTACTTCCTAACACTATCCCCTTAGGGGTCGGGAGTTTAACATATGAATATTGGGGGGCGACACAAACTTTCAGGCCATAGCAGGGAGAAAGGCGAGGCAGGGCCCCTGGAGTCACACTCCTACCGGCTCCCCCACGGTGGCAAGTAGAGAAAGGCCCCAGAAGATGCCCACCCCCCATTTTTACACCTCATGTTGCCTCACCCCCAGCTGAATTCCCTACCCAGTGTGTGTTCACTCAGTGTTGTCGGCAAGCCTATGTGAAGCTTGGGACCACATTCTCAGTATCACAATTTATTCAGTGTTTTTGTTTTTCTTTTCCTGTTTCTAGGTAAAATTGACTACGAAGTAACTCCAGTTTTAAAAATAGAGTGAAAGATTCTCTTCACTGACCAGAGCAATTGAATGAGAAACAAAATGATTGTTTAGCTAACAAGGATAACTTTCTTTACGTAAGAAACCAATTATTTACAATTGTACATGCAAATTACTCTGGGGGAAGTTTGCATTTAAACGTACTAACATCATTATTTAAAGAACTCTACAATAACTTATTTAAGAAAATGAAGAAATATTTCAAAAATGTTACCCAGATTTGATTATTACACATTGTATGCTTGTATCAAAACCTCACATGTACTCTATAAATATATATAACTATTACATATCCATAATTTAAACTAATTTTTAAGTAAAAAATTGCTACTTATATTCTATATTATGATTTATTAGATCTTAGTTTTAATTCCTTAAAGAGGAGAATGCCTATAATCAGCACTTGAACCTAGGTCATTGATCAATTTCCCCTGTGTAAGACATTGTCCCACTTTATTCAAGAATGGCTCTATCCAATAGGACCTTCTGCAATAATGGAAATGTTTTCTGCATTGTCCAATATAGTGGACAATAGCCTTGTGGTCACTGAATACTTGAAATGTGGCTAGGGTAACTGAGGAATTGCTTTTGAAATTTCACTTAATTTTAATTCACTTAAATTTAAATGGCACATGTGGCTGGTGGCTAACCCACTGCATAGCTCAGTTCCAGATTCCCAAGGATTCTTGAGTGACAGGGAGGACATAGGAGAAGGCAACTTCCTGAAGGTATCTTGGTCTCTTCTTGGTGTAAAACACAATGTCTGTAAAAACAGTATTTATCAAATTACTCAGCCTAGACAGTGAGCTTTCAGTCAGTCAATCCCTGACCATCCCATATAATTGCCACCTTCCCTATAGCCTAACACTCTGTATCCTGTTTACCTGCTTTATCACCATCTGACAGATGATAAATTTTAGTTATTTGTTTATTGCCTGTCTTCTCCCAATAGATCATAAGCCCCACGAAGACAGGCATTTTGTCTACTTTGTTCAGTTGTGTATATGTATACACACACATGCACATGCCCACACAATAACAAATGAATGGCCATGCCCAGTGAGTGCAGGCCACATCCCTGTTGTGTGACAGGTGCCTGGATAACTCTTGTCCTCATTGCCTCAGTTAAGGATAGTCTCAATATCCTCAGCAAATGTGACCAAATCATTGAGTGGCTCTCCCATGTTCTGAGGGCCTCTGGAGCCCAGGAAAGGATTTTTTAATTAGGATTTTTGGAAATAAAGAAATTGAAAAGAATAAAAATAACACTACAGTTGTTTTCATGGGCTTACTAAACAGCTATAGGCTGTTTACTTATATACTTATAGGCTACTTCAAAGCAAATTATATTCTGCATCAAATGGTTTTATAATTTAATGAATTGCAAATTCTTTCTCCGAAAGCCGAAGGGGTCCAACTATGGCTGTGCATTGGCACCCACTGTGGAGCTTCCAAAATGTGTATATTGTTTCCTTATCCTAGTCCCCAGAATTTCCAAGGGTGAGGCCCAGGTATGCAGAACTCTGTGAAACCAGGAATGAAAAACCACTGCCCTAAACAGTAAAACTCTTCTTCTCAAAAGGCAAATGCAGGTACCAGACTTAGTGTCCTTTTTTGCATCCATGAGTTCTCCCATCCCCTGAGATATTCTCTGGCCTCCTTTGCCTCTGTGACCAAATAGCATGTCATGGAGTTTCTGGGCTTGAGCACTGACATCCTATTAACCTGTGTCAGATTGGCTTCACCTCGTACTTCCTCATGTGCGATGCCTTCCACATCTACGCTCGGCCAGCTCTCTCCTTTGCCACCTGCCTATCCATGATGGTTCTGGAGTCCTTTTTCTACGTCAGTGGCTCAACAAATTTAAGTGAATGAGCACCCCTTAGGGTGCTTTTTGATCCAGTTTCCCAGACACCACCCCCAGAGATTCTGGGTAAGTAGAATGGAATGGAATCGATGTCTTTGCATTTCTAAAAAAATGTACAGGGGACACCAGTGCTGCTGAGGCCCACACTTTGAGAACCACTGTTCTTAGGTGGTGGGTCTCTTACTTTGATGCTGACACAAATCGCCTGGGGATCTTACTAAAGTAGAGGTTCTGATTCAGCACACCTGGAACGTGGTCTGAAATTCTGCATACCTAATATGGCTCAGGTAATATCTGATACTGCCTATCTGGAGACCACCCTTTGGGCATCTAGGATTTAAAGGTTTTCACCCATGGTTACCTGGCAGCATGATAAATGGAACAGGTCACATCTTCTTTCTGCTCTGTCAATGTTGTGCATTTAATTGTATCCCTGAAAAGATATGCTGAAGTCCTAACCCTCGGGACCTGTGAACATAACCTTACTTGGAAATAGGGTCTTTGCAAAGGTGATGAAGTTAAAATGAGGTCACACTGGATTAGGGTGGACCTTAATCCAATGACTAGTGTTTATAAGACAAGGGAAATTTGGACAAAGACACACAGATGAGAATAACATGTGAAGACAGATGCATCTACAAGTCAAGGAATGCCAAGGATTGCCAGGAGCCACTGCAAGCTAGGAAGGGGCAAGGAAGGATCGTGCCGTAGCAGTGGGACCCCAACCTTTTTGGCACCAGCCGCCGGTTTTATGGTAGACAATTTTTCCTCGGACTGGGGGTGGGTGGGTGGGGTGTCGGGGTGATGGTGCCGGGCTCAGGCAGTGATGTGCAACCCATTTGCTAACAGGCCACAGACCGGTACCAGGCTGTGGCCCTAGGGTTGGCGACTGCAGTTCTAGAGTCTTTAGAGAGGCCAGAGCCATGTCAACACCTTGATTTTGGACTTCCGGCCTCCAGAACTGGGAGAAAATGAAGTTCTGTTGTTTTAAGCCACTCACTTCCCTGGGAAACTCATACAGTCACCTTGGTTTACCCAGCTCAGTGACCAGACACTGACAGAAGCCCTCTCATGGCCAGTGGTGGCCTCACATTGGTCGAGACATTCTCCTGCAGTCCATGGTCTTCCATGTTCCCACTATCAGTTTTTTATTTGCTTATCTCTCTCACCATACTGAGAGAGAAGACACATCTTGACTTTGTTTCAAATGGAGAGAAAAATAAAGTTTCTAAGAAAAGCCCACTGCTTAGAGATGGTGCCCCTGGGAATAACCACTTGCTTTTCATGATTGCTTAGTGCTTCCACCTTTGAAATATTTTCTTTGCTAAATGAAGAGTTAAAGCTTCTCCTGGTGCACATCAAAGGCTTTGTGAGGCTTCGGAAACATCTCATGGACCTTTCAAAATCTCTGAAAGCTTTTATCTATTTATCAGGGAGTTTAATAAAAAAAATGCCATGTGTGATTTATAAGGTTTAAGAATTAGGCTATAATAAAATACAATAGTAAAATAAAAGTAACAATAATTTGATCTTTTTAAAAATATTATTTCAGAAGATATTTTCAAATCCTACTGTAGTGACTCAGGATACACACCTTAGATATTTTCATTGAAATATAAACATATCCATCACAACAGTCAGAAATTCATCAATATTAAATAACAAAGAATGTACAGTATTTCAAGAAGTTCTGTGTTCTCATAAGTAAGAGAGCTAATGAAAATCTAGAGGCCCGTGCCCAAACACACTTAAGTTTCTAAGTTTTGATGATTACAGGCAAGGTAGAGTGACAAGGAATGACTTACGACTTGGGTCAGAAAGTCTGGCTTGAAGTAAATACCAGCCGTATGTCATATGTCATGTGTCTGGACAGTCAATCCCGCTGAGGTTCAGTTTCCTTCTTAGGTCTGCAATTGTAATATCTACCCTTCCTACTCATTAGAAAGATTAAATGAGATATAGCATATAAAAATACTCGGTAAAATGTTAAATACAATGTGAAATCTCGCACCAAAATACATTTAAACTATATCTACAGAATGTACGTTTAAAGCCAATTTGAGAAACTATTATTGCATTATTTGCCACTTAAAATTTTAAAACCATAATGAAACATAATCAAATACAACATATTGACTTAAGAAACAAGTTACCAGTTCATTTTAAAAGGGACAATCTTCACTCCACCAGAACCACTATCAGGATGAGGTAAAACCTATTTCATGAAGAAAACGTTAACATGTCAATTTCTAACGATCAGCAGCAAAAATATTTCAGCACCAAAGTGGGTGTGCCACACTTGTAAATTATATAGTTTAATAAATAATCTATAAAATTTCAGCCATAACGCTGTGCCAAGCATTGTGCTAACGCACACACACTGTGGTGACTAGGGTGCCAGCTTGACTGAATTAAGGGATCCGCAGATACCCAGATAGTTGGTAAGGCATTGTTTACTCTCACTCGTTGCGTTAGTCATTCTCAACACTTCAGTAAGCACTCAGCTCATCTCGCTTCTGCTGAAAGGGAACTCAGGTGTGGTTTGGCGTCTGCTTGGCGCGATTGGGCTGCCCAGGTGCGTCTGTGAGGGTGGCTTCAGAGGAGATTGGCGTGTGCTCCGGCCAACTGAGCGCCAAAGACCTGTCCTTGGTGTTAGGCGGCACCAGCCAATCGGCTGAGGGCCTGGATGGAACAAAAAGGCAGGGGAAGGGCAGCTCTGTCTGTCGTCCAGAGCTGGGACTCTCTTCTGCTTTGGAACATCAGGACTCCGTGTTCTCCAGCTTTCAGGCTTTAGGACTCGTACCAGCAGCCTCCACTCCTCAATTCTCCAGCCTGTGCCCTTGTTCTGAGAGTTACACCGTCGGCCTTCCCTGGTTCTGAGGACTTCGGACTTGGACTGACCCACACTCCTGACTTTCTTGTTTTTCCAGCTTGAAGATGGCCATCAGACTTCTCAGCCTCTGTAATCGAGTGAGCAATCCCCCTAACAAGTCGCTTACGTTTCTCTATATATCCTGTTGATTCTGTGTCTCTGGAGGACCCTCACTACAACACACACGGAACAAAATGTAATTTATTCCCCACCACAAGACTGTGAAGTTAGAACTATTGCTTTACAGATAGGGAAAGAAAGGTTGAAAAGGATGAGTATCTTACCCAAGGGCTCTTGGGTAGTAACTCCAATTTGACCATTATATAGTTTTTGAAAGATATTAAATATTTTTTAACAATTTATTATTATGGCTCCATTATTTTAAAGATTTTAGTTCATCACACATCAATTTATATTTTTAAAAAGATACTGACACTTGGCCGGGCGCTGTGGCTCACGCCTGTAATCCTAGCTCTTGGGAGGCCGAGGCGGGCGGATTGCTCAAGGTCAGGAGTTCAAAACCAGCCTGAGCAAGAGCGAGACCCCGTCTCTACTATAAATAGAAAGAAATTAATTGGCCAACTGATATATATATATAAAAAAAATTAGCCGGGCATGGTGGCGCATGCCTGTAGTCCCAGCTACCTGGGAGGCCGAGGCAGCAGGATTGCTTGAGCCCAGGAGTTTGAGGTTGCTGTGAGCTAGGCTGACGCCACGGCACTCACTCTAGCCTGGGCAACAAAGTGAGACTCTGTCTCAAAAAAAAAAAAAAAAAAAAAAAAAAAAAAAAAAAAAAAAAAAAAAAAAAAAAAAAAAAAAAAAAAAAAAGATACTGACACTTGTGAGGATTGCATACTCAAGACCTTTTGCAACACCCAAATACTGGTAGTATGTATATTTTCCCGTACAAACAAAAAGGGCAGGTCCGTCCAGCACCACCAAGCCCATTTTGAAGCCCGTCGGCAAGCTAGGGGAGCAGAGCTTACACAGCCCTGGGCTTCAGCCTTCCAGCATGTGTGTACAACTCAAGTTTGTGCCTTGGTGAAATCACACACATTTTGAAGGTAGCTCTCAAATCATCAAAGCCAAAAAGGTTAAATGCCTAATCACTAAAGATTTTCAACACAGTATATTTTAGGGACAGCTAACAATTCTCCTATCAGAATATTTCTATTGTTCAAGGAAATTTTTGAACGCACTTGTTCTGAGACAGAAGAAACCTCAGTTCGGAAAGAGCAGAGCTGAGACGTTGAGGACACATTTCTCTCCCGTGCATTCCCTGGCATCCTTCCACAACCCCGCTCCAGGTAGTATCCTGTTTTCATTTCTTAAATAAACTTAACACTTATTTTCCACAGCATTCTTCAGACATGCACAGTCTGGATCTTCAGACATGCACAGTCTCCCAAGTGTGGAGAAAAACTTCCCTTGATAGTCATATCCCTGATTTTCCTGGAATAGGATTTGTTCACTATCTCCAAGGAGTTATTGTAGGGTTACCTGCCAACATTCTCAATAGTAGCTGTTTCATATAAAATTAAACACCATTTTGTGAGTAGCTCCTCATCTGGCACCATGCCAGGTATGCAAAGGGTCCTGGGTTCAGAAAGTTTGGAGTATTTGAAATGTAAAGCCTGAAATGAGAGTGAGGATCCGAGAGGGAGAAGGAGCTGGGACAGAGGCAGAGGACAGAAGTGGGGTGCAGAGGGTTTACAGAAGCAGGAAGTGGTTAACAACTGGCAGAAAAGCCAGGAAGATGAGGTCTGAAAAGCATGCTCAGCCTGGCTGTGAACGGAAAGAGAAAGATAACAGCAACAGCTGGAGCAAAAGGCAGTCACATGAGTGAGTCCATCAGTTGTATCTTAACGTGCCTAAGGGTTATAGCTTCAATTGCTTCACTATGAGGATGGCGCCCTATGACTGACAGCTGAGTGGCAAATGTAATGGTGATGGAAGGATGTCTGAACAGCTTCAGCTGTAATTAAGTTGGAGGGGAAAACATATCCTCTGGGACACAGGCTGCAATTTTAGATCAGCGTGAAGACTAGCTAACATTTTGTTTAGTGAATACTGCCTTCCAGAGTTCTGAAGGCATTTTTTTATCCATAATTTAAAAAGCAATTATATGAATTAAAACACTGTTCAATCATCTGAGTTGGCCTGAGTTAAAATCTAGCTAGCTTTACCGCTTGCTAGCAGGTTTCACCCTGGGTAACTTGCTTAAGTTTTCTGTATTCCAGTTTCCTCATCTGTAAATGGAGATAACAAATAATATTTCTGTCGCAGCTTTGCTGGAGAAGCACATGAGCTAATTCACATAAGATGTTTAGTGATTAGCAATAGCCCTCAATCTATTTAACTATTATTGGCATTATTTATTAATACTGTTATTTGGTCTGTCTTGATCACAGTTCCCATAAACATAAGGCAGCTTATTTACCTCATTTTACAGATGAGGCAAATTGGCTTCATATGAGCTAATGATTTGCTTTGAGTTCTGTTGCAGAGTCAGAATTACAACAAAGCTCTCAAACCTTCATGAATACACAGCCAGTCTCTGTTAAATATAAGCAAACCTTACAACAAGGGCACCTCATTGCCAAACAGTCTGAAATTATTTTTTACTATAAGAACTGAAGTGATTTAAAAAAATATTTAGACTCAAGTTCTTTAATTATCACACCTGCACTAGGTCACCAGGTCTACAAAAATTAAAGCAAATTAATTTATTGGCGTAAAATATAATAACAGTAAAAGAAATGAAAAGGAAGAGTGATAATGCAGTGAAACATCCAAACCAATGTCATTCATAAGTAGCCCTAAGTTCTGTGAGGCCTCAAGGAAACTATGATATGAATACAAACAACAGCAAATCAATACTAGATTTGATGAAAAGTTTTATGTAAGAAACACATCAAGAAAGCCACATTCATGATTTTTTTCCATTTTGTAGAAGAGTCTCAACACTCCCAACCTTGAAATGCCAGCAGTTAGCACCTTGCCTGGCACAAAATTGGTGTGTGACAAATGCTGGTTTGTTGAATTGAACAGAAAAGTAGTTAAAGAATCAAAAATAATCTAAATTCCCCTTTGAAAATTGACAGGACTATACTGCCCATTACAATACAGAAAATAAAGTGGAAACATTCAAAGATTAGAATCATCTCCATTATTATAGATTATGAAAGAGTAAAAATGAATCAATTATATGAAGCATTGGAATATACCAAATGCAGTTTAGAGGGTAGATTTATTTGGATATGATGGAATAATTGGTATCATACCATAAACAATTGTAAAACTTGACAAAAATATATGAATCAGCTGTTTTCAGGCACTGGACAAGAGATAGTCCATGGCTGTGATCCCTGAGGGAAGAATAATATGTAAAGTGAGCTACACATTCACACCATCTTTCTGCCTAGGGGCATTTTACAAGCTGTGGCACAAGGAAGTAAATCCCTAGCAGAAAGCAGGAGTCTTGCTGGTAGAGAAAACAGAGGTTGGAGTTCATGGCTGCTGAAGTGGCTGGGATTATGCTATAGGAAATTGGAAAGAAGAGAGCTGCGCTGTGACGGATCTCCAGAGGTCTGTATAGGTGTCTCCTTGTGTCTTTTTGCCAAATACTAAACTGTATAATCCCAGAGCAAGGCTCTGAAATGCCTGGTTGACAGTAGCTTCTAGGAGCTCTGAGTCAAATAGAGTCCAGAGATTTTTCAACAGAATGGTGCTGGAGTTCCCACCAGTCAGAATAAAAAAGACTTTACTAAAGACTCTGCTTATTTACCTGAGACCCAAAAACGGTTACGTCTTAGAAGGGCTACTCTACGCCTACTAATGGCTACTATAGACCTACCCTCAATAAGAAAACACACTTAGACAGGAACAAGCTGTCTGCCAGTAAATTAACTGCCTGCCAGCATAAAATCCAATACTCTGAAAGGGAAAACAAAATCCAGATTCTCAACTAGTATCAATTTCTAATAGTAAAGGATTAGACATGTGAAAAGCAGGAATATGCAACACATAAACAAGAGGAACAAAAATAAATAGAAATAGACTCCAGAGATGACACAGAAGTCAGAATCATCAGACTTGAAAATAACTATTTTAAATGTTCAAAAGTGTAAAGGAATAAATATGGAAAACTGAACAGAAATTTCAGCAGAGAAATGGAAACTGCTATTTTTAAAAGGGATGAAATGGAAATATAACTGAAAAATATATCTGACGTGAATAATTAGGTGGGCTTAAAAGATTGGACACAGCAAAAGAAAAGATCAGTGGACTTGAAGATAAATCAACAGAAACTCTCTAATAAGGCACATTGCTTGATGACTTGGGATATGAAAAAAAAGCACAGGGGGAAAAAAGACAGAAAAATAGTGCCTCAGTGACTTGTGGAACAATAAGAATCCTAGACCTCTGTCTAGGATTGAGACAGGAAAAAATGCTTAAACATAACATCAGAATAGTTTTCCAAATTTGATAAACTATCAATTGGTTTAATTAAGTTCCATTTATACATTTTTGTTGCTGTATTTGCCTTTGGTATTTTTGTTGCTGTATTTGCCTAGGCTGATGTCTAAGAGAGTTTATTTTCTTCTGGAATTTTTATCATCTCATGCCTTACATGTAAGTCTTTACTCCATCTTGCATTAATTTATGTATATAGCAAGAGATAGGAATCCTGTTTCATTCTTCTGCATGTGGCTATCCAATTTTCCCAGCACCATTTATTAACTAGGTCTTCCTTTCTCCAGTGTATGTTGTTGTATGCTTTATCAAAGATCAGTTGGTTGTAGGTAGATTGTTTTATTTCTGGGTTCTCTATTCTGTTCCATTGGTCTATGTCTCTGTTTTTATACCAATAACATGCTGTTTTGGTCACTATAGCCTTGTAGTATAATTTGAAGTCAGATAATGTGATGCCTCCAGATTTGTTCTTTTTAGTTAAGATTACTTTGGCAGTTTGGGCTTTTGTTGTTGTTGTTGTTCCAAATGGAGTTTAGGGTTATTTTTTTCTAGATCTCTGAAATATGACACTTGTATTTTGATGAGTATTGCATTGAATCTGTAAATCACTTTGGGAAGTATGGACATTTTAATGTTGATTCTACCAACCTATGAGCATGGGATGTTTTTCTATTTGTTTTTGTCATCTATGATTTCTTTCACCAGTGTTTTGTAGTTCTGTGGAGATCATTAACCTCTTTTGTTAATTATATTCCTAGGTATTTTGTTTTCTTTGTCAATGATATTGAATCCTTGATTTGACTTTCTGCTGAACTCTTAGTAGTATATAGAAATGCTACTAATTTGTGTACATTGATTTTGTAACCCAAGACTTTGCTGAATTTATTTGCCAATTCTGAGAGTCTTTTGGTGGAGTATGCAGGGTATTCTAGATACAAGATCATATCAGCAAACAGGGATAATTTGAAGTCTTTCCCAGTTTAGATGGGCTTTATTTCTTTCTGTTGCCTGATTGCTCTGGCTAGGACTTTCAATAGTATGTTGAATAGAAATGACAGCGGGCATCCTTGTCTTGTTCCAGTTCTTGGGAATGTTGTCACCTTTTCCTCATTCAGGAGGATGTTGGCTATGGGTTTGTCATACATGTCTTTTATAATTTTGAAGTATGTTTCTTCTATGCCAAGTTTGTTGAAGGTTTTTTGTTTGTCATAAAAGGATGTTATATTTTACTGAATGCTTTTTCTGCATCTATTGAGATGATCATCTGGTTCTTTTTGTTTCTTTTTATATAGTGAATCATGTTTGTTGATTTGTGTATGTTAAACCATCCTTGCAACCCTGGGATGAAACCCACTTGATCATGGTGGCTTATCTTTTTGATATGCTGTTGAATTTGGTTTGCTAGTATTTTTTGAGGATTTTTGCATCTATGTTTATCAGGAATATTGGTCCGTAGTTTTCTTTTTTGTTGTGTTCTTTCCTGGCTTTGGTATCAGGGTGATACTGGCTTCATAGAATGAGTTAGGGGGAGGATTACCTCCTTCTTGATATTATGAAGTAGTTTCTATAGGATAAGTACCAGTTCATCTTTATAAGTCTGGTAGAATTTGGCTGTGAATATGTTTGGGCTGGGGCTTTTTTTGTTGGGAGATTTTTTTTAACTATCAACTGAGTCAAGAATCTCAACAAACCCTTAGCAGATAAACATGAAAAAACCATATCTAGATATGACAGTCAAATTGCTTAAAATCAAAGATAAAGTGTTAAAAACAGCCATAGAAAAGAGATGCATAACATACAGGGAACTATGATAAGATTTACTGCAATGTAAGCCAGAAGGCTATGGAGTTGTATTTATAAAGTGTTAAACACACACACACCCTATCAACCTACAGTTCTATATGTAGTTGAATTATCTTTGAAAAATGAAAGTAAAATAAAGACAAAAGCTGAAAGAATTCATTGCCAGTCCCCCTATACTAGAAGAAATATTAAAGGACATCCTTAACCACTTCAGTACGGCACTCACTGGCCATGAAACTTTGCCCACAGCCGGCACTCATAGTCCGCATGATAGTTTGTGCTGTGCATTGACGACGAATCTGTTTTGCTCTTGTGTGATGAGGAAAGCTTTAAAGCACTGAAAACTTGTTTTACTTTACAGGCAGCGTTACTTGTAATGTAAATCAGGTAACATATATATATATATATGTTTTCATTATGTTATTTTTAAATGTTCACAATTTTATTTTGATAAATGAAAAGTTAGAAAAGTCTTATCACGGCTGTCGGCTAAAGTTGCTGTGCACGTTCACCTGTGGCTATTGACTATAGTCAAATACCGAAGTGGTTAAGGATAAGGAGAAGTGATGTCAGATGAAAATAGAATCTATTTAAAGGAATGAAGAATTGCAGAAATGGTAAAAAATATAAAGATTTCCACCTCAATTTAAAATTTACTTGAAAGACAAATTGACTTTCTATAACAAAATTTATTGTGAGATAACATGTAGAAGTAGAATGTATGACAGAATATAGAACTAGAACTAATGGGAAGGAGCAAATGGAAGAACTCTGTCATATGTTTCTTATAATATAATATGTAAGGAAAGTACTTGATAATTACAAAAATGTCAGGCAAGGAGGAAAAAAAATATTAAACAAGGCAAATAGACAAAAAGCCAAATAGTAGACATTAATCCAACCATAGCAATAGTTATTGTAAACTAAATAATTAAAAGGCAGAGATTGTAAGACTGGGTAAAAAAATAAACCCCAACTATATGCTATTTAAAAGAGACACACTCTAAATATAAAGAAAAAGGCTAAAAGTAAAAGATAAATGGATAAAAATATAACATGCAGTCACTTGTCATAAGAAACCTACAGTAACTATATTAATATTAAGTAGACTTCAAGTTTGACAATATATGAGCAAACAAATCCAATATATAAAAAAGATGCTACATAACAACTAAGTGTGAGTTTCATTCCAGTAATGCAGGGTTGGTTCATCACATTAACAAATATAATCGAAATTGATATAGAAAAGTCCTTTGATAAAATTTCATATTGATTCATAATTTAAAATAAACTCTCAGTAAACTTAAGAATAGAAGAAAAATCTGAATCTAATAGAGTATCTACAACTGTGGTCCCCAACCTCTGAGCCACAGACCGATACCGGTCCATGGCCTGTTAGGAACTGGGCTGCACAGCAGGAGGTGAGTGGCAGATGATCAAGTAAAGCTTCATCTGTATTTACAGCCACTCCCCATCACTTGCATCACTGCATAAGCTCTGCCTCCTGTCAGAAGAGTGACAGCATCATATTCTCGTAGGAGCATGAACCCTACTGTAAACTGCACATGCAAGGGATCTAGGTTGTAAGCTCCTTATGAGAATCTAATGCCCAATGATCTCAGGTGGTGCTGAAGCAGTGATGCCAGCACCGGGGAGCGGCTGCAAATACAGATTATCATTAGCAGAGAGGTTTGACTGCATAATAAAGGTAATGCACTTGAATCATCCTGCAACCATCCTCACCCCACGCCCAGATCATGGAAAAATTGTCTTCCATGAAACCGGTCACTGGTGCCAAAAAGGTTGGGAACCACTGATCTACAACACACCTATTAACCTCATATTTAGTGAAGAAACACTTATTACTGTTTTTAGAAAGAAAATCATTAAAGCCAGGATGTCCACTCTCACCATTTCTATTCAACATTTTATTGTGGATTCTAGCCAGTGTAATTGTGCATGTAAAAGAAATAAAAGGCTTAAAGATGAGGAAGAAAGAAAAAGAAAACTAATTTTATTCACAAATGGCATAATTTCATTCTAAAAAATTTACAAAATAAGTATCAGAACTAGTTGGTGGAGTTGACAAGATCACAGAATATACAAAGTCCATAGGCAAATAATTGTCTTCTAAAAGAGAACATAGGCAAATATTTTGTCAATCTTAAGGAAGGTGAATATGTCTTAGAAATGACACAGAAAATGCTAATCATAAAGAAAAATCATAAATTGGACTTTATAAAAATTAAAACATCAAAAGACAGCATTAAGAAAATAGTCTCAGACTACAAGAAAATATTTACAATACACATGTCTGACAAAGGCCTTGTATCCATAATATACAAATTCTTATAATTCAATAATAAAAAGACATATAGCCCTATAAAAATGGAGAAAACATGTGAAGAGACACCACACAAAGGACAATATATAAATGGTTAATAATAAGCACATGAAAACGTACTTAACATCCTGCATCAGAAAATTCAAATTAATACCACCATGATATATCATAATACACCCCTAGAATGGCTAAAATTAAAAACACTACAAATATTAACTAGGATATAAGGCTCTCATTCATTACTGGGAGGTATGTAAAAATGATACAATTGCTTGGAAAAATTATTTGCCAGTTTCTTATAGGGTTATATAAATGTACTATATAAGCCAATAATTCTATGTATTTACTTAAGAGAAATGAAAACAAATGTCTACAAGTGGACTTGTACAATGTTTATAGTTGTTTTCTTCTTAATATTCCCAAATTGAAAACAATCCAAATGTACATCAATAAGAGAATGGATAAACAGATTGTATTCATAAAATGGAATAATAATCAATAATAAAATGAATGGGCCACTGATACAGGCAGTAACTTGGATGAATCGCCAAAATATTATGCTGAGCAAAAGAATATAGATAGGAAACAGTACATACTGAATGACCTCATGTAGAAGTTCTAGAATAGATAAAACAAATCTGTAGTAATAAGAACAGTCATTATGGAGAAGGGGAGCAATTGGGGACAGCAACCAATCAACTAGGGAAAGACATGAGAGAACTTTCTGGGGTGACAGAAATGTTCTATACATAAGGTGTGGGTTATTTGAAGTATATACTTTTTCAAAACTCATTGAATTTTGTACTCAATATTTGTGTATTTTATTGTATGGAAACGATTAATAAAAATAGGAAAAACATTAACCTAAACACGACAACTATTCCCTGAAGATGCCCTAGTGTCTATAGTATTTGAAGCCATGATATTTATTTTGTAACTAATGATAATCTTTCAACTGTTTGTGTATATTTCTTGTGATATATAAATCATTGTTTGACAAAAATGGGATTATATTATGCATATTCTTTACATCTTATTTTTTTTTTTATTTTTATTTTTTGAGACAGAGTCTCACTCTGTTGCCCAGGCTAGAGTGAGTGCCGTGACATCAACCTAGCTCACAGCAACCTCAAACTCCTGGGCTCAAGCGATCCTCCTGCCTCAGCCTCCCAAGTAGCTGGGACTACAGGCATGCGCCACCATGCCCAGCTAATTTTTTTTTTCTATATATATTAGTTGGCCAATTAATTTCTTTCTATTTATAGTAGAGACGGCGTCTCACTCTTGCTCAGGCTGGTTTTGAACTCCTGACTTCGAGTAATCCACCCGCCTCGGCCTCCCAGAGTGCTAGGATTACAGGCGTGAGCCACCGCGCCCGGCCTTTACATCTTATTTTTATCTTTCAATAATACATTATGGAAATTTCAGCAAATTTACTGGCTTGCCTTTAACTTAATCTATCTCTATTAGCAGAAAGTTTTATAGCTTTTTTAACTTTTTCCAAACTTAGTAGATGTAAAATGTACCGTTGTTATTTCAATGTGTATTTCCCTTACTAAGAAGTTGAGCATCTTTCTGTATGTTCAATATTCATTTGGATTTTCTTTTCTGTGAATTGCCTACTCATCTCCTATGTCTATTTTTTTTGATAAGTGTTTTGCCTTTTTGTTGTTTGTATTATAAAAACTTTTTATATTTTTCCAAATACATTACACATTTTTTTCCAATTTTTCATTTGTCTTTTGCATTTAAAAAATCTTATATAATCCTATCTTGGTTGAACAGCTTTTATTAACACCTATGTTGTCCAAATAATCATCTAAATTTTAAGTTGTTTTATTGCCTTTTTCTTCAAACTTTTTTATTGTATCTTTTTTATTTTTTTATTTTAGAGTTTTATGGGGGTACACACGTTTTGGTATCTAATTTTTGTATGGCCTATGGTAAGGTTCCAACTTTATTTTCCTCCAGATGGATTAACCAGGTGTGCCAGCCATTTCTTAAATAAGTGACTTCTTTGAACTGAAATTTTACTTTTGTCAAACATTGAGTTCTTATATCTACTAAGATTCATTACTAGATCTTGATTATTTTTAATTCAATTTGTTTCTTCCTATATCGATGCCATGAGGCTGATATATTGCCTTGTGATTATTTTTGTTTTTAATTTTTTCTTGTGATCTATTTTATTATCTGGCAATTCAAATCATTCTCACTATTCCTTTTTTATTAATTTCTTGGCTACTCTTAGAAATTTATTTCTCTTATGAACTTTGATAATATTTCATTCAATTTTTAGAAACTCCTTAAGAATATAATTGAAATTACCTTCCATTTATAGATCAATTTGGGAAATTTTAAATTTGGGATATTTTAAGAATTCCATGCAAGAACACAATATATTTTTCCATTAGTTTCACTTCTTTATATACTACAATAAGATGCTTTATCTTCCTTTGCGAAAACATGTATATTTCTTCTTTAATTCTAGAGATCTAATAGTTTTGTTACTATTGGGATTAGAATTTATAATTCTATTTTCTTTTTAACTGGTTATGGCTTTTATAGAAAAGATTTTACAAAAATATATTTTTAACTAAAGCTCACATATGGAGACTTTTGAAAGTGTGGGTAGAGGTCAGTCAGCCCTATAAAGGCAAGTCTGAACTAACCATCATCATTTAGGATTAATCAGGATTAGTCTCATTTTTCTTCTAAATATCTGTCTCCTGGTGGCTTCCTTGCCCAACTACTGTCTAATATGGGCCCCTATTTTGCGGTTCTTTTCTGTTTCGCCTTGACTGAATGCTATTGGTCTCCTATTCAGTGCCTTATCTGTCCTGCAGGTTGGTCTGAGAGTATGTTTGGGCTTCCTAGGGGCGGGGCCCAGTACACGTCTGCATTTGCTTTGTCTCTTAGACAGTACAATAGACACCACTAAAGCAATCTCTAGCTATATGGTATAAGACTTTTATACCAGCAATATAAAACAACTAACCATCTCCACGATGGTCTTAAAAGTTATATGTGCAGTAAAGATTATTGTTAATGAGAAGATAAGAAACCATTATAAACTTGAAGAATGGACATTTAAATATAGTTATATCAAGCTAATAACCTTAAAAATTAACAGACTAAATATCAAAGCAGACTAAATTTCACCTGCATTAAGTAGGCTAAGTGTAAGCAGCCTATTACTTAACACTAGTGTTAAGTAGAAGAAGTTTTCTTTCTCTTCTCTTAACTCTGGTATCTAATGTGTGAAGGTGCAATTCAGCCATCTAATCTTCCCTTAGTTATACCTGCTATGGAGACCCAATCTCCACCTACTCCCAACACTCTCAGATAAAGACAGGGAGATCAGAATTTCTGTCTGTACAACAGGCAAATGCTAGCACACCTCATATGTGACATCTCTCTGTCTCTTTTCCCTGCTTTCGTCTGGTCAGTCCTTATCTAGAAAACCAACCCAGATATTCATATTTGGGTTTAGCCTTGACTTTTGGATTCATCACAGAACTCTCCACTTCTGAGTCTATCTCTGTTCCTCCCTTCATCCTCCCACTCCCAAACTGCTCATTACCCCTTCTGTGACTCCTCAGTACAGAAAATGTATTGGATATTTTCTGGCTAGAGGTGTAAGCTCTTGCATTTCATTTAAGATAATTCCTTTGTCTGCCATGGCTTGACTCCTCTCCAGCCCCACCCCAACCCCACTTCTATCTTCCACGGGTTTTATCTTCAACACAATTTAACAAGCAGCATCCAGGGCTCCACCTTCAAACCTGTTGCAGGCAGGTGTTTGGCAGGCTTGCCAGGCCCTCACCTCATTATCATTTGAACCTTGACAGTTACCTCGATCCTCACATGGGAGGTGGGGTAGGGTCTGTAATAGTATTACTTCCACTTTAAAAATAAAGGAGCTGAGGTTCAAGAGGCCTTGATACTTGTCCAACATCACACAGAAGTGAAACTTTGACTTGAATGCAGGTCTTCTGACTGAAAATTCCTTGCTTCCTGTAACCATTTCTTTCTGTTTTCTCAGCATAATTAAAACAAAAATGTCTGGCCTTTTATGAAATTGTAAGTTCCTTGAGAATGGATATCATGTCTTTTTGTCTTTAGATTTATTCTCTCCCAAACATCCAATACAGGCTCACCTAAGACAAAGTCTTGCACAATATTTGTGATAAACAATAATTCTGTGCATAGTAAACACAGGCAGCAGAGTGAACATGTAAAACCAAAGGGGGGGGGAGGAAGAAGTATGAACATTAACAGCATTTATGGCTGATGGCTTTTCTAGGAACAGCTTTTATAGAAAGTGCATATGTGAGAAATGAAATGAATCATGGCATTGCAGAATATTAGAACCAGGTCATAAAATCTTTATGATCTTCTTATCCAATCTCACTGAATTGAGAGAATAGCCAACATTTAGAAGGAAATATGGAATATAAAAGAATTTGAGGAGTAAGCTCTTTTTTTTGATTCTAGAAAGTCTTTAAGAGTTCTGGTCATATTTCTCTTGGGATCAGCACTTCCTAGCATTACTAAGTTGTATGAATGTACAATATCAGCAATGTTCATTTATTTAAACATTCAGTAAGTCAATATCTTTTAGATAATGTTTAGGTGCTTAGATCATTTTTTAAACTTTATCTTTGTTTTTTAACTTTCTTTAGTCAAAAGAGATTTAAAAAGGTGTTACAAGTCAAGGTTTGCTTCTTGACTTTGTGTATATAATATACAACCACAAAGTCTTCCATTATTAGCCTTTTTTCATCTAAAAAACTTCTTACCTTAGAATATCAAAAAGCAACATTGCCTTTAAAAGTGATCAGAATATAACACAAACATTTTATCTAATAAGATCATGTCAAAGTTATCTTCTTTGATACTATTTATGTCTCCAACCCAAATAAGGTTCCCAGAACTTTAAAAAAATTAAGCTCCTAGAGTGACTCTTCTAGAAGCAATTAATAAAGTGTGTTAATCTAAGAAAAGTAATTTTCAATGATCATAGATAATGACATGGGACAAGAATATATAGAAATGAAAACTGAATTTAAGTGAAACCTTAACTGTATATAATAGGGATAACTGTTGTGAAATATAGTTAGCTCTCCATATCCATGGGTTCTGCAATAGTGATCCAAAAATATTCAAAAAATTAAAAATTTAAAAAATATAGTATCACAACTATTCACATAACATTTACATTGTATTAGGTATCATAAGTCATCTGGAGATGATTTAAAGTACATGGGAGTATGTGTGTAGGCTGTATGAAAATACTATACCATTTTATATAGAGGACATGAGCATCCTAGGTTTTGGTATCTGCAGAGGGTGGAGGGTTAGGGAAAATGGGATGGAGGGATGGGGAAGGGGGTCAGGAGGTACAGTAGCATGTCCTGGACAACCCCAGATGATGCCAAGGGACAAATGTAATGTGATTTTCTCTTTGCATTTCTTTGAATGTGACCTTCTTCCTAGCCTTCCAGAGTCATCCTTTTTGCCTCAAGAGATTTGGGCTAGTAGAAATGTAAGGGGATGGAATGAGTCCTTGCTCAGCCTTTATCTGTCTGAAAAGTGGGCCTTTGCAGTCGCTGGTGAAGCACCAGTTTTGACACCCAAGGTTTGTCAGGAGTAAAAGAAATGTCTAAGTTCCCCCAAAACTCCTTTTATGATAGCACAATTTGGAAAGCTGTGTATTGAGTTTCACAATAAGCCACAGAGGGAAAAAAAAAACAACACAAAAAACTCTAGGACATGACAATAAGGGAAGACACACCTACGTAGGGAACTGGCGGGGAAGTTTCCAGGAGAGGAAGAGAGAGAGATTCTAAAAAAGGAAGCATGGGAAAAAATGGTGTATAGAATGAAACATACAGAATGGAAAGATCTATAGCAAGAGCCCCTGCTTTCTCTCCCCTGACTCCCTACCCCAGCTGTAAACTAAACCACCAGTCAGGGCTGGGGGTTGGTGAGAATAGGAGTTGCCTAAGTTGTAAAATTTAGGCAGGCACTCCCTCTCAGTATCGCAAGCCTGAGGGGAGAGAGCGCCTCCTTAAATTTTGTGCCCTAGGTACCTCGCTAGCCTCGCCTAGTCCCAGCCCTGCTACAAAGATGGGCGGCATCACAAGCCATAGGTTTAGTGTCTTTCTTTCTTAAGTAGATATAGGAAAACCTGTGAGCACTTGGAGTAGCACCATGCTCAGGGCAGCACCACGTCCAGCATGATGTGGGAAAGACAAGGAGCTACCTGCACAGATGGTCTGAAATAATTTGACTAATTCCTCACGGCTTGCTAAGAAGTTTCCACATGACCTACCAGGGGGATAAGGAGATGCAGAGAGGACCAGTAGAGGCCTGGGGATGGAAATGAAGATTGTCAAGGCAAGGATAGAAGACTGGGGGGGGGGTGATGGGATCTACAATCAGTAGCAGGTGGGACCAGTATATTATCAACAGATTGAGGACACATCAAGTATACAGACACCAGTGCAAGGAGGCACCTCAGCAACAGGCTATCAAGGAACCAAATGACAACCCACAGGCGTGTGTGTACAGCTCTGAAACCCAGTCATCACTACCTACACAGGTCGTGTGAACTTTCCCATACACCAACGTGCCTTAGGGAGAAGAGCAGGAACCCAAACAGATATTGTGTTCCTTTTCATTGACAATTTTTGTTTGTATTGTTTTTGTTTTCCCATGATAATTAATAGGATGCATTGTTTCATAAACAAGAATAAATCAGTTTTTTAAAACAGCCAAAACCAGCACTTATCTTTAGAAATATGTGTGTTGAATTTTAACAACTTTATTGAAGTGCAATTAACATGTAATAAACTGCATAAGTTTAAATTTGGTAAGTTTTAAGATATATACCTATAAAATCATCACCACAATCAAGATGGACATTTCCATCTCTCATGTACCTTTGCAACCCTTGCCTTCCATCACTCCCCTCCCACATCCATCCTTAGGCAGCCACCAATCTGCCTCCACCATGTAGATTTGCTTCCATTTCCTAGAATTTTAAATAAGTGGAATCATACTGTATGTATTCTTTTTCATCTGGCTTCTTGCACTGAGCATGATTATTTTGACCTTCATTCACACTATTGCTTGTATCAGTAGTTTATTTCTTTTTATTGCTAAGTATCATTCCATTGTATTGCTAGGCCATAATTTATCAATTCATCTATTGATGGAAGTTTGGGTTGTTTCCAGCTTGAGACTATTAAAAATAAAACTTTACATGAGAGTTCCAGTTGTAGTATCATCTTTGGTGAAGCATGTGTTCAAATCTTTTGCCCAGTCTTTATTGGGATGTTTGTCTTCAAATTATAGAGTTTTGAGAGTTCTTTATGTATTTGTATATAAGTTCTTTATTAGTTATATGATTTATAGGTATCTTTCTTCTAGTCTATACCTTTTCACTCAAAAGTGTCTTTTGAGGATCAGAATAGCAAGAAATATACTTGTTTATATATCTAAAATGGTATCTAAGAAGTATCTAGGAAATCTCTGCCTAACCCAAGGTCTCAAGAACTTTTTCCCTGTGCTTTCTTCTAGAATTTTTATAGTTTAAGGTGTTACATAGTGTTAAAATTTGACTCTATTATAAGTAATTGAAAGAAAGTCATTACTTGCAAACAAATACTGAACAACACATGAAATAAACTTAAGAATTCAGTATTTGAGACAGACTAAGATTCTAATCTCAGTTCCAATATTTACTAGCTATGTGATCTTGGTCAAGAAAATAACTGATCTGGCCTTGTTATCTCTTCTATAAAATTAGGGTAAGAACAGTCCCCACTTCATAAGGTTGCTCTCAGGCACGAGATAGTGTAAGGAAAGCACTGTAAAATTCACATAGCTAATAATCATTAATGTAATCAAGTGAACTCGATGGAGGAGAATGTCCAAGGCATAGAAAATAGATGAAAAGATGGCTCCTGCATAGCTGAATGAACCAATTATACGTATGCACACATTTTCCTGGACTAGGACAGGGGGTAGACTGAGGGAGGATGACGCATCTGAGTCCAGCGTTTGGTTTTCTGAATAGAGTCATAAAAGGGGAAGCCATTAGAAAAATGGATGGTGAAAGTTCTAGCAGAGGAGTAGGAGCAAGGCTTTGGATCAGCTGGAAAAGAGTGACAACAGAGCTGAGAGTATGTCCAGGCAAAGATTGCAATAGATGACTATGCATGACTACTGCTCAAGTAAGCTAAGAGAAGAGGGAAAACATAGGTGAAATTTTGCACAGCATTGTGGAAAGACATCTTAGCCTAGCTTTAACTAGCTTTTTGGTGCCTGTGATATAAGATTAGATCACATAATCTTTAAGGTCTAGCAGCCTGTGAAATTTCCAGTCTGTGCGGTGGAATTGGGAGTAGGGAGAGGAGTGATCCCTGAAAATTACAGATGGTGAAAACAAAACAGGATTCTGGAATTGACAGTTACCGAGTATAACCAGTTCCTTGTGGAGTGATTTGTGGCTGATGGAGGAGAAATGGGTAATAAGGTATTTTCCCAGAGCCTCTGCTGTCAGTGAATAGCACATGAAGTATTGGATTCACAAAGTGAGATTGCCAAGGAAGTCAGAAGGAAAATATATAGAAAAAGGATGGATGTGTGGGCAGATAGATAAATGTCCAAAGTCTGGAGTTTTACCCATTGGACACCGTTTCTCTGAGGATCGTTGTGAAAATAAGGTGCTTTCTCATTTTTATGTATGGTTTAAAACAATTTTTTTAAAGCCAGTCAGTTACTGCTTTGAAATACATTTCCAGTCTTTAGCTTCCCAGTTGGTGTTCTTTGGGATAAAAATAAATTTAAGCATTTGCCCAAGGAAACCAAAACTGACACGTTCAAATAATTTTAAAATTCCTTCCAAAGACAATACTATATTAATTCAGTTATTTGAACTACCTTGGCTTCTGACTTTTTCTGTACGAGTAGATAATTAAAAGTCAAGTATATGTTTTTCAGTAATGCAATCATCACTGAATGTTTTTTTTTTGGTTGAAATTTTGGGAAAGGAAAACTCAGACTGGGTTTTAATCCATTCATTCAACATATTTATGGACACCTACCATGCCCAGCACTGTACTAGGTGCATTCATTCATTTTCATGTATACATTTTCTTATTTAATTTTCCCATTAACTGTATTTTTGGCAAAAGACACTTAAAAAGGTTAAAACTTGTCAAATTCTCACTGTCAGCAAGAGGTAAAGCCCTCTCAGAATATTTAACCTAGTTGAATAAGTAGGTACTTCCGAATAGTACCCTAAGGTAAGTGCCACCATAGACACATATTGGCCTATGTGGCTCTCAGAGGAAGCTCTGGGAAGGCCTTTAAAAAACGAATAGAGCTTTGACAGGTAAATGTTAGGCTTGTGAGAAGGGGAAAAGGTAGAAGAGAAAGTCAAAGTAGAGGGAGAAATTTTCACAGAAGCCTATTGGCCGGAGAATGCCTGGGGTGGTCATGAAACAACAAGTTGCTGGAATTTGGGTGAGGGGATAGGGCAGTAGGAAATGTCAGCATGTGACAGACTTGGAGACAAGATGACATATAACTATAGCAGGCAACGGGAAGACAGCAAAGCATTTTGACCAGGAGAATGGCTAGGTCAGAACTGTGTTTTAAGAAAGACTTCCTGCAGTCCTTAACTAATCTATGGTACCCTGGACAGAAGGAGAGGAGATGGACGGCAGGGAGGCTGGTGGAGGCCATCTTGGTGAGGCCAGGAGGACCAGCAGTGGAGCTGTGGCAGAAGAGAAGGAGAATTTCACTCCCCATCCAAAGCGTTCTCTCATAAGTTCTCTTTGCTCCTATTCCTTGGAAACTAAGGTAGAATTAGCCAACTGTTTGATTTGAAAGGGTTTTTTATTTGTTGATTGGTTGGCTTGTTCCTTATTGGGCAACTGAAAGGGAATTCTTTTTGGGCAGTAAAAAGATGTAACTGAAGTGTTGCTCCAAGAAAATCAATCCAGTTATGATGTAAAGAATGGACTTGAGAGAGGCAGTTACTCCTCACCTAGGTACTGGGAAATGAGGTATAGAAGGAACACTAGCAATCAGTAGATCTTGAAAGGATGGAATCAATAGATTTTTAGTGGATTGGAAGATTGGAAGATGGGAACTTCCAAATTTTAAACCCAGTGGCTAGGACAGTGGGGGGTCTCTCTGTAAAAAATAAGAGAAGACAATGATTTGGGAAGAAAGATAATTATTTTAAATAGGTTGAATTGGAAGTAACAATAGGACTTTCATGAAGAAATATCCAGTAGCCAGAGTTGGTGTTATTGAAAGAAGGGCTGGAAATAATACAGTCAGAGGTTGTCTGCATGGAGGTGTCTGTGCTGAGGGACAATATGGTGGCAAACAGAGGATGACTTAGGGAAGACCTTTGAGGAAACAGAGCAGGAGAAGGGGACTCGTCCAGACTGAAAGCACAGGAGGCCAGAGAAGTAGAACGTGCGGAGTTGCAGAGGTAAAGGGAAGAGAGGTGAAGTTGGCCGAATACAGCAGACTTGGCAGGGGCTTTGTTTGGTGACCAGGTATCACTTCCTCCTGGCAGCCTTCCTGCCTTCCCCTCCCACCCCATTTTAGGCCATCCAGGACTTATTTTCTCTCTGTTTGGCCTGAGGAGAGATGGCATTGATAATGGGTTAGAGACAAGTGTGCCTCAGGTCAAACGCTACCTCAGGTCAAAGCGAGGATGGGGTGGGGTTGGGGGTGAGGGGAGGGTGTAGCCCTGCAGAGTCTTGGGAGGTGGGAGGAAAAAATTAACACACTTCCAGAATGCAATTTCAGGAGAGTGTTGGGAAGTCAAACTGTAAGATGTTATGGAACCAGGAAGATGGTAAGAATTGAAAGAAGTACTTGATTATGGGAGAAAATGGGCAGGGAATTACAAGAAATTTACATTAAGAGACAAGCAGAGAGAATCTAATGTTTAATTCTTGGGTAAGAGATTTGACTATGCTCCTAAACTGTGGTGAAAGACAGTGGAATGGAGAGAACCAAGATGCAAAAAGGCAACAGTAACAACCTATGGAGCAAGTTTGAGAAGGTCTGCTGAGCACGCGGAGGCGGGGCTTGGGACAAGGTGCAGAGAAATGGAGAGGTGAGAGAGGTGGGTGTAGTGAATGCACTTTGAGGAAGGAAGCTATGGCCTAAAGGCTGACCTTGAAGTTCTAATACTGCCATTTATCAGTTGTGCGGTCTGTGGCAAGTGACTTAACATTTTTCGGAAGAGTTGACTCCCCTTTTGGTAAAATGGGGCACTAACTTGTAACTCCAATAACTGGGTGTTTTGTCCCACTTGCTTGCAAGTGCCTTGTTGGCTGTTGCTGTTTTTGTTTGGTGGTATTTCCCTTACGGGGCAGAGTAGCCTGAAGATGGTCTGGATCCTATCAGCAAAATAGGAGCGGGTCACCTGAGTGCGGGACAGTGATGCCATAGGCCGGAGAGCAGAAAAAGGTTTTAGGAGTGCTGGGCATAGGCTACGGTGATTAATGTAACAAGAATATGAGCATTTGCAAGCATCAGTGAGGACATAGAAAGCAGGGATGCCTGATCCAGGAGGAATCAGATCCCTTAGCTAGAAATGTGTTGGGAAGGTATGAGCACAGCTTCGTTTCTGAACCTCTCTCACAGGTGTGGGTTATGAGGGGCGACCAACTAGGGTGCAAGCATCCCAGGTGGCTTTGGGCTTGAGCGATTTTTAAGGCCCCAGAAAGTCCCTAGGTGCGTTGATTTCCACGGGGCTTGCAACAGGGTCTCAACCCAAAGATTAGGAACCTGTAACCAGAGCTTGGTAAACTCTCCGGGAACACGGGCGGCCGTCCCGCTGTGCCAGCCAGCCATTCGCACTGCGGCGCTGCGCAGAGCTGCAGGAACTTCTCTTTCATCTCCTCCTGCCCAGCGCACGACCTCGGGCTTTTTCCTTTTGGTAATCGCTGCGTGTAGTGACGCCCCGCCCTTCCGCGCCCGGCCGGGGCAGCCCCTCCCGCCTCTCCGCCCGTGCTGCTTCGCGGACCGCGCTGGAAGCCCCGGCGGCGGCGGCCCATGGGGCGCGTGGCGCTGCCCGCCTGGCTGCAGCCCAGGTAGGGCGCTCGGGCGCGCGGGCAGGGGCGGCGGGGCGCGGGCTCCCCCAGCAGCGGGCGGGCTCCGGGCGGCGCGGCCAGACCCAGCCCTGCGCTGGCTCTCCTTGGAGCTCTGGACGGGTGTTAGCTCACTTAATTCTCTCGAGCACCCTAGGAGGAAGGCTCTGTTGTTTTCCCCATTTTACAGATGAGGAAAGGGGAAGGACAGGCTGCACGGCCACCCCTTCCCTCCGTGGGCCCTCTGCCAGTCCTTCCTCCCCTCCCCCATCGGGAGCGCTTCCCTCGACTTTCTCGGACGCAGTGTTGCTTGCGGGTGGTTTTTAGATCTACCAGCTATGGCAACACCTACCACACGTGTAGACTCCAGGGGCCTGGAGATGTGTATGTTTAACGGAGAAGCCGGGTGATTCCGATGCAGGGTGAAGGAGGCTCTCTTCTCAACCCTTTTAGTACTTCATCATATAGGGGCGGGGGTGCCAAATAACACCATCCAGCTACACGGTATCTGCTTCCCGGCTTATTAGCATTGCCACTTAGAGGTTAGACGTCTCCAACTGGGAGAGAACCTTGTCTACACTGGCAGGGCCACTCCCTCCACCCTTCTGAACCCCCAGGGACGACTTCAAACAGTGCTTTTCCTAACTCCCTCAAACCATATATCTGTCAATCTTCGCTTAGTCATCTCCCCAGCAACCCACAACACATTTTTAAACTCAGCTTGACTTCCCTTTTCTGGCCTGAGCAACTAAACTGCTTTCTATGTGTGTCTGATGAAGGAAACTATCTGCCCTTGCAAAATATAATAGAAGGCAGCGCGAGATACTGACCCCAATCACATAATGTATTCAAAAGTCAGGTGTGTCCAATTACTGAATTACCCACCATTGGGGATTGCCCCACCTCCACTCGCCCTCACAACTGAACCAGTTCTCCCTCAAGTCCTGCACTCAGCAGGCTGAGCTACTGGGACACATATTGCCCCACATGGACTCTTCTGCACACATGGTTTTTTTTGTTGTTTTCAAAAATATTCAAAGCCATCTTTGATAAAGCAGTGATTGCTTTATCCCTTGGTGAAAAGCAAGGTTAGAACTTTATTAAAGATGAAAGTGGATAATGGATTTTGAAAAAGAACTGTATTTGGCTTTAAGCTAGTTCAGACTTATGATGGTTCAGCTTACAATTTTTTGACTTTGATAGTGAAAGCTGTATGCATTCATTAAAAATCATACTTCACATATTTAATTTTAATCTTTCCCTGGGCTAGCAATGTTTGGGTAAGATACTCTCCTGATGCTTGGTAGTGGGCAGCAGCTCCCAGTCAGCCATGGGACTGAGGGTGAAGAACTGGTACCCCACGGGGTCCTGGGTTGCCAGGTGATTCTGCCAACTGCAGGCTAATGCCAGTGCTCTGAGCACAGTTAAGGTGGGTGAGGCTAAGCTGAGATGTTCAGTAAGCTAGGTGTATTAAGTGCATTTTCAACTTAAAACATTTTCAACTTAATGCTGGGTTTATCAGGACATAACCCAAATGGTAAGTGGAAGAGCATCTGTACTCACTTTAACAGAAAGTGTGTGCTTTGGGTTTCTTCAAAATCTGATGCATATTGGGTGGCAACCAAATAAAAGACCATGACGTGGAACAGTTTTCTTTTGCTTGCTTAAGTTCGCCAGTACATTAAAGGACATGTGTACAATGATGAAATAATTATGAAAGATGTGTTTAATGGCATTTTTCTATGTTTACAGGTACAGGAAGAATGCTTATCTTTTCATCTATTACTTAATCCAATTCTGTGGCCACTCATGGATATTTACAAATATGACAGTCAGATTTTTTTCATTTGGAAAAGGTAAAACTCCAAAATCACTTTTTGATAACTTTTCATTCTTGTTTTCACCTAGTACTCCTTCTATTAATTTTAAACTTCTACATATCTCTCCTAACATCCTTCACTCCTCTAAAACTCATATTTTGTCAGTAACCACACATCTTATTGTGAAAACCAAAACCTGGGAAAGGAAGAGGAATGAGATAAGGGAAAATGACCTGGCTTTCCCCTGAGAAAGCAGTTGGCCCTGAAAACCTAGACATGGCATTGGGATGGGGACATTTCATTGTTACTTTGAGTTTTGCACCAAACCTGAGCAGATTTGTTTTATGAGGAAATATGTAAATCCTAGTATAACATTTTTTGCAGAGAAATCAGAAATTAATCAAATTCTTTCAGTGTTTTTTTTTTATTCTTCAGGTTTAGAGTGACTGGAGACTTAGTAAGAAAAACACAAACTTTATATGCCCCAAGCCTCTCTTTGGTCCCCTTGAAAAGTAATGTGTAAATGACACACTTTGTAGAGATGACTAATCACTTATATGGGAGTTGGCATTAATGGCTTAAATTATAAATTCCCTCCAGTTTCCTAAAAAGTAAAGATACTCCTTTAAAGTAGCATTTCAAATTTTAAATAATGAATCATTAATTGACTGTCAAAATAACATTCTTTTCACGTTCCATCCCCACGTGGGTAAGTGTCATCACAGTTTTCAACTGTTGGGTGACTTGACAATTTGAGCAACTGCTGGCTTCAGCTAAAAACAAACATGGATAATACATCTGGGAAAAGTCATGCTGTGCTCATCATTTCAGACTTCTGTATCATAAGGAAATTAATCTACTTCCGAGGCACCATAAGCTATCTTATGTAGCTTTTTCTTACTGAAAATCTACAGATAAAGTCTTGCCTTTGTTGAAGACATCCAAAAATACAACCTAAGGCTTGAATTTCAACTGTAAGCAATGAGAATATTTAAGCAAAAGAGAAAACAGGTGGTGGGAAAACATCCTTCATATTTTTAGAAAAAAGCCGTCAATTCTAGGCCTTGGAAGTTGGCTGACCTTGTATGGGCGTATTACTGATCACTCACAACATGAACCACGAGCCATGAACTCTGTTATGCTACCTCTTCTTCCCAGTGAGAAAAGTTGTCGTAGTCAGCAGTGTATGTATTTCTTAATTATTATCCTGCAGTTATAGTTATAATTATAGAAGATACTTATTAAAGAAACACAACTAGTTCATATGGAAAGCAGACTGAAAACTACTAAGTGGGGATTGGTACAATTCTTGAATCAATGTATAAATTAAGTTTAAGTGCAACAACAGTCTAAAACCCTGACTTTGTAAGCCCTGCTACCTTCTTCTTTTACAGAGCTGTGCAATTGATGATGCTGTGTTCTAGCAAGTGCAGGGCAGTGGATAAGAGCATGGACTATGTGTTTCAGGAATCATCTCTGAAATGGGGATGATGATGACAGTGTCCATCTCATGCAGCTGCTGAGAAGAGAAACCCTTAGTGGTCAATTATTATCATGTGCATGATCCGCGAGGCAGTAAAGACAGCAAAATCTTCCCGAGAAGTTTCTAAACATGGCAGGATTTCATTTTAAAACATAAAGCAGACAATTTATTCCAGGTAGAGCAACACTTGTTTCCCTTCCATTTCAGCACCCTCTAAGTACAAAATTTCATTTGGGCCCTCTTCTATGCAGACTCCAAAAGTCCGGATCCAAGGCTCAAGTTCCAGTGTTTAAAACTAATAAAATCCAGAAAAGCACTAACCAAGTATGTACAGAAAACAAATATTGGATGTACACGTTATTTGATATCACAGCATCATTAATGACATAAAGCTTCTCTAAAGTCATATTTTTTTTCTTTGTCATTTCTTGTTGGTGGAAAAGCTGTGAGCACAGCAGTTTCTTTAAGCTCACCTCTATTTACACTTGAAGTAATCTAGATTCTCTATGGTTAATTACTTCAGTGTGGGAATTGCTTTATGATCTCATATTAGGTCTTTCTCAAGTTTTTACCTCTTTTTAGAAGAGAAGCAATTAGAGTATACTACAATATGAAGTGCTTTCTTTGGTTGCACTGTATTCTTAATTTAGTAGCCTATTAAAGAATTTTCCACATAAATACAAGGAATTGAATAAAAAAGGAAGTGAATAATCTCCATTTATTTCAAAGTGTGGCATAGGTTTGGGTTGTGATCTAGTTTTTACTTACTATATTTGTATTTTTAACCCACTGGACACAGATTCAATGGTTGACACTTTTTATGCTATCGGACTTGTGATGCGACTTTGCCAATCCATTTCTCTCCTGGAGTTGCTGCACATATATGTCGGCATTGAATCAAATCATCTTCTCCCAAGGTTTTTGCAGGTAGGTTTTAATCACATTATCATTATAGAATCTATTTGATATTTTTTTTTTATTATTTTTTTTTATTTTGGCATATTATGGGGGTACAGATTTTAAGGTTTCAATAAATGCCCATTTCCCCCCCTCCCCCCAAAAGTCTGAGTCTCCATCATGACCATCCCCCAGATGGTGCACATCTCACTCGTTATGTATGTATATACCCGCCCCCCTCCCCCCTCCCCAATACCCTATTACTGTAGCACCTGTGTTTTATTTATACCCTCTCTTGACTTTATGGCAGTTAAAGAGCCAACCCTTGCATGAAGTCACTGATAAAGAAGTAATTCCATGGAAGGATAACTGTATTCTAAAACACACAGTGAGAATAGCTGGCTGGAAACATTCAGGGCAGTGATGCTTATAGATCTTGCAGCACTACATTGATCCGATCCTGGGAGGAGTTTTTCACAGTCACTTCCTACCGTCACTAGGTCACTGCCTAGGGTAGTATAAGACAATGGAAAGGTATAGGATCGGAGCCATTCAGACTTGGGTTTGATGCCTGGTTGTTCTACTTACCACTGTGGGATCATACCATCCACAACCACTGGGCTGTTGAGAGGAAAGGACACCACACACAATACCTGGCACAGAGAAGATTATTAAAAAACAAATCCCCCAAATTTCCCTTCATCCCTATCCAGGGAATAGAATGCTCCCAAGCCATTTCTTGCTTATTTTACCACTTTTACTAAATACAAATGGAAAGGGGAAATCATTTGTGTTTATCTAGTATGGCATGAAGTATAGACTCAAGGATCACATAGACCTGGTTTCAAATCCAATCCCAGTTCTAGCTTTTATAAGTTGTATGGATTTAAACAAGCCATTTGATTAATTCTGAACCCCATTTTCTTACGTGATTTGAAAATAACATGTATCTTATGGAGTAACTGAGAAAATGGTTAGGATAAGTTCCTGGCCCTTAGTTAAGAATACAATACCTGGTAGCTATCACTGTTACCTTAGCTGTTGTTTGTTCCCTCTTCCATGCCTCTAGCCCTGGATGACTGTGTTATTTTTAAGGCAGGTTGAAGGAAGATGGGAAATCTGTTGGTAGAGACTCTGTGGAAAGTCATTGCTGAATTAAGGCAAAAAAAAAAAAAAAAAAAAAAAAACTTAAAAAGGTATTTTTTCATAGGAAAGGGGAGATAAGGGTTAGGTGATGATATGGACGTATGTTTACAATCTACAGAAACAGGTAACTACATAAGTATAATTTTAGGTTTCCCCAACATAAATTTGAAAAATAGATGTTAGAAAAATTCACATTGTAAAAAATAATTCAAATATGCTAGAATCTTATTATATTGCCAATACCTACAAAAGTGCTTAAAATGTAAATGTATACTTTAAATTTTATTTGAATGAAGGAGTAGCATAGATCCCTGTATTATAATTTGTTTAAAATATCATCAAAATTTAAAAGATGTAAATATCAGTATAATCCTCAGCAGCTTACTAAGAACACAGCATAGTAAGTTTATGGGATATTTTAAATTTTACTTAATAAAAGTAGAGAAATAGTATCCATTAGTTGAAATAGCAAACATAAAATGAAAATCAGGGCAATGGTGTGTGAACTGATAACATAGTAGTTAAACATATTTCCTTACAAAATAACAAGGGGTAGAGATGTGTCCCAGAAGAAGCACATTATTTGGGGGCAAGCTTTATTGGTGTTTGTGACTTATTGAACAGATGTGTTATACTTTGAAAACAACCAAATGCATATTTTGCCAGCATCCCATTATACTAATCTTAGAGAACAGAATAAACCCAGATTAAATGAAAGTTGCATTCTATCATGTGGAATTATTTCGCTTGGAATATGATCAAATTCATCTAAAAATCTAAGTCATGTTTTCTTTTTGTATACCTTTTTAAAAAGACTTTTCACTTTTTTTTTTTTTTTACAAAATTGGCTAATACTAGGTTCACGGTAAAACATATTCAAAATTAAGAGTAGTGTGTTATTTGAGTTATTGTCAACGTAAGGAATGTACCCAGTGAAAATAGCTAACTTTGTAAGAAAGAAAACTGAACACTTTGAATATACCTAGAAAATGTGCACAAAATATATGCTTTAAAAAATTATCTAGGCTGGCTTAATATAAATTACTATAAAACAGAAATCTAGTTTCTTGGAGTTCTAGAAATTCTTGAATGCATGTGTGATTTTAATCACTGCGAATTAAAATTCTTATGGCTTATAGAAATATGATTACTGTAATCAAATAACCAGATCTTGGTTTGGTAATTTAAAAAAATAATGGCAAGTATACATTAATACTTTTTATTCAAAGGTGAGTTTGCAAAGTCTACTGTTAATAGAGCTTAAATGATTTTTAAGTCATTAAGTCACTGGAGAGAGAAAATGTCAGGGTCACCACATTTGGGAAGACAATTAACATTCTCATTCTGGGCTGATTATTACCAATTTTTCTTGTGGTTGTTTTGTTTCCTGTTTTTATTTCTTTCACTTGAGATTTTTTATCTGCCCTTTATTTCTTTTATTCACTTATTGTCCTTTCCATAGTTCTCAGAATGGAAATGGTGTTGGAGAAAGCTTCAAAAACAAGCCATTGTGTCCAAAGTTTCATTTTCTCCTGCCTTCACTAAAGTTCTGCAGACAATTAGAATTCCCTCATTATGAGATGACTCTGAGGCTTCTGCTTTAAAGAAAGAAAACTCTCAGGTTGTGTAATCACTGTTGGTTTTCCTGTTTCCCCATTTTTAAATGAAGAAACTATAGTTAAGCGAGTGGCTGAGTGACTTCCACAGTAATCATAGTGGGCTGTATACAGTATCTTGAAAAATATATGGTGTCCAGCTGCTTTTAAGTAGGCCAAAAGAAACACATCCACACGATTGTGGTGTGATTTTTGAATACTACCTTCAAGAGATTGCTAAGCCACAACTGAAATATCTTTTTGGGAACTGGTCTTCCAAAATATTTAGATAAATAATTCCAACCAACAGTAGAAACTGATTAGCTAGTTATGAATTAGCATTACATAATAATAAGTAGTGGTGTGGGTAGATTTTTTTTTTTCCTACACTGCATTTCTGTTTTTTGTTCTTTTGTTTCCTGTGCATTTTTAAATGTTTCTCACGCACATCTCTATTTTGACACCTAGGGAAAAGCCATTATGAATATCTAAAATTACACACAATTGCTAAAGGAAAAAAACTCACTGACTTAAAAGACAATAACAGAAACACCTAGGGAAAAAGAACAAAATGATAACATATAGTTATTTATAAGTTTCCATTTTTATAAGTAATTACATGCCAGTTAAAACTATATAAGGAAATATAGTAAATTTTGATATTTTTAATTTTTAATTGAGAAAGTAAAAAAGGTCCAGAAGCAATAAGAAATGATAATATAAAAATTAACCATCTCTTTTCTCCAAATCCTTCCTCCCAAAGGACCTTGCATATTTTATTAGCTCAAAAAAATGTTGAAGGGGGAAATTGGTTGATTTCAGTTGATTTAATCATAACAACTTGACTTTTATTAAACAGAATACTACCAGCCCTGTAATATTGATTTTGAAAAGCTTTGTTTAGATTTTGCTTGTGCAGAAGCCTGAGAAAGAAATTTTTATTGATTTAGCTTTAGGATGTTTCAACTCAAGGAGAGAGGAAAATTGCCCCAAACTAACCTTTTGTATCATAATATTAGACTGATATCTATTCCTTATAGAGGAAACTCTCAAAATAATTTTTTATTTTGAGAAATGCTTTAAATGCAAAGATTTCATTTATAATTGAACTAACACATTGCCACACTAGAAAAAAATTTTTTTTCTTGAGGCCACAGTGTTTTATTATGAAAATAGAATAAAAACTTTGAAAACAAAACGATCCTTTCCAATTTAATGAAAAATTTTTTTATTGAGTTACATGCAACTTGAAAATAGTTTTCACAGCTCCCAAGGTGAAGAGACATGAGTTATTAGTACATATGTTTCATGAGGCCCTGGGCTCATAACTAGCGTGAGTTAAATACAACTCACATGGCAGTGAATGTGTTAAAATGGTTCAATTTCACATCCTTCCAACTGTATCATGATAAAAATTGCTGTCCGTGTGTTAATTTTACATTTTTTTACCCAATTTTTAAAATTTATAAATCAAAACACTAAGAATTATTACTCCCCACATTATTTTGCCTACAAAAATTCCATGTATGAGCCCAAATCACATAAATCATTTCTATATTTACCAATAACACCTCCTATTTCCGATAAGGGCAAGCAGAGATCTGCTTGCCAAAAATCATTCCAAAGATTTCACAGACTCTCAAGAGAACAAATCATTCCAAAGATTTCACAGACTCTCAAGAGAACAAATACCAAAGAATTCCCAAAGGAGAACATCTTAAACTCTTTTCGGAAAACAGGTTTTACCCTAATTTATTTTTTTTGAGCTGTGAAGTGCTTGTTTGCATTGCTCAAGTAGAGAATCTGACTTTCCATAATATCACAGATTTTTCCCTCCATGTTTGACTTGGAAACAGGCTTATATTGTTAGAGATAAAACTAAACCAAGATAGTGTTGAGCTGTAATATTCTCCAAATTTTGAAGCCTCCTGGGAATGAATTACATACTCAATTCACTCTGTAGATTTTTGTTTTTTGCATTTGATTCATGTAGTTCTTCAGCGTGATAAGCATAAAGCTACACTTATGGTGTAATTTTTTAGATGCTGAGATTCTTTGTTCACTGATAGTCTTTATTATCTATGTAGAAAAATGTTTTCCTGTAAATATACTAATCACTACCTTAAATTATATTTATAAATTTATTTTCTTAATAATGGTTTACATTTATTTAGGGCTTTCTATGTTCCAGACACTTTTCTAAGTTTTTTACATGTATTATTTAATCTTCACAACAACCTTGTCTTATATATAATAATTATATGGTAACAGATATTAGTTATTATCTCCAGTATAATTACTTAAGTAGATTACACATGGTTACATAGGGTTTTGAATGTTATTGCAAAAATTTAAGCTATGTGGTTCCTGAGTTCTTAACTATTATACTCCATTTGTTTACTGTTTATTTTTACCAAGTGTAATGTAAATACCAGGAAGGCAGGGACTTGTTCTTATTAACAGCTATTAATATATTCCCTGGGACCCAGAACAGTGCATTCAATATGTATCTACTGAATGATGAATAAACAACAACAACAAAATAGAATTTAAATGATTTTTGTCTTACAGAAGAAAGTATAAATAACTGGCAGTTTTTGAATATACGAAGATATTTTTCTGAAGTTCTCAAAAAAGTTCACAAGATTGAAATAATTTAGGTTATGATTTTAGTAAAATAGTAGTCTTTGAGGTTAAAACTAATTTTAAGATTTTAGAAATTGTCCCTATAGTTGATATATCATTTTACCCCTTCCATAGCTTCTAAATTTATATTTAGAACAACTTAGTTTCAGTCATTGTTTAACCTGGAGTTTAGGATTCCCAAATAGAACATAAAAATATGAAGTACTTTTATTTTGTAGTTACCATACTTTTGAGTAAACCACATTATCACCACATTTAATTTAGCCTAAATTATATAGGATTTTTATTATATAGGATTTAATCCTAAATTATATAGGATTATACCTTATATTCTACCTGTTTTAGTTACACTAAACATTACAAGGACATTTACTAATAGTCATATTTTCACAGTATTTGTTAAAAATGACAAATTGCTAAGTTCTTCTAAGTGTAAAGTTTCAAATAACTGATCGAACGATCATATTAAAGAAAATTGATAAGTTTAAAAAGTCTTTTCCTCAGATTGTTTTGGTGTTGATTTAGAAAATCAAGGAGGCTCTTGTTTTAAGGTTTAATTTTTAAAGAGAAGCTTTTTAAAAGAATAGACTATAACCTGGTTATTAGGCTCTGGAGTAACTCAGAGAGTAACAAGGTGAAAAAGTCTTAGTGTTTTAAGGATTTGGAATCAATTTGTTTAGATTTTGATTCCAGACCTGTAGGCAAGTCATTTTCACTTAGTAAAATTTCTTTTATAAAAGGCAGATAACAATAACAGCATCTACTTTGTAGGGTCATTATGGAGATTAAAGGAGATGGTATGTTTGGAACCTGGTGCAAAGTAACCAATAAATATTGGCTTTTATCAACTTAAGAACATTTCCACCTAAATTCTCCCATTGTATTGCCATTGAATAGTCAAGTTAGAGTTAAATAACCATTAGATGATTTGTTAACTAATTAGATTGACATTGTATATAGGGGAGTCTTCACACATATATATGTGTATTGTGGTTTGGTTTTTGAGGGCAGGTTGGTTGCTGGTTTCTATACAGCTGGGATTCCATCACTAACATGCCACATATCCTTAAGTGATGATTTTCAGCAGAGTGGGTTTCATTGTACAGTTCCAGTCTGTCTTTGCCTTTTAGATTTTCCCTTCTGTCCTCATCAGTTAAGGGGCAGCCTGACATCATGGATAGTTTATGGATAATTTACAACTCTGGAAACCAGGAGACTTAAGATATACATGTTTCTAGGACTGCTATTAGTTTGTACAAGTCACTTAACTTCTCTGGTTTCCAAGTTCCTTATTTATAAAAAGGTAGGGTTTGGTTAATATCAGAATGTTTTATCTAAAGGGACCCTAGAAATCATTTTACCAAGAGGTGTCTGTTTTTTCATTAGTCAGCCATGTAAGTAAATATCTGTGTTGTATGCATACATTCATGTGCATGTATCTCCTGAGATTTTTAGCAAAAACTAGAATGTTTGCTTAATTGCCAGGCACTGCTCAAATGTAAGATTAGGTAGTGCCTAAGTACTTGTTTGCTGCTAAGATCTCATATTTGAAGGCTGTCAGGTGTCATTACAACAAGATTTGATCATTCAGTAATTATAATTGCAGTTCAGTGGAATTCATTATATAAACATAATTAAATCAAGAATCTAGGGCATTATATTATAAAGAAAGGCTAACAAAAACAGCTATGTAGATAGCTTCCATAGATTGACTAAGGTTTGAATCATATCTGATTCCCCTTAGCCAAGCAAGGAACCTCTTGACTCACCATTGTAGTCATAAACACACTGATATAGCTTATACATGTGGATTTCTGATCATGTGGCCAACGATTGGCAAATCTTGGATTTCTCTGCATGAGGTGATTTTTCAGGACTAACAGTCTATGATTCTAAGTCATAGGTTATCCCAGTCTTTTCTCCTTGATCTGCTTTAAAAATAAAGGCAGTTATTGAAAAATATAAAGTAATCCCCTCTTTAATGCTCTTTCAATCTCAAGTATATTTTCTTTTGACCATTGAGAACAAAATATGTGCTATTAAAAAACAAAAAATGCAGAATGTACAAAATATATTAATATAAGAAGGCACTTTAAGTTGAGAAAAAGGAATGTATTTTTTCTTTTTGAGGCTAGTAATTGGAGCTAAGCCAAAATATGTGAATTTTCAATGATTTGTAAATGCTTACTGACTAGGAATATATATTCCAAGAATATGTTGAATTCTTTTCATTTTCCACTAGCTTATGAAAGTTAGAATTATATTACTCCCCAACCCCCACCCAAAAATGGTTTCTCTATGGGGTGAAATTGAAATTTCTCAGCCTGTCATTCAAAACCCTTCACAACCCAGCCCCAAACATGTTTTCAATTTCATCTCCTATTACTCTCTTCTAAGCACCCTCTACTCTATCCCTCCAGTGGTTCCTATTATTTCCCAAGGGACCCTACATTCTTACACCTCTACCTCTGTTCAGGTTCCTCCCTTTGCCAGGAGAACCTTTCTCACATCCAGTCTACCTGACAAACTCCTATTCATTTTTCAAGATCCAGATGACATGTTGCCTATCTTTGTAAATCTCACTGCATTCTTTCCCCAAGCAGAGAGTATCTTCCTCACCTGTGTCTCCATACATAGCACACACTGTGCTGGTTATTGCTGCATGTTCTCCCATCACTGCTACCCTCTCTGGGGCAAGGGCCATGTTTTCATTATAGCATCTAACACACAGTGGAAACTCAATAAGGGCTTGCCAAAGTGAGTAGAAATGTGTGCATGTGGCAAGAAAAAGGGAAATATCCTGATTTAGATCAGATATTGATATATATTATCTTTCCATTCATTATATAATATTATAATTTGGAAAGTACAGAAAAACAAAAAGGAAATGAAATTCACCCATAACCCACCTACCTCAGAAATAGTCTTTGTTAACAGTTTAGCATACATATTTCCAGCTAAAGCATACTTTTAAAAGATGTGATTTTTAAAATTAGAAGATTATCTACATGGCCTAACAGATGATCCTAATTTTTGACTTTGCTGTTTCTTTGTTAGCTCACAGAGAGAATAATCATCCTTTTTGTGGTAATCACCAGTCAAGAGGAAGTCCAAGAGAAATATGTGGTGTGTGTTTTATTCATCTTTTGGAATCTATTGGATATGGTTAGGTAAGAAGGAAAAATAATCTCTTAAAACAAGGCCAAATTTCTTTCTACATTGAAACTAGTAATAACTGCTTACATTGGTTATTCTGAATGAGAGAGAAAAACATATCCCTTTTCAAATTATTTTATCTGGATACGGAAATGTATTTTTAGTGCTTTCCTTAATGGGCATATCAAAGATAATGAAAACCTACCATGGTATTACAAGAGCAAATCAATGCATTCACTTTTCTAGATAAGGCTTGGCATACCACCAACTTGGAATAACCCTTACAGCTGTTTGCCAATGAAAGGCATTCCTTACGATTGCTGTAGTATATGTTCCTTTAATAAGCAAAGCAGGACTTTTATTATAACCTTGTCAGAATTTACAAAGTTGGTTTCTGTGAATTCAGGAATATTTTAAATATAGGACCATCTCTATGGAAAAAAAATGCACTTCCGTATCTATTTGTATACAATTCTATTAGAATCAGTAGAATTCCAATAGTAGGTTCAAATGACTAATGGAAGGGAACCATTGCTCTGGATAGTCTTCAGCATGCTTCTAATTCTAAAACTTTGCGAAGAGATGTGCCTGGTCTTCTCTCTACCAGTAGTGATGTGAAACAGTCCCCTTTGCTCAGTGAACCCTAAAACTCACTTTGGAGGGGTGTCCTACCTGGTAGTTTAGCTTTCACAAACGACAACTGGCCTCCCACTTGAAAGATCTGGATGTGACTAGGTAACAAAAAAGCCCTAGTTTTTAGCTGGGGTTATGTAAATTCTTTATTGTTGATAGCTTATCTGGATTAAAATATGTCTAATGGGTTGAATCCTAGATGAATTAGAATGAAATATTTTGTTGAATTAAAATGACTATAATTCTTTGTACATAAAAATTAGAAATTTCTCATTTTTTAACTGATAGTTTAATAGACTTAGGGCAAACTTCATGGACCTTTATAGCCCCTGACTATAAAATTCATGGGACATTGTTTTATTTGAGACTGTAGCTTTCCAATACACTGTTCTTAGGTGTACGTCTGGTTCTTTCAGTATTGACTTAGTCTCAAATAAGCTCAATAAACCAATTAGAGAACAAAATAACTTTTGCATTGAAAGTGTCATGGGAAGACTTTTGGACATAGAAGTAGATCTCCCTGGATGAACCCACCTCCACTACATACTTGCTAAATGATCTTAGGCAAATCACTTAACCTTTATTTTAGTAACAGCTTTATTGAGATATGACTTATGTGCCATAAAATTCATCCTTTAAAGTACAAAATTTGTGGGTTTTAATAAATTCAAAGAAATGTGAAACCAGCATCACTATCTAATCTAAGAACATTTTCATCACCCCCAAAAGAAACTCCATACTCATTAGTAGTCAATTCCCATTCCCTCCTTCCCCTAGTCCCTGGCAACCATGCATATATTGTCTATGTGGATTTGCCTATTCTGGAAATTTCATATAAATGGAATCATCAATATATGTGGCCTTTCGCGACAGGCTGCTTTTACTTAGCATCATGTTTTCAAGGTTCTTTTACGTTGTAGCATATATCAGTTCTTCATTGCTTTTTATAACTGAATACTATTATGTTGATATATAACTTTTTGTTTATCCACTCATCAGTTGATGGACATTTGAGTTGTTTCTACTTTTTGGACATGAAGAATATTGCTATGAACATCCATGTACAAGCTTTTGTGTGTATGTTTTCATTTCCCTTATGCCTAGGAGTGAAATTCCTGGGCACCTACACTTTTTGAAACTCTTCCCCTCTGTAAAGTGGAAAGGGGTAGGGGGGAGTTAGAATTGTCTTCCCAACCTACCCTAAAATGACTTTTTTCCAGTAAAAACCAGGGAACTTCCTCAAGCTGATAAAGGCATCTATGAAAAATCCGTAACTAACATGAATCTGATGGTGAAAGGCTAATGCTTTCCTCCTAAGATCAGTAACAAGACAAGAATGTCTACTCTTGCCATTTCTATTGTATTGGATGTTCTATTCCTGGCAATTAGGCAAAACAAATGAACAAAAACATATAAAAGCTATCCAGATTGAAAAGAAGTAAGTAAACCTATCTCTTTTGGCAGATGACATGATTTTTTTATACACAAAAAAATCAAGGAATCTACTTTAAAAATACTAGAACTAACAAGTTTAGCAAGGTTGTAGAATATGAGATCAATATATCAAAATTCTATCTCTCTACATTTGCAATGAACTATTCTACAATGAAATTAAAACAATTCTGTTTAGAGTAGCATCAAAAAGAATAAAGTACTTAGGAATAAATTTAATAAAAGATGCAACTTATACACTGAAAACTACAACACATTGTTGAAAAAAATTAAAGATCTACATGAATGGAAAGACATCCCACATGGGTTGAAGAGTTAATATTGTTAAGATGACAATACTCCCCAAATTGATCTGTAGGTTCAATGTAATCCCTGTTAGAATCCCAGCTGATTTTTTTGCAGAACTTGAGAAGCTGATCCTAAAACTCAAAAGGAAACTCAAGGAACCCAGAACAACAAAAACAATCTTGAAAAAGAGGAACATAGTTGAAGGACTCACTCTTCCCAATTTCAAAACTTACTATAAAGCAATACTAATCAAGAGTGTCATACTGGCATAAGGATAAAGCATGGAATAGAATTGATAGTCCAGAGACAAACTCGCACATTTTTTGTCAGTTAATTTTCAACAAGAATGCCAAGACCATTCAATGGGGGAAAAGAATAGCCTTTTCATCAAATGATACTGGCACAACTGGATATCCACATGCAAAAGAATGAAGTTGGATCCTTAACTTTACATGTAAGAGCTAAAACTAGTAAAATTAGAAGAAAATATAGGGGTAAATTTTTGATGGCTTTGGATTTATCCATGGATGCTTATGTATGACACCAAAAACACAACAAAAGAAGAAATAAGTTGGACTTCATCAAAAGTGACTTTTAACCATGAAAAGATGCTTACCCACTCTTTAGTAAGAGAAAAATGCAATACCATTTTTCACTTAGATTGGTAAAGATCAAAAAGTTTGATAAAAGCATATACACATAGATATGCATATATGCAAAAACATTTCTGAAAGAATACTTAAGAGAGTAACATCAGTCATTTATCTCTGAGTAGAATTTAAGTCCTGGAATGAGAAAAAGATTTACTTTTCTCCATTCATGTTTTCAAGCCTTTTTAGGTGTTTTTGCTTTGCCATATATATATGTATTGCCTATACCAGTGGTTCTCAGAGTGTGGCCAGCTACCAGTGGCATTGGCATCACCTGGAGCTTGTTAGTAATACAAATTCTCAGGCTGTACCCGAGACCCACTGACTCAGAAACTCAGTAATGTGTGCTTTAACAAGCCATATGGGAGATTCTGATATATGCTCAAGCCTAAGGGTCCCTGGCCTATTTAAAGGAATAAAAAAAGATATAGATCGTTTCTTATATCACAATGGTAGGTGATGGTAGATAAAGCTACCTACTGTACTCCAAACTCTTCCCAAGGTCATTTCTTTAATTGATCATATAAGATGGCACAGCTACAGAAGCAGAGGAATAGCAAATACAAATTTGGAAGTTACATTTTTATTTGTAAATTCCTTCCTGAGATATTTACAAGTATATGTCTGTCTTAAAAACCTAGCTGTCCTGCTGCATAAAATGGGCTTGGCTTTTTAATGAAATCCAAGTCATCAATCAAGGAAACTTGTAAGTATAATTTCTTGGGTGTGGGGAAGAGTTACATCCTTGCTCTGTTCAGCTCTATAATTATCCATGATATACCCATGAGACAAGCTAGACTGACATGGTCCCCTTCCCCCCATTTTTTACCTCTTGTTGAAATTATAGGAAGTATGTAATTGCACACTTTCCAATTTTATCTGTATATAATGTTTCTTCTATTATTTCCCAGACATCAGCAGCAAATGATGTTTAAGAACTTCTGGTCTCTTTTCAGGTACACTTATAACATGTTATCAGTCATAGGAATATCCTATGCTATCTTGACGTGGCTCAGTCAAACACTATGGATGCTGATTTATCCTCTGTGTGTTCTTGCTGAAGGTAAGAAAAGAGCAGCTTGCTGTATTGCTTACTGGCAAAAGCCATCTAGGTATAATGGTTCACTAATTTTTGATGATTGAATTACTATTTTTGCTAGTGCTTAGCTCAATGTATGTTTCCTGGCATATTTTCCTTGATGCAAAGAACCAAAGTTGGGGGGAGAAGTAGACAAAATATTGGATGAGAAATGAGGACATTTGAGTTTTTCATTAACTCACAGAATGAGTTTTGGGAACTCATTTAACCTCCCAGAGTTTGTTTACTCACCAAAAAGGAGTTTAACATTTAGAGATTCTATGATTTTTTTTGTCACTTTTAATGCATAGAAATTCAGTTCCTTAAACTATCCTTTCCACTTACCATCTTCCATGTGTCCTGCCCTGTTTTGGCAACTAGTTAAATCTACCTTGAGATTAATCATTGTTTTCTGAGGGAAGCATTCCCTGATTTCCTCAGCTAAGTTAATTCCCCCTAGTACAGTGTCATGAATCTCTTTTATAGGGTCTATCTTAGTTCTAATTAGATACTTGTATGATTCTTTAACTAACGTGCCTTTTCATGACTCGACTTTCAGCTCCACAGGGATTTGGGGATGTTTGTGTCTACTTCTTTGCTCTCTTCCTTTCTCCTATGCACCAGTATCCATGCTCAACAACACTGAATTATCGAATACAATATAAAGTAGGCTAACTACATAGCCTAAATATAAACCTAAAATTTAAAACCAAATAATTAAAATCATCAATTTGCAAAGAGCTTGAGGATATTTGGGGAATGTATGCTTCCTTCTGCAATGGATTTGGCAGGCTGGTAGGGAGTTTTCTGAAGGACATGATTAAAGTTTTCGAAAACTGAAGGCATAAAATAATTAAGAAAGCATGTTAAGGTAACTAAGGGAAAACATAAGGAAACAGATTTAACATAAAATGATGGTGACACTGGCAATGAGCATAAAGGATAATAAAACCAAAATGTAAAATAAACCCACATGTTTTCTATCTACTGATGACCATAGCAAAAGAGCTTAAGTTATAGTACATCATAGTAGATAGAATTCTTAAATTCCTTTTCAAAAGAATTATTAAATTTTGAAATAAACTATGCCAAAAGAGTCTAGAGAAAAATCTTCTTGAAAACCATAAAAAAATCTGATTGCCCATTCTTTAAGAATGAAATCCTTCCCTCATTGAAACATTTATTGAGTGTAGTCCTTTGTTATATCAAATGAAAGAACTTTAAAGACTTATCTAAAGGAAATGGGAGATCTTGGTCAAAGAATACAAAGTTTAAGTTAGGAGAAATCAGTTTTTGAGATCTATTGCACAGCAGGGTGACTGTAGTTAATGTATGTTTCAAAATAGCTAAGAGTAACTTTCAACTGTTTTATCGTAAAAACTGATAAGTGAGGTGATATGTTAATTCATTTGATATAATCATTCCACATTCTATGCATGAACCAAAACAGCATATTGTACCCCATCAATACATACAATTATGATTTGTCAATTAAAAATTATATTAATAAAAAATTTTAAAGATTAAAAGGATATTTAAAGGAATAAGGTACAAATATGGAATAAGGTACTAATTCCTTCCTAAAAATAAGGGATGAATAAATAAATAGGAAATTTTTGCATTCTTATTATTACATAACTCTAAGCCTTCTTCTTTTTAGGAAAGCCATGTTCTTTTGGTTGTCATACAACTCACATTCTATTATTCCTGCAAGCATATGGACCAAAAAAAAAAAAGTCTAGAAGCATATATGATAAAATGTCAATGGTGATTAATTCTGGGTGGTGGAATATGAGTGACTACCATTTTATCTTTATATATTTCTATTTCAGACGTCCCAAAATATAAAAATGTGCAGTTAAATAAACCTTAAGTTTTCATAACTCTAATTTAAATAACTTTTATGAAGTTAATATTATAACTTTTAATTTTGATAACTAAGATTTCCCATCTGATAAATGTAAAACAAAAACAAAGTTCATGTAACTAACAAAATCAACTAATTATACTGAAAAATGCTAGAAACTTGGGGGCAGCTCATGTTAATCTCAGAGGGTATGTTTGGTGTCACCTGCAGATCCAGCACTGAGGCTGCTCATATTCCTGCTCTGTGTCTGTTTTCACAGTTGTAGACTCCTGCCTTGTCTTCCATCTTTCCCTTTTTATTTTTGTCTTTGAAAAAAAATGTTTATACCAATTGACTGTATAGAAATATGGAACTTAGTATATTCTTTTCATATATCTACCACCAGTTTCATCAACTCTTAGCATATTCCCATAATTGTTTCAGATTTTTTTAAATTTCAAAATATTAAGAAGGTACAAATGTTTTTGTTACATGGATAGCTTTTATAATGCTTATGTCAGGGCGATTAGTATGTCCATCACCTGAATAGTGTTCATTGTATCTGTTAGGTAGCTTTCCTCCCCTCTATTCTTCCCCTGCTCCTTCTTTATTTCCAGTGACCTTTTACACCACTCTGTGCCTATGTGTGCCCCATGATTACTACCAAATTATTAGAGAGTACATGCGGTATGTGTTTTTCTGTTCTTGAGATACTTTACTTTGTTGCAACAAAAAACATTATTTCATTCAATTTTATGGCTGAGTAGTACTCCATGGCATACATATACCACATTTTGTTAATCCACTCATGAATTGATGGGCACTTGGGTTGATTCCAAATCCTTGCTATTGTGAATTGTGCTGCAGGAAACATTCAAGTGCAGGTGTCTTCTTGATATTATGACTTATTTTCCTTTGGGTAGATACACAGTAGTGGAATTACTATACAAATGGCAAGTCTACTTTCAGTTCTTTGAGGATTCCCCATAATGTTTTCCGTAGAGGTTGTACTAATTTGCAGTCTCACCAATAGTGTATACGTGTCTCTTTCTCTTTGCATCCCTACCGGCATCTATTTCTTTCGGACTTTTTAATAATAGCTATTCTGACATGGGTAAGGTGATATCTCATTGTGGTTTTAATTTGCATTTCCCTGATGATTAGTGATGTTGAGAATTTTTTCATGTTTCTTGGTCACTTGTCTATGTTCTTTTGAAAGTTTCTGTTCATGTCTTTTGTGTACTTTTTAATGGGGTGGTTTGTCTTTTTCTTACTTGAGTTCTTTGTGGGGTCTGAATAATAGCCCTTTATCGAATATATAGATTGCAAATATTTTTCTCCCATTCTGTAGGTTTTCTCTTTGCTCTGGTAATGTGATGCCTCCACAGTTGTTCTTTTTGCTTAAGATGGCTATGGCTATTCAGGTTCTTTTTTGGTTCCAAATGAAGCATGGAATTATTTTTTCTAGATCTATGAGATGTGATGTTAGTATTTTGATGTGGATTGCATTGAATTTGTAAATCACTTTGGGCAGTATGAACATTTGAACAATGTTGATTTTACCAATCAACGAGTATGGTATGTTTTTCCATTTGTTTGTATCATCTGCAATTTCTTTGATCAGTGTTTTGTAGTTCTCCTTGTAGAAAGAACTATGTTCTCTCCTCCTTGGTTAAGTATATTCCTAAGAATTTTATTTTGAGTCTTTGATTTGACTCTCTGCTTGACTGTTAATGATATAAAGAAATGCTAATTTGTGTACATTGATTTTGTAACCTGAGACTTTGCTGAATTTATCAATTCCAGGAGTCTATTGGTGGAGTCTTTGGGATTTTCTAGATACAAGATCATATCATCAGCAAAAAGCAATAGTTCGACCTCCTCTTTCCAAATTTGGATACCCTTTATTTCTCTTTCTTGTTTGATTGCTCTGGCTAGAACTTCCAGTGCTACATTGCCTAAAAGTGGTGACAGTGAGCAACCTTGTCTTAATCCATTTCTTTGGGGGAATGTTGTCAACTTTTCCCCATTCAGTAGGGGATGTTGGCTGTGGTTTTGTCATATGGGTTTTATAATTTTGAGGTATATTCCCTCTATGCCTAATTTGTTGAGAGTTTTTATCATGAAAGGGTGCTGGATTTTGTCAAATGCTTTTTCTGCATCTATTGAGATGATCATATGGTCTTTGTTGTTTATGTGGTGAATCGCATTATTGATTTACATATGTTGAACCATCCTTTCATCCCTGGGATGAAGCCCCATTTGGTCATGGTGAATTATTTTTTTTTTTTTGATGTGCTTCTGATGTTGGTTTGATAGTATTTTATTGAGGATTTGTACATCTATATTCATAAGGGATATTGGTCTGTAGTTCCTTTTTTTTTGTTGTGTCCTTTCCTGACTTTAGTATCAAGGTGATAGTGGCTTCATAGAATAAAGTGGGGAGGATTCCCTCCTTCTCAATGTTATAGAATAATTTCTGAAGTATGGATACAAGGTATTCTTTGTAGGTCTGGTAGAAATATGCTGTGAATCAATCTGGTCCAGAGCTTTTGTTGTCGTTGGGAGATTTTTTTTTTTATTATTACTGCTTCAATCTAGTTGCTCATTATTGGTCTGTTCAGAAGTTCTGTTTCTTCCTGATTGGGTCTTGGTAGGTTGTGTGTTTCCAGGAATTTGTCCATTTCCTCTGTTTTCTAGTTTATATGCATAGAGATTTTCATAATATTCATGATGTTTTGTCTTTCTGTGTTATCAGTTGTAATATCTCCTTTTTTATTTGATTGAGCTTATTTGGATCCTTTCTCTTCTATTCCTGCTTAATCTAGCAAGAGGTCTATCAATTTTGTTTATCTTTTCTAAGCCAATTTTTTTTTTTATCCTTGTTTTCCATTTTGTTTAGTTCTGTTCTGACCTTTGTTATTTATTCTGCTTTTGGGATTAGTTTTCTTCTCCTTTTCTAGTTCCTTGAGATATGTCATTAGATTGTTAATTTGTGACCCTCTGTCTTTTTGATGTAGGCATTCAAGGCTATGAATTTTCCCCTGAGGACTGCTTTTCTGAATCTCATGTCCTCTTTGTCATTCAGTTCAAGGAATCTTTTGATTTCCATCTTAATTCCATTATTGACCCAATAATCATTTACCAGCATGTTGTTTAATTTCCATGACTTTGTGTGGATTTGAGAGTTTCTGTTGGAATTGAGTTCTAATTTTATTCCACTGTGGTATGATTTCTATGAATTTGTTGAGACATGTTTTGTGGCCTAAGATATGAATTTGGAGAATGTCCCATGTGCTGATGAAATGAATGTATATTCCATAGTTTGGGGGTAGAATGCTCTGTAAATGTCTATTAGGTCCATTTGTTCTAGAGTTCCATTTAAGTCCAGTGTTTACTTTCTGCTTCAGTGATCTATCCAACAATGTCAGTGGGGTGTGAAGTCCCTGGCAATTATGATGCTACCATTTAAGTCTGCTTAGACCTAGTAGAATTTGCTTTATGAATCTGGGAACTCTGGTGTTATGTGCATATATATTTAGACTGTTATGTCTTATGGAATTGTTCCTTTTACCATCATATAATGATCATCTTTTTCTTTCTTTATCATTGTTGATTTAAAGTCAATTTTATCTGCTATGATAATGGCTACACTTGCTCTCATTTGGTTTCCACTGGTGTGGAATATTTTCTTCCATCCTTTCACCTTTAGTCTGTATGAGTCCTTGTGGGATGGATGTGTTTCCTGGAGACAACAGATATTTAAGTTAAGATGTGTTTTCTCATCCATTCAGCCAGCCTGTGTATTTTGAGTGGGACATTCAGACTGTTAATGTTGAGTGATAGAATTGATAGGTGGGATGCTGTTCTTTTCATCTTGTTGGGTATACCTTATTGCTTTGTTTTCTCCCTTTTGCTATTATTTTATATGATCTGTGTGCTTTAGCTTTTGGGTGATTTTACACTGGTGGGTATCTATTGTGCTGATCCATGTATAATGCAGTTCTGAGTATTTCCTGAAGGGCAGGTCTGGTCATGATAAATTCCCTCAGGGATTGCTTGTCTGGAAAAGTCTTTATTTCGCCTTCATATATGAAACTTAGTTTTGTAGGATACAAAATTCCAGGTTGGCAGATCTGTTTAAGAAGACTGAAGATGGGATCCCAATCCTTCTTGGCTCATAAAGTCTCTACTGATAAGTCTGCAGTTTGCCTGATGGGTTTTCCTTTATAAGTTACTTGATGTTTTTGCCTCAAAACTCATAGGAGTTCCTCCTTAGTCATCAGACTGGCCAAAGTCAACACAATCTGTCTTGGTGATTGCCTCTTTGCAATGAATCTCCCAGGTGTTTGCCTGGCTTCTTGTATCTGCATGTCTAAATCTCTAGCACACCCAGGGAAGTCTGCCTCAATTATTCCCTCAAATAAGTTTTCCAAACCTTGTGATTTTTCTTCTTCACCCTCAGGGATGCCTATGATTCTATTTATCCATTTTACATAATCCCGTATTTCTTGTAGACTTCGTTCATTCCTTCCAATTCTTTGTTCATTTTTGACTGAGTGGGTTAATTCAAAAGAGTTGTCTTCAAGCTCTGAAATTTCTTCTGCTTGGTCTAGTCTATTCTTCATGCTTTCTACTATGTTTTGTATTATCTCCACCACAACAGAGGTGGGTAGAGAAGTGAGACTGGGCAGGGCTGGGTCTGGTGAACATACCTTCAGGCTCCACAAAGGCAGGCACAAGAGCTGTCTCAGCAAGGGCCAAGAGTCAGCTCCCAGACCACTGGGGAAAGCCACCAGGGAAAGGGTGAAGTGGTCCCACCATGCCAGAAAGTCTGCTCATGAGGGAGGGGTCGTCTGGCCCTTGGGAGTGGGTTTTGCTCTTTTCTCTCCTCTCCTGCCCCAAGGTCTCCTTCCAGCATCTGGCCACAGGCAGGAGCTCAAACTAGCTGAGCTTACCAGCCAGTGGCATTGCGGACTGGGAGCTTCCCTGTCCAAGATTCCTCCCTGGACCTTAAGCAGAGCTTCCTGCGGGGGGAGTGGTACTCTGCAAGTGTGCTGTGGCTCAGACCCACAGTACACTCTCAGTTCTGACCATGTGAGCTCCCTTGCCTCTCAAGATTAGGTTACAAAGCTCCCCTCTGTGCCCCCAAGCAACACAATCGTAGTCCTGGGGGTAGGGAATTTAGCCTGCAGGCCTGTCTCCTGGTCCCTGGATTTCAATCCCTGACCATGCAAGGGAGAAGCATTCTGGACTCGAGTTGCCCATATAATGCTCACATAGGTTTGATGTCCATCTGCTTCAGGGTGTGCCCTGCTCTGCTGGAACAGCCAGGCAGGCAGCACCAAGGAGGGCTGGTGGGCAGGTAGCTCACAGTCTAAGCACCCCTTGTTCTGTTGCAGGTCTTTAAGAGGAAAGTTGTAAACCTTTCTGTGGGAGCCTCAATGTAGTAGACATGGCAACAAAGGGGAAGCAGCTGTTCCTGAGAATCTCAGCTCAATTGTCCTTTGGGACACCCTTGCTACTCAGCAGTAGTGGGTGGGAGAGGGGAGGGAAAGGAAAAGAGTCTGAATAGAGGAAACCTGGTGCTCTGGGATCACACAGTTTCCCCAGGACCCACTGGTCCTTGTGACCACTGCAATCTGGGCTGGAGTTGGAAAATGTGTGGGAACAAGTGGCACAAAAACTGAAGAGCTAAAGCTCCCTGGAGAGGACAAAGGCACACAATGAATGGGTGGAGAAACAGCATGGCACCCACCGTTTTGACTCAGGTTTGTGGTGTGAGAGGGCTGGCAGCCTGGTGATTTGTTTTCAGGAAGCTCCCTCAAGTTCACTGGCAACAGCAGCTTTTGGGTTCATGAGAGTAGAAACGCTTTCCATCAGCTTGGGAGCCTTCCAGAGGTGTGAGGAAAGGAGAAACAAAACCCCCACCTACCCTTTCCATGGGCCTCCAAGTTTCTCAGGGGTTGATCTCTGCCGATATCTTTCTCCTCTTTGTTCTGCTCTGCAACTTCTTCCTGTGGAATCTCCAGTAGGTTCTGGCACTTTCCCCTCGGAATTACATCTTATCTATTTTTTTTTTTTCATCTAAAACGTTTCCTTCTTTCTGAGATAATCTAGCAACCAGTGTCTCTACTTATCCATCTTCCCAAGTCTCCCATCTTTCTCTTTTTAAACACTATTTTGAAATAACTTTAGACTCACAAGACATTGCATAATTAGTGCATCATTCCCATATACCCTTCACCCAAGCTTGCCCAAATGATAACATCCTACATAGCCATAGTATTTTATCATTTCATGAAATGTTACAAAATAACTGTATATGGGATAAAAATTTTATAGAACCTCCATCACTATTTATCTGACACCAGCCTCTTCCTTCAAAATAATTTAGGCTGGTATTTCTCACAGAGTTCCTCAGAATTTTTATTTAGTTCTACTAGTGCTTGGGGAGGGAGAAGATATTCCAAGGCCAGTTAGATTGAGGAAATGTTGGGTGAAACCACTTTTTCTTGCAGAACTTCTCAATCTCTATGAAGCTAATGTGTTGTGAAACTCCAAGAAGAAAATACATGCAGTATTTTCCAAGTTCACTTGTCTATTACCCCTATTTGTGGTGGGGGACAGAAGTATATTGTTATACCATTTTTAGAAACACTGTAAACTCTGTATATAGGCATGATAAAGTACACAAGGGGGAAAAATTCAGCAAGTCACATGCTGTTAACAGCCTTGCCAACTTAATCATTGAGCAGATTTCTATACCAAACTGTAGCTTCAGCTAAATGATTCAGCAACAGTCATAAAACATGTCATTATCAAATTCAAAATATCCTTCAACTATGCAAACATATATACACATCCCTGTAACAACTTGAGGGAAAACTTTATGATGCTTTTTTTTAAACAGCATTTGCCATCTATCAGTCACTGCCTTATTTCGAATCATTTGGCACTTACTCCACCAAGCTGCCCTTTGATGTATCCATCTATTTCCCATATGTGCTGAAAATATATCTCATGATGCTCTTTATAGGTAAGTGGCTTTTTTGTTTTTGCATTTTTTCCTATGCTTTTTGGTTTGTGCTACCATCTACCTTAATAGTTTGGTAAACATGGGAGAGACCAAAGAGGAAGCCTGACATGATAAACTAGATCTTGTTAGTAAAGCACCTGGAAGTTACAGTGCTTTTGTGCAGGGCATCATGAGATCAAATATATCACAATTTTACTAGCAGAAAATATAACTGCATTATGTATGGAATAAAGGAGGATTATCTATTTCTGATTTTTCTACTTATATCTATTTTGTTTCCTATTTGTTTGGCCTTATATGCTAGCATTTCCTACTAGGCAAATGGGGATATGTATTAAAGATTCAAGAAAAATTTACGGAACAAAAACTTATAGGTGAACAAATTTGGTCAACTGTTTTCTAGGAAATTGGAAAAAAAAACTTCCATTAAATTGTATTTCACAAATCTCTAAGATAACGATTATCTCTAGAAGGTAACAGATATCAGACATAAGAACAACACATGTAGAGAAAAGACAAACTTTAGAAAGTGAAAATGTAAAGGGGGTAGAGAGAGCTATCCTAAAGAAGAAAGAAAATTCCTTACATTAAAAAAATAGTAGGGGCCGGGCGCAGTGGCTCACAGCTGTAATCCTAGCACTCTGGGAGGCCAAGGCAAGTGGATTGCTTGAGGTCAGGAGTTCGAAACCAGCCTGAGCAAGATCCCTTCTCTACTATAAATAGAAAGAAATTAATTGGCCAACTAATATATATAGAAAATATTAGCCAGGCATGGTGGTGCATGCCTGTAGTCTCAGCTACTCGTGAGGCTGAGGCAGGATTGCTTTAGCCCAGGAGTTTGAGGTTGCTGTGAGCTAGGCTGTTGCCACGGCACTCACTCTAGCCTGGGCAACAAAACAAGACTCTGTCTCAAAAAAAAAAAAAAAAAAAAAAGATAGAGGAGTTTGATTTACTTTCCTTTCTACATAAAATCTGGACACTTCTTTAAGTGTTTCTTCTTTGGGTCTCCTTTGCAAGTGTCTTGTCCCTAAAACCCAGGCAGTACTCTGACTGTATTTTAAAATCATGTTTCTAGAGAAATGGTTAACAAACCTTACTTACTTTTGCCACTTCCTTTTCCACGTTAGGTATGTATTTTACCTACAGTCACCTTTACTCAGAAAGAAGAGACATCCTTGGAATCTTTCCCGTGAAAAAGAAGAAAATGTGAAGTCCAGCATTCCAATATAACATGAGAAAAGACAGGCTTGTGGACTGAGCTGCAGTAAATACAGCACAAGCAGTATTCTGGTGGAAAAATACCTAGTATGTGACAAAAATCCACATGAAATAATTGCACACCCCCCCAAAACTCTAGGCTGCTTTCTGCACATGTTTAAGACATATGCCCTTCATACACTTTCTGCTTCACCAAAGCTGTGGATTTTACACAAGTTGCACTTACATTGTAGGAAGTCTGATTATTTTCCTGTAAGGTTAATGAGAAATAGGAGATTAACTGGAGTAACTTCAATTAAATTGAGAAAACTAAACTTGGCAACCTAAATTACATGTAGCCCAAATAGTAGCAGATATATAGGAGAAGGGTGATATAAAATATTTTCTGAAGTTGTCTAGAAGAGTAACATTTTATAGACATATGTCATTGTCCCTAGAGTTAACAATACCCACCGTAAACATTAAGACACACTGAGAAAATTAAACATTTGCCCAAGCCCATGTCTTAGCTCAGGCTGCTATAACAAAACACCATAAACTGGATAGTTTGAACAACAGAAACTGATTTCTTACAGTTCTGGAGGCTGGGAAATCCAAGATTAGTGAGGGACGTCTTCCTGGTTTGCAGATAGATGCCTTCTTGCTGTATCCTCACATAAGAGGACAACTCTCTGTCTCTTCTTATAATGGCACTAATTCCATTCAAGAGGCCCCTACCCTCATGACCTAATTACCTCCCAAAGGCTCCACCTCCAAATACCATAACATTGAAGGTTAGGGCTTAACACATGAATTGGGGGGGCATACAAAGATTCGCTCCATAACATTCTACATGTGGCCTCAAAAAATTCATGTCCTTTTCACATGAAAAATATAACCATTCCAACAGCTCCAATGGTCTTAACTTATTCCCATATCAATTCTAAAGTCGTATTTAAATATCATATCTTCTAAATCAGATATGCTGTTCCTGATTATTTATGTATTCTCTAAGAAGATGGAGGCTTTCTCTCCAGCTCTTCTCTGTTTCAGCCATCACCCAAATCAACTTTATCAATTCTTTCATGGCAATAATGGCTTTTTCTAGCATATACCTCACCACTCTTCCAGCCTCTACTCATTACCTAATTTCAAAGCTGCTGCCACATTTTTATGTATTGGTTGTAGTAGTACCTCACTTGTTAGTACCAACTGCTGTCTTAGCTTGGGCTGTTATAACAAAATACCCAAAACTGAGTGGCTTAGACAACAGAAATGTTAATATATTTCTCACAGTTCTGGAGCCTGGGAAGTCCAAGATCAAGGTGCCAGCCAGTTTTTAGTTCCTGGTGAGGTTCCAAGGTGCTCACTGAGTCTTCACTGTTTGCAGATGGATGCCTTCTTGATATATCTTCACATGGTAGAGAGAGAGGTCATCTCTCCTGCATCTCTTCTTATGAGGCACGCTCATGACCTAATATCCCAAAGGCCCCACACCTCCAAATGCCATCACACTGGGGATTAGATCTTCAACATATGAATTTGGGAGAGACACATTCAGTCCATGGCACTCTAATAAGAGTATTCATTAATATCACATAAGTTATTTGGGCTTTGATGCCTAAAGAGGGCACTAATGAAAACAGAATAGATCTTTGGTAAATACACAAGGAATGCCCCATTCTTCACTATTTTTTCTTTGTAAAACCAGGACACACACATACCTTACAGGGAGATAAAAGGTACATAAATATAGTAAATACTTAAAAACAAACTAAGAACTAGTGATGTTTTAGATTATTTATTAAAGAATTATTGATAATTACTACAATGTAAGTCACATATGTCATCAGTTTTGAAAAATGTTCCTTTGAAGATGTAAAAAATGTGTGAATAATTCACTAAAAATCATTGCTGTACCATTCATGTATCATTCAATTAAGAATCAGAGATCTCATTATCTAGTAACTACATATAAAGGGCAATAAGTGCATCATTGCATACATAACTGGGTAATAAAAATGTACTTTTAAAAGATGTCTACCTTATTTCTACTAAACAGTTGAAAGAAATTGAGTATTGATAAAGATATTTGAAATCTTCATAACGTTAACATGCTTGGATGTTAAAATAAGAAAATGATTAAAATTATCTTTTTAAAAACTTACATTTTATTTTGCTTCTAAAGTTGCTTGTCTTCTAAATTTAAGAAAAATTACTAAAAGCTTTAGTGTACAAAGAGTAAAATCCCTTCACAAATTTTAGATGACTTACTCTAAATTGCTTCCAATAAAGATGGCTACTTACACTACTGAAGTATATATATCTAGTTACTGAAATGAAGAGAAAGAATTAGGGAAACTACTTTACTGGGTCATTGTAAGAAATTAAAATTTCATTATTAAATATTTTAATTTTTTAAACCAGATAACTTTAAGAACCTTGCTACTTCTTAACCCTTTGCACTCAGATGTTGAGTGCAACTCAACAGTTAGCAAAAATTATAGAGATTAAAATCATTCTTTGAATGTATCAATAATTTGAAAGATAACAAAATCCAAATAAGTTTGTTTGAAAAGAAACTCCAGTTTTTTATTCTTCTAGGGTATTTAAAAAATTAAATCCTGAGTAGAATAAAGGAATTGAGAAAAAAGCGAGTGCAAAAGGTTAAAATTGAAGTCCAATCGAAACATATAAATTTGTAATTGTAATTTTGAAGTAGAAATGAGGACTGACAATGGTTTGAGATCTGCAAAAGTTGTAACATAAAAATATCTGGTGACAGAGTCACAATTGTTAATACCACTGTGGTTGGTTGCCTATATTCATAATTGAAAGAAATAACTAGATTTCATTAGGTTAGTGAAAATAAAGACATAATTTCTTTTCCCACTTTAAGTTCATGTTCTGCAGGTTAAGAAACCCAGACATGGTGAAGTCAAGACAGTAAATATCTAGTTATCAGATGTTTACCCAGATTGTGACTTGACTTCTTGGATTATCTGTTTTAACTGTATGCTCATCAAACGTCTATTTCATTTTGGACAGTGTAGAAAAAGGCTTAGTTTCTCAAGCCTAAATAATGTAGATGAAATAGGAACCAAGTATTTTGAAAGCATATATAAGACAACTTTGTTCCTCAAACTTTTTACTGTGGTAAGAAACATAAAATTTACCATCTTAGCTATTTTCAAGTGTGCAGTTCAGTGTTATTAAGGAACACACCTATTATTACTACTATGTAACCATCACCATTCATCCATATTCAGAACTCCCTTCATCTTGCAAAACTTAAATTCTATACCCATAAAACAATAACTCCTCATTCTCTTCTGTCCCCAGGCCCCAGCAACCATGGATCTACTTTGTCTCTATGACTTTAAGTACGTTATATAAATAGAATCATACAGTATTTGCCTTTTGTAACTGGCTTATTTCACTTAGCTTCAAGACTATAATAAAGTATCTCCCACATGATATAAAAGCATATTAACCTCATCTAGGACCAGAGCAATGATGATACACATTTATACATGAAGATGATGCTGTCGGGTGTCTTTGCACAAGAGTGATGAATTGAACTGTTCCAACCACACTCTATCTCTGCTGCCATTTAAAGTGGTTCCTATGAACATGCTAGTTGAGGTCAGAGATACAAACTGATCAAACAGGGACCTAACCTACAACTCTGACTTCAATGAAGTCCCCATTCTGTTTATCAAATGATTTGATTTCTCTGCTAAAATAGCAATTTGCTAAAGTGTTTACCAAAACTCTGAAACTGCTGCTTACTTTCAAAGTGACTAAGTTACTTCAAGATAGTAACTGAATCCCTGACTCCTTATAAAATTATAATACCATTATCTATGGTTAAAATCTCTTGGCAGACATTAATGTCTGGCAATTAACTTCAAATAAGGTTATTAAGAGCCTATTGGTTACCATGGAGCCATTACATTACAAAAAAGCACAAAGAAGATTTTAGGCACTTGCATGGATCCCAACATCTGTTCCACATGTACACTCTCCAAATCAAGAGTGTTTAGATACTTCTGAGAGATACAGCAGGGTTTAACACCACACATTAATTTGTTAGTATATCCCAGCATGCTATTTGTCTTGGCCACTGTGTTTTCAGAATTACTTGTAAGGAAACTTTTCCTTTTGTATATAGTTAAGACCATCTGGTCTAAAAAAAAAAAAGAGAGACTTCTAGTTTCTGAAAAACTGAAAGACCCTAGTGGAACAATTTTTTTTTTTTTTTTTTTGAGACAGAGTCTTGCTCTGTTGTCCTGGCTAGAGTGCCGTGGCATTAGCTTAACTCACAGCAACCTCAAACTTCTGGGCTCAAGCGATCCTCCTGCCTCAGCCTCCGGAGCAGCTTGGACTATAGATGCACACCACCATGCCTCGCTAATTTTTTCTATTTTTAGTAGAGAGACAGGGTGTTGCTCTTGCTCAGGCTGGTCTCCTACTCCTGAGCTCAAGCCATCCTCCCACCTTGGCCTCCCAGAGTGCTAGGATTACAGGCGTGAGTCACCACGCCCGGCCAGAATCACTTCTTACCTAAGGTCACACAGGTAACTGAGAGAAAGGATCTTACTATTTCAGTGACCTGTATCTTAGAATGTTTAGATTTTAAACCTTTAGAGTTTTTAGAGATTAACAAGAATAAGATAATCTTGCAAATCTTATATTCAAGACTGCTCAAAATAAAAAGAGGGAGCTAGTTAAGAAAGGGTAAAGATGTATCTTATTTTCTCCCTTTTTTTCTTCTGTTTTCTTGTCAAGGGCAGGAGCAAGGACAAAGTTTGAGAAGAAACAGGGCCAAAGTGAAAAGGGCAGTCTGGGGTTAGAAGATTAGGCTGATTCTTCATCTCTTTACTTGGTTATTAGCAATCTCTAGCTGCTGATTCAAGAGAAAAAAAATGCAGAGTAGTTCTTCAGTGCATACTTCCTCTTCACTACCCTCGATTGCCATTTGTGTTGTAAGCCGGCCCAGGAATCTAAACTCCTTTAATCCATGAAAACCTACTCACTTATACTAAAACCCCTAACCTTCCCAATTCCAGAGGCCTATGAATTTGAGGCAGGCTTGTTTCTTTTATCTGATGATAGCAATCTACATGAAGCACAAATGAGGTTCCGTCCTCTGGAGGAATGTTCTGATGAGCCTGATGCAATAGAAAGAGAACTGGATCTAAGGTTTATGGACTTTGGTGCTAGGTGAAGCTCTGCTACTTACTGGATAGGTTTACTCCACTTTAAAATAGAAAATAATGCCTCCTCACAGTATTGTTGCAAGAGTTAAATAAGATAATACAAGTGAAAGCACCAATGTATTTACAGTCTGACACCTAATAGTAAATGTTAGATGAATTTCAACTTCTGATTGGTGGGAAATACAGCAAAGTGCATGTAAGTGGGAAGGAGAAGGAAGCTGGCTTCTAGTGTGGATTTTCTGCCTTCTTGCCTCCTTTAAATTCATTTTCCTCTGGACCAACCTCTAAGGAAGCAATATATTTGGAAAACAAAACTACTAATAGTGGAGCCATTTTTAACCTAAGTGGCAGGTACATTTGGTGACACCATGAAGGTATGAGCCACATGGGAATGGTAGAAGTCCTGTAGTGCTTGTGAAGCACCAGGCACTGTGCTATGGTATGACAGACACAAAGGATAATTTTCCTACCAATGGATCCCAATATGTATGCATCAGTATGTTTTATATAAGACAAAGCACTGCTAATGGCTGTGTGATGGGAAGACTAATTAACAGATCAAAATGCCGGCTGAGTCTCAAGCCATTAAGTAAAATGCAACCCTTGAGGATATTGTCACAAAACTTATTTTAGGCCACTGGTCACTCTGATTAAGAAAGAAATTTTTACTTATAAAAGAGATTGATCTTTAGAGGAGATATCTGTCATTTTTTGCCTGCCCACTATCCCATCATCTTTCTTCTGGGAGGGACCCAGTTCAGGTGGTTTGGGTAGGGCTGCCTCTGCTCATCACTGTCCAGAGACTTAGGAGTGAACATATGCCCCAGGCCCGGTCAATTAGGATGCCGACCTCCCTGGGCCCAAGATACTTATTCAGAGACTCACATGTGACCCAAACTGAACCAGAGTCCTTCCCGTGTTGCTCCTGCCATACCTGTAGGCAAAGATACCTTTCCTTCCCATTGAGGTCATTGCAGCCATCTTGGCAACTATGTGGGCCCAGAGGCATCTTTTGATTCCCTGGGTGCAGCTGTGCCTGATCAGATACACTCTTAAATTTCTTGGTTTGTGAACAAATATTCTCCTCTTTGGCTGAAGCTATTTTGAATTGCAATTGTCACCTGCATTCAAGTGAGCAAAGCACAAGGAAATTTTAGATGCCATTAATGAATCAGATTTAGCTGATATTCAATATCATGCTTATTATTTAAATGTGTATAGCAGTTATAAGAGAGTGCTTTATCAATGAAAAAATTTATCTAACTCATTGAGCCAATGAATATCCTTTTTGAGACTTCATAAAAAATAGATCATAATGCCATGGTAACCACTATAGCTGGTAGTGCTGGCACCTTCCCCCGTTCCCTAAAACAAACAAAAGTCATATGCACAAAAGTCACAAGATTATTTTACTACAATTTAGTGGGGAGAAGATGCTATAGTCAAGTTTTCACAAAGAAAATCTTCAAATTGTACTCTAATCAAATAAAGAAATTCAAGTTCCTGTTTCAGTCTCAAGCAGCCTGGGTATTAAAGCAATGCACCCCTCTCCCAGCATGCATGTGTCAAGCTGTCAGCAAAGTGGCCACTTTTTCATGACCCTTAACTCTCTGCATCATGTCTCAGCAACCCCAGACATGAATTCCGAAAAACTGCTTCCATTTCCATGGTTTTCCTCATCTAGCTGAGAATGCTGCTGGTTACTGCAAAACCGTTCACCAACCGTACGCTCTGGTCCATACAGCTTTCTTCTTAAATTCTGGGAGGGCTCTCAAGGACAGCAGGGTGGCTAAGAGGACAAAAAATAAAGTTCACACTTGCATATGGTGGAACCATATTTGAAAAGGTCGTTTTGATCAAAAAAGTGTCAGAGCAGAACTTGGCTTTTTCTTACTTAACTAATCTTCAAGACTTAGGATTCCCATCAAGCCTCTGGCAGAATTTTAATGGCAGAAAATCATTTATAAAGACTGGGGGGAAAAGTTTTTTTTTTTTTTTCAAACTTACCCTGCAATCAGTTAATGGGGAATTTTGCAGAATTAAAATGAAAACTTATAGGATGTTCTTTTTCTTGATGTATGTGCTAATTACACGGGCCTGTTCCCTTTGTAAAAATCTACTTAAGATTTGTGTTCTTGTCTACATAAATATGATATTTTCATCAAATGTTTAATGAAAGCTAAAAAAAAAGAAACAGAAAACCCAGCCCATAATGAAGTTAGGTTTATGCTCAATGGAGCAAGAATGACTACACTAAACTATATTTGTATATGTACCTACAAGTCTATACTATTTCTGATCTGTTGTGGGTCTCTCAGGAATCAATTTAAAGTAGGGAAGTTCTGTGTATTCCCTTTAGGTAACTTGTTATATATCTTATTTTAGAATGTTATTATAAATATATTGAGATGCTACTTAAAATATAATAATGTGAAGGAATATAGGTAAGCTAGAGCTACACAGTTATTTTGTGTGTCTAAAACGCCCGTGACCATATAGTCAAGTGAACACATGCTTCCTTGATTCAAATGGCTGTTTTCCTCATCAGTATCAATTGTTATCTTTGTGACCTACGACGGTATATGTTTGGAGCTATCCGTGTTTTTATGGAACGACCCACAGCCATTAAAAATGAGTCCAAACTCCCTGAGGCAAACAGAGGAAATCCTAGCAGCAAGTCTCCAGGGATGGATAAAGTGAAAATATGTCAAACCACAGCCCTGATTCTCAGTGAAGTTCTGTGGTTTGTCAGAATCACAGAGGCACTGCTCCATAATACACATGCTGCCTCCTCACTTTGGGGGCAAGGAGAACAATCAGAATGAACGAATTCTTGCTTACTTGGCAAACAATAAATTGTACCACACATCCAAGTAAAACAGGGATCATACTACGACTCCAGGCTGAACAGATACATCATCACAGAGTAGGCCAACAGGCAGCTTTCCAAGTGCAGCGTCTTACAGCATGTCAGGACAGCAGCAGCAGCAGCAGCCACTCCCAAGACATGCAGGACAAGTACAAGCCATGTCAGGCCTGAGAACCAATGCCCAAATGACTTCTCGGATTTGAGTAAAAGAATCTACATAACTTGCACAGAATGATCTTCATGTTTGTGGATCCTACAGTCATAGTTTAACAAAGTCAGCAGAGAGGTATAAAAGACACAAAAACCATCCAAATGCTTGAAAGTATGGGAAGTGCCTAGTTCCCTTGGCAAAGTGCTATGCAGCCATTAAAAATACTACTTACGGAGGCAGTGTAAGAACAAGTTTAAATGCTTCAAAAATAATGTTTAAAAAGGCAGCAATCAAACTGTATTTATCAATCGTATACAATTATAAATACGTTAAAACAACACTCATACACAGAAGGGGACAAAAACTTCTTATGGAAAATATCAGTATTGTCACTGGGCAAAGGGACTCTGAATTTCTCTTTGCTGCTTTTTACTTTTCTGAATTATTGAAGTTTTAATTATATTTTACTATTACAGTAAAACATTTTAAAGCCATTTAAATAAAAGTCAAATTGAAAGGCACTGGAACTCTTTTTAATCCACTTTCTAGTTTGAAATGCTACACTGGTGACAGCTCCAAATTATTTCTTTAAACTAAACCATGATTAGCCCTTTTAGAAACCAACACAGGTTGAACATGGCTAATCCAAAAATCCAAAATCTGAAAAGCTCTGCAATCTAAAACTTTCTGAATGCCAACGTGGAAAATTCTACAATAATTACTTAACAAAAACTTTGTTTCATACACATCATTAAAAGCATTGTATAAAATTACCTTCAGGCTATGTGTGTAAGGGATATATGAAACAAATAAACTTTGTAGTTAGACTTGGGTTTTATGCCTAAGATATCTCATTCAATATATGTGAATATCCCCAAATCCAGAAAATTTAAAAATCTAAAACACTTCCGGCCCCACCCATTTCAGATGCAGGATACTCAGCCTGTAGGCACTAGAACGCCACTCTGCACCACAGGTGATAACAGGCGGCTCTCCCCTATACTGAGCATAAGGAATGGAAGTGATACCTTTTAAAAGCTCCCTGGACTTTGCTGAGAGAGGTCCTTTAGGGCTTTCCAGGATGCTAAATAGCCAGTCGATGAACTAGGATGAAAATGAAAAACAGTGTCAGTGAAGAGAATCCTGGTAACATCAAGTGAACAGTCAGTCCCTTGGGTCTGCATACACGAGTATCAGTGCACCTGCTCTTAGGCAATACCTTCCTGGGCTAGGAGAATAGAGATGAGACAGGAATCGAGTACAAGAGATGCTAAAGTTGGATACAGCTCCCATTTAGTCAAATGACATTCCCCTGCTGAATACCCTGAGATACCCTGAATACCCTGCTATAGGTTTTAAGACTGAGGTAGGCATGGGCTGTTCCTCTTCTGTGCCGGGAACATCATCTCTCATGGCTATGAGAGGCCTAGAGACTTGGACCTTGCCCAAGTCCACTCCCAATGAATAGCAGAGTCAAGATTTGAACCAGGTACGCCTGGCTTCAAAGCCCTATGTTCCTTCTTTGCATCCTGCTGCCTCCCACCTGGTTCTGGGTGCATCCTGGCCTAGGATCCAAGGCTGGGCAATAAATAGGGGACACATGAGATGTAAGATTCCGTTTCAGAAACAAAATATGTTTCTGTGATGAGAACAATTTATGCACAAATGGATATGAAACAAAGTTGAAATGTATGAGAAAAGATAGAAAACAATTTACTAGGTTAGAGCCAAGCATGTAAACTGTGAATAAATCCTGTGAATGAGCTACTATGGAAACTCATAGTATTCATGAGTTTGACTTATCTCCCAGGATGCAGCCAAATATGTTTTTGAATTAGATACAGGGTGATTTCATCACTGACTGAATGTTGCCAAACTTGGCTTGTTAAAAAACATATATATTAGTGACAGGTACTGGGCATTTCAACTTTTGACACAGAAGCTAGGGTGAAGAGTAAAACAGAAAGAAAAATAAAATATTCCTAATTCCCTGATTGAATTAATTTTTTCTTTATTTTTTTCTCAATTTTGTTTTATAGTCTCTTAATGGTAAGTAAATAAATCAAGCATTACAAATACAAATCAATGCAAGATATCTACACTGTGGTGCAAAGTGTACATGGTATCCTAGTCCAGAAATAACATGTGGGAACACCACATTTAAATTTATTTTGATTTAAAATGGAACATAAAACACAAAATTTGAGGCAATACTAATATTTATCAGGTTTAAGAAAAAAAAAGGCATTTTAATTAAGACACTCAAGGGAACTGTGCATAGTTAAACCATGGGTCCATAGTTCAGAAATGCTTTCAAGGATTAATGTGCAAATTTCAAGAATAAGCAATAAAAAGTTAGTTTTAAGCTTTCAACTTCATAAAAATCCAGTTTTGATTAATGAGATCAAAAAAGAACTTCCAACCATCTGTATGAAGGACAGGTCAGAGCCATATAATAAGTACTGTAAGCACAGTATTCTCACACACTTTTCAAGCAGCTAGTAGCCTGGGGAACCTCCATAACAAAAAAAATAACAGATGTTTCCTTTTAGCTTATATGTCTTAACAACTCAAAGTAATACATGTTTACAGCCCTTGTCTCAATGCAATGTCATCTTCCCTTCGTGCAACCCCTCTCCTACCTGACCCCTACCCCAGGAGAAGAACTGGACCTCAACAGCAAACTCAAAAAGTTTGGATTTTCCTGAGGGCAAGGGTGATGATATTAGACCTTCACAAAACTCAGCTGTACATCTAGTACAGGCCAGAGGCATGATGGGTACCTAGAGCATCTCTGTGGGATGAAGTTATGGGGAACCTTAAATAAGCTATAAGAAGATGGACATTCCAGACCCACTCAGAAGACTTCCCTGACCCCACCCCAGGCATTGTTGACCGACTCCCTTGCTCACCATCACTTCACTATTTCACTATCCTACTTATCACATCACTTTGTAAGCCTGACTTTCCCTTCCTATCTGTCCTCACTTTGAGATTCTGAGCTCTCTGAGATTTACCCATCCTTTCCACCCCAGGATTAAGAACACGTGTCTTCAATAAATGAATGCCATTATGGGCTTTCCTCTCCACCCACCCCAACTGTAAGCGAATTGCTGACTTGTTTTTAATTAGCAGTTGTCTGGAGCCTAGGGAAGACTCAATCTCCGAGATTCTGCATCTGGCTGAGCTTTGGGGCTGAGGATGAAAGCCTGTGGTATGATTCAAGTTGCACTTAACTTCCACCTCAATGAAGAGAAAACAGCTGCCTGCCCTGCTAAGCAGGTGGCTGCCAACCTTACCTTCTGGGTCTGTTCTTTCCATGGCTCTTTCTGCAGCAGGAGAGGCATGCTACTAGGAAGGAGAGTGAGAGCCTCCTGCAAAGTGACCCTGTGCATTGGACTCCTGCCAAGGAAGCTTGATGCTGGCCCTGCTGGGCCATTCTCCTGATGCCATGGCAACCAACTGGCACTAAGGCCAAGGAGGAGAGGGGCAGCGTGGTCTGCCCATGCAACCACTGCGGTTGCAAATATCAGCAAGAAGAAGTCCAAAGCCTATGATGGAAAATAGAAAACATTAGGTCAGATGTTTAAGTAGAAACAAGGAAAGGAAAATAGAAAACATTAGGTCAACTCAAACAAACACATGTTCATATACACAGCCCTGTCATGATGCAATGTCATTTCCCCTTCACTGAACCACTCTTCTTAGCCCTACCCAAGAAGAGGAACTGGACTGAACAGCAAATCCAATTTTCATGCTTAAAGAAGAGACATTTTAGGGATTTGGAAGGTTTCTGTGGTCCCTTTATGTGAAGAAAGAAGATCCAATAGTTTTATTATTACTGTTGTATTAGTAACATTTCAGGAGAAACATAATTTATTCAATTCCTAATCATACCAATATCCAAACATTCCTGTTTTGGTGTTTTCAAAGATTTTAAGAAATTAAGAGAGAGAAGGAAAGAGATTTATTGTTATGTGGCCAAAACTAACTTTAAAAAATATGTATAGTCTGATTTTATTTTTGAGCTATAATCTAGGATCCATTCGTTTAGATTTTAGACTCATCTAGATACTTGTAGAAATGGGGTTAATAGCAGCCATGTCTGAGTTGTTGGATTACAGTGATTTAAACTACACTTCTTTCTGCTCATCTATACTGTCAGTCTTTAAGATTTTTGTTAGAAAACAGAGAAAGTTAAAAATTTAGGAAATTAGGAGAAAAAAGGACATTATGCTAGTTCAAAAAGTAATTCTGAATCTCTTAAAATTCCTCATCTCATGAATTAAAATTTCAAGAAGACACAGAACTCTTCAGAAAACCAAACAGAATGACAAAGAACATCTCAGGTCATGCAAATTGTACTCACACAGTGAAGAGCATACCATGCAGTATGCCCGTAGAAAACAATTCCACTACTAAAACACACACAGCAGCCAGCTATATCAAGACAATGAAGAAGGACAGTGGGAAATAACTAACTTCATTGTATTAATCTTTTTTTTTTTTTTAACTCATCTAATACCAGGGGTTCTTACTTTTTTAGGGTCACAGGTCATTTTGCAGGTGTGCTAAAAACTTCCCTCCATATGTGCACAGACACATGTAAGTACTGGCATACATACAGATTATTTGCATACACTTCAGGAATGTCTTCAAACCAGGTGTTTTTAGCTTATGGAAGCCCAGAGCCCTGTATTCCCACAAATTTTATGGAATCAAACCCAAGTACACTGGTACACAGGACCTTGGCTTCCCTTTCCGGTTAGTGTGTGTTGTGTTCTGTTTATTAAAGAACATATTTTGCTGAAAATATCTTGTCAAAGGGCATCCCTGGGTGTCTCCAAGAGTGTAGTAAGAATACACATTTCCTTGTGGCATTGCAGAATCGTTAACAGTGTCTCAAAAATAAGAGGAAGGAGGCAAAGAAAAGCTGTAAGCAGCAACACATTCCTCTTTTGGGAGAGTAAATATAAGTTATACATTTTAAGGAAGCTACAAACTACTCCTCTAGATTGTACCTCATCAAGAGCGACATTCTGAACAGATGTTGACTGGTAAGCAACATTTCTGATGTAACCCATCAGTTCCAAGAGCCACTCCATTCTCTTCAACACACCTGAAACAAAAAGGATATTTCTTTACTAGACCATGGTTTTCCTTTGAAATGTAAAACAGATCAATAACCATCATAACTAAAGCACAGCTGGTGAGGATTCCACTAAACAGTTTCAAGTTCTCTTGCAATACAAGTCTCTGAGACTTGTGATTGCCTGAGAGAGAGAGTTCTTTGACATAGCAGATAACTGTATTCTAGTCTTTAATTTTCAAAAACTAATCTATGTTTCAAATCTCTATGCTCATTACTAACTGAATGCATTTGCTGGAGTTTCTCTCTGAAAATTAACATATTAACTGCCATGTGAGTTGTATTTAACTCATGCTAGTTTTGAGCCTGGGGCCTTGTGAAGCATATGTAACTCACATTATCTCTTCACCTTGGGAGCCTCGTGAACTATTTTTTGAGTTGTATATAACTTGCACACAGGAAACAATAAAAAACAAATTTTTCTTTAAATTAGAAAAGACCATTCTGTTTTCAAAGTTTTTATTCTATTTTCATAATAAAACACCGTGGCCCTGAGGGGGAAAAAATGTGGCAGTTAATATGTTAAACACACTAGGAGAAATTTGGCATGCCAACTAACTAGTAATGTTGAATTTTGGATCATTAGCTGTTTTTATAGTTTTCCTTTGCTTACGTATTCCCAATCTATGCTGAAATCTCAGAGGAAACCCATCCCAAAGACATAAAAAGAAAAATAAAAACCAACCATTATAGGGTACTGGGGAACAAACATTAGCAGAAATACTGACTTTTTTTCGCTTTTTAATTTTTTAGCACAGTAAAGACTACTTAGGAAGATTTTTAAAATTTAGTAAGAGGAAAATGGGAACTACATGTGAGAGCTGGCTAGTTAGAACAGAAGGTAACACCAGATTTATTTCAGTTTATTGCATGTAACTTCATGTTTAATTGGAAATACCTACTTGATTTCTTACTAATACACTTTGGGGTTAGAATGAAAAATCCAGTTTCTCATCACAGGTTCATTTTTCAGTGGGCAGGCACTGATGTGCATATGGGGCAACTGTCTGAACTGCCAAAGAGGAGGATGAATCAAAATTTCTTATACGGTCTTAACAGAGAATTACAGACATGTTTGTCGGTTTCTCCTCAATATCATAAACATACAAGAGAAGGATGGGGAAAACAGGGCACATAAACATAAGTAACTTGTCTGTGATCACAAGGGCTTCCCAGCCACATTGAATCCATGTAAGCCATTCAGTTGACATTCAGAACTTGAACATAGTCTGGAAAAATTATAAGCATATGACCAAAGAGATGCAATGAGTAATGGCGGAGCTCCCTTACCGAGTGATTATTAAAATATAAAGTCTAAAATGGTCTAAAAGTTGCACCGTGTAATTCATTAGCAGAACTTGAGGCTTAAGAATGCATGTAGGGTAGCCAGATTTCATTAGTCTCACTCCTGGGAAGTTCTTCTATAAAATAACTATTTAATTTTTTTGTTTCGGTTTTCTCTTTTGTTTATTAAATGACCATCCAAAACCCATTTTCATAAAATTACCGGGCAGAATCAATTGACATCTTGTGTGTTTGGGAAACTAAAGTTAAACAGGCAGAAGCAACCTGGTACACTTGTTTGTATCCTTGAGGGTCTAAAGAGCCAAATACAATATAAAAAGCCTCAAAATAACACATTCTGATCTCCAGAAAGTGGATGTTGTGAGCTATAACTGCTCATTTTCATCCAAGGTACGCCTCATTTGTGGTAAGAAGGCCTAACCTGTGTCAAGAAGCATTAAACTAAATTTTAAGTTGAGAAAACAAGTACAACTTAAAAGGGACAGCAGGCAGGCTGGCCTCACCTGTGTTGGCATGGCTTACGATCCGTGCCTGGTATAAGCTGTGCAGAATCATCCAGGCCAGCATCTCTTTCTCATGGTGCTGCACAGCCACACTCAATATATCAGTCAAGTTCATCAAGGGGAACCGTCCTTGAGAGATTAAGTACAGTTTGACAAAGGCAGCCTTTTCTATGTTGCTCTGCGAAAAAAATAAATTGTTCAGTTACTAGTAAATTAAAACTGAAGTAGCCACAGAATTTCCGGGGAGGGACAAAACAGAAAAAGTGAGTTTGATGTTATTATTCTGTTCATTTTCTGCAGCATGTGATCTATCTGCCTGTGTGCTAAATTAAAATGTACAATAGAGGGTTGCAATGTCACCTGCTTCTTCATAAAGACAATAAATATGTTAAGGGGTTAGTTGGTGATAATATTAAGTTTACACAAATAATAATAAAAGGATAACAAATATAGTGCTTATCATGTGCTAAGCACCATTCTAAACCTTTCGACACATATTAATTCAGTGGTTTTCAAAATGTAATACACAGACTTCTGGTGGATCTCAAGGTCCTTTTAGAGGTTCTGTGAAGTCAAAACTATTTTTATATTAATACCAAACTGTAACTAGTATTCCTTTTATTTTTCACTGCTATATATAACATTTTTAAAAAGCCAGTTTCACTTAAAAGATCCTTGTAAACAATAAAAATTATTAGTTTCATTAAAACTTGGCTCGAGTACATTTTTTTTTTTTTTTAACATTCTGTGGGACAAACTGGGAAATACTCATAAGGGACTTCCGCATAAGCAAGTATGCTGGTGGCATCAAGGCAAGGAAGAACGCTTGTAAGATTAACCTGTGAGATGAAACAGCCACGCTTTTCATGGAACACCATTTACTTGCAAGAATGATTGATGGACAAACTATGATTATTCACACTGTGTATATGACAGATAATTTTCTTAAAATTGAAGGAAGTGAGTCTGTCACTTCAAGGAAAATACCTGACAGTACTTGTTCCTAATGATAAAGTTTGAGTTTTTTAACAAAGATTAGATTTTCAGAAAATTTGTTTCCACTTCTATGAGCTTGGCATCTTCCCAATATGTAAAAGGCTTTTCTGGTAACTGGTGATTTTAACAGATATTATGTTTTTACATTATATAATGAAATGTATCAACATTTGGAAGATCTTCAAAACTCAATGATCTGATATTTTCCAAATGACCAATGTATGATATTACAAAATCCATCCATGGATAAAAGACCCAAAGTGCCAGACAGACCAGTGGATTTTAATGTTTTTAATTTAACAAAGCATGTGAATTTCACTGACATGGTTTCTGATTCCTCATTGCAATTAACCTCTAAGAAAGCACCAGTCATTGAGTTTTGATGCAATATCAAAGAAAGATTTTCATAATTCTCTGAAAAGACTATTACACACTCTTCCTCTTTCCATCTACATATCTGTTAAGGCTGGGATTTCTTCACATACCTCACCCAAACAACATCACAACAGATGGAATGAAGCAGCAGCCATGAGAATCCAGCTGTCTTCTATTAAGCCAGACATTAAGGAGATTTATAAAAATTTAAGATAATGCCACTTTTCTAAGTTGTCCTTTAAAAAATTATTTTTATTATCCATGTTAAGATGTAATGGGTTTATTATTATTTTTTAAGTAAATATTTTAAAATTTTCCTAGTTTTAATTTCTAATATGGTAAATATCAACGGATATGACCCATATGAATAAAAGCTCTTTGGGGTCCTCAATAATTTATAAGAAACTAAAGTGTTCCTGAGATCAAAACATGTGAGGACTGTTGTATTAACTAGTTAATTCTTACACCAACCCTCTGCGTAGGTTACTATTAGCATCCCAGCTTTACAGAAGGGGAAAATGAAGCACGGGGGTTATGTAACTTGCTTAAGGTCACACAGCCAGAGGTGGCAGAGTAAGAACTGGAATCCAGGGAGTCTGAGCTCTCCACTACTACCTTACTCTACCTCTATTATTTCCAGAAATGAATAGAAAATTCTGATCTCAGTGGAGCAGACTAACTCATTTGGAGACATCAGAACACTACTTAGTATGTTCCAAAGACAATATCCTGAATGGTACTTACGAATCCATGTGATTATAACACAGCAACCTCTAGCTCCAGGTACCAAGAAGTAAATTACATGATTTATTTCCAACTACATAGTATGACTGTAATAAGATATAATTAGTTACAAATATGTAATAATTATGATAATAAATAATTACTGAGTCCTCACTTTGGGCCAGGCACTATTCCAAGTACTTGGATGAATTAAGTAATTTAACTTTCAAAACAACTCTAATAGGTAGGTGTTATTATCTCCCTTTTATAGATGAGGAAACTGAGACAGGGAGACATTATGAAACTTAACCCAGATCACATTGCTAACAAATTGCAGAGCTGAATTTCAAACCAGAGCAGTGAGGCTTCAGAATCCACCCTTTTTTAACCATTTTCTTAAACTGCTTCTCCTTGATTTAAACAAGCTAATCTCCAAAATGCTCTAAAATGATATTCCAAATACTCTGTTAACAACAGTGGTTCTCAGAACTTAGGATGCACCAGAATCACCTAAGAGACTATTAAAACTCACACTCCTGGGTCCCACCTCCAGAGTTTCTGATTTGGCAGGTCTAGAGTGGGACTCGAGAACTTGCCTTTCTAATCAGTTCCCAGGTGATGCTGATGACAATGGTCCAGGGGCCACGCTTTGAGAATCACTGTTATATGATGTAGAATTCAAGGATCCAACTGTAGGCAAACCTTGTCATAAAGTAAAATAAATGACAAGAAGGCCACCAGCTATGGGGGAGCTCACAGTTCTCCAGATCTGCAGTCCCCAAACCCTGGGCCTCAGCACACCAGGCACCGGGCCGCACAGCTGGAGGAGAGCGGTGAGCAAGTGAGCGAAGCCCCACTTGCATCCACCGCTGCTCCCCATCGCTCCATCCCGGCCCCAGCCCCGCCCCCATCAGATCAGCCAGGGCATCAGACCCTCAAGGAGCATGGACCCCACTGCAAACTGCGCATGCGAGGGCTCCAGCTGGGGCACTCCCTATGAGAATCCGCTGCCTGCCAATCTGAGGTGGGGTGGAGCTGAGGCGGCGATCCCCCACAACCTCCCCAGTATGTGGGAAAGCTGTCTTCCATGAAACTGGTCCCTGGTATCAAAAAGGTTGGGGACCACGGCTCTAGACAATTAGTACTGGCTGGTATGCAAGGTTGTCATTCAAGTAAGTATGTCATTTTGAGATGTACATATCCTAAAAAATCATTCATTGTTGATCTGCAACTCAAATTTAAAAAAAAATCTTGTATTTTATTTGCTAAATCTGGCAACTTTACTGATATGTTTGTTACTTTTTTGTTCCTTCATCATTTGACTGCATATGGGTATGGAGGGTACTTATAAATTATCCTGTGTCAGGGCTAATAGTGCTTGTCAATTGGCCACCTTTCTTCATTCCAAAAGGATACTATCAGTTGAAGGATAAAGTGGGAGAAATTGGGTTAAAAAGCTATTCACCCATCTATCCATCATATAATATTTTTTTTTGTTTTTTTGTCTTTTTAAACATCTCACTGGTAGACACTGTACAACATTTATTAAGTACTAATCATACTAGTAGGCTGGACACTAGACCCCACAGTGAAACAGAAAGATAGTTTGCTGAAATTAACCAGTAACAAATATGAGGCAAAACTCAAAACTAGCTTCAGCCAAAAGGAAACAGCAATCGATTTTTTCAATGGTAATTCCTGCCTCAATAATGAAGAAAATATAGATAGATATGTTATTATTACCTTAGTAATCTGGGCAACCCGATTGGCGTCATCATCCGTCATTTCTGAGAGGCATTTTGCTACACTAATATACAGCTCTAGGTCATTTCTCTGGTAAGGAAAAATTCCAAGCATGTCAAAATACAACGTAAAATAGCAAGTTTATTCTAACGTTCTGACAAATTATTAGATTTGCTTATCCTCATGAACAGCAGCTGATGAGGTTCTAATTTTAACTAAACACAAACATATGGCCAATTTTTATCATTTTAAAAACATCTTTCCTGTTATGTGGTGTAAGGGGTGGGAGGAGGGTTTACTTTTTGTCCTTATCAGAATTCCATCATCCCATACCTCTTTGTAAAACTATAATTCGGAGGTCTGTTGGGGGAGGGGAAGGGCTAATATTAAGTCATTTGATATGACAGTATATTAGACAATGCACCCACGGAGTCTATAGATGTCAGGTGTATAGATTTCTGAGTTTGCTTATCTTCTACAGGCATCTGGTAAAAATTGCCTAACAGCATTGCCTGGTACAGCACTGGTTAACCTGCTTCTGAGCTTGCTCAAAACTTTAGTTCTAAATATTCAACCTCAATTTAGATCTTGGAAGCAAACAAACTCCTAAGTGAAGAATGTGGTTATTTCTTGCTAGCCTTCCCACCCACATTCTTAAAACATACACCTCCCCACTTTGGCAAAAGGCTTTAAAAAATCCCAAACATAAATTGTCAGGAATGTAAATATTTTTGTTCCTCACCCGAATCTTATTTGGTAGAAGGTCAAAAATTTTCCCAGTAGCTTCACAGAGCTGACTCCAGAGGTGGTAGGCAGGGCTGGGCAGTTTCATGGCCTGGCACAGACCCTGTAAGGCACTCGGGCATAATTCAGGATTGCAAAGCGGCGAAGCCACCTTAAAAACTGCTACCATTAAGTTTTCAACAAAACCCAGGAGCTGGTCATCAGAAACATGTTTTATCCACAGAGGTGCAGACACCAGGAGGTATTTCTTGATATTCAGCTGGAAGTGAAACCGAAGAGATCAGATGGAAACAGGCAAGTCTGGGTTTGCAATGCTCAAAACCTCTTGGTCATTGCTGTGCTTAAGGGTAGACTGAGAGATAAAAGGCTCAGGTTACTTCCTTCTTCCCTCATTTTCCCACAGCTTCATGGTCCAATGGGCCACTAATGCATGTAATTTTGGCTGCTGCAGTCACTTCTGAGCCAGGGTGACTCATGTGTGTATATGGTGTCTGCCAGTCCATCTGTGAACTACTCAGCTTGAACCTTGGATCTTTGCAGTGAAGAGAATAAAATGCTACTTCTGAAAGTACATTACAGTTGCTTTTTAGTTTTAAAAGGTCACCTTCTCTGGCAAGAAAAGATAAAAGGTTCATCTGCTAAAAATCAACTAAACAGAGCATCTGATATTATTAATTTCTTCTTCTGGGAAAAACTAAAAAAGTAATAAGGAGAACTGGCATGTTGGGACCATTTCTGACCAAAGAAAAACCTCCAGCTGAGTATGTGGAACTGATCAAGGCTTCTTAGAGTTCCCAAGAGCCAAGAAGGGGCATGGTTAGTAGTAGCTCTGTTATGCAACATGGACTTTAAGAGAGTGGGCTTCAAAGATTCTTAGAAACATAAGTATGATACTTAAGGGGCAGCAAGTCTAAAAGAGGTGGTCTAAAAAATAAAATCTGACTATGAAATCAGTAAATTTCTAAAAAGATTAATGTAGTTGCATCAGTGTTCTGAACAGCTCATTTTAAAGAATATGCCAACTCGGCCGGGCACGGTGGCTCACGCCTGTAATCCTAGCACTCTGGGAGGCAGAAGTGGGTGGATTGCTCGAGGTCAGGAGTTCAAAACCAGCCTGAGCAAGAGCGAGACTCTGTCTCTACTATAAATAGAAAGAAATTAATTGGCCAACTAATATATATAGAAAAAATTAGCTGGGCATGGTGGCCCATGCCTGTAGTCCCAGCTACTCGGGAGGCTGAGGCAGAAGGATTGCTTGAGCCCAGGAGTTTGAGGTTGCTGTGAGCTAGGTTGATGCCACGGCACTCACTCTAGCCTGGGCAACAAAGAGAGACTGTCTCAAAAAAAAAAAAAAGAAGAAGAATATGCCATCTCATAATTTTATAAGAAAATGAATTTATTAATTAACAAAAATAACAATAAAGACCTATAATCAAAGACAAATGCCAAAGAAAAATTTCTGAGGTCAACAAAACAGGATATTGGAGATAGGCCTGATTACAAAGGAAGGAGGAGTTAACAGAATAGGGCTTTGAAGTCAGCTAGACACAGCTCTCCCATTGACTGGCTATGCAAACTTTGCTTGACCTCTACTTGCCTTAGTTTATCAACGTATAAAATGGAAATAATAAAATATATCTCTCAGAAGTGAAATAAGTCAGACATCAAAGACTTCATATTGTATGATTTCATTCTAAAGAATTTATAAAATGTATATGAAATTTAAACTTATATAAAAGTTCTTTTAAAAAAGGCAAAATTATAAAGGCAGAAAGCACATCAGTAATGGCCTGGGTCTGAAGTTGGGAGTGGAGGTTGACTACAAATAGACACAATGGAACTTTGTCAGGTAATGGAAGTGTTCTTGGTGATGACTAAAAAATCTATAAATGTACTAAAACTCATCAAATTTTATACTTAAAATGGTCATATTTTAGGATATATAAATTGTAACTCAGTAAAGCTATTTAAAAATTGTCCTGCCAGGCTTGTAGAGAGATTAAATCTGATGTTTATAAGTACTCATTGAGTGCCTGCAGGTACCATGTACATAGCAAGTGCTCAGTTAGTGGCAGCTAGATGGGAGACACTTGGAGCAGACAGGTAGAGTAAGGTTAATAGTTGACAGAAAGGATGCAGATCTCCATAGCATCCACCTTCAATTAAAAAGACTGGGAGGAGTAGGAAAGGTGTAAAAAAAAACAAAAATCAAAAACAGTTCAGAGTAGGGACAAAAGCCAAGAGTTGAGGGTTATTCTCAAAGATTAAAAGCCTTCTAGAACAGAAGAATAACAGGCCAAAGATGAGAGCATTTAAACTTTTATCAACTGGTAAACCTCTAATGGAATGCATTTTTCTGTCCTAGCTTGCAAATCAAAATTATACATCTTTACTAACTACCCATCTTTAAACACTCTTGCCCTATTCTTCCTGCCTACCCTTAGCCTATACCTGGAAGGTGCTAGCTCTTATCACAAACACCAGATTGGGTCACTTCTTCCTCAATACTTTGCTCAAGCTAAACACCCCAGGAGATGTTTCACACTTTCCACCTACACCCTCTCACTACATCCCCTGGTGTCCCTGATTCAATGCCTAACTAAATCCTACTGAGCCTTCAACACTCACCTTAATGGCTGCCTCCTCTGGGAAAGGGAGGGATAATACATAGATGAGTCCAGTACATGTGGATTTGCTTTCATCTTAATACCTACTGAGATGATTACATATACTATGTAATCAGAGAAACCTAGGTTGAAATAATTCCACAACTTTCTAGCTGTATAATCTTGAGAAAGGAACTTTAATTCACCTGATCATTACTTTCCCCTTTTTGTAATAAATGGTGGCTAAAGCATGAATGATAATGGCTAGGTGGGGTTCTGAGCAATATAATTTTCTAATCTGCAGGCCAGCTACTATCAAGCCCTTTGTAAGATCCCCTTTGTCCACTCTCGACTTTGAGAACACACCCCCATTCGAATGTTAGTTTCCTCCAAAAGAACCATATCCTCCCCTTGGCCAACACCCTTCATGGCTACTTACACTCAGACTGTGGATCAGTGGTGGCATCACCCACAAGCCCAACAGTGCAGCTGCGTTCTGGGATGACTGTGCCTGGGTCACCATAATTTCAAGGCACAGTTGCTGGATCTCTTCACCTGAAAGAGAGAAAGGGAAAGAATCTGTCATACAGCTGCTTCTCTGACTCATTTTCAGGCTTTAATATCTCAAATCAAAGCATCTGCTTGTGTGAATTCTGCAGGTAACAGAACTTCGGTAAAGCAGAAGGTGTATTCAAGAGACTTGTTGGTTATGAGGCAAAAGAACGTGTACAATGGCATCATAGTCCCAAGTCTTGGAACTGACAAGTGACATGAACTAGGTAGGGAAATTTCTCTTATAATATCCAGAGAAACCTACATATTCAAGCACTGTTGAAAATATGAGAAAATTCTCACTAAAAAACCCTTGGTCTCTATTATTCCCTCCTCTCCATCTCATATTCAGCACATACATATATAGAGGTCTGGAATGACTTAAAAATGTAGCCACATTCTTTAGTGATCAAGTCTTTTTAGTATCCTGATCCCCATCAGCAGTCTTATTTTCCCAACCAGACCATTTCTTCTTTTTATCTGAGGATTTTACTAAAAAACAAACATTTTCAATATACCACACAAAAGTAGAAGAGGGACAAAGGAACATATTTTTCAAATGAAATCTCTGGAAACCCAGCATGGTGACATCATATCTTATGGAGAGATTATGTTCAAATGAAAGCATTTAAGTGAAAAATTGTGTGTAGTCAAAATTATCTTTAGTTATCTTTTAAATTGCACATAAATTACAGTATACCAGTCATTCTGTACATCATATGTAAGTAAGCACTCTACTATGATGGAACACTCACGGCAAATGCAAACTCATGCAATTTTACAACACTTTAAATTATTCTCTTTTTTTTGGAGCAAGCATATGAAATTATATTTGCATGTGATAACTCCATTCTGTATAAAAGAGGTTGCTGTGGATGAACTAGGGGACACTGAGGTGTGTATTCACTTTGCCTCTCAACACAAAATAATTGTAGTAGACAGAATAATGGCCCCTGATGATGTCCACATCCTAATCCTTGGAACCTGTGAATATATTCCCTAATTATATGGCAAAGAAACTTTGCAGATGTGATTAAGGTTAAGGATCCTGAGGGGGGATTATCCTGAATTATTTAAGTGAGTCCATTAATCATGTGAGTCCTTAAAGGTGGAAAACAGCCATTTCCTGGCTGTAGAGAACCAGAGAGATGACAGTGTGAGAAGACCTCAGCCCTCCATTGTTTGTGTTGAAGATGGAGAAAAAGTGACACCATTCAAAGATTGTGGGAAACCTGTAGAAGCTGGAAAAGAAAAGGAAATAGATTCTCCCCTAGAGCCTCTAGAAAGAAATTCTGTGCTGCTGACACCTTGATCTTAGTCTGGTGAGAAACATGTTGGACTTCTGGCCTATAGAACTGTAAAGATAATAAATTTGTGTTGTTTCAAGCCACTAAGTCAGTGGTAATTTGTTCCAGAGAAAACTTATATAGCATCTCACATGGTACTTTTTGACACCGAGGGCTCTGGAAGTACAGTTTGATAACCACCGACCCAGGCTTTATGGGACCTGCACCATGTTCCCAGCAATACGCACCCCTCAGTCAAGTATTGTTTTCGATGGACGTATCTGGCCTGTGTCTTCAGACCTCTTCCTCCTCACCAAGGGACTCAATGACTCAGTGAAAGTAACTCAGCCACATCCAACAAGGCAAACCTCAAGATCTAAAACATCTATCAAGTCATTATGAACTGCGACACAGAATAGGTTTTTCTACTCAGCTCAAAGCCTAAAAGCAAAGTCTAAAGACCTAAAAACATCTGATATTTACCAAAGTTTAGCCTCATAAGTGGAGAGAGGAGTGCAGCCCAGTTCACAGGAGGATATTGGTAGCTTTCTCCAACAGCTGCTATGGGTTTCATCACCACTTTAAGAAGGGAAGGAGGTACAGATTCAGGACCTGCAGCATAAAAGAAAAAAATATTATAAAATACCTTCATAGCATTAAGAAAGTGGAAAATGCCAACTTTCCCTTTCTTCTAGTTTCAAAGGATCTGATATCACATCTTCACTTGTGATCAACTGTTCAATTCTGCACTCTTAATTTCAACCCCATTTGTGGCAAAACCTTTCGCCCTCTGTTCTTCTTTTTAAATTTTTAATTGATACATAAAACTGTACATATTAATATTTATGGGTTACAGAGTGATAATTCTATACATATGTACAATGATCAAATCGGGGTAATTAGCATGTTTATCCCCTCAAATATTTATCATTTCTTTATATTGGGAACATTCAAAATCCTCTCCTTTTGAAACTAACAATAAATTATTGTTAACTACAGTCACCCTACAGTGCTATAGAACACTAGAACTTATTCCTAGTACCTAGTTTTTATTTTGTATCCTTTAACCAACCTCTCCCTATCTCCTATCCTCGTTACCTTTCCCAGCCTTTAGTCACCACTATTTTACTTTCTACTTTTACATGAGAACAACATTTTTTTAGCTTCCATGTATGAGTGAGAACATACAGTATTTATATTTCTGTGCCTGGTTTATTTCACTTAACATAATGTCCTTCAGGCTCATCCATTCTTTCAGGATTTCGTTCCTTTTTGTGTGCAGTTTTGCCTTCTCATCTGGGTAAGAATATTCCACATTGCTACTTAGCTGTCTTCCATGCTCTCTTGTCTTTTAATCCAGTTTTATCTATTTGAAAAATAAGTAACTTACTCTACATTATTGCATCATTGCACACTTATCCCTCAATCCACTTCCAGCAGAAAGGACAAGTACTGCCCACTCAGGTACATTCCCTTTCTAAGGACTATGGCTTACCTAGTTCCTGTGACCCTAAATTGGTCACATAATGTAGCATAAAATTCTCTTTTTCTGCTCCTCAGCCTGCACCATGGTGACTATTCCAGAAGTGAGCACCATAGGTTAGGTTAATAAGCTACCTATGACACAGTATCATTACTTTAATATCATATTCCTTTTTTATGGTTGTGTGCAGGGTAATTGGCAATTGAAAAACTGAGATACCTGAGCACTTATAAGTGGAAACATATGGTTCAGTCAGGGATGGAATAGCTACTAAGGGCCATGTAAAGTGAAGCTACAAGGAGATCAGAAACAGTGCATAAAAACGTAAAAGACCAAGAAAGAGAAGAAGAAGCAGCAGGGTCAACATCATCAGCAGAAGAGAAGTTTAGCATCAGCAGAATTGGCAAAAGGAAAAGCATCAGCAGGTAAAGGAAGAGCAGAAGTGGGATCAGTAAAAGCAGCACCAGAATCAGAAAATGCTGAAAAAGTGGTAATCAGAAGTGGAGGCAGAGTCAGCAAAAGGAAAAACAGCTGCAGAAAGGAGAAGCATAGGACAAAGGAGAAGCAGATGCAAACCAGCATATACTGAAAAATGGGAAGCCCAAGCAGGGCAGAATGAGCAAACTGAAAACAGCTGCAGAAAGGAGAAGCATAGGACAAAGGAGAAGCAGAGGCAAATCAGCAGATATTGAAAAATGAGGAAGCACAGGCAAGGCAAGGTCAGCAAAGTGAAAACAGCAACAGAAAGGAGAAGCTTAGGAAAAAGGAGAAGCAGAGGTAAAACCTGATACTGAAAAATGGGAAGCACAAGCTGGGCAGAGTCAGCAAAGTGAAAATAGCAACAGAAAGGAGAAGCTTGGGGAAAAGGAGAAGCAGAGGCAAAACCTGATACTGAAAAATGGGAAGCACAAGCTGGGCAGAGGCAGCAAAGTGAAAACAGCAACAGAAAGGAGAAGCTTGGGGAAAAGGAGAAGCAGAGGCAAAACCTGATACTGAAAAATGGGAAGCACAAGCTGGGCAGAGGCAGCAAAGTGAAAACAGCAACAGAAAGGAGAAGCTTAGGAAAAAGGAGAAGCAGAGGTAAAACCTGATACTGAAAAATGGGAAGCACAAGCTGGGCAGAGGCAGCAAAGTGAAAACAGCAACAGAAAGGAGAAGCTTAGGAAAAAGGAGAAGCAGAGGTAAAACCTGATACTGAAAAATGGGAAGCACAAGCTGGGCAGAGTCAGCAAAGTGAAAACAGCAACAGAAAGGAGAAGCTTAGGAAAAAGGAGAAGCAGAGGTAAAACCTGATACTGAAAAATGGGAAGCACAAGCTGGGCAGAGGCAGCAAAGTGAAAACAGCAACAGAAAGGAGAAGCTTAGGAAAAAGGAGAAGCAGAGGTAAAACCTGATACTGAAAAATGGGAAGCACAAGCTGGGCAGAGGTAGCAAAGTGAAAACAGCTGTAGAAAGGGGGAGCTTAGGAAAAAGGAGAAGCAGAGGTAAAACCTGATACTGAAAAATGGGAAGCACAAGCAGGACAGAGTCAGCAAAGTGAAAACAGCAACAGAAAGGAGAAGCTTGGGGAAAAGGAGAAGCAGAGGCAAAACCTGATGCTGAAAAATGGGAAGCACAAGCTGGGCAGAGGTAGCAAAGTGAAAACAGCTGTAGAAAGGGGGAGCTTAGGAAAAAGGAGAAGTAGAGGCAACATCTGATACTGAAAAATGGGAAGTACAAGCAGGACAGAGTCAGTAAAAGTGAAAACAGCAACGGAAAGGAGAAGCTTGGGGAAAAGGAGAAACAGAGGCAAAACCTGATGCTGAAAAATGGGAAGCACAAGCTGGGCAGAGGTAGCAAAGTGAAAACAGCTGTAGAAAGGGGGAGCTTAGGAAAAAGGAGAAGTAGAGGCAACATCTGATACTGAAAAATGGGAAGTACAAGCAGGGCAGAGTCAGTAAAAGTGAAAACAGCAACAGAAAAGGGGAAGCTTAGGAAAAAGAAGAAGCAGAGGCAAAATTAGAAACTGAAAAAATAGGAAGCACAAGCAGGGCAGAGTCAGCAAAGTGAAAACAGCAACAGAAAGGAGAAGCTTAGGAAAAAGAAGCAGCTTAGGAAAAAGGAGAAGCAGAGGCAAAATCAGAAACTGAAAAAAATGGGAAGCACAAGCAGGGTAGAGTCAGCAAAGTGAAAACAGCAACAGAAAGGAGAAGCTTAGGAAAAAGGAGAAGCAGAGGCAAAATCAGAAACGGAAAACATGGGAAGCACAAGCAGGGCAGAGTCAGCAAAAGTAAAAACAGCAACAGAAAGGGAAAGCATAGGAAAAAGGAGAAGCAGAGGCAAAATCAACAGAAAAAATGGCAGAATCAGCAGATGCCAAAAGAATGGGGAAGCAGAAGCAAGGGCAGAGCCAGCAAAAGTGAAAACAGCAGCAGAAAAAAGAAGCATAGGAAAAAGTTTGAGAAACGGAGGCAAAATCAACACACTGAAAAAAGGGGAAGCAGAAATAGGGCAGTCAGCAGAAGGAAAAATAGCTGCAGAAAGGAGAAGCATAGGAAAAAGGAGAAGCAAATGTGGAATCAGCAGAAAAAAGCAACACAATCAGCAGAAGCTGAAAAGAAGAAGTAGAAGCAAAATCAGCAGACACTAAGAAAGGGGGCAGAGTCAGCAAAAGGAAAAATAGCAATAGAAAGGAGAAGCACAAAAGAAAGGAGAAGCCTAACATCACTAAACAGCAGGAGAACGTAAACCAAAACCACAGTGAGATATCAACTCACGGCTATTAGGCTGACTGCTAGACGACCAGAAAATAAAGTGTTGGGGAGGATATGGATAAATTGGAACTCTTAGGCACTGTTGGTGGGATTGTAAAATGGTGCAACCACTATGGAAAACAGTATGGCAATTCCTCAGAAAATTATAAATTATTTTATATAAATATAAAATTATAAATGCAACCACCATATAATCCAGCAATCTCATTTTTGGGTACATATCAAAAACAACTGAAGGCAGGATCTTGAAGAGATAATTTGCACATTGTGTTCCTAGCAGCATTATTTATAATAATAAAGTGGCAAAAGCAGCCCAAATGTCCATTCATAGAAGAATGAATAAATAAAATGTGAGGCTGGAGGGGGGTTTTCAACAAAAAATTATAGAGCATAAAAAAACAAGAAAGTTTGGCCATTTCATAGAAGAAATTAATAGAAATTATCCCAGAGGAAGCACAGACGTCGGACTTACTAGAAAAACACTTGAAATCAACTATCTCAAACATGCTTAAACAACCAAAGGAAACCAATGGGCAATGATACATGAACAAATAGAGAATAGAGAATATCAATAAAGAGTTTAAAAAAAAAAAAAACTGAAAAAATTGTGGAGCTAAAAACATAGTAACTGCAACACAAAACTCACTAGATGGTTGAAATAGCAGATTTGAGCGGGCAGAAGAAAGAACTGTCTCACATAAAGATAGGTCAATTGAAATTATATAGTCTAAGAAACAGAAAGAAAGAAGAAAAAAAAATGATTGGGGCCTAAAGATACCTTCAACTATATCAACATATGTATAAGGGGAATCCCAGAAGGATAGTAGACAGAGAAAGAGATAAAAGGACTATTTGGAGAAACAATGGCCAAAATCTTCCCAAATTTGATTTAAAAAGACATAACTCTATACATTCAAGAAGCTCAACAAATTCCAAGAAAGATAAATGCAAAGAGATCCACACCAAGACACACTGTAATAACATTTTCAAAGGACAAAGACAAAGAGAATCTTGAAAGCAGCAAAGAGAACTACTCATCACATACAAAGGATTCTCAATAAGATTAATGGCCCATTTCTCATGAGAAACCATGGAGTCCAGTAAGCGGGATAACATTTTTAAAGTGCTGAAAGAAAACATGTCATCCCAAAATGCTATACCTAACAAAACTATCATTTAAGAATTAAGGAGAAGTTAAGACATTCCCAGAAAAACAAAGCTGAGGAAGTTTGTCACTCTTAGACATGCTCTATATGAGATGTTAAGAGGAGTCCTTTAGGCTAAAATAAAAGGAAACTAGACAGTTATCTAGAGAGTAATGTGAAGTCATAAAGAAATAAAGAACTCAGGTAAAGGTAATTACAGAGGTAAATATAAAAGCCAGTATTATTATATTTTTGTTTTTTAACTCCCCCTTTCACTAGTATGATTTAAAATGAAAATGCATAAAACAATTACAAATCTACATTAATGGGCAAGCAACATGTAATTTGGGATAGTGATAATGTAAGGAGGAGGGATTGAGCTTTATAAGAGCAGGTTTTTGTATGATGCTGGAGCTAAGTTGGCATCAATTCAAACTTGATTAATCAAGAAGTTTAACAATTATAAACATGTATAAATCAAACAAGAGAGCCCCAAAATACATAAAGCAAACACCAACAGAATTGAAGGGAGAGAAGTAGATGGCTCTACAATAAGAACTGGAGACTTCAATACTCTACTTTGAATAATGATAGACTATCTAGAAAGAAGATTAATAAGGATATAGGAAACCTGGATAACAATATAAACCAAAGAAACCTAGCACACATAGCCAGAACAGTTCTATTCAACACCATCAGGATACACATTTGTTTCAAGTGCACATGGAACATTTTCCAACACCAACCATATGTCAGACCACAAAACAAGTTTCAATAAATTTTAAAAGGCTAAAATCAAACAAAATGCTTTCACTAATCACAATGAAATGAAGCTAGCAATCAAGAACAAATTTCCAGGAAACCTGGAAAATTCACAAATATGTAGAAAATAAAAAGTACGCTCATAAATTACCAATGGATAAAAGAAGAAATCACAGGGGAATTAAAAAATAATTTGAGACTAATGAAAATAAAAACATGAAATACCAAAACTTGAGATGCAGCAAAAGCAGTGCTCTGCAGGAGACTGTTTGCAATAAATGCCCATATTTTAAAAAATATAAATAAATCAATATCCTAACTTTATACCTCAAGGAACTAGAAAAAAGAAGAGTAAATATACCCAAAGTTAGAGGGAAGGAAATAATGAAGTTTAGAGTGGAGATAACAAAGTATAGAATAAGAAAACAAAAGAACCAACAAAACCAAAAACTGGATCTTAGAAAAGAAAAACAAAATTGACAAACTTTAGCTAGACTAAGAAAAAAAATAGAGAAGGTGTAAATGAAATAAGAAATAAAAGTGGAGATATTTCTACTGAACATACAGGAACAAAAAGGATTATAAGAGAATACTATGAAAAACTATATGCCAAAATATTAAATGGACAAATTCTTAGAAACACACAAATTACTAAAACTGACCCAGGAATAAACAGAAAATATTAATAGACCTATAACAAGTAAAGAGATTGGGTCAGTTATCAAAAATCTCCCAACAAAGAAAAACCAGGGAGCAGAAGGCTTCATTGGTGAATATTACCAAACACTTAAAGAATTAACACCAACCCTTCTCAATTTCTTTCAAAAAATAGAAGAGAAGGGAATACTTTCTAACACATTCTAGGAGATCAATATTATCCTAATAAAGCCAGACAAAGACACTACAAAAAAAACCTAAAAAAATAAAACTAGAGACTAATATTCCTTATGAATATAAATATAAAAATTCTCAACAGAACACCAGCAAACAGAACCCACCAGCATATTAAAAGGATTATATACCACAATGAAACAGAATTTATCCCAGGAATGCAAGGGTTGTATCTTAACATGTTAAGGGGAACTTGAGAAAAACCCACAGTTAATATCAAACTCAAAGCTTTTCCTTTTCCATGAGGAACAAGACTACATTCCACTTTCATCACTTTGTACTAGATGTTCTAGCCAGAGCAATTGGATAAGAAAAAGAAATAAAAGGCATTCAGATTGGAAAGGAAGAGGTAAAGCTATATTTGCAGATGACATATGCTATATATAGAAAAACCCAAAAAATCTTTTAAAAACTAATGGATCTATAAAAAGAATTCAATAAAGTTTCAGTGTATAAGACCAACACATAAAAAATAGTTACGTTTCTATATTCTAGCAGGGAATAATCTGAAAAGGAAATTAAGAAACAATTCCACTTGTAATAGCAAAATAATAAAATAATAAAATACCTGGGGAATAAATGTAATCACAGGGAAAGACTTATACACTAAAAAGTACAAAACATTCCTTAAAGACATTAAAAGAAACCTAAACAAATGGAAAGACATCTCATGTACATGGATTGGAATGCTTAATACTATAATAGTACTACCCAAAGTGATTGAATGCAATCCCTATCAAAATTCCAAGATTGTTTTTCACAGAAATAGAAAAGCTAATCCTCAAATTCATATGGAATTGCAAGGGGCCTTAAATAACCAAAACAATCTTCAGAACAAAAAATTTGGAGGGCTCATACATACTAATTTCAAAACTTACTACAGAGCTATAGTAAGCAAAATGGTGTGTATTGGCACAGGTAAGTAGAGACATAATGACTTGTAGAACTGAATTAACAGTACAAAAATAAAACCACATACTTACAGCCAACTGTCAAGACCCTTTAATAGGGGAAAGAATGATTTCTTCAACAAATAGTGCTAAGACAACTAGATATTTACATGCCAAAGAATGAAGTGCGGTCCCTAACTAACATTATTTACAAAAATTAACTCAAAATGGATTAATACTCTAAAGATCAGAGCTAAACCAATCAAACTCTTAGAAGAGAACCTATGGGTAACACTTCGACCTTGGATTTGGCAATGGATTCTTAGGTATGACACCAACAACCTGAGCAACAATAAAAAAAGGATAAACTGGACTCTGTCAAAGTTAAAAACTGTCAAAGTGAAAAGACAACCTACAGATTGGGAGACTCTGCAAATTATAGATAATGGTCTAGTAACCAAGTACTCTTATAAGTCAAGAACAAAAAGGCAATATGATTTTTTAAAAATGGACAAAGGACTTGAACAGATAATCCTCCAAAAAAGATATACAAATGGCCAACAAATACATGAAAAGATGCTCAACATCGTTAGTCATTAGGGAAATGCAAATCAAAACCACATGAGATACCACTTCACATCCAGATGGCAATAATAATATAATGGAAAATATCAATAAATGTTGGCAAGAACATGGTGAAACTAGAATCCTCGTGTATTGCTGGTGGGTGAAAAACAGTGCAGCTACCTTGGAAAAACATTTTGGCAGTTCTTCAAAAAATTAAACAGTTAAACTATGTAACACAGCAATCCCCTTTCCAGATATATGTACACAAAAGAATTGAAAACAGGTTTTCAAATAAAATTTGTACACAATAGCCAAAAAGTAGAAACAACCCAAATGCCCATCAACTGATGAACAAAGTATGATATATCCATGTAATACAAAGGATTATTATTCAGCTATAAAAAGGAATGAAGTACTGATACTTGCTACCACATGAACATGAATGAACCTAGAAAACATCATGCCAAGTGAAAGAAACCAATCACAAAAGGCCATGTATTGCATGATGCCGTTTAAATGAAATATAAAGAAAAGGAAAATAAATAGAGACAACAGATTATTGTTTGCTAGGGCCTGGGAGAAATTGGAAATGGGCTTAAGGTTTCCTTTGGGGTGATAAGAACACTCTGGAAATACTGGTGATGGCAGCACACACTGTGAATACACTAAATGTCACTGAATACTTTCAAATGGTTAAAATGATAAACTCTATGTTATATATATTTTATGACAATAAAGAGAAAAGCATAAGAAGCACAGAAAGGGATGGAGCTGCCCTTACAGAGAAAAGTAGAAACCACAAGAGAAGTTGATTCCATGCAGCCCCTGAAAGAGAGAGAGAAATAAATTCTTTGTGCCTGATATCTTTGTGCTCCTAGTACTCCCAAGAACTAGAAATAAAGTTTTTGCCTTTGGATTTCTGGAAAAATCTAGGAATGCTTGCAATAAATGTCCTTGAGTCAGTTGAAGTAAGCCATTGCTTTCTGCAATGAAAAGTATTCTAAGACAATACTATCTAGCTATTGGCCCCACCACCCCACTGAAACCACACTTGCTAAAATTTCTAATGGCCATCTAAGTGCCAAATTCAAGGGTATTTATTTCAGTCTTTCTTCCCATACTTTTTCATCTAAAAGTGTATCATGCAATTCTTGAAAAAAATTGCTTCCCTAAGATTCTGTGTTCTTCCTCTGCTGAGTCTCACTGCCTGAGCTCATCTACTCTGAGTTTCAAATATGACTTATATGTTGATGACTATAAATGTATACTTCTAATCTAGGCCTTTCTCCCATGTTTTAGACTCTTATTTCCAACCAAAGCCATCTCAAAAATCACCAGGTTTCCTTAGGCTAGTTACTCACTAACCTACTTCCTTCTCCTTGGCCTCCCACACTTGCTAACTTAGGAAGGTAGAACTAGTAACATGCAATATCCTTTTTTATGGCTGGGTAGTACTCCATGATATACATACTACATTTTATTAGTCCACTCATGAATTGATGGGCACTAGGGCTAATTCCATGTCTTTGCTATTGTGAACTGTGCTGCAATAAACATTTGAGTATCAGATGTCTTTTTGATATAAAGACTTCTTTTCCTATGGGTAAACACCCAGTAGTGGGATTGCTTGATTGAACGGTAGGTCTACTACTTTTAGTTCTCTTCCAATGATGTTTCTCTCCCCTCTAAAAAACACTCTTTTGCTTTTCAAAAATGTTAACGCTTAACACACCTGCCACTCTTCCATGCTGTGCTACCAGTAACCGATGCTTTATTTCTGTTCCATCTAGAAATGTAATACTGGGAGTTCATGAATTATCAGGAAGTTAAACCACTGCTATTCTAAGGAAAAGAATTTCTGATGACAAAAGGAAATACATTTATTCATTCAACTATTTATTGATTATCTATTAGGTATCAAGTACTGTTCCCAACAGTGGGGGCAGTGTTGAACAAAACAGAAGCGGTCCCTATGCTCACGTAGCTTATACTCTAATGAGAGGACAAACAAACAAACAAAAACCAAGGTAAAATCAGATGTGATAACTTCTATGATAATGAAGAAAATGCTGTGATAGAGTTAACTGGTTGACTATTCACATAGCTCTATGCTGATCACACATATGTGGCAAGTATTTGCACACAATATTGGCTGCAAATTGGAGTCTTCATCCTTTTGGCACAGGATTCATAGAAATGGCCCGAGGAGCTGGCAGACATTATAGTAAATATCTGTGCATAGAATTACATTTCTGTCCTATCGGGGACATGTATCCAATTCTGTAATTCACAAACAGATTTCTACTTAAAAACCTAGATCAAGTGTTTTCAAAATTATATAAAATTTTATTCCAGGTACTTTGATTAGAATTCACTACAAAAATTTTGCTGTTTCCAGAGGATCTAGGGAACCAGGAAAGGCATTCAACCTCTCCTTTAATATCAGGGCCCTGTGTGAAATGTGACCATTTAGAGATGTTTTATTCTTAACACAGCAAGCTCTCTTTTTATAAGAGCAACAGAACTTTCACCATTACGGCACTTTACTATACACTTTACATGTTGCTTCTATTGTCACTAGAACTGAGCTGATACACAAGTGAGTGACAGAAACAAGGAAAACTTGTAAAATGGAGAATGGGGTTGAAAAACACATCAGTGCTATAACGCAATAAATCTTCCACACTTAAAAACGCAGGGACTCACTACTGAGTAGCACAATTAGAATCACACAAAATTTTCTACTATATTTGTGGGGAACTGATTCTGACACTAACTGGAATAAAAGGAACAACAGTAGCTATTAGAAATGGAGAAAACACTTGGTAGTTCTATGCATTTTGGGGGAGACCTGGAAAGTCCTAAAGAGATATGGGGAGTCCCAAAGCTCAGGGAGAACAGAGTCACTGGTTCCTTTTGCAGATATCTTTAGCATTGGACAAAAGAATTCAAATATAAACAACAGGAATGATTAGTTCCTTTATTACAGTGCTTTGTCTTTCAACCAAGTGTCTTAGATAAGAAGAATGCTTACAGTGGTATGCTTTATGGACAACAGATTTGGAACTGAGAAGGCCTAACAGTACTTTTTAAAAAGATCCAGATGTTTTAAGATCTGGAAACAAAGTTGCTCTAAATCTCTCTTCTGGTTGACAGCCTCAAAGAACCTTGATATAAATGGCATATCCGAACATAATGCTTTACAACTAGACCCATTATCACACATACTTTGGCTACACAGAGGATCAGATCTCAATGCCACAATGCACATGTGTAACCCCTATGGTAAAAGTCTGGCAACAAGTAGGCTAACAGCTGGGGTGTGTATATTCTCCATCGCCAGCATGCTGCTTGTGTGGCATGAACATGCCTTTACTTTCTCCATCTTCAGTGTTGCTTAGAGGCAACTTAGAATTATTCAGTATATATGTATATGTACACATACACATATACACACATATGCATATACACAAACATATATATGTATGTGTGCATGTTCAAAAAAGTATAGATCGACAAATATTTGAAAACTATTACATGCCAGTTTGTTCTAAGCATTTAGGATAAAACACAGATGTTCTTCCTGCCCACTGTGGAAAGTATAGTCTAATGGGAAAGACAGACTTTAAACAAAGAACTACAAATAATTATAAAGAACTATAAATAATTACACATTTATTAAATACCTTAAAAAAATATATATAGCAAAGTAACACATAAGAAAGCTAACCTAATTGGGGAATATCAGGGAAAACCCTGTATTCCCCCACCAAGGAAAGGAGGTTTAAATCAAAATGGAAAGGATAGGTAGGATTTTTCTAGACAAAGCCCATAGAAAATACAAGCAGAGATAATCACCACATGGCCTATTTGTGGGAACTAAGAGATGCTCAGCCCCCTGCCAGAAACCACAATCACGACAGTTCTTGAAAACAATTGATGATTCTGATACATTGGTCAGATACTATAGGTGGGTAGGGTGTTCTATGTTAAGACCAAATACTTCACCAATACTTAGAGTCATTAAAAACAAAAATATTCCAGGGCCCCTTAGGACCAGGAAGGCCATCAAGCAGTGTGGCAGCCAGTGGACAAGACCTGACTGAGGAAGGCAGTTTAGCAGGGGTGTGGTCCCATGGGGACAGGAGTGGTTATATAAGGGGGACTGAACAAATGAGCAAACATACTGAAGATAATGGGGGCCAAGTTTCTTACTGTCAGGGAAGGAAGTTACAAATATGAAAAGAGAGAAAGTATTAATAGAATGAAACCTGTGGTATATAATTAGAATTTAAATTGGAGATATCGGTGTTAACTCATGGTTTTCATAACATATATAGCTACATACAAAAATAAATGTAGACATAAAAGAGAGTGGGGGAGAGAGAAAGGGAGGGAGGGAGGAAGAGAGAGAGAGAGAGAGAGAGAGAGAGAGTGTGTGTGTGTGTGTGTGTGTGTGTGTTTACTTTCTAGCTCTGTCCACTGAAAGGGCTTGGGAGCAATGATTACACCAGCAACAACAAAACATTTTGTTACCCAGATCTCAGCTTCTAAACACCATTCTCCACTAAAAGAAACTTGTGGTGCCTGGCTATTAAAGATAAGCCCAGAACATCTTGTGCCACAAAGTAAGGAAATACTCAAAGAATGATGGGGTCATGTCAAAAAGATACAAGAGCCAACTTGAAGAGGCTCTTACTGGTCAAATCTAGGGCAATTTGAGGATCAAAATAATGAATAATTGAATAATAATTTGATAAAATAGGAACTTAGGAGTCCACATTAATATAGATAAAGAAATGAGGAGAGGAGGAAGTTCTTCCTAGCAGCAGAATGCCTACTAAGAAACGCAGATGCAATCATGGATTTTTAAAAATCACCTTTTGGCAACCGTAAGAGTAATAATTAGTTCAGGCAAGAAACATTAATGAATGCTAAAACTAATGAATGAAAATAGGATATTCTTAACATCTCAAAATATCTCCACACAAAATATTTACTTGATGATAAACTTCATGGTGGAAAATCCTGGAAAATATTACCTTATCCAAGTGATCAAAGTTAACCTGACCAGTGGAGGGAAACAAACATTGTGTACCACCTGATGGGACACAGTGAGAAGAATACAGCTCTACTCTGTGATATTCCTGCCCAAAATTCACCTGCCTCTAATATGAGAAACATCAGTCAAACCCAAATTGAAGAACATTCTATAAAATAATGGACTTCCAATTGTTTGGGTTTTTCTGGTTTTTTTTTTTTTTTCTTTTCTTTTTTTTTTTTTTTGAGACAGTCTTGCCCTGTCGCCTGGGATGGAGTACAGTTGGATCATCATAGCTCAGTGCAACCTCACACTGTGGGTTCACGTGATTCTTCTGCCTCAGCTTCCCAAGTATCTGAGACTATAGACGTGCCACCACACCCCACTAATTTTTCTATTTTTTGTAGAGACAGGGTCTTGCTCTTTCTCAGGCTGGCCTCAAACTCCTGACCTCAAGGGATCTTCCCGCTTCAGTCTCCCAGAGTGTTAGGATTACAGGCGTGAACCTCTGCATACAGCCCGGCTTCTAATCTGAAAAGTTGTTAAAGTCATGAAAGTCACAGAAGGACTGAGGACTGTTCCAGATTAAAGGAAACTAAAAAGACATAACAAGTAAGTGCAGAACAACATTTTGGATTAGATTCTTTTTTTATTAAAGACATCATTGGGAGTGTTAGTGAAATATGAATAGGCACCATAGAAATAGATAATGATGATTACAAAAGATTAAAGAATATATATCTGACAGAAAAATGCCAAGGCTATCAGGGAAGAAAGGAAAATGTCACATGGTTTAGCAAAAAAATTAAAAAAAAACCCACAAAAACAACAAAAACAAAAAGTCATATTCAAAAACATGAACTGAATTCTTTAAAAATTGAAAGAATTTCACCTACTTGGTATGGTTTTAAAATGTAGGCCTATTTGAAGGAACGGATGATATGAACATCTTATCTGTTCTATGACATGAGTATCCAAAGTGAGAAAGCCCTAAACATTAGAAAACAGATCAATATATTCACTATCTCAAACATGACTGGCTAAAACGAGAACACAATGCCCAATCTTGTCCTGGAGTTAAGCGTGGATCAGGGATACTTCATTGCATCTTTTCCCTCCTGTGAGTTATTAAAGTTGAAAATAGCACACAGAGGCAATGAAACCATGTCAACCCTAAAGTCTTCTGTCTTCTGCCTGTGCCAAGCATGATTTTTATTCTCTAAAACCATTTCTTCCTCAAAAGAGTTCACCAAAGTTGTCACCCTTCCTATCCACTGGGCTCTGGTGAGTGACATCCAGACATTTAAACTCAAAAGCTGCTTCAGAAGGGAGTTATTAAAATTCAAATGAGCTGGGCATATTGAAGAAGAAAACACTAGTTTGCATGCACACCTCCGCATTTGGCCATCCCATTTAGCCCCATAGAGCAGGGTCTGGTTTTGTTTTTGTAAATGGGCTTCGGAGGCGGAGGTCAGCCTCCCATGGCCCACACTCCTCTGGGGTCATCATTTGTAATGTGTGAGGCTGAATAGATTTTCCTCTGAATCTAGTCAGCAAACCTAACAAGAAGGCAGCCCTCTCCCACAACCTGAAAATGCCAAAAATCTGATTAGTAATATGGTATTTTTTAATACCTCATTTATTTGTTTTAAAACAGCTTTCAGCAAGACTGCACATAACAACACGGATCCCAGTTCCACCTGATTTTTCAGTCTCAGAGCAGAACATTTCCTGCTGTGCCATAACTGCATAATCATAAAAATGTTACATTTAACCAAAAATTTCCCATAAGATTCAGAGAAAATTCATTTCTGTCAAGAAATATGGATCTCGCGAGCCAAAATGACATTTTATTTACTAGAAAAGAAAAAAGGTCTACCTTTAATTTGACCTTAGGAGTTTTTACTTTATCTCTCATAGATACATCTCACATTATCATTTAAAAATTTTAAAAGGTATCAACAAGCAACCTAATAAAAATATAGCAAAAAATATACATATATGTATTTTCCTAGAGTTATTTTGGCCATGGAAATTTTAGATGCTCATTTAGTAAGAATTCAATTTTTTACTAATGAAGACATCTCTATTATATTTAAGTGCTTATGACAATATAAACAATGTGTATTATATGTAATATGTTTTATATAAATATATCACATACAACAATGACATAACCACATGTCAGTTTTTACTGAGGATAAGGAAAAGCAAATAACAGTGACTCAGGACCCTAAGATAATAGCACAAATGCTAGAGCTCCAGAAATTAAAGGAATTTGTCTCCAGTCTATGAAAATAGTTCATAATCTGGAAGCTCCAGGGAATAGTGTGCCCAGCAGAATATTGACAATAAGAGCTTTAATTTCACTTCCAAAGGTAAGATTTTATTCTTCCATGACCCTCTTTATACCAGATTTCTTCTAGTTTGTTTTAATTTGTTAAAAAAAAACTTTTTTTCTTTCTAAAATTGGGATGGTCTTATTGTAATACAGGCACTATTTTAGCCCAGACTGACCTAACTAGCTGAGCAAGAAAAAAATTAGCAAACATCAGTGAAAGAATATCACATTAATGAAGCTCGCTCCTAAACCATGACATGTTCAGTTCTAATCCATTTTTCTTCACAGCTCTGAAAAGTATACGTGTATCATTAAAGAGTACTTTTTCAATAACTTACATGGCATTGTTCTGGCTCTAGTTAAAAAGAAAATGCACTTAATCTCTGTCTTCAAATTGCTTAGGCTCTAAGATGGGTGGCAGCAACACAGAATCACAAAGGGACAAATGTGTGCAGAGAGAAAGAACACAAACTAAAAATAGGAACTAGAGCCAATGATTTCAACAACACAGAGAACATCTAATTTCCAAGACAGGTTCTGGGATATGAACTGTACCCAGGTGTGTTTTCTCTTTTCAGATCATTCTCATTTTAAATTGACAGGAAAAGTAATGTGTACTTATACTTTAAAAATGGCCAAATGGAAGATTAAGATTGTCACAGAGCCACCCAAAGTCAGAGACAGTGATTCCAAGAAACTACACAATGTGTATGTTTATGAGCCAATTATTGTAGTCAGCCTCCTGGTCATCTCTATTGCAAAGGTGGTTTAGCAGAAGAAAACTTTCACCCCTTCTGATTTGGATTATTTGATTCTACAGAGGCATGCTTAGGGCACACACATTTACTTGACATGTAGAAAGAATGATAAAAATTCAAGAAATGTGCTCACTTGCCTTTTTTTCCTCCTGTAATGAAGAAACCAATGGCTGCTCCAATGAAACTGCTTTCAGGCAAATAGCTATAGTCAGTAGGAACTGGGGAGACAGAAAATGATCAAATTAACTGGTGAACTTGGCAGGACTAATGAAGGAAAGATAATGATCTCATGCTGCCATATCAACCTCGAGACAAAGCGCAGATGTTTATGCCATTAATCTCAGCACAATACTCTGTGGCTGCAACTAATTCTATTAGATTAAGTGACTGGCCTTGAAGTAATCACTTAAGCTATGAAGGCAAATCTAAAACAGTAGCAAACTTAGTAGAGATTGGAAAAAACTGCAGAGGATGAACACTTGACTGAAGTGGTTAAAAATCCTTTTCACACTGTCACATCAATGAGCCCCAACCTAGTGACCTCCTCAGGGTCAGCAGGGAGTCTGCTGGGCGTCTAGGCTAGGACCATTGTTATAGGTGCCACTTCAGGACATACTAAAGTAGATATATGAACCATGGAAATTCAACAACCAGTATTAATAACACCAGTCTCTCACCTAAGGCAGAGACCTCTAAGTGACCAACATGTGCAAATAACCAGATGTGGTTGCTGACCTGGAACAGTGAAGCAGTGACATTTATGCTAGTTGAGTCCTAAGAGTCTCCTAAATCCTTTTCCTCCTAGTCTTCCATGATTGTTTCAGGAGATGGTTTTTACTGCAATAAATGGCTCAATTGGAAAATTCCATCAGGAACAAGTAGCTGTACTTTTCCAGACATACAATCTTTTTGTTCAGAAGAACCTGGGTGTAAGATGATTCAATACTACCTGATTTGAATATATGTGGGCCAGACCAGGTACCCCATAATATGGAAATTAAAACCTGCCTTAAAAAGTAAATCCTGACACAAATATGCTCTTTTACCAGGATACTAGAACCCTGCCCTTCAAAACTAGCAGTACCAAGGGTTTTCCAAAATGACTAAGTTTTTTTTTTTTTCTTTTTCCTATTTTAACATGACAACTTCCAGCTGTCTAAAGTTCATTATGTTGGGAAGGCTATGCGCCAATGTCCTATTTCCATGGCTACAGAGTGATTGAAAGCAAGGGAAATGGTAATTACAGTGGCCCACGTCCATGGCCCACATCCATGGTAATGCTGCCAGTAGACTACTTGTCAGTGGGTAAGTGAAATTAAGTTTTAATGAGGAATCATTGGTACCTAAACCTAACCCGGTCCCAAGATAGCCACTGGGTCAAAATTCTATAAAGAGCAAAGAGCAGATATATTAACAGTGATGACTTCACTAGAAAATCTTAAAGTACAAATATAAATTAAGCATGCAGGGATTGCAAATATTTTGTATTGCTTTTATGAAAAAACTAGAAATAGAAAAAGCCTTGCTATTTTAAAATCTAGGGTTTCAATTCCAAGGCTGAGAAGGTACACATCTTTAAATATATTTATCCCATTATTTTTTCAAAATCAGGGGCCAAAAAATCTCCAGCCATACATAAAGAAACTTCTAATGAAACATGAATACTATACAATTATACCTAGTAAAATAAGAAGCTTCAAGGACCTAGTTCCTAGATTTGTTACTAAACTAACTCTTTATGAAAGTCATGTAATCTTTCTGAGCCTTGGGTTCTTCGTTTGTAAAATATGAGGGTTAGACTGAATGTCTAAACTGTTTTCTAAGGGAGACAGTGAGGAGGAATAAAAACAGCATGAGCTTTGTAGATCCGAATCCAACAAATCTGGGTTCAAACCACACATCTACCATTTACTGCTACGTGACTTTGGGTAAGTCAGGAGGCCTTTCCACATCCCATCTCCCTCTGGTGTAAAATAGAACGGTAATATCCACCACTTAGGGTTGTTGTGAAGATTAATGCTTTTAACAAACTAGAGAGCCCTGGGTCAGCAACCCCTCCTTCCAGTTCCAGTATTTTAGGACTATAATCTTACCAGAGGTTCTACTTTGACTTGAGGACAGAGTAGACAAATGAAGATGTCCAAGAAGCCAGATTGCATTTGACTGAAGACCAATCACCCCAGAGACACTGATGACCTATAGATGAAAAGGTTACAGTTCAATGATGGGGTAAGATCCAAGTTCTAGTCAATAAAAAGGACACTTACAGAAATCCACTAATCTTTTATGAGGTGGTGGCTTGGCTGATAATGAGAAGTTCTATAACAAGATGTAGTACCATGTGTCTATTACACTATACCTGGGTCATGTAGGTACTGAACAATTATCTGCTGAACGAATGAATGAGTCAATCATGGCAGAAAGCACTAGTGGTTTCCTTATGTCTCCCTGAGTAAGACTAGTCTCAAAGAAATGTTCAAAACATTGGTTAAAAAAAAAATCCAAAAAGTAGAAAAGAGGTGATAGTTACTTAAGACAAAAATACCTCGAAGAATGGAAAGAGACATTTTGTTCTTTTTCGTAAATAATGCTCTATTACCGCTTTAACATTCATAATAAGCATTTTTCTAAATAATAGTTTTCATTTATACATTTTTCTCCCAAGTTATGGCAACTTAACTTTCAGCAGAATTCATTTTTTGAGCTTATTCATATTCATACATGCAAAAGAGAGTTTCTTCTGTTCAGAGATTTATGTTTGCTTTTAAAAGCCTGAATTACTAAAACTCCTTTCTGTGGTAGGTATTATAATCAGCTACATTTTACAAGAATGAAAACAAGTATGCTAAGTGAAGAATAAGATATAAAGTTGTATATACAGTAAGAATACCAACTATGCAAACAAAATAAAAATGCTTGAAAAGAAGTATGACCAAATATTTGAGCAGTTGCTTCAGGTTTGGAGGACCATCAGTGATATTTTTTCAGCTTCTTTCATTCTGTAGTCTCAAATTTTATGCAGTGAACACAGCCATTTTTTAAAAATAAAAATCTTAAAAGATAAAAACATTTCTTAGCAGATAGACTTGTTTATTCTTTAACCAAGAATAAGGACAAACCCCCCCCCCAAAAAAAAAAAACTAATAATTTTTATTAGTGACATCTGAACCACTGCCTCTAGACCACCCTACCTAGATATCTGCCCTGCCCTTTGGGCATCTTCCGTTTTTTCTCGTCCTGAGGACCTGACATTCCTTGCAGGGTCAAGCTTTAATTTTTAAGCAGAACCAAAGCCAAGTTAAATTAACTTAAAAATGCCAGCTTTCTTTTTTGCCAGAAACAGTACATGTCTGTCGGTGAATACAGGACGCTACACAACTCCCAAATGCCTCCTGAACTCAGCGTGAATAACCAAAGACTTTCTCATTTTTCCAGGTAAAACATTTTGTATCATGTAATAGATAAAAAAGGAAGAATATTTGTTTTCCCACCTAAGGATTTTAAATTCATCTTCTCACCTGCGTTAAGGTTCTAATGACTTCATTAAGTCTGCTCTGAAAATGAGAGGTCTGGATGGCTTCTGACTTCAGCTGAAAGAATAATGAGAAATAATCCCCCCCCCCAAAAAAAACATGGTAAATAATTATATTTCCAGTGCATAAGCTAATATCTTCTAAGCTATGGAATAATTTATCATTATGTCCCCATATTTCAAACACATAAGCTGTGAGTTCCTCAAGGACAAGGCTGTGCTTTATGTATCATTGATTTCCTAGCCCCTGTTCAGTGTGGCATGGAGCAGTCACTCAATAAACTTTTACTGTATAAACAGAGGAGCTCCTTTAGAATTACTTATAAGCTTACACATACATACATCCATTGTGAAAACATTTTGAAATGAAAGGTAAATAGATATAAACATAAACATTACAGATGTAAAACAGAGTTTCTTGTGAATGACTTTTGAAATTTCTTATCATTCAATCACCTATTCTCCAGCATGGAAATTTGTGGAAAGTACCTAAGTTGACTGGGTTTATTCCTTACAAACCAAATAAAAGTAGGAGCAAATCTCTATACAATAAAGAATTCTTGATCAAGAGTAATTTTTCATCCAGCAAGGCATTGAAAAGCCCAGTATAACTATTACCATAAACAAAATACTGGGTATTTCTCCTCTTGCTATGGCCATGCACACATTTAGATTTCTTCCCCTAAACAGATAGCTCCTTTCTTTACCTGCATTACACCTGCTTCAGAGCCTACCAAGGCCACCGTGCCATGAAGAGCTGCCAAACAAATCATCGTGGGAGTGCCCTGCAAGCAAAGCATCAGAATACGTCAAGAGGGAGCCAGTCATTGGGACTGGATTCTATACAACTTATTAGAGCATAGAGAAATAAATGGTCAAAATGGTACTAAATTTGTAGGGTCAACATAACTTGTATAATTCAACCAAAAATCTCAGTAGACTAAAATAAACAGATTAAGGTTGTTAGAACATGGGTGACTTCTTGTTGTTTTTACTTTTCAAAAAACACATGTTATTTTAAAATTAAAATACTGACAAAATAACCAGTGTTAAAAAAACTATAATGGTTGACAGGATGTATTATTTATAAGGGATTAAAAGTATATGTGTCTCTTCCATTTGAAACTGCCTGTTCTTTTACCATTAAGCTATATATCTTAGCAGCTCCTAAAAATGGTCCAATAAAGTGGCTCCTTTTCCTTTATAAAAGCATAAAACAGCATGCAGGAAGTGACCTCTACCTCTGCTAGAACAGTTCTGATCCAGGCAGGGAGCAGTTTGCTGCCCAAGTCTTCGGCTTTCCCATGTCCACACATGGACAGACCATGAACTATGTTTCCTAACGCCAGGGCAAAACCTGAAGTCTGGTATAAATAAATAAAAACAGGGAGTGAGAAAAAGAAAAAAAAAGACACACATTAGGAATATTTATACATAGCAACATAAGCACAACTAGAGCTACCTTTTCCTACTGACAAGTTCTATTTGTCATTTGAAAACCAGAGATTTACGGATTTTTTTTTTTATATAGACTTTGGTTTTCGACAGAAACTGCAGAGTCTAATGGCAAGGAATTCAGCTTCAGTGAGTAGTTTATTTTAGGAAAGTAATACAGCACTATTGAGCAACTCAGCTTCAGCAATACAAATTCTCAGAAGGGATTAGGGTGAAAATACCAATGTAGACCACACAAGGTCAATCAACTCCTAAACAAAGAAAAAAGCATCCCACGATGAGCGTAGTATAAGAAAACTTCTACATTTTGATTTTGCAAAACTTATTCTGAATGTAAGAGAGCAGGCACATAATCATAAAACAGCAAAAACAACAATATAAGCTTAAAACCAATGACTCCTGCAATTATCCACTATGATCAATATTAAGACTTTGGAGAAACCTTTAAAAAAATCCAAATTGGAAAATTCTATAAAATGTGTAATCAGAGGGGATTTCTTTTAAAGTTTTTTTTTTTTTATTGTGGCAAAAATACACATAAAATTTACAATCTTTACCATGAATACCAATTCAGTGGCATTAAGTACATTCATGTTCTTGTGCAATCATCACTACCATCCATATCTAGAATTCTGTTTATCTTAAAAAACTAAAACTGCATACCCATTAAAAAATAACTCCCCACTCCTCCCTCCCCCTACTCCCTGGCAATCACCATTCTACTTTCTGTCTCTATGGTTTTGACTACTCTAAGTATCTCATCGAAGTTAATCATACAGTATTTGTCCTTTTGTGATTTGCTTATTACACTGAGCATAATGTCTTCAAGTTTCATCCATGTTGTAGCACATGTCAGAACTTCCTTTTTAAGGTTGAATAGTATTTCAGAGGGAACATTTTAAGAGTATTTAACTTTTAATTTACAGGTATTTATATATACCTACACAAATTCAGTCATGAACAGAGGTTTTTCTGCCTTGAACTTGAAGTTTGACTTTATCACAGTCTTCTATGTATTCATATCTTTACAAATTTTTGTCTCTAGCTTTATAGAATATAACTCATATTCCCTAGCCACATATTTTAAGATTTCTATACATATAAAGCAATAGTTGGAGAGAGAGAAAGGCTTATTAATACTTTCTCAAAGAAAATTTCTACAGAATGAAATAGGTGATGAGGAAAGAAAAAGACATCTGTGACTGTTGGCTATACCTGTGAGAGAAGAGAACAGTTAGAAGTTTCTCAGTTCTAGACATGAAAAATATCGCAGAACAGTCTAATTAAGAGTAAGTCAAAAGCGGGACTTAGCAGCATCATGAGACCCACAGAGAGAAATAATCAGGGTACCAATTCCAACCTGCTGGTTGTTCTCTACTAACAGTCGAAGCTTGTTCATAATATCTTCAGCCTCTGCAGCCTCAATAATTCCAGCACTGAAAGCTGATGTACACACACAGCTGAGGGTGTAGGCAAGGACCTGAGAAGAAAATACAACAGGAAAACGTTTCTTCGGGGGGCAAAGAAACATGTTCTCTTAGAACATGGCTTAGCTCCTCACCACCATTAAATTGGTGTGAACTGATCAACACATATGCCATATGGAAGTAACTTTCGTTGGGTGTCGAGGGGTGAAAGGGGATGGGCACATTTACACCTAACGGGCATTGCATGCTGTCTGGGGGACGGGCACACTTGTAGCTGTGACTCAGGCGGTACAAAGGCAATTTATGTAACCAAAGCATTTGTACCCCTGTAATATTTTGAAATTTTAAAAAAAGTAATAAAAAGAACATGGATTAGCTGATACAGATATTCTGTCAAACATCCCCCCGTAACAGGAATTGGATTTGGATAGATTCACCACAGACGGGGCACTGTTTTGCTGCCTAACCTATACTATTATATTTCATGACAATGCCATGATGGGTATCATTATTTCTACTTTATAAATAAAGTCTTTATAAATACTTTGAGGCTCAATGATACATAGCTAGCAAGTGACAGAAGCAGGATCCAAACCCAGGACTTTAGACTCCACATCAAAAAGTTTCCATACCACATCATGACAGACCACAGCACCTACCAGCAGCAGAAGGAAACAGATTTTCATCACTAGTGGATGTTATTAATTGCCATGCAATTCCCATCCAAGGCCAAACAGAAGAAATTAAAAAGAAATGAAACATTAAGATTCCCTAGGAGAAGTAGCAGAATATAACTGGAGCAGGGATATGGGTTTTAGAGTAAGATAACTTGTGCAAAATAGGAATAATACTAACTACTTCATGGCACTGTAATAATATAACATGTACATGAATGAATAAACTAATAAATAAAATACAAATAAAAAGAATGTTGGGAGTGGAGATATGTCCCCAATTGACCATTTACTGGCTAAGTAGCTTTGGGCAAGTTACTCAATCTATTTGAGTCTCAATTTTTGTAAATCAAGGTTAATCATCCCCTCCCTGCTACCTCACATATTCATGATAAAACCCTCTCTTATTAGGATGCTGTTAACACAAAATAGAAAATACAACTGCTAGCGCTGATTGATACAGCATGAGAAATGTAAGTGGTTTCTAAGGTAGAAACTGGATAATAAAACATGACAGGGGAGAAAAAAACAAAACTGTTTAAGTCCTTATAAATCAAAACATCAAGGCAGAGAGATGCATCGGTTATAAGAATGTTGCTTTCATTTATGAGTCGACTGGCTCCTTGGTTGCAAGATTTTCTCCTCTGGCTTAAAAAAAAATGTACTTTTAAATGCTCTGCATTGCTTTAAAAATGGAAATGTAGTGCATGTCTTAGAACAAAACTTCAACCCTCTGTGCCCCAAAGAAATTCACCAATTCAACAAGTCCTCTGAAAGCAGAGGAGCTGAGCAGGGAAACACAGCAGCCATTATGTCCTCATCAATAGCTCATGGGCAGGCTGGGATAAAATAGAATCTGCTCTAATGAGAGGGAGAATCTGGCCAGGCCAACGAGGTCATACCCTGCTCCTCCCAAAGGAGAGCACAGGCGGTTCAGCTTCACCTGGGCACAACAGAGACAGTCATGACGCATGCCTGAAATGTTCCACCTAAACATGGGTAATGAACAGGAACTGGGTCACCCGAACTCCCATTCTGCATATTTTTGTGCCATAACAGAAAACGAATTTCCTCAATAATTTTTTATGCTAGATGACATTTAAAAAAAATTAAATGCCTTTTGATCTACAGTTTCTTAAGCTCATTCCTGGCCATTTTTTAAAGTTGTATTTGGCTTGAGCACAATTCTAAAAATCTCCATTTAACCTTCTTCCAGAAATTGCAGCTCTTCTTAGAAAGTGCCTTCTAGTAATGCTGACTTAAGCTTTTACACTCATGAAAGGCTCTTATCTTATGTGCCACATTTAGCCTAAGTTGATTTAAACGGCCGCCCAATTTAAAAACCTTACAATCTAATATAGGCTGTTTGCCGCTCAGATTTTCTCCTTATCTTGAGGAAGAACTTAATTTACAGAGCTACCAAAGTATGAGAAGTCAAAAATAAGCAGTAACAAGAAAACAAAAGAGAGCAAAGTGGGAAGAAATGTAAGCTCCATCTCCTACCTCCTGAAACGTTCTGCTCTGGCTCCCACTGTCATCTAGGTATGCGGACAGCTTCCGAAGTGATGCTGCCACGTGAACTCGGGACTCCGTTTGGCTGCTGTGGCTCATGAGGGACAGAACAAGTCCGACTCCCAATATGCAGCCCGTGCTTGGATGCCAAAAAAGATCAGGTGTTAGAATCACAAGAAACGCACGTCATTGCTCTTTCCTTACCATGGAGTTTACGGTGCTCTGAAACCTTGGGGGAGAGGGCTGGATCCTGATGCTGTTGCCATCCTCACCCCCAAGTTGAGTATTCTATATATAGTCAACTATATAAGGGAAAAGAGACTAAATTTCAGGATAGCATTTGAGGACATCTCACTAATAACAGAGGGGAGAAATGCAAGACATGATTATGAGGTACTGCTAACTGCTTCATGTTTCCTAGCCAACTTCAATAAGTGGAATGTGTCTCTTAAAGAAACTGTGTATTTGTCTGTGCACAATGACATTAATCCTTCTCTCCCCTCTGATCTCTGAGTATCACTGGGTCAGAAGAGAAAATGGACAAATGACAGGCTTGTCAAAAGTTACCCCATGTGACAATTCAATTGAAATCTGGGGCTTTGTGCCCCAATTCTGAAAGAATACATATGCAGTTAAAGAAAAGAATTGTTCTCTCAGAAAACTTCAAGTTAGTATGATAAGATATTGCAGCTTGTGGTAATTTTTTTACTTTTTAAAGAGACTTTTTGTCATTGTTGTTTAACTGGGAGAAATGCTTAGTTTCTTAAAAATCATCCTCACTCTGGTTTGGCTTGCCTATCAATCATCATGATATCAGCTCCTCAAAAAGACACCCTGGGGCATTTCTCCAATAACTTTTCTCAATGCCCGTATGCTATGTCATTTTGCTCTCAAATGGCATCTATCCTTGGCTGGCATCAAGAATTTTCACATCGTTTTACAAAGCTTCTCCTTTCCCATGCCAAGGTATACAGGTACAAACACTTCCCCCCACACCTCTGTGCCAATGGGGCAACCACATCTGAAAGGTGACACCCAGAAAGACCAACAGGCTACAGGATTTGCTCACGGTCACACAGGGAGCTTCCAGCAATGCATGGCCAGAACAAGGGTATTTTTTATTCCCAGCCTGCTGTTCCATCTGCCAAACCCAAGGCCCTCTCCGTGCCCTGCATAATGCCATCATGGAATGCCTATGAGAAAGCAACATATCTCAAGTGTGTTTTTCCAGTTCCTGTCGCCTAACAATCTGGCATTAGAAAACCCTTCATAAAGAAGCTACTACAGGAATAATCCATCATTAGTCAGAACTGCTGGTACAGTTTACATGAACTTTACAAGCTCAACTAGCACAATGCACCTTCAACCAGTTAAATCAACACCTAACATCTGAATACAGTGTGCTTTGGAGACAAATCATATTTCCAAGAGAGGAAAGGCTACTCTTGACTGGTATGGACTTAAAGCCTTTGTTGTAATTTAGAATCTACAGGGAAGTTTTAGGGATATCTTTCTGTAATGACACACATAAAAATTTCACAGAACTAGATCAAACATATAAGGAGACAAAATTTGATTAATACTCTGACAAATTTGACAGTTGTTCCTTCTTTGAATATTTAACTGCTACTTATGCTTAAGATTTCAAATGTTACTTCCTCAGGGACACGTTCTGTGGCCCAGTAGGGAACCTCTTTAATACTGTCCCACAGCACCCTGTACTAATTTGCTTTATACGATTTTAATTATAAACTATGATGAGGATTGTTTGGCAGATTGTTTGATTCCTATCTCTTCCCTAGCCGGCAACCTACATAAGGATAGGTACTTTTCCATTTCTTTCTTACTACATTATCTGTGGCTCCTAGTACACTGCTTGGTATGTATAGGCACTTAACCAATATTTATTAAATGCTGAAGAACTGACCAAATGAAGAATTTTAAGACAGTCTAGAGTAGAGAGAAGGTCTATAGAAAGAAAGAAAAAAATAAAAAAACTCAATTCTTATGTTTAATAGGAGGCAAAATTTATGAGTGGTAAAATTCACTGACCATATCATCCAAGATTCAATCAAGAAAACTCAGTTTCTATTTCTTGCCAGACTAAGTTAAGAAAAAGTGATGCGGGGGTTCAGGTGAAAAAAGAATTCCTCTCAAAGCTCACTCAAGTAAGGATTAGGGTTTATCCTTCTCAATAAACAGGCTAGTATCTACATTTTGCTTTTCAGACTATCCTGGGTACACAAAAATATCCATCCCCTGGACTGAAGCTTCTCCTTTACCATCCCAAGGTATACAGCTACAAAAGCTTAGAAAAAGACATCTCAGGCTCTGGTTCACATTTACCTAAAACTTATTATAGCAATTATTATTATTCCTTGTCAAGGTTATAATTCATTAGCAAGTCTAGTCATTGCTACAATGGTAGTAAATTGACTACCATTTACTATGTGAGGGAATATATGAATATATAACCTATGTCTATACATGTGCCAATATAAATATGTTAGAGAATATGCATCTATTAACCTATATAGTTTCCTTCTATTTTGTCTTAATTTTGCAGTATGTAATAAGAGGGTAATACTAAAGCTTTATTCCTGATGTTTCCTTCTAATTTCCAAATCTTCTAGATTTTAATGTGTTTACTTTTGTCTCAACTCTTAAAAAATTCCCCATACACTTAGTTCGGAATTTCCACACATTTACCTCATTCTATTAATAGCTTCTCTTTGATATGTCTGTCAGTTCTAAACCAAGAATAGCTTGGGCAGAGGTAGCTTTCAAATCTTTCTGTCCATCAAAAACAAAAAGGAATTAAGTGTTGATGTCTCAGACAGATGAAATAAAAACAAATTATAATATTAGGTATAAAACTGAGCTTTTGGAATCGCTGACATATGTTCTATAAGAATGCTAACAAATGATAAAGACAATTTTGAGTTTTAAAATTCTGTATCCAATTATGTCATTACTTATTTGAATCTCTTATCGGAGTATATTAAAATATCACCATCAAAAAGAAATCCTGAAGCCTAAAAGCTATGCAATTCTGATACTTGTGTTGCTATATCAACTGAGACAGAATAGTATGTTTTTCAAAAACTAACCAGAGATGAATCTTGAATTCCCTAGTTTATTGTAGGCAATCCTGCAGATTAAGTACTAGGTCATCTAATAATTAGTTGTAATAACAGTTAACATTTGTATAGCGCTTTGCCCTTTACAAAGCGCTATACAAATGTTATCGTATTTGTAAAAGCTCAATAGTAATTAACCGAAGCTCAGGTCGTTGATAGATAGCATGACTACAGCTAGGGCTGGGAGGCTCACAATGGCACAATGAAACACCACTAGATGGCAGCAAAATGTTAATGATAGGCCCAAAACACCAGCCAGCCCAGGTGCTGGGTTCACTCAGCAGAGACACGTTCATTAAATCAGGGAAGTGTGGTGAATTTGCTCTGGGTGAATTCTATCATTTGAGGTAGCATGCTCCCAGATCTATTAGCCACCTCCTAGTAACGCTTCCACTATTTCACTTGAGGGAAGACTGCCCTAGACTTCTGCAATCTCATTAGGCAGGGGAATACTTTATGCCAAGAGCTAGGCATTCAGGCCTGGGCCTTCTTAGAAAAGCAAAAAAAAAAAAAAAAAGAGAGAATTTTTAAAATGGTAGGTAACATTTACATGTCAGAAAAAAATAACAAACACCATACTATCAGGCATCACACTGCTTTCTTCTACTGAAATGTGTTCTCCACACCATAATATGCAAGAGAAAGAAAAATGGTTTTAAAGTCAGATGACCTGGGTTCCTCTCCTAGCTCTGCCACATATTAAGCATATAACCTTCAACAAGTCTATCTGAGACTCAAATTCTTTATCTGTAAATCAAAGTGATGAGGATTCCTGCTTTAGTAGGGTATTTGGGTTGAGACAAGGATGTAATTACATGAGAAAGAGATGTGGAAATGCCTGGCTCAGCATGCAAATGATCAGTATTAGTTGAACCTGAAACCAAAGAGAATTACATAAAAACTGACACCCACAAAGCATTAGGAATAACGAAAGAACTAAACTTCATTAACTGTAGGAGTAACAGCTTGGAGAGCATAGAGGAGGGGCTTCTTGAAGGACCAGATCTTTTAACTGGGCTCTGACAGAAAAGCAAGTTTTCACTAAATGGACAAGGAAGTTTCTGATGGCCCTATTATCTAGATCCAACCTTCCCTCTCACAATATAGTTGTTCATTAGTTTTTTAAGGAGGTAAGAATGAAGAAATAAGAATCGTATTAGTAACAAAAATAAGTTTTAAGGTTAAAAATGCTTATATATATGAAGTTTTTATTATATATTTTTTCTTTATTTTCTCATGAGAAGCATCTAGAGACATATGAAGTTTTTAATGCCTTAATACTTATACTATGGGTAATTCAGTTATCCCATGGTCCTTCTTATGTTCAAACGGCTTTCCTGCAAATGAATGGAGACAATACCTGAAAGTCTTTCCTGATTATTCCAACTGGCTGAAAGTTTGTAGTCTCTAATCTCAAAATCTTCCCAACTTTATAACACCCTGAGCTACAACTGTGATGAACATCTTTAGGAGTGGGTAGAGGCAGGAGGGAGAGAAAGAAAGACAAAAATATCTTACTCTTCGGTGGCAAAAGGCAACAATACCAATGCATGAACTAGGCTCAAAATCACAACTCTTTATCAGACCCAAGTAACAGTGAAATGTCCCTATCCTTCTCATTAATCATTTTTCTATGTTCGAAAGACTTCAAACGATGCCACCAAACTCTTTCTTTTCCCACAAACTACTCTCTTAAGGTGTCACTTGATCCCTAAACCATTTCCTAATAAACTGCTTAAGTGTCAATGGTTCCTATTCAATCTTAGCCTATATCTGAAAGAAGATCTCGTAACTACCACTTACTAAGGAGACATTTGACTTTATTTGTGATGAAATCCTTTATACATGCAGCTACCTCTACCATTTCATTTACCCTTTTGTTAGTCTGAGCCATACCTAATAGCTGGTATGAATGTAGCTTTAGATTGTAAGTTCCTAGGCCAGAAATGTAAACACTGATTAAATTCATATTTGAACAGTGTCCATAACAGCAAAAGGTAAATGAGTTAAATTGGAGGTTAGTGCTTATAAACTGTTGGGTTCCCTAGGAGGATGAGCCTCAGAGGATTCGAACCTGAAGTTACAAAACATGGCAAAGTCCAAAAAACTACAATGTAGGTCCTCAACGATGGCAATATTTCACAAAGTGACAAAACCGTACATTCACCCACACAAGTCACGCAGACTAATTGAAACTAAATTTCTACTAAATGAGTATGTTTAACACCGTTTTTCTTAGTATTCTTTTCTAATTATTCTTCTTCATTTTTGTTATCTTTCATTACTGGAATGAGAATAAATTTTACAATATTTAATTTAATTGACAAAATTTTTAAAAAGTGACGAGGTCGATGGGGGAGGGAGGAGGATCTATTAATGTTAAGCAACTTGGGAATGAATCCCTGATGTCACCTTTTCCATTTCTATTCCTTAGTCGCTAGATTTCACAGGGAAACATAAATCATCAGTCAAAAGCTCTCTTAGTCCAGTCAAATTCAAATGGTTTCAACAGATCTTTAAAAAGATTAGTTAGGTCATGCATCCAGGTCCCCAGAAAAATGCTTCATATGGTCTTAGTAATAATATAAAGACTAAGCTGCAAAATGGCATATGTTGCTTTAAATTTAAGCAAATTGTCTATTGCTGAAACATGGTTTTCAGAACAAGTAAGCTTTAATTACAAGTTTTTTGATTATTTATTACTGAAAACTCTTTGCAAAGGAATTCAAGATCAGGTCCTACAAATATTTCACTATAGCATGCAAGGTTTATAGCAATGTAGAAACCAATCTCTAAGTATTGTATCTGTTAGAGAGGAAACAGAAACAACATACTTGTATTCAAGACTAGTGTCAAAGCAGCAATTTTCCAGGGCATCCAAAGACTTCATCAGAAGAAGGTTCATCTGTTGGCCAGATATATCACTGGGTAAAGAGCAAGGGGAAAAAATGAATTATATAAAATGATTTAACTGTCCAAAATACTCGATATAAAATATTTTGCTCTCATTATACTACAAATGCCAACATTTAAAGCAACAAAAGTTACAATAATATTGGTGATTCACATATGCTCACAGGAACTAAGTTTGAGAAAATATTCAATAATTGGGTTTCTGAACAGTATAACTACTTGTAAGCTGATAAAGCCTAAAACTCTTACTTTTTATTTTTCTCAGCCTGTTCAAAATTTAAATCGCAGAAAATTAAAAAGGCCTCAGAATTCTAAATAACTATTTCTAAGAATGCTAAACTGATTTTCTTCAGAATATTTAATAACCTATTAAACTGATATTCTCAATAATCATTCCAAATCTCTTTCTTGAAAAGACTGTCATTTCTGATTTCATGTCTCAATTGAAGAGGTTATAAATTCTATTGCTTTACTCATGTTTTTTAAAGGGGAAAAAATCCTAGCCCTATGTTTTTCTGCTTTTATATAATAATTGCCATGGTTTTTATAATTGTCTTAGTGAAAATTATGACTTTATAGTAAAATAAAACTCAAAAGGTAGCGTATGGCTGTTTCTTCAGGCAGATCTGCAGGCTTCATCACTGACACTTTATTATCAACGGTTTCTACATCTTAACTCTCACACTGCAGCCTCAGTTCGTGCCAAGTGGAATGCAGCCCCAGGAATGATAACCAGCCAGAGAAAACTTTTAAAAAACGTCTTCCCAAACCAAGACTATAGCAATTCTGCCTGAGGTGAAGGATTACATTTCACAATGAGAGAACTCCACACACGCCCCTCACGCCTCTCTTCCTTCTCTCTCCCTCCCTCCCTTCCTCTTTCCCTCCCTTTCTTTCTCTCTCTCTCTCTCTCTCACACACACCCACACACACACACACACACACACTCTTCACATCACACACAAAGTTTTAATAGCTTTAACTAAATAAATCCTATTAAAGTTGTCCTCTGGAGTAAAATATACTTAAATATCCTAAACAAATGCTAAAGAGATCATACTTGCATTCTCTAGGGGTTATGACAGAAGCAGCTTTGGAATAATATTTAGTACTTTTCTGAATAAATTCTAGATTATAACTTAAACTTGGGAGACTTTTTCATAAGCCTTAGCAAAAAATGGATTGTCATAATTGTCTTTTACAAGGTGATTTTTTTCATTCTCTGAGACCCAACATAATGTGCTAATCCTGTTCTCATTAAGGGGTCACTTTGGGACACTTATTTGATGTCACTGACTATTCAGAATCAATAGCTCTCAAAATACTTACTTCCAAAAAAAACAGGAATATTTTCTCCAAAAATGTCATTATCTGTTGACATTGTCATTACCTAGTAAAACATTTCTTAGTACCAAAAGGCAAATATTTCGGATTCCTCTGCTCCAACAAATTCGGAAGGTGGAAGCCATGAATAAGTATATTAGTGATGGCAGTACTAAGAAGTACACCAGCCTTAAGGAGAAGGATGCTATCAAACACAGGAACGTTAGGGCAAAGTTAAATTGCAGTTATTCTCGGGGGTGCTCAGTCATGGGAAGCCCTTCCTGGTATCCTTGCCTGGCATTTCCCGCAGGTGCAAATTCAAGTAAGACAGACAGGGTGGCAGACAAGCTAGGAACCAGGGACAAGTGTTTTGGGGGAATCACCATAGATTTCTCCAGGCAGAATAATTAAATTAACCACACATGCAAGCTATTGGCCCTAAAACCAGCAGTATCTCATCCTAAGTTGATGAAGAAGAGAGCCAGAGCCAGGATAGGATGAAATGAGTTGCCTAGAATTAAACTGCCATGGCTCATTTTTAGTTGTAAAACATGTTGCTTGAAAAGATACTGAAGAGTGAGCAGGAACACAGATGGCAAAGAGACGTTCATTTGTAGCACAGTAGCAAAGGGAAAAAAATAACTTCCAAGTTTTCAGTCTTTAAAAATACTTTGTGTTCTATCACACACACAAGATGTAGAACAGTCAAATTCCATGCAAAGGGCAGTTTTTGGTACATGTCTAGAGCCAGCCCTATATGTATTAATGCTGCTGAACAGAACAAAACAATTGTTCTGGAAATATTCAGCTTATCATTGAAAAGACTAAGCCAAGAATCCCAATTATCTGACAGATGTTTCCAAGAGCTGAAAATGATCATCTGAAATACAGTATTTCCACAGATCAACAGCAATTCTCAAGTTTTACATACTGGGGTTTGTGAAAAACTATGTAAATTACAAATGTAAACTTAACCACTGGATTCAAACTGAAATAAATATAGAATAGTGCCATCCAGTTTATACACACCAACACTAGTTCTTGCCTTTGAACAGCTAATTTCTGCCAGCCAGGGACATTTAAGGACATCTAACACCACAACAGGGTGCTTCTCTCTACTATCCTATTTCTAGTGCAGGAAAACAGGGCTAACTTCCAAGTCATTGGTATCAAAATATTCATGATAAGCAAATATTCATGCTGTAGCCCACTACAGTCAATGTGGATATATAAAATTCAAAAAATTGCTATAAAATAAAGAATAAACACTATGAACCACAAAACTAAAGTAGATTCATGCATAAGAAAACTTTCTCATTTAGTGGAATTTTCCACCTGGGTCTTTGATATTCCATTAGCTCCATTCAAGGGTAAAGCTAACAGCCCCAAAATGAGCAATCAAACCAAATAAAGCACACAGTATAATATGCACAGATTAAGACTCTTTAAGGATTATAAAAATGTAGCCAGGGCACAGGATAAAAGCAATATTTAAAGCCGGGTACATGGAGTTCTCAGGTGATTCAGTGACTTCCAACACCCCTCAGGCACCAGGGATACACCAGTCTCTCCCCATTTTACAGTGATATCAAGAAAAGATCAGCAATTATTTTCATCCCATATAAACCAGAAAAAAAGCAGCTTTTCTTTACCTATAGCACCATAAGATTAGAATTTTCTTGTGCCTATTACACAGACGTACCCAGGGCTTTCATCTAAGCATGAAATGATTTTCGAGTAACGAATCACTCTAATACTAGCAGTCCTTAAAATACATTAATATATTTCTATGATAGTATGTTAGAAAGATAAATTTACCCATAAAAAAGAATAAAGGACCAACTTTCCCATGTCGAAAAGTTTAGCTACCACATATTGCTCAGACACAATATTTATGCGTGTGTGTATGGATGCAAAATCCTTCTCCAAAAATCACAAAGAGAAGCAGGAATATCTTAACAAACTGTACCTGAGTTTCTCCTCGCACAAGCGAGAGAGAAACATCCCCAAAGCAAGGCCCATGTGGATTTGCACGGCTTGAGACTCATCAGCACTTGGTTTCCCAGGTAACCTGGCAGTCAGCATGCTCAGGATTTCCTCAACCTTCTCTTTGCAAGAGATAATGAAAACTGGCACAAGGAGGGACAAAGCCGTGGCAGCAGCAGAGCGGGCAATGGCACTCGCTGTGTTTTCACCAGAGTAGGATTTCTAGGACACGCCGAAGAAAGAAAATAGGGGGTTAGCTTTTTGTTTAAAACGTGAAGGAAGACACCTATCACAAAAGCATTATACAATACAAGCTTCCCTTAGATCCACCCCTGCCAAAAATAAATAATTGAAAAAATCTAAATATGTTTACCTATAGTTTATGTTTTCACTCTTAATGAAATAATTTGCTACTAAGCAATCAGTTAATAATGTCCTTTTAAATTTGAAAAAAAAAATTGTGTCTTCCTTTTACAGGTTGTGAATTCCTTCACTATAAAGCTTGAAATAATTGCAGTGTTTTTAAAAGCCCACATGTATATACATTGAAAAACCCAAAGTGAAGCTATCCAGGCTTGGACAAACCACCAAGCCACATTCTAAGTGTCCAGAAAGCTAGGAGTTTTCCAGGAAAGAAAGGAAAAGGGTGGAAAAAGAGTTTAAGTTTAGTGTGGAGTAACAAGTGTAAGTTTAGCGCAGGGATCTATTGGCACATCTCCCAAAATTTTTGGTGGGAACACTTCCCAGTAGATGGATTATTTCCTACAGGGGGTTAATTCTTTTTAATTAAAAAGGAAGTTGAAATCCTAAAAGCCTTTGGTTACAAAGCAATAACCAGCTATTCAAAATGAAATGGAGAGCTCTATATGCCCCTTTCTATATGTAATTATGGGAAAAGAAATGAATAACAGCCCTAATAAAATGACAGGGCAGCTGAATATGAACAGCTTCTACGAGAGTCTCATGTTAGCTCTACCAGACAATATATACATTTAAAAATATGTCAAGTGGGGAAGAAAGCCCATTTATCATTCCTCAACATTATCTGTTTTAAATTTTCAGACACGCCATAAAGGCAGTGTTGTCCCTTGCAGTCAAAGCACAGTAAAATGTGTTTTTAATTCTAGGCCCATTCTCTCTCTAAGCTTTAGTACTTTAAGGATAAAAATCAAACATGTACTAAGTTACACCGTAAGTTAATATAGCACTATTGTAATGACGATGCTACTCAAAATGACCCAGCTGCTAGCACACAGGAAATAAAGGAAGTGATTTTTGAAACAGGGCTTTGAAAAGTACAATAATGCAAAAATCACAAAGGTAAGAGGCAACCCTGAGCTGGCTAGTCAAGAGATTATTGTTACTGGTTTGCAAGAACTAAACAACGTATCAGAACTTTCATACAATGTCCTGTTCTGGTGAATAACTGAACCAAATAGTTATTACAAGGACCTCCACATAAGCTTCTAAATGAGTTTTCATCCACCATTAAAGAAATAAGAACACTTCTGACAGAAAGCAAATCATCATAAAGAAATTACTTTTTATAGCAATATCTACCTTCCAATTTAATTCTACATAATCTGGTAAGTCATTTTTTATCTCAAGTATGGTTAAATATCTAGCTCCAAATCCAAACCCCAGATGAATACATACCAGGTCCTTCCAAGGGCAAGAAGACAGAGGTACACAAAATGTACAGAGGAGACTTTAGGCAATAGGGTTTCAGGCTAAATTCATGATCTTAGCAACAGTTCAGAATCTGTGCTATATTTTTATTCAAATCAACTATAATCCTCTGCCACTCAGCTGATTGTCCCATGATCATTATAATTCCCTAAGCAATGGATAGTGATAGGGTAGAACAAAAATAATTCTACACAGGTAGAAACAAGGCACACATTACAACCAATAAAGGAAAAGTAAAACCTAGACAAAAAAGTATTTTCTCATTTTAGGATACAATCATGAAGACAGAGAATGACTGGGTAACAATTTTTTTCTTTTTATAATCAACCACATTACTTTGTATTTACATGAGTATTTCACAGTTTTCAAAACACTTTTACATAAATTACACAATTTGATCTTTACAATCTTTTAAAAAGTTGGCAACACATTAATTTTTACTCTCATTTTGCAGGTAAAGAAAATAAGAATGATGGGAGTTAAGTGTCAAAGTCAATAGTCACAAAACTGTTAATAATAAGGGATAGAGTGAGGGCTACAATCACTATGGATGTTACTGTTCAATCCCCTCGTTTTATAAATAAGGACCATAAGGCTCAAAAATGTTAAGTGAACTATCTATAGTCACATACCCTGAAATGAAAAAACTATGAATAGAAACTCAGCCAATGTTTATTTATTCTACTACAACTGTAGCTCTTGATCCTGATTACACAATAGAATAACCTAGAGAGCTTTCGACATGCTGATGCCCAGAGTCCATCCATGAGCTATTAAATCAGAGAAGGGGCCTACACATCAGTATTTCTTTTATATACACATCAATATTTATATTTATGTATATGTTTGTGTGTGTGTATATATACATGTAAAGTTTCCCAAGTGATTCTATCATATAGCCGAGGCTGAGAATTATCTACACTGTATCATGGATTTCATGTGTACAACTGAAGTCAGAAGAGTCAACCATTGAGTTTTCTGATCATTTTTTACTTCTTGTACTTACATAATAAAACCAGGATAAAAGTCGTCCTCTGGGTTGGTAATGGCTATCCACAATGACCAAAAGAGTATCAAGCACCATGGAAACCCACTCTTTCATTGAAAGGAAATTAGGTTGAACCTGCAGATGAAGAAAAACATGAAATGACAATGGAAAAAAGATATCCAGGATATAACCCTCTTCTATATTAAAGTGCTATTACCAAAAACTAAACTTCATCTACTTGGACTACAAGCATGCAGGTATGAAGTTAATAGGTTTTTGACAAATATACATCCTCATCTGTGCCCCAATAGGAATAAGATTTACCTTTTATGAAAGATTTAGCAGAAGTGAGAGGAAGGGGGCTGCAAAATAGAACTATCTGAGAGCCCTTCAGAGCTTTCCTGTGTTTAGTGAATTATAATGAGGAAAATGTGGAGGAGATTAAAGGGAGAGATGTGCAAAAAGCATAAATCAAAATTTCTCAATAATATGACTTATTTCACAAAGGAGGCAATAAACACCCTTAAGAATTCTAATCAACATCCTTAGCATTTCTGCTTATTATTACCATTTACTTATTTAAGAATTTTGACAATATTTACCTTGCTTATTTAAAATTAGGTAGGAAAACACAACTGATCTTCATTTGGGAAAAGAAGATGAATGAGAACACAAAAACAACAAAACCCTACTCATTAAAAAGAAAACTAGGTTATAAATATCATTCATGACCATGTCAATTCACATGTTCAGGTGGTACAAACTATCAAGAGCAATCCAGTATTGAGTATTTCCTTGGAATGAATTCCTTGAATCAAACAAGGCCTTTGTATTAAGATCTTAAGTTGTTGGTCACATGTAGATTTGAGTGATGTTAGAAAATTTCAACCTTAATCAGATAATGAGGTCTTGAGATTGCTTTCAGTAATAGCCAAAGGCAAGGTCATCAAGAATAAAAGCAAAGCCCCATCTTCAGACTGTGTAGCTTCTTGGTATGGGGGTTTGGGGTAGGGTAAAGTAGAACAAGATAGCCTGGAACTCAAACTCTGAGCTAGACCCCCAGTTATCATTGAGGCAAATAAACTGTATAACTGGTCTTTTGGCATAAATAACACCGAAGTGAGGGGACGATACAAAGGGACATTAACTTTTCAGGATGTAGCTCTATTTAGTATGTGGCCTCTGCTAAAGTACTCCATGGCTCTTTCAAGGATATGAAACATTTCCTCTCTATAAAATTTTCATTTTTCTCATCATTAAAATAAGATTCCAAGCTTAAAGTTAAATTTTCATATGATAACTGTATTTTTATCATTCATGCAATAACCTCTTGGCCTCTTTCCTTTGCCTATATGCACATATATGTAGCTTTTGGCACACAGCACCTATTCTCTGTTTATTGGTAATGCATCTTGTGGGGAATTCCTCCTCTCCACTATTTGAAGCTTGGTTACATGCTCAAACTAGCTGTTCTGCTTTACCCAATGAGTGAGCCTAGGACCCATGAGACTCTGAATTTTAAGTGAGTGATCCCAGGTCAGTAAATGACTGGAGTTGATCTATCCTACTGGAGCCAAGAGGCGTCATTAGTACCTGTTGCTCAGACTTGTCAAGTTGCCTTGGTTCCTGTTCTTCCCAAAACCTGGTTTTTAATCTTTGCCTTCAATTCCACGGGCTTCCAGATTCCATATCCTTCCAGGCCCCTTTTTACTTAAATGAGTCAGAGTCAGTTTCTTAGTTTATAACCAAAACACTCCACAATGAAAAAAGAATACAGATGGCCCATAAGATACTCCATGAGGACAGACCTAGGCTAAATGATGTTGAATAAAGTCAGCTTTTACAGCAAGAAGTGATGAAGTAGATGCTGATGCTAACGGTTATTATTATTGAGAGCTTAGCATCTCAAAGCCTTTGTGCTTTACTTATGAGGTGTGTCCGGAAAGTATCCAGCCATGTAACCATTCTTGTTGTATTAACAATGGCTACATACTTTCTGGACAGACCTCATATATTAATTCATTTAATCCTTACAATAATCCTATTCAGTAAGTATTGTTATCCCCATTTTACAGATGAAGAAATAGACTCCAACAGGAGAAATTACTAGAAATAGGTAATAGAACTAGTAAGTGGAAGTAATAGGATTTAAATATATGACTCTCCTATTCCAAAACCTGTGTTTTACAACCACTCAGCTATATTGTCTCTAGATAATGATCACTACCGGATAATGGGGCTTAAAAACAAGAATAAACCCATGCCTTTTTATTTTGACAGATATGAATTATCTGAGAAAGTACACTGGAAATGAACATTGGCCAGCTCACCACATGTTTAATTAAAAAATAAATGCCTTGCAAAAATGAATAGGCACTTTGTCATTGACATCTACAATTAAAATGCAAAGTACAATTTTTTTCAGTCAATAAACACTGCTTATTTATCATTTTTTGACAGCATTGTTCACTTTCAGTAAGCCTAGTTAACCTCCTAAGATTGGTTATGACTGATGTAATCACAAAAAAGACAACCCCTGTTGCATAAAATTGGCACCTTCAAACAGAAATGACCACTTAACTGTGATGTAGAAGGCAAAACAGAAAACCAGCAAAGAAAAGTCAGGAAGACACTAAGGCTCACAGTGTAAAGGCCCATCAAGCAGTGTAACTTGGTGCTGTAATCACAGAATCTAACCTTGTAAATGCAAGGCCAGGACACTTTAAGCAACACAACCAAAGCCCAATGGGTGTGAATCACCCTAACTCACCTCCAGGACCTCGTCGGAGTCTGAGGAGAGGCTGGCTTCGTGTCTGGATACGACGACAACAAGGCTGCTTAGGGCTAGCAGCGCATTGCCTTTCACCACTGGACTCTCCCTGTTTAAAAAGAAAAAAATTCCAAGAGAAGACCTTGAACATTAATCAGGATAGGAGAAAGGGCTACTACAGGAGGGCAGATGAGGTTAAAAACCACTTCCATTCCTTTGCAGAGCCTCATAAATGCAGATCTGCCTGCTCCCTGGTACCCGTAGCGTCTCTCCTTCCTTCTGACACTAGCGCAGATTATGAATTCGTCTTATTGATGTATAGTCATTATGTCTTTTTGTAACTTAAAAATTCAAGCTTAGATCTAAGTTTTTTCTTCCTAAAATTTTTATTTCATCATTTGACGTTATATTTCCTAAGCTATCTTCCCTGTCATCTTTGGCCAATTTAAAATTATCGATTTCTTCTGAAAACACAACCAAGGACAGTTATGTGAATAAGCCCAGCAGAACAGAACGGCCTCTGGCTTTTCTGAAGCACTGGTGTGTGGAACTGGCTTCTAGCAAACCACTTCAGACAGCATACTTTACTCACAACTTGACACATGGCAGCTTTTCTCAGTCATTATTATCCTCTCCTTCTTTCTCTCAATATGCCAAAGCTATCAGGCTTAAAGTCAGTTTGTAACACAATTTGGAGCCGCCAGAGATGATGCAAATAAAAAAGACCTGGTTTTAGACTATTTGGACTGAGAGTTGCCCTTTTGTATCATCCAAATGGTAGTCTTCTAATATTAGCAATAAAATCTTATGTTTGAGTTCTCAATTTAGCATCAAGAAAACTGAGCCTTTTTAGTATATTCATCACTTGAAAATGTACATTTAATATTATTCTGTAATTCCAAGCTGATCCTATAGAATATAGTCCCCAATGTGACACCGATGAGACACTCTTGACTTGCCAATTCTGTCATAACAGAACAATGGCAATAGAGCACCCATACCATAAGATAGTTTAGTTTTCAGTCCTACAACGTGGGTTCCCATAATACAGAGAACATTGCCCAAAATCTAGACTTGACACCTGAACTTGAATTCAACGTATGATCCAAGAACCACTCCCTGCTTACCTCAGTGCAAGACTAGAACAGATACAAGGAATGAGGAAGATTTTCAACCCTGCTCCCTAAGCAAGCCTAGTACCTCCAGTCCTAACCAAGCCATAGTCGTAACTGAACACATGAGTCAATGGGTATTAAGACATTAGTGTACATGTGTGTTTTGGCATTTTTGCTTCCATTTGGTAACAATGGGACTTAGGGCTTGTCATTATTAAATCCTTCCATCTATCTATTCATGCTTCCCTCTTTTCCCTCTGTCCTACCTTGGGGTGGTTAAGCTCAGTGAAGGCCTGCTCTACACCCTTAGTATTTTGTTCACTCCTCCTCAGTTCATTCCTCTATGAGGCCTGTTATAAGTTAGTAAGACATCCACATTTATACAAGGGGACTTGGGGGAGAAAAATGGGAAGGAAGCCTTGAGGTCTAAGCAGATGGCTCCAACCTAGGTTTTGCCAGAGTTCTGCTGAAATGATTATTGAGCACTTATATAGCTGATAATAAAAGGCAAGGAAGCAAGGTGGGATTTGGGCATTCCAAGCCACAAAATCATTTAACAAAAACAAAATTAAATCTTTTATTTCTAATTTATCTTTTTCCTTTAACTAAGAATATCCTGAGGCCTGTCCTACTATAAAATGGTCCCTATGAGTCCCCATGAGTCCCCAAAGTTGGATTTTAAAAAGCTTTAAATTCTCAGTAATCTGAAAATTAGATACCCAGTTTTTATCACCATGCAGAGCTTGTACAAGGTCACCAGAAATTGGGTATCAAATCTCATAAAGCAAGGATATTAGATGACATTAAAAGTATCTTTTTAACCTTGAAATTCTGAAAGAGAAATTAGCCTCAGTTTTAAAACAGCACCCAAAATGATTTTACTTCAAAAGTTTCACTGGTCTTAATGTCCCTGAGTATGTATTATTCTTGAAAAATGGGGAAAAAAACGTGTAAAGCCACTGGTAATTAGATCTTTGGTTGCAGACTAAATGCATATTTGTACATTAATCTTTGAGTTAAAAAAAACTAGTTCACAGTATACTCAATGCTCAATACTCAATACCCTTGGCCAAGATGCATATTTCACAAAGGTACTGTAAGTAAGTCTTGATCATTTTCATACTCCTTTCATGCCTATGCAAATGACTCATGGATAGAAGGCACTCAATACATACTGGTACGTAGTGAAACAAATTCAAGGAGTAGCTGGCCAGGTGAAAATCTACAACTGGTTTAGCAAAAACTCATCACCTTGTTGCTCAAATAACTATCCCCTATCAGTCAAACTGCAGTGGCTAATTTGCATAATACGTCAGCATCGGCACAGTATTTAGTCAACACCACTGACATTTTAATTAAATTGTCCTTTGAAACAAACTGATGTCATTAACCTAATTAAAAAGCACAGGAAGGATGAGCTGCAATGATGCTTTCTTAGGGACAAAGTATTACATTACATGTTAGTAAAGCGACCCAATCCTTTGGGGATTTTTTATCTTCAATTTCAAATCTATTTAATTAATAACAATGAAAATAAAATTACATTAATCATCAGGCTTTATCTGTGTTCTAATTCTCCCATCGCCCTATCCCTGATGCTTTAAAAATGCTCTCAAATGAACAAATCAGTTTAATCCCATGACTGGTGTTTTACTTCTTGTATTTAACTTATGGTTCTGATCAAAACAAGCCCTAACCTGGCCCAAATCAGCCCATGGCAGTCATGGTCTAAGGACCAGAAAGCTAAGCCAGAGGGTGGTGGTGAGGGTCTCTCATGGCCGGAGAAAGCCAGTGGAAAGAAGCAAAGAAAGGGCAGCCGGGTGATTTTTACCTCCGGCTCTATCACTAACCTCTCAGCCTCTGGTCTTGAAATATCTACTGCTGTGCTTCATATAGTCAAGATTGCTTTAATAAAATGAGGTCTATAAAATACTTCGAAAGTTTTGATAAAAAGTAATCAGAACAAGAATTATTTTTACTCCATACTACTAAGGATGTAAACACACTCTCTTTAGGCATTAGTCACGAAGCAATGCTTTGCAAATTTGAAGATCACAGTGATGTCGATATAAAATTTTAGGATGGAGAACTGCAAAAGCTATTCGACAGGCAAAATTACAGTTTTTGTAGAAAGTTGCTTGTTTCTTCAGCATTCAAGCTTTTTGTTGCAAATGTCAGAGCACTGTTTTTAACAGGCTAAAAGTAGATCACATAATAGAACAAACTATGAAATATAAGGATCAAACACAGCCCCCCCCATTCCAGCACTCCCTTCCCTCTGATATGCAGCTGAGCGCTCTCCCACTGCATCTGCAATTCACCAGACTGGACAAACAGACATGAATGAGTCCCTGTGGAAGCCTTTCCGCACTTTAGTTTTCCTTCCCTAAAGAGGTATGTCAACAGATACTTCGGAGGACTTTCCACAGAATTGAGTCGGGAGAGGATTACCACTCCTGTTCTCTTTACTTGGAAGATATGAAGCTGAATAGCGATCATGTGCCAAGATCAGACTGCACAGTTAAGTGCCTGTTTCAGAAATTATTGGTGGAAAGCTAATTCTAAGGTGGACCATGTCTTTGCTTTTGTTCTTTTAAGGGCAAAACCTATTTAGCTATAGAAGGTTCTGGGACATAATGAGGATAAATTATCCTCCAATTACAAATTTCTCGATGATACAGACTTTCAATTCTCATGAAATCTAAGTCAAAGGTATATCTATATTACTCGGTGTCTAATAAGAAAGGAGGTCAAACATAAATGGTAGCTGCTAAAGGAGATAGTGTAAGGGAGAAATGAATATAACTGACATGTAACTTACTGCCAGGAACAATTAGTCAGCTTGTTACCAAAGGAACCTGAAGAGATTGTCCAAGCAGGTTCATTAGGGTCCAATTTTCTTAGTGAGAGTTGTCCTATAGTAAATAAAAATCCTCAAGGCAGTAATACCCAAGTAATTTTTGTTAAAACAACCATAAGCAAAGGACTAAAACTGCCTTTTTACTGGGCCTTTGCTTTGATTTTTAGTATTTAAAAATTCATATTTTTAGATATGCTGAACCTAATAGCACCAAGGGAATGAAAGGACGTACTACTCTGATTTGTTTGCTGCTTCACAGTTGAGATTTAATAATCTATTTGTAGAACCTACATAACTCACATTAGCAAGGATTTCTTTTTTTTAATAATCCCCTTGAACTAAATTACAATCCTTTAAATCTAAGCCAAAGCACATGGCATTTGTTAGGTGAATAGCCAGGGCTCAACCCCAGTGACTCCTGCTGTAAAAGTTATATGTTTGTACCAGCCCTTCTGTATTTTCACAAAGACATGTAGCAAGAATTAACTAAAAACAAGAAATGATATAACAACTGATTTTTTTCAAAAATAATTGAGAAATGCTTAAAATCCTTAAAGTTATGAAATGCCCTAAAAGAAGAAACTTACGTACTTGCCAGGAAAAAAAAAGTTTATAAAAAATGTTTATAGGAGAATAAATGGATCTTACTTTGCAGCGGCCTTGGTGATCTCATCAGTCAACATGTCTCTGACCCTGCAATAAGGATGCAACATATACATGAATTTATGTTACAGTAAGAACGCAGTCCTTTCTCTCATTTGTCAATTAGTAAGAGACTCCAACATTTACTCCAGATCTTAAAACTACGTACATAGAATTTTAGTGTAAGGTGAAAGAACTGTAATAAGGGCTTTACATCAAAGAGAGCTTCATCTTCCTATTCATTAGATCACTTAGTGGAGGCAGGGAAGAAGGCGAATGTAACTGAGGAGGGATATACAGGCAGCACTGTAATAATGTCATATGAGTGGCAGGTATACAAGTGTCCTTTATGTTACTCTCCTCTATGGATTGAATGTGTCCCCCCCCAATTTTATATGCTGAAATCCTTATCCCCCATCATGATATTTAGGAGAAGCCAAACTGACTAAGGCATTCTCCACCTCTTTTTTGCATGAGAGCTCACCAAACATTAATTTACTATTTCCAAATTGTACATATGGAATAGTCACTATGTGTATATATAAAATGCAATTTCAAACTTCAGTTATATAATCACACCAAAGCCAAAAGAAAATAATTATACTTGTGGGTTGGAAGGAAAGTATATGCTCAATTCAAATATTCACAGAATCTAAAGTTTTTATCCAATATAGAAGCCCTGAGATAAAATGAAAAACAAATACTGGCTGCCAAATTTATATTTTTAAAAGGATCACTTTCAATACATACTTTGAATTTGACAAATTCAATGTTTTTATAAATATTATAAAATACTTGTATTCAAATATAAATTACATTTGCATTGATAAATATTTGTATTTGACATAATATAAAATCTTGGCTATTCAGCACTGAGAATGAGTCATTCTTAAGAGCCAAGTTTTTCAGAAAGTGGCAAACTGCTCCTATAAACCTTAAATTTATATTTTTTGAAAAATGGCAAGTTTCTCTAAAGTATATTATTCAATTTCTGTCTTCCTAAATAGATGTGCACTCAATGTAATCTTTTATTGGTCAATGTGGAATACTTACAAATGACAATATGTCTGTATGTCTATCTAAAGCCAAACCTTCCACTTGTGTACTAGAGCTCCCTCCCCACTCCATTCTCTCTGCTGCATCACCAATTTTTCTTTGTCTACTTGTTTTTACTCTCCCTTTAGCATGTGAAAATACTGTAGCTTCTACTCTCCTAAAGGAAGAAAAAGCCCTCCAGCTATTGCCTCATTTCTCTGCCTCTTCTTCATCAAAACTCCTGTAAAAGATTATCTGTACTGGGTGACTCTTACTCATCTCCTTCCACTCTCTCTAGATCCTTCTATAGTCTGGCTTTTGTCCCTACAACTACACCAAAACAGCTCCTGTCATGGTCACCAATGACTTTCAAGAGGTCAAATCTGTGGCTCAGGCTTGTAATCCCTGCTACTCAGCAGGCCCAGGCTGGATATTTGATTGAGCCCAGGAATTTGAGACCAGCCTGGGCAACATAATGAGACCCTGTCTCTTGGAAACAAACAAAAGAAAGAAGCCAAATCTAATGCTCCATTCTCAGTCCCCAACTTTTGCAGCCTCACAGCAGCACTTGCCAAAACTGGTCATTCCTTTCTTAGAAAACTTTTTCCCCTAGCTTTTAAGATTCCATTCTTCCATTCTCTCTTGGTTTTCCTCTTAAATCACAGATCACTAATTTTCTATCTGCTTTATTGGTTCCCTCTTCATCTTACCCACCTCTAAATGTTGAAGTGCCTCAGGGCTCAATCCTCTGAAATTTTCTCTTTCTTTACTCAATCCCTCGGTGATCTCATCCAGCATCATGATTTGAAATGCCATCAATATGCTGATGCTTCTCAAATTTACATCTTCAGCCCTGACCTCTCCCTAAAACTCTAGAGTCATATAGTCAATAACCTACTTGATATCTCCAAATGGAGGTCTAACAAGGTACATCAGACCTAACAAATTCAAAACCTGATTTCTGCCCTACAGAGACCTACTTTTCCATAGTCTTTTCCGTCTTAGTAAATAGAAACTCCATACTTTCAGTTATTTGGGGTCAAAAATCTTGAAATCATTCTTGACTTCCATCTTTCTCTCACATCCTTAATTTAAATTATTAGCATTTAAAACCTATGAAATCTGACTTCAAAATAGATTCGACATCTCTTTATTTTTCAGAACTTCCACTGCTACCATTCTAGTTCCAAACAGTATCATCTCTTGCCTGAATTATTGCAATGGATTCCTAACCATATCCTGCAGGGTGTATTTTCAATACAGCAGCTAGAAGGATCCTTTTAAATTATGAGTCAGATCCTCTGCTTAAAATCCTAAGTGTTTTCCATCTCACTCACAGCCCCTCATGCCTGCAAAGACCCTCCACAATCTGAGCTGAACTTCTCTGCTCTCAGGTCCTATTACTTCGCTCCTTGCTCGCCCCATCCCATATTGGCCCCCTTGCCAGGTACACTCTTGGGGCCTTTGAATTTGCTGATCCTTCTTCCTGGAATGGTCTTCCTCAAATATCAGCTTGGCTCACTCCATCACTTCACTTCTTTGAGGTCTCATTCGAATGTCATATTATTAAAGCACTCCCTGAACACACTCTGTAGAAAGTAGTAATACCCTTCTCCTCCCCAATCTCATCCCAGCCTAGTCACTCTCTGCTCCCTTTACCCTACTTTATTTTTCTTCCAATAATCAAAATCTATCAAATTAAATCTGCTTATTTGATTATTATCTATTTCCATTCAGTCAAGTACAAGCTTTGAGAGTACAAAGAAGGGGCTTTGTTCAATGCTGTTCCTCTGTGCTTAGAATGGTGGCTGGCAAATAATAGACAATCAATGCTTTTTGAAATAAGCATAAATAAAGTGATGACTTTATTTGGATTTGGGTCTGTATTCTAATTAAGTGAAGATGCTGAAGAGCTCACTTCCCAATAGCTTTTCAGATACTGCAAGTTTGTGAAGTTTCTAGTTCTATATTGTTCTTAAGAAATTTCTAGGGATCTCCTTTATACTAACATACGCATATAGACCATGAGTTTCACCAGGCATATAGATCCATAGGTCTCTCTACATATTCTGGAGAGTGTAGCTAATATACCACTTCCACCAAATTATCACTTTTGGAAGATGAAATTAAAACTAGAAGCAAAAGATAACAGCAATAGGAAACAAAATCCAAATTCTTAATATCAAATCTTAAATCCAATATCATAATGTTTTAAACCTCATTGCTATTTTTTAAATAAATCTAGAAAATGTAACTTAGAATAGAATTAAACACACACAGAGCTTATGATTTTCTACATGAGCCAATTGTCAGTAAATATAATAAAACCCTAAAATCAAGTAACTCTAGGACAGATTTTTAGATTAAAACAACCTGTGGCTGTAGGCAAAGCTATTTAGATTCTAGGCACTTTATTTAAATTGAGGCTGCTGAAACATTAACCTGACAAGGTATTCTTCTCAACCTATGTAACAATTTAAGTTGCTTTTAAAGCCAACACTTTAAATTTTTATATAATAAAATGGGAGTTCCTGAGGGAGTGTCTGCCAAAGAAATTAAAGCCCTGATGTGGTAAAGTTGCCCTAACAATGAAGATGTCTTGGGGAAGGGGGGAAGCAGAGGAGGGGAAGCAGAATCCTTGACTAAATGTGAGGTAGGAAGGCAATTAATTGAGTGGAAAAAACAGATTTTTATTCAAAAGCATATAAAATAATCAGTTTCAGGAAAAAAAGAAAAACACTATCTGCACATTGCTTTAGAAAAAAATGTATATGTATAATTTATGAATAAAGCTTTTCCTAGTATATCTAGGGAATGGGTAAAAATATACCCATCAGATAGATCTGTCGTTTTCCCTTCAGGCTCATACAGAAGTTAAAATTGCCAATCTTAAAGCAATTTTTAAAGTAGTTACCTTTCCCCCCATGCTCATTTCCCATGACAAATGATGGGCAGCTGAATGCTAGCCCCTTACCAAAGCCAGGCTGTGCTTTTTTTGTATTGCACCTCCTCCGGTCCTTCTTTCCCATGTTTTAACTGCAACTCCAGCTCTCCTATTCTTCCCTGAAAAAAAAAAAACACACATACACACACACAGCACAAATCAGCATGCAAACTTGATGGCCAAAATGATCTTAAAATTTCTTTGGGAAACACAGATGTATCCTTTCCCAGTTGGCCTTAAGTGTTCCTGATAGGATATTAGATTATAAGAGAGGATGTGTAAGGAGAAATAATCACATTGGTGCTCAAGTATTTCTGCAATCACCAAAGTGGTACATCCTAGAGAAGTTATATATATGTCTGGCAAATTTAGTGCAGAGAACTTCAATTTGGGATATCTATTAAATCAAATTTTAATTTCACAGGTCCTATTCAAAAAAATCCATTACATGGTAATGGTCTGCCTTTGTTAGCTGATGCTGTACCAAGATTGGGCTCTATGTACCAGTATCATAACAGAATGGTAGAAAACAAGTTGGATAAAGTATGTAAGACTTAGGATTGAGGTAATACATAAGTTATTCTCCAACAGCTCCACATTACATTTTTATGTTTTAAGTGAACTTATAAATATATATATAATTCCCAACTTCTACATATAATAAAAATATACTAATATTATCCCTTTAAGACCAAAACCTTCAAATACTTATTATCCTTTCCATTATTTTTTTTTTTTACACTCAGGATTATTTTGATCAGATGCTTTCCTCTCTGATCCATCACCAATTACGTTAAATTTACTTAGAATACTGGCTTGCTGATGAACCCTAAATTGGACAAGAACTCAGACTGTGTATTCTATTACAGTGTAATGCCCAACCATCTTCAGAAGTGGTTGTGCCATTTCTCACAAGCAGTAAATAAGAGTTCTGGTTATTTCACATCCTCATCATCATTTAGAATTATTAGGATTTTAATTTTTAACCCTTCTAGTAGATGTGAAATGGTGCTAAGATATTAATTTTATTCATTATTTACTAATGAGATTGAGCATCTTATCACATGAGTATTTGCATTTCCTAATCTGCCCATTTTTCTGTTGGTTGTCTTTTTTCATGGATTTTAGCATTCTATAATATGTTCTATAGAAGAAAAGTATCTCTCTATATATACCTTAGAGACAGAGAAGCAATACAGCATGAAGGGTTAAAGATGTGGCTCAGAATGCCTTGGCCTGATGCCATTTTCACTATTCGGCTGTATAAATTTAGACAAGTTATTCCACCTCTCTAAGCTTCAGTTTTCTCATTTGTAAAATGTACCTAACAACTATTTCATGGTAATAGAGAATCACATTAAATAATGTGAAAAAGTGTCTATTTAGCCCAGTGCTTGATAACAAATAGATAACCATTATCAGGTTTATTGTCAATACCCCCAAAATCCCTACCTCCCTCTATTATCTTCTTATAAAACCATCTTTCATGAATATATCTAAATCCCTCCTGAAATAGCTCATACTTATAATCTATAAAATCCTATGGAGTAGAACGTTTCCCAAAATTTTAATATCCAGACTATAAATAAAGTCTTTGTACTTCTCCTTGTATATACTTTGAGTTACCAGACTGTATAGCACAACTTCTGGCTCACAGTCCTCTGAGATGTGATAAGCACTCTATTCACACTCTTAATAGTTTGTGTACTTTAATTACATCCACCTCCATCTCCATATTTTCAAAGATAGAATCCTGGCATTGTCATTCTCCCGTTTGTCTTTTGGAACAAGTTATCAGAGATGATCAAACTAGCAAGACATTGATACTAATATTTAATATTGATATTGGCCTCCTAGGAGGGCAGGCAAAGCAAAATAGAAAATAGGTTTTATTGCTTATCTCTAATTAAGCTTCTTAAATTATGCCTCTTGATTGCTAAAACATTTATTTAGTATAATGCTTTTCCAAAAAAGATGAGGAATAGGAAATTAGAAGGGTAAAATCTGTTTAGAAATAAACAAAACAGGCTGGGCGTGGTGGCTCACGCCTGTAATCCTAGCACTCTGGGAGGCCGAGGTGGGCGGACTGTTGGAGGTCAGGAGTTCGAAACCAGCCTGAGCAAGAGCGAGACCCCATCTCTACTATACATAGAAAGAAATTAATTGGCCAACTAATATATATAGAAAAAATTAGCTGGGCATGGTGGTGCATGCCTGTAGTCCCAGCTACTCGGGAGGCTGAGGCAGAAGGATTGCTTGAACCCAGGAGTCTGGGTTGCTGTGAGCTAGGCTGACGCCACGGCACTCACTCTAGCCTGGGCAACAAAGTGAGACTCTGTCTCAAAAAAAAAAGAAAGAAAGAAACAAAACATAAGAAAACTAGAATATGTGCAGCTTCTTGAGAAGGCCTACATTTCTAATCGTCCCTGTCATCATCGATTAGTACAACCCTTCTATTGTGACTAAGTAGACTTCTTTTCTTTCTCAGAGTCTCTGTTCCTTTCCATCACCTCTTCTGGAATGTCTCCCTGAGCCCTTCCACTCAATCCATGTTAGGCTATTTATTCAGATACACTTTGCCTTCCAATTCTCAACTTATTGGTAATAGAGATCCAGTCTTACTCAACTCAGTCATCTCCACCTCTGGTTAACATCTGTAACTGAAACAATCACCTGAATTAAGATTTCTGGATTACCTGTGGATTCCAATTATTAATCTATCCATCCCTCCTAAATTTAATCTCTAGCATGCACAACCAAGAGCTTGGTAATTATAGTGAGGGATTTCACCTAGCTTAACACCCCCCCCCCAAAAAAACAACTTTTCAAATGGTTATAGAGTAACTTATTGGGGGTCCCAGTGGCCTGACAGTGGCTTTGATTTCATATTATTTTGCACCTAGCCAACCAACTCAGGAAACAAGTGTTTGCAGTCAACCTGCCTTTATACCTCTTCTTCTGTTTGAGGTCATGTTCACAATCCCAAAGAGCCCTTTTACAACCCTGGAGACCTTAACCTCCTCAGCATCCCAGAAAAGCAACAAGGTAAAGATAACTATAGAGGGGTCCTTACCAAAATGGTCTCTGTACTGTCAATCAGCTTGTATCTGCATTACTCATCTTAATAAGAAGAAATCCAAATACCTTCCCATATCAACCACTTTGATATGCTTATAATTCAAAACCCCAATTTCTTGTGGAAAAATTAGACAAGGCTGGAAGCAAACGCCTAAGCAGAAGCCACTAGCAGTGTTCAGATCTCAGACTTAATCACATCCTAATCAGTCTCCAGGAAGTAATGTAGAATGTACCTTTGTCTACTAGGCTTAATTGAATAAAACATGGCTTCTCTAAATGATCTTCTGGTTTGATGCTACAAAATATGTCTAGCACCAGATGGAAGTAACTATAACTCCTATACAAAAAAAAAAAAAAAACTGTCTTCCACGACAGAAATTCTTGATATAGACAAGGAGTCTGGCAGTTGCTCCAATTCTTCTAAGATACCATAAATTCTATTTCAGTGTGCGGACTCATTTAAAACACTTGTTCAAGTTAAAATAGACCAGTGCACTTTCACATAATACTGAAAATCTTATTATAGTCCATCTTTTCATTTTCACCTCTTTTGTCACCAATTATCAATGGAACTAGACTTATTATACAGAAATACAAAGTAAAGAGAACTTAAACCATAAAGATATATCCCATCACCTATAACAGCAGAAAGGCAGAATAATCTGCATTATTAAAAACAGCAGATTCTTCATAAATGCATCTGTTCTTTAAAATATTAAACAAATCTGCATTGTTATTACAATTAATGACAGCGTTAGGGAAAATGCATGGCACAGGGGAAAAGCTAAGGCTCTGAGTCAGACAAATCCAGGTTAAGTTCCAGTTCTTTCATTTACTGACTGTTGGGTTTTGAGCTATTTGCTTTGATTTCCCAGTTATCCTCCTTCCCCATCTATAATCCTACTGTAGATGGGGCTAATAACATCCACTTTAAAAGGGTTTCTATACAGATTTATTGAAATAGTATGTTAAGTGGTGGGCATATAATAGTTATTCAACAAATGGTAATTATAAAAATAAAATCAAGGAGTGTTTTTTTTGTTTTGGTTTTTTGAGATAGAGTCTTGCTCTGTCATGCTGGGGAGAGTGGAGTGGCATTATCATAGCTCACTGTAACCTCAAACTCCTGGGCTCAAGCAATCCTCCTGCCTCAGCCTACTGAGCAGCTGGGCCTATGGGTGTATGCCACCACATCTGGCTAATTTTCCTATTTTTAGTAGAGATGGGGTTTCACTCTTGCTCAGGCTGCTTTCAAATGAGTTTTTTTTTCCCCCCTTTAATCAGTTGCAAGTCATCTGGAGAATTATACTATATTCCTATTCAATCTGGCCTTTCACACAAAGAACTAAATAAAATTCTCAGTTCATTCTACAGGAGGAGGAATTATTCTTCCCTTCTCCAGGTGCCCATAGCATTTTCTACAGCCTTTATTAAAGCATCAAGGATATTTTACTGGAATTGCTAGTGGCCATGTTACCTTCCCACACTGGACTGGGAGTTCATTTGGAGGAGGAATTCCCCTTGTATACTACACACTCAGCATGGGACCTGTCCAGTAAAAAATGTGCCATAAATGTTGGTGAAGGAAAGCTGCAAAATTACTTAGGGGAAAAATGAATGTGAGAAAAAGTGACTACTCTGAGTTGCAATCTTCTGCTTCCTGAACAAAAACTATACTTAGCTAAGGGTGTATATAATAATGTTAAAGAAACACGTAGAGACACAAACCATTCATTCATTCACTCATGCATTTATTCAAAACACAATGGGTACCCAGATTCTGCTAAGGATAAAAACTGAGTAAGGAAACAATGGTTCCAAAGAAACATCTTTAAAATGAAGATTATAGTGCCACTTGGTGGATCATCTAAACAGTATTGCTCAAAGTTTGGCTGGTAAACTAAATGCATTAAAATCACCTGACAACCTGTTAAACATGGAGATTCCTGGTCCCCTACAAAGGTCTAATGAATCAGAATCTCTGAATATATATTTGCCAAGACACAAAGGCTCAGTAAGAGATGTTATAGCAAGGTTTTAATTTGAAATGGAAACATCAATTTCCAGACATTCATTCCTCCTCCCACCCCATGCTAGCCCCCCAACCCCCACCACTTTTTTTTTTTTTTTTTTTTTTTTAGGACATTTGGGATCTTTAACCATTAACATTATACCTCATGAGACTCCTTGAAAATCTTATTCTGGAGCATAAAGTACTTAACTAGCATCAGATTTTTTTCTATCAACCTTAACAATGAATTTTAAGCTAGGAAAAAAAAAAACTGAGCTAGTTGTTTTTTTATATTAACTGCTCACATATTCATTAAGTGACTGAAAATTATTTCTAATTTTAAAAATTCGTAAATGATAGCTTATATTATTATTGGATTGAATGAAGTTAAACTGAGTCTATCTCATTTATTTAGTGAGCACCTATTATATTTTAGACATTTATGCCAGAGACAACAGAGAGGGAAACCCAGTTCCTGCCTTTAAGGAGCAACAGAGACAAATGGAGGCCCCAAACAAATAACCACATGACAAGGGCTTCAAAAAGGGCAGCACAAGTACTCAGGAAGTACACAGAGAGGTGTACAATCCACCGCCTGGCAAGATAAATTGATCTAAAGAACAAGCAGAAATTAGGTGAGCAAAGAGGGAATGGCAAGGGTCTGAGACAGGAAGAACAATGTATGTGAAAGCCAAGAGGTTAGGAAGACATGCTGAGTTTAGGAAAACAAAGAAATTTAATGATGCTGAAATATAAAAATCTGCGGCAATGGCTGAGAGATAAGGTTGGAGATGTAAGCAAGTCTGGCTCGAGGAAGCACAGGTAAAGGGGGAGAGGAAGAGTTCAGTCCAGGATGTACTCCGCCAGGTGCTCTGGGGCAGCCAGGTGGGGATGCCCAGAAGGCAGCAGGACAGACAAGAGTCACACCTGGAGAGAATTCTAAATGGGAGGCATAGATCTGGGGGGCATCAACATTGAAACTGAAAATGTAGCTAACATATGTATGCCTCTCATGTTTTGAAAAGTAAAAATAACCATTGAATTTCTGATAGTGTTTTCCCAAGTGCTTTCAATATATTAAATATATATTTGCTGTAAAACTTCAGATAACGAGGCACTCCCCCAAAGCAAATCTATCCTATGGTTTCATTACCTGTAAAATGGCATGATAAGCTCGATTCATATATGCTAACCAGGCCTGAGGAAGAAAAACTGCACGGTGCCACTCCGAAAGCTGGATATGAACCTGTGGGAAAAATGTACCACAACACGTCAGACTACACAGTATTAAAACAGAATAAAAGTAAAACTACATCAATTCTTTCTTGCCCTTTATTTAAGTGGTTTAGGTTCTAAAAACAAACCGAATCAGTCCAGGATCAGAACCACAAATAATATCTTTTGCATATTTCCAAAGGAGAAAAGTTTAGAGTCTTATAAACACAAAATAAAGTAAGCCTGGAATTTTCTAAATTAAAGCAAATAAAATCCTACAATAATAACAAGTTAAAATGATATGTGCAATACAAATCTGTCCTTGAAAATTAGGGGGAAACTCTGTAAAGCCTCTTGCCAATGTCAGGAAACTAGGCATTGTCTAACAAATCCCCCTAGTAATTTTAAATAAAAATAAATACTGCTCATATCCTGGATTTCCAATATGACCATTTCTGAAGTAATAAACTTAACTTGCCAACAGAAATATCATGTTGTGTAGAAACCATGGTGGTAAGAGCATGCAAATGAGTACTGCACACAGCAATTGTGCACACCACTAGATAAATGCCCTTTAATCAGTGTGGGTAAACAAGAGAAAAATGATATATGCCAACACGGAAACCCTGTTTCTCAATACAGGCCCAGACAAAACATCTGGTTTTCATAGTCATTTCTGTTTCTACCTCTTAGTATACGGCTATCTTGCAACAAATCTTCCCAAGGTCTGCTTCTGTTAAAGAAAGATCACTCAAGAAAAACAGTCACAGTGCATCACATTTCATGTTTCCTGTAACTCATCTCACCTAAAGTCAAACAACTAAAACCTCAGTCTGTGTCCTACAGACACACATACAAAAAAGATGACAAACTTATATATATATAATTATACCAAAATCATGATAATTAGAGTTTAAGGATATGATAGGGAAGATGACAGCCTCTCAGAGTACAGTTGGTTTTCATGCCTCTGGTATGTTTTTTAATCCCAGTCTCAGTGAGGGCCCCTACTATACACAAGGTACTGCAGGAAGATGAAACGATTATCAACCCATCTGTGTCTGCAGAGAGTTTTCTAGCTAGTAAGAGAGAAACAGGCACAAATAAATTATAAAGCAAAATTATGAAGAATCCATGGGAATGAAGAGAACAAAGAGATTAATTCCAACTATCTACCACCTCTCATGACACTGCTGTTTTGTTTTGTTTTTAAATTAGATACTCAAACAGTATGAAACAGACTCTGAGACCATGAAATGAACTTTAAAAAAATGATAAAGACAGGGCTTTTCTTTTTCTGATTAAGTACACTGCCAAGCAGGGTAAGGGGAGCCTTGTCCATATGTCAACAAAAATCCTTGAAGGAATGAGTGCTTCAACTCCTGCTGCTTCTGTTATCCAAGAAGAAAACTATAACCTAGACCATGTTTCTAGCAGGGGAGACATTAATCAGTTTTCAGCCCTGCTCTGTTTCCAAAATGTGGGCAATCTTCTTTAACTTTCTTCCTATCAATTCTGTTTCCTTCTCATAAAATATATTAACTATCTGTAAGCCCTATTTTGAGACTTGGATTTAAAAGAAACAACCCTCAAACACCACAACTAAAACTTTTACTTCGTATTGTAGAACCTCAAAATATTTTTAAATTTTCCTGCCAAATGATCTGCACAGCCTCAGTAAATTGGCAAAAAGAGCAATTTTGGGAGAAGACAATGGTTTTGACGACTTCTTAAACTGGAGTTAAAAAAGGAAAGGATTATGGAAAAAATGTAAATGAAAACAAGCAAATCAAATGTTGAGTCTCTAAAAATGAAGACATTCATGCCAGGAAACCTATTTAAAAGGAGGTTATAAACTGAAGGTTAAAGCTAATCCTCTTCCTGCTGTTCCAACCACAGCTGAAGGTGCGTGCGGGGATGCAGTAGAATGCGTCAGCCTAGATACCAGCCCCAACTCCCTATGTGTTATGGGATTATACCCTAGTTTTAGTGTTCTTTGGAGTTAGGTGTGCATAAATCTCTCTTAAAAATGCACTCTCTTGCTCTTTCCCTTAATGCAGAGAGACCTGGAGAAACAGCCTGAAAAAAGCCATGCCTTATGTTGCAGGTGCATCACAGGCAAAAGGGACTCCTCTGAGAATTTTTGGCAAAAACATATTTTAGGATGCTATTTCATTTAATATACTGTACAGCCATCACATTACCTCTATTTTAGGTTAATGTTGCTAGGTTAAAAAATAAATTCAATTAGCATTTATAAAGTATGAAAATTACATCTAACTAGCTATTCTTGTGAGAAGTCTTTGAAGAAAATCCAATCAACAAAATAATTTCAGATCATGAAGCTGAAACCTCACTGCATATTTCAATGCCATCATCATTCAAAAGCTACTCTTCCTTTTATCTTTCCTGTTTCTGTCAGTATCACCTATCAACATCCCAATTACCAATGTCTGAAATTTCTGATTTATTCCTGCCCCTCCCTTGCCCCTAACTCCACTGTCAAGTCTACTTCTGAAATGTTTATTATATATGTTCCTATTTTCTTCATTGGGTCAGTTCTAATTCCTGCCTAGCTTACAATCATGCCACCTAACTGATCTCCTAACAGAATAAAATCTCTCTTCCTTCTAACATATCCTAAATAGTGCTGCTACTACTACATTAACATGAAACTTCTTTTATAATAAAAAAAAAAACTTTTGACGGTTCATTAAAGAATAAAGTCCAAACTCTTGTGCAATGTTTAGTTTTTTAGAATCAAAAGGACACTATTCATTTTAAGAAATAACTGTGTTGTCCAAGACCTCCAACCAATTACCCCACTTGATTTCTTGTTCCTCTCTTTCATGTCACCCACAATCTAGCTGCACTGAGTTATGAACCAATTCCCACGCTTGTCCTATACTTTGCAGGACCTTTGCACTCACTGCTCCTTCTGCCTCCAATGCCCTGCTCCTTCTGCCTTCAATGCCCTGACTTCCCTCATATCTACTTACTGAAATAATTTCTTCCATCTCTATGCTTCCAGTATATTATATGCCTTTCTTATAACACTCTACAGATTCCATCTTAGATTATTTATATACAGACTTTAATTTCATATAATCCTAAAGAGCAGAGATTATGTCCCACTTATGTTGGAATCCCTGCCATGGTACTCGTAACAGTGTCATGCACATAAAGGTTCAATTAAATACCTGCTGAGTTTAACAGAATTAAATATACAGAATTCTCTTTAAAATAAATTCTTGTCATGTGAAAACCATACTATCATAAGTGAGTAATCACAGAAAATTATGATGTTCAACTTTCAATCATTCTGGAAATACAATGTTAAAAAACTTTTAAAAATAGATACAGCCAAACTCAAACATGAGTTGTGAAGAAAACAATTATTTGAGATTATAGAAAAGCATGTCCAGAGTGTTCTAGCCAGGAAATGTTTAATTCCAGATAAAAACAGTGAGTGACCAGGCAAAATTTTAAAACAGGTATTATAGATTTTCTATTTTTAAATTCCCCAAACTTTTTTATTTGTATCATATAGGTTCTAATTAAGTACCTGAAATATTAGCTTGACAGAACATATCCTGCTTAGAAACACAATTCACAAATATAGGAAAATGTTGGGAGAGAAAATGAAAACGTAATCATATTTGTTCACTGATACATGTTTTGCCTGAGGGAACTACATGGCCATCAAATTAGTTAATTTACTGTTCAGGATACTTTGCCCAGAAATTTGGTGGTGTGTTCTGCCTCTTGAGTGATTTGAACAAATATAATTATTCCATCTACAAGAAATACCCATTTTAACAGCCCTTCATTAAATATTATAAATCAAGTAAGACAAAGTTTTGTGGAGGTTCTTGGACTGCTAAACTAGGACAGGCAGAGCAGCATGTAAAAATTGACAGGAAAACTAAGTATTTGCTATTAATTTTAAAACCCTAATCTCATAAAGTCATCTTTCATGCTCACCAGATATACTCCTTATTATAAAAATAAAAGTATTTAATTTCAGTTGCTACATAGACACACAGATGAATACTGAACCACTACATTTAGCTTTGTGACACACACACATTCTTCCCACATTCCCAGAAGAAAAACCATTTGCACTTAGTGTTACAGACCCCAAAAGCCACTTAATGTCCCATTGTTTATACATAAGAAATAACAGGCTTCCATTTTCTGTCAACAGTAATTTTGTTGGCACAAAATAATTTTTTGTCATCACTGTCCCCTGACAAATAGTGAGAAGAAAAGGGAAGACACTTTTTTAATGTAAAATGACACTCATCTCTTTGTAGGTGCATTCTGGACATTTAATATTCTCTCTCTACTCCCCTTTTTTCTCTCCTTCCCTTTCTCCCTCTCTCCCACTTTCTCACTCACCCCTCCACCCTGTATCCCATCAGGATAACATTAGCTTGAAAGCTGACAATTCAATCACATCTAAAGCAACCATTTACTCTGTTATTTAATAGAAGGGGGAAACCCAGTTACCATAACAACTCACATCCACATGGTAATTATGGAGTATCTAAAATACAGCAAACCATACTTTTCAGAGTATTTTCCAGTGGGAATCAGTAATAAGCACAGATACCACTTCTCCCCATTATTATTCACAATTTTCATCTAATTGTTTCATATTGCATAAATGCTAATACTACTTTATGTACTTGACATGAAAATATGTTTTTAAAATAAAGAAGAAACTGAAAGAAAAGGCAAATACACTTCATATATTTCAAATTATTGGTTATATCATATATACTTTTGAGTATCTGAGGGATAAATTTAAAAGAGGCAAGAAAAACTAATTAACTTAGTAGGGAAAAATAATCAAATGACCACTTAAAAAAGAAAAGAAAAAGCAAGAAAGCAAGAAAGAAAAGAAAGAGAACAAGCTAAAGATTTCATTCTAAGTAGAGCAGCCAGTAAGTCTGGATAAGGTTTTTCCGAAATAAAAATGAAAATACAGCTCATTACCTAATGCTGAGGCAGAAATATGGTTGGGTAGCAACAGCTGGATCAGGAAAATTTGCATGTGCCCAAGAATGGAGAAAATAATGAAGCAGGACTGCCATTCTCATCCAGGGACAAAGCAGAATCACCCAATTTAGGTGAGAGTATCATGTCAGAGTTAAAAGTGCCAAAGGATGACAAGACTGGCAGCAAATGTCAGGGAAGGAAACTGTCGTTCACTTTCAGCTTCCTCTTCAAGATGAGCCAAGTTAACTTCAGGATGAGAAGTAGTATAGATTAGAACAGAAGATGACAGTCACTTTAGCTTGGAGAAGCGCTAGTAGATCTGAAATGACCACAGATTGTCTCCAGTTCAAAGGAGCAAAGAAAGAGGACACTTCAGTTTTATAGAAGTCTAAACAAGACAATTATGCACTGCTCCTGGTATGTTAGTCTAAACCCAATCAGGTTTGGATCCGTGATTCTTCCAAAAGTAACATGAGAGAGAATTTCATTCTAAGACAAGTCAAAAGAATTCAAAGTTTTTAAAAATAAGAGGATGTAACACTTTCCAAAAGAATTTACCACAGATTACATTAAATAGCTTGTTCTTCATGGCATTGAAAATTACTTGATTTAGCTAACACACAGTACTTGAGAAATACGGACAATTACACCAAACAAAATACACTTCAAAATATAAAGAGCAGTGGTTTCCAGTCCAACCTGTGAGGAGCTTAGAAGTCACCACTCCAACCTAACGACAACTAAAAAGCTGAATAAACTGAAAAATCAATAACTCTTCTAACACCCAATTTCATAAACACAAAGAGAAGGAGGGACACCCTAAGCTAAAGAATAGGCTGTTGGAGAATAGGGGAACCTACCTCATGTACAAGAGCAAGTGATATCTGCTTGAAACTTCTCCCTCTACTGGCTGTAAGTCTATTCAATGGTTTGCCATCTTTACTCTGATACATCGAAACATCATAGCAAAATAACATACCACCTTAAAAAAAAAAAAGAATTTGTAAAACATTTCTAGTGGCAAAACCTTATTAATTATATGCCCAGTAACCCATAATCAATCTGGATAGAGACATATAAATGGAAAGATGATTTGCTAAGCAAGTTATTTTTATTTTGTCTAAGAATAGAAAAAATATAAGAGATATAAAAAGTAACATTTAAAATATCAAGAAACAAAACATGATGGACATCTCAGAAGCCCTTCCTCATGGCTCCTTCCTGCCACACTCACTCCACTCCAAAGGCAACAGAACTTCTATCACCATTCGGCCTACTTTGGTACCTTATATAAATGGAATTGGACTGTGTACACATTTTATTTGGCTTCTTTCATTCAACATAATGAAACAATGATTCTTGTTGCAAGAATCATTCATATTACTACTGGCAATTGTAGTATATTCATCCTCATGCCAAGTAATATTCCCTCATGTGAATATACTAAAATTTATTTACCCATTTTACTGTCAACAGGTAGTAAAGGCAGCTTTCAAGTTTAGGAATACTCAAATAAATAATGCTGCTATGAATACTATAGTATATGTCTTTTGGTGGCTTCATTTTGCTTTATCCCTAAGAATGAAATAACTAGGAAAAACAGGGTGTAAATTTGTTCAGTACCAGTCTTCCAAACTTGTACTAATTCACATTCCCAACAGCAGTTCTGGTTACTTCACATATTTACCAATACATTGTATGTTCCATCTTTTTTCATTTTAGCCATTCTGGTAGGTATACAGTGGTATCTTATTGTAGTTGTAACTTGCATTTTTCTGATGCTGATGAAGTTGACCATCTTCTCATGTGTTCATTGAACATTTGAATATGCTCTTTTTGAAGTGTCTGTTCTATTGTTTTTCCTATTTTTCTATTGTGTTTTTCTTGATATGCAAGAGTTTTTTTACATATTCTGGATATAAGTCCTTTTCAGACATATGTATTGTAAATCCCTTCTTGCACTCTGTCAGTTGCCTGTTCACTCTTCATTAATGGTACGTTTTACTTAACACCTCTTCTTAATTTTAATATAATTTGTCATTCTTTGTATAATTAGTGTTTTCAATTATAGGATCATTTGTTGAAAAGACCATCCCTTTTTTCAGTAGCACTATAGTGTCACCCTTGTCATAAATTTGGTAACCTTGTGTTTCTGAACATTCTATATTCTTCCGTTGGTCAGTATGTCAATTCTTGCACTAATATTACACTGTCAATTATTGTGGCTTTATCATAGGTCTCGATATCTAGTAACGTATATCCTCCTACTTGGTGGCTGTTCTTCAATGTTGTCTTGGCTATTCTTGGCCTTTTGCATTTAAACACAAATTTGAGAATCAAATGGTCACTTTTCAAAACCTACTAGGATATTAATTGGATTAAATCAATATATTAATTTGGGGAGAATTGACACTTTTACAATATGTAGTCTTCTAATCCATAAAGATGGTAGATCACTATATTCATTGGGACTTATTTAATTTCTCTCAATAATATTTTATAGCTTTCAGTGTACACATTATATACACTTTTTTCTAAATTTATTCTGGGTACTTAATATTTTTTGATGCTATTATAATAGCATATTTTTCAGATTTTCCATTTGTTATGGTATATAGAAATATACAATTGATTTTTATATGTTCACCTTTGTTATGTATGCAGTAACCTTGCTGAATTCATTTATTAATTCTAGTAATTAGTCTGTACATTATTTTGGGTTTTCTATGTATACAATCATGTTATATGCAAATAATGACTATTTCTTCATTTCTAATCCTTATGGCTTTTATTTCTTTTTCTTGGCTTATTGCACTAGCTCTGGCCTCCAATACAATATTGAATAATAGTGGTTAGTAACAAGCATCCATATCTTTTTCCAATCTCAGACAATTTTAATATTTCAGTATTAAGTACAAATATGACATGGCAGATGTTCTATATCAGAATGAAGTAAGTTCTGTTTATAGTTTAATGAGAATCTTTTTGATATGGTGAATAGATTATAAATTTTTCAAAGGCTTTTTCTGTGCTGTTGAGACCATTAACAATCATTCTGCCTTTTTCTCTTAATGCAATGAATTATATTGATTTTCAAATGTTAAGCTAACCTTACTTATTATATATTATTCTTTGTATGCATTGCTTAATCCAATTTTCCAATAATTCGTTTCAGATTTTTGCATCTATGTTCACAGAAAAGATTGGTCTGTAACATTCCCTTCTTTCAAATACTCATAGGATTTTGGCATTACAATTATACTAGTAGTCCCCTAAAAAGAATGTTCCTATTTTTTCTATTTGCTGTTATTCTTTTTTGTTTTTCTCAGAATAGATCTTAATCTATTCTAAGATAACTGTTATTTTTCTCTTAACTTTTTGGAAGAATTCATCAAGGAAGCCATCTGCATTTAGGGTTTTCTTTGTTGGAAGGCTGTTAGTTTACAGATTCAATATCTTTAATACATATCAAACTATTTGTATAGACTATTTCTCCTGTCAGTTTTGGTAAGTTTTATATTTTGAGGGTTTTCTAAATCTCATCTAAATTGTGAAAAATATAAGCTAAAATGTCCTTATAATGTTTATTTTTTTGAATGCCATAGTGTCTGAACTGGTGTTTCCTTTGTTGCTGCTGATAATCTATGTATTTTTATATTTTATTATCCAGACTTACAATAGCTTTATCAATTTTGTTAAATTTTTCTAAGAATCAACTTTTGGCTTTACTGATTTTCCTTATATGTTTTCTATTGCACTGATTTTATTATCTTTATTATTTCTTCCTTTATTCTTTAAGTTTGATTTGTTCTTCCTTTTCAAGCATCTTGAAATGGAAGTTTAAATCATGACTGTTTGCCTTTCTTTTTTCCTAACATACACATTGAAGATATAAATTTCCCTCTAAACACTATTTTAGCTACATCCCACAAATTATATGGCTTGTCTTCATTATCATTCAAACTATTTTCTAACTTACATTTTGTGATTTTTTTTATCCATGGATTATAAGTATACTATTCAGTTTTCACCCCACTAGAGATATTCTACTTATCTTTTTGTTATTTATTTCCAGCTTAATCCCATTGTCATTAGAGAAGAAACTCTAAGTAACTTCAATATTTTGAAATGTATTGAAGTTTATGGTCCATGATATGGTCATTTTGATCAATTTTCCATGTATAGTTAAAAAGAATATTAAATCTATCATTGTAAGGTACAGTGTTCTATATGTCAGTAAAGTTCATTCATAGTGTTACTCGGATATTTTGTAAGCTTACCAATTTTTTTTGTCTACTTACCCTGCAAACTACACAAAAAGATATTTCAAAGTTTCTACTATTATTGTGCATTTGTCTATTTCTTCTTTTAGTTCTGTTCATTTTTGTCATGTATTTTAAAGCTATGTTATTTCAATACCAATTAGAATTGTGATATTTTCCTAATGGAGTGACTTCTTTATCTCCATGACATTCCTCCTTCGTTTCTAGCTTTTTCCTTTTTCGTATGTCTAGTACTTTTGCACTGTATGCTGGGCAGTATATAAAAGAACTACAGAAGCTCTAAATGATATTATTGTTTCTCAGAGAGTAGTTTTCTTCTCCCCTCCATTAGGCAGATTGGGGGAAGGACTGATCATCACAACTTAATCAAAGATTGATCTAGGTAAGGCTTGATTATAGTTTTGGTAAATCTCAGTCTACCCCTGGTTTACTCCTGTTGCTAGGGCATGTCTCTCCTCATCAACTCCCCTTGACACAAGATATTTAATTTACTCTACAGTCTAGAAAGGCTATGGGAGATTCAGGTCTGTCCTCAGAATTTTTCAGCTTAGCTCTTTAGGTTCCCATCCCATAAAGCTTCAAAATTTGGCAAATATCTTAAGGGAAAAACAGGCTGTGTGTTTGAGGTCCCTCAAGTTCTAAGTTTTGTCACTCTAGCACCACATGAATGCCAAAATCACTGTTGGTTTCTCCACCTCCAGCCTCTTGCTGCACCAGGCTCTTGCTAAGGATGAGCCTAAATACTCAGCCTCCAGCTGGGGCCAGATCAGCAAGTGCACCCAGGTGAGAGCAGCTATAGAGCTTCAGTATCAAGTCACCACCCTCTCCAGGGCTTTCACCTCTTGGGCATTTTGTTTTCAGACCCATTCTCCTACCTAGTCTTCGTTTCCTGAGCACCATAAGACTGAAGGAGATTTCGCTTTGCTTTTCAGAAGTTTTCAGCCTAGCTTTTGCTACAAGCTCAAAATTCAGCAAATATCTTATGAGGAAAATCTCTGATTTGTCACCTCAGTCCCATACAACCACTAAAAATTCCACTGGTTTCTTTTTTCCTCCAATAGGCCAGGCCTCTGCCTAGGCCAAGCCCCAATTCCAAAACACAACCAGAATGAGTGAATATCCCCAAACAGAGGGGTCAGGGGAAAAATAGTTCTAAAATCGAAAATATTCTCCCTATTCTGGAATTTTAGTCCATTATTTGTCTTTGCTTCTATGATTCTCTGATGCCCTTTAAAATGTGATTATTTATAAGTTATACAGCTGTGTCTGGATGTTAGTAGCAGCAATGCCCCTGACCCACTACATCTTACTTGGAAGTGGAAGTTAAATCATTGCATTAAAAATCTATACCTTGATGCTATGCACTATCCTTACCTGCAAGGCCAGGTTTCAATCCTGGTTGCTTGTTTGTTTCATACATTTTCAAGATAAAATTGGGGATTCCTGCTACAGTCTTCCCTTGGTCTGTGCGGGCACCTCCTTTTAATGCAGAGTGATATATCCCACGAGGCATATTCACCATTTCTTGCTTCACAAGTGATGTAAAAAATTCCTCCAAAGCTAAGAGGATAAAAACAGACCAAAAGTAGAGTTTTACAATATGTTAGAAGAAAAACATTCATTCTTAACTAATATACAAAAAACTAAGCTCTATTTCTGGCCAAACTTCACATGGTAAAAAGAGAACTCTTGATGCCCATCCCTTTCTTAGTCTTCCCCAAATTAGAATATAGCACCCGTTGCTCAAGCTCAAAAACTTAAGAGTCATTCTTAACTCCTCTATTTCATTTCTTACACGTAATCCATTAGCAAGTCCTCATAACTCCACCTTCAAAATATATCCCAAATCCATTCATTTCTCTCCATTTTCACTGTTACTTACATAGTTTTTTGTCTTCTCTCTTCCCTATATAAACTAATGTAAAACCTAGTTTCTAGGTTTCTTCTTTTCCTCTTGATTACCCCTATAAACTTTCCTCTGCCCAGAAGCCAGAATTTTGCCATTCCCTTCCCTAACATCTTCTGATGGTTTTTCACTGTATGTAGAATAAAATCACAACTTCTGACCATGATCAAGGCCTTTTATGATCTAGCACCTGACTCTCTCTGAGCTCACCTCTACCACACTCACTCCTTGCTATTTTGAAGCCACACTTCCATAAGGCCTCTTTCCATTCCTCAAAACACAAAGTTGATACCTAAGTCAGGGCCACTGTATTTGTTATTCCTTCTACTTGGAACATATTAGTCTCAGATTTTCATGGAACTGGCTTCTCCTTGTCATTTAGGTGTTTTCAAAGAGGCCTTTCATGACTATCCATCACTCTGTAGCAATATGAGTACAATTACTTAAAAATAAAATATTCTTTCATTATTTCTTTGCTTGTGTTTCTTCTAATTAAGTCCAAACCTTTATTGCTTGACATTTTACTTATTACAAAATAACACAGAAATGTGAGATCAGAAGACTACAGAGTGCCCAAACAAAATATTTGATAAGACTACAGGTTTATATTCAAATGTCATTTTCCTAAGGACCACTAGAGGTTGCCCAACACAGAAACAGAAACAAAAACAAAAACAAAAACATTAAGCAAGTCGTATGGAGTGGAAAATAAGAAAGAAAACCACTTCATCTGCCTCTTAGAGGAACAAAAAGCAGGGATCTACCTAACTACACTGGAATTTCATTCTGAATAGATCCAAAACTGTCCTTTAAATGACCATAAGATATTAAAGGTTACAAGTACTCACTGTAACATCTGTTTGGTACCCAATTCTGTTTCTATATAGAACCCTTATAGATGCAACCAAGCTTCTCCATTCAAAGCTTGGAGAACAACTGTGTGGGATGTTTTCCATTTTCCCCTCCAGATCTACCCACTGCCCTTCTCAAACCTGCTCTGTGTTCTGGAAGAATAAACTTTGAGAATTGCATCAAAAGGTCCCCTTGTCCTCTGGCTTCTGGTTGACTTCAACCAATGAGAGACACTGGCAGAAGATCAGAAGGTGAAAACACAGCAAAGTCAGGGAATATATTACCCAGACACTTTCCTGCAGGATTGATACAGGCTACCTGCACCCCTTTTCTGAAGGTCCTGGCTCAACACCAGTAACATCTTTATTTAAAATAATGAAAATTACTGGATTTACTTTGTAGCTGCTTTTCAATTTTAAAGAATTAAGAGGAGAAAAGGGCTAAATTAACTTAAATTCAGTGCAATCCACTTTTCTGTCTGCAGGACTTGCAGACTAAGATATCGTCATCCACCCTTTATTTTTTAGGGTATATATTCCTAAGGCTGGTGCCTTTTTCCTGTTTTTTTCTTTTTTAGTTCTCTAGTAATTAGAGGGAAAGTGAGGCACAGATAAAAGTGTCCATGGTGACATACTTTGCCAGGCATAGACAACATCTAAACCACCTTCCTCACTCCAATTATTGAATTTTCTCACACAAATACAGTTGTTAATCTCAATTCTGTCCCTTCTTTCTCAAAAACACTGGTAACCACCAAGTACAAACAATGTAGAAGAGCCAGCTAATAGCCATCACAGCACTGCACATGCCAAGAGGACAGAAACATCAGAGAACCTTGGCAATAAATATTTTTTTTCTTCCTCTTCTTCTAATACTGCAAGACTGTGCTAGGGAATAAATGTTAAGAGGGAACAAAGTCATTAAAACTCCCAAGAGGACTTTTGATTCTCAGGTTCTTTTAGGATACAGGAGAAACTTTGGATAACTGAAGGCTTTTTCCTTTTTGGATTCACTATTAACTTCAGGGGTGGTTCTAGACTCTGAAGAACCATGAATGGTAGCAAGTAGGGAAAAACAGAAGAGAGAAATAGTGAACAAGCCTTTGAGGTTTCTTGTAGAAATCAGGAGAAATGTAAAGGTGCACTCGTTGTCTAAGTTGACTACTCAGTTTCCTCTAATAAAAGGAAGTAGAGATTTGTAACAGGAGCTTTGTCTAGAAATAAATAGTATATATTTGGCTGAATTTCCAAGGAATTTCCATTTGAGATGAAACTATGAAAAAAAAACTTCCAACAATTCAGGCTAGCATGATCATGACTGAGCAGATGACATTTCTCATTTTTATTGAACTTCATTTTTAGAAATTAAATTTTTACATCTAGAATATTCAAGGTAGAATTAGAACAGAACAAAGTAGAATGTTGTCAAATACTGAAAAGCTACTTAATCACAATGGATCACTGGAGGAACTTTGTGATAATTTTTTAATAATCAGGAAATAAAATAACATAAGTTCCCAATCACAGTCTACAAATTTCTCAGAGGGAATCACCTACCATTTCCTTGGTAAAGCATAGTGTAATAGGGGCAGATGAGTATTTCCAGACACAACATCCATATAGAATAATTACCACATGTATGCATTAGAATAATTTTTAAAAGCTAATGACCCTGGAAGCTTTATATCAATGCTGAATGACTGATCAATTTGATCCATGTCTTAAAAGCTTAATTTATAGCTCTTAAATATCAGTAAAATCTCTGGAATAACTTTACAGAAAGAATAAATTTACAATGATGAAACCACCCAGTAAAACTCTGAAGAATCTAATGACCTTTTCACTTAGTTTATATAAGGAAGAAGCATTATTAAAACCGTAACCTAGAGTCCCAGTACAAATTTGTCTTGTAGAATAAATTTAGTTTTTCAAATGAATCTTGTCAGTGAAAACAGTTATTTAAACTAGTTTTCCAATTAAATCCTACTCGTGGCTAATGTTTTTTGGCGTGTTTTAAACACCATACTATGTCAAGCAGTCTTCATAAAACAGACGGGTGAATTTAACATTTCAGTTAGAAAATAAGCACTTAAGATTAAACTATAGTATGTACACATCACAACAGAACCCAATTAATCAGACAGATAAAAATTATTGAAAAATGGTAGTTCCTCACTACCAAATAACAGTCACCTGGTAAAACCAAAGGAGTAGTGAATGACAACAGTTTGACATAGCAAGAGCCAGGAACTGAAAGATCCATATCCTCCTCATCTTCATCTTCATCCAATTCATCAGAAATAGGAATTTCTGGTCTTATCTGAAATAATAAGTGATAAGATTATAGAGAGGATGATAGTAAAACATTATGTAAAATCTTTTCTTTGTCCTTTTTGTGTCAAGATTTAAAAATTATAGTAGATGCCATAATTCTATAATGTTAAAAGATCATTATAAAAATTTTTTTAAATCTAGTAATTTTTCAGGTTAACTAAATGGTAAACTTTAGTCATCTTATTAGATACAATCTAAGATCCATTAAAAAAACTAATGTTAATACAGTAAGAAAATCACCATAAGCCAGCATACGCAATGATTATTATAGAAAACTAATAAAATTCTATACCATCCAACAATAAAAAGCAAACATTGGCATATTCAATATATTGAATTTCTATGGTTTATAATTAAATATTTGTCTTGTCTGAATGTGTTTAAAATTTGTGATTCTAGCCATACTTCTATGACAAAGCTTAAAAATCTTCCAATAGAATATATAGTAGAGATAAGAACAGAATGCTTTAGTTGACTTTTTTTTTTTGTTTTTAGACATGGCAGTTTGTTGCTATAGAGTACAAAAACACTAAAATCTGTAATTGGTAGCTATACTTTATTGTTTCTAATTTGCATTTTGAAGATTTTTGTGGTTGCTCTGTGATTAGTTAGGTTTATTTGAACCAAAAATTAAAAAAATGTAAAAAGATTACCACTATTATAGTTTCCACAGATATAACTGTTAAGCAATTAATTAAATTTTTAATACCTTCAATGACACTCCATCATAATGCCCACATGGAGATAATTAAGCATTAGGGGAGGAAATCAAAATATATAAAAGTGGTTTCTATAACCATAAAGTGCCAGAACCCAGTCATTACCATTAGCCTGTCTCCCAGAGTTATTTTTAGAAATAATTAACAATTCCTGCAGACTGCCTTCTTCATAGGTCCCCAAAGCACTGTTCCATTTAGGAACTGCACTGAGTCAGGATTCTTGCAGGGGGATTAAAGGAAACACAGAGGAAATGCTTCTCTTAAGTATAATAATCTCAACTCCAATGAAGCCTTTCAACCATAACTAGTGTTCTCTTCATTCATCAAGGAGAACTGAAAGCAACCTGGCTATCTGAGCACCTTCCAAGACAAGATTTAATTCGGATTCAATAGTAAGTACCTAATTCTCAAAGGGCTAAACCAGCCATACTTAGAGAGATAACTAACTATTAAGTATGCTCCACATAGGGCATGACAGCATTCCTTGATATCACTGCATATCAGAGCCCACCGGGCATGTCTGCAAACCTTTTGGTTCTGACAATCAGCGTCTTCCAGGTGTCTCTGGTCTGCATACATTTTACTTTACTATTTTCTAGATTTAGTGTCATCAAGAGTTGTCTTAGAGATTCTAACCAGTCCTAGTGGCCTAAAAAAGCTCTGAAAAAGTTGGTCCTAAGTCCCTCCGCCTTGCATCCTGACTTTTTATACATCACTGTACCTTGGAAAAATAGTAATAGAGTTATGAGATGGTCCAGCAATTTCACTTCTAGGCATATAAACAAGAGAAATGAAAATACATGAACACCAAAAACTTGCACATGAATGTTCATAGGAGCATTATTCAGAATAGTCCCAAAATGGAAGCCACCCAAATGTCCTCCAACTGATAGAATGTATAGACAAAATGTAGTATATCTATACTATGGAATATTATTCAGCCATACAAAAAGAATAAAGTACAGATATATATGTTACACATGAAAGCAAACACTATGCTACATGAAGGAAGCCAGTCACAAAAGACCACATCCTATATGCTTCCATTTATAGGAAAGGTCCAGAATAGACAAATTTATAGAGACAGAAAGTAGATTAGTGGTTGCTCAGGTCTGCAGGAGGGAGAGGGGTAATGGGCACTGACTGTTAACAGAGTTTCTTTTAGGGGACGAAAAATGTCCTAAAATTAGATTGTGGTTGCTCTGTGATTGGTTGCACAATTCTTTCAATATACCAAAATCACTAAATTGTATACTTTAAATGGGTGAGTTCTATGGTATGTGAATTACATGTCAATAAAGCTTCTTAAAAATAAAGGATAGGCAGGTAGCAAGGGATGAAGGAAGGCAAGTAGGCAGAGGAGGAAGAGCTGCTGTCACCACCAGAGGGACCTTAACTGGTGTGAAAACTTCGTCAAATGACCAAATGTTTCCAGAATTATTTAGTAAAAAGGAGATATGATCATTTGTACACACATTTTATTCTAGCCAGTCCTTCTGCTCAGTCAACCTAATTATTTAGTATGAGTCACAGCACCAGGGCCATCAATATTTCTCAGAGCCACTAAAGAAAGAGTTACCAGGTTGGGGATAAAGAAAATTGATCTACTCATCAATCCTAAATTGTCTAATTTCACATTCACACGACTGAGTGCCTATATAAATTTATCTGCTGTGCAGTGAATAGCAGATAAATAGGAGATATGTCTACATCTCAGTATGCATAAATTTTAGCAAAGCAATTACAAATGTACTATAAGTATACACGATAAACTATATGTATTAATATTTATAATGATATGCTCACTTCTTCCATTTTGTTTCCTCAGAGATGAGCTGATTCTTCTGGACAAATTAGCACTCATTGTTATATCTTGGTTCCACTACATTTCCCTCTACTTTTGCCCAGCTCTTAAAAGTTCCACCTTCCCTATGCTAATACCAGTCTTTCCCCATGGTTTATATGAAACAATTTAATAAGCTCAATGTAAGTACAACTATGGAGAACCAAGACAAGTCAGATGAAAGAATACCTGTTAAAGTTATAAAACTTTGGCAATAATATTACATTATTGCTAATATTGCTAATATTACATTATTACATTACTGCTAAAACACCCAGGAATAACTGCATATATATGTATGTTTAAAACACACATACCCCACCAACACACTGCCAACACCACCCTTCTAAATACAGCTAAGCTCTGTGGAACAACTTAAAGGGAAAACCAAATATAAAATGACAATTTACTTTCAAAACGTGTTTCAAACTAAATACAGATGCTTCTCAACTCACGATGGGATTATATCCCAATAAACCCATAGTAAATGGAAAATATCATTAAGTTAAAAATGCATTTAATATATCCAACCCACCAAACATCATAGCTTCACCTAGCCTACCTCAAACATGCTCAAAACACTTACATTACCCCACAGTTGGGCAAAATTGTCTGGCAACACAGTACACTGCTGAGTATCTGCTGTTTACCCTTGTGATCACATGGTTGACTGAGAGCTGTGGCTCACCGCCATTGCTCAACATCACAAGATTATTTTACCACATTATTACTAGCCCGGGAAGAGATCAAAATTCAAAATTTAAAGTATCATGTCTACTGAATGTGTATTGCTTTAGTATCATCATACTTGAAAAACTGTAAGTCAACCCATCATAAGTCTGGGACCATCTGTACTGTGAAGCTTATCCTACAAAATGCCTTATCATGGTTCTGAGCCAGATAACCTTTCAACCACCTTTCTGTGTGTGTAACCTATGAAAATCCAAGAGTTTGTGCATAAACAGGGGATTTTATTTGGAACGCATCAAGATTCTGCATAAATTCAGTTAAAAAGAGAAACGGCTTCTGATGAATGCAGTGACATTCACTTTAAATCAAAGCCAAACTGGTTGTGCCATATTTATACCACTCCTGAATGCATAATAAGTTCTTTTATATTATGTCCAAAATTAATTCTAGAAATCAACAAAACAATCTTAAGATCTCTATAATAAAGTTTAATTTTTAAATAGCTCAATATTTTTTAATGAAGTGAGAAAGGAAAGTCAGTATCTTCTACCAAAATGTTTACACATTACCGATTCTCTTACAAAAAATTTTTTTTCTATAATTTTTGGGTGGTTTTTTTCTTTTTGGAGGGTGGTGCTAAAGAAGGCTGGGGAGAAGTGTAAATAGCTAAAAAGAGAAGAAGAAATAGAAGATAAAAGGAGAAAGTCATTCCTATTTATTTTTCAACATTAGAATCAACAAGTCCTCAAAGCAGTTCCCTCAAATTTTTTTTTTTTTTTTTTGAGACAGAGTCTCGCTTTGTTGCCCAGGCTAGAGTGAGTGCCGTGGCGTCAGCCTCGCTCACAGCAACCTCAAACTCCTGGGCTCGAGTGATCCTTCTGCCTCAGCCTCCCAGGTAGCTGGGACTACAGGCATGCGCCACCATGCCCGGCTAATTTTTTTATATATATATCAGTTGGCCAATTAATTTCTTTCTATTTATAGTAGAGACGGGGTCTCGCTCTTGCTCAGGCTGGTTTCGAACTCCTGACCTTGAGCAATCCGCCCGCCTCGGCCTCCCAAGAGCTAGGATTACAGGCGTGAGCCACAGCGCCTGGCCATTCCCTCAAATTTTTGAACCAATTTTAGATTTGCATGCTTTAATTGATTAACAATGATATTGTTACAAACCAACAAAACATATGCATTCATTCAACATCCCGAGCTCACAAGACAGGGCCTAGCACTTAGTATATATACAATGAACAATAAATAATTATTAAACCAATACAAATGTTAAGTGACCATCCTAAAGAACTTCCTAATGACAAGAAAGATGAGTTAATCAATTTGGTATTCAAATTCTTAACTCAAATAGTGTCTCATTCAGCTCTAGTATCTCCTGACATTTTCCATTTAACCTTAAATGTACTGTTTCATTAAATCCTAAGTCTTCTGATGCCTGCCACTCCTTACTCTTTTTGTTCTATCAGCCTGTTGACCTTCAGCAAGTTGTACAGCATAAATTGATGTTCAACAATCAAAAAGAAATATTTAAGTAAATTTAAAGAAAAGTAGTACTTACAACAAAAGCAGCTGAATTGTAATTTACAAAAGTAGCCGTGTTTGTAAGGATGCATTATATCTTTTCAAGTTCTAATTGAAATTCACAGTGGACTCAAATGTTTATTTCACAGGTTCCCACAAATAAAATAAAAGAACGTGGATGTGCTTTCACTGGAAAAAAATGTATAGGTAACCTTACATCTTGTGAGTAAGCCAATTGCCCTTGGTGCAGAATACATAATCTCTGTCAAAAAAGAATCACCTTAATTTTTACATTACAGAAGTCCCTAAATGACAGGGACTTTTGAAACATTTGAAAATATGTTCTTATAGAAAATGAGCTGCAGTTTCACATCACTGCCATCAGCTACAAAACAGAGGTGAAGCGCTGTCTTAGTTGTAGGCTTAGCCTTTGGGGGCTTGGGATATGAACACATTGACCACTTTCTGGACTTTGAGTCTTTAGGTATTCAAACAGTCAAACTGAAAATTAGTAATCAATGAAAAGAAGAAGAATATATAGTATGGTCTTAGAAGCAATGATTCTCTAAGAGGAGATACAGAGCCTCTGTATCAGAATCTGGGTGTCAGAATGAGGAAGACTCTTTCAAATCACTTATACCCCCTCATCTCAACCTCTGTTTGAGAATGCCCACCATAGTGAGCCACTGTTACATTTCCGAGCAGGTCATATCCCAGAAGGGGACTAAGGCAGAAAAAAAGGTTGAAAAGTATGGCTACAAAAGGAAAAGACTTATAGCTTTCCTTTATAGTTCTTTGCACTCTGTTGATAAAAACCCAAACATATATATTAATGGACACCCAAACTCGTAAGTACTTTCCCATTTATGTTCAAAGTATAAAGGGCTATTTATGGGTATTCAGGGATCAGAAGATATAGAAGAGTTTGATTAAGGAAGTAGCTAACGTTTGATTGAGTATAGCACTTAACTGAATTATAACTCTAACAAACATAATCAGAAATTGAATACAACCCTAAAGTCAGAAAAAACATAAACTTATCAATATTTAAAGAGGTGGAGACTAAATGTGAAGAGTACATGGGAGTTATTTAATGAAAGTTGTTACTCCAGCTAGAATATTTGAGGAATACTAGCTAAAAATAAAGGTGATTTTTATGCTGCAATCTAAATGAACAATTGCTATAGCTAATCTATTGGTATGTGTTTGCACACTGATTTCTTCTTCTTCTTTTTTTTTTCTTTTTTTTTTTTTTTATAGATAGGGTTTTACTCCATGGCCCAGGCTGGAGTACAGTGGTGTGATCATAGCTCACTGGAACCTCGAACTCCTGGGTTAGAGTGATCCCCTCCACCTCAGCCTTCTGAATAGCTAAGACTACAGGTGCATGCCATCATACCCAACTAATGCTTTATATTATTTATTTTATTTTATTATTATTTCATTTTATTTTATTATTTTATTTTGTAGAGATGGGGCTCAGGCTGGTCTCAAACTTCTAGCCTCAAAGAATCTGCCCTCCCTAAGTGCTGTGATTATAGTTGTGAGCCACCACATCCAGGTATGCACACCAAATTTACGTGTAGATTTTTTTCTTTTTCTTTCCTTTTTTTAAGCAGCAATGAGTACTACTGGTCACCACAGTGCACTCACACTGAAGTCCCATCCTTTTTAAAATGTCTTTACTTAAGCCTTCCCAATTGTGTTCATTACATGACAAGTGGGCCAATCTGTGTTTTTTTTTTAGCGTATTATGGGGGTACGAGTGTTAAGGTTACGTATGTTGCCCATGCCCCTCCTCCCCCCCTTGAGTCAGAGCTTCAAGCGTGTCCATCCCCGAAACACTGCACATCTTATTCATTGTGTTTGTATATACCCAGCACCTCCTCCCCCTTCCCACCTGCCTGATACGCGATAAATGTTATTCCTATATGTCCACTTAGGTGTTGATCTGTTAATACCAATTTGCCGGTGAGTACATGTGGTGCTTGTTTTTCCATTCTTGAGATACTTCACTTAGTAGTATGGGTTCCAGCTCTATACAGCAACATATAAGAGGTGCTATATCACCATTGTTTCTTAAAACTGAGTAGTACTCAGCTTCAAAAAAGCTGATATGTATATGTATACATGGTATACATATACCACATTTTATTAATCCACTCATGAATTAATGTGCACTTGGGTTGTTTCCACAGATTTGCAATTGTGAATTGTGCCGCTATAAACATTCGAGTGCAGGTATCTTTATAAGTCCTCAATAACATAAGGAATCCTGCCTCACTTACAATCTGGTTTTATAAGAGCCTATCTTCAGTCCACTTTATATGGTGGTTCCAATTCAATTCAGTAAACAAAAGTTTGCCTGGTTCCTACTGGCATCTAATGTCTGTATAAACTCAATCCAGAAGAAAAGCCAAACCCATTTTAATGCCTGAGGATCCCAAGAAATGCACACCAAGCCTTCTTGTCATTTGATATCTAAGACAGATTCTGAGTAATGTTACATTTAACTTCATCTAACATAACATCTTCCTTACACTCCAGGGCATTCAATAAACATCTGTATGCATTTGAATTAGTAATGGCACTATGAGATATGAAATCAGACATTTAATAAGTTAACATGACATTAATTTGAAGATGATTATATTTGGTAGATACTAGAAAAGATTCTATGTTCTTAGTTTGGTCTAAAAACTAAGATAATAACATACTGTGTGCTAAACCTTAAAAGGTAGTGATACTTTCTTCATCCAGTTCTCTGGAGTTAACCTATGCATCATTCCATACAATACTAATAAATAGCAGATATTTTCATATGGCATCTCATTCTTTATCACAAATAAAAATCTGTGGCTGCACAGGTAATATAAAATCTTAGTCTATGCAAGCCATGCTTGGTTTCTAAGTCCAAGATGGCATTCTAAGGCAAAGTGGTTCCTATAGTGGCACAGATCTTCTGGAACAAGCCATATACCCAGTCACCTTAGATAGTTTCATTTGTATCTTAGGTGTCTTCCATCTGCTTCAAAGAGATTTAAATTCATGATCTGTGAAGGCTAAGACCTCTACAGTCATTTACAGATGAAACAAACAATGAATGTGAATTCTAGACAACATACCTAGAGTTATATATATATTTATCAAGCAAGGATCTCCAAAGAGGGGAGATACAAATAAAGTTGTAAACTCTAGCAAAGTAAAAAGATACCAGTAAGAAAACAGGACTGCCTACCTTTTCGGGCAGATGAAGAATGGTGTGTTCTCCTGCACTAAAGTGGGACAGAGATTTATACGCAGCATTTGCTACAACTGGGTCCTAGATAGGGGAAAAGAAAAGCAAGTAAAAAAACAAACAACATGTACTGAACACCAAATCTGGAGAAGGACAGAAAACCATTCCAACCAATCCCAAGGTTCTAGAGTCAGTGCTAGTGCTTTGGAAATGATTTTCAAGTCTTGCCTGGGCCAAAAGAACATACTCTAGCAATTTCAGAAGAAAGATCAAGGAACTTTATCGTTATTTCAAAAGAAAATATTGTGGTGGGAAGAGTGAAAGGGGCTGAGGAGAAAAGAAAAACCAGAAAAAAAAAAATCAGCATGAATATTTTTCTGGAGATCTGGCCCCAATTAAAGAAAATAGAAAATAGCATTGGGCAAAGAGATCAAAAACACTAAATTTTTATACTAGTTAGGACACTGAACATAAAATAATTCATAATGGCTCAGGTCTCATAAGCAGTATGAGTTAGGGGAAGGAGTATGAGGGTTTCAAGTCTGATGAGCCTGGGTTTGGATCCTAGCCTGGGTTTGGATCCTGACTGCCACTGTTACAAGGACAAGTTAGTTTCCAGACTCTAAGTTCATTCACCCATCAGCTGGCTACAGTGGGGTATAACATCACCAACAGTCCTATGTTTCTTGATTGGAAATGATACCTCGAAAAGGGCCTGTACTTTTTTGCTTATTTGGGTATGCTTCTTGCTGGGGAGAAGCAAAGCAGGGGAGGGGAAGGACCATGTAAAAATACAAGATAATGTCAAAAATCTCTCTTCACATCTACCAGATTCAAAAGCATTATGGGGCATAATGCGCAATTACTGGGCATAAACTGACAATTTTTAAAACCAAAATTTATTAATAGTCATACTTTTTTTTAAATCAAGAAGTCATCAATTCAAGGGACTTATATTTGTTACTCTGAGAGACTAATTTCACAGTTCTTTCCCCAGCTTTGTTGTGATTCACCTGACACTCCTTGTAATAGTACCTTGTTTTGAGTGTGAGTCCAGAGGAAGCTGAGGACTTGAACTTTAAAATTCTGAAAAATCAAACAACAAAATAAATTTTTAAGTTAAAGCTAAAACTGAGATAAGCAATCCAAAGTAGCAAATAATGGAAATTAAATCACTTTTAAAATTACACCAGCAGTAATTGACTTAATCCATATTCACCCACCATTCATAAGATGTAAATATTCAGAAACATGCCCATTTTCAAAACACATGGATATTCTAAACACACTTAGATTTTAAGATTAAATTTTGAAAGCTAATCATTTCCTGCTGACCCCTCAGGTACTAATAAAATATTACTCTTTCATGCCACTGTTCTTGATCCCCTACCAGAAGAGAGTTTTCCTTTCTCCAAGCAGCCAGATGGCACATGGCACACTTTAGCATCTGGTATGATTCACCCCCTATTGGCTGTACGCTCCTTAGGGCAGTGGCTGTATCTTTTACATTTCAAAGAGTAGACCACAGAGCCCAGACGTTTTCTCAAAAATGACAAATATGTAACAAATAACTGAGCATAAAAGACATTTATCTTCCAACGCTCAGTGTCTTCATTTCAGCCACATTTAACTTTGTGCCCTTCTAAATAAGGTTCTTCTACACCTCCTTGCCTTTGCAAATTCTATTCCACAAACATCAACGGGAAACAAGGGTATATTAATTCTTCAAGACTTAGTTCAATATCACCACCTAACTAAAGTTTCCTTAGATTCCTCCTAAGAATGTTTGTCACTTCCTCACCATAATCTCATTGCCTTTTGATTAACTGTAGTCATCAAATGTTGTAATTATCATTGTTCATGTCTATGTCCTTTACCAACCTTTGAGCTTCTGGAAAGCAGGGACTGACAATAAGGTACTATGGAAAAATATAGGCTATGGAGCTAGACAGTCTTGGGTTTAGACACCAGCTTTAACTTAGCTTTTTAACTATAATCTTGGTCAAGTTACTTGCCTGGCACATAGCAGATACTTAATGGACATTTGTTTAACAAATGGATAGGTCTCTCAAAACCTCAATGTCTTTAGTTTTACAATAGAAAAAATATACCTTCCTATAAGATAGCAGAACTAATTGGTATAAATTAGAGAGTGCTAGGGATTTAATAGGAACTCAAAAATAGTATCTACTATATTTATTAGTATCTCTAAGGCCTAGTATAGTTTTAATAAATATATTCTAAGTCAATGAATAAATGTACCAAGTAGTGTGCAAAGCAATTCAGAAAATACATTGCAATTGAATCATGGACTCTATTTTCAACAAGCTTATAGTTTAATAGAGAAAATAATATAGGCATATAGATATCTGTAGTATAAAATAGAAATAAATATTTTTAGAACAGCATACATAAATAACTTTGAGAATAATAAACTCCTGCTTGCAAACAAATTCTCAAAGGATGGGATGCATTAAAAAACAATTATATAGTTCCTAAAATAGATTTTAAAATTAGAGATGAAAAGGAAAGTAATTCTAGACAGAAGGAATATCGTGTTTCCCCTACCCATAAAATAAGCCCTAGCAGGATTTCTAAGCATTTGTGCAATATAAGCCCTACCCTGAAAATAAGACCTAGTGATGGGCGTGGCTTCACAGCATATCTGCACAACCCATGCATTTCGTCGAAGAGCGGTAAAGAAGATGAGCAGCCCTTCTCATCTGCCCCATCGTGACAGCTACTATCCCAGAGGTGACCAGAAAGGTGAGGGCAGCCCCACCAACAAGGTTGTCTCCCAGTCAGACCCTGGCCATCCTGTGTGTGCTACAAGCTGAGGCTTTGTGGGGAAAATAACACATTCCCTGAAAATAAGCCCTAGGGTGTCTTCTTGAAGAAAAATAAATATAAGACCCTGTCTTATTTTCGGGGAAACACGGTAACAATGATTTGAAACTAGAAAACTCACTGAAATAACAAGCCTCAGAACTTTCAGTCAACATGTCTTGAGTGCTTACTGCATGTGCCAGGTGCTACCCTAACTGCTCCACCCGCATTATCTCCTGCAGCTCTCACAGCTGCCTTTGAGATACCTACCATGTTTCCCCGAAAATAAGACTCACCCATAAAATAAGCCCTAACAGGATTTCTAAGCATTTGCGCAATAGAAGCCCTACCCAGAACATAAGACCTAGTGATGGGAGTCGCTAAGCAGCGTATGTGCACAACCCATGCATTTCGTCGTGGAGCGGGAAAGAAGACGAGCAGCCCTTACTGCCCCATGAAAGCTCTATTGCCCCATGAGAGCTCTCATCTGCCCCATGAGAGCTCTATTGCTCGACAAGAGAGATTGGGGTCAATGGTTCTAAAGGAAATAGAGTCGCCAGAAATTCAGGATGGAATTTGGGGTTTGGAGAGTTATGATAATGTTCCAGAAGAAGACGACTTAACTATATTTGAATAAATGTAGATTGTTGTACTGTACTTTAAAAAAAGAACACATCCCCTGAAAATAAGCTCTAGGGTGTCTTCTTGAGGAAAAATAAATATAAGACTCTGTCTTATTTTCGGGGAAACACGGTAACAGGAACAAAGGAAAAGAAGTAGAAAAGTTTGGAGGCAGATAAGGAAACTGAAAGTGATTTAGCTTTTCTGGAGTGCAGGCTACAGAACAACAGAGTGATACCAGATTCTAGAAGGCCTTATGGTCTTGGTATAAAGAGGTTGGATGTCCTGTTAGGCAAACATAAGTCATCAAGATGACTAGGAATAGAAGTGACCTAAGAAATACTTTGGGCAAATTAAATTCAACTCTGGCCCACATCCAAACAAATTCTAACCAATTAAAAGAAAACAGGCCGGGCGCTGTGGCTCACGCCTGTAATCCTAGCTCTTGGGAGGCCGAGGCGGGCGGATTGCTCAAGGTCAGGAGTTCAAAACCAGCCTGAGCAAGAGCGAGACCCCATCTCTACTATAAACAGAAAGAAATTAATTGGCCAACTGATATATATATAAAAAAAAAAAAAATTAGCCGGGCATAGTGGCGCATGCCTGTAGTCCCAGCTACTCGGGAGGCTGAGGCAGAAGGATCACTCGAGCCCAGGAGTTTGAGGTTGCTGTGAGCTAGGCTGATGCCACGGCACTCACTCTAGCCTGGGCAACAAAGCGAGACTCTGTCTCAAAAAAAAAAAAAAAAAAAAAAAGAAAAGAAAACAAATCATCTTACACACACAGGGACAGAGGGAAGGAAGAAGGGAAGGGAGGCAGGGTCTCGCCCTGCACATTTTTTCACTTCTGCTTCCAAGGGGACTATGGTCACTGAAGGGCCCCCCACCCCTTGCAAACTGGGAGGGAAGAGAAGGATAGAATGGCTCCAAAGCAGTCTGCCTGAACAACAGGGGAACCCTAACATTATATAAGCATAAAGTTAAACCAAAATGAGATACCAGTGGAAAAGAATATAAAATCTGAAAGAAAAAAAAATCTAGTCCAAAACACAATTCACAGCCATGGCCAAGCAAACATAAGAAACTAACACCCAAACCACTTCATAAATTAACCTGTAGTAAAATCTGAATAACTCAAAGTATAAGCAAATACAGAGGTATATGATTTCAGCCCCAGAAGACAGAAAATAAATATATACAATATTCCCTTACTTTGGTTTTTAGTCTTAGCTCCTTATCAGTAGCCCTGCAGATTGTCTGACAATATAAAAGCAAGTAGCTATGAATTGTAGCCATAAAAAAGACTGTTGGTGAGCTATATACTCTAGGAGACACAAATTGATGCTTTTTTTAATGCCCTAAAACAAAAACTCACAGGTGAGAAATAAACTCAAAATACCCTTCATTGGTCCAGTCATTCATTCAACAACTATTTACTGAGTATATCTTACATGCCAGGCATATTGCTAGGTATTGTATGCTCAGTAAGGATAGATTTGATTTTATTCTTTTCCTTTCCATAAAGCACACATAAGATATTTTAATGAGAAAACAAAAGCAAATCCTAGTCTCATGTTTCTAACCAAAGATACTCAAAACTAGTTTTACCCTGCCCATCCTTTCTAACTGCAACTTTGTGACCATGTAATAAAAGCCAATTAAAGATTTTTTTTTTAAGTTTAAACCTTTAAAATATATATTAAATGATCAGGCTAGCTAAAAGGTACTCAATACATACTTTCCTTATATCAAACAAGCTAATATTTCAGTACAATGTAACTATACAGAATATACACAATACACATGTGTTCACAAAAACTCAGTCATTGTGCAGAATTTAGAATGGGTAGAAAAGGTATCATCCCATAAGCCTGTTGAATAACGTGATCTCAAACATAAAAGAGACTATTACTGGAATCTTATTATTGGAGTGGTAGTTTATCAAAGCATATGAAGGACTAAATCATACTAAAAGTTCAAGACTATAAGTGAAAATTAATTGCTGCTCTTCAAAGGAAAAGGAAAAAAGGTGAGCATGAAAAAAATGTGACTAACAAAAATAGAAACATAAATGTAATTCACTCATTTCACTTGAAGAGATAATGAAGAATATGTTAAGCAGCAATATATGACTCTTATAGCAAAGAATCTTCCACCAAGTGTTTCAACTCATTACAATGACAGAGTAATTGATAAAACTGGAAAAGTCTGTCCTGCCTTTATTAAAGCCTTTGTAACTTATTTTCTAGAATTTAAAACGTTAACAAAATGATTTTAAACTGTTGCCCTTATGAATTCTATTACATTATTTTAGAAACAGTATTTTTAACATATTGATCTTTTAAAATCCTGACCATACTCTCATAATGGAAACTGGGGGCTGGGCACGGACTAGCACTCTGGGAGGCCGAGGTGGGAGGATTGCTTGAAGTCAGGAGATTCAGACCAGCCTAAACAATGGCGAGACCCCATCTCTACAAAAAATAGGAAAAAATTAGCCAGGCATGGTGGTGTATGCCTATACTCTCAGCTACTCAGGAGGCTGAGGCAGGAGCATCACTTGAACCCAGGAGTTTGAGGTTGCTATGAGCTATTATGACATGGCTGCACGCTAGCCTGGGTGACAGAGTGAGACCCTGTCGAAAAAAAAAAGAAAGAAAGAAAGAAAAGAAAGAAAGAAATTAACTTGGTATCCTTTATGTAAATAAGTCTTAGACACAGGATTGATAAGAGTAGCTATCCCTCCTACTCCTAACAGTCCATACAGATAGCAACACATTCTTAGAATAAAAAATGCTAAAGGATTTTTGTCAAACAAAAGATTATAAACATTTCAAAAGTTACTAAAACACATATCTTTCCAATGTACAAATAGGCAACTTGTTGTGCTCCAATTGCATACCTCATATTCAGCTGTATTGACTGTTAAGGAAGGAACCAGAGAGAACAGTTCACTCAGGGTCTTCAAAATGAGAGGTCTTGTGTCACAACTCAGCTTTGGGGAGAGAGCATTCCAAGTGGAGCGAATGCAAACAACCTGTGAAGCAAATTTAAAAAGTTAACACCTACCAAAACCCCAACTCATATAAAACCATGAATTAAGAGTACTATTTTTAATGATAAGGAAAGAACGAAAAAACAAGAACATTCCTAGAAATTGAGATATGATAATACCTCTCCAAAGAAATTATAAACTGTTGAAGATCCAGCCTGTCTCACACAATTGCTGTTTTACTATTTTGTTTTGGTTAACCAAGTAAATAACTCACTCTCGTTCTCACAAACACTTGTATGCACACAAACTCCAGATTAGCAATATACATTGCTGAAGAAGCATTCCCTGATCCAAAGAATGGCAAGATAATACTAGTATGTTTATAAATCCATGGTTCTTATAGTTTTTCAGCCCTGCTCAAACTCCATTACCACTTAGAAAATCAGTTATATTAATATATAAAAATCAAGCATTCTCAAATCACCTTATAAGCTTTTAAAGAAGAATAACTGTATTATATAAAATAATTTAAGACATTTTAAAAGTCATCCAGATTTTTTAAGAGGCTATTAAATAAATCTAAAGCCCAGAAAAAATGTTATGTCATTTTTAACTTGACTCAATTTCCTTAAATCAAGTGTTCTCTATTCATCTCAATATTTGATTTTATGGATATTCAAATGTCTTAAGTTTAATTCCAACTGCAGAAAATGATTCTTTTCACTGATAGATATTTTATTAAAATTTTAAAACTCAGATAGGTAGGAAGAGTGCCAACACAGATCAACTGGAGTTTAAGAGGGATTAATCTTTCTAAAATACTCCAATCTCTTCTCTTAATCTGCAATTAATACACACAATTTATCTCTATCTACAAACAAATTTTTTAGAAATCTCTGACTTTATTACATGAGATAGTAAGTTAAAAGATGTCAAAGAAAAATGGGTAATATATGCTTAAGGACACAGTTTAGGGAGAGACTCAAAGGAAAAGACAGCAGAAAAAGTATCTGTCAGTAGACTTGGATTCAGTGTTTTTGCTCTTATTTTCTACTTTCAATGAAACAGAAGAAAAATAAATGGTCTTTGATTTGGGTTCAACTAATATTTACTAAGGGGGAAGTACTATATGTCAGGCATGACAGTAAGCACGTTTATACAAAGAAGTAACTCTAATATTAAAAATCATCAGTGTTTGAAGTAAAAATTCTTTAAAAGCTACTAATTCAGCACCAAGTACATACCCAGAATGATACACCATACTAGAAGAAACAATAAAATATAAAATATAACCTAATCCGTCAAAGAATTTACCACTTTATTGGAAAGGAAAAGAAACGTATGTCATTCTCTATTGCTGGAAACAAAAAGGTACATGATATGATTTTGAACTATTTTCAATAGAAAATCGTTTCAAGAGAAATCCATAAAAAATAGCTTCAAGAGGAATCCAAATGTAAAGATGCAGTATTAAGAGAGGTCAATGGGTGGGAGTCACCAGGGAGGGTATCAAGATGTAAGTCTTGAGAAGAGATTTGAAGAGGGAACGCACAGAATCACGCAGACATGCCACAAGGAAACAGAAAGCATAATCGAACATCAAAAAAAGATGTTATAAGGCACAAAAAGCATGAGTACTGCTGGGAAAAGGCTGGTGGATCATAGAGTACCTAGAATACCAAAGCAGTCTGGACCAGAACCAAAAAGAAAGGGCAGCCTAGAGATTTCTGAGTTGAGAAACACAAAAAACTAAAAAGCTACTCTTAAAAGATTTATTTGATAATCTGATAGCCAAAGTCAAAGCAGTCATCGCATCTCTCTAATTCCTATTTTCACTAGTCCCTAACACATAAACAGTCTCCAATGTTTTCCCATAACATTACACTCAGTAAACTCTCTAATTGCTCATGCTTTCTCACTTCAAATGTCTACCCAATTCCAACCTGTTTTTTCAAGATCTAGTTTAAATCCCACTTCCTCAATTAAGTTTTCTTTTAAAACACAAGACCTCATTTTATCCCTTTCTTGTCTCCAACCTGTAACACTTAAAACTCAGTGACACCCGACTTAGCATTTAATTATATACTGTCTGGTACTGTTCACTATTTTCATGTATGGGAATTATCTCCTCAACTAGAAATTAAGTTCTTAAAAGACAATGACAGTGGTCTTAAGATTCTTGTTCCCCACTCACCTAGCATGGTAATGAGACTATAATAGATTATCAGTACTTATCAAGTAAATGATGGCATTGAACACGAAGAATAGAAAATGTGAGATAAAGAATAAAAGAATTAAAAGAACATGAGGAATGAATTGAAAAGTGAGATGTTTGGAGCCTGGTGGAATAATAGTAACATAAAAAGCAGGAAGGAAGCTGGAAGGAGGAGCACATTTGCAGGAGACAGGGGTAGAGAATGGATGAGTTCAGTTTGAGATATTTTTAACTTGAGTTGATGGAAAGATATCAGACACGAGTATACCACAGGCAAGAGAAAAGAACACAATTCAAATGGGAGGTTGGTTAACAACTCCTTTGTCATTTGGATATTTCTATACTTTGAGATACCATAAAGAGGTATGCCTCACACTGCCACAAACATTCCAATGCACTTTGTGAGTCAACAAAAAAGATTTCTGGCCACCAATTACAGAAGTACAAGGGGGGCCCTGCTCTTTCTAGGAGTGGGCAATGAGGATACATTCTCCAAGTATTTAAAAATATTTGTTTATTTGGTGTAGTTGTCTTTTATTGAACATGTAGAGAGAGAAGGGGAGGTTATTGACTCTCCTATTGGGATTAGGATAAGTGAAAAGGAAGGCATGAGGCCAATTTCTGCATGGAATTCCACTGCGAAAGGCTTTTATCCAGTTGAGGAAGGTTTGGGCTTATTAGTATTTGCTTCTGCATGGAATTCCACTGCGAAAGGCTTTTATCCAGTTGAGGAAGGTTTGGGCTTATTAGTATTTGCTCCAACGAATCTGCAAGTTTTCTCCTTTGTGGACAACATAATTACCAGGTCCTCAGCTCAGTGGTTTGCCTCCACTCAGAAGTTCCCAGTAGGTTCTGTCATTACTGCTGGCCTTTAGGCCCTGAACAGAGGTGATGTAGGGGACCCAGTCACTCTCCAACATGGTGAAACCAAATATAGTCTTGTTCTGTTTCTGAGCTTGCTCCATTATATCCAGGAAGACAGAATCATTTTGCACGGTGACATTGGTGTAATATGTTTCACTGATTCTGAGAGTAATTGACCAAGATATACGAGGATGACTTATGAGATGCCACAGTTATAGGCAGAGGAATGGAAATGTTGAAGTTACCTGAACGAAGGACACAAGAGTTAACATCCAAGTAGGTCTTTCCCATCACAGCAGGTAAGATCTGGGCTGAGGCAACTGGAATACTGAATGTTCTTGAGAAATTTCCTTGAGCACTGTGTTCAGAGTTTCTTGGCAATTCCATTCACTTTCTTGGTAATACTCTGATGAAACATAAAGGGCCTGCATAGCGTTTCCTGTACTGAATGCATTTCCAAGGAGACCATTGTCTTTTCTCTTAAGAATCTTCTTTACCAGTGACTTTGTATGATTACTGATCCTCTCTAAATCCTTTCCACCTGCTTTGATGTGCCCATTTGTTAGATTCCTTTTCATGCAGGTCAGAGCCAGGACACCCATTGCACCAGTACCTACTGAGAACTGGTCACTGAAATAAAAATTTTTATTTTCAGGAAAGAAGATTTCGGCAACTTTGGTGGCTGAGTAGCTTCCATTGAACAGACACAAGGCCACCACGTCCAGGCTGAGCTGGTAGTGGCTAGTCAGTGGATTGTCATGATGTGTGTCCATAGTTTCAATTTCCGCTTGGAATTTATTTTCTAGCTGGCTGATTAGGTGATGATCATGTGTAAAGTTTTCATCATGGCTACGACATGCTCCCAAAGCCATTGTAATCAAGGCAAGCTGTCCAGAGGTTAAATTTGTCACTTTCCAATCTCCAGTGTCTTGGACTCGTTGGAGCAGACATTGCTCTAGGGTTTGGTTCTGGATCCTGACAACTCTGATGGACAACAGGACATTGGCAGCTTTGGTTAAGCTGGTATATTTTGATTTTACTATTGTGTTCAACAGAGATTTTAGGCAGAAGTAGTCTTCTTTACTTACCCCACAGATCGTGCATACTTGGCTTGAAATAAGAGAAAACAGCAAGAGCCCCACTAGGGGTAGCCAGTATGGTTGTCTCATCTCTCCAACAGTGTTCTGGAGTGTTGAGGGCTTGGTTGGCTATTTATCGGGTGATGGGCAGAAGGCAATGAGAGCCCTTCCTTTGGTTTGCCTCAGCCTTCTTCACTTAAGCAAATATATTTATTTTATTATTGTTTTTTATTTCAGCATATTATGGGGGCACAAATGTTAAGGTTACATATATTGCCCAAATATATATATATATATATTTCAGGTCTTCTTCCTAAGAAGTTTGAAAACTAATGCCTGAAATGATACTCTATCTGTGAACTATGAGAAAATATTCCAGAATCTCAGCCATGATGCATAGCCTCAAATGTAAGGTATACTTCGCAGGGAATACTTGTAAACCTAAGCTTGCCCACAGAGAAACAGGAGCAGGAAGACCTCTGGCAAAGAAGGCTGATTTCTCTGACTCTCTGACCTCTTAACCCTGGACTTTTTTTTTTTTTTTTCGAGACAGAGTCTTGCTCTGTTGCTCAGGCTAGAGTGCCGTGGTGTTAGCCTAGCTCACAGCAACCTCAAACTCCTGAGCTCAAGCAATCCTTCTGCCTCAGCCTCCCGAGTAGCTGGGACTACAAGGCATGCGCCACCATGCCCGGCTAATTTTTTCTATATATTTTTAGTTGGCCAATTAATTTCTTTCTATGTTTTGAGTAGAGACAGGGTCTCACTCTTGCTCAAGCTGGTTTCAAACTCCTGACCTTGAGCAATCCGCCTGCCTCGGCCTCCCAGATTGCTAGGATTACAGGCGTGAGCCACCGCGCATGGCCGCCCTGGACTTTTCTTAACTAGAACTTAGAGATCTGGCCCCAAGTCTCCTTGGATCCAGCCTACTACGGTAATGCTACATCAGTCTCCTGGAACCTTGCTGATCTACTGCACTAGTCTTTTGACCTGTACAATCTGTCAAACTACAGATGGTCCCCAATTTACAATGCTTCGACTTAATGATTTTTCAACTGTACGATGGTGCAAAAGTGATATGCATTCAGTACAAATTTTGAATTTTGATCCTTTCCTGAGCTAGTGATACATGGGACAGTTCTCTCTCAGGATGCAGGGCAGCAGCAGCAAGCCCCAGCTCCCAGTTATGCAATCATGAGGGTAAAAAACTAATACTCTGAAGTATACTATAACATGTTGCCAGCATTTTTTGGATACTGTGTTTTGTATTTTCACATGGCATTATGTCTACAAAACACCCATCTACATACAGTATTTGACACTTAATTATAAAATATGCTTTGTGTTAGCTCATTTTGCCCAACTATATGTTTATGTAAGTATTCGGAGCCGTGTTAAGGTAAACTAGGCTAAGCTGTCGTGTTTGTAGGTTAAGTACATTAAATGCATTTTCAATTTATGATATTTTCAGCTCATGATGGGTTTATCGGGACATAGTGCCCCATGCTAAGTCGAGGAGTATCTGTATATCAGATTAGTCTGGCCTTCACTGGGTTGTTCCGCCTTTATTGCTGATTACCCAATGGCTATTCTGTTTTCAAATGACAGACTGACTTCTGTTTATGCAATATGATGGACCATACCCCAAATGATTGAGAAAAATAGAATATCCTACTATATATGGCTGAGCTGACAAGAAAAAATAAGGGGGTGTTACCAGGTACCAAAAACAAAGAGGGAAATACTTGCATTGAGGCTACAGGTATTATATGGAATCTATCATTTTCTGTAACCTAATAGCTTCTATAAACATGCCCATACGAGAATATAAGATATGACCTTTAGTTTAAATAAGGAACTGAGACTCTCACTTAATAACCATCATCCCTGGAATTGGAACTGAAACCCCCATTTAACAACCAGCACCACTAACTGGCTGTATCCTTAGCATAATAGTTGACTAGAAACCATTGAGCTAAGAAATTAACAGAAAAAAATGGCAGTGAGTTGGGAGCACCTGGAATACTCTGCAAGAATACTTCTATTACACATACTCCAAATGATTCACACAGAAAAAATAAGCCCCTCTAAAATTGAATTCATTAAAAAAAAATCAAAACATATAATGATACAGTCCAACATGAGTGAGATTCAGAAAAACCAACAAATAGAAGATTATACGTCCATGATTTTCAGGTAATAAAACAAGTAGAAAGCAATACAGTTAGCCCTTGAACAACATGGGCTTGGACTGCCTGGATCCAATATAGACACATTTTTTTTTCCAATAAGTATATTGGAAAAATTAGTGGAGATTTTTGACAATTTGAAAAACTCAGAGATGAACCATGTAGCCTTAGAAATACTGAAAACATTAAGAAAAAGTTAAATATGTCATGAATACATAAAATATATGTAGAAACTAGTCTATTTTATCATTTATGACCATAAAATATATACAAATCTACAATAAAAAGTTAAAATTTATCAAAATCTACACCCGCAAATACTTACAGACTGGACATGGCACCATGCAAAGTCAAGAGACATGTAAACAAATGTAAAAATGCAGTATTATAATAAATCAAAACTACATAAAATTAACTGCAGTACATACAGTACTATTGTAATAATTCTATAGCCCACTCCTGTTTCTATTACAGTGAGTTCAAGTGTTATGAGTATCTACTAAAAATGTCATGTAACACTAATCACCTTCTTGAGATGAGTTTGTCTCTCCAGTAAATTGCATACTCCAGTAAAAAGTGATCTCTCACGGTTCTCACATAACATGTCATTGTGATTAAGGCAATACTGTAAACCTTGAACAACACCATTAGACCCATACAAAGTGCCTCTAGTGGTGCTGCAAGTGCCCCCCAAAAGCAGAGAAAAGACATGTTGTTACAAGAAAAAGGTTGACTTGCTTAATATGTACCATGCATTGAGGTCTGCAGCTATGGTTGCCCACCATTTCAAGATAAAATGGTCTAGCACAAGGACCATTGTAAAAAAAAGCAAAGCAGGAAGGAAGGAAGGAATGGAGGGAGAGAGAAAAATCTGTGAACCTCTTGCTGCAGCTATGCCAGCAGGCATAAAAATCTTGCACTTTTTGTGAAATACCTTCTTATACTGAAAATGCAGTTTTACGTGGGTGCAGGATTGCTGTAAGAAAGACATTATCTAGGCCGGGCATAGTGGCTCACACCTGTAATCCTAGCACTCTGGCAGGCCGAGGCAGGCGGATTGCTTGAGGTCAGGAGTTCAAAACCAGCCTGAGTGAGGACCCCCGACCCCCTCCCCCCCGTCTCTACTAAAAATAAAAAGAAATTAATTGACCAACTAAAAATATATATAGAAAAAATTAGCCGGGCATGGTGGCGCATGTCTGTAGTCCCAGCTACTTGGGAGGCTGAGGCAGGAGGATCGCTTGAGCCCAGGAGATTGAGGCTGCTATGAGCTAGGCTGACGCCACGGCACTTACTCTAGCCTGGGCAACAAAGCGAGACTCTGTCTCAAAAAAAAAAAAAAAAAAAAAAAAAAAGAAAGACATATCTATAGACTCTAATATGTTTCAAAAGAAAGCAAAGTCATTATATGACAACCTAAAGCAAAAGGAAAGGGAAAGATCTAAAGCTGGAGAAGTTAATGCCAGCAAAGGATGGTTTGATAATTTTAGAAAGAGGTTTGGTTTAAAACATGTCAAGATAACAGGAAAAAGCAGCTTCTACCAACCAAGAGGCAGCAGACGAGTTACCAACACCATTAAGACAATCATAGAGAAGAAAGAAAATCTCCCTGAACAGGTTTTCAGTGCAGACAAAGGTGCCCTATTCTTGGGAATAAAATGCCACAAAGGACATTTATTAGTAAGGAAGAGAAGCACCAGGATTTACGGCACAAAGAAACAGGCTAACTCTCCTGTTTTGTGCAAATGTAGTCTGGTTTATGATTAGGACTGCTCTTATCTATAAAGCTGCTAACCCACAAGCCTTGAAGGGAAAAGATAAACACCAGCTGCCAGTGTTTTGGTTATACAAGATGACAACCTGGATGAGAACCCTTTTTCTGGATGGGTTCCATCGATACTTTGTCCTTGGAAGTCAGGAAGTTCCTTGCAGATAAAGGACAACCTTTTGAAACTCTTTTTATATTGGACAATGTCCCCGGGCACCCAGAATCCATGAGTTCAACACCAAAGGTGCTGATGTGGTCTGCTTGTCCCCAAACAGAACATCTCTAATTCAGCCTATGGATCAGTGGGTCATAAAGACCTTCAAGGTTCATTACACATGGTACTTTATGGAAAGAATTGTCAACATTACTGAAGAGAATCCTGATAGAGAAAACATCATAAAAGTCTAGAATGATTACACCATTGAAGATGTCATCTTTGTTACAGAAAAAGTCATGAAGGCCATCAAGCCCAAACAATAAACTGCTGGAGAAAACTATGTCCAGATGTTGTTCATGACTTCACAGGATTTATGACAGATCTAATCAAAGATATCATGAAAGAGATTGTGTATATGGCAAAATAAGGTGGAGGGTGAAGGGTTTCAAGATATGGATCTTGGAAAAATTTAAGAACTAAGAGACATCACACCACGGGAATTAACAAAAGATGACTCGATGGAGGTAAGTGCTTTTGAGCCAGTGCCAGATGTTGAGGAAGAAGATGTAGAGGGAGCAGTGCCAGAAAAAAAAATGACATTAGACAGTCTGGCAGAAAGGTTATGATTATTCAAGACAGCTTTTGACTTATTTTACGATAAGGACCCTGCATGATACATGCACAGAAACTAAAACAGTGAGTGAAAAAAGGATTGGTACTGTCTAGAAATATTTTTTAGAAAAATGAAAAAGCAAAAAGACAGAAATTACAATGAATTTTAGTAAAGTTACACCAGCTGTGCCTGCCTTTCCAGCCTCCCCTTCTACCTTTCTCTACCTCTTTCATCTTTGTCAACCCTGAGACAGCAAGGCCAACCGTTCTTCTTTCCCCTCCTCCTCAGCCTACCCAATGTGAATATGATGAGGATGAAGACCTTAATGTTGATCCACTTCCACTTAATGAATAGTAATTATGTTTTCTCTTCCTTATGACTTTCTTAAATAACATTTTCTTTCCTCTAGCTTAGTTTATTGTAAGAATACAGTGCATAATAAATACAACATACAAAATACATGTTAACTTGATATTATTGGTAAGTCTTCCAGTCAACAGTGGGATATCAGTAGTTAAGTTTTGGGGGAATAAAAAGGTATCCACAGATTTTTGACTGCACAGGGTGGGGGGAGTTGGCACCCTAACTCCCATGTTATTCAACTGTACAAAAATAATTAAAAGAATTAAAGATGTAAGAAAAGGTCATTAATTCCCTGCAAAAGAATATAGCATGATGTAAAAGAGGCAAATTTGAAAAAGAACCAAATAGAATCTCTAGAAATAAAAGATATAGTCATAAAAATTATTAACAAATTTGACAGGAAGTTACCCTAAATAGAGCACAGGGAGATGAGTTACAAAATGTAAAACAGAAGTTCAAAGTCATGTAGCACTGAATGAAATAATCTTTCTTATGTTTACCAAGCATTCCAAAAGCAGTTTAATTTTCACATGGCCCTTGCAGAAGTGGTTTATTCCAGGGTTGGGATAGGGAAAATATAAGTATGGAGCACCTTATTGTGCCAAAAATAAAGAAGTGTTCAAAAAACGATGTGGGCTTGTTGAAAGAGCATTAGGAGCCAATTGTAAAGAGCTCCCATTTGCTAAAGCTTGAATAGTCTGAACAACAAAAGTAATAGTAATTAGGATATAATTCATAGCATAAAATAAATATCCATGAGTCTACATTGATATAAATAATTGAATAAATAAATGAGGAAGAAGCAGCAGCTCTTCCTTACAGTAGAATTACAATTAATAAATGTAGAAGCAATGAGAAAATCACCATTAGGCAACATCACAGGAAAAATTGTTGTAGGCAAGATCTGTTGATGGACACTAAAATTAGTAGACAAAAGTTGGAGGACAACAACTATATAGTCTCAAAGTATGTCCCCAGGACATTTATTAATTTCAAAAGAAAATACAGTATCCTCCCAGTAGAGAAACCTAGTATATATACATCACTTTAACCAGGTGATTTAGGTTAACATCACCAGTAATAAAGCATATCAACATCATATACTCCCTGACACACTGAAACGGGCACATTACTTTTATAGCATTCTTGCCAAAAATGTATAACCTCAATCTAATCATGAGAAAACACCATATACACCCAAATTGAGAAACATTTTATAAAATAACTGAAGAAGACTCTTCAAAAGTATCAAGTTCATGAAAGCCAAGAATATGAGGAATGGACAGAACGGAAGAGAGTTAGGAAACATGACAACTAAATGCAACGTGGGATCCTGGATTGGATTCTGGAACAGAAAGAAAATATTAGTGGAAAAAAGTGGTAAAATCTGAATAAAGTCTGTGGTTTAATTAATAATAGCACTGCACCCAGGTTAATGTCTTGATTTTGATAACTGCATTATAGTATGTAAACAAGATGTTAACATTAGAGGAAGCAGGGCAAAAAATATGAAAGAACTCTTATATCTTTAATAACAGTTTTGAGATATAATTCACATACAATTTTCCATGTAAAATGTACAATTCAATGATCTTTAAGTATACTCACAAAGTTATACAAACATCATAATCAATTTTAGACAACTTTCATTGCCCCCTAAAAAAAAATTCCATAATCATTAGTCACTCCCCATTTCCCCCCAACCTACCCAAACCTAGGCAACCACAAATCTACTTTCTGTCTAATTTGCCTATTCTGGACTTTTCCTATAATTGGTATGATACAATATGTGGTCTTTTGTGATTGGCTTCTATTGCTTAGCATAGTTTTCAAGGTTCATCCATGATGTAGCATGTATTAGTACTTAATCTTTTTTATTGCCAAATAATATTCTATTCTACATATACACATTTCTGTGTTGTTTTTGCAATTTTCCTGTAAGTTTAAAGTTATTTCCAAATAAATGGCTTTTAAAAGGAATAGGAAAAAAACACCACTTATAGAAATAAAGGCAATTTCTGGAATCAATAAAAGACATTAATTCTCTAATATAAGTCCTAAGATAAATAAGTTTACATCCAGATACGTTATAATATTTTGTTAAACACAAAAGACAAAGAGACAAACAAAGCTAAAAGGGAGAAAATATAGACTGCCTGCAAAGGAACAATGTGCCATAATAGACTACTCAAAATTAACAGGACCAAAACACCATGCAGTAAAATCTTAAAAGGGCTGAGGAAACTGCTGGCCTACAATACTAAATCCACCATTCAATAGTAAGGCAAAACAAGTAAACAATCGATCAATTGATTGCCTAGGGATAATACCTAGAAATCATGCACATATAGCATATGAATATTTATATACAAATGACTGATGTCTTGCTTAGTTGTCTATGAAATTTTGGAAAATTCATCCCTAAGGGTTTATAATACTATGCATATTTTGTTGCTGGGGGAGAATGATACTTTTCTCATGGTATTCTTCCACAAGAATCTTAGCAACAGTGAACAGTACACATGAAGGAGACCCTATGCCGTGCAGTACACTGGATAGAACACATGACTGGAGTCAGAAACCCCAGGCTCTTCCATTTGGTAGCTATGTGACTATGGCAAAGTCATCAATCTCCCTCAGTCTGTTTCCCCAACTGCAAAATGGAAATCTACTAGTAACACCTGCTCTATGTATAGCACAAGGTTAACAGTCAAGGCCTTATGGAGACAATTGCATGCAAACGTGCTTTACACATTGAAAAAGGTGGTTATTGCTGTTATAACCAACGGAAAAAATAATGAATCCCAGAAGAATCAGAGCCTTTCCTTCTAATTCCTGTCCTGTAAAAATGACTTTGTTCTTTTGCAGAGGAACAGATAGCTATCTCCTAATTTTACTTTGAAAAGCTATTTCTAGAAATTCCCAAGAACAGCCTACTCTTTTTGTCCTGATTCTTTACTCTAACAGAGGGAAAGCTTTATTAAAAAAAAAAAAAAAACCTTTGGCTATGAAAACTGCCTTATTTGCCCTTTTCATAATGAAAGTAAAAGAAACTGCCTTCACAATTAAAGGACTCAAGTCATCACCATGCAGTGAAACCCTCTTAAGCTAATTCAGTACACTCAATTCATAAAACAGGATGCTTCTGTTACCAAAATACAATAACGGGATAAGAGAGAGTTTGAAGAGACACAATCAATGGAGCAGAAACAATGAGAAAAATAACATTCTTTCTTAGCCTAATAATATGAGGTTAAAGGTTGTAAGTATAAAAAAATGACTAACACGGGTTTTTTAAGCAATTCCACAGCCTTTTAATGTCTGAGACTAGTTTATTATCAAGGCAGTGTGATAGGGGGAAAAAGACTAAATAGGAATAAATATTGAATTGTCTGTTTTTAAAGTCTCTTATAATCTAAAGGACAGTAATTCTAATGATTTTCTAATACAGTTGCTCAACTTTTGTCCTGTTCATGGCAAGGAATGTAAAGGCATATATCTAAATCTCAAACTATGGCTTAGTAAATAATAAATATTTGTACTTGATGTGGTAAAGCTACTCTCATATTAACAACCCCTACCATCGCTATGCCATTTCCAAAAAAGATACAGTAGATACTTTTTTAATTTGTCTGTGTTTTTGAAAAACTATTTGGCAGTTTGTAGTGCATCATTATAATTCTACTATCTGAAGAGAAGAGGCTTAGAATTGTATAAGTGACACAAGTGAAACCAGAGACATTTATTAAACAGATTGATTAAAAATTAAAATAAACACATTGATCTAGACTATCAAGCCACCCAAGGGACTCACTACTCCATGGCCAGGGATGATAGGTTTCTTTTTCATTCCCCCAAGTGAGAAGTTACAGGTCCCTAAGATACCTCCCCTACAGGGAACAATATCTTCCAATGCAAACTTCATTGATTTCTCTGCAGGAACAGAAAAAATGACATAGGAGTTCCCTACAGAGGCATTCACTTTTCAGCTTTGCTAGATTCTGTCTGAATTAATTATCTATTTCTTGGTGGACATTCTTCTGGTATGAAACAGCCAATTCACAGTAAGAATGTGTCAAAAATATCCTCTGACAAAAAAATGATTGGTGCTTTATTCCCCCAAAATATACAGAGGGAATTTAAAAATAAATAAGTAAATAAAAGGGCAGCTCCTTTCCCTTTTCTGATAAATGGATGTTAGACTCCAAGGTAACAAGAAAAAAATAACAGAAATTGAATTCAATCAACATAGTTTAAGATTAAAAAAAAACTGCAGGAAAGTTGCTCAGCCAATACAAAATTATTAAATCAAAGCAAAGCAAACTGAGTATTTATCAGCAACAAGAATAAAATAGCATCCACCTAAATTTAAAAGGAGCTAAAGAGACTATTATAAGTATACTATAGAAAGAGGCTGAGAAATAGTTTACTGTCATTTTATATTGAAAAATCAACATGCTATGTATCAAAAATAAACTGATAAATTAAAGCAGTCACTTCAGAGACTCTAAGAACATTTTTGAGAGCAATTTTAAACTACAAAGATGAAGCTTTTAGGAACACCTATTGAGTTTAGTCCATTTTATAAAGATAAAATTCCATGAATATGTTTCTAAGTGATGTTGACAGTTACTAAAATTTAACCTGATTACATGTTCAATGAAAATCACTCTTCTATCCCCCCACCCCACACCACCCTATGTATCCACTGTGGATAGTGATAGTGAAGATTAGTCTTTCAAGCCCGAGTGTCTTATACAACTATCTACAACTCCCTAATAACAAGGAAGAAACATGCCTGTGGCCTCTTCCCATAGAAACAAATTCCTTCTTAAGAAAATCAAAATTAAACACAAACTCTACAATCTACAAGTTCAAGAGAGAGAGAAAATCGTTTTAGCAATCTTCCTTTAGGAATTCCTTTGTTCTTCAGTGCTAGAAAGCTAGTGAATCACAACAAAAACAGTTCACCAAAACATGATTTAAACAAGTATAAGCAAGGTTTTTCCACCCACACAAATGCAGCATCTAGCATAGTGCTTAGTATATAAAAGCATTCCCCTCAAAACAAATTTGTGAATAAATGATGCTAATGGGCCCACCACCAACTAAGAGAGGGCTGGGTACTTTTTCTGTCAAGGGCGAGAGTGTTAATATTTTCGACTTTGAGGGCCACAGAGTCTCCGTCACAACTACTCAAGTCTAGCACTGTAGCATGAAAGCAGCCAGAGACAATACATAAACAAATGGGCATCGCCATACTCCAATAAAACTTAATTTACAAATATAGGTAATGGGCTGGCTTTAGGCCAGTCAGCCATAGTTTCCAAACCCTCAACTAGACTATGTGATTGCTAACTAGATATAGTTTAGCAATTAGATTAGACCAATGCATCTTTAACTTTAATCTACACATCAATCTCCTGTGGGAAAAGGATCTCCTTGTATTTAATAATACAGATTCTGATTCAGTAGGTCTAGAGAAGAGTCTGAGATTCTGCATTTCTAACAAGCTCCCAAGTGACACAGAAAGCTGCTAGTTAGAAAAACCATACTTGGAGTTACAAGACATTAGACTTTATTACTGAATTTACCTTTGAACTTCAAAACAGATAGGAAATTAGAAAGGTGACAATAATAAACCCTGGATATTTTACTTGAATCATTCCAGTATCAGGAATTTTTGATATGCTGTCCCCATTTTAAAGCAGTCAAATTGACAATGAATCCCAAAGTTTTATTTTTTTATTTATTTATTTTTTTGAGACAGAGTCTTGCTTTGTTGCCCAGGCTAGAGTGAGTGCCATGGCGACAGCCTAGCTCACAGCAACCTCAAACTCCTGGTCTCAAGTAATCCTGCTGTCGCAGCCTCCCAAGTAGGTGGGACTATAGGCATGCGCCACCATGCCCGGCTAATTTTTCCTATATATATTAGTTGGCCAATTAATTTCTTTCTATTTATAGTAGAGACGGGGTTTCACTCTTGCTCAGGCTGGTTTTGAACTCCTGACCTCGAGCAATCCGCCCACCTCGGCCTCCCAGAGTGCTAGAATTATAGGCGTGAGCCACCGCGCCCGGTCAATCCCAAAGTTCTAACCTTCCATGCTGTTCTTCCACTTAAAGCAGGCATAAAAATAATGTCAGAGCATTCATCCTGACATTTGGTTTTGGAAACAGAGACTTCATGTTTCCTAATCCTTTTCTTTAAAGCTAAAGAGACTAGATTTTTAAAAATATGTAAACACAACTAAATAATAATGCCAAAAAACCCCCCAAAAACCCAAAAAACTCTTCCATGGATTTTGACATTATTTTTAGGTGGTAACTTCCGAAATTCATAAAGACTAAATATTTAATAGAAAACTTTCCACTGGAGTCAGACTAAACAAACCCTGAGAAGTAAAACTACTTAAGGATATCTGATACTTTCACAGGACTCAGAATTATCTATTTTTTTTTTCTTTAAGTTCATGACATGTAAACTGAGCAACTGCTATGTACCAGGTACTAAGCTGGGCCCATGGAGGAAAAAACAACAACAAAGAAAGGAGTGCTAAAATGCATCTTTTACCTTCAGGAAACTCACCATCAGGTAGTAGAGACTGATACATAAGCATGCATTACAAAATCTGTGTTAAGAGAAATACCAGAAGTTGGGGAAAATTACCTGGGTAAGGAAGAGAGCAGGGCTCAGAAAGGAGTTCCTGGAGGAGATAATATTGAAGAGCAATTATGTACCAGATACTCTGTTATGACTTTTTAATAATGTCCTATTATACTAATTTAATTATATCAATTTATCTTATATAATGAAAGAAAGTTATGTTTAAGGCATAATTTAAGGCAAGAGTCTTTGAATAACTTTTTCTTCACTCAATTCCTAAAAGAGTTCTGAAAAATTATGTAAGTTGGCATCTAAAATCATAAGTTTAAAGGTTGTAACAGACATTTTCTAACATGGTAAATATTGCCATTTTATAATAAAACAAAGCCAGTACAACATTCAATTGAGCTTATAAAATTGAATAAAATACCATAGCAATTGTATGTCTACCATCCATTTTATAAAATATGTGAAAAATGTCTTAACTGTCAAAAATTTTATATAATCCTTTTTCCTCTCAAAATTATATTTCTATTCCAGTTCCTCCTCAGAATTTTATTCTAATATATTTCATGATTGAAAGTCTGCTATTGGTCACCTCTCTTATGCCTCTATAATAAAGATACATATATTAAAATTATTTTTATTTCTTATGACCATTTAAGACTATAAGAGTTTCTTAAAATCTGAGTTGTATCATTGGTATGTTTATTACTAATGTATGATTAATTAAAACATAAATATTACAAATATTGGTAAGTAATCATTAAACATAAAAAAGAACAGAAATGGCATGGTTCAAGTAGAAGAGAGAGATGGTGACTTGACTAAAATATGCTTCCCCAAAATCAATATTTTGAATTGTCTTTTGTTTCATGCCCTAGAGTTTTTACACTTTAAAGCAACGAACCCAGCAAGATTTATAAGATATGGCTTTCTTTTGGAGAGTAGAAAAGAGGTAATTATGAAAAAAGAGTTAGGAAAGGAGAAACAGTATAACCTCAGGCAGATAAATGTTAGTGAAGAAAAGACAGTGAAGTTGAAGACCTGGAAATGGATTTACTTAAAATGAACATGACTGTCCCTTAGAAAGTCTTCACATTCTCCATGTACTCCAGTTTGTAGACCATGGCTTTAAAGAATTGTTTGCTGCAAATTACAGATGCTAACTCTTTGGACCCAAGTCTCTTAAGAGCACAACAAATCCAAAGCCCTCCTAAGCAAACACTAAAGAGTTCAAAATTAAAATTGTATGTAAAAACTCCACAAGTGTGAGTAAGCTATTGATGTTGGTTAAATTATTCTCAGAAGTCTATATTGCAATTGATTAACTATATTAGAATATCCCAGAAAAGTATCTCTACTATAGCAATGGTTGAAAAACAAAAATGTTTCAAGAAAGCACACTGCAACTGCTTGGAGAGAGGAGAGGATAGATTGTTAATTTCCAAAAGAGTCCATCTCCTGTGGGAAAAAACATTAAAAAGATGAGGAAACAAAGAGCACCAAGAAGAAAAGTTACCAAAGTAGAAGAATCAAGTAGAGGGCCCGAAAGTTCAGGAGAAGAATAAGATTATATAAGGAAAGCTTTTCATGACTGTTTTCACTCAAGAAAAGTGAAGGAAGTATGAGAAAAGTCTATTGGTTTTGCCATTAATAAAATCTTTTTATTTTTCCAAATTAAAAATAAACCACTGTTTAAACTGCTTATTATAAAATTAAGAGTATAAGAAGATAATGCTTGTTTTTCCTCAACTGTTTTGCAAATCTCATCATTGTCAATTTGCATTAGAAATGCAAATCTGCTAAATAATAAAGCCCCTTGCAAAGATTAAGATACAAAAATATTTATCATGTTGTGATTTACAAAAAAACTCATAATAAGAGAAAGCAACTTAAGTATCCCACAACAGAAAATTCATTCAGTAAGCCACGTGTTCATTCAATTAGATGTCAGAAGTGGATTTGCAACATGACATGGTGCACTCATAAACTTCTGGCTGAAAAAATAGATTGTGCATATAAAAACAGGATGTACATAGTATGATCTCTTTTTCATTACATATACACAGTGGTTATCTCTGTAGTTTATAGTTGACTTTTAATCTTCTTTTCTTCTTCCTACAGGGTCTCAGAAAACAATACCCCAAAATGAAAGCCTGAGAAGCACCTCTCTCTGATCTTCGCCCACCCTCCTGTCTCTGGCCCTTCATTCTCCCCAGAGGCTAGCCATAGAAATTAAAATCCCTCTTCCCTAAGGTAGGTCATACAAATCAGAACCCCTTTTCCCCAAGGCCACCCATAAAACCTAAAAAATATTACTCTTAACTTTTCCCCCACCGCTATTTCTGAATAAAAACTGGCCATAAAGAAATTATCTGACCTACCTTGTTGATTGTAAATCATAAGACCCCATTCCAGAGAGGGTCCTGCCCCTTACCCAGCAGGAAGTAATGCTGCACAGACAGGCCAAAAGAATCTAACCAGAAAGGCCTTGCTGAGTTTCCCTACTCAGTCTGTTAGCATTAGATCACAATCTTTTTCTCTGCTCTATTTCTACATGGCTATCTGTATTTTGTTGAACTTAAGCATAAAAATGGACAGCTTCCCTGTATCTCTGGGTCTTCATTCTGAAGGGTCCCATGTCATGTAAAACCATGATCAAATAAATTTGTATGCCTTTTCTCCTATTAATCTGCCTTTTTGTCAGTGATTTTTAGTGAACCTTTCAGTGGGTAAAGAGGAACTTTTCCCTTGGCCCCCAAACTGCACAGTTTCTGACTTTCCCACCATATAGATAGAATACTTGAGTCCTACTTTAAAAAAATAGATAGACTCATTTTATGAATTTAATCCTTAATCATTGTTCTAAATTAAAATTAATTTGATTTGGCTCACTTCCCTATAATTTACATAAAGCTTATTTTCATGTGACATCTGAAATTATATTTTAAAAATGACATTTAGCGAATTGATCAATCTTTCATAAGAGCTGACATTTATGTTTTTTCTATCCACTCACTTAAGTTTTGTTTTACAGAGAACTTAGACATTTACTACAGCTGTTCTTATTTTATAAAACAGAGCCAAACCTCTTCTACCATACATGGGAAACCTAATATGATTCTAAGGATATTTTATACACTCTTATTGCCAGGCATGATTATTACCCTTCCTTTCCCCAAAGCATAAGCCAGGGATTAATTATTCTTGTTTTAACAACTAAATGTATAGGTGGTAGTAATTACACAATCCATAAACACACACCAGGAGAATAATACTGCACAAAGCTTAAAAAAAAATCTGAGCAGGTAGACTGAAGAGCTCCATGCAGGGTCTCAAATAAAATAATAGACACTAGCATTATAATAATTTAGATTAACACACTATAACATGGATGAACCTTGAAAGAAAAACCTATGTGAAAGGAGCCAGCCACAAAACATCACACATTATATGATCCCATTTATGTAAAATATCACAAACAGGCAAATTTGTAGAGACAAAAAGTAGATTATTGACTGTGTAGGGCTGGGGCAGGGGGCAGATGAAAGCATTGGGGATGATAGCTAAGGAGTGCAGAGTTTCTTTTTTTGGGGGGGAGATGACAAAAATGTCCCAAATTTGACTGTGGTGATCAATGAATATAATAAAAACCATTGAACTGTACACTTTAAACATGTGAATTATATTATATATAAATTTTAACTCGAAGCTCTTTACCAAAAAAGTTTAGATTTAGTATAGTCCTACTTGACACCAAGGGAACAGATGTTTTGGCATCAGAGAAATCAAGAACCTTGCAAGTGCCACTAAGTAGCTGTGAGACCTTCTGTTTCCTCATCTGCAAAATGAAAGGTAATATTAATATCAATCTTACAAGGTTACTGTGAAGATTCTTGTAAAAAGGCTTAGCATAGTACTTGGCAATCGGTAAGCGTTGAAATGTTTGCTCTTGGCATCAGTATTAAGATTACATTCTGTTTTTAATTCTTTAACTTAGGTAATTTTCCAAAGACGAACCAGACATTGGTCTACCACCCATTTTCAGCACTAGGCTGGTTGTATGTCATCAAAATTCAACTTCCATGGCCATCACTCAACTTCCTACATTAATCAACACCTTTTCTAGAATCGGCTGAGCTTTGATAACCTAGGGTATTCATCTGGCATCTGATTCATCTAATAGTGCCAGCTGTACTTGCCTTAAAATTCCAACAATATTGTTTGGAGAAGGCTCCCAGGCCAAGTGAAAGAAGTGAAGGGATTTTAAAAGCTCTCATTTCTCCTTCACTCTCTTTAATCCTCACTCTTACACAGTACACTTCTGGGTACTAAAACAGTCTGGGGCTGAAGCTAACAAAGTCCAGCAAAAGAGAAAGAAGAGCACCAGGGAGCTGGCTGCTTCCATCTAGTTTGGCTCTGGGTTTAAGAAAGAGAAATAAAGGAAGTTTACTAGAAGTAATTGGAAGTTTCCTTTGACTCTGTGCAGCCTAACCTGCAGGAAAGGAAAGAGGCAAAATTGGGCAGAGAAACTTCACATAGGAATAAGGAGTATGCATTTCTCTGCAGTGACTTCTGGGTTTCAAACCTCAGAATCCTGAGAACAGCAACAGGTGAACAGACAGGGCACACGTGGCTGAGGGATAGCACGCCAATAGGATGACTGACAGACACGTTCTAGCCTGGAATCCCTGCAGGATGCCCAGAAGTGTTTACTTGAGTGTGTAAGGGGTCTGAGGCCTCCTTATCATAATTCCCTATCCCCAAACTATAAAAAAGTAAATGTAAATTTCTATTGCAAAAAGTAATAACGAAAGTGTAATTTCCTTGTATTTCTCACTTATTTCAATGCTTAATATAGTTTATCCTCAGGTGACTATAACCAAATCATCAATAATGCCAACTTATGTTAGCATTTTCACAGGGCTCACATTTAGAACGTAACTGAAATACCAGGAATTCTGTTACAATGGTCAACCATGTTTTCCAAGACAAATATCAAGACATACAAAAAATTTATATCCTACATACATATGGGATATAGGAGAGTATACGGAAAGCAGTGTTCCTACAGGTAGGAGTTCAAATGGGAAAAATCTTTGTAGATGGTAATTATATACCCTTGGACCGGCAACTCCATTTCTAAAAATTTATCATAAGAAAACAATAAGAGAAAGGTGCTAAGGTTTTGCTCTGAGGATGATCATTGCAGCAGTGTACAAACTAGGGAAAAACTGGAAACAATCCTACAAATTATCAATAAGGACTGGTAAAAGGACAATACATGCAATGTACAATGACATACCATGTATCCACTAAATATATAATATATATATATTTTTTTTTGCCAGGAAAAGATACAAATAATATATTAAGAAGAAAGAAATCAGGTTATACTATAAAATGTTCAGTATAAGCTCATTTTTTACAATATCTGTATATTTAAAAATCTATATTTTTAAAATATCTATATATAAAGTATATATGAAAATATACATGTACAGAAAATGGTATGAAATTATATATGACAAATTATTATCAGAGTTATCTCTGGATAGTGACATCATGGGCAATGTTTTTTGTCTGTAATTCTGCTAATCCATATTTTCTGATTTTTGAGCAACATGTGCTATGTAATAAAAAAATTTTAAATTTGAAGAGTCTAAAAAGTAGAAATTGATTGAGACAATAAAATGTGAAATCAGAACTTCTCTGGACAATTAAAAATATCTCATAAACAAGCAGGCACTGAAGTCTCCTAATAAGTTAAACCCTCTGTTAAGGGCTAGGGTAAGAGATGATTAAAAGGGATTATGCCCCCCAAGTAGCTCACAGGAACACAGAAACAAAAATGAACATTTATGGTAAGTTATGATGCTCGAATGTAGAAAGATGCCATGAGGCAAAGAGAAGGACACAAACCTAAGGGGTAAGAAAATTTCACAAAAAAGGAACAGAATTCAGTCAATAAACTCTCCACATTAACTTCATTATCAAATTAACAACTAAAAAAATCTGCCCTTTATATTATTGTATCTCTAACATCTAATAATGCCTTATGCACAATAGGCATAAATTTTAGTTGAAGGAATAAACATTAGCAAATAAATACAAACACAAACTATATCAGTTGGCTAGTGAACATCTGGGTTGTTTCTACTGTTGGGCTATTATGAATAATACTGCTACGAATATTTGTGTACAGGTTTTTATGTGGACATTCTTTTCATTTCTCTGGTGTATATCCTTAGGAATGGGCTTTCTGGGTCATATAGTATAACTGTATGTTTAACTTCTCAAGGAACTGGGGCACCACCCAGATAATCCAGGGTAATTGCCCTGCCTTAAAAGCCTTAATCTAATCACATCTTGAAAGCCTCCTTCGCCATATAGGGTAATATTTACAGGTTCCTGAGATTAGGACCTGGATATATTTGGGGACCATTATTCAGTCTAGAATGATGAAAACATTCTAGAGTTTAATCGTGGTGATCAATGCACAACTTTGTGAATATACTATAAAACACTGAATTATACATTTTACTGTACAGTAAACTTATAATATGAAAATTATATCTTAATAAAGCTGAGTTATTTTTAAAGACACTGTTGTCAGAAAAAAGTTATTACATAGCTCAAAAAATACATAAGTAATTTGTGTATAGTTATGTTTAAGTATAACATAAAGGAATAACGGAATTGCATAAAGTCAAAGTTAACAGTGCTATAGATAAACCTTACAACTATCAGCATGGCTAATAAAGTGATGAAAATATATATGTGTATACACACACACATTAAATTCATTTAACTAATATGCATAAACTACCAGGATTGCAATATTCTAACACAGAGATGGTGCTGCAACCAGTCTTTATTGTGGGACCCCCACTCTTCCTTGGATATCTGGCTACCATAAGTGACACATGATCCTCTGATGCAAGTGCTAGTAAGGAAACCACCAATCCATATATTGAATTAGTAAAGCTTAATTTCTCTCTCTTTCTAAGATTAAAGACATATAAGAAATATTCTAATATTTTCTCCCCATACCCCATGGGCAGGCTTACACACAAACCACTTTAGAGACTGCTGCCCTTGACAATGGTCCCAAACTTCACTACACATCAAAGTCGTTGGGGAACTCATTAAAAAACAGAACATCAAGGCTTCATCTCTAGAGATTCTAATTTAAGTAGCCTAAAATATCCACAAACTTTTGAAGACCCTACTCTACACACTGGAAGTCACTGCCATTCATTTTTCTATTAAGTTCATAACATGGACAGAGTAGCTGAGCCAAACAAGTAAAATAGAAGGAAATACACTCTGATTGAAGTTACAAGGGTAACATAAATGAAACAGGGTCAATGACATCATTTTGTTTGACCTGCAATTCTACCATTTCAGATCAAAGTCATATGACCTTGTCAATTGTTTAAGCAAGTAAATTGCTCAAATAACAATTTACATAAGTAGAGGCAGTGTGCCATGGCTCTGAAGCAAACAGAATGGGCCCCCAGAGAATATCTTACTCATTACTGCTGAATTTAGAATGTAAGGCATAATACATTCCACCATGCTATTGTGAGAAGAAATAAGCCCAGCTTTTAATAAAGCTTGAAAAAAACAGAAAACAAGGCTTATATGGTATGAAGTCATCTAAATCACAAAAGATAATGTATACTCAAAACATGAAAAAGGCTTTAGAATGACATCCAAGTAATAGTACAGTCCACGAACTCTAAGAAATCTTTTTCTGTTCAACTATAAAGTCTCTCAAACTTAAAAATAAACAACTTTTAAAAGGAAATGCATGTATTACTTTCTTTAAATACTATTTCTGGGTTTACATGCATGCTAGTGAGGCACTGGGAGAAATTATGCACCTATGAAAAGACCTAGCAAAGTCTTAACTGTTTTAATTCCAAATATCTCTTAAGCAAGTTAATTTCCATTCACTAACAACTGCAATGTATGTGATTTTATTCATCTAACCTAGATCTAGTCTAATCTGGAATCACTAGTGTTTCTAGAAATGAATCTCTTGGCGATATTTTATCTTGGCAAGGAGAAGATGAGATACTCCTTTTTTATGGACATGTTTGTTTATACAGCATGTAAATGAGTTTAAGCACCACAGATAATAACACAAATTTTTATAAACATTTAATTCTAGGTGATTTGAGAGTATATGCTGAATGAAATGTTTTTTAAAATAGACATGTTAAATTTCTTGGAAGGTACCAAAATAATGCTTTCAATCAGATCTCAAAATTCAAAACCCTTTCAAAACATTAATGTCATTTAGTCTACTGCCCTCCTTCAATGATTCCCTCTCTACACTCCATGTCCCCATTTACCCCCCAAAGAAAAACCTACCCCGGTATAAGCTTAAACCAATATATTTTTATTCACTGGAATGGTAGAATGGCACACAATTAGCATCATTTTAGTCGTGTCATTATTTCCAGCTCAGTGGCATTTATTCAGATGAGCACAATTTGCAACCACTGAGCCCAGCTCCTCTGATGTTAACTGGCATCATTAAAACCCTCCCAGTGTCCAATTCGTTTGATCTTTTAAAGAATGCCCTCAGTTTGTGACTGAGAGCCGGAAACTCACGGCTGGACATGTTCGGTCACAGACTACTCACGTTGGCTAATAATCCTCAGGAACCATGATTCTGATTTAAGGGAGAAAACTTTCATACAAAAAAAACCTTTAAAAACAAAATAAGCAAAAGAAAAAGCATTAAAGTACAGGGGACAGAGGGAGATCCTAAATGTAGTAAGTGCAGATGGTAAATTTTTCAGAGTAAAGCGTCTTAAAAGATAATAAGAAGTCTAGGAATGATAAAGAGGACTGAAGGATACAAGCAAAAATAGGACGTGATAAAATTTTAAGACCTCAATTTTAAATTTTCTTATTATGAGTTTTGATATAGCACTCAACTTTCCATGATCTCCAAATACTTTTTTGTAAAAAAATAAAACAATCAAAGAATAGTAGGAAGCTATTACAAATTCTTTTCTATTTAAAAAAAAAAAAAAAACCAAAACCTTATTTTGTTTCCCCACACTTTTCACACATGGCTTGTGTGTAATGAATGGCATTCCATTATACAAACATAACAGTTAAAATTTTACTTCAAAAATGAAAAACCACATTTAAAAATCTACTTGCAGCGTGACAAAGTAAATGTTAATAAAAGGTAAGTTCCTGCTGTCCTTTTAAAGTTAAAAATAAGGCCAAACTACAACTTTTGACTGCACAGAGTCATTGTGTAGTATATAAAAACTCAGCATGGAAAAAGACTCAACAAATGTACAAAAAGAGTTTCCATGCCTAGGAAGAACTGAAGGCATCAAAAAACATGCTCTAACTACAAATAACGTAGTGCTCAGTTCTAAAAGACCAGCAAATTCATTCTCTAATGCATAGCAAATTAAACTTAATCAACTCTTCTGCAAGGTTAGACAGGCAATTCACCTTTAAAAGTCCCCACAAACAAAACCTAAGAACAACAAAAGAGGTTCCAGAGTGTAATAAATACTGAATCCACAGTAGGCGACAGAAGCCTTACTGTACACAGCTGAGAAAACCTGCCGTCAGACAATGGATCACATTTCCATATTAAATTATATTTATCACGCTAAAAAAAAAAATGCTTAAACAAAATGCAGCATTTCTATTGGCCATTTATATAACACAGTAACTCCCTAAAACCTTCCAAACCTGCTGAGTCCCATTGAAAATAGCTGCCACCCCATGGTGCTCTGAAGGAGTCCCTAGACAAAGGGTTAGGATGATGGGAGAGGGCAGGGACAACTATCTGCCACCATGATTTCAGAAAGTAAATAAATAAAAAGGGATAGAATAGCCAAAACATAACCTTGGCACGAGGTATTTCCGGGGAAATCACTGCTGTGACAAATGGCCTGAAATGAACTCTTCCAGCGGTCAAGAATCCCCAGGAAAGGCCACCCCATCCCCTTATCTATTGCTCAATCGTACAATACTAGGCTTTGAAAATATAACACCCTCTTGGAGCTGGGCAAGATGAAAGAGCTTTTCTTCATGATCCTGCAACGCCTATTAATTTTTGCTACAACAGACTCACAGCTGATTAAGAAAACACAGGGCTAGCACAGCCTCACATTCCCATCTCAAGACTTTGAGAAAATGTTAAAAGTAAATGAGCCCTCTTTTTCAAAAGAATGTATTGTTTTTCATTTCTGCACACAACCATAAGCTGCTTCTTCTCAAACCCTGAGCAATTTGTTCAGACTGGAAGTTCTTTTTCCTCCTTGAAACACCAGTAAGCAATGTTACTTGATTCCTATGCAGTTACAGAATTCTCTTTCAGAAATACTATGACTCACTCACTGCCACTCCAAGCACAGGTTAGGAAATCAATCAATGGTTAAAGGAGCAAAACTTAAATGCTTCCCAAAATACACTCATACTTTTAGCACAATTAGTAAACCCACATGATAGAGTAGGAAAAGCACAAGAATTATAGTCAAACAAAAGGGCATCCAAATCTCCATGTTACCACTTATTTCATGCTAATTTGGATGTGTTACTTAATGATCATCACCTACATTACAAGATTATTACAAACTTTAATATGGACATAATGGACATCAAATGGCAACTATAGTAACTGGAATGAAAAAAAAGTAGCTTTTATAATTTTTTCATGGAGGTAAAATAACGTAATGCAAAAAGACCAGATCGTAATTGTACAATTTGATGAAATCTGACAAACATACACATATAATCACTACCCCAGTCAAGACAGAGATCAAGGAAATATAATGTGGGCCACATGTACACTTTTAAATTTTCTAGTAATCACTTCTAAAAAAAAGTAAAAAGATGTGAAATTATTTTGGATATATTTTATTTGATCCAATACGTTACACAATACACAATATATATATATTTTTTAAATAAGATGAAAAAGATGACACCTATTAAGACAAGGGCTGGCAATTGGCAATGAAATCATTTTGAATGGCAAATCAAAAATACCCTAGAAAAAAGCCAGAAAGAAACAACTGGCCAGCGAACCGCTACTTTCCTGGCAACGCATCTATATGACAGAATATGAACTATTATATTCTTATTTTTAATTGATATTCACATCATCTACACTTTAGTTTTGAGTAAGAATGAAGGTAATAACTAATAATGCTTCAATGGTAATGCCTTCCTAGGAGTATCTGCATTATTTGGGGAGAATAGAAGACAAGTGTACATGTCAGTGGGAATGTAAAACAGCTGCTTTGGAAAACAGTCTGGCAGTTCCTCAAATGGTTAAACAGAGTTATCGTATGACCCAGCAATTCCACTCTTAGATATTAGCCAAGAAAAATGAAACATATGCCTACACAAAAACATGTACATGAATGCTCAGTGCGCCATTATTTATAATAAACAAAAAAAATGGACACAATCCAAATGTTCATCAACTGATGAATGCATAAATAAAATTTGATATAGCCATACAATGCAATATTACTCAACCATAAAAAGAAATTTACTACTGACACATACTACAACATGAATGAACCTTGAAAACATTTTGCTAATTGAAAAGCCAATCACAAAAGGCCACATATTATATGATTCCATTTATACAAAATACCCAGGAAGGCAACTCTATAAAGACAGAAAGTAGATTAATGGTTCTCTAGGGCTGGTAGGTATGGGAGGATTGGGATGTAATGCTTAAGAGGTATAGGGTTTTGTTTTGTTTTGTTTTGTTTTTGAGATAATGGAAAGGTTCTGAAATTGATTATAGTATTTTTACAACTCTGAGTATTCTAAAAGCCATTGAATTATGCACTACAGAAGGGTGAACAGTATAATACAGGAACTATATCTCAATACCACAGTTTACATAAAGAGAGAAAGAAGAAAGAAAGGTAGAGGTGAGCCACTGAGCCTCTCCGCTCCAGTCTCAAGTCTTCTTTCCCTCTGCCACCTGAGGGTGCTGCCTGAGATCTGAATAAGTATTCTGTGACGTGTCTTATATCTCTCCTCTGAACTATTTCTGAATTTTAAATATAGTTAGTGTATTTAACACAATGCTCTTCCCTACTAGACTGTGAGCTCCTAGAAGGCTGAAAATGTCTCATAAACTTTTATAACCAGAGAGACTTGCATGGCCAGGCTCGAGTTTCCAATATTTTATTTTAAGGTTAACACTTTGTTCATTCTACCTAAGGAATCTTTGCCTCCTGTTTGCTGTTGCAGTAGACAGGGTTTGAAGGGGAAGCTGTACTCTCCTCACCATCTCTGCTTGTCAGAGAATGAATAAATGACAACTGGCAGAACACTTCTGAAAAGCCACCAACCCTTCTATTTGAACATCTTCTGGAACAAGCAACAACCTTTATGAGATTATGATGATATAAACAGGATCCCTTGTATACTTACAAATATAAACCCACCTACCTCTAGGGCAAAACAATAACAATCTCATTTTTTTTAAATGTCAAATAAAAAAAGGAAAAAAAATGTTTTTAAAGCTAGAGCATGAATTTAAATAAGAGTCCTAGATTATGAGTTTCAAAAACATCTTTTAAAACACTCATAACAATACACACATGACTTAAAAACAAAACTAATCAAGAACATATTTAATTTTTTACAACTTTTACTTAAATGTTTATAATGGATAAATTCTCACACACACACATATACCCTCTTGTATTCATCATTCTCCAAAGCCCAAAACTCAAATCTCCATAGGGCAAATTCACTGCGAGGAAAAAATATTTAGTTTAGACCTTTCCTTTAGGATAGTCTGTAATGTTTGGACAAAAAGGATTCTGGCTCACAATAACAAGTAGAATGGTCATAACAAGAAGAAATAATGCCCTGGAATCAATCATTATAGTGATGACACAATTGAACTATTTTCTCTAGTAACAAATAATATTGCCAGAAACTTGGATACAAATGGCTACATTCCATCCCTCATGCTCAGGTAAACATGGAAAGTTACTAATAAATAAAGTAAATATTTAATGAGATCATATAAATATCTTTAAAATTCCAAAATATCTAGTCTAAGAAAATAATGCAAAAGAAAGGAAAAACTTTACATATGTATTTTTTTGACAGTTATAAAGAAAAATGGGAAGCAATTTAAAAATCTAATCAATGATAAATTTGATTAATTGCAAAATTGTTCACTCAATGGAAAGTAATTAAGCCATTAAAATATGTATTATAGCAACATCAAAAATCTTTTTAGCAAAACGTAAAATAAATAGAGAAGATGAAAATTTTGTAAAGTATACATGTGTATAGAAAATACAATGAGAAGGGCTATGAAAAAATGAAAATGGTTTTGTAAGAGGCTATTGAAGGATACTTTTTTCTATTATACGAAGTAAGTGATGCTATAAAAACCTAACATCCTTGTGAGATAAAAACACTTCAACACATCTTTAAAATATAATATGCAATATATGATCAGAAAACACTAAAATTTAATATATTTTAGCTCAAAATATCTTTTCATTCATATCTTTAGTCAGAGCCTAAATAAAGTTAAATGTAAGGCATTACCTAATAGAGAAAGGAAAAAAGTCCAAATATCATGTTCACATAAAGATTTATCCAACAATAACACAATATGACATGGTCAACTGAACACAAACACAACCAACAACGACACTTAACAATAGTAAGTGAAATATATCTCAATAAAGGTGTGTTTTTTCAAAAAAACATAGTGACTAAGACATAAGCTTTGAATTCAGACAGACCTGTGTTTAAATCCTGGCTCTTCTACATTTTAGCTATGTGACCTGGGGCAATTATCCAACTTCTGTCAACCTCTCAGAAGAAAATAGTACCTATCGCATATGGGTTTTTTTTATCATAATAATTAAATGAGATAATAAATATAACGAGTAGGCATATCGTGTTAACTATATAGTAAGCACTCAGTAAATCAGCAGATGCTTACTACTACAAGTATTATTAAAACATCTCTAATAGTTTTCCAGCTGAACGCATTCTGCTAATTTCATATAAAAACAAAGAAAAGTTGTATGTGAACAAAGTAGCAAAAAAGAACATAATATGTGTGGTTCATCTTATCTTTCTATGGTTACATACGCTCTCTGTAGTGCAAGATCCAGGAATCAAGCCTATGCTTCCCCAGTATCCCTTACTTAGAAGCATCAGGACAGAATCATTTTATTTATCATGACCACAAGAAGGAAATGTACCTTAGCTAACCAGGGGAGTTAAAAACAATAAGGAAGAGAATATTCAAAGGTTCTCAATAGCCATTTCTCCAAAAAGGTAATATAAGTGGCCAAAAATAATAGGAAAAAGATGCTCAATATCATTAGTGATCATGAAAATGCAAATAAAAACCAATGAGATACCACTTCACACTCAATAGGATAGCTATAGTTTAAAAATAAAAAACACATAATATTTAATAACAAGTATAGGTGAGGATGTGGAGAAATCAGAACCTTCGTACACCGCTGGTGCCAATGTAAAATGGCACAGCCACTTTAGAAAACAGGCTGGCAGTTCCTCAAATGGTTTAACATGAAATTAGCGCATGACCTACCAATCCCACTCCTAAAAATTTACCTCCCAAAATGAAAACTTATGCCCACACAAAAACTTGTATGCAATGTTCACAACAGCATTATTCATAACAGACAAAATAGAAACAATCCAAATGTCCATCAACTATTTAAAATAAATTTTATTATTTATATCTGAGGTTTACAACATGATGTATGGGATACAAATAGACATTAAAATGGTCACTACAGTGAAGCTAATTAACATGTCTATCATATCACATAGGTACAGTTTTGTGATAAGAACAGCTAAAATCTAATTTAACAGAAATCTTTAATATAATTTTATTAACTTTGATCCTGTTTTATATTAGATCTATAAACTTATTCATCCTACATATATGCTATTTTGTATCCTTTGTCCTATCTTTCTCCATTTCCTCTTCCCTTCCCTTGCCCATGGTAATCAATGTTTTATTCTCTATTTCTATGTAGTTGAGCTCTATTTTTATTTTTAAATACCACACAGAAGTGAGATCATACAATGTTTTTCATTCTGTGTCTGGCTTATTTCATTTAGCATAATGTCCTTTAGGTTCATTCTCATTGTCCCAAATGTCAAGATCTCCTTTTTCAAGGCTAAATAGTATTGTGTGGGTATGTGTGTGCACGTATACATGCACACACACTACATTTTCTTTATCCACTTATCCTTAATGGAAAATGTCTACCAGTTGATAAGTGGATAAATAAAATGTGGTATAGCCATACAGAATATTACTCAGCCATAAAAAGAAATGAAGTACTAACCCATGCTATGACATGGATGAACGCTATAAACATGTTAAGTGAAAGACAAGCTAGTCACAAAAGATATCATACCATATGACTCTATTTATATGAAATGTCTAGAAGAGCTAAATTCATAGGGACAGAAAGTGGATTAAATGGTTGCCTAGGGCTGGGGGGAATGTGGAATATGGGAAATTGGGGGGTGACAGCTAAAGGGTATGGAGTTTGGGAAGGAGATAATGAAAATGTTCTAAAATTGATTGTGGTGATGGCTGTGTAACTCCATGAATATACATAAAAACACTGGACCATACACATTAAGTGGATGAATTGCATTGTATGTGAATTATATCTCAATAAAACTGCTTTTTAAAAAAGACAGAGAATATTGCTTCTCAGAGCCATTACTCTATATTAAGTCAAAAAGAAGTAAGAAAATCAAAACAAATGGGAATGGGGTGGAGCAAAAGTGATGAGATGAAAATGCCGGATGGAAAAGGAAAAGAAAACGCAGGAATATTAATTATTTTCCTTTGAAAATGACAAACCCTTAGGCTAAAGATAAATAAAACTACTTCTTTCAACACCCACATTTTTCAAAGGAAGGAAGCCTGAAAGTAACAAAAGAGCATTAGACTGGGAGCATCCTGGGTCTACTTCTGCAAACCATGTGACCTTTTGAAAACCAGAGCATTTGTTTCTTCACTATAAAATGAAGTCTTTGTTATAAAATGAAGTTTTACGACCCCTATATTACAAAATGTCCATATTTGCACCAAGTATCCAAGAAATATTAGCTGTAATTTTTTAAAAGTAATTTCAGCCCTAAAAACAAATTTGTGAAGTCCCAAATCAATATATCAATAGCATTAAGGAAAGGATAAATTTTTCTTTTCCAATTCCAAATTGCCAAACTACAATCTCATCTTTAAGGTCAGCCATGATTCCTAGAACTGTCTCTCTGTTTTCTTGTTTACTAAAGCAGCACCAATGAAATCCATATAGGAAACACGATCTTTACCTTGACAGAGTTGGCATTTAGATAGAATCAATCCTTTTTATCTTTCATTGGTAGCCAGGATAAATGATTAGGCAACAATAATTGTAGCTCAATCTGACCCAAGCAAGTACAGTTTTCATAATTATGACTTTGAAAACCAAAGAATTCATTGTTGACCTTAAGGTAAAAAAAAAAAAAAAAAAAAACACTACTTATTAAACAAGGGCAAAGTTGGGAAAGCCCTGCAAAATCCAATTTTGGATAGTTTCCCAACTGAGGTATTTTCATAAAGATAGGGTTACTCAATTAATTCTTTTATCCTTATTAATTTGTTTTATTTCGTTTATTTAGGTTATCTTTCTCTATGCCTGATATTTGTTAGTCAATGATTTAAAGAGTAACGAATAGACAAATCACTACTAAATGCCACTGAGAAATGGATTTGTAACTATGCTGAATATTTTCCTCCTTGAAACCTTGGCTACATCATGCTTCATACATGATGTCGATTAGAAGAGCCAGAGTAAATGGCTCACATAACACATGCTGACTTCTGTGGACAGCACACTGTCTCCCCCAAAAAAACCAAAAAAAAAGAAAGATTAGCCCAAAATTATTATAGTAAATGCGGCCTGACAAGAGCTGCTGATTTGAGTATATTTTACAATTTTAACACACATCACAGGACACAATAACATCAGCTTCACAAATAATGAACACATGTAGACAAAGCTCAGAAAGCCTTAAACAAAACAGAAGGATATATTACTACCATCAGGGCTCAAAGGGAAATAGATCATTTCTCCCTTTTTAGAAGGGAACATAAAGTTATTCATTACCAAACATTAAAAAAAGAACATTTTTATTAACAAAATTAACAGTAGCACAGTTTAAACAAATTCCAAAACTCAGGATATTTGTAATAGCTATAAAGAAAACATACAACACTTATTCACCTCTAGTAAACATCAGTAATTTACCTCCTAGACAAGAAAGACAAATGGAAAATAAGGAATAAGAACATAAGCATTCCTTATAACATCATGAAGTTAACTGATTTGTGATATTGCTTTATTATTTATTAATGCCCAAGTGGTCATAAAAGGGATTTAAGGTGGCTGGCTGCCACTGTTGGAAAGACAACTTACTGAATTCTTATTTCATTTGCAACATATCAGTTGAAGTTTCTTAAAAGTGAGTTTTGATAAAACTACTACAGGGGATTTGGATGTCATTAATGTTAAAAAAAGAAGAGGGTAAGGGGAAAAACACAATGGGAAAGAGAAATGCCTTTAATCAAGCAAAGGAAGTAGCATTGTGGTACCAAAATAAGAAATAGGTTTTATTAAATAAAATACCTGCATGGATGCCTCAATGACTCTAGAGGACAAAAGACTGTGAGAAGCTAGGCAGTACAGTATAATCGTAGGCTTAAAGTTGTCTTTGTGGGCAGTGGTTTGGATTGGGGCAATGGATTTGGGGCTAAGTATTCAAGAATCCAAAATCATCTCATTTAAGTATACAAAGTAGTAGTAGTAGCTTCAGTTGTGAAGGAATGGGATATTATTTGGAGAAGAAATCAAGTCACTCTCATATATTATGAGAGTATCAGGGGAAGATCAAAGAATTATTTAGAACCTCCTTGAAGGCACCAAATACATCCAATTTGGTACCAATTTGTCAAAAGAAAGTTCAATATTCAGAGAGCATCTATGTGGGCAGATATTATGCTAAGTCTTTTTTGTTTATAATTTCATTTTATCCTCATTTGAAGAACCACAGGATCACAGAGTTTAGTCAAAGGACACACAGCTAATAAATGCTATCAAGTACAGTTCCACAAGTGCCTAAAAACAAAGATGTTTTCTACCACATCAGGCGGCATTTTTCCTATCTTCAGTACCAACCACAGTTAATGATGATGTCTTACCAAAATGGAATGAGAAAAGTCAGTGCCAAACTCAGGGCATTTCTTAGGAGTTAATAAGCATTGATCAACTGACTACAGAGCCTTACAGTAACAGCAGAGGATGGGTGGAAAAAACAATGGATTATAGAAATAGTAAGACTAAATTACTATTGTTAAAGGAAAAAAAGTTAATTTCAGAAATGAGTTGATGTCTGGGAAAAATGATGAAAAGGAAATTCTGCAAAATGCTAACAGTGGTCACCTTTTGGAGATAAAAGTATAGAATTCTTTCTTCTCTCAAAGCTTTTATTAAAAAGTGGTTTAAAAACAAGGTTTAGAATTATTCATTATGAAAATAATATAATCCTTTAAGTGACACTTCCCAGTCCCAACTGACTGACAGAAGCAATAAAAACATTGTTTTTTATGTCCTTGGTTATGTGTGGTATTTCCCTACTGTAACAGTCTTCTGCCATTAAGTTCTAATAACCTTTCTAACTATTGCACACATATTTTGCCTTGTAAAATATTTTCTTCAAAATTATCCAGAACACTTCAAAAATGCCTACCTCAGCTTGGCAGAGTGCATGAAGACCTTGTAATACCAAGGCTGCAGGAGTAGCTTGATCCGGCTTGGTGCATTCATTCAGCACCTGGGAAATAGCTGCCAACATATCTGCACCATGCTGATACGGCCTATAAAAAATAATAGTTTAAAAACAAAAATTAAAGCCAAGGAGTAATTACCACTCCCAGGCCTTTTGCTTGAATAACAAATACCAACATTTTTCTTTACCTTTTGGCCCACTAAATGTTGACCCTCAAATACTAACACCATATGTTTTTCTTCAAAAATTTGCATCATGATCATTTCTGCTACAACTTGATGTTCCTTTTTTATGTAGAAGTATTATCCAAAAGGGAAGATACTTTTTAACATATTTCATTCACCCTCAATCACAAATCCTATGGTCTGAATTTAGAAAAACTCAAGTCTATAATAATGGTGAAAAGAACTGACATACCTTATCATCAGTAAAGATGGAGCTACTCCTGCCTGGTAGTTGCTCTGGTATCTACCCCGACTATGAAAGCAGGGATTTGAGATCAGATGATTTATGGTAGTAGTGATACTAAGGTGGTTACAACTATCACAATAATGATGACAAAAATAATAAAAATTATAAATCAATGATCTCCTATCTTATGCCAGGCAGTATACTAGATACACTCACACATCCTCAGCCCCTTCCTTTCCTCTGTAATCCACATATATCATGCTGTCCCCAAAATACCTGTAACTTCATAGTTAGGCAATTCCTTGTTACCTCTCAATGATATAATACTTTTCTCCAACAAAAGGTCAACCGATAAAACTGCACAAAGGGAAATAATTTTCCAAAACTGGAAAAATTTGACAGATCTTGAGGTAGTTACTGAAAGGAGCACTGAATAACTTATCAATATACTCTGGTCTGATATTTAGCCTCTTCTGAGCCTCAGCTTTAAGTACATCAAATAAGAATGTCAGCTAATAACATTTCGTCTCTGAGATTTTCCATACCAACACTTTGATAAAATCCAAACTCTCAGGTCTTGGGTTACATGTGTATGTATATATGTATATATGTAACCTTTTGTGTATGCATAACTTGTAGACTGAGGTCATTTTTGTGTTGTTGAAAGGCAGAAGCTTAGACAAGAGGCAGAACTGCCGAGGCTTAGTTTCTTATACATTTTGATCCAAGATTTTACCTGAAACAGGAATCATCCATGTTGTCAGCATCTGAGCCAACACATTGCACAACTTCAGGAAATACCATTCACACTTTTGCCATTGACAGAAGTGAGAACAACGCTCCCAGGAACTCTACAGTGCAGTGGCCTGATCAACATATGAAACTGCAGGATTGCAACTATTTCAAATGCATCTAATCTACTGCTCTGTAAACATTTTTACCTTACCCCATTCAAGAAAAAACTTCTGAGGAGGTAGAGCTTTGCTTGTGTCATTTCAGTCTTGTCACCTCTAGCCTATTTATTAATCCATAATCTAAAGTCAACTCCCTAATATCTTCATGTTCTCCTAAAAGCTTAGAGCACACATGAAAATTCATTATCATTTCCTTACTTGATATAATTCCTAATCATTACCTGCAAGAATCACAAATAAGGCTTTTCCTACTAAAACTACTTATAAGAATCAGACATAGGCCGGGCGCTGTGGCTCACGCCTGTAATCCTAGCTCTTGGGAGGCCGAGGCGGGCGGATTGCTCAAGGTCAGGAGTTCAAAACCAGCCTGAGCAAGAGCGAGACCCCATCTCTACTATAAATAGAAAGAAATTAATTGGCCAACTGATATATATATAAAAAAAAAAAATTAGCTGGGCATGGTGGTGCATGCCTGTAGTCCCAGCTACTCGGGAGGCTGAGGCAGAAGGATCGCTCGAGCCCAGGAGTTTGAGGTTGCTGTGAGCTAGGCTGACGCCACGGCACTCACTCTAGCCTGGGCAACAAAGCGAGACTCTGTCTCAAAAAAAAAAAAAAAAAGAATCAGACATAACATAGAAAGAATATAAGAAAGAACAGTTTATGACTACAGTAACTGCTTAGTTTTCAGGGATTAATATAGAGAAAAATAGAAAACATAACATGTATTGTAATGCAATATTAAATTATTATCCAGAAAAGGATATAATCACATAAACCTAGATATAAGACTAAACCTGAAATGAAAAGACATACTTGCATCTTAAAGTTATTGTCAAAAATTTTTAAATGCTATAATCGGAAAACTTGAGTTAAAAAATAATATAGTCTTATTCAAATATCCTATGTAATCTTTGCTTCTTGCTTGCAATTAAAAAATTAACTACAAAATAATATAGCATAATACACATTTCTGCAAGTTAAGGACATCTTACCTTTGCTTACATATATCTCTGATTGATGCTGCTTTAGCAATCAGTTTCTCCCATTGGACCTCCTTGCCCACAGAGAGAGAAGGAACATCAGACATGGCCATGAAACGCTGCAGTTCAGGATAGACACGATCCTAAAAATGCAATTTTACAAAAAAAGGTAACTTCCCAACTTGAGTTAAATAATCATTATCTCCTTTTATGCAGCATTTTCCCCTCCAAATCCTCCATTTGCATTGCAAATTTTATTTCTTCTAATCAGCGGAGAAGAATGCTGCTGTGATTACTGAGGATTTTCTTACAAACCCATGTACTTTCAATTTCATAAAACAAGAGGTGACTAAATTTCAACCTTAATTACAACGGCGCTAATCACTTATAACCATATTTCTATTACTCTCTCGAGCAAATGGAAAGATAAATTTCAGATATAACAAAATAAGATTTTCTATTCTCACAGAGTCGATCACAACTGCATTACAGATCAAAGGCAACTCAATAGATCAAAATTTCTCAACATAATCATTGATGCCACTCACTAATACCATTAAATTAAAGTACTGTCACACATAATGACATAATTATTTTTCTTCAGGGAAAGGAACATGTTTAATACTCTTACAAGTGTATTACCTGCTTTTCCCACAAAGATGTCAACAAGCGCAAAGTGACAGCTCTTAGCTGTGGGGTGGTTCCAAGCAATTGGATTACTCGTAGAATCTGTCCTACGCACACCTAGAAAATATTGAAGAAACTCTGGTTTCAAAATGTATATAACCTCAAGGTTACCAAAAGCATTTTAAAACCCCTTATTATAAAATAAAGATTGAAATGAAAGCTTACTGTGACATTACCTATCTTCTTAGAGGATAGGAGATAGCTTTGGAACGGACTACCTAGCAATCCTGGGAACAAAAGACCTCATCTTTATAGGAATAGCCAATGTGCAAACTTGGGTATTAAGTATTTCAAAATAAATAATTCTTAAATATTGTAGTAAATGCTTTTGTCTTTAGATATTACCTCCTATAAAACATAGCCCAACAGGGAAGTAGTGATCATGGCAAAATTTAGGGCTCAAAATTTCAAAATACCAAAAAGAATTCAATGTCTTTCTTTTTTCCCTCCCATGTAAACTGGTTAATGTACTAACCTTGTGAACACCAAGCACAGGTAAAGTATACAATATATCATTGTATAATATAGGTTCCAGTGGTCTTCCCAATTTGAACATCAAAACTGGAATGAGATTTGGCACCTATAATGAATTTTAAAAATATATTAATTATGTCTTGTTCCAAAAGAAAGTAATCAATAAAGTAATATTTATCTCTTTTCTTATTCAAATAAATATGAATATGAATGAATTAGAAGACTTAGGAAAAAAAGTCAGATAGTGATTAGTATTTCTTGCTAAAGGCAAACACCAATCAAAAACTGTTTTCCTTAAACAACTATGACATTAACTCTAAGCAACACAAGTAGTTAAAATATATCCTGCCTCAAAGAGGTTTTTACAGCTCTAGTGAACCACTAAAGATACATAAACAAAATATTCCTCATAGTGAAATATGTAATTAGGTTACTCCAATATGAACTCATTTAAATCTATGTACTATAAAAAGAGCAATGGACAAAAATTTCCCTCCAGGTCCCCATTTCAATTTCTATGCATAACACAATAAAATGAAAAAAAAAAGCAGTTCATTCATGGATAAGAAGACTTAATATTGTTAAGATGACAGTATTTCCCAAATTGATCTAAAATTGAACACACTGCCTATCAAAATCCAGTCTGACTTCTTTGCAAAAATTGAGAGATTTATCTTAAAACTTGTATGTAAAAGCATGCAACCCTACCTGCAAAATAATCTGAAAAAAGAAAAATAATATTTGAGGACTCAAACTCCCCAATCCAAATTTACTATAAAGCTATCATAATCGAAAACACTGTTGTACTGGCATAAGGTTAAAAATATAGATAAATAAAATAGATTTCAGAATCCAGAAATGAATGCTTACATTTATAATCAATTGATTTTCAAAGAATATGCAAAGAAAAAAACCAATGGAAAAATGAGAAATCTCTTGAAATAGTACCAGACTTCAACAACTAGATACTGGCATGCAAAAGAATGAAGTTGGACTCCCTTCTCACATCCCTGTAAAAAAGTTAACTCAAAATCGATTTTAGACCTAAATATAAGAGGAAGAGCTAAAAATATAAAATCCTTAAAGAAAATATAGAAGTAAATTTCTGTGACCAGTTAGGCAAAGTTGTCTCAGATATGATACCAAAAGCAGAAGTATCAAAACAAATACAGATTTCAAAGTAAAAATGTTTGTCTTTTAAAAGACACAATAAAGAAAGTAAAAAGACAGCTACAGACTGGGAAAAAATATTTTCAAACCATGTATCTAATAAGAGACTTGTATCTAGAATATATATTTAAAAAAAAAAAAAAACTCTTACTGCTCAATAATCAAAAGACAACCTAATTTTAAAAGGGCAAGGGATCCAAACACACATTTCTCCAAAGAAGATAAACAGATAGCCAATACCGACAGGAAAATATGCTCAACATCATTAGCCATGACGTAATACAAATGAAAACCACATGAGATACCACTTCATACACAATGAGAAAGCTATGACCAAAATGACAGACAATAACAAGTGTTGTTGAGGATGTGAAGAAATTTGAACCCTCATTCACTGCTGATGGGAAGGTAAAGTAATCCAGTTCTTTTGGAAAACAATCTGGCAGTTCCTTAAATGGTTAAACACAGAATTAACATATGATCTAGCAATGCCATTTCTAAGTATTTATGGAAAGGAAAAGAAAACATGTATCTACACAAAATCTTGTAAATGAATGCTCTCATCGTTTTTTTGTTTGTTTGCTTTTGAGACAGGGTGTCACTTTGTGATCCTGGCTGGGGTGCAGTGGCATCATCATAGCTCACTGCAACCTCAAACTCCTGGGCTCAAATGATCCTCTTGCCTCGGCCTCCCAAGTAGCTGGGACTACAGGTGTGCACCACCATGTCTGGCTAATAAATGAATGTTCATAACAGCATTATTCACAATGGTCAAAAAGTAGAAACAACTCAAATATCCATCAATTAATGAATGGATAAATAAAATGTAGTAGGCATAAAATGCAATATTGAGCCATAAAAAGAAATGAAGTATTGACACATGCTACGACATGGATGAACCTTGAAAACGTTATGCTAAGTGAAAAAAGCCAGTCACAAAAGACTGCATGTTATATGATTCCATTTATATGAATGGAGTGCCCAGAATAAGCAAATCTTTACAGACAGAAAGTAGATTAGTGGTTGCCTAGGACTTGGGGCGGGGGAAAGCCAAGAGGGTGAAACAAGGAGGAACTGCTAATGGTTATGGGGTTTTCTTTTGGGGGTGATGAAATGTTCTCAAATTCAAGGAAGGGGGATAGGGAAAGATTTGTTAAAGGAAACAAAATTACAGCTAGATAAGAGGAATAAGTTCTTATTCCACTATGAGATGACTATAGGTAACAATAATATATATATATAGCTTCAAATGGCTATAAGGATGATATTGCGTGTTCCCAATACAAATAAATGATAAACATTTGAGATAAGAAAGTCATGTTCAAAATATGTAGCAAATAAAAACTATGGATGATTTGGGCACTTAAAGGAATAAAAAGAATCCATTTGATCTTGATATGTATGATACCCTAATAGCTCCAGGGGTTTACTGAATATTATCTTTTCTATGGGTCCATTTGATTAATTAGTTTCATAATTAATAGTAATTACATAATTATAATATTATAAATGCTGTTTCTTGATTTCTAATTTTGCAAATGAAGCACTGAAATTTTAATAATACTTTCAGAATTAAATATAAATGTTGTACATCTTGACTATATGCAACTGATGATACAGCTGATATGTCAGGAGGTAGGTAGAGAGGATTATAGTAGTAGTGCACGTAAAGAAAAACACTAGCTAAGTTGAAAGAGCAAGAAAGAAGTCAAAGTATGTAACTTTTTGGGTTAATCATTGGAAGAACTAAAAATTAAAAATGTAATCAATACACCTAGTTAGTGGGGAGAGGGAGAGGGAACAGGGGCACTATATATGGGAACTGATTTAAAAAACTAAAAATATCTAAAAGTCATTGAATTGTACACATTGAATGGGTGAACAGTATGGTTTGTGAATTATAACTTAATAAAACTATTTTTAAAAATTCAATTCAAAATCAATAAATGTCTACTATGAACAAGGCACTTAACTTGATAGCACAAAATGTAGTGCCAAAAAAATTATTTTCCATATGCTGCATTTCAAAGGTTTGTTGTCCAATACAGTCGTCCCTCTATATCTGCAGGGGATTGGTTCCAGGACACACACAAACACACAAATATGTGAATACCAAAATCCTCAGACACTCAAGTCCCTTACATAAAATGGCATAGTGTTTGCATATATCTTACACATATCCTCCTGCACACTTTAAATCATGTCTAAACTGTTATACCTAACACAATGTAAATCCTATGCAAATAATTATACCATAGTTCTTATTTGTATTATTTTTTATTTTTGTATTGTTATTTTCATTTTTTTTCCCCAAATATTTTTGATCTGCAATTGGTTGACTCTGGGTGTGGAACCCACTGATATAGATGGCCAACCATATTTCTTCATTTCTTCTATCTGTTTAATTCTTAGGAAGCCCATTCATTCTAGGCCTAGAAGACATCTAGTTAAATTCAATTAAAAAAAAAAATCCTCTTAACTCTACCACCAAAAAAGTGACAGTTAAACATTAATTAATTAATGACCCTGACCATGATCTACCACGGCAGCTTACAGAGCTACACATATAATGGCTACAGCTTCACAACACACAGCCAGAATTTATGATGTTTTTAACAAGTATGAGGGCTTGATTGGAACAGAAATTCTATCACTCTCACCTTGGGCAAATGAAGGCAGACACATTTTTGAATTGGCTTATTTCCCATTTTAATTAAAAACAAAAGGTTATCTTAGATTGGTTTGCACTGGTCTCAATGAATTATCCCCTTCTGGGAAGATTTCTACCAATGTTCTGACAGATTCTTAGTTCTGAGAAGGACAATCAGTACATTTAGTGCCATTTTACAAAATAATGTATTTAGTTGTGTGGCTTTTTAAGCAAATAGTTTAATTATATTGTCAGGAGAGAAATAAAGCACTATGTTTATGCCTAAGAGTACAGTTCCTTTACAAGCCTTGGTCCTAATAAAGCATATAAGGGTGTGTGTTTTTCCCTGGCCAGTTCAGAAATAAAATGGTAAAGTTTTACAGTAAATGAGGCACAATGGCCCAAATTAAGTCCCTGATTAAATGCAAAGAATAAAACATGGATTACTTCACTAGGAAAATACAGATATAAAGGTAGAAATATTTTTTTCATAAAGTATGGGCTGATATTTTCCTAGTGAAATAACATATGTATGTATTTACTAAATATTTCCTGGAGATGTCATTACCAGCTCTTGATCCTCCTGCTCTTGAACCTTCTGCCCTACAGAGGTAGAAAAGAGAATGAATGCTTAGATTTTACCTTAAATTTTTAAAAAGCTGTAAGTACCCTCTAATTGACTGTCTCAAGACTTGGCTTCATAAAACTCAATGCTTTCTCTTCTCTCTTTCAGAGTTTAAGTCCTTGATAAATAAATAAAGTTAGAAATATGAGATTGTTATGGGATCCTCCCCCATAAGACTATCAGCAAATTTCTCAGCAGAAATCTTGCAAGCCAGAGGAAGTGAAATAATATATTCAAAGTGCTCAATGAAAAAACAAAAACAAAACTGCCAACCAAGAATACATCTGGCAAAACTAACCTTCAAAAATGAAGGAGAAATAAAGACATTCCCAGATAAGCAAAAGTTGAGAGTTCATCACCACTAAAACTGCCTTACAAGAAGTGCGAAAGAGAGTCTCAAGTTTAAATGATAGGACACTAGACAGCAACACAAATGCATTTGAAAGTATAAAGTTTGCCGGTAAACGTAAGTACTCAGACAAATACAGAATCCTGTAATACTGTCTCAATGGTGCATAAATCACTTTTAATTCTGGTTTAGGAGTTAGAAGACAGAAGTATAAATAATCATAACTATAAAAATATGGTAAATGATGCACAATATAAAAAAGATGTAATTTGTGACACCAGTAACATAAAGAGGCAGAAGTGAAAGAGTATGTGTGTGACTGAAGTTTATGTAAGTTGTTATTAACTTAAAATATTGTTACACGATGTTTATGTAAGCCCCACAATAACCATAAAGAAAATACACATAGTAGATATACAAAAGAAAATTAGTAAGGAAGCATATCACTATACAAAGGAAATATAAAGGAAGACAGCAAGAGAAGAAAAGATATAAAATAGCTGCAAGATGGACAAAAAACAATTAACAAAATGACAATAGTAAGTCCTTCCCTACCACTAATTACTTCAAATGTAAAAGGATTAAACTTCCCAAAAGCCATAGAATGGCTGAATGGATTTTTTTAAAAAGGAAGGAAAACAAAAAACCTATATGCTGTCTACAAAAGACTCACTTTAGATTTAAGAACACACATAGGCTAAAAGTGTAAGATATTCGATATAATGGTAACCAAAAGAAAGCAGAAGTGGCCATACTTATATGAGACAAAATAGACATTAAGTCAAAAACCATCACAAGAGACAAAGAAGGACATTATATAATGATAAATGGGTCAATTCACCAGAAAGAAATAACAAGTATAAATATATATATGCAGCAAACATCACAACACACAAATATATGAAGCAAACATTGACAAAACCAAAAGGGGAAATAGCAATACAAAAATAGTGGATTTCAATATCCCACTTTTAATAATGAATAGAATATCCAGAAAAAAGATCAATAAGAATTGAACAACACTATAGACCAAATGGTCCACACAGAACATTCCACCTAAGAGCAGCAGCATGTTCTTCTCAAGCACACACAAAACATTCTCTAAGATAGATTTCATGTTAGATCACAAAATAAGTCTTAACAAATTTAAGACTGAAATCATATCAAGGTTTTTTTTCCAACCACAATAGAATGTAGAAATCAATAACAAAAGGAAAACTACAATATTCACAAATATGTAGAAATGAAATTAATTAAACAACCAATAGTCAAAGAACAAATCAAAAGGGAAAATAGAAAATTTCGTGAGACAAAAATACATCATATCAAAACTTGTGGAATGTAGCAAAAGCAGTGCTAAGAGGATTTTTATAGTAGTAAATGCCTACATCAAAAAAAGAGAAAAATCTCAAATAACCTAACTTTTTACCTCAAGAAACTAGGAAAAGAACAAAGTTAGCAGAAGGAAGCAAACTGAGTTTTTTAAAAGATCAACAAAATTGACAAACCTCTACCTAGATTAAGCAAAAAAAAGAGAAGATACATTAAAATCAGAGATGAAAGAGGAGACATCACAACCATGCCATAGAAATAAAAGCAATTGTAAGAGACTACCATGAATAAGTATGTTTCAACTGGATAATCTAGAAGAAATGAATAAATTCCAAGAAAGATACAACCTACGAAGACTGATTCATGATGAAATAGAAAATCTGAAAAAATCTATAACTAGTAAAGAGAATGAATCATTAATCAAAAACCTTCCAACAAAGGAAAGCCCAGGACCAATCCTCCTCAAGCTCTTGAAAAAAAAAGACTGAAGAAAAGGGAATACTTCCAAACTCATTTTATGAGGCCAGCATTACTCTGATACCAAAGCCAGACAAAGGCACAAGAAAGAAAGCTACAGGACAATATTCCTAATAAATACAGACACAGAAATCCTCAACAAAATGCTAGCAAACTGAATTCAATAGCACATTAAAAGGATCATACATGTGACCAAGCAAGATTCACCCATGGGATGCAAGGATGGTTCAGCATATGAAAATCAAACAATGTGATAGACTACATTAACAACACAAAGGATAAAAATCACATGACTATCTCAACAGATGCAGAAAAAGCATTTCACAAAATTGAATGCCCTTTCATAATAAGAAACACTGAACAAACTAAAAATAGAAAGAAATCAACTCAACATAAAGGCCATATATAAAAAACCTACAGCTAACACACTCAGTGGTGAAATATCAGCTTTTCCTCTAAGATCAGGAACAAAGCAAGGATATTCACTCTCAGCACGTCTACTCAATACTGGAAGTCCTAGTCAGAGAAATTAAGCAAAAAATGAAATGCATCCAAGAAAGAAAGAAAAGAAAGAAAAGAAAGAAAAGAAAGAAAAGAAAGAAGGAAGGAAGGAAGGAAGGAAGGAAGGAAGGAAGGAAGGAAGGAAGGAAGGAAGGAAGGAAGGAAGGAAGGAAGGAAGGAAGGAAAGGAAGGAAAGGAAGGAAAGGAAGGAAAGGAAGGAAAGGAAGGAAAGGAAGGAAAGGAAGGAAAGGAAGGAAAGGAAGGAAAGGAAGGAAAGGAAGGAAAGGAAGGAAAGGAAGGAAAGGAAGGAAAGGAAGGAAAGGAAGGAAAGGAAGGAAAGGAAGGAAAGGAAGGAAAGGAAGGAAAGGAAGGAAAGGAAGGAAAGGAAGGAAAGGAAGGAAAGGAAGGAAAGGAAGGAAAGGAAGGAAAGGAAGGAAAGGAAGGAAAGGAAGGAAAGGAAGGAAAGGAAGGAAAGGAAGGAAAGGAAGGAAAGGAAGGAAAGGAAGGAAAGGAAGGAAAGGAAGGAAAGGAAGGAAAGGAAGGAAAGGAAGGAAAGGAAGGAAAGGAAGGAAAGGAAGGAAAGGAAGGAAAGGAAGGAAAGGAAGGAAAGGAAGGAAGGAAGGAAGGAAGAAAGAAAGAAAGGAAGAAAGAAAGAAAGAAAGAAAGAAAGAAAGAAAGAAAGAAAGAAAGAAAGAAAGAAAGAAAGAAAGAAAGAAAGAAAGAAAGAAAGAAGTAAAATTATCTGTTTGCAGACAACATGATCTTTGTAGAAAACCCTAAAGATTCAAATAAAAAGCTGTCATAACTAACAAAGTCAGCAAAGCTGTAGGATATAAAAGCAACAGACAAAATCAATTGTTTTTATACAATTAATAATACAAATAATCAAAACAATTTTTAAAACAATCCCACTTATAATAGTATCAAAAAGAATAAAATAATTGGGAATAACCTTAACTAAGGAGGTGGAACACTTGTACAGTGAAACTTTCTGAAAGAAACTGAGAAAGACACAAACAAATGGAAAGAGAGTGACTGTTCATGGATTGGAAGACTTAATATTGTTAAAATGTCCATACTACCCAAAGCAATCTATAGATTCAAATCAATCCCTATCAAAATCCCAATGGCATTTTTTCCCAGAAATTAAAAAAAAAATCTAAAATTCATATGGAACTACAAAGGATGCTGAATAGACAAAGCAATCTTGATAAAAAAGAACAAGGCTGGAGGCCTCACACCTCCTGACTTCAAAACATATTACAATGATATGGTAATAAAAATAGCACAGTATTAGCATAAGGACAGAAATATAGACCAATGGAACAAAACAGCCCTAGAATAAACCCTCCCATTTATGGTCAAATAATCTTGAACAAGGGTGCCAACACTTGATAGTCTCTGCAACAAATGTTGCTGGGAAAATTGGATGTCCACATGCAAAGAATGAAATTGGATCTTTATCTTACAAAATACACAAAAATCAACTCAAAATGGATTAAAGGCTTAAACATAAGGCCTGAAACTATAAAACTATTAGAAAAAAACACAGGGGAAAAGCTGCATAACATTGGTCTTGACAATGGTTTCTTAGAAATGACACCAAAAGCAAAGGCGACAAGGACAAAAATACACAAGTAGATTATATCAAACTAAAAAGTTTCTCTGCAGCAAAGAAGTCAACGAGTGAAAAGGCAGCCTACAGAATTGGAGAAAACATTTGCAAACTGTTTATCTGATAATGGGTTAATACCCAAAATCTATAAGGAATTCCTACAACGCAATAACAACAACACAATTTAAAAAGGGACAAAGGACTTAGACATTTCTCCAAAAAAGAAAGACACACAAATGGCCAACAGGTATATAAAAAGATGCTAATCTTTTCATCATCACTAATCATTAGAGAAACACAAATCAAAATCATAATGAGATGTAACCTCATACCTGGTAGGAGGCCATTATCAAAAAACCAGAAAATAAGAACTGTTGATGATGTATTATAGAAAGATTGGAACTCTTGTGCACTGTTGGTGGGAATGTAAAATAGTGTGGTCCCTATGGAAAACAATATGGAAGTTCCTTGATAAAGTAAAAATAAAACTACTATATGGTCCAGCAATCCCACTTGTGGATATTTATCTAAAATAACTGAAATCAGGACCTTGAGGAGATATTTGCACTGCCACATTCATTGCAGCACTATTCCCAATAGTCAAGAAATGGAAACAACCTAAATGTCCACTGATCAATGAATAAACACAGTATGATAGAGGCAGATCATGGTATACTATTCAGCTTTTAAAAAGAAGGAAGTCCTGTCATGTGCTACAACTTAGATGAACCTTGAGAACATTATGCTAAGTGAAATATTCCACTCACAGAAGGATAAACACTGCATGATTCCATTTATATGAAGTATCTAAAGTAGTCAAACTCTCAGAAGCAAAAAGTATTATGGTCAATAAATTTGAAATATATAATTTTGAATCAAAAGTTTATTATATTTCAACAAAAAACAGTACAATTAATCAAAGTATGTGTCTAAACTAGCGATACAGTTTTGCCATCTTAATGGTAGCTTGTTTATGCCAGCAGCAAAGAAACCTGGAGAGCAAGTGGCGATGAAATCACCAAAGGCATTTTCCACAGCTTGTTGAGAACTGAATATTTTTCCTGGCAAGAAGTAGTCCAGACTGGATGTTAAATGACCAGAAGACAAGTACTAGTAGGCCGAAGAGTAGGAAGTAGGCAAGTCAGCCACAGAGCCCAGCAAAGACTCAATGGAGGAATGAGACTGAGGGCAGATTTCCTGCCCAAAGATGACAATACCAGGGAACAAAGTTTGATCATGCTTGTCTCCAAGCTTCTCGATCAGCCTATTTTCAACACACATCTATTCCTTCCTCCCGTCCACTGGACATTGCATAATTTACTTTCCTCCTTTTTTAAACCTGATAGTTCAACTATTCATAAACTGAAATATTTACAACCATGAAAAATAATGTTTAAGGATAGGGTAATTGTTTGCCCTGTTCTAGGCAAAGAATACTCTAAATACTGTTTGTGACTGTAACTTCGTGCACACCTTTATTCATAGACTTTGGGACCAGTTATTCACTCTCACACACTAGCCTGTGACTAGCCTGTGAATGCCTTACAGATGGGAACTCTGCTCTTATTCCTCTTACACTGGCCTAGGACTACAAATGTAACAAGCACTCAGCTAAGCATGAGCTGAACTGAAGAATAATGGAAAAAAGAAGAAAGGGTTAACAAAGTGTGTGTATTGAGACTGGCTACTTCCACCACAAAGAAAAACCGGCCAGACGTTCCATCACCCTCTTACTACTCCTTGAAAAGTCCACTTGAAGAATTACTGTTATTCACCATTTTAGGTTTTTATTCCACTGCAAAGAGCATGAAGCCATTTCCAGCCAAGTATAACCAATAACAAGAGTATTTCAAAATATATATTTACATTTATATTGAAGAAATGAGCATTGGGAATATTTAGTGCCTCAGTGCTACTCAACACAATCACATCTAGCCACATGTGGCTCCTGAGCATTTGAAATGTGGTTAGTATGAATTGAGATGTGCTATAAGAGTAAAATACATACCAGATTTGGAAGGTTTAGTATAAAAAACAAAATTTTTCAGTAATAATTTTAGGTTGATTACATGTTGAAATAATATTTTAGATATATTGGGTTAAATAAAACATAATATGAAAAATAATCTAATCCATTTGTTTTTATTTAAAATTATTTTTTAAATGTACTTACCAAAATATAAAAACCTACATACATAGCTCACATATTACTTCTATTGAATGACACTATTCTCTATCCCCTTTCTGCATCTAAATGTTTAAAATAGGCACACACATACAAATAACAGTTAATGTCTCTCTTTTCATGCACTTGGGGAATAAAGTATGATGACAGTTCCACATGGGCATGAAGCACATCTGTCTAGCTAAATAGTATAGCATTGCTCCTGAAACATAATGTAGCAGATAAATAATTGTGAAACACTGGTCAGTGTCTCTATTTTTGTGCCAGTACCATGCTATTTTGGTTGCTATAGCCTTGTAGTATAGCTTAAAGTGATGCCTCCATTTTTGTTCCTTTGCTTAAAGTTGCTTTGGCTATTCAGGCTCTTTTCTGGTTCCAAAGGAAGCATAAAACAGAGAACCCAAATATAAAACCATTCACATACAGCCAAATGATCTTTGACAAAACAGATAACAATATACACTAACTAGGGAAAAGAAGCCCTACTCAATAAATGGTGCTGGGAAAATTGGATAGCCACATGTAGAAGATTGAAACAGGATCCAGATCTCTGACCACTCAAAAATTAATTCAAGATGGATGACAGAATTAAATCTAAGACATGAAACTATAGAATTCTAGAACAAGATGTTGGAAAAACTCTTCGAGATATCGGCCTAGGCAAAGAATTTATGAAGAAGACCCCTTGGATGAAACCCAGCACACTTGAGGGCAAAAAAAAAAAAAAAAAAAAAAAAGAAAGAAAAAAGATTTAAAATTTTTATTTAAAGGAAAAAAAAGAAAGAAAGAAGACTCCAAGAGCAATCACAGCAATAACAAAAATAAATAAATAGGAATTGATCACATTAAAAAGCTTCTGCACAGCCAAGGAAACAATCAACAGAGCAACTAGACAACCTACAGAATGGGAGAAAATACATTTGCATGCTATACATCCAAGAAAGGGCTAATAACCAGAATCTACAAAGAACTGAAGCAAATCAGCAAGAAAAAAAATCAAACAACCCTATTAAAAAGTGGGCAAGAGATATGAACAGAAGCTTTTCAAAAGATAAATGACCAACAAACATACGGAAAAATGCTCAACATCACTAATCATCATAGAAAGGCAAATCAAAACTAGAATGAGATAGATATCACCTAACCCTGGTTGAGAATGGCTTTTATCAAAAAGTCCCAAAACAACAGATGCTGGTGTGGATGTGGAGAGAAAGGAATGCTTATACCCTGTTGGTGGAACTGCAAACTAGTACAACCTCTATGAAAAACAGTATGGAGATTCCTCAAATAAATAAATGTAGACTTACTGTTCAATCAAGCAATCCCATTATTGGGAAAATAGTATGGAGATTGCTCAAAGAACAAAAAGTAGACCTACCATTTCATCCAGCAATCCCACTATTATTTACCCAAAGGAAAAAAAGTCATTTTATCAAAAAGACATTCTCACTAGAATGTTTATTACAGCATAATTCACAATTACAAAGATGTGAAATCTACCCAAGTGCCCATCAATTCATGAGTGGAATAATAAAATGTGGCATATGTATACCATGGAGCAATACTCAGCCATAAAAAATGACCTAATACCTTTTGCAACAATCTGGATGGGGCCAGGTGCGGTGGCTCACGCCTGTAATCCTAGCACTCTGGGAGGCAGAGGCGGGTAGATTGTTGGAGCTCAAGAGTTCGAGACCAGCCTGAGCAAGAGCGAGACCCTGTCTCTACTAAAAATATAGAAAGAAATTAGTTGGATATCTAAAAATACATACAGAAAAAATTAGCCGGGCATGGTGACACACACCTGTAGTTCCAGCTACTCAGGAGGCTGAGGCAGAAGGATTGCTTGAGGAGTCCAGGAGTTTGAGGATGCTGTGAGCTATGCTGATACCACAGCACTCTAGCCTGGGCAACAGAGTGAGACTTTGTCTCAAAAAAAATAAAAACAATTTGAATGGAACTGGAGACCATCCTCCTAAGTGAAGTATCACAAAAATGGAAAAAAAAAACCCACATGTACTCATTATTAAATTGGAACTAACCAATTGACACTCATGAGCACATAAGTAAAACTCAATGGAAATCATGCAGGTGGGAGGGGAGAGGTGGGGATGGGGGAAATCATACCTAATGGGTACAATGCACACTATCTGAGTGATGGACACACTTATCACTTTGACTCAAGCAGTATAAAAACAATCCATGTAACCAAAACATTTGTACCCTTGTAATATTCTGAAATTTAAAAAAATATTACGAGGCAAATAAAAAGCACTACAAAAATAAACTAATTTTAATCATATAACTTATTAAACACTGATTATAAACTGGGTACTGTACCCTGGATTATCTCATTTAATCCATATGATGAAATCAATAAGGTAGATTCTTTTATGATTCTAATTTTAGAGATGAGATAACAGACATATGTAGAATTATAACAGAATCTCTAATATATTTTGAAATATCACAAGAAATTAAATAATTCAATTTAGACAGCCTATGCAGGAGGTTCAAACAACTTCAAACAATCAATCTTTATTGGATGCCTTCTATTGCACGATGTTATATTAGGTACTGTGACACTAAAAGAAATCACAGATTAATGCAACCAAAACAGAAACATGTATAGGCTAAATCCTATTACAAATAAATACCACTGCAATTATTCCATATGCTACCAAAATATTAACAAACCTAACTATTAGCTAATAATCCAGTAACACAAAATTCTTGTTGAATCTAGACAATTAGTTGGAATTCAATGTAAAAAGCTAGCCTTTGTGTAGCACTTTACAATTTTTTTTTAATAAAAGGCATATAAATTTATTAACATGTACACAGGGAGAACCACAAAGTGATTAACTCTGTAATACTTTTTTCATGTATAGGATCTTTTAATCCTCACAACACCTCTGAGAGAAAGATATTAGAGGTTGAGTGGTAACTTACAAGTACTTAGATTCATTATTTAATCCAGGTAATGCCCCCTATCAGGCTTTAATTCGTGTTCTGTGGCTTGGCTTATGACTGCCTAGGATTTCGGGGGCGGGGAGCCTCAGTGGAGAACTTGGGGCCACCTACAAAATTAATTCTGGGTTCCAGATTCCTAGCATCTTCAGAATTAATGGCCTTGGGCTGAACAAGGCATGCAAATGATATAATTTCAAATTTTCTAAAAGGTCTGAAGAGGCAGGCTCCAACTTACCAATTTTGGAGAAAGGAAAAAAAGAGGCATCCAGATTTAAAATAAGCCTTCATATAGAATAATTTAAACAGCACCAATCAGAACTAAGTTATCTTTATTGGCTCGTTCTTGAAAACATATTTATTAGGGCTCAAACCATGGTCCATCTTGAAAAATAAAGCAATACTCAATACACACTAAATGGTCAACTTAATTTTTAATGAGTAAATGACATGGCAAGAATGGTCCAGGTACTTGTAAATGCTAAATGTCTGGGTATGTCTTCATTGGCTTTTGAACAGTTTCAAAGAGCAGACATGAGAATTCATTAGCTCTTAGCACATATGAACCTGCTCCAAAGGCAGCCAAGAGAGTTGCCTAGCAACAGTGCATTTTGCATCTCTCATCATCCCCAAAGATGCTGCTGCAGCAGCAGCTAGGTCAAGCCTCTCATTAGCAACCTGACAAAGGGTTTCTATCTCCCATTTTATAAAATTATTTTTATTTCCAGGTGAAGCCTAAATATCTATGTACTATTCCTACAGACAATGTGTTCCCTTTCCTCTATTCCTTTTTCTTCCCAACCCCCATTTCAACAGATACGTTTTAATGAACCCATCAAAATACCTGTAACAAAAGCAGGCACTGAGAAATCCAACAGAATTTATATGCCTATTCACATCACTCTAACAGTTCCATATCTTTTGGGTAATAAAGAAAGCTTTAGAAAAATGGTGGGGAAAGATGCTGAAATCAAATAAGGGGAAGAGGAAAAAGTCAGTATGACTTCAAAATTAACAAAAAAATTTACCCAAATTATTTGTAATGATATCACTACTTTATTTCTTCCTTGTTCCCATAAAAACTAATCTCAACCATATAGCAAAATAGCAAAAAAGGCAAAAGAAAAAAAATCCACAGTGGAAATAAACTGTACCAAATAAATTGACAATTTATAATGGATATAAAAACTCTGGTTTCCACCTGAATAACTGTGTTATAAAGCTTCACCTAAGATCAATAGCTATTCATTCACTCCCGAAATATTTCTTAAAATATTTACCATTCAGCATGGTTGCCATGCAGAACTAAAATATATACTCACATAATCCTCCTTATACATACTCAAAGACTCTTAAAAGAAAATAAACAAAATAAGCTGATAGACTTTTCACTTCATGTATCTCAAAGTGTTTAATCCAGATTTTAATATAAACCGCATCCACCCTGGTGTCTGAGCTTTCACGCTATCGCGAATTTTCTTATGGCAACGATCACAGAATGTGCATGACATGCTACAAAAGACAAAGTGTGGTCCTAATAGACACAGATTAAGAATGGTGTAATGAGGAACATTTTAAAGGCAACTGTTATCACACCAAATCAAATTAGGTAAATTTTTTAAGTGATCTGAAAGGATTATGTGATTTTTTCCCCCTCTACCCCCATTTTTTTTTCTATGTACAAACAGCAGAGAATGAATCTTCAGGAGGATTTCCCAGAAGAGTGTCATTTACCACTAAAATATTTCATTCCAGCAGTTGAAAGACCATAAAAGGGTGAATGTCCTCCAGAGTCTCTAATAACGGTAATAGATCTTGTGTTACTATTCACAAGTGACCTCTCAGTCAGGCGATTTAATTTTTCCCCCTGCAGCACGGTTGGTTTCACACACAGTGTAATAACAGTTTTTGCACAACAAGACAATTCATCCGATTAGAAGAACTGTATTAAGTCTTTCATGAACAGCATGTGTCACAGCTTCAGCTAGGGTTTGATTTAAGGCAACCTAATATATGCATCCATGATTCCTTCATTTTTCTACTGTTTTAAAAATGATTCCTGGACTTTCTTTAGCAATTTTGCAGACCATTGCCTGAACCCTCCCTGGCTTCAAAAAATAACTAAGAACTCATCAAATGTTCACTGAGTGCTTTAAAACAGGCACCAAGAATACTCTACCAGGCAACATAAACGCATACATGTCTCTTCCTTTCTACATGAGTTAAGTGAAATTCCACTAATGTCCCAAAAAGGATAAAATATGAAAAGGAACAGAACAGACATACCTGATTATTACAATTATTTTTATGCTTCACAACATGTCAGAAATGCACCATTACTTATAAAGACAACACGACATCACCAAGAAAAGCTTTAGCTAAAGTGAATTTTGCAATCACTGTTTGTAACCCTTAGAAAAGCACAAAATATTTACAAGTGGAAACCAAAGGAAAAGGTGTGAAATGAATTGACCATTTGGTAATCTCTACTACAATAAATGGTTCAGCATCATTCAATGCCCACAGTAGCCTAAACTGAAGAATATCTACACATTTCTTATTCCCATGCTGATGAAATTAGGAAGGCTAAATCCAGAATCTCTGTAGCAAAGGGCTACCATGGTAGCTGGCAGAAATTTAAGGGGCTTCCTTAACCTTACCACCTCTAATTGATGCTGATAAGCTTAGCTTACCCTCTCCATCTTGGAATCTAGGCAGGCTCCCTGAGGAGTAGCACCTGCACTCCTTCGCTACAGACCTAGGGTGATATCTTCACATCCCACAGGCCCCAATGGGATTCTCCTACTGCTCCATGTCAAGCAGTCTTTTGACTCTTTGTGCAAGTGAGATGCTTTCTTCTGGTTTACTTGTTCCATAGCTCTTAGGAATCCTTGTTCTTTCAAGCAGAGCCCTGTATACCCCTCTAAGCAGTCCTATGAGATCAGAGACAATTCCCCTGTAGTTCTATTGCCTGTGCTGCCCACATTTTGTCACAGGAAACACTAGTATAACTTTTGCTTTGACAAATTCCAGGCATGCAAGCCAATGCCTAAGTTGCAGTACTCTCTCCTTTACAACCACCAGCACAACCACTAGCCAGCCCAGCACCCAATTATAGATTTTTTCAGGCAGTCACCAGTTCACTATATCTATTTGTCCACCTCAACTGCATGGGAAAGGTGTCAAACTGGATTTGGGGAGGTGGGAGGGGAGGTAGAGGGTGGGCTGAAGTCCCTGTCAGTAGGCTTGAGATCAGGGGCTGGCACTTGTGAGACTCATAGATCTCCAGTAAATTTCTCCAGGAATCCTCCCTCTTCTCTTCACCTATCCTCTCATTTCCTAACTTCTATACCTTCTTGTGAGTAAGGGGTTCAGAATTATAAGAGTCTGACATCTAGGTTTATTCCTATGCTATTTTAAGTTCTAGTGGGTGTTCTGTCTCAAAACTCACTTTGGCATCTCAAGGTGTCCACTGAAACTTCTATTTTAACATTTTGTTACATAACTTCCTCTCCCCTATATTTGATTACCCCTGTACTTTAGAGAAATTCTCATCTCCTGCCTGACTCTTCAGGACCTTGCTTCCAAATACTTGCCCAGTATCCCCTCTGGGAATGACTTCCCTCACCCCATACATCCCAGTTTAATATGAAACTACTTGCATTCCTCTTATCCTCACTGCAGCCTACCACACATCTGTGTCTTGGCATATGCTCTTCTTTCTGCCTAGAATGGCTTCCCTTCCCCTGCTTCAGGCCAACTGTGGGCCCCTTCCTTCATCCATGTGGAGGTATATAAGGGGCACTTATATACCTCCACAATGACAATTACCATCTCATACTAAAGAGTAATTTTTAATGTGCCTTGTCAACCCACAAAAGCTCTATCATTCCTGAAGGCATTCCTTTTATCGCAGTGTTACCACAACCTACCATACAGGAGGTCTGCAATCAATACACATTGAAGGATTAAGTGAATGACTTGAAAATGCTTAATAAATAAAACAAGACCTACTAAAAACAAGACCTACTAAAAACAAAACCTACTAAAAACAAAACCTACTAAAAACAAGACCTACTAAAACACTATTTCAAGCTGAATGATAATTCCATGATAATACTACTTAACCCAAACACAGATCAAGCTGCACCTCTACTATTAAAATCTGAATACAATTTACACTAAATACACATAAATAGAGTAAAATGCCACCAGTATAATTATCATTAATAATAATTTGCACTACTGGAAATAATGAAGGCTTGCAATACTGAATTAGAAAAACATGTTAAAGAAATAAAATTTTATTACTTTCACGTATATACTGTAACAAACTAATTAGCCAAGTGTTGCCAAGTACCAGTCCCTGCTGATATGTCTTACTGAATAGATAATTTGATCATTTTTAATTGGCACATTCATTGTACTGAGCAAATGAGCAAATCCAAACTGCCTAAAAACAATAGCTTCAACACCTGCTTATGTTTTAACTCAGTCTGTATCAAATTACCCTGAACCCCCCTAAATTAATATGATTTCATTTAATAAGATTTTACTGTAATCTAACCTAACCCAAATCCTGTCCCTAGACTCCACAATATTCCTTCTATTAGTTTGGATAACACATGACATTACTGAAAAATAGTTTATTGGTTCCAGGACAGTAGGTAAATACATCTATTTATGTGTTAATTCAATCAGTCAACAAAACACGTATCAAAGCCCAGGAACTGTCCAAGGTTACTAGGAGGCAAAAACAAGACATGGTTTCCCTTGAGAAATTCCTTTATGAATTCTAAATCTAATTGTATCTACTAAAAATTCTCTGTGAAGACAGCTAACATTCAAGATAACTATAAGACACTTCAAAATGCTAATTTGTCCTTATCTCATTCAGCTTTAGCACTATTTGAGTCTGTAATATAATAAAATTCACAGAGGAAAAAATACACAAATTGTCTTACATGTACAAGTAATCCATTCCCACAAGAATGGTAGTAAGTAAGGTAGACAGGACACATGGCCTCCAAAAGTGCAATCAATCCACCATAAGCCTGCCACGTAGAAATCATCCTAAGTCACTTCTTAACTATGTGTCTGGTCTACTTAGATTGTAAACATGTCTACCCATCTGAAACAAACTGGCTTCAGAATACCCAATTTCATTACATTAATTGTCCTGAAAATTTCCCAAAGAGTCTATTATACTCTCTAACTTGCCATTGGTGGGGTAAAAGCCCAGCGTACTCAACAGACAAAAGGACAGCATAGGTTTCAAGACTTCTAGTAAGAGTTAATATGGCTGTCCAACTTAAAGAATTCCTGAGTTGGTGGGCTTCCCACCAACTCACCAAATCATGACACATCTCAATTATAGCTAACAGATAGAAGCTTTAATTCCAACTATATGTTACTGGCTTTAACTCCCCAACAAGAAAACTAATTCTGAAATATAAGAGAAAAGTATTGCTAGTGAAACTATGGTTCACAAAAAACTAATCCAGGACCTCCAGAAATGTTATTTATTCCAGTGTTTGTTCAACAATGGTACTCAAAGAGGATCATGTAAATGTCATGTATAAAATAAAAAAATGCTTCATATGTGCTAGTAACAGGTTATCTGCTCCTGCCAATTCATTTCAAAGATGTTCTCTTCTACCTTGTATTTGTCCAACAAGACTTACACATGAATCACCTACTCCAAGCAGCCTTCCCTGGCCCCTATTCTGACTTTACTGCCCCTTTCTGGGACTGCACAATACCCTGTCCTTTCCTGCATCTTAGCGGTTATCACAGGGTACACCACCCATCTTTCCTACGCACTATGAACTCCCCAATAACTATCTTTGTATCCTAAATTCCAATTAAAATGTATACAACGAAGAGGTTCTCCATGACTAATTACTGAATAACTAATTATCTTATGCCCTTTTAAGATCCCAAATTGACTGTGTATCTTGCCAAACCTTTACATGTTTCAAACTTAACACCCAAGGTGTACTTTTCTCAAATCTTATGTTATTTTTCAAAATAAAGTGACTATAAATGCACTTTTGTTTACTAAAAAAATACTCCTGTCTTTGTCAGAATTGCCCAATTATGATCATTCCAGACAAAAACAAATAAAAGAGTAACTTTTAAGCATCAAAGTAATAATTCCAAGTAGGTATTAGCAATAGGACATAGTGGACATAGGATGTTTTTAACACTGATTCACCTGGACCTTCTCAATATCCTCCTTTTGATATATGCTTACAGGAGTCATGATGTGCGTGTATGTGCTTGGCTGTGCCTTCTGTTCAAATGGTTTGTCTATTGGGCCAGTGGAAGCCAGCAAAACAGAGGCAAAAATCATCACATGAGATTGAAGACATAGCCAGATTTCAACCAAATGTTAAGGTTCCTGTCTTAGCATGTTGATTTATGATTATCTCTACAAGTGACTGGGCCAATCTAAAAATTGTAAAGCTAGGGAATCTTGTTTACTCTTTCAAAAATTAACAACAAGTGGTTTAACTAAAAGTTGTTGAGAGATAGAATAGCATATTGGGTAAGAGCACAGACTCTGGAATCATAGGTCATGGGTTCAAATCCAGTTTCACCAATCACTAGTTCTGTGACTTTAGGGAAGTTACTCAAATTCTATCCCTTAGTTCCTAATAGTGGTGGTACTAACCTCAAAGGGCTATTTGTGAGCACTGAATGAGTTAGTTAATATATGCAAATAAACTGATTGGAATAATGACTGGTACATAAGCATATATAAATTTGGCTATTTTATTACCTATTACTTTGTTCAAGTAGATAACATGGCTTCTAGATGAGTAGACTACATTTAAACCTAGTTAGCACCAGACACTAAGAATAAAAGAAACAATTTATTCCAAAGCATTAACCAGCTTATCAAAAAGCCTATAACTAAATTTTAACAGAGCTCAGAATGTGATCAAGCTGGCAAACATGACACAAACACTCCACTCTGGGACCTTCAGCACTATAAGTGAAATTCATTAATTGAATATTTTTCTGCAGTGAACTTTTGATCATGAATCACAACACATACTAGCAAGTAAAGGTAATCAATGGAAAACCAAAACTCAGTATCTTACAAAGGTCATTAAACCTCAAATCAAACAATTATAAATATTTATACCCTAAATTCCTTATCTAAAACATCATTCTAAGAGCCACTAATATTTGTTTAAAGTTTTGTAAATTCTATCAGTTTTTATACATTTCTAATATTTCAAATTATAGTTTCCATGCTGTTTATAAATGATCTCTCACATGCAGCCATTGTTTTATTTATCGTTTTTGTAAAGAAAATCTATTGGTTTTGTGTAATGACCTTATATCTGGCCACCTTAATGAACTCTCTTTTCCATTCTGAAAGGAAGAACTTTGCAGTAAATTCTCTTGTATTTTCCAATTGTCTGTAAATAATAAGAGCTTTGAGTTTTTCCCTAACTATACATATATAAATTTTCTTTTTCTTAATTAGCAATGACCAAAATCTCCAGTAGAATAATAAAATTGATTTCAGACAGTTTTTTCTTATTCCTAACTTCGATGGAATTGTTTTTAAATTGATTTGGAATTCTACAATTTATCACTATAAAATATCCCTTTTTGTCCTGTGCCAGGTTTTTTACATTGTACTCTACATTATCTATCTTAGATGGTAATATTAACACATCGTGTATCTTCCTCACCATTTAACTAGTTTTTCCATTCTCGGCAATTTTCAATTTCAGATGTTTCTTGGAAACAGTACAGAATTGGATTTTTTTTAACCCAATATGAGCTTTTCATTTTATAAAGGAATTTAATTCATTGACAGTAATAGTGATACCTGGCATATCTGAACTAATTTCTACCATCTTTATGTTAATATTTGCCATTTTAAAAAAATTTTTCTTGTTATATTTGGAAATTATAGACAACTGTTACTAATAAGGCAACATTTAAGCTTATTTTTCTATCAACATCTAGAACTATTCAGTTTCCAAACAGAATTCTACCCTAGCATGCTCTCACTCTTCACACTATCACATTCCCACTATTTACTACCACCATGTTCCATGTTTTAATCAGCTAGTATTTTAGTCCAATAATTTTATATAGACAATTATTTAAAAATTAACCATAATTTTTGATGGATATTTTGATCATCATTCAACATTTCTACTCTATGCTTTCTTGGATTCATTTTTGGTTTTGTTGGAATGCATCCTTGAGGATTTTTTTCTCCCATAAAATCAGTAAGCAGGAAATATTCTTGAATTCATGTACACCTGAAAAAGCCTTTACTGCCATTATTCACGAAAAGTAGGATAATAGGAAAAAATATGCCAGGTTCAAAATGGGTTTCCGAAAGAAATTGGAAGATAGTACTCCAATATATTTCAGTACCCAGTATGCAGCTAGCAAGAAATTAATGTCGATATAATTTCAAGTAAGTTTTTCTTTTCCGACTCTTCTCTGAAATCTCTTATGATTTTCTCTTTATCCTTGAAGTTCTAGGGCCATATTTAGGTTTTTATATATCCTCATATGTGCTGCTTAGATTTTAGAGGGTCCTAATAATCTGTAGCCTTGTGTCTTTCTTCAGATCAGGGAAAGAGTTCTTTGTTATGTTTCAAGCTTCTGTCCTGCATTCTCTCTTCCCTCCACCCTCGAATTCCTATTAGATAGATGTTAGAATGCCAAGATTAACCCTCGATGTCTTTACTTTTTCCATTTTCATCTTTTTGATCTATATTCTGAAATATTTACTTGAATATTCTACAAATCACTAATATAATCTCCACATATGTACTACGGCTATCACAAACATTTTTAATTTCCCAAATCTCTAGGTCTCAAATTTCTTCTTTCTCACCAGTGGTATTTTTGTACACAATACAAAAACACATATACAATATCTTTCCAACATCTCTTAGGACATAGATTGTTTTTACATTATCTTCTGCTCCCTGAGTTCTCTTTCTTCTAGACACAATGTTCTGGTTAGTTACACTGTTAAATTTTCTCCTAAGTCTGGTGAGTCTTGATTATCCATTTACATTTATGAATCAAGGCCATATTGGTTCTAGGGAGTTGGCTTCTGCCCATGTAAAAAAAGGTTTCCTTAAATAAAATTCTCCTTTGACCTGAAGGGCTGAAGAATGATGAGGCATTGTCAACTATCAGCTTCATTTTAGGGTACAAGTAAGTAGAGAATCAAATCCCACTTTACCCTTCCCTCTCCACTGACTAAGAAAAATTGTGTTCCGGCAAAGGTGGACTTCAGTGTATTTTCCCCTTAAGCAGAACTCCTCATGCCTATTGTGAAATTCAAAGTTACCATAAGGTCTGCTCTGATTCCCCTCTCAGAGCCTTTCAACAACACTAGAAGCCCATCCCTTAGAGAGTTTTAACCAGAAACAAACCTACTGGTGCCTCATATTCAGCTGGAAACAGACAGACTAAACTGTTCTGAATGCAGTTTTGGACCTCTCCTCCTTAAACCCTACCCCATCCTTTCTCACGCTCAGTGTTCAGTGACTTACCCAGACAAATGGGTTTTGTTTCAATATATTAGTAAGCTAGTGAGTATCAACGCTAGTGCGTTGAACAGAAAGATCACAAACAATTCCTTCCATGAGAATTTTATGTACTTTCTAATCTGTAGACTCATCAGAAATAACTCAGCCAAATATTAACACTCAGGAATGGCAGAGAATTGACTCAGAACTGCTTCCCTGAGTATAAACTTTAGGCTTTTTGCACACAAATGGGAAAACACAAAAGAATTCAAATGCCAGTTAAAAACGTTTTACTCCACAGATATTTATGTGAAATTTTCAAAGAAGAAATAAACATATTTCTTTTGGATGGGGTAGATACAACTTGACCTTGTATTTTGGTCTGTGTTTCTCTTTGTCTAATTGCTTCACGCTGACAGGCTCATCCTAATTTTTCTCTAGGCATAATCGATGCCATGGCTACCAGGGAATAGTAGTACACCACTTATCTATAAAGCTCTTTATTAAAAGTACTGTACATTCTGGTTTCTTTTTGCTGGTGTGAAGAACACAGGAAGCAGAATGACTTCGGGGGGTAGCAATTCATAGAACTCAGTGACAACAGAACAGAGTGCAAAGTGTCCAAAGACTCTTTGTACGAGTTCTTTTATAGAATATATTTTCTCCTTTTCTCACAGCAGTAACTTACAGACCATTAAATTTCACACATTTCCTATTCATTTTCCATGTTAAAATATGGCTTATGACCCTGAGTAGAACTATCACAGGATTCTGCCCTCTAAGTCAACTTTTACCATTTGATAATATATGACTTTTAAAAGACCAGCAGTCATGGGCCATGAACCTAACCACATAAGTGATTTCAAATGGCTCAAATAGTGTACACTTTTACAAATGGAAAGAATTAAGCACTGAAAACATAACAAAGAATAAAATTATCAAAGATTGCAATTGTTCCCATTAAGCAGGACCATTAGCTAGACTTAACAACCAAAATGTGAAAAGAAAAGACCTCAGAGTTGTAAAATGCAAGTAAAAACAACAAAAAAATAAAACAAACATGACTCTACCCCCACTTCCAAACACGAGAAAAGTAAGCAACTACCAAGGGTTTGAAATAGGCACTGAGTTTCACAGAACTCATTTTGTCAAGCTCAGCATTGAGGGTAGGTTTTAAGGAAGGAACTTGTGGTTCCCTAAAGTCAAATTTATAAACTTTTACTCTTTGGCATATTCCATTTCATAAACCAGTGAAAAATAAGTTGCTATACCTTACACATATTTAGAGTTATTCTACTGAAGGTGCGATACTAAATTAGGATTGTATTTTATAACTATCTCAACCTATCTAAAAATTACTAATCTTTGTAGTTAACGTTCCATTCAGATACCTAAGTATTTAATCTTGCCCTAAACCCTTAACCTTATAGGTAGAAGCATAAGAAAAAACACATTTTCTTAGGTCTTAAAACCACTAACAAGTGGCCTTGATTTCCAAAACAATACCATCTTTCATCAGGTATTCTCTCTACAAATATTTATAAGACATACTATTAAGCATCTAGTAACTCCTATAGGCTTTTGTAGAATCACAGTGCTATGTGAAAAACAGCTTCCTCTAACACGTTTATTACTCCTTGGATATAATGCTCAATAGCAACAGCTACAGGGTAGCCTAATAGAGAAAGAAAGGCAGAATAGATACTAAAGAAGGTTTTAAGAGATAATATCCCTTCCTTCTCAAGGGGCCAGAGAAACATTATGGGGGATTGGTGGGAGGGGTCCCATGTAGATACAAAGAGAAGCTTACCTGAAGCAGCCAGATAGAAAATGGGTGGAATATTATTGGAAGCTAAGGTCAGATTTGGCAAAGAACTAAACATAAAATCCCAAAAGGAAGGAAAGGACAGGAAGAGAGAAAGAAAAAGTAAGGTTTCTGGTTGAGAGTCTTAGAAACAAGACATAATCAGGTATACAAAATGGGTTGTAGAAAGTGGTATAGAACTGGTATTATCACCTGTTAAGTGGTGTATTCGAGGTGCACAGTGCAGATCACAGAGCCAGATGTGGTTCTGGACAAATGAGATGTCATTGTGCTAGGTTCATACGCATGAGGATGCAGGAGGTCAATCAATATTTGTTGAATAACTAGGAGTCATTAACCCCTTCTTTAAGGAAGTTATATCGGTCTCAGACATTTCCTAACTGTCCGCAATCATGTTACACAGGTGGGTCGATCATTGGCTATGGGATCAGAATATGATTTGATAATGCCTTTAAAAGGGTCATAAATTAAAATTCAGAAAAAGTCCTCATTTAGGCCTGGGAACCCCACCATTCCTTAATTGACTCAGTAAAGCCTATCCTTAACATTCACTACCTCAGATTTCATACCAGATGTGGCTATATCCCAGACAAATCACAGAGATAGGAAATAGCTCTCTGATGAGAAAAAATTTGGCCAACTGAGCACTATTATACATGAGCCACGAAGCTATGCACTACAATTGTCATTAGGCATCTCTGAAGGCAGCCTGAATGATTTATATCAAAATATGGGAAAATAATTTTATTCACAGTATCAGAAAGGCAGGAATTATTTAAATATAACCAAGAAGCACAAGAATGTACCAATTGCTACTTCCAGGGGGAAAAAACACACTAATTTAGGAAATAGAACTCCGATTTATTATAAGCAAAAACTATAATATGAAAATGTCTCTAAAATAAATCAATGTCTTTAAAACTTAAGACTTTCATGGGAATTCACTCAGAATGCTCATTCTTGGACTTTCCCCCACAATACTCTTAAGACATTCCCTCCAAGAATGTGAAAAACACAGAACTTTTACGGAGTACTGCCTGACCTGAGTTTGTATATTCTACAAAGTAAGTCTCATGATGTCTGGGTAAGAAAACTATAAGGATTATTAGTAACTGCTGATAGCATTTCTAAGTATGGGAGGGAAATTTCTCACTTTTTTTCAAATGTTGATTTATAAAGCTTCACCTGTAGGTAACTGTCTGGTCACATTAATGTCATCTGTATCCACTTAAACTCTAAAACAGTACTTACAAGACCAGGCTCCCTTCAGACCTCTTATCTTCCTAGTCTTCCGTGGCCCTAAATGCACTAAGCCTAATGCAAAGTGTATGTCACAGGGGACTAGGCAAGAGACTAAGGATGAAAACTCACACTGGGAAAGGGGGATCCATCAAACTGCAGGATAGGTAAGAAGTAACATAATCTCATTTTCTTAAATCCTATTTTTTTTACTATTATTAACACCAACACAGTGTTACTAGTTGATATTAATTTGTATTACTATTAATTAGTACTACTAAAAAATAAGTTATATTAATACCACTTAGAATTAATAAAAGTAACAATAGTATCAACACATACTTCAAATATGGCTTATCTCTTCCAAATCTGTCAAATATTTTCTCTCAGAAGGTCTTACAGTAGGATTCTTAGAATAAATCAAGGTGTCATTCAAACACAATATTTACATAACCACACTGTAGACAACAGAATCCTACCACAGAGGTTAGGTGATCACCAAAACAGAGGTGAAAGACAGCCTTGTAATTCTTTTAGACTACTAACAAATGAGGCTAAGTAAATAGGTAAGATTAGCCTGAATTTGAGCCAATGATTATTGCCCTTCTTTCTATAAGGAAATAAATGACAAACACACATGAAATATAAACACATTTCATGTAGTCTTGTCAACTAAATGAAACAGAAATTACTCCACCAATAATAGAGTACAACTCTAATTTCATTCACATTCAATCTACTCCAAGCATCTATTCACAATTAGAAAACCTGCTTTTTCAAAATATTCAGTCCTTTCTTTTTGGCTGTTTCACATTATAGCAAAAGGTCAGTAAAATAATAGGAAATGGTCACTTTATAAGGAAAAGTAAGGGGAAAAAAGAAAACAATTACCTCCTATTTCTAGGAAACTTCTTTTCTCTAAAGACTTAAAAAACTTCACTACTAAGTTCTTATTAATGATATCATCTTTGCTTATACATAAATTTGAATAACTATATTTAAACATTTTACTTCGATGTTCATTTTAATAGCATAATTACACTGGGCATTTTTCTCATTTCTTTCAAAATTATCCAAAAACTAATCAACAGAAGTGTGACATACTGACTTCAATTTACAGTATTGCTTCTTAATAAATAGTTATTGAATAAATACATGAGCCTGAATGGTCACCTGGTGCTTCGCAACTGTTCCATTTCATGGTGCAGATGAAAAATGTTTATAAGGATACTAGGGTAGGCTGAGCGTGGTGGCTCACACCTGTAATCCTAGCACTCTGGGAGGCCAAGGCAGGAGGATTGTTTGAGCTCAGGAGTTCGAGACCAGCCTGAGCAAGAAAGAGACCCTGTCTCTACTAAAAACAGAAAGAAATCAGCTGGACAACTAAAAATATGTAGAAAACAAAATTAGCTGGGCATGGTGGTGTGTGCCTGTAGTCCCAGTTACTCGGGAGGCTAAGGCAGGAGGATTGCTTAACCCCAGGAGTTTGAGGTTGCTGTGAGCTAGGCTGACGCCATAGCACTCTAGCCCTGGCAACAAAGTGAGACTCTGTCTCAAATAAACAAACAAACAAACAAACAAAAACAAAAACAAAAAAAAAGGATACTAGGGTAAATAAATAAATAAATGTGGCCAGAGGATGACAGCCATAGATTTGGGGCAGCCAGAGCTGAGACAACTGCCAGAGTGCCGAGAAGTGACAGTGTCTTAGCACACCTACCAAATTTACAGCATTTCAGTGTCCCGTGGAACACAAATTGAGAAGTTCTGCTCAACATATTTGGCCTATTTAATGCACTCCCACTCCTACTAACAAGAAACTATCTTTCCTTTGCGGAACCAACCCACCCTCATTTCACGTGAACCCGATGGCACAGACAATTTTAGAGCCCTGACACTTCACCCACTTCTATTCCACCCAGTATGGCCAATAAAACTGCTCCATTATCCTATTGTGATGGCTGGTCCAATGTGGACACATGACCAAGGCAAGGCCAATCAAGCATTCTCTACTTCTCTCTTCCTTTTGGATCTTGAACATAAGGTTATAAAGCTTTGGGCTTCTAGCCCAAAAGGTAAAAAAGAACCTGGAAAAGAAAGTGCCTTGAAAACACTATCTAGGCCATGATTAACCTAAATACTAGAGCTATTAATAATAAAAACTAGAAGAGAGGATTTTGAATGTTCTCAACACAAAAAAATGATAAATGTTTGAGGTGATGGATACACTAATTAGCCTCACTTGATCATTACACACTGTATACATGTATCAAAATATCACTTTGTATCCCACAAATATGTACATTATGTGTCAACTACAAACAAAAAAGGTGAAAAACTATTTATGGCAGCTTAAGATGGGTTTCTGTTACTTGTAATCAAGGTATCACCCTAGATTTCAAAGACCAAATGCATCTCCTGAGAGTGTGTATGTAAAAACAGAGGTAATATATGTTTTATATCAGTGATGTACATAGATGAACATAATCCACTGTATGACTTCAAGGGATCCTTCTTTAGATAATCTCCAGGCATTATCTGTGCCTTAACTCTTCTAAAGAGATTATCCTACACGCTGTCAACACCAAAAGAAAACATTGGTTAGAAGTAGAATCATTACAAAAAGTCAAAGGAAAAATACAGAAGAAAGGAAGTTGAAAAGATTCACATTATATAGACACCATGAAACACAGGTACTTTGAATACATTACAGATCCACTTGCAGAATCAGAATAGAAGAGGCCTGATCAGAGTGAAAAATTTTTGTGAGATATCATCAGTTGTTTACTTCACAAAAAGGAATGAGCATGACAATTTGGGGGTAAAAAGGAATTCCAAATACATTAACTTCATATCTTAAGTAAACACATTTACCCCACCTCTGCTACCAAGTTTCTTCCTCTAGGAACACATAATTTTTCCATTAAGAGATGAACATTTTGTTCACCATGCTTGGGGAAAAAAAAAACACAAGCACAGGTACTGATAAACAGAGGATAATAAAAATGCCATATTTACTTGGTTAGAAAACCCTTCCCTTCATAGGAAATGCAGTCTAAAGATTCTATCCAATGGAAAAAAATCAGATTACTATGATAAATATGTGGATCGTTTAAAAAGCGGGGAAATAAGTCTTATTAATGCCTGATTTCTTATTACACTCTAAGCTCTGTGCACATAGGAAGAAAGATTATTTACCATCACAACCCAACCCAGTATGGTACTGTAGATCAGTACCATACATAGCAAGGATCTAATACTTTAGTTTATTAAATGACTGAAGATATGATCAAATTACAAAAAGTTAAAAAGATATTTATTAATACCTGTTGTACAAGCAGCTTTATCCTGAATTGATTAATCTGGGTCCACCTTAAATCATCAATATTAGAACTGAAAATGTGAATCTTGGAATAGGTTCCAAGAATTAGCAAAAACATTATGAATTAGCAAATCCACCTAAAAATGGAAGAACCAGAATAGCACCATGTGCAGATTTCCTTGTGAAGTGTGCTTTTACTAAAGAAATGTTTGCATCATTAAGTACATACATGAACTCAGAGTAAGGAAAAAGAAGAATAAAGATAGCAAAAAAAAAAAAAAAAACCCACAATAATTTAAGATGTTGAGATAAATAATCTATGAAGCAAGAATAATCTACAATTCCAAAAACTAAGCTTTCCCCCATCACTGTTCCACTGTGCTCTTGCTTTACCTGAGAAGAATCTGCTTGGGCTAATGCTTTAGTGACCTTCAGTATTTGGTGAAGATTTCGTCCTGTGTCTTCAACAAGGAGCTGAGCCAGCAGAAGAAACACATGCACAGGGATCGTTGTCATGATAGGGAGCAACGATTCTACTGAAGCCAACCAGTCACTTGCTGCGGACTCTTCTCTCATAACTTCAAGAATCCTCCAGGCTGCAAATATTGAACCATACATGCTGGTTATAGGGAATTCAAGCCTGTTGGCGAGCTGAAAAATAAAGACAAAAAATGACATGAATAAACGATGTATTTATCAGAAATATATTTCTGACATTCACTTATTTTTTATATTTCATGGAAAGAAATCATTCCTTCCAACAAAATGAATATAGAGTTAGAATTCCTGCCAAAATCCTCTCAGCACACATTTGAGGTATTAGGATTACACACAGAAAATAGCTGTTAGGTAGAACAGTTTATCACAACTTTTCCTCATGTTTACCATTCATTCCCAGTTAAGGCAGAAAAAAACGGATCAATATAAAAAGATCCAGAGGCAACAGAGTTTAGAAAAAGCCATTATCACTAAAAAAGTATTCAGTAAGGAGAAGGAAGATAGGAGAAAAAACACTGCATTTGCCCAGCTCTGGGCCCTCATAAGTGGCAGCCTGGGGCAGATGGCAGACTTGGACGGAGGACAATTCGTTTTTATAACAGACAGTATGTTGATAGGAACAAAGTTGGTTCAGCTGGAGCCTGGGAATTCATTAATAATTGTGACTAACTTCTGCAACAAGAAAGAGCCTGACAGCTCTAAACTGAAACAATACCCAGAAATGATATTATACTTCGGTCAATCTGAAAAATGGCTCCTCACACAATTAAAGTAGGACAGTCAGGGCCAGAGAGTGAATAGAACCTGCCAAGGTTAGCTGTGCTCATAAATGGCTCAGGAGAAGAAGCCACAGACATTAAAGAATCATTAGACATTGCCTCCTAATAAAGTAATTCAAATCATGCAGAGTATGCTGTGACAAATTAGAAACCTCTAGGTTATAATTGTCTGGTTATTAGAGGATGACTTATATGGACAAGGATATCATCTGAAAGGATGGGAAATAAGAGTTAAGCTTTATAAGATTTTTTAATAACAGCTTTATTAAAATATAAATCATATACTATAAAATATACCCTTTTAAAGTTTACAACTTAGGAAATTTTAGTAACTCATAAAGTTATGTAACTATCATCACTATGTAATTTTAGAACATTCTCATCATCCCAAACAAAAACCCCATACCCATTAACCCTCATTTCCCTACCCATACCTCCAGCCCCTGGCAACCATCAATCTACTCTGTTTCTATTTTAGTCATTTTATTTAACAGGAAACACACAATATATGTTCCTTGGTGAATTGCTTCTTTCACTTAGCATGTTTTCAAGATTCATCCATGTTGTAGTTTATATCAATACTTCATTACTTTTTACTGCCAAATAATATTCCATTGTGTGCATATACCATATTTTGTTTTCCACTATCAACTGATGGACATTTGGGTTGTTTCTACTTTTTGGCTATCAAGAATAATGCTGCTATAAACATTCCTGTAAAAGTTTTGTAAAGATGTACTCAATTCTCTTGAGTATATTTGAGAATGGATATGAAATTTATTTGATAAATGCCACATAAAAACACACCAGGAAGCTCTATCTGTATTGATGTGAAAAGATACCTCACATGAAAATATTAATATAAAATATAGATAGTGCGTCCGGAACATTACTAATTTTTGTTTACAGAGAGTGAGAAGAGGTTGGGTATGGTAGTACACACCTGTAAACCTAGAACTTCTGAGGCCAAGACAGGAGGATTGCTTGAAGCAAGGAGTTTGAGACCAGCCTGAGCAACACAGTGAGACCCTTGTCTCTACAAAAAATATTTTAATTAGCCAGGTATGGTGGCGCACCTGTTATCCTAACTGTTCATGAGGCTGAGGCAGGAGGCTCACTTGAGGCCAGGATTTACAGGTTGAAGCTAGCTATGATCATGCCACTGCATTCCAGCCTAGAATGACAGGGCAAAATCCTATCTCTAAAAAAAAGAAAAAAAAAAAAAAAAAGAGCGAAGAGCATGATTAAAAAAAAAAAGACTACATTTGTATTTGCTTTTATATGCAAAGAAAAGTATTTCGACAAATACAAAGGAAATTAGTAAACATGAATCATCATGATCTATCTGGGAGAGTGAGAACTGGACAACTGGAATCAAAGGCAAGAAGGAGGCCTTTACTCTATGCAATTTTATATTAATATTTTCTGAACTATTTAAATATATTACTATCTCAAAAAAATTAAAAATTTTTAAAATTAAAAAATATCTAAGTTTATACAGCTGTATCTCTCTAAAAATATTTTTCTTCCCAAAAAGATAAAATTAATTAGTGACTACAGCCAAGCTCTTTAGACTAATCACTAGACTTCAGATTTAAAAGACCAGGACTTTATTAGCACAGCCATGCCAGCTATTAGCCATTATGAAATCTTTCTAAGCATATACTATATATACTTTCTAAGCATCTCCTCTTTTAGAGGAGAAAGTAGGTGTTTGAAAATAAAAGACAGGTTTATGTATGTGAATTACTTTTCTCATTTGTAAAATTTAAGTAATGAATACTTTCCTGCCTATGTCATTGAGGTAGAGAATGAGATAATATCTACAAAGCACCTAGCACAGTGCCTGAAGTTGCAAAATTCAGAGCAATATTACTGCTGCCATTTAAACTGGTGGATGTAAGTATAAAAGAAAATAATTTGGAAATCACCAAAAACTATAAATTAAGTCAAAAGCAGCAACATTAGAGAGACATGTAAGAATAAACAAAGAAACAGAAAAGCAATCCTATATTGCTTGAAGTGTTAAATCCAGGTTTAGGTTCTGTTTTTGTTTGTTTGCCTAAGGTTAGCACACCAGGAAAACTTATCCCATTGAGTGACAGCTGCCCCTGGCACAGTCCCAGGGCAAGGATATAATCAAGGGTTTTCTCTCAGCACCAGCTACCAAAGTCTGGCCCCAAAGCCTGAGGGAGGGCCTATGAAAGTGCCAGTAGGCTCTTTTAGAGGAGAAAGTAGGTGTTTAAAAATAAAAGACAGGTTTATATATGTGAATTATATGTCAATAAAAAATAAAAGAAGAGAAACCATAGAAGGACACATTTAAATTATACAGCATCTTTGCTTTATAGTTAATAAAGATGGTTATAAAGCATCTTTTACAGTTGTAAAAGAGTTGAGAATCTAAGAATCATTTAATAAAAATGTTCAGGTACATTAAGTAGTAACAATAAGACATCTGGTAGTACTTCTTTGTCTAGAGAGGTCTGAAAAAGAAAATGTAAACACAGGTGAACAATATAGATTGTCATTAACTGTAAAGAATGACATTCAGCCATAATAGTAACTAAAACAAAAGTGGGAAGAGCGTATGGAAACTCAAACTTTGCGATCCTTAAAAATAGGATAGATTTTTGCGAGAAAGGATATTAATCACTCACCAGACAATAAGCAGAAGACTGGACTAGACAAAGCCTCAAGAGAGCCTTTGTAGCTCTACACCTCTGTGAGGAATCTAGATAAGCATTGAGAGACTTGGAAGTGGTTGGTTATAACCAAAAGAGAACCCACACCATCCTCAGTCCCATGTGTTTCAGATGATGACTACAGAGCACAGAATCTCAGACTTACTAATTCTTTAACTTTCAACCAAAAACTCTTAAGAAACCAATGTGCTTCAATGTACTATTAATTTACTGTTTGTTTCCCTATAAATCTAAAATGCTTTTATTTACTCCCAAAATCAATACAAAGATGATAAATTATTGTGCCAAAAAAAAGGGAAAGAAACGAAAATGAAAAGTGGGGGTAACAGGATGTAGGTTTTAGAATCAAATAGCTAAAATCTGAATTCCAACTCTTTCACTATTTGTATAATTCGGACAAGTTAGTTAGCTTCTCTAATCTCAGTTTCCTAGATTGAAAATGAGTATGTTATTAAATAAGAATACTATCAGGGAAATGCAGATCAAAAGCACAATAAAATACCACTTCACATCCAATACTATAGCTGAAGTCAAAAAGACAGACAATAACAACAGTTGGCAAGGATGGGGAGAAACTGAAACTCTGGTACACGGCTGGTGAAAATGTAGCTCTAGAAAATAATCTAGCAGGTCCTCAAACAGTGAAACATACAGTTGTCATATGATCTAGCAATTCTACTTCTATGTATCTACACAAGAGAAATGAAAACATATGTTCACACAATAACTTACACATAAATGTTCATAGCAGCATTATTCATAGCTAAACTGTGGAAACAACCCAGAAGTTCAACAAATGAAAGAATAAAATGTGATGTTATCCATATAATGGAACATTATTTGACCATAAAAGAAAATAAAGTACTGGTACATGCGACAACATGGATGAACCTTGAAAACTTTATGCTAAGTGAAAAAAAAAAGTCAAAAAGGACCAAAAATTGTATGATTCTACACACAGCATACACAGGAAATGTCCAGAAAAGGCAAACCTATATAGAGACAGAAAGTAGATTAGAGATTGCCTACACTGGGGGCTGAGGGGAGAATCAGAGAATTAGGGACTGATGATTAAGGGGTATAGTTTTTGGGGGGGTTATAAAAATGTTCTAAAGTACTAAATTGTATACTTTAAGTGAATGAAGTGTATATATGTGAACTACATTTCAATAAAGCTATTAAAAAAATAATTGGGTTCCTACCATATGATCCTTGCAAGTTATTTACCTTCTCTATGCCTCAGTTACCTCTTAGGTAAAGTGAGACCAATAATATTACTTAGCTCAAAGACCCCAGAATAAAGTTAAATGAGTTAACATATAGCAAAGTGCTCAGACGGAGCCTGCACATGCAAAGTGCTCAAATAAACAAACCCATGAAGCAGGTGCTTTGTTATTCATTTTACCAGGGCTCAGAAAGGTTCATCAACTAACTAGTCTAAGGCCACACAGCTAGAGATGGCAAAAAACAGAACAAAAACCCTATTATTTCACAGTTATTGTAAAAAATGTGAGTTGACTCACATAACAACTCCTGGCATACATGTTCAATGAATGTTAACCTTAGCTGTAAGTAGGACAATAATAATCCAATTCAAATTTTATGATTTTAAAGAGACAAATATTCAAATATTTTCTGCTTACTATATACTACTTCAAAGCAACTTCAAACAAAACCTACTTGGCACTGTTTCATTACCAGGGACCCAAAGTACCATATTTAATTTTTAAAAACAGACACAGAATGAATAAACATATGGTAGATCTTAGCTCAGTCAAGCTGTCTCTAAATCTTTCTGTTGACTAAATCAGTTTTATAGGGATGAATTTTGCCCTTCTCTGCAATTACAGGAATTTGACTTTTAGGTCCCCTTTCCCAGTTCATCTCACCCATCCACCTTCACTCTCCTCTGCAAAAGCTTTTCTGATCCTATCCTACTTCCTGTGCCAGTTATGCAACTTATTCCCTCTAGGTTCTACATCCATCCTTCTTTGTCTGGCTTTGTGATACTACACAAAGCCTTGTCAACGTTTCTCCTTTGCCTTCTGATGGAATGTGAGACCTTATCAATAGAGAGCACAGGAGAGATCCTGCAAGGCATAGTACCAGTAGGGGCTTCTTCGCAGACACCTGTGTGCTTCTCTGATTTCTCCTACCATGGCTGCCAAGGATGTGCAGGAGACCCCAGAGGTGGCTTCCTATGGACGAGCTCTGGCCTGCATCAAAACTGCGTCCTCCAGCAGGCCACATCCACATTCTCTCCAATAAGGTCTGAATCTCCGCCTTGACTGGGAAGACCCTCACGGTTCCTTCCTTGGGTACTCTCCCTCCATCTCAGCTTAGAGGTAGTAGCTGCTCCCTACATTTACTACTGCAATAATCCTTAGAGACGCTTTTAAAACTTTTAGCAACTGAACACCTTTTACTAATTCACAATTCTTTGTATTAAATTTTCCTTGTTCAAAATACCAGTGTGTTTTCTCTCTCCTGACTCATACATACACTGATGCTTTCTTTTATCCCCCACACTCTCTTGGGGGGAGGGAAGGGGTGGAGACAGGATTTTTTAAGCACTTTAGAATTTACAACTAGTGTTTGATTTCTCTTGCCTAGGGAGAGCACAATAGGTAGTTTTAAATATCACATTTAATAGCCAAATAGAAAAGAATTCTGTTTCCTATACACTTTTTTAAAAGTCTTATTAGATTATGTTAGTCTTTCATTTTAAAGAGATGAATGGCAGGTTTGCTCTCTTATATTTTTGAATTCATAGAAATTGAAAGAAGTTAAAATGTGTTTTATTTTATGGTTACCAACACTTCAGAAATGGAGAATTACAGAATTGCACGGTACAGTACATTTAGCCTTGTTTTCATCCATCCGAACAACTATATTTCTGAAGAACTGCTCTAGTTCTAAATCAAACACTGTAAGTCAGACTCACCAATCTAAAAAATAATAAAAATAACAAAATCTGGATTTCATACAGAGGTTTTTCTGTAATAAATCAAGATGGTAAAATGATCTCCTGTATTCTTGTCAAGAGCACATATTCTGTACTAAATAAAAATTTACTGAATATCTAACATCTGGTAAACAATAGATCAGGTATTGTGGATGCAAAGGTAAGTAAGCCAACATGCTATTTATTTCTTTAAGTATGTGGAAAATAGGACACTATTCATTTGACAAATGGCTAAAATATTTTTAACACTCTCATCTACCATCTTCTCAAAAAGATAAAACAGAATACAAAAAGTTCAATAACTGTTGCAATTTAAATACTAATAGTTTAAATTGTTACAACTTCCTAAATGCCTTAGAAAATAAAAGCAAAGCATGAAAAGGGCCAAGATTCCTTTCCCCAGTGAGCTCACAGTAGAGCTGGAGGTACAAACTAGTAACCCTCTAAAATTAACACACAATACAATTGAGTAAAGCAAAAAGGGCTGAGGATGCAAGAAGAGGGCAATGAATTCTGACTTAGGGTGCACTGAGAACATCTGCCTGAGTCTTGAAGAATTAGTTCAGACAGATAAAATAGAGCATTATGTGCAAAAGTAAAGATTCCGAAAGAGACTTGGAGAGTTTGGAGCATGTTAAATTCACAGGTGTGTTTGGGAGTCCCAAACAGGTGCAGTAAAAAAGCCAACAGTAAAATATGGCTTAAATTTTTTAAGAGTGATCATGTATCTACTCAAACTATCAATAAAGCAGCACAGTATCATAAAGAGGATGTTTATAGCCCTAATTGTATTCCTTCCTCCTCCCTGTTCAGCTGCTAAAAAAAAAAAAAAAAAAAAAAAAATCCAGCTATGAGCATCAAATAAGATTCACACACACCTGAGCAAATAGTAAGCTGAGCACTTCCCCATTAGAGTTAGGGTTAGGATGATCCTCAGTAAATAACAGTTCTGACTTAAAGGAACAGAACTCTTAGTACATCTTGCCCTGCCCCACTCACAATCAGGAGCTCATCATTTTTCTACACAGGCAAACCAAAAGGTAAGATAAAAAAGCTATTAGAATTTTTTGGCCACATTTTATACTCCTAGTAGAGCTCATGCTAGAAGAACTTCTTTCTCTTAATTCAAATCAATTACCTACTTCCAGTTTTAAAGTTTTAGTCAAACAATTAGGATTTAGGAAGCTGCAGCATACATTCAATTAGCCTATAATTACAGGCTAGTTTCTGCTACATGCTCAAATAAGGAGTAACTGGATTTTTGCTGCTAGAATATTTAACACTACATAAGAAGTATCTCAGCTTTTGCAGATGAAGCAACAAACATGGCTCTAGCTTGTATTTATGTAGTGCCTCCCCCCACCCTCTCTCCATGGAGACTCCAAATGCTTCACCAGCTCTATCATACTTAATCCTCATTCCAACCCCATAAGAGTAGGGGTTGGGAAGTAATGCTGCATTTTACCAAAGGCAAAACTCAAATATCAAAGGAGAAAAAATCCAGGCATAGAACCCAGTCGCTAACCAAACATTGACACCAGTTTACATTACTGTAACAGGAAAAATTACACAGAAAAGCAGAATGAGGTAGGCAAGACTAGGAATGGAGCATAACAGGCCTGCTGTCTTCTAATTGGAGGCAGAAGAGTAGAGGCACACGCAGGGGACATCAAGAGCCATTACTCCAGGAATAAGGTGCCATATTAAAAAAATGAAGTCTTAGTTCTTACTGATCCCAGAACTTCCAGGCACTTAAAGAGCATTTCCCACTTTGACCTGTCCCAGATCTAGCAATATGCTTCACTCACTAAACGTTATGATGAGAAAAAATTCTGTGCTCAAATATGTTGAAGCAGCACGAGTTGAAGTAGGATTAGTTCCTTTTCTGCAGGATCCCTCAGGACCTTTAACTACTAAAGTGCACTGTAATCTCAAAGAGGAAAAAAGATTATATAGCATTTCCAAAACTTATTTCACTATAGGACTACCCTCCCTTCTTATAGTCCAGAAGAATATATTAAGATCTCCTATACCACTGCCTGATAGAATGGCAAAGTTCAATGATAGTGTTTAAACCCAAACAGATACTTCATAAAAAAGGTAAGATTATCTGCAGAGACATAAATCCTACATCAATACTTTATTTAAGAGAAACAAGGATAACTCAAATACCTTTTGGTGGTTATCTCGGTAACACTCTTGTTGTACCATTTCCAAAAGGTTTAGAGCCAATTGCTGCCTAGAGGGACCTTCTTCATCCACGGATATACATTCTTCCAAGGCAGTAGAAGACAGTATCTGTAGAACTGGCATCACTAGCAGCAGAGATGACTTTGGGATTTTCTGACCCTCAGCAAAAGACAGGATCTTCAAAGCTATTTAGCAAAGTGATAATTCAAATTTTCAAAAATTAATACCAGTCAAACACAATGCAATTTTGTTTAAGAGTGATCGGCCAGAGAGCTTTGTTGCCCCTTTATAAGTGATTCAGACACAAAACTATGACAACAACTCATCCTAAAAGAAAATAAAAGCATTAAAAATTATCTTAAGCTATTAATGTATACAACTCAAAATTTGATGATACTCTTAAAGAAAATACATATATCATAAGGTATAAATCAACTCTTTTTTACATCGATATGAATTTTTTTAATACAATTCAACATTTGTCCGTTACATCTTCTCAGATCCTAATATTGCCCTCAGCAAAGATAGCCAAAAGACCAGAGTTCCTGATCAGTGGGTAACTAGGCCAATGTACATGCTTCCTTTACAAACCCACCTGAGTACTGTATTAATAGATGCTTAAGTAAGCACCAAGGTGAAACAGGACTGCCCTTCAGCTATAATTGCTAAAAAGCAGATCATGAAAGTTCCAAAGTCCATAATCAGCATAACAATCAGATTTTTAAGAAATGATTCTTCTTTAACATGTAAACAACTTGCACATCAGAAACATACACACAAATATACAATAACTTAGTTTCATGCAGAGTTTCCCCTAGACTATTAACAGAATGAATTAAGGCATAATATACTTTTTTCACAGTATTTTTTTGAAGGTTATTAAATGAACCCTGATTTGCAGAAAGATATTATTCACAGGCTTCAGAGTTAAAATATCAAAATAATCAACTGATTTCCCCTCTAGACCAAAAAAATTCTGCAAGCCTTAAATCATGTCCATGAGTTATCAGTATTTTGTTTTATATCATTTGTAAGGCAAACCTTAACATGAGATGAAATACAAACATCTGTTACTCTAACACTATTAATTTACTTTTTTTGCTGAAATATCGGTCTTAATCCATAACTGAGATATTTTGAAAATCCATTATCTTCAATAAAACAGGAAATGTACATAATACAACTGTTTCAATACCTATTATTATAAATTTTTCAGGCATTTTTATAAGTTGCTATTTATAATCAAGGCTAGTGTTAATAATTACAAACCATAATATTAATGCTGTGTTTGTTGTTTTTTTTTTAAATCCTATTTATTTGAATACCCTTTGCCAACATAATAAATAATAGTTCTTCCTTACTTTTCAACATGACATACTGGGCTCAATAGTTTTCAGTATGGTTCACGCTAACTGACATAACTGCAAATCAGAGACACTGGTTTATAAAAGAAAGAAAAAGTCTGCTATCTAATAAATAATGAAACTATCTGAGTGTTTGATTCGGTATCACCCTTCTATTGTAAATGAGCCACAATAGAGGAGCACAGCTTTAGAATTAGAAATGTGGCTTCTCTAGGGCTTTGGAATTTTTTGTCAAAAAAATCCATTTCTATGAAATGGCTAGAAATGGCAAATGTATAAAGAGGAAAAGCAGATTAGTGTCTGTCTGGGGCTGAAGGTGGGGATGAACCTACAAATGGGCACAAGAAATTTGGGGGGAATGACGGAAGTGTTCTAAAACTAGATTATAGGGCTGGTCGCATAAATCCATAAATTTACTAGAAAACATTTTATTGTATACTTTACAATGGTGAATTTATGGTATGTAAATTATAGCTCAATAAAGCTGTTTACAAAAATAAAACTATGGCTGTCAGAAGTAGCAGCACTGGTAAATTATACCTATGGGAAGATCCCATGTGCACTGCTATTAATAAAAGGTGGGGAGAGGGACAGATAAAGGATTAAGGAGGAGAGACACAAATTAGCATAAGGCCAACAGGCAAAAGTAGGACAGGAGTCTAGCCTAGGAACTGAGGATCCCCCTCCATGTGCTGAAGCCATTTCCAAGACATACTGTAAGTAAAGAGCAATTCACTCCCAAATCATGAGTTAAAATGCCCAGAAGAATGAGCTGAAGAAAAGTCCAGCTGAAATGACTTCATTCTGAAATTTTACAGAATACAGTAGCTCATTCTTACTTACCTCAAGCATGTTTTTTTAAAATAAGGATGGGAGTGTTTCAACATACAATGGCACCAATACAGCCTAATAAAGACAGATCCCCATGACTACATGGATTATATCAAACTGGACCAAGTAAAGTGAGGCAACATCAATATAAAGGCCACCTTTTTAAAGGTGTGACTTGTTTGCCAATCTCCCAGACCAAGCAGCTTGATTCTTTACCACATTGTTCTTAACTAGAAGATTTTGGCCTCCCCTTGGCCCCCTTCCCCCACTTTTCTTGAACTCAATACTGGACAGTCAAAAGAATGTTATCTTTCATTTGTTCTAGCTAGGTTAATATAATAACCACAAATTAAATCTTGTTCAATGTAGTACCAGTTATGAATAGTAAAGATAGAGTCTTTAAAACAAATACAACTGCTAAACACTTATTTTCTTGCAAGAGTTACATGCTATTGTTTCTCACTTTGCTATACAATTGTAAGGTGATATGTCCCTCAATATATTCACAAATGTTCCTGCTGTATGATTTAGATTATAACCTTCTAACGCGCAACCAAGATACTTGGTAAATTAGAACCTTGCACAAGGTAACACCTTGTTGGGTAAGGGGAAAAAAAATTCTATTTGATAATGATTAATTAGGAAAATTCCAGAATAAAAACTCAAAATATACAGGATACCTAATACATAGCTCAAGTGACCCTGCCAACACTCACGTTACATACTCATTTTACTCTAGTCAATGTATTTTTATTTACCTAGACTTAAGATTGGCTTCTGCTGACTTGCTGGAGTCTGTAGAAGAAGTAAAGCTATTCCAATTATGACAAGGTCAACAGGAAAATCCTAAAAGAATGGGGGTAGAGGGGAGAGAAAAAAGGGTTATTAAAGAAGGTCCCAGAACCATGGCTTTTTAACATGTATCCAAGAAGACTATACTTAATATGAAAGACTACAAGCCTATTATACAAAATTATTTATACAGCAGTATGCCCTACTAACAAAAGAATTGGTAAATACCACACAGTCACACATAAGTTCAAAATGTTATATTATGTGGCCAAAAAGCAACGGGCTATAAGCCAAATAATTCAGAGGGAAAACTCCTTAACATGACAGTTCAACAAGTCTTCAAAATAGTCAATCTTTGCAAACCATTGAAAACTGCCTGAAGTACTGAATTTAATAATATTTCATTTCTGAAAAGTATCTCAATTTCTACTTACCTAAGACAGACATGATTCATCTATATATATCTTGCATAATTTATCATACTAAACAAATTTTAATAAATCACATTATAATATAAAATATTAGTACTAGGGAGGTAGAAATTATTTTTAAATTATAGTAATTTGTTAAGCCTATTTAAATATAGCAAAGCAATAGCCATAGAAACATAGTCATTAAGTTCACCATGTATATAAATAAAATAAAAAAAAATGTACATTGGTTTCTAAATAAAATGCAAGTGACATAAAATGTTATTTTTCAATAATAAAATAATGAAAACCTCAATGTGTTATGAAACTAAAGAAGAAAGGACCAGCTAAAATTACTTCATTTCTGAAATTTTACATAAGTGCCTGCAGAGAAGTACCTATGACTCATAAAGACGGGCCAAAAAATAAAATAAAATAAAATAAAATAAAGGGAAAAAAAGGAAATCTGTGAGTTAGAGCCACATGTTAAACACTTGAGAGAAAAGAATTTCATCTGACACACTCAGAAATATAATCTTGAAGATGCTATTAACTCTGACACAAATTAATAAATACCCTCTCAGTTTTACTGTTTGAAGAGTTACAATTAATCAAACTACAAAATCTTCTAATATACTTATTTATGGACTTTTGAAAAAAAACAGCAAAAGAAGGAACTTAATTTGTGAAATTTTAAAAATGGAATATATTCCAATTTGAGTCTTCTGGGACTACATATATTCACAGTTTTGAAATACAGTTGAGAGCAATGAAGTAACTCTTCTCTATTTGAAGACATACCATCACACCATTCTTTGCCATATTTTCCTCAATTTCATTTCAATTTCTGCACGTCCATAAAAAAACCAAACCAAAAAAAACACCAACTAGATGATTTAAAATTCAAGTTTACTAGCTTCTGAGAGATCAGAGACAAACAAAAGCGTTACTGTATACCAGTACTATCACTGGAAAGCCTTTTTCACATAAGCTATTACTGCAAGGGCCACAAACTAGCTTCTCAGGGTTCTGAAATGGAATAGAGCATTTTTAAGTGGATGAAACTTAAAGGAATGAGACAAAAGTGAAAGTGGCCTTCTCCAGGAAGGGGGAGACTGACCTGTTCAGAAAAGAGGGTAAAAGGAACAGAGCTGAGATTCAAGACATCAAAAATAAGGAAAAGTAAACAGTGGAGGATTCAACTAGATAAACTTTAAATTGCTTACAATTCTGACAGGTTACAAGTTTTTTGTTTAATTGATTGATTTTTAATGGACACCAAAGGATGGTACCATTTAATGAGTTTTGTTTTGTTTTATTTTGTTTTAATAAAAGCCCATGTTGGATAACCCATGTGCCACTTCAAATGCTACAGCTACTGCTGTGGTACCTGAGACCACACAAGTGTGACCTGGTTCTGCCCCCAGGTCCCAACAAGTCTGTGGCTTCCCGCCCCAGAACAGCCAGCTCCAGAAGTACAAGGAAGTTAACCCTTTGCACTCGCTTGCTTTTTTTCTCCATTCCTTTATTCTACTCGGGATTTAATTTTTTAAAAACCCCAGATTTTACAAAGCATGGCAGTAGAATAAAAAACTGGAGTTTCTTTTCATACAAACTTATTCATTTGGATTTTTTTATATTTCAAACTATTGATACATTCAAAGAATAATTTTAATCTCTATAATTTTTGCTAACCGCATCGAGGCACACTCGACATCCGAGTGCAAAGGGTTAAAGCCCCACAGGCCAAGGCTTGACACCTGACAAACTGGCAACAGGATCCCACAGATAAATGTTTCTCCCTTTACTCTAGATCCTTAGGGAGGGTGCCACACATATCTCATAAGGCTTCTCAGCTTAAGCTGGCAGCAGTGGCCAACTAGACAGTGCCTGTGTTGTCTCTTTCACCTTCGCTATTTCACTCCTCTTGTGCCTCTACGCCTGCTTCCTGGGATCACATTTTTGCAGAGGAACCCCAGTCACATAAGCCTTTGCTTTTATGGGAACACAGGTTCTGCTTCTGCCTTTAGGGAAAACTCAAGCTAACTCAGAGCCTAGCTAGAGCAAGGAAATAATATACAAAAGAGGAGTAAAATGCCTTTATACTTGGCCACAGATGTCACAGGAATCCCAATGACAGAAAACACCTGGAGTCTATACTTTTTGTTCTTACTTCAAATAAAAGATATCCCTAAACAGCACCTAGGTACCAGGCACTAAACACATGTACTGGGTCTAGGGATATAACTACATACAAAATATTCCCTTTTCCCAAGAATTTTACAGTCTAGTCATGGAAAAGTTGTTCTGGTTTGTTTGTTTTGTTTTAAGTATGAACAAGGAATAAGAAAGGCTACATCCTACAGCAAACACAACAAAGATGGTAGCTCAGCTCACTCAGTTCCCCAGTGCAATGTCTTTGTTATCTACCCAGGTTCTATGGCCAGAGCTGACTAAAACAAGCTGGGTCAAACAGATCATTTTGCCTCAGAAATCTGAAAACTTAAACTGAGACACACAGTTGGAACTGAGTCATCTGATGGTGGTGTCTTAGAAACCACAAGTTCCTGACCTTCCCAAAGCTACAATGCTTAGCTCATCCTTCCCTTTGAGAGCTACCAAATATTCTCCCAATCACTACCATTTTTGCCTTATCTTGCTGGTCAGGTCACATTTATTAATATTTTGCTTGAAATAGAAAAGACCTAAAGTCATGATCATTCAAATCAGGCTAAAAATAGCTTAACTAAGACCAAGTCCACCAAAATTAATGCAGTCTAAGAAAGAAATCCATTTTATGTGTACAGTGATACATCTCTGATAAAAGAGTAGAAAGAGAACAGAGGGGAAAAGAAAAGTTCATGTAACATGTGAACTGAACATCCAGCAGATAAACTCGGTGACTACAGTGTTACTGAAAGCTCAGCACTTGTCCCCAGGGCTCCTTCAGAAGAATGAGAACAAGTTGTTTGAGGAGAAGGAAAGAGAAGTTTATTCACTGACTCCATCTTAAGGTACCAACATCCAGCCGCTGAGCAGGAATACAGAGCTTAAAACAGTTACTGTTACTTCTTTTTAAAAGGGGAGAATTTCAGCTATAGTTGATATTTCTGATTCATCTCATCTTTAGCTAAAACAATCTCCTGACCTCCTCCTGGACAATTCCCTTGGGCCATCTCCAATGGTACAAAGGACACTCGCGTCCATTCATGACTATTGGCTGGGGGTGGGGGTAGGGATGCAGGTTTTAATTCCCCAAAGGAGTGTGGGAGGTTTTAGAGGGACAGAAAACATTTTTACCCTTTTTCAAGCCATTTCCCCTGTTACAACAGAAATATAGGTATAGCCTCAGAATACATAAAAAGACTGCTGTATTCTACCTCATTTTATTTTAAATTACAGTGCATATAGGCCTAAAGGATATGTTTGCAAATTATTCTTCCTAGGCTTATTTTTTTACTTCAGGAACACTGAGATACAGGTGGGTGGCAGGAAACTTCATAACAAATATTTTAACAGTTATGGTTACTTCCTTTTAAAATTGTTAAAATATTGAGCAGAAGATAGATAATATAAATATGACCTTCTCTCATAAAAACCCTTTCACTGTTCTAAATGATATTAGTATCCTGTGATTCTAAATTATGATCAAAAATATCTTAAAAATTGGACCCATGAGCCAACTTGATGAAATTCCTACTGGCCAAAAATAGGATAATTTAAACTTCAATAAGGATAATATCTGCAACAGACTGAAATGCGTCATATATGTTTAAATCTATGAGTTCATAATACTTTTAGAAGATGGTAAACAAAAGGAAAGGGGAAGAGTCAAGCATTTACCCTATCTTTCCTATATAAATTCTGGATAGCCAAAAAGCAGTCGAGGGGAAGATTGTTTTAATAGAAGTAATCCAGCTATTAAATGAAGAAATGATAGAATTAGAACATCATCATTTATGCAACTCCTAATTAATTAACTGGAACTAGGCATTGAGTATCAACAGCTACTAGCATCATTAAAAAAAAAAAAAAGCAACACATATTAATGTGCATCTTGATAAAAGAATACTCCCTGTAGTCTTGGAAACAAAAAACAAAACAAAACGTCCTAAATCAAATCAAGACTCTAGACCTAACTACCTTTGAACAGAGATGTTTAAGTGCACCAAGAGGAGGCAATCAGTAAAATCCAGAATGTAGGAAACCCCACAGCTCATATGAGCCAAGTTATTCAATATATAAACTGCAAGGAAGGAAAGGGGTAGGTCAGGGGACAGAAAGGGACCATCTTTAGTTTAAAAGACACTTAAAAGACAGATCATACACAAACACACACATTGAAACTATATTATGGTGTTTAGAAATATATACTCATGATAAAAACTATAAAGAAAATACACAGAGGTGAGTACTATAGAAATCAAGATAGTCAGGTTGTAATTAGGACTGGGCTTGTGGAGAACTTCTGGGGTGGCTGGAAAAGTTCTATTTCAATATCTCTAGGGATAGGCCCCAGACATTTTCATTTTAAATAAACTCTGCATAGTGATTTTTATGCACACTAATTTGAACCATTTGACTGAAATGTAAGCTTCATGAACCTTGTCTGATTTTAACTAATAGCCACAGCAAAGCATTTGCCATAGACATCTGCTAATAAATATATGCTAGGGGCAGGGAGGCGGAGGACGTACAATAAAATGGCCAGAGAATGATACTAAAAAGGACTAAACTATGAAATTATAATTTATAATTATGTCTACCACTCAAATGAATCTGGCACAAGCACACAGGAACAATACAGGGTTTACCTAAATATATTACATAATTAAAACTCCTGGTAATTTATCTATAAAATAATTTCTCTACAAAATACTTTTCTTTATAACATTTTATATATAAAGTATTATCTATTTATCTATATACATCTATATACATGAGATACATATTATATGACAATTATATCTATTATATAATAGGTATAATTATGATAGGTAAAATTATATATCTCAGCCGGGCGCTGTGGCTCACGCCTGTAATCCTAGCTCTTGGGAGGCTGAGGCGGGCGGATTGCTCAAGGTCAGGAGTTCAAAACCAGCCTGAGCAAGAGCGAGACCCCGTCTCTACTATAAATAGAAAGAAATTAATTGGCCAACTGATATATATATAAAAAAATTAGCCGGGCATGGTGGCACATGCCTGTAGTCCTAGCTACTCGGGAGGCTGAGGCAGGAGGATCGCTTGAGCCCAGGAGTTTGAGGTTGCTGTGAGCTAGGCTGACGCCACGGCACTCACTCTAGCCTGGAAAACAAAGCGAGACTCTGTCTCAAAAAAAAAAAAAAAAAAAAAAATTATATATCTGAATAGAGGTTTGATACATGATTTTATCATTTATAATATAAATACATAATTTTATGTATTATCTCTTATACATAAAATATATAACATACAATATATATTATCTAAAGTCCCAGTATATGTGAATTGTTCTAATCATGAGATTGACAAATTAACAAATGACTTACTCGAGCCTTCCTCCTCAGCTCCCACCTTTCACCAAAATCTACATTCACTCTACTTCCTCATCTGTCATCCATTCCTATTCCAATGTCCTACCCATCACCATCACTCTTCTGAAACTGGTTCCTCAAACACGAACAATCAGCTTTTATTTGCTGCATACTGAAAATACTGTCCAACTTTACTTTACACCCTCTCTCCACAACATGACACTGCTGACCATTCCCCCTTACTGAGATATTTCTTTCCTTGATTTTCATGTCTTCTGGTTCTTCAGCTTGCATATAATCCTCCTAGCCATACTCTCTCAGACTCCTTTTAATCCATAAACTCCAAAATTACCTCTGGAGTTCCATGCCAAGCCCTGTCATCCAATCCCATGGTTAAAACTCTTACACCAAAGTAGATGTCTATAAGTCTATGCCTTTAGACTAGGCCTCTATGCTGAATTTCAAAATCATATATCCAACCAAGCATATCTAAAACCAAATGATTCATCTTCCCTCCAACATCAGTTACCATTTCTCAAAGTGAATGGCCCCATCCAGTAGCCCAAAACAGAAAGCTGAGACTCTACTAAGAACCTTGACCATCTAATCAACTACAGAGCCCTAATGATGGCATCTTCTATGCCTCTCTTTTCCCATTTCCACTTCCCTAATTAGCTCCTTGCTATCGGCTGAATTGTGTCCCTGAAAAATTTATATATTGAAGCCCTAACTCCCAATGTCACTGTATGTGGAGTAAGGAAGTAATTAAGGTTAAACAGGGTCATCAGGGCAGAGCCGACTGGATCAGTGTCCTTACAAGGAGAGACACCAGAGAGCTCACACTCTCTCCATCTTGTGAGGACAGAGCGAGAGGGCAGCTGTCAGCAAGCCAGGAAGAAAGACCTCACCAGGAACCAAATCAGCAAACACCCCGAGCTCCACAACCTCCAGAAATATGAGAGACTAATTTCTGTTGTTTGAGCCACCCAGTCTGTGGTATTTTGTTATGGCAGGCCTAACTGACTAAGACACCCTCCTCACTTCCTGCCCTGTTAGTGCTGTGCTGCCCCAAACCCTCCTTCACTCTCCCAGCAGAAAGATCTTCCACACAGAAAAAAATGAGGTCTACTGAAAGGTCTTAAACAGGATGCCACTATCACTTCTCGGCCTGTTGGCTAAGATCAAGCGTAAACAGGATGCCACTGCCTAGAAGATAAAATGTAAACTCCCTCGTGTGGCATGAGAGGGAGGCCCCACCTCAACTCCCACACCTGAATCCTGCAACACTATTCAACACCCTGTTGTTTTCTCAACAGGCCATGCCTGCCTATTCTCTCCTGTTTCTGAATTTGAGCACATGCTATTCTTCCAGCTGGAATACCTTTCCCAGACCATCGTACCAGGCAAACTCCATTCAGTCTTCAAATCTCAACTCACCCCTACTTCCGTTAACTTGTGTTCCCATTACACTTTAAATATTCTCCCATAAAAGCACTTATCTTATTGTACTACAATTACTCATTTTCATGTCTGTAAGTGTCTTGAGGTCCCAGAATGCACCTTATCATCCATGTATTCATTAGGGCCTGATACATAGTAAATGTTCAATACTTGTGTTCTGCATGAATAAATAAATTTTAAAAACTACAGTGGTAGATCCTTAATTAATGCTATAAATAGTATTTTAATGATTCATTTTTTTAATAAATTATATTACTAATAGTACATGTGTAGTATGATCTAATGATATTAGATCAAAACACCTCTGATATATAATGTTAACTGAATGAGCGTATCCACCCAGTTACTGAAAGACCCACTTAAATGATAACCGACACATTAAAATTTCTTACTATCCTTACCTCTTTCAGAAGTTCAACACTGTGCTCTACAAGGTGAATTAAAGATGAACATTCCCCAGTTATCTTTAAGCTAACTTCACAGACACACAGCAGCTGAAGGGTCAGCTTGGTAAGTTGAATTTTCCAGAAAACAGGATGACGCAAAAGGCTTAAATATACTTCTTCAATAAATCGCATCACTTCTGTTGTCTGTATCAAATCTTTTATCTGTTTAAAAAGTCATTATATATTAAAATAATGTACAAATCAAAGGATAATTTTAAGGCATACAAGAAGCTTTTAACAATAAAATATTAAAGGAGATGAAGTTATTTAAGTCAATAAGGGTTAAACTATACAACTCTGCCTTCTCCTTTTGTTACTAACCAAAATACAATTCACTACTGTTTTTGTTACTGGTGGCTGGCACAAATTCTTTTCATTTATTTTTCTAGCTTCTCTGAATGCAGACGTCTTAAGACAAATTACAGTGCCAATGTGTTAAAAGAAATTAAGGCTGGTTTTGAGTTCTCCAAATGAACTCTTTACATTTCCAACATAGATACCTGGTAGTCAAGGGTCATCATGTTATTCTAACATGCTGCCAAGCCCTTCATCTGCAAGATACTTGCTCAGACAGCCTTAACTGAGAGCATTATTTCCACACTTGGCAGATGTAATAAAAGACCATATTCAAATGGTAGGGTGTCTTCTCAACAGGCTAATGTATTAATATTAGATAGGAAGGACTTAGGTGCTCTGGAAAATCCCAATTCAATTCAAACCCAGCTGTTCTGATCAAAATTCTGGAGTTGGTATTAAGGATATGGCCCTGCTCGCAGACACATTGGCATTTCCCAGAGATTACAAACAATGAACCATCTGCTTCAATCAGGAGCCTTGGGTCTGTTAAATTCATCAAGAGGAAAACCTATGGTTGACCAGCTGTACCTTTTACCAGGGGTTATCATTATAATAACCCAAATGACTGTAAGTTACACAAGGAAAAAAAAAATTAGTTCTTAGCACACAGGAGAAAAATAGATATTAAAAGAGCAAGGGGAAGAAACAGCAGAATATATTAAGTTATAAAACATAAATGTGAACACAGTCCATCAGCTAAATTTTGTTCTTTGGCAAATACACAGTAGGACAGTTAAAGGCCACCAAGAAGAGACAGATTTAAAACAAAATAAAGCCTAATGTTTAACAACATATTTCCTTGAGTACATTTTTTGCACATACTTGAAATTTTCCATAATAAAAAAACTTCAAAAGACAACTTCAGCAAGCCAGCATCATCAAAGGTTCTCTAATGTTTAACATTATCAAAATTCTAAATTAGAATCATTTTGAAGTAATTCTCTATCTTTGTGTAAAAATAGACCATGGGTAATGGATAATATATGAGATGACAAGATTCACAATTAAAATGAAAAAGACAATTCTACAAATATAAAATAGAAGAGCAACCAGGATAAGAAAATGGAATTTCACTGACCACTCTCAAATCTTAGGTCAAGAGGGTGGCATGGCTATTTCTTAAAAAAAAATTTTTTAATTAACATGTGTTTCTTTCCCAATGCCCAGTATAGGTCAGACTACATCTATAGCACTGTGTTCAGCTTCAAGAAGAACATTTCATAGTAGCACATTGTAAGCACCAATAAACAAGAATTCCTGGCAAAACACAGTGAAAAGCCTGGAAACCACTTCACATAGAGAAGTAATGAAAGTGATGAGGGAAAAAAAATGAGCGAGGTGGAAATAATGGAAAGGAAGGGAGAAAAAACAAGACAAGACAGGGTAAAGATGGAATTTTTTAAAAGATTATTTTGTTCTGAGAAGAACAGAAACTAATGGGCAATTACAAAAATGAAGGTCAATAAGAAGTTCTTGCTTTAAAAAAAATAGTTGCCTTACAAATAGTTGCTTCTATCACTAAAATATTCAATTAGTTGTGAGACAGTCATCTTTTACAGACTATAAGAAACACCTGCTCATATAATGCTCCACTCATATAATGAGTGGAGAACTGGATTACACTGCCTCTAAGAACCCCTTCCAAGTCTCAGATTCTTCATTCTAATAAGGCTTATTTGTTAAAGTGATTAAATGTATATGTCGCCAGTTCCTCTAATTCCAGATGATGTATCCCTTTTTTTCTCACATATCTCAGTTATATTAACAAGCCACAGACTCCCAGAAATACTCCACAGAGCTCATTTCTCAAAGTATTTAGGCTCATCTACAGGTTCATGAAGATGAAGGCAGACATTTCCAAAGGGCACAGACCAGGGTACTACAGGCATGGTGTGAAAAAAATGTACCCTACTTCAATATGTTCTGCCTATACATTGCTTTATTGCCCAAACAAAAGTTTTGGAAAAGCCACCGGAGAATTCATTTTAATTAAATTTTCTCTGCCTTGATTACATGAAAGCTTATTTATGAGTCGCAAAGGAAAGATGGACTCTAGTCACTCTTTGGTAACACAAACTTAAAACAGGTCATCTGTGAACCCAAGTGATGACTGAAATATATTCAAAAATTCCCTCCATCAGCTAAGCAGCATGGTGCTCAGATTCCAGGCAAATGGCAAACCTCGATTATGGGATGGGATAGCCAGATAAATGAATCACTACATTAAAATCACAACACACTGGCAACTAGAATTTTTTTTAAATCTGCAATTGTAGAGACATTAGCTTGGATTTCTCTCTCCCCTGAACTCCCACAGCATTTTATCTATACCTTTCATCCAACTACTTTAAATTATAAGAATTTATATACAAATTTATATTTGTCCTAATTCATTTACTATACTAAAGGCTTTTCAAGAAAAGGATCCCTCAGGGCCACTGCATATGTTGTCAGGGGGCATGTGGAAAGTGGAAGCTAGCCAGTGTTAGCTGCCCAAGCTTTGCATGTTCAAAGCTATATCTGCCCAGAGACACACCTTTTCTTAATTTGCACAAAGAGGTCTTCTTTTTTTTTTCTTATTACTCTTCCAGTGTCTAGCACAAAGAGAAACTCAACCCAAAAATCTTTTCCCTAATAAGTCTTTTTTAAACAGAGGAAAGTTTTGATTTCTACTAATCCTCAAGTGGACTATGCTGATTTATAGTCTCTGTGATTTTACTTAACATAGTATATATTAATATTAAATCTAGATTTTGTTCCTTTATCTTCTCCAAAAGATTATAAGCATTTCAAGAGCCAGGATCATGTCTGAGTTTGCCAAATCACATGGGTTCTAGAGCCACTTTATGTACGATAATGATAATCAACACTTCTTGATGCCAATGCTATATTAGAGAAGGGGGATAGAATACCCTACCTGCAAACACGGAACCATGTCACAACACAGTTGAAGTATCTGCTGTTCCAATATTGATGGTTGTTCTTTGTCACAAAGAACCTGGGGCTGAAGCAAGACTTTCAGCAGGGCTAGTCGGAGGTTAGCATATTCTTGTAACTGGGATGGTTCACAATATAGATACCATAGAAATGGTGCCATTATTTGAATCCAGGAAACTTCTGACCTGTAAGTCATGTAATACGTTAGCCATTCACTGAATTAAACATACTATCAAGCAGGTAAGTAGCAAATATCAACTTATTGTTCACAGCATAGCATAAACTATCATACCATCAAATGTAACTTCTTTTTATGATTCTTCTACTTCACTAGGACCTGCCTAGCTCTACACCAAACAGTTTTTTGTGCACTGGGAAAAATGACTAAACACCTGGATACCATAAGCTGGACGCTCAGGACAAAGAGAATCTCTATTTGCACATTAGAATAGCATCTACATCTCCAGGACCAATATTTGATGAACATCAGAATCATCTCACAATCTATTTAGAATTATAGATGTCAAGATCTACTCTTCTAGGAGTATGACATCGTCATGCATTTTTGGAAACACTCTATAGATGAGGATCTACATAAAACAAATCCATACAAACATGGCAAGATGATTATGATGATAGTTAACATTTACTTGTTAACTTGTTAACCCTTGTAGTGTACATAGTACTGCACTGTCTTTAAACTCATTTGATCCTCACTACAACCTTATGAAATAAAAATATTATCATCCCATTACACAGACACATAAACTGATGGACAGAGAAGTAAAATAATTTGGCAAAGCCCTCCTCTTAAGCTTTTCCCAGTCAAAGAAGGAATACCATACAAATCTTTCATATCTACTTAGATTTCATTATATCCTGGTAGCTCCTAGACCAAAAACACTAAAATGTCAAAATGACGTTCAAAACTAAAAATATGATCACGTCATTAACCAGCTTACAACAGTTTGCTCACAAGATAAAGTATTTAGCCCAATTCACAAACCCACCATAATCTGGCTTCTGCTTATCTTTCCAGCCTCATTTCTTGCTTTTCTTCACTCTCCACTAAACTACACTAAACTTTCAAGTCTTCAAGACATTTGGGCTTTCTTCTCACTTGCTATTCCCTCTGTCTGTAATATTCCCCTGCTTCTTTCATGTTCCTTCCCCTGCCTAATTTCTATCATTCTTCAGTTCTCTGATTCAAAATGACCTCCTGAGGTCATTCCTTCACGACTACCCTTGATCAGATCTCCAATATGTCCTTGCATGATATAATTAATACCTTTATTGTCATTACCTATTTAATATCCATATCCCCTGCCAGACCATAAGCCAAATGAGGGCATGGACCACGGATTTCTGTTTTACTGCTAAGACACCAGTAACTATATACACTAAGTCTTCAAAGAGATGCCCAATCATTCAATTAATCCAGTTACACTAAGTTATAGTTTTATAACTAGCATGAATCAATTGTCATAATTTTATCTTAATGTTTTTCACATTTATTACATATAAAAATGATACATAAGATACAAAGATGAACCAGGCATTATCTCTGCTCAGGAAGCATACATTATGACAGGGACAGTCAGTTATGCTCCTGAACTAGAGGACAGAAAGTGAAAACTGCCAAAAGGAGGATATAAAGTACAATTACTTCATGTAAGAAATGGCAATTGAATTATGGCTGGCAACGTAATTTAATAATACCATACATTCCACAGCAATGTGATTTCAAAATGCCATTAACATTAATAAAAATGTTAAAGCTACCAAATCAATAAAATTTAATTTTATTCATTCATTCATTCATGTGGCAAAATTTATTGACCACCTACTGTATACCAGTCACTCATGTATGTGCTGGAAACAAAGCAGGAAACCAAAACAGATTAAGTTCCTGCTCTCATGGAGCTCACGGCCTGGAGGAATTTTTCTTATCATAAGCTTGTGCACTTACACAATCTTTAAAACTCAAAAAGACGACTTTTGAGTTCATAATTGTTACTGAAACATATTTTTATCACACTATCCACTTTAGTAAACAAAGAAAAACTTCGTAGATGAAGGAATCAGATGAAGTATGGGTTAGAATATGAAGCAAAAGTAGTTTCTAGAAGAGATTTCAGAAACATTTCTTCCCCATCTCACTCCAATAATGTATTCCCCAAAGAATAAATACTATCCAGGTGTCAACAGCATCCATGGATAGCTTATCAATTTTCTTCTAGCTTGAGATGCTGAAGGTGAAACATAAGGGTCACTTAAAGAAATACATTTATATGGTGCCATTATGATTTGACATCAGGAGCATGATGATGAGCTTCCTTAGGGTCAATACTATTTAAAAATCTCCTTGGCTTAATCTCTCCTGGTTTTAGATCCTGCATTTCCTATGTGGTATCTGATGACTATCACTTCAATGGGATATGAAATTGCCAGGGCTTAAGGAGAAAAAGAATATAATAAAAGAGATGAAAAACAAGCACCACATGTACTCACCAGCAAATTGGTATTAACGGATCAACACCTAAGTGGACATATAGGAAAAACATTTATTGAGTGTCGGGCGAGTGGGAGGGGGGAGGAGGGGATGGGTATATACAAACATAATGAGTGAGATGTGCAACGTTTGGGGGATGGTCACCCTTGAAGCTCTGACTCGAGGGGGGAGAGGGGGCATGGGCAATATATGTAACCTTAATATTTATACCCCCATAATATGCTGAAATAAAAAAAAAATTTAAAAAAAACAAAAGAGATGATCTGAAATCCCAAAGTGATTAAGAATGTTTAAAAATGTAACCAATTGACAATATATCTATACAAAAGTCTTTTATATTTATGTTCACCATGAGAGTAAGGAATAGTAGTAGAAAAAGACCTAGATTAACAGTCAAAAACTTGAGGCTTTAGGCCTAATTTCATCACTAGGTAGCCATGAATCCTTAAGTCATTTAATGTTGCTCTCCTTAGTTCCTTCATCTGAAAAACTGTGTCATAGACTGGTAACCTCAAAGTATCCAGGCCTAAAGTCTATGATATCATTATCGATTTAAATAATTCTCAGTTCCTGAAAGGTCAACACGAAGTATTAACATCACAGGCCTTCAATTAATGAATGCAGAACTTAATTATAAAATAATGCCCAATGCTAGCATGAAGATATAGTGTCATTTCAGGACCATCAGGAGGCCTTGGTGAAGCTAAACTAACTGCACATACGGTGGTTATCTGGTCCCACTTGGCAGTATTGCTTGATCCCAATTGGCAAGTTTCTAATGGAGAGATTAACTCACTAACCAGTTTCCAGGGGGAAGAACCTATACCCTTTTATGTAATTTATAGAAGTTTACTGAATATTTCTAATCAACTTTCCTAACCATTAATCAATGTCTAACTTCTTTCATAAGAGCTTTTCTCATAGTCAATATTTCGACAACCAATAATCTGGCATATTTTTTTCTCTTACTTTTAAAAAGAAAATAGAAAACTGCAACCCACTCTAGGACATTTCTTTTCTTCAGGAGAAAACGTTATAGTCAAAGCAGGCAGAAAAAAGAAAAATTAGCTCTAAAATTAGCATATACCACTCTGTTCCCCATATTTATTTTATTTTACATTACCTTTCAGGACATTGCTGGAAAAAAGCTGTCAGCTGCTGTAAAAGTACTGGCCAGCAATCAGGTCTGTGTTCAAGCACAGTGATCAAAGGCTGAGGATGGTTTCTGAAAAACACAGAAAATCATAAGGGAAGCTGTTGTTTCAGGACTACACATTCTCAATACCCAAACACAGCAGCAAAAAAGCCAACACCTTCTAGAGACTTTTTTCAGGATTCACAATTGTCACAAAATCATCACTTGCTGCACGTGTTGCAGTGTTGGTTCATTAGAACTGACTTTTCTTTCCCCCTTAACTTTTTGGCAGAAAAGAAAATGAACCCTGGAGTCTCAGAGACACAAGTTTGAGGACAAACTCTACCACTTAACAGCTCCATGACGTTGGCCAAGCTCCTGAATCCAGCGGCTCTCGTATCGATCCCCCGGATTCCTCCCCTTTCGGAGGTAACAGGCCACCTCCTCTTGCTGCTCTCTTTCCAAGCCTGGAAGGTTCCAGTTCCTCTAACATTGCTCCAGCTTGTAAGCACTGTCTCTCCCTCTCTGTTCCCACTTACTCCACTCTTCTCAGTGTATAGGTCTGTATTCCTCCAGCATATTTAAGATGAGGGGAAAAAAATATTCCCCCCATCTCAAACAACAAACTCTCTCAGACAGAAAGTGCATAAAATTTCTGTTAAAAGAGGACTAATCTTTTTATCTGGGTTACTTCCATTAAGATATCTAAAACTACTATGTCAAACTAAGATCTGAAATCTTTGACTCTCAAAGAATTGGGCTTTAATAATGAAAAAAAGCACAACTACAAACTGTTTTAAATAGTTCAAAAAACCTAATAGTTACTGTAAATTGATGAACTTTTTAAACTATGAATTACTATACAAAGTCTTTAGTTATAATTTATGTGGATTTTTCCTTCAAGAAAATTTTTAAATTTAAAATGCTCATCGTAAAAAAATTCAAATAATTCAAATTCTGTAAAATAATACAGAAATATCAATCTTTTTCGCATAAAATAAACCATATACATGCTATTCTTTAATGTCAATTTTTTAACCCAATAATATATCTCTAGCAATGACTTATCTTTTTAAAAGATAAGATCACTTACACCCAAATGATTTTTTTAAGACTACTTTCTTGATGGTTCTCAAAGTCTCAATGTGTGATCTCTGTACCAGCAACATCAGCATCACCTGGGAACTTGTTATAAATGCAAATTCTCAGGTGTCAGTCCAGACCTGATAAACAGCCCTGCAGGAAAGTCCAATGCACACAGAACCACACAGCAGTGGTTCTCAACCTTGGTTGCATGTTAGATTTTCTGTGAAGCTCTTAACAACACCAATGCCCAGGTCTCAGTGATCTTAAAGGTGCCAGGAATGGGGTTTATGCATTAGCAATTTTTAAAAACTCCACAGGTAACTTTTAACGTGTTTCCAGGTTCCAGAACCCCTGCAAGTAAAAACTACTGAAGAAGGAGCTCGGGGATGGGAAATTCTCTTTTTCTTTAAAAACAGAAAAGTACGGTAGATCTATCATATTGAAACACTCATGTAAAACACCTCTCCGACACTACCACACAGTTTCTAGGTCTTCTAACACCATCTTGTTAATCCTTTTCAACCTCACCTAATCTATCACGCGCTAACTTCACATGCTGGCAGCCCCCTGTTTGTTAAAGCACGGGCTATTTCTGACAGATCGATTGCTATCATTGCTAAGGGATCACTCCAAGCAACTTTCTGTGCCAAAACTCAAAAATTCACATCAAAATCATGTTTCCAAATTCCAAATCCTTTGGCAGTCAAATCTATCTAAAATTTACTTTCACTCTGGTTGCCACAAACATTAAGAAACAAATAACACAAATCCTAAAAACCTCTCAACTATGTGATATCAGATGAACTTCTTAGATGCAAAGTCCAACAGGCCATCTTCAATTAAAATCACCAAATAAAAATGAAGGAATAGCACCTGCAATTATTTTATCTATACTTTCTTCTTCCGATAAGCACCATACTGACATCCTCCAGTTAATGGTGGCATTTATGACTATTTAAGAAGAAAATCCAACAAGTTACCACAAAGTTTCTGTGTGATCATAAGGCAATGAAGTGCTTTGCAATATTCTTCCCTATATGTCATCCCCTCTCCCCCTCCCACCCCTCACCCAAAAAACTGCTGAGGCTCTATCTCCTTTTTAAAACATACAGTTTTATCCAAATTAAATCAGATCAACAGAAATGAGAGATAGTAATTTTAAAGTGGGCATAGACATGATGAACATATGGCAAACAACTCTATTGTCATTTACTGCTACTCCACTTGATTGAGGGAACCATGATAGCTTTGTTCATGATGCTGAAGGCCTGTTTTGCTAGCTGTTGGATTCAGCAGACTCTAGTATCTCAGACTTCAACTCTAAAAATGAAATTAAGTAGAATACAGTAGGATAGGGATTATCCAGATTAATTAGTGATTTAGACATATGGATAATCAATTTTTCCAGATAATTATGTCAGATCCAAGTGACAATATTGTAAGGAATAAGGAGTCAATACAATATTGACTCCAAGATGAAAACCTTGAGAGAGAGGCACAAAATGAGAACAGCGAACCTTCCTATTGATTAGAATTTGATTGCTAACATTATATTATTTCAACTAAATACAACTAACCTAAAATCAATTATAATTGCCAAAATTTTATTTAATACTCTAATCATAATGAAGCAAAGAGCTAAATTCTCCCTTATGAATACTGTTATATGAATACATATATAAAATAATATAAAACATTATGCTTAAGTAATAGAATGGGTGTATTTTTTTAATTCAATAAACTTAACTGTGCAACTGCCCATGCATGAAAAGTTTCTCAGTCTTAGCACTATGGACATTTTGGGCATATAATTCTTTATTGTGGGCTGTCCTATGCATTATAGGATGTGCAGCAGAATCCCTGGCATCTACCCACTAGATGCTAGTAGTATTCCCCCTAATCATGACAATCAAAAATGTCTCTAGACAGCCAAGCACGGTGGCTCACACTTGTAATCCCAGCAGTTTGGGAGGCTGGGGCAGGAGGATCACCTGAGGCCAGGATTTTGAGACCAGCCTGGGAAATACCGCAAGACCTCGTCTCTATAAAAAAAAAACATAAAAATTAGCCAGGTGTGATGGCGCATATCTGTAGCCCAAGCTACTTGGGAGACTGAGATGGGAGGATCACTGGAGTCTAGGAGTTCAGGACTGCAGTGGGCTATGATAGCACCACTGCACTCCAGCTTGGGTGACAAAGCAAGACTCTGTCTCAAAAAAAAAAAAAAAAAAAAAAAAAAGTCTCCAGACCTTACCAAATGTCCCCTGAAGGACAAAATTGCCCCTAGAAATAAATGGCAAATCCTATGGGAAACACAACACTGACTAAAGCGTGGTATCAGTCCTGAGTTGTTCCAAAAAAACTATCATTCTACCTTCCCCTTTCCTTACACTGAACTAAAAGTGATCAATCATGATCAAAATTTTAAATTTCTTATGGAAATATAGTTATCAAATATTAACATTGGATGCACAAGAGTAACACAACACAGTAGAAAATAGAGGACTTAAAATGGAAAACAAATGTAAAATTATTCCTTTGCAAAATATAAAATCTTGTTCCAAAATAAATGGCATTAAGTATAATAATATACATGCTAATTTGGATATGACAGAAGATAGAGTTATTTTTTCTATTTAAAATATTATAATTAGAGCATTTAAAATGTTATGAGGCTAAGCATAGTTCACTCTTGATGTATTCACGGATTGATTATTACTTTTATGGATTATTCAAGACATTTCTTTCTTCCTCTCACTGCTTGTTAGCCATTCCACTTCTTTCAAGTACATTCAACTGAGAAATTTCAAGGTAAATGAAAGGATCCACAATTTAAACAAGTCAACACGTTTAAATTAGAGGAGCTATTGATCAAACAAAAGAGAATGTGGTATGAAGAATACCAAAACATAACATGGGTTATGACTTTAAGATTTCAATTATCCCTAAACCTACTATTCAAGTCACTAAGAATAAGTTGACTACAACCCTTTATTCATAATGATAGATTGGCTGACCATACAATCAACTTGGTCACGTGTAAAACTAATAGCGGCAGACAATAAGCCACGTAAGTTTTGAAAAAGTAAATACAAATGTGGCGCATTATCATTATTATTATTTATATAAACAGTGGCTACACAGCATCATCAGAATGATTTACTATTATGTGGCCATTTCAGTCTCTCAAAAAAAAATAGGAGTGGAGATGGGAGATGAAATAGCTGAGGGGGAAGCACTGAGTTAAAAGTTAAGAATTCCAAATACACATTCTAGCTCTGCAACAAATCATGTGATCTCAGGCAAGAGAATTAACTTCTATTGGCCAAAGTTTCTTCATCTATAAAATGAGGAGATCAGACTAAGTACCTTCCGGAGTAAATGTTATATCATCCAAGCTTTCCATTAGAGCCCTAACCTTAGTATTCGCTCAGGACTAGAGGGGGAAACAAACCCTATAAAGGCAAAAAGCAGTAAAGACAGCAGCTCTCAACTATCAATAATTCTATTCCAAGCTTAAATGGCTCTAAGGCCAATGTCTAATAAAATCTAAGGCAGCAGAAAAGAGGTCTCCTATTTTTATCTCAAAGAGATATATCACTCTATTTTTTTTTTATTTCAGAGGGAAGTAAAATGCTATGTCCAGAAAGAGCCCACAGAAATTTTTAAATCAGAATTTCCTAACTCCTGAGATATCCAATAGATTCTGCTTTCTCTTTAAAAGAGAATAACATTGTTTCTAACGACCAAAATCAATACAAACCAGGCAACCAGGTCACCCTTCACTGGCCTCTAGTGCCTCTAATATCTCCTTTACTGTGCAATTTTTTTTCTGCCATAGATGAACCAATTTGTTGTACATTTTTTGGCACTTTAACATTTCACAATTTGCAAATGTTTTAATTGCAATTTTAAGTAATTCATTTAACATTAATACCTAACAAACATAGTACTATTACGATTATCATGAGGATGGGTTTCTTAAATTACAGCATAAGCAGCTTGTCAGCTGGGTCTTCTTAATCTTTTTGTTTCCCTTTCAGTGCCAAATGAACGTCTACCATAAATGTAATTATCACACACACACACACACACACTTTCCCCAAACCACCTCTTTAAAGTCTTAAACTGGTTCACTCATGTTGTCACAAATGACAGAATAAACTGGATCATGAAATTTATCTTAGTCCCTCTAGCACATTGTCCCAAAGTCAACACCGTGCAGAGAATAAAAGCACAGAGGAAGCACATGGAGTTGGTACCTAATACTTCAGGGCCACCCACCCTTTACTAATATTGTCAGCAACACAGAGCAGTGCAGTATATGCATCATCTTAACAGAATGGAGCGGGAAGGAATGAATGATAAATGCATGGTTCCACCAGACTAACACAGAGACAATGATAAATTATGTAACTGGATTCACCTTTCCAAGCATAAATACATCAATCTTAATAGAAATGAGGGGGTAAAAAAAATTAGTCTTGTGGTAGGCAAATCAGAAATCAAAAGTTATTTGTAACCTTTAGGTCACCTCAACCTTCTTGCTACATCTCTGAATACAGGAAAGCTATGATTTGATTTACATCATAAATTCAGTGACAGACACAGATTGCCTTTTCTGTGTGAGGAAACAATGCCTGCAGTTACTATGCATTTTCATGTTTGCAGCTGTGACCCTGGTGCTTTCACAAGCAAAGCGTAGCACTTACTATATCAAATATGCGCTTTAAAAGCATTTCTCTACCTGCTCTGAATTTTGATTTGAAAGAGCTGGTTAAGAGCTAAAAAAAAATTTTATTTTTAAATTTAAGATTTTAAGTTAAAAGATGCATAATAAAAAATTATGATGAAGATTCCACCATGAATATTACTATTAAAAAGGAAAAAATGAGTCAAAAAGAAAAATTAAACAATAGTTGTAAAATGCCATATATCCTATGGCATAATTTTAAGAAAAATGCATTTTTATCCTTTCTACACAAGTTTCTAGAAAAAGACTTGGAGCAAAAGTGATTTCCATTTTGACATTTTTGACTGAGTACATTGTTTGAATCTATAAGACAGATAGGGAGAATATAAGATCCTTTGAAAATATACTTCATATTACAACAATTCTGCCCTCATACTGAACCTTTCCCAAGATCCCTGTTTTGAGAGCCAGAGTTTTAATGCAAAGGTGTCTGTCAGTGTCAGAAGTCTGGGAACTATTTTAGGCATAAGGTAATAGGTAGAGGGAAACATAAAAGTTCTTAGGGATCCAAAGCCTTTCTTCTATTAAGTTATAGGCCATGATCACAAAACAAACAAAAAACTCTAGAGCTAAATAGGCTAATAAGGCCAAAATTGCAACATTTTTGTGGTCTTAAAGACATTTATCAGAAGACTACAATACCAATTTTTAAATTAAACATCTAAATTTAGAAGAACTTATAAAGCATTTTCTAGTGGCTATTGCTAACTGGAAGACTGTACAATGTGTATAGCTTATTCTTCAGGTCTGACTATAAATATCAGGTGCAAGTCCCAAGTGATTAGAACCATAAATTGTAAACAAAGAGTTTCCTAGGTGGGAGAGAAAAAAGAGGAAATGAAAACAGAAGCAAAACATGCATCTAGATGGAAAGAATCGAACTGCAAAGAGACAGATGGCCCTTGGAAAGTATTATTGGCTATGCTTTCTGAATTACTGCCCTAGCTTCTTTTTTATCCTTAACTCTGCTGGGCTTTTTCAGGAGTGGATCTGACACTAATACTACATTCTTTCCCATCTTCTTTCTCCTGATTTTTCTACAAAGATTTCTACACGACCTCTGAAATTATATGTAAAATTTAGTACATATATGTGTGTACATTTTCTAGGAGAAAGTCCAAAACTTACATGCAATTCTTAGAGAAGGTCCTGACCAACTCCCAAAATAGGGTATCAGTAAATTAAACCTAAGTATATATAAGGTAATTTCTGTAATTCAGTCTGTTCAACTCCTGCTTTCAAAAACAATTATAAAGACCACTTCCCAAAAAAAGCTTATATATGATATGTTCTGCCCAGAAACGGTGGCTGAGTATTTAATTTTTTGTAACTTCAGCAAAATAAAATATATTAATGTATTCCACTGGTTCTAATCCCTTATGGCAGCTTGATTGTGTAGTACAAATGATTTAATAACGGTGTCATGCTTACTTTATGCTAAATAAAGCCAAATATGTATACCTCAGGGGATCACTTTAAATAATATATTCAATTATTGAAATAATCAGTCCCCAAAAGCAAAATGCTCACTTTGACAACAAAACCATATGATAATAGCTGATGGTCAATTTTTTTTTTTTTTTAAGACTTAGAAGATTCTAAGCAACCTCATTTAGAAATAGTAAATGTAGGGCTGGGCCTGGTGGCTCATGCTTGTAATCCTAGCAATTTGGGAGGCCAAGGCAGGAGGACTGCTCAAAGCCAGGAGTTTAAAACCAGCCTGAGTAACACAGAGAAACCCCATCTCTAACAAAAAATAGAAAAATTAGCTGGGCATGGTGGCACCTGCCTATAGTCCTAGCTACTGGGGAGGCTAAGGCAGGAGGATCGCTTGAGCCCAGGATGTTGAGCTATAATGGCACCACTACACTCTAGCCTAGGAAATACAGCAAGACCCTGTCTCAGAAAAAAGAAAAGGAATAGTAAATGTAATAACAAAATTTATATAGAAATGATAAACAACTAAATCACTCTCACTAATTAATACAGTTTACAATGGGTACAAAAATAGAGTTAGATAGAATATTTGATAGTGCAACAAAGTGATTATAATCAATAATAAGTTAGAGTATACTGCGTTTCCCCCAAAATAAGACCTATCCATAAAATAAGCCCTAGCAGGATTTCTAAGCATTTGCGCAATATAAATCCTCCCACGAACATAAGACCTAGTGTGGCTAGGCAGCATATCTGTGGAACCCATGCATTTCATGGCAGAGCGGTAAAGAAGACAAGCAGCCCTTCTCATCTGCCCCATGAGAGCTCTATTGCTCGACATGAGAGACTGGGGCCAATGATTCTAAAGGAAATAGAGTCATGAGAAATTCGGGATGGAATTCGGGGTTTGGAGAGTTATGATGATGTTCCAGAAGACGACGACGACCTAACTATATTTGAATAAATGTAGATTGTTGTACTGTACTTAAAAAAAATAACACATCCCCTGAAAATAAGCCCTAGAGTGTCTTCTTGAGGAAAAATAAATATAAGACCCTGTCTTATTTTCGAGGAAACACGGTACTTTAAAATAACTAAAAGAGTGGAATTGTAATGTTCCAAACACAAAGAAATGAAAAATGAAAAATGAGGTAATGGATACCCCAATTACTCTGATTGGATTAATTCATATTTTATGCTTATACCAAAACATCACATGTACCCTATAAACATATACAACCATTACGTATCAATAATTAAAACATAAAAATTTTTAAAATAAATACTACAGTTTATTTTCAGCAACTTACAAAAAGTAGTTTACCTTCAGAATATATGTAAGAAGGCAAAAACACTAAAAATTCACTGGTCTTAGTAAGCACCAAAAAAATTCCAGGACTGGATGTGATATGACATGAATGAAACCTTGGAAACATTATGCTAAGTGAGAGAAGCCACATGGTATGATTCCATTTATATGAAATATCCAGAATAGGTAAACCCATAGATACAAACAGTAATGTTTTTGTATTACAGGGGCCGGGGCTTTGGAAGAATGACTCATAATGAATATTATGAGTCATTATAGGCTTCTATATTATGAGTCAATATAGGCTTCTTTTTGGGGTGAAGAAAGTATACTAGCATTAGATGGTGGTTATGGTTACATAACTTTATGAATATAATAAAAACTACTGACTTGTACACTTTAAAAGAGTGAATTTTATGGCATGTAAATTATATCTCAATAAAAAGCATTTAAAAATATTCCAAACTTAATTTGGCCATATACTATTTTAAATTGTTACTCTTTTTTCAATTTTAGAAAAACTCACGTATCATGTGAGATATAAGTATATTGCCAATATAAAAGATGTATTAACTGGGAGTTCCCTTAGAAAATAAGTTCAAATTAGAATCTCATTTATCCTTTCAATATTCCTGATTGAGAGCTTAACTGTCATTTCCACATATGTTTATATCTTTTGCCACTAATAAATGTGAAGGGAATGGTAGAGTTGGAAAAATCATGATTTTGTAGTTATAACAGTGAAAACTTGGGGGTAGTGAGCTTCATGAGCAGGGTATTTGTATGGTTTCACAGTATCTTCCCCAAAATGTTGTTAGTTACAAAAGGCAAATGATCACTATAGAGCAGAGAAAACAGACAACACCTTGACTAGATGATCAAAACTAGAATCCGCAGTGAGGGGCAAGATGGACAACAATGCCTCCAGATGTCACAGTCTCAGAAGGACACAGCATCGTTTACACAGTATTCAAAAATGCCAATGCCATGGAAAAGAAAAGATGGGAAACAGTTCCAGATTTTAAAAGGCTAAAAAGATATGACAACTAAAGGCAATATGTGATCCTAAACTAGATCCTATACATTAAAAATAAGAAGGAAAAGGGATAAAAGAACATTATTGAGACAATGGAAAAAAATGGAATATGGATTGTACATTAGAAAAAAGTATTGTATCAATGTTAAATGTTCTAAATTTGATAACTCTACTCTCGTTATATAAAAGAATATCTTTGGTTCTTAGATACCATACTATTGAATGTATACAATATACTCTCAAATTTCTTTTTAATTATATAGAGAGAATGATAAAATATAGCAGAGTGTAGTAACACTGATGAATCTGAGTAAATGGTATATGGGAGACTTTTGTACTATCCTTGTAATTTTTCTGGAACTTTAAAATTATTTCAAAATAATAAGTTAAGAACGTGTTCAATGATTTCCCAGTACTCTTTAATAAAACCCAAAGTTTTTGCCATGACCTTGCATATTCTAGACCATGAACACCTCTCCTGATCCTCCATCCCGACCTTTCTCACCCTTGAGCACTACTAAGTCCCAGCCACTCTGCCTCCTGTTAGTGCCTCTAGTGTGCCAAGTTCTTTCACATGGCAGCATCTAAGCACTTGCTTTTCCTACATCTAAAACACTCTTCCTGCACTCTTCATGTGGCTGGCTCCATGTCATCCTTCAAGGTGAATAAAAAGAAAACACAAAAACAGGTTAATGCTTAGAAAACGCTAGTCATCAAAATTAAAAATAGGGCTACATTTGATATCCACACCACAAACCGGTCTTTGTGCACTTAACATCAATATTTATCTTGGACTTTCTCCTGTTTTTCTGTATTTGATGACCCTACGGGATGAATGCACTTGCCCTCAGTGATAAGGAAAAGAATCAATATAAATTACAAAGTATCTTAGCCTTTAGGACACACATCTTTAAGTTCTTAAAATTAACCCTCCATCCAAACACACTACACATACCACTACACAAATAGATGAACAAGTACACACATAGAGTACATAACTTCAATCTACTCAGGGTATAGCAATCCATTACTATTGGCCTAATTACACACTTCAGAGCACACCACCTGCCAAAATAATATTCTCTTATTTCAGAAAGTACAGCTTGATGTTGATCAGACCAAACTTTTTCACAAATAAGATTCCTTAACATTTGATATTTGTGCATGTCAGCCACTGTCTGGCACATCTGAATGATACACGAATTCTGGAACAAGCAGTTACTGCTCATGAATTCACAGCTATTTCCTCACTTTAGCTGAGGAAAAAGAGATTTTCAAAAGACTGCCATAATATGAATATGCAGAGAAAAAATTAAAAGCAAAAGCCCATGCTAAAAATTTCAGGGAAAAAAATCACATATTACAAAGCAAATGAGCCTCTAATAATTTGTAAATCATGAAAATTTAGTTTATTCTTCCTTGCAACCAAAATACCAGCCAAATATTGATTCTCTGCCCCACTTCCTACATGATCAATATTAGAAAATGTTTAAATAACTTAAGCAAATATAAGTGTGTAACAGCTAACTGAAAAGAAAATTCAGAGCAAATAAAAGAGAATAAAAAGAAAGTTTGAACTAAAGAATATCTTAGTAGTGTGTTAAAAAGTGTTAATTTGTATAAAAATAGTTGACAACTAGAAAAGGGCTTCTAAAATGCATGAAAACAGTTCAGTACCTAAACAAGAGGTCACAAACTTATTGTTCATGGATTGCTTCCTGTGAGCAGATGTGCTTTGTCTGCCTATCCTACATTTTTAAAAAATTGAATTGGTTGCCAGCATTTAGTCAGATTTCACATAAAAATCTTATTTTTATAGAGAGATCTGAAGGTCTGGCAACAATGAAGCCCCACTGCCTCACTGCAGCAATTGGGCAGCAGTTCTCCACCCTACCTGCACACTGGAAATCACATAGGCAGCTTTGAAAAAATACCAATGCCTGAGGCTGACCCTCCAGTCATTTTGGGTAGAGCCCAAGCATCTTTATATTTTAAAGTTCCTCAGAGGGCTCTAATATGCAGCCAGAGCTGAGATTCGTGGGCCTAGAGTTTTATATTTGGCATATGTTCTACAGTTAATCACAGCAGCCAAATGTACTGCACTGTTCTTCCAGCTCCCCTCATCCACAAAGGTACTGGGAGTTGCAGCCTCATTTAAATATCCTCATCTAATCTTTTAAGCCACAAGGCTTAAAAATAAAATAAAATTTAAAAAAACCACAACTGCCTAGGAAGGAGGGTCCAGTTAAGCATAATGAACTTTATTAGCTCTACACACTCTAATTCAGTGTTTCTCAAGGTCAGCAGACCACCTAGTTCAAATCCCTTGTTAAATTACAGATTTCCAGGTTATGTTCCAGACATACATATCAAAAACCAAGGATGACCTCCTTATGCACAGTAAACTCTAAAAACCAGTGTCAGTTTCTAAGAGGATATTCAGGATTTTCTGCCCCTCCTGCTCCTACTACCACTCACCACCTGACCATGAGAAACACTAATGTGGAATTATTTCACTGAACAAATCAATGATCTCGTACATTCTCTCTCCTGCATCCATAGTTGGCTTGCTCTCTTTGGAGTGCTTTTCCTTTGAAATTGCTCTTTGGTTCTGCTCTTGTCCTCTCTATTGTCCATGACTGACAAGGTAAAACAAACGTGGTGCTTTGATGCTTAGGAACATACAGCTCTCTTGCCTCCCAAACAGGGAACAGAGGGAAGGAGGTATGACTAAGCCACCCAAGATCCCCTCTAGGTTACCCCAAGGGGGTCCTTGCAGCTCACATGTGGTACCATCAAGCTTTCCAGAGGCTGAAGCAATATTTCTCAAGTGTGATCCACAAATGACCTATATCCATATCATTGAGCAACTGGATAAACAAGCTGATTCCTGAGTCTCACACAAAACCTGCCGAATAAATGAGAATCTCTGGCAAGAGGGATTGAGAAACTGTACTTTTAACAAGCTCCCCAGGTGGTTCTTATGCAAAAGAAGTTTGAAAACCCCTAAGCTTTAGGTACAACAAAAAGAAAACCCCCTCTAGAGCGCTTCCAGGAAATTCATAGGTGCCAAGGGAAGCCATTGGCTAACATTCCTTGTTCTCCCATCTCTCCTTCTCTCCCCACTCCCATACTGGCACAACTTGCGCAATTCAGCACAGACTCATTTAAAATGACCAAGTATTCTATATTATTGTGACTCAAATTAATCTGCTATGAGAACAAAAATAAGTGAGAAATACTTAAACCTCAACTGTATATTAGCAGAGTCCTTAATACCATAAAAACACAGATTAGCTTCATACCCAGAAAGCTTACAGTTATTTATCATAGTCCTTCTATTTTAAATTAATTCTATGGCATAAACCAGAGAACGCCTCTCAGTGGAGTTCTAAGGTGCCCATATCCTTTTAAAGCTCATCAGTTGCCTCTCCAAGGCTGGATGATATTGCTAACCAACATATAGCAAAGAAGACACTAAAACAGCATGACAATTTTATGCTTGACTCAGGTAATCATAGCTCTCTTGAGGGGAATATGCTCTTCAGGCTCACCTCTCCTCTGTTTCTGCCATCCACTATCCCCCTTGGAGGAACTTAAGGCTCTTATACACTCAATTACACTTTACTGATTTATAGTGCCAAACAGCCATTCACATAAGGGCTCTCCATAAACATTACCGGATTATGCCAACTCAAGTGATTGATTCCAGACCTCTTAATGTGCCACCTATCTAAAGACAGACCTTATATATCCAATTCTTTTCCAGCTCCTCAAGCTAGGCTCCCTATCCACATCTTGCACCTACTGCATTTTGAAAACAAGACTGCAGTTAGGAAAACCAACTACAGGAGAAAATGAATTATCAACAGGAGAACAGACCAGGCGCGGTGGCTTACATCTGTTATCCTAGCACTCTGGGAGGCTGAGGTGGGCAGATTGCTTGAGCTCAGGAGTTCAAGACTACCCTGAGCAACAGCAAGAACCCATCTCTACTAAAAATAGAAAAATTAGCCGGGCATCATGGCACATGCCTATAGTCCCCAGCTACTCAGGTTCTGAGGTAGGAGGATCGCTTGAGCCCAGGAGTTTGAGGTTGCCGTGAGCTATGATGATGCCATTGCACTCTACCCATGGCAAGAGAGTGAGACTCCAATAAAAAAAAAAAAAAAAAAAAAGGAAAATAGGTAAAACATTACAGACAAGTGAAGGTCCAGCAATCATACACAGTAAAGACAATCAGTGTAAAAATGAGAGTAACCCTAATTCTTCTGCATGATAAAAAAATATACATATACTTTTTACCATCATCTAAACTGGTGCTTCTTAAACTTAAAATGCCTATAAATTACCTGGAAAATCTTTTTCAAACACAGGCTGTGACTCCAACAGTCTGAAATGGATTCCAAGATTCTGCATTCCTAGCAAGCTCACCAGTACTGCTGATGCTACAGTAATAGCTCTGCTACCCAGCATACTATAACAATAGCAGCATGAGCATCACCTGGGAGCTTGTTAGACCAGACTCTTGAGTCCACTCTAGACCTAAGGAAAGAATCTCCAGTTCAACAAGGTCCCCAGGTGATGAATATTCACAATAGAGAGCAGCTGACATGGCATCGTGTACTCACTGTGAATCAGATCACCTGTGACCCTTTTAAAACTACTAGGCCTCACAGCAGAGATTCCGATTCATCTGGTCTGGAGTATTTGATTGTTCCCATGTTTGCTTGTTTATAAACCCACCCAGGTCTCTAATGAGCAGCCAGTGTGAGAACCATTGAGTTAAAAATACCTCACTAGGTGGGAGGAAAATATGCAGTGACTGCTAATGGGTAAGGAATTTCTTTTGGGGATGATAATAATGTTCTAAAATTCATTATGGTAATGGTTTTGTAACACTGTAAACACAGTGAAAGCTATTAAATCATATACTTTAAATGGGTCAATCATGTTGTTTATATACTTCAATAAAATTATATAAAAATATAAAAAATTATATAAAATTTAAATTTAAAACTTCAATAACATCCCTATTTAAAAATAAATAAATAAATAGGCTGGACACGTGGTTCACACCCGATAGTCCCAACACTTTGGGAGGCCCAGATGGGAGGATTACTTGACGCCAGGAGTTCAAGACCACCCCCCCCCATCTCTACAAAAATATTTAAAGAATTAGCCAGGTGTGGTGGTTTGCACTTATAGTCCCAGCTACTCGGAAAGCTGAGGAGGGAGGATTGCTTAAGCCCAGGAGTTCAAGGCTGCAGTGAGTTATGATCACACCAGTGCACTCCAGCCTGGACAACACAATGAGACCCTACCTCTAAAATAAATAAGTAACCCCCACTGAACAACAAAGAAATGGAATTATTTTCTATCCTAGAACTTTGGCCCAAGAGTTTGAGATTCTTTTGAAAAATAAGCAAAGAGATGTTTATCCAGAAATACTAAGATCTGCTTGTCTACTCTTCAGGTTCAGTTCCCAGCAAGGCAATGAATGAGGAAGTAACCTGAAAATAAAACTTTGCATAACAAAGGGGACCACTATACTAAGAAAATAAAAGCATATTTATCAATTTGGAAAACTTGACCCTGCATAACCCAAGTTTTCATAGCATTTTCAAATAAATAATTCTCCTTTTGTTTCCCCTATTTAAAAATAAATCAGTTAATTCATTGTACCACATTCTACTAACTTTTCTTTATGTTTGAAGACATTCACAAAACATTAAGAAAAAATATATATAATGCAAATCTGTCTTGTTTAAAAATGGCTTAATAAACTCTCCACAATGTATTCATAAAAATAAAAGATCATAAACAGCACTAAAATTACAGGACAGATCATGGTTATATATGAGTTACTATTTACTTATTAAAGCACTAGAATTATAGACAAGCAATAGACACCACTCTGTATTTTGGAGAGAATTCTGACAGCTGTTATATCAAATGCTCAAAACTACAGGTGCTATAAGCTCAAGCCAATGATGGCTCACAAGTACCTGACTTTCCCTGTTGGATTGCCATAGCCCACACAAGCCATCTTACCCCCAAGGATCAATGGCATTTATGGTCCCATGGTCTTAGGCACATTCTGGAAGCATCACTCAATAGAATTCCTAGGAAAACATACACTGGTTACATGCATCTTCTGAGTCCTCTGCTAACTGTGAGCCCCTCTCTTAAGAAACGGCTTCCTGAGATATCCAAGGCAATAAGTAAGGTCAACCTTCACAAGGGAGTATGATTCTCTCCCTTGTCTACAACTCTCCCATAAAATCCAATGCATTCTACCATTATTGCTAGCTAGAAGACAACACCTTTGAATTAAGTCAGTCAAAGAGAAAGAACTGAGAAATAAGAAGAATGAACAAAGCCTACAAGAAATAAGGGATTATGTAAAGAGGCCTAACATAAGAATTATAGACATAACTAAGGGTGAAGAAGAAAATACACAAGGGCTGGAAAACCTATTTGAGGGAATACTTGGGGAAAATTTCTCAGGTCTTGCTAGAAATCTGGACATTCAGGTACTAGAAACAAATGAATGCGTAGCAGATTCATCGCCAAGAGGCAATCACCACGACATAAAGTCATCAGACTGGCCAAAGTTAACACAAAAGAGGAACTCCTATGAACTGTAAGGCAAAATCATCAAGTAACTTACAAAGGAAACCCCATCAAAGTAACTGCAGATTTCTCAACTGAGAATTTATAAGCCAGAAGGGACTGGGGCCCCTTTCTCAGTCTTCTCAAACAAAATAATGGCCAGCCTAGAATTTTGTATCCTGCAAAACTAATTTTTTTATATGAGGGAGAAATAAAGACTTTCTCAGACTAGAAAATGCTGAGGGAATTTGTCAAGATCAGACTTACCCTGCAGGAAGTACTCAGATCTGCATTATACACAGGTCAGCACAATGAACACTCACCAGTGTAAACCCATCCAAAAGCTAAAGTTTAGACCCCGGATACCAAAATGGCTCAAAAGGTAAAACAAAGCAATAAAGTTCTACACAACAGGATGAACAAAAATCCATACCATTTATCAATTCTTTCAATAAATGTGAATGACTTCAACTCCCCACTGAAGAGACATATAGGCTGGCTGAATGGATAAAAAAAAATACAGGCCAAGTATCTGCTGTCTCCAGAAAATCCATCTCCTTCACAAGGACTCATTCAGACTCAAGGTAAAGAGTTGGAAAACAATATTCCATGAAAATAGAAACCAAAAGAAAGCTGACGTAGCCATTGTCATATCAGATAACATGGATTTTAAATCAACAAAAGGAAAGAAAGACAAAGATAGTCATTACATAATGGTGAAGAGAATAGTTCAACAAGGAGATATAACAATTCTAAATATCTATGTACCTAACACAGGTGAGCCCAGATTCATAAAGCAAATCCTACTTGATCTAAACAACATGATAAACAGCAGCATTATAATAGTTAGGGACTTCAACACCCCACCAACAGAAAGGGACAGATCCCCCAAATAGAAAATAAACAAAAGTGGACTTAAATAGGACTCTAGAACAAATGAGACTAACAGACATTTACAGAACATTCTACCCCAAAACTACTGAATATACGTTCTTCTCATCAGCTCATGAAACATTCTCTAAGATTGATCACATCCTAGGCCACAAAACATGTCTCAACAAATTTTTAAAAATAGAAATTATGCCGTGTATAATGGCATAATTAAATGGCAAAGGGGATACAAGTTACCAAAATCTATGAGATTCTGCAAAAGCAGTCCTAGAAGAAAATTCATAGACTTAAATGCCTATGTCCAAAAGACAGAAAGATCACAAATCAACAATATCAATCATCTCAAGGAATTGGAAAAGGAAGAGCAAACCAATCCTAAACCCTGAAGAAGAAAAGAAATAACTAAGGTCACAGAAGAACTACACAAAATTAATCCTTAAAGAATTATACAGAAGGCCGGGCGTGGTGGCTCACGCCTGTAATCCTAGCTCTCTGGGAGGCCGAGGCGGGCGGATTGCTCAAGGTCAGGAGTTCGAAACCAGCCTGAACAAGAGCAAGACCCCGTCTCTACTATAAAAATAGAAAGAAATTAATTGGCCAACTAATATATATATATAAAATATTAGCTGGGCATGGTGGCGCATGCCTGTAGTCCCAGCTACTCGGGAGGCTGAGGCAGGAGGATTGCTTGAGCCAGGAGATTGAGGTTGCTGTGAGATAGGCTGACGCCATGGCACTCACTCTAGCCTAGGCAACAAAGCGAGACTCTGTCTCAAAAAAAAAAAAAAAAAGAATTATACAGAAGATTACTAAAACAAAAAGTTGGTTCTTTGAAAAGATAAAATCAACAGGCCTCTCACTAGACTAACCAGAAACAAAAGAAAGGACCCTTATAAGCTCAATCAGAAATGAAAACAGATATATCACAACTAATACCATAAAATATAAAATGTCATCTTGAATAATATAAAAATCTCTATGTACATAAACTTGAAAACTTTGAGGAAATGGACAACTTCCTGGACCTCCATAGGTCCAATCACATAGAAATAGAACTCCTAAACAGACCAATATCAAGTAATAAAATTGAAGCTGCAATAAAAAAAATCTTCCAACAAAAAAGAAGTCTTGGACTTCAGCCAAATTTTACCAGACCTACAAAGAAGAACTGGTACCTATACTGCAGAAATTATTCTATAACATTGAGAAGGAAGGAGTCCTCCCCCCGCCAATTCATTCTACAAAGCCAGTATCACCTTGATACCAAAGTCAGGAAAGGCCACAAAAGATGAAAACTACAGACTAATATCCCTTAAGACCATAGATGCAAAAATTCTCAATAAAATCCTAGCAAACCGAATTGAGCTGCACATCAAAAAATAATCCACCACAACCAGGTGAGCTTCATCCAGAAATGCAAGGATGATCCAACATATGCAAATCTATAAATGTGATTCGCTACATAAATAGAAGCAAAAACAAAGACCATACAATCCTCTAAATAGATGCAGAAAAAGCATTTAACAAAATTCAGCACCCTTTTATAAGAACTCTTAACAAAAAAGGCATAGATGGACATACCTCAAAGTTATAAAAGCCATATATGACAAACTCACAGCCAACATCATACTGAATGAGGAAAAATTGAGAGCATTCTGGTTAGAACTGGAACCAGACAAGGTTGCCCACTGTCACCATTTCTATTCAACATAGTGCTAGACACCCTAGCCAGAGCAATCAGGCAAGAGAAGGAAATCAAAGGTATACAAATGGGGAAATATGAGGTCAAACTATCTACCATTATTACTGCTATGTGTATTTTATTTCTAAAATAATTCCACCTTATTACATTGTACAGATGACAAAGAAAAGGCAAATCAACACTCTTAACTACTGACCTTGGTGATAACACCTGCAAAAGACAGTGTCCCATTGCATTTCATATTAAGGAAGTATACCCTCCTGCCTAACTTAAACCTCTCCTGCTTTAGGTACTTTTGCTTAATAAACTCTTCTGAATACTGAGAAGATGATTACATATTCTACAGCAAAAAGAATAACCTGAATTTTGGGTAAAAGATTTAAATTCCCAAGAAGCAACCCAGAAACCTACATTGGTGATACTCAGTGGTGTGTTGTCAACTTTATCTCAATGCTCTGAGTCTTTGAAGCACTAATTTCCTGATAAGTCAAGACCCACAAACACTTTGTGCATATCCTGCTGAATTAAATAACTAATTTTTAATGAATTATCATATTTCAGTTCATAACTTAACAATTCATTTAAAAAAAGAGAGAGAAAACACTTACCTAATAGTGTATATATCCTGAATATTCTTCTCCCCACCTTTTCCTTCCTTAAGAGCTTGCATTTGTAATAATTTCATAATGGCTTTTATCAAGCCATGTGTATTCCTGTAAAGAAATATCATGACATGTTAAATGTTATAGATGTAAAGTGAATATTCTAACCAGGTGCTTAATCCTACCATTTTTAAATAACTGAACACTTGCCACCCACATCGAATAGTAGCTACCCACAGGCACCAAACTCATTCTCTAGCACAGACAAAACCTATCCAACATATTTAAAGGAGGAGAAATGGAGCCAAAGAACCAAATCACCAACCTATCAATCACCTGCTACACACTCCTGGGGGAAAATCAATCACGGAAAAAAAAACATTAACCCACACAATTTTAAGCAGTGACTACATCCGTTACTCATATTAAATGATCAAGTCTTTCATTTATAAATATTAGCAGACCACGAAAAATAACCAGACACATAACATGGATCCACCACTCAAAAAGGTGGGCCAGAGAACAATCAGAGCAAATAATCCCCATTAAAACAGAGTAACAGGAGAGGGAAGAGCACTTTTAAATTTTTCCTTATTTTCTGCAAGAGATAAAAAGATAATATATCAAAAAGAAAAATACCCTGCCCTTTTAAAATAAAGATCTCCTTGGAAAATAGAAAGAAATCTCAGAAATAAATTTAAAAAAAGACTCTTTGGTAAATGAAAAAAGTAATTATTTTTTAATCATGGTTGTTAATACTTATTAAGTACCTACTATAAGCTAACCACTATCCTAAGTGCTTCACAAGTACTATGTCATTTAAAATTCAGAGCACAATAGGATGGATATTCCTGTTAACTTTATTTTTAGGTTAGGACAAAACTTAATTAGATATCCCTACTGCCACACCTATGCCCAGATGTTATATGAGACCATGAAATCTCAGATGTTATCATCACTGATTGAGCAGTTCCAAGATTCTAGTATCTGAGTAAGAACTATCATGAGGGTCTACTTTGGTTTGCCCTAGTATAAGTCACTACACATTCAGAAGCCTTCTTGTCTTCTAGCCATCAATGTTTATGCAACTGAAAATCAGCTCTAAGGTCTGATTCAAGCTAAAATGACTCCATTTATATACAGCTGTAGAAAATCCAGTCCTATCCTAGTAACCTCCTAAGACCCACTCCTGAGCCTAACGATTAGTTGAACTGGTACCTATCTTAAATCAATGTTGATTGAATTTCACTGAATTTCTTTCTAGAAACATGGATTCATTAAATAATCCTTTTTTCCATGTGCAACTATGTTGGTTTTCCTCATGCAATGATTTATGTCACATGACTAGAGTTCTAGATAGGACAGATAACAGATCTATAGTTTTTTACCAATTTGGGTCCCCTATCCTTTTATGAAAGCAGTAGAACCTAAGAGAAAAGCATAATCACATTTGCATTTAATTCCAAGGGGTTCACAAAACCACTGAGATTGATAAATAAACTCCAGTTTTTTAAACTTTAAGTTAGGTCTCACTGGGTCTCATTTGTGGATCCAGATTTTATTGTATGGATAACTGAGTCAACCCTGTATTTTAAGCAAGAATGACATGAATAGATTATAATTTTTGAAGGATTATAGCATCATTCAAATTATATGTACACCCATTCAAATAGTAACACATTTGTCTTAAAATCAATTGAATTATTATTTATATATTTCGAGTGAGTAGAAATAGATGATTTCTGATTAATTTTTATTTAAACCTCTACTTTAATTCTAATTAGCTAGGGAATCTTGGGCAAGCCACTTAATGCCTGGAAATCTCAACATCCTCATCTGTATAACTGAAAATCATGATAATAAAACCCACCTCTTATGTTGTTCTGAAGAATAAATAATAGTATGTCAGTAAAGTACCTCGTTATTTTTTCAAAAAGTTGTGATAATCTAATATTATAACAGTAACATAAAGATAATAATGTTCTTCCCTCTTTACAGATGAGGATGTGTAAGCACGTGTGTCATAGTTAATGAATGTCAAAGCCTAGAATCTGCCTAAAACCAAATACGAACCCATTCTAACTCCCAAAAATCCCTAGTACTTTCCATCTGTCATCACAAAACCTGCTTTTCTTGTTTTCCAGCCTTTGTTACTGTGCACCTGAGAATTACTCTTGCAAAATTAAAAATTTTGTTGAATTCTATATGATTTCAAAAAGGAGCTATAATAATTTGAATCGTGCTGAAAAATCAATATAGTGAATTAGTAGAAAACAAAACCACTGGAGAAGCAAAAGTCAAAGAAATGATACAAGGAAATTTCACTGAACTGAAGTCTTCACATTGAAAGAGCTACCAAGTTCTAGGCAATATTTCTGGAAAAATTAATTGCTGACATTTATCAAATCCAAAGATAAAAATAAAATCCTATGATCTCCTGGACTTCATAAAACAAAATAAATAAAATAAAGACCATTAGACTGACACCATTTCTAATCTGGCATCAGAATTCTTGTCTACAAAACTGAATGAAGCAATGCATGGGGAATTATAAGTGAAAGGTTTATAAAACTCAATAAATCTAACCACCCCCCAAAAAAAACTTAGAGTAATATATAAAGACCAAAGAAATATTTTCAGACATAATATTCTGAAAAATTTTCTTGAATGACTTCTCAATTAAAAGAGAACATGTACAGATTGCACAGCCTTGTAAATATACTAAAAACAACTTTTAAAAGAGTGATTTTGTAATATGCAGATTATATTTCAGTAAGCTGTTATTTTTTAAAAAATATAAAACATAAGAAACAATTTAAGAAATAAAAAATATGTAGACTACAAAGAACTTTGGTCAGCATGAATATCAGAAGAACTTACAATCATATTTCAAATGTGGCCATAAAGATGAAAGCATTTGTTATTATATCGTGGAGGGGAAATGTGAAAATGAACAAAAACAAAAATCTGTAACTAAAATTCCAGATAGTTTCCACAAATTTAGTAAGGAGGGTTTTCTGTAGGGACAAATAAAGTTAAGATAAGAGATAGTCTGAGATCATATGTTTACAACATATCTGATAGACAAAGGGTTAACATCCATAAAACAAAAAAAGCACAAGATAAAGCAGATCATAGAATAGGAAAATGAGCAGAGAATATAGATATGCAAATCCCAGAAGAATAAGATTCATAATATGCAATGTTAGTAAGTAAATGGGGAAATAAGCACTTTCATGTTGAGCATACATTGATTGGCTCAGCCTTTATGTAAAGTAACTTGGCAGTATCTATGACAATTTTAAATGAACATACCCTTTTCCCCATAAATTCTGCTTCTAAGAACTCATCCTACAGAAATATTCTTACCTATACTCAAAAGAAATTATACAATACTCATTATTTTTTTTTTTTTTTTTTTGAGACAGAGTCTTACTTTGTTGCCCAGGCTAGAGTGAGTGCTGTGGCATCAGCCTAGCTCACAGCAACCTCAAACTCCTAGGCTCAAGTGATCCTCCTGCCTCAGCCTCCCGAGTAGCTGGGACTACAGGCATGCGCCACCATGCCTGGCTAATTTTTTCTATATATATTAGTTGGCCAATTAATTTCTTTCTATTTATAGTAGAGACGGGGTCTCACTCTTGCTCAGACTGGTTTCGAACTCCTGACCTCGAGCAATCCACCCGCCTCAGCCTCCCAGAGAGCTAGGATTACAGGCGTGAGCCACCACGCCCGGCAATACTCATTATTTTGAAAAAAAAGACATATTTGTCAATAGGGAAATGGCTAAAATATGACACCTCTGCACTTATAGAATATTCTGCAGCTGTTAACGAGGATGGAAACAGATTTATATATATGACATGGAAAGGAGTCCATCACACATTAAGTGGAAGAAAGCAAGTTTTAGAACAATATACATATGAATGGAATATCTGATTTTAAAATACTTGGTATACATGTACATATAAATGCCTTTTTTTTTTTTTTTTTTTTGAGACAGAGTCTCACTTTGTTGCCCAGGCTACAGTGAGTGCCGTGGTGTCAGCCTAGCTCACAGAAACCTCCAACTCCTTGGGCTCAAGCAATCCTGCTGCCTCAGCCTCCCAAGTAGCTGGGACTACGGGCATGCGCCACCATGCCTGGCTAGTTTTTTCTATATATATATTAGTTGGCCAATTAATTTCTTTCTATTTATAGTAGAGACGGAGTCTCACTCTTGCTCAGGCTGGATTTGAACTCCTGACCTCAAGCAATCTGCCCGCCTCGGCCTCCCAGAGTGCTAGGATTACAGGCGTGAGCCACCGCGCCCGGCCTATAAATGCTTTTTTATAGGTCTAGAGATGGGATTTCAGTTTCACTGGAGTTAGTTGGTCCCTAATTCCATGTGCCTGGATCTGACTTCAGATTACCCTAGCTTTCTCTATATCCTAGAGGAATCCAAGACCAAGACTTGGAAGAACCTCTGACTCCTAAGCCTTTCCAGTCCTTTTCCTACTTTTCACCAGTAGCCAATAACAAAAGAGAATTTAAAAAAAAGAAAATGGCAAAAGGAAGTTTCACCACTTACTACTTTCACTACCATTGTTTGAGTTTTCAAAAAAGTATGCACAAGTTTTACATTTTATTAGTTAAAAAAGGAAAAAAGATTTATAATCTCAAGGTGAGGAAAGACTTTCTGAACACAAATGGAAGATAAAACCTGATTTTCTGGATAGTATGAGCAGAAATTTAAATAAACAATGAAATAACCACAGTGTCTTCTATTTAGGACCTGTCTTCAGTAACAGTTTAGCACAGACACATAAACATGTTTAATTTGAGAAAGTCGATTTCTGAGGAACATTTTCAGGAACTGGAATTAGCCTTTAGATAAGCAGGCTGTATGAGTTTGAGGTACACAGGTACCCAGGAGATTAATTAACAAATCAAAGTAAAGACTTTAATCATGGCAAAAAGAAGAGTTGATGAGATATTATGCCTAACTTATTCATAGTATAATGTGTTCAGAGGATATTATTAACCAAAAAAAGGCATATCCAGGTGCCTACTAGATAGTCCCACTTTAGCATCTGAATCATGCCTGATATTCAACATGTCCAAAATTGAACTCATGTTCCCCACACACACCTGGTCTTCTAATGTTCCCTATCTAACGGTAGAATAAGTCAGAAATCATGGAGTCACTTTTGACCTATGCCTTTCAGTCACCTTCATATTCAATACATGTTGAATGTTTCACCCCCTAAATATCTCACAAAGCGATCTATTCCTTCCACTCTGGAGCAAGCAACCACTATCTCTCATTTGAACTATAGCAACAGCCACCTAAGCTAATTTACTGGTATCCACTCTGCTGTAGTTTGGACGTTTGTTCCCTAAACCATTTGATCCACAAGGTTGGAGATAGGACTTAACAGAAGGTATCAGGACCATGGGGGCAGATCCCTCGAGATTAATGTCCTTCCTGGGTGGGATGTGGGGGGATGTGAGTGAGTTCTCATTCTCTTAGTTCCCAGGAAAACTGGTGGTTAAAAAGAGCCTGACACCTCCCCTCTCTTGTTTCTTCTGTCACCATGTAATCTTTACATGCTAGCTTCCCTTCACCTTCCCCTGTAAGGGGAAGCAGTCTGAGGCCCCCACCAGAAGCAGATGCTGGCATTATGCTTCTTGTATAGCACACAGAACCGTAAGCCAAACAAACCTCTTTTCCTTGTATTATAAATTACCCAGCCTCAGGTATTCCTTTACAACACAACAAACTAAGATACACTCTATCTGCCTACCCTACACCCTATACTTTTAATTTTGTCTTCATACTGCAGCCAGAACAGTCTTTTTTGGAACAACTGATATCCACTAGATAAAAAAATTCTGTAGATTCCCTCTGTACCCAGGATAAAGACACAAATCCTCAAGATTACCCATCATGGGCTACATTATCTGACCCATACCTATCTTCCCAGCCTCATCTCAAACCACTCTCCCCTTGTTCTTGGCATTCTTTCAGACTTTTCTAATAGCTATCTTCCCTCCCACAATGGGGACTTAGCACATGCTATTTCCTGAAAGTTCTACCCTCTCCTGTTTGCCTAGATAACTTCCATTCATTCCTTAGTCCCATTGTAGGTTTTACTTCCTCAGGAAAGCCTTCTTTAACCACCATGACTAAGTCAAACCCTCATATTAAAGGTACATCCAACACAGTATACTTCATCTGACTATAGTTTAATATGCAATTGCAGAACCATGTGAATGTGGCAGTCTCTCCCTCTAGCCCAAAAGCATCATGAGTGCAAGGATTATGTCTGCTTTACTTACCATGATATCATAGCCCCTAGCACAGGAATATAGAAGACAATAAATATGTTTAATTAATAGATAGATGGATAGATATAGCTGAGACACTGTCTTGCCTCGAGAGGTAAATTCTGAAGGTAATTTCTACTTCTATAATTACATGATTTTACATATGCACACTGAAATTAGAGTATCTGATCCTTTAATATCAAAATTCATTATTTAGTTTTTTATAAAATAAATTAATATGAATGTTATTACTGGTTGTAATTATGAAAAGCCTTTCATTCAGGGATTGCATATTTAGTAAATATGGAAATTATAAATACCGGGAAGATAAAATTAATATAATAGCCTTATGTTATCAAACAACCAAACAACCCTGTTGATGGAAGAGAAGCAAATGTTTTTTGTTGGAGGTTTTTTTTCATTTAACACATCTTAATCCATGTACCTACAACATTAAAACCAACTTAAGATTCCTGATAGAATAAGAAAAGTAAGAGAGAAATATTCAGATGGTATATAGAAATTAACTGCTGTGTTGAAGGCTGCCCACCATGCAGCTAAATCCACCACACTGAAAATTAACTCCTAAGAGAGTCTTAGGAATATTAGATGGTTCCTGTGACTTAGTATAAGAGCAGGGGCAAGAAGTCCCCTTTGGAAGATGCTATTTTCTTTCACTGCCTTCCATCTTAACTCATTTGTTATGTATGAAAATCATTAAATAGCAAAAGAATTTTTGAAATTTTACTTAAATTCCCCTCTCTTTCTCAAACCACTTCTAAAGAGTGAGTCCAAAAAACAACCTTAAAAAGTAGATATAGAGGAGGACGAAAATACATCAAGTATATTTAAATCCATGAGCTCATTATAATTTTTTAAAAGAAAATGTAACTGGTCAGTACTAAAAAGATGCTAAAAAAAATAACAAATCATTATTTTGGAATTTAGTAAATTAAGGAAAGAATTATTGACCAGCCACAGTGGCTCATGCCTATAATCTCAGCACTTTGGGAGGCCAAGACAGGAGGATGGCTTGAGGCCAGGAGTCTGAGACCAGCCTGGGCAGCATAGCAAGACCCCAATCTCCACAAAAATTTCTTTAAAAATTAGCTGAATGTGGTGGCACCCCTGTCATCCTAGCTACTCAGGAGGCTGAGGCAGGAGGATCTCTTGAGCCCAGAAGTTTGAGATTAGAGTGAGCTATGATTATCTCACTGTATTTCAGCCTGAGTGACAGAGCAAGACCCTCTTCAAAAATAAAATAAAATCATGTACATATCCTGCCTTTCCTATACAAATTGTACTACTAGATAACCAAATAGTAGATATAGGGAAGGTTCTCTTTACAGCAGAATTTCAGATAATAAGTGAAAAAAAAATGATAGAATTAGAATGTCACAATTTTGGAACCCCTAATGAACTAATGGATCTAATAATTGAGTGTCAACAGCTGTTAACATCACCAAAAGTGAATCAATCAGATATTATGTCCTCCTGATAGAATACAATCCTACCTGTAAAAAAGTCTCCCCTTAACCCCCTCAAGGTTGTTCTGAGGATTAAGTAAAGAATTTTACATAAAGCTCTAAAGCACAAGCCTGGACACATAGCTTATATACAAGAAAAGCTAGTTTCCTTCTCTAATCCCCATCCCCTAGAAACCAAGGCAGTGATTGTTTCTATTATTATTGCTGTTTAGAAAGATAAGTTATAGTAATAAAAATATATATATATATATTTTATATATATATATATCTTATACATAAAAGATGTTAACCCAGGAGCAGGTGGTGCCCTGTGAACTAGGAAGCAGAGAAAGTCAGTCTGCAGCAAAGGAGGAGAATGAAACAAACCCCATATATATGGGGTAGGGAGGGGAGGGCATGGCAGTATCCCATCATCACAGTAAAACAATTATGTTATCTTTGACACTGACTCAATCTCTCCTCCCTCCTTCCCTGTCAGAGCAACATATATCTAATATCAGTCACTTACACTTAAGCACAATTATGTTTCAAAGCTAGAGCTGACCTGGCTGAGAGATAATTATTTCCAAGGTCATGGCTCACCTCCAAATTCAGTCCCAGTGCAAAGGACTCCTAAGGAATAGCATGCCAGTCTTTTTTCTGTTTTGGGGACTACCACTCCTTCTCCACTCATGTGGTCACTGTACAACGGTTCTCAGCACATGTGTTTGTGCAATGAAGACATAGCCAGTAGGGGGTTAAACTGTGTTCCCCAAAAAGATACATCTAAGTCCCAACCCCCAGTACCTGTGAATGTGACCTTACTTGGAAATAGGCTCTTTGCAGATATAATTAAGTTAAAGATGTTGGGACAAGATCATCCTAGGTGGGTGTTAAATCCAATAACTGGTATCCTTATAAGAGAAAGTATAGGGATACTGTACTTGAGACACAAGAGGCACACAGAGAAGGCACCCGTGGGAATACAGAGGCAGAGACTGGAGTTATACAACCACAAGCCAAAGAAGGCCAAGAAATTGCCAGCAGCCACCAGAAGCCAGTAGAAAGGCACAGAACAGATTTCCCCAAAGCCTCAAGAAGGAACCATTCTGCTGACACCTTAGTCATGGACTTCTGGCTTCCAGAATTGTGAAAGAAATAATGACTGCTGTCTTAAAGTCACCACGTCTGTGGTCATTTCTTAACAGCAACCCTTGAAAACTAATACATATCCCCTCGCAGAGCTAACTGACCCAGCTCCAGGTCCTACCATCAGAAATCTATAATTGTGGCCAGAAAATTTCAATCTCAATCTGGCTGTCTCTTATACATAAAAGATGTTAACCCAGGAGCAGGTGGTGCCCTGTGAACTAGGAAGCAGAGAAAGTCAGTCTGCAGCAAAGGAGGAGAATGAAACAAACAGCCTGTATCCCATCCGTTTCTGAGGCCCACGTGCATACCTATTCTTGGGTCCCATGAGATACTCCTTTATCAAAGAAATGAAAAAATCATCCTTTTAGGCTCATACTAGTTCAAATGGATTTCTGTAACTGGTAACCCAAAGGGTTCTAACACACTCAGGAAACTGCTGGCATAAGCCCTTCAATAAAGATAAGCTGCAACAAGTCTTCCCTGGACAGGTGCCAGGAAAAGCTGAATTTATTCAAGAACACTTTAAGGGAGAGCAAAGGAAACTTCAGGACTGGGTGACAAGTGCAGTAGCAAGCAACAATGCAAAAAGGAACCTCAATTTTCACTAGGCATAAAAGCCAAGACCCAGATCTCATACAGATTGAGATTAATCAAAAATATTCAAAATCTTAAATGTTCCAAAATCTGAATCTTTTTGAGTGTTGGCATCATGTCACAAGTAGAAAATTCCACACCTAGCCTCATGTGACAGGTCACAGTCAAAACACACTTAAAATTTTGTTTCATGCACACATTAAAAATATTGCATAAAATTACCTTCAGGCTATGTGTAGAAGGTATATACAAGGGCTGTCCCAAAAGTATACAGCCCAATAGAGACATTTATTATACTAACAATGGCTGGATACTTTCCAGATAGCCCTCATATGGAATGTAAATGAATTTCATGTTTAGACTTGGGTCCCATCCCCAAGATAGCTCATTATATATATGCAAATATTCCAAAATCTAAAATCTGAAATACGTCTTATCCCAAGCATTTCAGATAAGGTATACTCAATCTGTAATGAAAGGGAATGTGGGTCAATAATGATGTTGAAGATTTCCAAAAAAATATAAAACTAAAAAGAAAATTTTTTGGTCAAGTTGTACAAACTATACTAATTAAAACCACCCATGTAAATTGCTTCTCACTAAGTGTTATAGATATAGCATGATTACTACTGTGCTTGTGAATAACACGCATCAGGTTCTTTTGGGTTGGGATTCAATTGATTACAACACCAAACACTGCTCATATATGCTCAGTCTCCTTTTAAAAAGACCGCAAACAATGCTGTTTCTTTGATTCAAAATATACCAAACGTGATGTACAAGGAAGTACCTATAGTAGACCAGAGATAGAATTAAAAGTATTTGGGTTAAAGAGAATGACATGAACATCCCAAAAATGTGTGAGATGGGGAGAGCATCCCTGGGTACTATGGGAACAAATGGTACAAATGTGGCCAAATCCCTTTTTAACTCTAGGATGTCAGATCTCAGAAAAGGATGACTGATCAGCATCAAGTACAGTAAGTCTCCAGTAAATAACCCTAGATTAATGATCAAATCATTGTCTAAATTCATTATAAAACAAGAAAAGAGAGACAGAGAAACACAGACAAGAAGGGAGGAAATTTTTTTTAAAAAAACTACAGCTTTGGTTTTTAAACTCATGCTTAAATGAATGACCAAAAATAATGCTTATTTTAAAAAATCTAAGATGTAATGTTATTGACCTTTTGCTTGAGAAAGTTCTGTACACTCATTTGTCTTCTAAGTACCAGAAAATGGCCTGATTTCTTCTGAAGCATTTTTCCATTATAAAAGTAACATGTGTTCAGTAGTCACTGTTCTTACATCACCTAAAAACATCTTAGCATAAGCACATGACTCTTACAATGGAAGATTTTACAAACAAAGCCTTCAACCAGAGCAACTAACTTAAAAAAGAAATAGGGTCAAATGTCCTAGACGAGAAAAGTAGCTGGTTTTCTGGTTATAAGATGCAAGTTAAGAGAGACTCAGATTTTAGGGAAAGAAAGAAGATTGGGGGAAAAAAGGAAAGAGAACATCTAGAAACAAGCTAACAGGCTTAAAAAGAATATTTAAAAGACAACATGGGGAAACAAACATGGTCCAATGATTCTCCCTCTGTAAGAGTTAAATGAGCCATAATATCAATTCAGATGTAAACCCAGAAATCATCTCAAATTCATGAAGTAATGCTCTGACACCCCAGCTGCATATTAAAGCATGCTGTCTTCCCTAAACATTGCAGAAACCTCTTAAAGTGATCCTTCCTTGGTTCTTCTCTTGCCAAATAAAATAAAGAGAAAGCAGCTAAATAGTACAGAAAAGCTTCAATAACAGTAAGATATGAATACAGTGTCTCCTCGGTTGCTAGACATTTCCTACATGATAACAAAGTATTTAAGTTTCCCAAGGAACAGGGTCATCAATAAAAGAGAAGACCCTGAGAGACAAGAATTTTCTCAGTAAATTGTCCTAAATCTGACTCTAAATATTAATTGTACTTAGAATCATTTTTAACCACTGAACCTTCATCAATCCATGATCAAAGGCTCACTGAATCCAACAGCTTTACTCAAGACCCACTACGGGAATTTTTAATATCCTATGCAAGATTCATTAAAAAGTAGACTTTAGCAATCTCAGAAAATACACTTTAATTTCCCATACTTTAATACACTTTACATGCCCAAAATACATCAACTGCAGGTTCCTTCCCTGTTTGGAAGCACAAAATGCACACAAATAAAGTGCTAGCCTAGTTTACCTAGAACATAACCTTCCCACTAAGCACGTTTTTTAAAAAGGGGGTTGGGACAAAGCAGTTGAGCTGAAATTACAGGCTGTCATGACACCTCAATATCAAAAACTGAATACCTGGTTCCACAGGAGAGTAAGGTTTTTATTCACAGTCCTGTTACTAAGCAACTATAACAATGGCTGTATGAGCTTTCTAGAAGCTAGTGCAGTTAAGGGGAAAAAATATATAAGGAAAGAAAAATGGGAAACTCCTTGCTATGGGAATCTACCTTTCTGGAATAAATTCAATGTAAAAACAACAATAAATAAAACCAAAAGCAATCTAAACTCAAAATAAGTAATTCCTTAAAGGTCTAGAAAAATATATGCTATTATATATCATTCGCTTTATTTTCAGTTCTGGTTAATTTCAAAATTCACATTCAACTGGTGATAATGATTTCCTTACTGTGTTCCTTTTGTGGTCCCCTTCTTTCCTTCACCCTCCCTAGGGAATAATTTTTTTTCAAACTCCCTTACTGATTAAAAGAACATTTTAGAGCTCTTAAATCCATTTCTTTGTTTACAGAAGCTATAAAAACTAGTTTACAATTGTTTCATGTTGCCTCAGCTTTGAACCGAGAACACTCTAGGACATCAAACTATGCCTTTGAAGAGAACAGTCTCTCAAGCAGAGCCAGACACTTTCCCAGCCACTCCCTGAAGTTTAGACAACCAAAGCATTGCAAACACCAAGTCTTTTTCAAGGTTAGACTATACAATGCAGCAGGCTCTAAACCAATGTATCTCAAATTGTGGGTGGGGTTCCAGGTGGGAGGGGGGCTTCCATACATGTTGCAAGGGAATTATAAAGTCTAGACATGCAAAGGGCCAAGGAACAGGTGATAAGGCTGAAAGAAATGGCCTCGCCAACTTTTCTTTGCACCTCTCTTTGCAGCTTTCAAATTCTGCTGCAATGCTGAGAGAGATTCTGTCAGTATCTGTCCTATAGAAGGCTGCTTCTCACTATTGGCTCTTTCTTCCCCTCTACCATTTCTCAGTTCCTGAAGGATAGTAGGCTAGAAGATAGACAAAATGGAAGATGAAGTTTTAGAATTATTTTTCTAAATCAAAGATAAGCAATCATGCTGTGGCTCTGTTCCCAAGGTGCCTCTTGATTCCAATAAACCTCTATTTTAAGAAGAGCAATCCAGAGACAAATAGAAATTTAAATACTGGAAACAGAAGACCTGAAGCATCTGAGCCACTCATTCCTGTGTTTAGATCCCAAAGAGATGGTTTTCTGACTCAGAAGATTCCCTGAGCAGCATTTGGAGGAGGAAGCTGTTTGACTTGCCTGTTTTTAATTAGCTTGTTTCTTAAATTTGACTCTCATTTTGTTGTTTTTTTTTTAAATAAACATAAACAGTACAAAGTATAATCTTTGTAATCACTATGAACCAGGAAGCTCTGCTACTTGAAATAAAAGTAAATAAAGAAAATTCTAAGGCCGGGCGCGGTGGCTCACGCCTGTAATCCTAGCACTCTGGGAGGCCGAGGCGGGCGGATTGCTCAAGGTCAGGAGTTCAAAACCAGCCTGAGCGAGACCCCATCTCTACCATAAAAATAGAAAGAAATTAATTGGCCAACTAATATATATATATAAAAATCAGCCGGGCATGGTGGCTTGTGCCTGTAGTCCCAGCTACTTGGGAGGCTGAGGCAGGAGGATCGCTTGAGCCCAGGAGTTTGAGGTTGCTGTGAGCTAGGCTGACGCTAAGGCACTCACTCTAGCCTAGGCAAGAAAGCGAGACTCTGTCTCAAAAAAAAAAAAAAAAAAAGAAAATTCTGTCTTCTGACATACAAATAGTTATTATCTCTACTGGCAACACTAAGGAAAACTTAGCACTTATTTAACACATTTTAAGATCAAACTGCTTCAAAAATTACATTGGTTAGTTTCGACATTACTCTGCCTACATTTCCCTGTGGCTAACAGTTTAGACAACTAAAACATTCTCAGATAACTTTTTTTAATTTTCCAGCATCCTTCCATTGTTAAAATTCCTGTTTGCTTACTATAACACTGCAAGGACTTCTTCCATATGTTGGCCATATTTACAAATAACCTTGAAAATTAATGGTCACCTATTTGTATAAGATTATTTATTAAAGAATGGCTATTGTAAAAGAGTAAAAACAATAGGGAATTGGTAAATAATGGTTCATTCATACAACAGAATATCATGTGGCTAGAAAAAAATTAGAATGCTCCTTACATGTTTTATGAAATGAGCTCTAAGTCATAGTTTTTCACTGAAAATGTAAAATAAAGAATACTATGTAGTAGGTTATTATTTGTTTTTAAACAAGGAAAAAATATATAAATATATATACATATAAATTTTCTGTAGTAGATTACTATTTGTTTTTCAAACAAGGAAAAAAATATAAATGTACATATGTAAATTTTCTATTATATGTTGCATAAAATTATCTTTAAAAGGATAATAAGACCTAGTAATAGGTTGGACTCTGTGGAAAAAACAGATACAGGGTAGGACAGAGACTTTGCCTTATATACCCAATGTGAATGTATTGCCTATTCAAAAAATACATTTTTAACTTAAAAAACAAGTAAGGTTATCTAAAAACTACAATATACACAGATGACAGGCTGATTCACTATCAGCAATGCTTATACTTTGCAATTTACAGCAGTGACGATGAATTTATACTAATGTGTGAACGATATCCCACACCAACATAATTTTCTAAGATGATCTTGTAGAATTAAAAATATAACCTAACCTGCTGTAATTATACCTTAAACACACAGAAGACATTACCCTGGTCCCGTTACCTGCTGATACTCTAACTTTTGAATATAAATAGTACAACTAAACAATGCAAGTAGATTTTATATTTATAAATTTTAAGGCATTTGAAAACTGGGAGGGAAACAAATACTGTTAGCTGAATATGACAAATAAAAAGGGTAAGGCAAAATGTAGGTGCTTTGCTTACGGTCAATTAAGTGAGAAAAAGACATATAAAAATCCTAACTTTTAAAAATCTGCCTCAAAACTACTTTTTTAATAGGTATAAAATAGGATCAATTATTTCATGTTTGTGCATATGTGTGAGTATGTGTAGAAACAGAAAGAGAGAAAATTAGCAAGTTTTTAGCCATAATCAAACCCTTATTCAGAAATATTTGGTCATGCACTAAGTGTCAAAAAGTATGCTAGCTACTAAAATACAGATTAAAAAAATACACACACACTATGAAATAGCAAGCAGCCCAGCTAAGAAGAGGGAAGTGTTTGGACAGGAAAGGGGACATCTAAGTTGAGCCTAGAAGAATGACGAAGATGATGTCAGAGAAGGGGAAGGAGCATTTCATGCAGAGGCAGAAGCTTATGCAAAGGCTCAGGAAGAGTGAATAGTTGTGGATGTCTACAAGAGGATTCATGGGAGGAAATGCAACTTGAATGGAAGGCTGGATCTAGTTTGGGAAGGGCTTATACACCATGCTAAAGAGTGTGCACTTACAACTACAGACTACAAAATAAAAAGAAAAACCAAGCCAGGCACAGTGGCACAAGCCTGTAGTCCCAACTACTCAGGAGGCTGAGAAGGTAGGATCCTTGAGCCCAGGAGTTCGAGGCTATGATTGTGCCTATGAATAGCCACTGCACTCAAGCCTGAGCAACATAGGAAGACTCTGTCTCAAAAAAAAGAAAAACAAGTCCCAAAAAGATATAAAGAGATAATCTAATGGAACAGAATAAGATTTATAAAGAAACATTAAAAGGCTAGATGTTATTTAGACTAATAGACTTCAAGCCCAGGAAGACATCTTCCACAGATTAATAATTACAGCTGTATTCCATCTCCATTGAAGGCAAAAAAGAAGATTAAGCAAGCACTCAGCTCTGAGGATACTACAATAAAGGTGAGTAAAAACACTGGGAGAAAAAGTAACCCCAGGAGGAAGAAGAAGTTTGGGTAAGAGTTAGGGAAGGGGCAGAACCCCAAATGATCTAAAGTAGGCAAAAATTAATGCTTATAGATCGAGACCATTTCTTAAAGCAAAAAGTGGCATCTCCTTTTCAGGAAGTATTTTACAAGAGATGCTCAGTGGATCAAATGTGGTCCTGTCTGACTATCTTGGAATAGAGTGGGTAGTTCTCTTTTAAACCCTTGTGATTCCATCACCCTCAGTCTGTACAGTGACTAAAGATGGTCATATCCAATAAATTCCAAGAACAAAACGTTATTAGCTTGGAATAATCAAGTGGAAGACATTCTCAAATCACAAAATATTTTTAAAGAAATTAGTGCTGTTATTTTCTAATACACACCCTAATGCCAAAGGTTGACCAGGTATTGCCAATACAGTGAATAAACTGTACCTCTGTGAAAGTCGCAATGTTTACAAGCAATCTTCTTTCCTAAATTAAATCAGGAATTTGCATTGCCATTGTGAATTATAATACTGAGCTATTTTCTTCATAAAAAGAGCAATGACGAATGTAAGTAGAACCCCAAAACTTAAGTACAGCAAATGACCACAAATTTCAAAACTGTGGGCTTTAAATTAGCGTGATCTTACCACATACGAAATGTCAACTGCATGACCTTTTAAGAGAAAGAAAAACAATCGGCAAGTAGGGTGAATATTGACCCTTAGTTGGGAATTAGTGACTTTTTTTTCTAAAAACTTAAATCAAATTAACTGATCAAACATGGAGAAAAGAATACCTGGTCGATGGAATCAGGTTGAGTATCCCATTGAGAACATAACTGAACTCGGCATGATCCTGAGCAACAAGTGCCACCAGACCCTCACAGCAGGCTGTTCGAACCACTACATTGTCACTGCAACACTTCTCCCACAGCAAGTTCAAAGCAGGAGTCTGAAATCAAACCAGTGTTTAAAAGACACTTCTGATAAACAGCAAACACACACACACCCTCAGCCATTCATCAATGTGTAATTTGTTCACAGTGGGCTAGCTTTCCTATATAAAGATAATGCTGTCACTCTCTTCCTGGAATAAAATAAAAGTCGATTTTCCAAGAGATATAATAGATCTGTTTTGAAATAGCAACTCTCTCACCTGGTATTCTGGCTGCAAAATAAGACTGGCTGTAGGCAGAGGTATAACCCAAGTTCAAACAACACAAAAAAGCAAAGACTTGTCTCTGGCACAGTGCTCTAACCATGCAATTTAACCAGACATCAACAATATCAGTATATTACTTAGTCTAAGTTGAACTCGAAATAGTGTCTATGTTTCAAGTCTTAAATGGCAATAACATTTTTCAGAAAATGTTCCTGTTCTCCTACCGCCAACCTCTACCACCTACAGGTATCTTCCCACCAACCACAATGCCCCTCCCACAATTTGCTGATGTCTAATGTGGGCCCAGATAGAAAAGAGAGACGTAGGACAGGCCACCAGCAAGCTGCTCATTCTGTGGATACCAAAAAAATCCTAGGAAAACTGTTTTGCCCAATAAAGAGACTATCACTTTTTCCCACTTCATACTAAGCCCAAGAAAGACACTATGACTTTTTCCCCCCTTCTATCATCTTCTTCTAGAAAAGCTTCTAGAAAAGCAATAGAAGAGCACATAAGTAAATATAGGCTCTCGTTTTTAAAAACCTTATAAAACCAGAGGTTCTAGCTTTTATAACTTCCTCAGGAACCTCTGACCCCCTAAAAGGTTTGCTGCTAACAGTAAACCAATATTTCAATGTATTGCTAAGTCCACTTAGATCCACACACAGTTGCGAATTTTATCTATCAAAAAAAAAAAAAAGAAGAAATAATGAAGTTATTTTCCTTCCTCCTGATACAACTTATTAGGGAAATATATTTGGAGAAAAATTAAGAGCCCCAGCTCCTGAAGAATAACTAAACGAATGGAAATCAACATCACATTATGCCCACTTTCCCTCTATAGCTGGCTAAGAGCCTTTTCTATCTTAGGATCCCACTATGAAAAGAACAAATACGGTTAACAGTCACTACAGGCCGGAAATATTTCTATTTCATTTCTCCTCTTATTCGGAAGGAAATTGCATTCACCTGTATGGACAACATCAAAGAGCTCTAAATGTCATTATTCCATTACTAAGCCAGGAAAACAAAATAAAAAAAAAACAAACTGCTGCCTCAGGTAATATCATATCCTCACAGAAGTAAGCATTAATTTATTAGTAGAAGAGGAAACATTTAGTTACAAGGATTTGACATTCAATAAATTCTGGTAGTTTAAGTAAAACCACTAGATCTTCTCAGAGTGCATAATGTGATTATAGGCAGGATTAGGATCAGGGTTCTCAGAAAATCTAATTTATATGACTACATACAAATACCAGATAAATGCCAATTAGTGAAGTATACCCCTACACTTCAATATGTCAACAGAAGCTGTAAGGAACTATAACTTGGAGTATTTAATCAAAAAGAATATGAAAAAAGGAAAGCAATTTATTTCTGCTGTGAAAGAAAAAAATCTTATTTCCATCATTTATGTTCTCTAAGGTACACCTTAGGGCACCACTCTTACGCAGAGTTTCCCAACCAGCATGTCAAAATACACAACACTGATGAAACAAAACCCAAGTGACATATCTCAGCAGACTAACACTGCTTCAACTCTGTGCATTCACCTGCCCTGTGTGTGGGATGTACTTTTTCCTCCAGCTCTGACTGTCAATGCATAACTTTTCCAAGTTAGAACTCACATCTGGGGCTAACCTGAAGCATGAGAAAACTACACCCAAACAAAGCCACTATGTTAATTCTCTCTATTAACCGAAACCACTCCCTCAGAGATAACCCTACCAACCTTCTCTAAAGCATGTCTTCCCTCATTCCACCTATGTCATTTTTCCTTAATAGTCACAGGAATACTCCCCTTCATCCCCTCCATGTCTCATTCCTAGAGTCTGTTCTAATAAATTTAAAAATTTTTTAAAATGCTATAAAATAAAAACATGGCAAACAAACAAACAAAATAGGAAATAGAAATTCTCACAGTTCAAAATCATTTTTACTGTGACCTGAACTGTGAGGGAAACAAGGCAAGTGTGTATGTGAGCCAGCAGGTAGCATTATAATAGTTGAACAGAACTAAAGCACAATGTTAAACACAGACCTGGTTTGTGGACTGGTGAATCTTTTCTGAAGAACCATTTTCCTTTAAGACTGCAGCAATAAGATGACCCACAGCCTAAAAAACAAACAAAATTAATGAGCACATTCCCCTAGAAGTACTTTCCAAATATCAACACTAGTTGATATGAGTCTGAGTATGACAGGCAGTCAATTGGTAAGAAATAAAATCCCCATTCATTGAGTGTGTGCTATGTAGAAGGTACTGGATTGGGCACTCCACATACATAATTTTTAACCTTCAGAACCACCCTCAAGTTAGGCATTTTTGCCCCAGGTTACCAACAGGCAAACTACAGTTCATAGATGCTAAGAAAATTGCCAGATTTTTGGTTCAAATTGCTAACACTTAGTATCAGAGGATAACTTGAGATTGCTTACTCCATTAAACCATGAATAAGAAACCCCACAGTTTTTAAAAATCATCTTTGCATCTAAATGAAATCCACCATGCTTCATGATACCCTTAACAAAGATGAAGAAAACTCATCCTCATCTTTATGACTGTCTCCCACACAGATCTGAACCAACAGGTCTCCCCTCCACCACCCCAGTGTTTCCTCCTTTAGGCCACATGATTTTAATTTCTTTATCATTTTCTCATAGGTTTCAGCCCTGAAGTTCAATCTGAACATAAGCTTTCAGTCTCATAAGTCTCGAAAATTTTCCCATATCCTGCTTTAGTCAAAAAGTCCAAAATTAAATTCAAGACTCTTATAGGAATGATTGTTTAAATACATACACATCATCACCTCCTACCATATCAACTTTATTCCCCTAGTTTCTCAGCACTAGCCAGCACTGCCGTCTTAGAGCCAATAGGCTAGCAACAAACATAGCCGTTCTGTGTATGGGTTGAGAAAAACTCTGCTACTGCAACAACTGTTCATCCTGCACTTGGACCAATGTATGATAAGCTGTGAATAGCTGTCAGTCTTGCAAAGTGTCCAAAAGAGCTCAAATAAAAACACAGTACTCACTCCTTCATTTTTTGTTTTTTGGGTTTTTTGTTTTGTTTTGTATTTTAATATTTCACACATTGGAACTGATTTTAGACCTCAATGCTTGTGGTCTCAGTTTTGCAATACAAGTCAACTCATTTACATGAATATTAAATTTAGTGCAATTCACTGTCTTGTACCTCCTAGTAAAAGAACTAGTAACAAGAACTGAGAGCCAGTGAATAGTTTGAGTTCCTCTTTTACAAAATATACCATATTTCATTGAATGTACCTGGCCATCAACTACAGATGTACCATTATTTTATGTACCACTAACAAACAAAAAAAGCTGCCAATTAATCTGTGACACACACTGCTTCTTATAATTTAAAATTTTGATTTTATAATAATGAAAGAGTTCTTTTAGAATCATTTAGAAAATCATGGCCAACTTCACAAATGTGCAGGAAATACCAACTGTATCTCAAATACTGCCATCAATTACTAGATGTAATCCAATTTCAAAGATGTTAAAATGTGAAAAAAATGTGTGAGAATCAATGAAATATGGTGCTAACACTGAGCAGTGTTTACAAAAGAAGAATAAGAAGTATACACAGAGGACAGGACACAATCATAAGAACTGAATAAAATCAATATGCAACATAACAGGGACCAAAAAAGCTATAGTTCGTATTTAGAAAAAGGACTAAAAGAAAATAAGCTTAATGCTACATATCTCCCCATTCCTCACTAGGTTCAATTTATCTACATACTTTTCAATTCATCTTCTAACAAATCAGAGATATTAGCCTAAACTGATTTTCAAAATATAAAACCCAAGAATAAAGCAGCCTACATTGCTACTTAAATTTTCCATAACAGAATTCAAATAGACATCCTACACTAAACAATACATATACATTTTTCACTTAATTTAAAAGTAACAACATATGGCCATTTCTTGATTATCTATGCTAATGAAGGGACTCCAGGCATAAAATAAAACTGTGGACAGTATCCTTCAAGCCTTCATCTTCTTCTTCATAATACGGACCTGTAGGACATGACTTCAACCCAGCCAGGTAGAAGGGAATCTTGCATAAGGAGTGTTCTACTCCTCATGGAAGGGTTCCCCACTACCCAGCTAAGTCAATTCCCACAGCAGGCATCTCCGAAGGTAACTGTTGAAAGGATCCAAGACGCTGTACGCTGTTAAGTCTTCAGACTGCCTTCTTCACAGGAAAAAACAACAGGCTTTATGGTACCTTAACCAGAATGCTTCTAGTTAGCTTAAGGCTAACCAAAAAACCATCTCTGTTTTAACTATTTAATTATTTAAAAGCTCTCTAAAATAAATTATCACAATCTCCTCCCTTAGTAGATCAACTTTTTTAATCCAGGATATTTTACTTATTGAATATCATTATAAAAATCTGTTATTATTAATAGTTGTACAGGAGTAGGATATATCTTTTTAAATATTAATCCCTCATACTCTTTGGATAAATAACCATTTACCTCTATTTCCAATAATTAATTATAGGCCAAAAAAAAAATATTTAGAGACCTACTAGTTAATCAAGGTTTTATTATCTCTAGAAAGAAAAGGATCATATAAATAGACATGGAGATTGATCAATTTCAAATACTTGCTTTTCTATGTCAAACATGTTTTCAAATTAACTCATTAAAAAAAGCTGCTTCATAAAATAACATAAATCTCTACATGTAGAAGAATAGAATATTTAATGCTAAAAATGTAAAGTTCAATTAACAATCTACCGGAAAGGTTCATTTATTACCATGAAGCAAAAATAAACAAACAAAATTACCTGTGATTGTATAAGAGAATTTGGAAATTCAAACCTTTTCTTGATATCATCTGACATTTTTGCTTCTCTTACATGTATGTATGCAGCTTCTGTAACCAAAATAAAAGAATATTTGTTAGTCCTCCAATTGGTTTGAATTGGAACTCAAACCAATTATTCCTCAAATAATATGAATCTAATTCATTCCAAAGACAACAAAGGAAAAAACCATAGGACTCTGCAGAGTAATCCTTGCCATAACTTCATTGTCATTCAGCACTAAAATTTCATGATAGATAAATCAACTAAAAATGCCCAATAGCTCTTGGTTTTTCCCATGAGAGTTAATCCCCAAATAGATGAATTCACACGAAAGAAACTAAAAAATCCAACAGTTCAACCACACATGTGAAATAGAAATTAATTTTTTTAATTAATTCTTTTATAGATCAAAACTTATAACAAAGAAAGAGTCAAACATTCTTAAACAAGTCAAAATTGTTTACATTAAGCCTCACTTTGGTACAAATTTTCATTTAAGCACTAATCCAATTGCTAGTGACAAGTGTGAAGCCTAGATGAACTTTATTCAGGAAGTATAGAAATGACATAAAGGCTCACACATCAAAGCATACTGCTTGTCTCCTAAAGGAGGAAGAAGCAAACAGCACCAGCTTTTAATATTTACATCACACCTCTCTTTCCTACTGGGCTCACCAAATAAAAGGAAGAAAGCATACACAAAAGATGGAGGAGGGCAGGTGGTAAAGTGGAGGCATGGAACTAAGAGAGTTTCCTGAGGATCCTAATTTATTCAATTCCCATGCAGCACTGAATCCACCAAATTACACTACTTTGAAAAATAGGGTGCTTTAGGTTGCCTATTTATTATGATATTATTAAAAAATGAAATGTATGTCATACACTACCCTAGATTACCTTATAAAAATAACAAGCAGCAAAATCAAGCTATTTTGGTCTTAAAAAGTGGTGTATGTTGTGATGAACCCATAGCGCTGACTACAAATTGAGCATCCCTAAATCTAAAATTTCCTAAATTCAATATGACACTCAAAGAAAATGCTCATTGGAGCATTTTGGATTTTCAGATTAGGCATGCTCAACCAGTTTAAAGTGTCTGCAAATATTCCAAAAATCATAAAAATTTCAAAATTGAAAACACTTTTGTCCCAAGCATTTCAGATAACGGATACTCAATCTGTGTTTTCCATTCTTCCAAAGCTAAATTCCACGAATGGGTAAATTTCTCCTGGCTTTTTCTTCAATATCTATGTCCATCTTTACTTCCTTGAATTTGACATTCTTACAGCACCGCAACAACCTGTTCTAAGATTGCAAACTATTTCTTTATCTAAATCTACTCATTAGCTTAAGCAGATCAAAATTTCTTTGACTTTCCAATTGTGTCAATCACAACTTTTCTCGGAATTTTCTTCTCTTTTGAATTCCATAATATATCATAACAGAATCTCCCAAAATGTGTCCCAAGGAAACCCTGATAAAAGAAGTCTCCATGGGAGGAAGAAAGGATTCTGTGGGGACATATATTCCCACCTTGAAAATTCATTCATTCATTTAACAAATTCTTAGTAGGTGCCAGTGTCAGGCACTGTTCTAGGTGCTTGGACTATATCAAAGAACAAAACAGACAAAAATCTCTGCACTCATAGAAGCATACACTTTGGTAGAAAGAAGCAGACAAGAAATTCTAAAAATAAATAATACATAAAATGTATTAGAAGGTGATAAATGCTATGGAAAAAAGAAAGTAAAGGAGAGTAAAGGGGATAAGAAATGGGGGAAGGGCACACTCCCTATTTTAAATATAACAGTCACAGGCAGTCTCTTCTAGAAGCTGGCACGTGAACAAAGACTTAAAGGAGGAAAGGCACTTCAGTTAACCATATGGATGTCTGGGGGAAGGAGTGTCACAAGCACAGGAAACAGTGAGTGCAAAAGCCATAAAGTACTTAAGGTCTGTCTTAGGAAGAAGAAAGAGATGAGCATGGAGCAGGGTGAAGAAGGGAAAGAATGGTAAATCAGGTCATACAGTCAAGGAGAAGTCAGATCATAAAAGACCCTGTAGGCCACTGGAAGGACTGATGCATTTATCCTGAGTGAAATGGGAAGCTGCTGCAGAAGGAGGTGCCAAGATTTTAATAGACTCACTTGATGTAAGAAGTGGTCAGATTCTGGATATATTTGAAGGGAGAGCCATATAAGAGCTAATGGATTGGATGAGAGTATATGAGAAAGAAAGGAGTCAAGGATGACTCCAAGGTTTTTAATCTGAGCAACTTTATTTTTAATCTGAATTCCCTTGAGCATTTTACACATGCAACAAAACAATTTCTGTATTTCTTCTAACCATGGCATTTTTTACTAAAATCAAATGAGAGAGCTGCCATCAACTGAGATGGAGAAACAAGATTCGTGGGGAAGACCAGGGATTCCATTTTGGACAGTTTCATTTTGAATGACTAATACATATCCAAGTGGAGATATCAGGTTGAAAGTTGAATAGATGAATCTTAAGTTGGAGACAGAAAGTTTATTGAAGATATAAATAATGGTGCATATTATTAAAGAACATGAGAGGGTCTAAAGTAAGAAGTTTATCTACCTTTGCTTGACCCAGAGTTTATCAAATGTATCTGGTCATGCAACCATGGTAATACCTATTAACAGTCTATACCACTAGTCTGTCCTGGGATACACATTGGGAAACACTGCTCAACCGACACCTCCTATGCCTCATCCACTCTGCATCTTCCTTCCTGGAGGCTCTCCCAAGCCTCTCTACCTTGTGCTCTTTTCCCTTCATACCAACTCTCCCATAGCTATCAGCCTTCACCTAGTTCAGATCTCCACACACTTCCATACTTTCTCTTAGGAGGCTCTAAAACCAGAAACTAGGGATGTCAAAAACAACACACATATTTCTTCTCGTAAAAACTCTGCATTTCAGTTCATTTTTTTCCCAGTTCCCCTCTTACAATTTCTCACTACCATTCTCTAAATCCCGGCAGTCACAAAGTCTGCTTCTTTCTAGCATCTCAGAGTCTTCTGTTCATTTCGGTACTTATCATCTTAGTTCCTCATGCCAGGCTTACTCTAGCAACTGCTTAGTCTTGGGGCTCTCCATGCTGGATTCATCCCATACATTGCTGTCAGATTAATTGTCCTGAAATGCTATTCCCATCACATCACTTCACTGTGAAGAATTCATGGTGGGTTTTCAATTGTCTGTCAGATTAAATGCAAACTCTGTTGCCTAGCTTTTAAGCCTTCTATCAACAGTCTCGCCCATTCAACTTCATTTTCACTATCATTCTAATCTAGATAAAAGTTTTCAAAATGGCCCCACATGCTCAAAATCTGCTCATTCCTAAGGGATTTCATTTATATTCTTCCCTCCCACATAAAATGTCCTTCTTTATATGCTTCGACTATTTAAAGATTAAATTCCTTTCATAGCACATCTCTATTAATCTTTTCCCAACAACCTACATCTAACATTAATCACCTTGCTTTTATATTCCATCACTATTACTGCATTTGGTCTGACCCATACCATCATGTGACTATTTACATCAGGATTGGAAATCTTTTTTCTGTAAAGGGCCAGAGAGCAACTACTCAAGTCTGCCTCTGCAGCACAAAAGCAGTCATAGACAACCCATAAATAAATGATGATGGCTGTCTTCTGATAAAACTTTATTTACAAAAACAAATGGTGGGTAGGTTGTAGTTTGCTAACTCCTGATTAACATAATGACTATTTTTTAAATTAATTTACAAAAGTTCTTGACGTCATTGCTACCATGAACATTCAAATTTGGCCCTGTGCTTCCAGGCAGCTAGGGTACATATACAAACAAAATAAATTATAACGCTTTTATTATATAGAAGATGGAAAAGTACCCTTTATCAAAGAAAATAAGCTTTTTTGTGCCCTTAAACTCTGAAGGAGGCCGGGCGCGGTGACTCATGCCTGTAATCCTAGCACTCTGGGAGGCTGAGGCGGGCGGATTACTTTGAGGTCAGGAGTTCGAAACCAGCCTGAGCAAAAGTGAGACCCCATCTCTACTATAAATAGAAAGTAAACTAATTGGCCAACTAATATGTATAGAAAAAATTAGCCAGGCATGGTGGCGCATGCCTGTAGTCCCAGCTACTCGGGAGGCTGAGGCAGGATTGCTTGAGCCTAGGAGTTTGAGGTTGCTGTGAGCTAGGCTGACGCCACGGCACTCACTCTAGCCCGGGAAACAAAGTGAGACTCTGTCTCAAAAAAAAAAAAAAAACAACTCTGAAGGAAATTTCTCACATTGGACTTTATATATGGAATGATACAATAGGTAATATTCTCAATAATAAGCAAAAGAAAAATGTATATTACTTCTTTTTTAAACAAACACTGGATAAAACCATGGAAATAATGTATCATGTAAATCAGTCCAGAGTTTTCTGATGATCTAATCTAATTCAGAAGAAGACAGACTCTAGAGTACCTAGGAAGTAGCTGGTTATCGCTGTATCACAGAATAGACTTATTCAAGTATCAACAGTGACAGAACTACATAGAAGAAAATGTGGGGCTATACTCTCTGATCCAGGTCCAGAATGCTCACATTCCAATATGGCTTTGGGGACCCAGATGAGCAGCTGGTTAGGCTAATAGCTTATTACAGCAGTGAAGAAACTGAGCCACCCAAAAAGATGACCTTATCTCCAGTAGGTGGGCCACTGTGGTAAAAGAGTGCTGTTCTTAATCAAAATTACCTACGTATAGATGACAAATACTACCAAAGATTGCAAAAGACAGCCCTAATTTCAGTGTGACACTTTAGGGAATGAATACGTTTTTAATCTATAGTAACTTTATCTTTCCTAACAAATGGCCATTAAAGCATTCTCAAAACCACTACCCAACCAAGCTGCAATATGATTTCATATCATCCTCGATTTGCTATCCTTGGGCTACGAATTGCAAGTGTCTTTCATTTGTTGACGACTTATATTTCAATGTTAATCATAACCATTTGGCCTTTCAAGGTATAAAAACATCATGTTCTCCTAGGGAATTTCATAAAAGAGTACACATACCTGCTTTAGCATTGGCAGTGTAGCATGTGCCCTACTTTATATTTAATCTCAACTTCCTTTGGGCATTTTATACATTAAAAAAAATAATTTATATATTACTTATCATGGCATTCTTACTAAAAGGAAATCAGTCACAATGTGATCCATAAACCACATGCTACAAAAGTGAGTGTTTGATTTTTAAAGTTTTATCTCCCACCTGTCAGTATGCCTTTTTTGTCTGTCTAAATCTAAATCAGAAAAAGAAATTTTAATGAGGTCTTTAAGTTCCCAGTGAATCAAAGCACTTGTTTAATGTAAGCAATTATCATATTATCTGCCAAGGTGTTTCAGCCCCATAAGAATACTTCCAAGAAAATAAATCTATCAATTGCACTCTAGAAATAATAAAAGAGCAGTAGACAGATAAAGCACTATGGGTTTTCAACCTTCTTTCTCAATAGTTTCTCTAGGAGTCTATACAACCATACATTACGAAAAAGTACTTAATGTCAAACCTAAAATGAAGGGCACAATCTGAAAAACAAGATCAAATCTATTTAATTATATTCACAAGTGCTATGGAAACCCAGTAGAGGGAGTAACTGATTATACAGTGCAGTGGGGGGAGGGGGGTTCCAATGGTCACAAAGAAAGGCGTTTGACTTTGAGCACTCTTGACTACCAAATTTCTATACAGGAAGGGTTCAAGGGCAGCCATCTGGGTGGAAGTCACACTATACAGAGTACATTCTTAAAGCTAGTTTACATGAGCAATGTCATCAGCAGCACACTTCATTCACATTAATGGGACCCTATGTTTTAGAGACACAAATTCTAGGATTGCTTTCTAACATTTTATTAACTATTGTAATTATCAGTTATGGCATTCACGTAGTGTCTTCCTCCCACAAATTAAGCTATGGAACTATCAGCCTGAGGGCTTTAAACATATATTCTGGCAATATTTTCCTTTTTTATTACATTTTTGGGATGGCTTATAGAAAAGCTGGTAAGCACCATCAATAAATTTGAACTAATTTTATAAATTTATCAAGACTATGGCTCAGGGGTATTTCCTGAACTCTATCCTAGTTGATTGGCCCTGCTCTTCAAAAAAGGAGGGAAAAAATCTGACAATACTTTCCAAACACCCACCTTGCTCTGCTATCCAATATTTATCTCTTCCTTAAGCTTCTGTCTGTTTAGCTTTTCAACTACTGCTTCCTAGTCCGTAGGTATTTCTACACATCCTAAGATCCAGCAGCTGGACTATTTCATCACCCTGTATTAAATCTTGACACCTAGAAACCCAAGCTTGGCCTCAGTTCTTGCTTCAAAAGCTTACAAATCCAACTGCTACCTGCACCCCCAAATTAATAGAACAAAACAAGTACAAGGCTCCTAACTGACCTTTGAACAACACTAGTTTGACATTCTTGTGGCTTTCCTCTACCTCTGCCACCTCTACAAGACACTAAAACCAATCCCTCTTCTTCCTCCTCCTCAGGCTACTCAACATGAAGACAATGAGAATGAAAACCTTTATGGTAATCCACTTCCATTTAATGAACTGTAAACACATACTTTCTCTTCCTTATGATTTTCTTAATAACATTTTCTTTTCTCTAGCTCTAGTATATAGTGTATTATATACTCTAAGTATATAATACATTATACCATATAAAACATATGTTAACTGTTTATGTTGTCAGTAAGGCTTCTAGTCAACAGTAGGCTATTAGGGCCCGGTGCAGTGGCTCATACCTATAATCCCAGTACTTTGGGAGGCCAAGTCAGGAAGTTAGCTTCAGGCCAGGAGTTCGAGATCAGCCTGGACAACATAGAGAGACCCCCCTCTCTACAAAAAATCTAAAAATGAGCCATGCATGATGGCACACACCTGTAGTCTCAACTACTCAGCAAGCTAAGGCAGAAGGATCACTGAGCCCAGGAGTTTGAGGCCCCTGTGGGCTATGATCATGATAGTGCACTCCACCCTGGACAACAGAGTAAGACCCTGTCTCAAAAATTTAAAAATGAAAAAAATATGTATATATATATGGAGAGAGGGAGAGAGAGAGAAGGCTATTAGTAGTTACGTTTTTGAGGAGTCAAAAGTTATACATGGATTTTTGACTGTATAGTGGATCAGCACCCCTGACTTCCAAGGGTCAACTATATATGATTCATAAAAACAGAAAGATCATGGGGAAATCCTAATGGAAAGTTTTTAATATTTAACAGCAAGTGTAAGAAAACAGTAATTTTTAATCATTATATTCTCAAACAGACCACTAAATCATATTTAAATTAAACAGACAGTAGAAAATACCATTATCCTAGACAGTAATTTCAAAATCAATCTGAAGTAGAAGACAAGCAAGCGTTGTGACAGAGCTGCTGAATCAACATTATAATCAGAGAAAGCAGCAACCATGTGATATGCGAGAGATTGCTGGTTATCCTCCAAGACCTGTTCCCCTCTTCTTCTTTTATTAATAAAACTTTAACCTGACGGGCTTCATTACATTTCCTGGCCTCATTAATAGTTAGGTGTGACCATGCAATCAGGTTCTCCCCAGTGGAGTTTCAGCAGAAGTGATGAGCCCTTTCCAGGCTGTAGCCTGCTTCTTCCATGCTCTTCAAACTCAACCAGGCTTGGTAACAACCCAGATTCAACCATGCACAAGAAGACAATGCCCCTAGGATTTTGTTGAAGAAATAAGATGGAAGAAATGTAGATCTCTAAATGATAGCTTGGTGCAGCACTACATAACTGGAATTCCAACATGATAAAGAAAGAAATTCTACCTTGTTTGAAGAATTGCATTTTGGGGTCTCCTTGTTATAGGATCTAGTACTTCCTTAACTAATATAATGGACCTGACATCACCTCTCTTCCACTTTTTTTCACTGGAGAAATGAAGAAACTGAATGTCAGAAAGACTGAAGCAACTTGCCAAAAAGGAAAATCATCACAGCAGCTCAGGTGAAATGGGAGGTTTCTTGACTTCCAACCCAGTGTTCTTTCCACAGGACCTTCAGTAACATGAGAGGCATGACCTCCACATTCCACATCACTGCATCATGTCCCAGGAATTTTAAAATCTGTAATTCAAGTACTGAGCAAATTTAAGTGACTATGAATTCTGAGGATCTCACTGGTTGCCATTTACTAAAAGTACATCAAATCCCTGCCTTTACAATTTAGTTCCTTCTCAGTTAATACCACTTGCTACTTACAGATTCTGAAATAGAAGTCTAAAACAAGATCAAGAGCAGGAAATTCCAAGTTAGAACTGATTGCTGTCCAGGAAAATAAGACATTAAAGTAAGAAATAAAACCACAAACTTGAATAATGTCTGATTTGTTACAATATTTTCTCCAATTACTCTTGAATAATCGTTTTAAAGTGCCATATATGTGTATGTATTCATATGATAAATACATAAGAGGATATAGATTAAAAAGTTATTTTTTTAAATCCAAGGACTTATTTATCTCTAGAATTTTTATAGTATCCAATCTAAATATTCGAAGAAAGTCTTCAAAATTAGCTCCTTTTTGATATTTTCCAATATCATAATTTTTAAATATTTTTTCTACCAAAAGAATAATTACCCAAATTGCTCAGTATATAACATTTTAAAATAAAGATTTTATGTTCATACAAAATCATATTTATGGCATATTTACTATAAAACTGACAATCATTTTAAAGATTTTATTGGCCAATGAATGTCTATTCTAAATAACAAAATCTCCATGTTTACAATCTTACTTCAAACACCATTCAGTTAAGTAAAATTTAGTAAAACACAGAATGTACCTTATAGGTATTTTACTTGTATTTCCCTCCCTCAAAAATGACTCAAATTTTGTGCACTGGTTCTCTAAAATAATTAGCTTAATTCTTAGCAAATATTAATATGGTACAAGAAAGTATAATGATGTGACATTTGGTATTTTTCTCTACAATACTCAAGTCCAGAAAGAAAAAAAAAAAGAGGGAATGATAGATAAACAAGAATGTCTAAATGTTGGTAATAGATAGATACATTGGAGTTCATAATACTATTCTATTTTTATATACATGTGAAATTATCCATAATAAAAAATTTTTTAAAACCCCATGTATGTGACTCTTACTAGGGGACAGGTAATATTCTAAGTATTTTACACATATTACATATTAATATTACATATTAACCCATTTAATCCCCACAATAACACTGAGATAAGTACTCATTTTACTGATGAAGAAACTGAGGCTGCGACTAGTTAGATAACTCTCCCAAAGTCACATAATAAGTAGCAGACCTAGAATTCCAACCCAAGTAGTCTGGCTCCAAAGTACATGTGCACAAAGAAAAGTCTAGAAAATACAATTATGGGTGATTTTTATTTTTGCTCCTTCCTATTTTCTAATTTTTCCATGAGAACATGTATTTTGTAATTTTAATAAAGTTATCAAAATATGAAAATTTTTATTCAGATTCTAATACTCTTTATAAATACAAGATATAACTTTCTGACACCCAAATCACTGCAAACATAGAAATCTATCATTTAAAGGGTGTCATAAAATGAACAGCAACAAAGTAGGAAATTTTTTTAAATCATAAAAGATTAATTACTTTGTTGGCCATTTTTACCAATGCTTTATGAAAAGAGTAATATTGAAAAGAGGTCAATGTAATTTAACCAGATAGATTCAATTAACTTTAAGCCATTTAAAAACTTCCTCCATTTTCAAGGAAAAATATAACCACTATAATTTTCCCAATTAGACCCCTAGGAACTTTTACACCAAAATAAAAACTCTTACTCTGGAAAAGATTTATATACACTGATTGATTACAAGTTTAATAGCCACATTTTTCTTGATTGCTGCAAAGTGACCAATCAACCTCATTTGCTATTTTTCATAAAAACTAAATTATTAAATTCATGTAGAATGGAATAGATACAGTTTATTTTCATCTGCATATTTAGGGCAAATGAAAGCTAAAGAGAAAATGAACAAAAACATTTTATGGGAAAACAATAAATTTCTCTACTGTTAACTAAGTAAATATAGCCCAAAATACACATGGAAAATATCTCTATATCCTAGTCCTGAATGGATACAATTACAAAAACAAAAACAAAGTAATCACTATTAGAAGAACCATCCTGAACATGTTCAAATGAATAAGATGTGAAACAATGACACAGCATTCTTTTGCAAACCCTAAGGCTGTCCATAGAGATAAGAAAACACCTTTAATCTGATAAACTCATAGTCTTAAACACCTCTATCATCATGATAACAGAAACAACCTGACACAGAGAACAAAATATGTGTTTGCTGAGGGGAGAACAGAAACATAGACCTGGAGGCAAATCCTGGCTCCAGTCCTAGCCATTAAAGTTTAGGAAATCACTCACCATCTTGGAATCTGTTTCCTCATTGGTTAAACAAGGTTTTGTGAATAACAATATAAAGTATGCTGAAAAGCCAAGAGGGTCTTGCACACAGTAGTCACTCTAGAAATGTATGTTTCCTCCCTCCCTTCATACCATGTTGGATAGCCAAAGGAGGTGAATGATGGAAAAGAATTGGAGCTTAAGTCATAAATAGGGAGTCTCTCATCAAAGACCAGAGTGGGATCTTGTACGTAAGTCACCAAATAGAAAAATAATCAGCCCCAAGGTTAGAAGAGATTCCTATTCAAACTACAATTGACTTTTAACTTGCCTGCTCAAAACTTTTCAACAGATTCCCACTGCACTTTGTAATAAAAACTCCTTACCATGGCCAAAGGGTCCTACGTGATCTGGTCCCACAACTCTCCCTCAGTCAGGACACTTCAACCACACTGACCTTCAGTTTGTTCCTTGAACCTCCCCAAGCTCTTTCAATGTCCAGGTCTAGAACTCTCAGACCCCTCAACCTCAACTGCTCTTGTCCTTGTGGTTCAAACAGCTGATTCCTCTCTTCCTTCACATCTTCCCTATCACACCACCAGCCCACCCCCAGTCTCAAGTAGTTCCCCACCTGCTACCAATGTGACCCACTCTTGGACCCTTCATAGCCTTTATCACAATCTCCCATGATTGTCATTTACTTATTTCTGCTCCCCACTCTACCAGCCCCTTGCCCCATCCCTGCTGCCTTGTAAAATGCAGTCTTTAAGGCTGGGACCTAGTCTTTTTAACCCCTATCCCTCCAGCATATAACAAGTACCCGTTCAATAAAGATTCACTGAACAAATACAATGCATGACATAGGATTTAGAATACCATGTTGAGTTAGACAGCCCCTTTGTGTCAAGCACTCCATAAAACACTTTAATTCCACTGGATCTTCACAATAATTTTGAGATAGATATTATTCACTCTATTTCCCACATGAGGAAATAGGAGCTCAGAGAGTAAGTAACTTGCCCGAGGTCATGCAATGGTATTAATAGCCAGGATTTATTGAGAATTTTACCATGTGCCAGACAGGTACTGTCGAAGCTCTTTGCGTATATTCTCTCACCTGATGTTCAAAACCTTCCCGTGACACAATACTATTATTAACCTCATTTTCATATGAAAAACCATGTGAGGCAAAGAGAGGTCAAAATTAATTACCTAATTATGTAAGAAGCAAAGTATGGATATGAACAGTCTGTCTCCAAATCTCACATGCTTAACCACTTAAAGTATAGTTGACACAAAGTTTTTGTAAAATTAAGATCATCCATTAAAGCATTTAACTCTGAGCCAGCCACATAGCAAACATGTTTAAAATGTTAGCTATTAGTCTGAAGCCAACACCTTGTTTGGTTTTTTTGTTTGTTTTTTTTTTTTCACTATGTCTTCTGCGCCTCAGAGAATCAAGTAAATCTTTAAAAGAATACCTGGCTTTGGACATACAGTATTAAATCAAATTCCCAAAGCAGCTCATCAGCATATGTAAACAGCTCTGTATCTCTGTATATATTGTAATCCTAAAAACATGGAATCAAGTCCAATGTGCAAAAGTTACATATTAAAGAGATGTTCCATACCCAGAACACAAAACACAAAAATTATCAGTCTAAACTTAATCCTCATCCTCTTGACACCATCACCAGCAATATGTATCCCACATTTGTAAATGCTCTTCAAGTGTATACTTTTATTTCATCATTGCCATTCAGTTTAAGTTCAATGAGCATCTACCAAACAATAAAGACTGGCCACTTTCATCATGGCAATTAATGTCAATCTGCAGTAAGTCTGTGCTTCCTGCCACTGATAGAAACACTTTCATATCTACAAGTTCTGTTTATCTTGTAAAATAAGTAAATAATCATTCAAATGAAGGAAACCAATTATTTGCCCAAATGATTGCTCAAACACCACCACACACAGATGGCAATGCTGCTGCAAATGAATACTTGGCTGGCAGGTAACCCTACCACATGACAGCTGAAAACACCGCTCAATGACACAGGGACATTTGTGTGTGGATGAGTGCACTTGTAAAAACAGGATTTAAAATAACATTGGAATGCTCAGGAAGAAATGCCCAGAAGCAGGAAGATCAAGAGGAAGCCACTACATGTTCTTTCTCAGTTTCTGCAGCTGCCTCAGAAAACAGGGCTTGATCTACCACTTGGCATCATATTCCAGGCAAAAAGAATATGAGGATATGGTTTGAGGGGACAAACTGAAGAGCTAGGATCAGTCTCTAAAATCCCTTCCAGCTCTGGGAAGGTTATAATCACTCCTCAAGACCTTCTTGTCTCATTTTGAAGGGCCTAGTTTCATCTGTGTAGCAGCTGCGCCTGCTCAGATGCCAGCACAGAAGCATCTCAAGTGGGAAGGATCCCTCACTGGCAACACTGTTGCATGATTACCCTGGACTTTCCAGTTTCGGAAGGGAAGCAATTGTGTCTTGTTCACCCACTGTAGGGCCTGGGGTGGACTAAGCAGTTAATAAGTGTTTATTGAATTACTGTGTTTAACATAATACATAACAGACAATAGACATAAAGCATGTTAGAATCAGGATTCTAATGTTTGTTTTGTTTTCAGATCAACTTTCCAAAACAGGAAATGAGAAATAGAGAAGAATCTATATCCTTCTAAGACTCACAAAACAAAGGCCAAAATAAATTAATAAGAGCCAGAAGTAGAAAAATAAATTAACAACTTTATTGCCAAATTAATATAAAAATCTGAATTTAGTTACCAACATATTTAGGAACTGAAATTAATTACTACTAATACTTTTAGATACACCCTTACTCCTAGTTTGTTTTGTTTAACTGAGCAAATAACTTTTGTATAGGTGGTATAAAGGTGAATTTCAGTCAAATTCAAATCTCAAATCTGCACAATCCAAATTAATGAGATTTTTATTAGACTATTCTTCATTTTGGTGATTTTCTTTTTTAAAAAAAAATCAAAGAACACATGCAAAAAAGCTCCTAAGACTAGTTCATTGCTGTTTCCAGCTGAATCTAATAGAGATGGAAAATGGGTCTTTGTTACCAGAATACATTATAAGTTTTACATGACTGCTTCAGTTGACAGCTATTATTTATCATAGCTATGCTCTTAATCTGCTATGTATTTCAATCCTTTAAAAACCCACAGCATTACCTAGTGTATTTCCCACTGGGGTAAAGGCACTTTAAATACATAATTATCCATAAAAGTAACATTTAGTAATCTTTTATTATACAGCTAGCATTAGTCATGGCTGTTTTTATTTGTAGGGTGCTTAATAATCAGATATTAGTTAACCCTCACAATCATCCTGGGCAGGAGTTCATTAGTAAATCATTTCATATTAGCACAGGCATACCAAGTAGCATATTCAAGAAGTAGAAGAGGATCCTGGAATAAAATGCTGACATCCAGTTGACAGAATGCAGTAAGTAGAATTTCTTTCAGATAAAGTTAATTTCAAATTCTATTTAAGGAAGAAGAAAAAAGAGGAAGTCGTGAAGTAATATGTGGCTCCTGATGAGAATTTTTTAATGTCACAAATTTTAAAACCATTACATACAATTTTCATTGATAAAGGCTTAATGGAACTTTCCAACACTCTGTCGAAAGCAAATGACTGACCAGATGAACAGTAGCAGCCATTCCACAGACGGGCAACTCACAAAGAAGCCAATGTTCAAAGAGTTTCATTTCACTCTCAAAGACCACATCTACACCTCAGCCCAAATTCAAACACTATCTATGAAATTGCTCCCAACCTGGTTTACCTCCAAACTGACACAAAAGTCCTCAAAGGTGAGATCAGCTCTGAAACAAAGCCACAGAATTATGTCTCTCCAGCCCCACCTACCATACTAGCTTTCATAAGGAACCTTAGCACAATGAAGCTGAAAGTCTGGGATAGGTCAAAAACTAAACCACTCTATGGGAGTGGGCAGTCAAGATACCACTCACTGAGCATTTGATCTTACTATTTGACACTTCTTGGCTATCTATATGCCAAAGTGTGGCACACATTCTTTAAGTTCTATGCACCCCCATTTCAAAAGTTAGGTTAAGAGCACAAAAGGCTTAGGAAGCATACTTTGTGCAAAACTATTCACTGATTAATCTAAAAAGTAACTAAGGAATATGCAGATAAAATATTGGTCAGTAATTTAAAACATTTGTAAAGAGTTTTAACAGTGTAAAGAAATGTTTACAATAGAAAGAAAAAAACTGAGAAATTTTCATGTACAATCATGTACACAACCAAGTTTAAAATGTATCTATATAAAGACATAGGATTAAGAATAAAAAGGCAAAGTAAATATGCAAAAATGTTGACAAAGTTATTTGTGAATACTAGGATGATGAGTGATTATATATCCTATTATATTCCCCCTAACACTTGCTGCATTTATTTTTTTTTCTTACAATGGGCAGATATTCCTTTTTAATTAAAAAGAAATTATACTTTTAAAATAAAAACATAAGATCAATTTTTTAGTTGCAATAAAAAAACAGTGATCGTATTTTCTCACTTGAAATCATAGTCTTTTATCATTGTCTAAAGAAGCAGTTTCACCACAGCACATACCAAGATAAAAAAAAAAAAGCCTTTCTTGATCCAATTACACTGCTTATTAAGAACTATTTAATGAGAAAGTCACACCTTTGAGTTATTAGAAGCTATAATGGTCCTGCAGAGTTCCAAACAAGTAAGCTAACAGAATTACCTTTGATTCTGAATTGTTTGCCAGGAGATTAATCCGTCTGCCCCTGAAAAAAATTAAGTGCTCCTCCAGTGTATGCAACTTCCTCCAATCTCATCTGAATCAAGTATGTTAGCCTCAGTGTAGAGGATAGGTATTTTTAATTGCTTAAATTGCAGTACAAAGAGTTTGTTTTATTCTGTTTTAACTTCCCAAAAGCATATACAAACATAATACCAAGAAAACCAATATTTTAGTCATCAACGGGTAAATTTTAGGGAGGTCTTTGACAGGTTTTGGCACCTGCCAAAGAATCAAAAAAAAAAAAAAGACTTTTCTGATATGGTAACATTTGGACAGACACCTAAAGTAATGAGCATTCCAGTTGAAAGGAACACTAAGGGCAACAACCTTCAAGTAGAAGCTTGGCAAGTTCAGGGAAGACCAAGGACACCAGTGTGGTTCTTGCAAGCGAGCAAGTGGGCAGTGAGAGTCTACAGAATGAAGCAAGGACCCAGATCATGTAAGCCCCTGAAGGGAGCTATGAGCCTTTCGATGTTCCTGAGTGAAATGACAAGTCCTAAAGGGTTTGGGACAGAAGGATGGCATATTTGACTGCCACTTTAAATAGACCACTATGGCTTCTTTGGAGAACAAACAGACCATAAGGAGGCAAGGATGGAAAAAGCAAGACCAGTTAGGAGGTTACTGCAATAATCAGGAGAGAAATCATGTTGCCTTGGACAAGAGTAATTGCAGTGGAGATGGTGAGAAGAGGTCAGACTTTGCATATATTTTGTTTGTTTGTTTTTTCCAAACTTATTGAGGTAAATGATTGATGTCTTGTGCTGATACAACAGAATACATGAGAATGGGTATTCTTTATAAAGAACAGATATTTATTGGCTCACAGTTCTGGAAGCTGGGAAGTTCAATATCAAGGTGTCAACATCTGGCAAAGGCCATCTCACTGCATCACCACATGGCAGAAGGTTAAAGAGACAGAAGGCATGAGGGGGCTGACCTCACCTTTTTATGACAGCACCAATCCCACTCATGAGGGTGAAGCCTCTTAAAGGTCCCACCTCCCAATACTGTTACAATGGCAATTAAATTTCAACATGAGTTTTGGAAGTGACATTCAAATCAGAGCAATTGACAAATAACAATTATGTATATTTAGGGTATAAAACATGATGTTTTGCTATAGGTATATATTGAGATATTATTGCCACAATTAATCTAATTAGTATATCCATCATCTCATTTAGTTACCATGAGAGTAGGGGAAGGAAGAACACTTGAAATCTACTAAGTTTCAAGTATACATTATTAATAACTATAGTCATGTGTTATACATTAGGTCTCCATTTGGTTAAACGGTACAAATCTGCAATTAGAAGATGAATAAGTATTTTAGATATGTATATATACATATATTTTTTTTGTGAGACAGAGTCTCACTCTGTCTTCCCAGCTACAGTGCAATGGCATCATTGTAGCGCCCTGTAACCTCAAACTCCTGAGCTCAAGTGATCCTCTTGCCTCAGCCTCCCAAGTAGCTGGGACTACAGATGTGCACCACGATGCCCTGCTAATTTTTCCATTTTTAGTAAAGACTAATTTTTCTATTTTTAGTAGAGACAGGGTCCCAGTCTTGCTCAGACTGGTCTCAAACTCCTGAACTCAAAGCAGTCCTCCTGCCTTGGCTTCCCAGAGTGCTAGGATTACAGACGTGAGCCCATGCCCGGTCAAGATATATTATATTTTGATAAGATCTGCTGATGAACTGGATGTAAAATGGAAGAAGAATGAAGGATGACTCCAAGGTTTTTGGTTCAGAAAATTGGAAAAATAGGCCGGGCGCGGTGGCTCACGCCTGTAATCCTAGCACTCTGGGAGGCCGAGGCGGGCGGATTGCTCAAGGTCGGGAGTTCGAAACCAGCCTGAGCGAGACCCCGTCTCTACTAAAAAAATAGAAAGAAATGAATTGACCAACTAAAAGTATATATACAAAAAATTAGCCGGGCATGGTGGTGCATGCCTGTAGTCCCAGCTACTCGGGAGGCTGAGGCAGGAGGATCTCTTGAGCCCAGGAGTTTGAGGTTGCTGTGAGCTAGGCTGACGCCACGGCACTCACTCTAGCCTGGGCAACAAAAAGTGAGACTCTGTCTCAAAAAAAAAAAAAAAAAAAAAAGAAAATTGGGAAAATGAAGTAGTCATATACCAAAACACAGAAGACCAAGGGAGTCTTTCATCCATTTTTAAAATAATGCAGCAATGTATGAATTTCCTAAATCCTTAGGATACAATTTCCTTTTGTCCACATCAGCAAGAAAAGGCTATATGACAAAAGGATGCCAAAGTGCAGAGTGTAGAAGCTTCATTTACTTCTCAATTTTATTTGGGGCCAACCTTGACTACATACCACAAATGTTATAATTTGTTATGTTTAGTTACAGCCTGAATTTACATTCAATTCATACTCAATAACAATGCTGCAATGCTGACATCAACACCTGCCCCAGTCCTACCCACTTTCCCACCCCTAGAAAGCCTCAGTGGCCCTCTAAGCCCTAGCCATCCTACATAACTTAAAATCTTATAAACTAAAAACAGAGAGATAGAGATAAGGAAGCAGAGAAAGGAGACAGGCAAATTAGTAGTTAGGTAGGTACATAATCTCACTTCCCACCTCCCCAGCCTTCACTGTACATTCCATTTCATATCTCCTTCCAGGTCTTATGTCAAATGTCCAATACACTTTGAAGGCACTGCTTATGTGTGTAAATGAAGGATGGGGAGGCAGGGGGAAAACTGGTTCTATTGTGAAAAAAATGGGAGGAAAGAAAAAATTGCAATGTACTTATTTCTTGAAAAAACACCTTAAAGATATGAAGTTACTTTGTTAATATATAATTTGTTTTTTTTTTTTTTTTTTTGAGACAGAGTCTCACTTTGTTGTCCAGGCTAGAGTGAGTGCCGTGGCGTCAGCCTAGCTCACAGCAACCTCAATCTCCTGGGCTTGAGTGACCCTTCTGCCTCAGCCTCCCGAGTAGCTGGGACTACAGGCATGCGCCACCATGCCCGGCTAATTTTTTTTATATATATATCAGTTGGCCAATTAATTTCTTTCTATTTATAGTAGAGACGGGGTCTCGCTCTTGCTCAGGCTGGTTTTGAACTCCTGACCTCGAGCAATCCGCCCGCCTCGGCCTCCCAAGAGCTAGGATTACAGGCGTGAGCCACAGCGCCCGGCCTAATATATAATTTGATTTGTTAATGAATTACCAATTGTTGCTAAAACTATTAAACTAAAAGATGATGGGAACTTTACATTACAGGGATCAGGATGACCCCATTTGAACCTGATTCACCTTAGCATCACTAAACATAAGAAAACCAGGCATTATATCCTCACGAGATAATGGAATATACACAGAATTCTGTTAAGAATACCCTTGCCTAAAAAAGTGCAACATGAATTTACACAGCTGTCTATATTTAACTACCAAGTTACAGGCAATATATGAGATAGAGGAACAAGACAGCTCTTGCAGAGCAATACCACTTGAACTGCAATAGGTCAAGTCCGGAATCTGGGACATTTTCAAGGACAGGACTGTTTCTACAACAAATCAATGACATGGGAAAAAGAAAAGGTAGAGGAATTGTTATAGAATAAGTGATTTAATAAACATAATAATAAAATTATATTTTGGACCCTTATCTAATTCTTATTCCAAAAAACCAACTCTAATAAGACAACCTTGGCACAACTGAGAAATTCTGAAATATAGACTGTATTAGATAATATTTAGGAATTGATAATTTTGTTAGCATTGATGATATAATAATTATATTCAAATGAAAAGGTTCTTATTGGCTATTTTCTTTAAAAATCACTAAAGGATGAAAAAATGTTGAGAGATAAAACAAGATTGACAAAACATTGATTTTACTGGGACTAAGTTCATTTACTATACTCCCTTATTTATGTGTATGTGTTTGAAATTTTCCATGATAGGATGTTTTTAAGAATAAAGAAAAATGTAAAAAATAAGTAGAGACTGTAAGATTATAATGTGAACTGTTAAGAAGAATTATTACCATGTGCAAGTACCAATCTGTATGAAGGATCTCCTTGACAGTATGCAACAAAACCAAAATACAAAACCAAGATACAAAAATAAATTGGAGGCTGAGGCATGTAGAGATTATCATTTTTATTCATAATCACTAATTCCAATGTTATGCTCATTATAACAGCCTCATAGTTCAGACTAATTTTGTAATAACAGTATGCTATAAATTAGAATTTAAAATATCTTTATTTTGAATAATAAAACATCTTTCTTATCTGAAGTTCTCAATAAGATATTTGGAGTGTGGGGGGAGTCCAACAGTTAAAGCATGGAAAAAGAAAAACAAGGCATGAAAATTTTCTGCTTAGACTACTCCTTTCACATATTAACTGTTTCAGCTTTGTTTTGAACAAAAATGTCATGATTTACAACTCAAAGGGAAGAAGCTGTTATCAAGTACCAAGAGCAGGGATTCCATTCAGTTGATCAGAAAACATGATAATCTTCTTGCAAAGCATAAAGAGTATGAATGTGAAGGAACACTTTGTCTGAAAGACCACTTAAAAAAAAAGTGGATCACAAAAGTACTTGGAAAATGAGGCCAAGAATTTCCTCAGATAATAGCCTGGAGCTTTTCCATAAAGCATGGAAGAGCTACCTAGGCCTGAAAAGGCTGCAGCACCTTTCACTCATTCATTCAGCAAATATTTATTAGATGCTTACCTTGTGTCTGACACTGTACTAAGCACTGGGGATACAGACAAAAATCTCTGCCTTTATGGATTATATTCCTATACTGGAAGGAAGATAAGAATAAGCAAAATAGCAAATTCTATAAAATGTTTGAAGATAAGTGCTATGTATACAAGGAAACCAGGCCAGGGGGACAGACAGTATTAGAGAGGGATTCCAATCTTAAAGAGGCTGTGTTCCCATCTATTGTTTGAAATTAGATGGGCTCTCCCACATCAATAAAACTTTGTTTCAAATCATTTAAATAGGGAGAAACTGATAAACATCCCTTGTCCTATCATCTTAGCAATGGAGTGTACTATTTCCACATGATAGGGAACAGTATAATGTGGAAATAGTACACACAACCTCCATCCCATTTGTTACTAACTGTGAATCACAGATTTATAGTATATTTATATAACCATACCATATTTTATTATACATTTTCATATCTGTAGTACTTTTTAAAAAATATTCAATACATATAGGTTTCACGTATCCGAAACATAATTTAATGTTTCTTTAGGAGATGTGATAATTATGTGCACGGAAGCCACAAACAAGGCCAGAATACAATGATAATTTAAGTACTGCTCACTTAATCAAAGTTTAAATTATCACCCTAGGTTTCTTTTTGTAATTTAACCAAGTGTATTATTATAAATCAAGAAATATTGATTAAGATCAAGTTTTACTATAGATCCACCGATAATCCTGACATTATTTCCTTATATTTCTATCCAATATAGTTATAATTATATTTTACCCGACATTGTATTTGTTTTCTCATTAATTTTTTTTTTTTTTTTTGAGACAGAGACTTACTCTGTCTTCCCAGCTAGAGAGAGTGCAGTGGCATTATCACTGGAACCTCAAACTCCTATGTTTAAGTGATCCTCCTGCCTCAACTGGGACTACAGGCATGTGCTATACATCAGGCTAAAATTTATTTTTTTTTTTTGAGACAAGCTCTCTATATGTTGCCCAGGCTGGTCATGAACTCAAATCTTTCAGCCTCCCAAAGTGCTGGGATTACAGGCATGAGCCACTGTACCCAGCCTTCCCTCAAATTTTAAACTAGAAAAGACTCAACTTTTTTTTTCTCAGCTCTTGAATTTTTCCCCTTAATCTTCCCATCTTGTTTGGATCTAGTTTTAGAACTGAAAGATTTGGCAAAATCAAAATTTTGAAAAGTCATGTTTTCCTTAATTTCCCAAACCCCTAATAGTGACATACACACTTTAATTCTAGTAATAGTTTGTGGACAACATCCAAAAAGTACTATGAAGCTATGAATATTATGTCACAGAAGAACTATTTTATAAATCATTTTACATCTGGAAAAAGGCCAAATGATCTACTGGTAAGTACCATCAGTCAATCGACAAATGAAAAACTGTTGTTACATCTCTATGAGTATTTTTATCTCAAACTAATGATTTATTGATCTTTTGATCAACTGGAGGCAACAATCAATTCAAACACAGTAAATTTTAGGTTAATAAAATAAAAATTAAAATAAACATGACATTACATGCTTGAAGCTCTTACTTGAGGGGGGAGGGGGGCATGGGCAATATATGTAACCTTAACACTTATACCCCCATAATACGCTAAAATAAAAAAAAAAGAAAAAGAAATAAATAAATAAACATGACATTGATAGATAGTAACCAAACTGGCAACTGGCTAACATTAAGTAAGCAAATAATCAAAGCAGAGGTTTGGGCTACCACTAATTTACTAAAGCAAGTCAAAATGTTTTGAAAACTGCAATCTTATCCAACTGCTTCTGTATCATACCTTTAAATGTAACATTAAAAGGCTCATGATTATTACATTTCAAAATTTAGATGAGTCATAGTGCTTTTCTATGCAGGAATTGGATGTGAATCAAAACTGTAAACATTCACTTGCTTACTAGTCAAAAAGTGAATGTGGACAGATATAATCTTCACTGAAACAATAAAATGTAATCACGAAATAGATTCTGTGTTTTTAAAATGGTCACTTCCCAAGTGCTAACATAGTTCAGTAAACATGCCATCTACACCCTCCTATCCCCTTGAACATCTCAAAATCACAGAATACTTCTAATCCCATCCTCTCACTTTACTCTGAGACCTAGAGTCATTAGTGGCACAGTTATCGGGATTGCCCCTCAGGGATACCATGGTTTAAGGCTTACTAGCGGTGAAAGCAAGCAAAATTAAATAAGGTCCCAGTAAAGCCCAATCTTATGATATGAGAAAATAAGCTTTTGTACCTAAATCTAGAGCCTTGAAATTGAACCATCAACAAAAAATTCCATTTCTATACCATAAAACTGGCATACAAGCTGGAAGAAAAAACAGGGAATGCCAATTTTAGCATCTGGTTTAAAACCCTGACCATCAAGGAATCCATCAAAAAAATTTGGAATGGATGAATGAATGACTGCATGATAACTGACAGGATAACTTCATTGATTTCAAAAGCTCCATATTCAGGAACCAAACTGAGGGATCAGGACGCCACAGCTGAAATGAAAACTCATTAAGAGTAGGTGCAACACAATTGCACGTCTCCACATAGCTGCTGTGGACATCTAAAACATATATGTTTACATACATACATACACACACGCTCTTTCTTCAGGTAACTCCTGCAAGCGAGGACAGAGCCAGAGAACCAGGTCTGACTACAGGCCATGCTCACCCATGAGCCTCTGCATTACAGTGGACATGACCTGAGTGAGTCACTAGGAATGAGGAGGAAACCGACACCCTAGGCCAGGCAGGACACAGCCGGAATCCCCTGCTCTGCCCCTAACTAGGGAACCGTTCAAGGGAGAGTGGGACGACTGCAACCTGCTGCAGGTAAGTGTGCAAGGATCGCCCCGACCGGCTTCCGAGTCAAGACCCCACTGAGTCCCACGGCAGGCACCACAGCCGGCCCTGCCCAGGCACGCCAGGGCTCTCTAACCACCGAAGCCCTGGTCCTCCGCGAGTTCAGAGCCCAGACAGGGCAGGACGAGGGCAAACAGCAGGTCCTGCCCCCTTCCCGGCTGCCCTCGCCGCGCCGCGGCCCTGCCGCCACATGCTCCACTGCCCGATCTCCCAGCACAGCCCCAGGCCCGCAGGGCCTCAGCCGCCCTCCACGCAAGCAGACGCAGGGCGCAGGCGGACGCGACCCGGCGGCTCCTGAGCAGGGCGCAGCGGCGCGCAGCCCGCCGCCCGCCACCCGCCACTCAGCGCGGCTTACCTCCCTTCTGCCACAAGCCTAGTCCAGCGCCGGCTTCCGACGTGGACCGCCCCGCCGCCTCGAACGCCCGGGGGCGGGGACTACGGGAGAGAGCCAATGGCCTGCAGGCTGCGAGGGCCTGCTCCGCCTCCTCCAGCTTCGGCCCGCCCGCCCCCTGTCGCGCGCACGCGCGGCCGAGGCCGAGGCCGCGCACTGCGGCTGGAGGGTGGCGTGGGCGGCCGTGCTCCGCTCTGCGGCTGCGGGGTCGGGGTGCGGGAGGGCTGCGCGCGCCGGGGCTGGCTGCGGGGCAGCACCGCAGTGAAGGGTTAGCCCAGGGAAAAGCGCATTAAAGGAACCTGCCTGGAAATGCCACTTCAGCGTGTCCGGTAGTCTTGTTGGCAGCCTGTCCCTATGCAGCTTTTGGCGATGCAGAGCAGCTTCTTGATATTTGGAGATTTTGTTTCCATGGGGGGTGATTGGGGGGGAATAAATAGTATCAATAACATTAAGGATTCAGAAAATTTAAAGCAGCCTACTTGCCGTGGAGATGATTGGTTCTTCCCCTTATAGCTACTGCTTGTTATCTTTACTTTGCCAACACAGAGCACTGCAACTCTCCATGCTACTTGCTACTTTATTGGATAATCGTGAAGGCATTCTAGCGCAGGTGTTTCTGCTGCTTTAACCTGGGGAGAACTGGCGCAAGTAATTGTTACAATTATTGTTGTTATTTTTGGCTCATACATACTGAGTTTTCTCCTGGCTAAGGGGAGGGGGGGGTGGTGTCTATGTTCCCACATGGGAAGACTGTAACAGACATCTGGCACAATGAAACGGTGGCTAAAAGAGGCAGCAGAAACAATGAGAAGGTTATGAGGGAGTAGAATTCTGGTTGTGGATGACAGAAGTGGAAATTATATATAAGATGAAAGAGTTAAGTTACTCTAGAGCTGCAGTCCCCAACCCCAGGGGCCACAGACAGATCTGTGGCCTGTTTGGAACCCGGCTGCTCAGCAGGTTAGCAGTGGGCAAACCTTGGACACTTCGTCTGTATTTACAGCAGCTCTGCTTGGGGGGAGGGGAGGGGGGAGGCTTGGCATTGGTGTTTGTCTACGTTTCAAGGTCATTTTAATCTGTTGACAAGAAGTTCTACTTCTTATTCGTAGGAAGGATTTGATTCCCTATGCTCTACCTCAGAAAAGTATTTCTATATCACAGACCATCTTCAGTTCTCCCAATAACCTATGATGCATTCATTCAGTAAGAATGTATCTCAATTAGTTTTGAAAATACTTATATATTCAACCTCTGTAATCCTTTGGGAGGAAGAAGTTTTATTAATACAAGGTTTATAATTGCCTATTTGATTTTACGGACTTTGATAGTCTTCTTCAGTCTTCCAAATGCACCAGTACTTCTTTTAAGACCATTTTAATTTTTTTCCTTCTTTTCCCAAATTTCTTGAGGCATGTTAGTCAAAATTATAATTAAACACATGACTGTGTGAACGTCACTGTTATATCAACTCATTTAATACACAGAACAACTTTATGAGGCAAGTACACTTATCACTCACATTTTATAAATAAGGAACCTGAGATATGGGGGGTGGAACATCTTGACAAAGGTCATGAACCTAGCTAATGGCAAAGCCAAAATTTGAATCCAGGAACTCTGGCTCTCAATAAATAAATGTACTGCCTCTGTTACAGAAAGCTTGGTTTTAGGAACACTTAAGGGAAATTCCTGCTTAAAGCATAATGTTAAGTCTACATTTGGTGCTGTCCTAGTTCATTCAGACTGCTATAACAAAACACCTTAGACTGGGTAATTTATAAACAACAGAAATTTATTGCTCACAGCTATGTAGGCTGGGAAGTCCAAGCAAGGTACCAGCAGATGTGATGTCTGGTGATGGCCCAATTCTCATAGATGGTGCCTTCTGTGTTTCCTCACATAGTGGAAAGGGCAAATAGGCTCCCTCAAGCCTCTTTTATAAGACACTAATCCCATTCATGAGGGCAGAGTCCTCATGACCTAATCACCTCCCAAAGATCCTACCTCTTAATGCTATGGCATTGGAGTTTAGGTTTCAACATATGGATTGGAGGTGGGGGAGGGGGTACATAAATATTTAGACCATAGCAGACACCTACCCTAGAGCAGATTTGGGGCAGACTGGAGGAACTTAGGCTGTTAAGTCTAGAGCCTAGAACTGGCTTGACTGCTTCCCAAAGATTCTCAACTGAGGTGGGAGGACAAGGATGCATCTCCTACTGCTGAGGTGTACTCCTTCCATACAGGAACTGCATTACAGCTGGGATCATCTCGCCTTTTAATTTATTTAATCTATTGCTATACCAGACCCTGAGATAGACATGAGAGGTAACAAAATGAAAGATATATTCCAGATCCTTCAGGAGCTAGCTCATCCTGGAGGCCAATTCAGTAGTCACTTATTTTCATAAGACTAGAGAGATAGACTTTAGAACCAGAAAGTATCTCATAGATTGCCAGTCTATAATAAAGTTTTCACTAAGTGCTGAAATTAAAAAAAAAAAAAACGAGTGATGTAGTAAGTTTTCATAAAAATAAATTTATTCAATTTCAAGTTTATTCAATTTCAATATTCAATTTTTCTGAGATTATGCTTTGATTTTTCTATGTTAAAAAAGTTCTCTCATATGAAATGGCAATTAGTAGGTTATAGCTGTTGGGAGTTTTGTTTATTTTAATGTCCTTAAAGTCTTATGTTGAATCTCAAAATTTTTTGAAGTTTCACTGGCTTAAATTAACCCAGTCAATTTACAGAGGGAAACTAAAATTCCAGAAGGACAAAGGTTTATCTTCAAGGTCATATGGCTAATAGGTGTTTAAAAGACTAAAACCCTGGTTTCCTGACTGCTAGCCCAGTCCTCTTTCTACTGCATGCCCACTGGAACAGCCTACTTTATATACTGGGCTAGAAATTTTTTAATAATAATACATTTTAACAGAAATTAAAGTGAAGGCTGTACAACAAACATTATAACAGGTTCTAATAGTTTATTTGTGTTGTTTGCCAGGAGAAAAAGTGTTCTGTCTGCGTAATTAACCATAATGGCTAAATAGCTTGCTTTTCTTCTGAGCTGAAAGCAAAGAGTGGAGTCTAAAGGAATACAGCTGCAACTCATAGCTAAATTTTGATTGAGGTAAGACCTAGGAAAGGTCTGTTTGATTGAGTTGAGCACACCCACATCTGATATGGATATTTGGAGCCCTACACAAATAGTCCACTAATTTTCACCCTGGGGAGAATTTCTGAGAAACAGCAGAAAGACAATGGACCCTCCTATGGGGAGAAGGGAATTGACTTCATTCATGTAACCTGCAGAGGGTGATCTAGACTTAGTACCAGAAGACCCAGCTCAAATGGAAATTTCAGTTGAAGGATTAAAACACACTCAAATATATATTATTTTCCAGACATTGTACTTGCAAATGAACTCTTTTCCTTTTGAATACTCAAGACAAACCACCCTCTTTAAGATAGGCCGGCAGATAGTGATTTGTCTTTTCAACTCCTTGTATTATTTCCACTGAAGTAGTTAAGCAGTTCTCTATTGTACAAGACCCTTTAGATAAGTACACTTTTTGAAGTCAGCATAGAAGGGCCTATTGACTTTAACAACAACAAAAAAAGAGAGTAAGAAAAATGTGTCCACTCCCAAATCATTAACAGAACTGAAAAGAATATGCTAACAAAAAAAGACACTGTAGTCTGAATCCTGTACTGTAGGGAAGGTCATGTCACCCACAGCATCAGGAGAAACACAAAGCCTTGAACTCAAGCCCAAGCATGCTGGGCTGGCTTAACACGCCCACGCATTCATCATCAGGCACAAGACTGGGAGGAGAAATGCAGTGCTGAATCATAGAGCTCCACTGTGGACACATAACAGAAAGCAATCTTATTAGATTTAATTAGATGTGAATATGTGGCTCCAGTGGCTCCCCATTTCTTTCAAAATAAAAGCCATAATCTTTACAAAGGCCAACAAGACCATACACAATCTGCCTCCCCTGCACCATGCATCTCTATCCCCACTGAGCACGCACGCATGCACACACACACACTCACACACATATAGTGCCTGTTAAGTCTTTGACCTTGCCTTCCACACTCCTCCCTAGCTCGCTCCATTTCAGTCACCCTGCCTCCTCACTGCTGCAAGATCTTGGCACTTCCCCCAGACATCCTTATGACTCATTCCATCAGATCATTCAAGTCTTTGCTGAGATGCTACCTTCTGGATAAGGCCTGCTCTATCAGTCAGGGTCCCAGCAGGAAACAGATGGTACAATCAAATTAGGAAAATTAGAAGACAGTGTAATAAAAGACTGTGAACAGAGGTATGGGCAGGGATTGAAAAGATCAGAAGGGAAACTCGTAACACTGGGGCTCCAGAATCACCCCTGAGGCAAAAGGGGCAACGGGAGGGATTAGTTACCAAACACAGGAAAGCCGTGTGTGTAGGACTACCTGATGGGAATTGGGATGTTTTGTCAAGGAACACAGCCAGTCCACAGTAATACAACAGGGAGGGAGCCCGGGAAATTAATACCCTGGCCTTCCTCATTCTCCTCTCTCCTGATCTTCTGAAGCAAGGGAAGCCTATGATGCCCTCCTACTGATCAGCCTCCTGGGGCACAGCGAAGGGGCAAAAATAAGATATCTGGCACATGTACTATATAGAGCAGAGTTATATAAAACTGTCATTATCCCCAAGACATTCAAAGATCATATAGCCCACTTTCTCCAACTTATTAGGCAAAACTGACCAATATCCTTTGACCAAGCTTCATGAAAATTTTTTTTAAAATTGTCACCAGAATCTGGACTTTAAAGAGTTCTCCCAGCAGGGGTTGAAACAGAAGGTTGGCATACTGATCTTAAGTTGCTAGAGGTCTTGAAAGATTCTCTTCCCTTCACATTCTCTGTCAAGAATTAAGCTTTGGGGATACCTTCACTATATCCAGACCCAATCGTCCAGTGTGCTGATAAATTGTTTAGTTACCAGCTCTTGGTGGCAGGGGGTGGTGGGGAAGAGGCTTATTTGTAGTGTTTGCCAAATTCCATGGTATAAATGCAGTACTCCACCATAGTCAGTTTCCACACAGAGTTGAGAAGAGGTGCACAGTCATATGCAATTGTATAGTATTTCCACCATGCAGATACAATAGCACAAATAACAATAAAATGTAGAAAAATAATTAAGTGATGAGCTTAGAGCATTACTTATCTTTATTTCTAACATAAGATACTTAATCATAGTTCATATAATGTGCTTTTTAATAATGGCTGTATTTAACAAGTAGTTTGCTAAGTTCCCGAAATTTTAACAATTGGCTTTCATCACAATGTGACTCCAACATACCAAAACAGATAGACCCAGTGAGTTTCTTCTTATCCAAGGTGGTAGCATAAGGTCTTAATTCAGTCCATTGACATTAAAGAACAGTTGACAAATTTTCAGCTACTTAAAAGTAAAGAGGAATTTATGCAGAACTTTTACCACTCAAAAATAAAAAGATAAATAATCCAATTAAAGGATTTTATCAACTAAGAATAATTACATAAGAATTTAAATAGATATTTCTTCAAAGTAGATTTACAAATAGCTAGTAAACAAATAAAAAGATGCTCAACATCATACCCATTAGGAAAATGCAAATCAAAATCACAATTAGATACCCCTTCACACCTACTAGGATGGCTATAATAAAAAAAGAGAGATAATAATAAATGGTGAGTATGCAGAGAAATTGGAACCCTCATACACTGTTGATGTGAATGGAAAATGGTACACTGTTCTGGAGAAACAGTTTGACAGGTCCTCAAAATGTTGAGCCTAGAGTTACCTTATGACCTAGCAATTCCACTCTTGGGTATATACCCAAGAGAAATTAAGCCATAAGTTCACATAAAAACTGGTATAAAAATATCCACAGCATTATTCATAATAGTCAAAAGTAGAAATAACCCAATGTCTATCAATGGATGATTGATAAATAAAATGTGGTATAGCCATATAATGGAATATCATTCAGTGATAAAAAGAAGGAAGTACTGATATATGCTACAACATGGATATTGTATGATTCCACCATCTGAAATGTCCAAAATAGGCAAATTTATAATGACAGACTATAGAACTGTGGTTGCAAGGGGCTGGAAGAATGATGAGAAGAGGGGTGCTATCATCTGAATGTTTGTGTGTCCCTCCAAAATTCATACATTGAAATCTAATCTGCAGTGTCATGGTAATAATTATGTGCCTACTATGGGCACGGTGGTAAAGAGCTTATACTTTGGAATCAGACATAAAGATATAAATTGCAGAGGTTAACCAATTCTGAACCTTGGGCAAATTAATCTCTAAGCTTCTGTTTCTTTGTCTGTAAAATGGAGATAATAATGACATTTACCTCATGAGGTTGATTAAGGATTAAATGAGATCATTCATATAAAGCCCTTAACCAGCTTCTGAATTTCATCTATCCATCCATTCCTTCAACAAGTATAAATACCTACTATGTATCAACCTTGGTTCCATAATAAGAGCTCAATAAATATTAGTTATTGTTGTTGCTGCTAAGTTCTTACCATGTGTAAGGTGCTTTAATAAATACCATGGGTTAAAGAGCTGGATGAGAAACCCATGCTGCCATCTTAGGGCTTAAAAGATTTTTAAATGACTTTTAACTTTTTTTTCTAATACCTCTCCAATTCTCACAATTCCTCAAAAATCTACCATTTCATTTGCAAATATTCCCGAATCAGAGCTGGCTTCATGAGCATATGACCTGTGTGATCACACAGGGCCTCACACGCAGAAAGTTCCTGTGATTGGTTTAATGCTCTGCGGTTGCTTTCTTGACATTCTCAATCAGGTTTCAACAAGGGCTTGCATTTTCTTTTTTCACCACTCTTACAATTTATGTACCAGTCCTGCTCAGGATATGTTTCTGGGCCTAAGAATCCTGGATTCATTTAAAACAACCAGGTGTTCTCCAAGTACTTCCCAGGCTTCTGTTCCCTTTGCTATTTGGATCTGCCTTGATTATATGGCACAGAATCAGCTGAATCCAAGGAAGGGTTAATGTAAGGAATTGGTAATCAAAATCTAATGAGGCACCCTCTCTCTGGTGTTGACTCTGACCTTGCACAACCCTGAGAGGGAGTGTGCACTTCAATTTTGCACCCTAGGGCTTCACTTACTCACTGTAGTCTAGGCAAGCTCTGGTCCTTGGTGGAGCACAGTGCCCAAGAATGAAGAAACTAGAGAATTAAATTTCCAAGAGCAGGGAAATAAAAATTCCCTATCTTCCATCCTCCGGTCTCCAACAGGACGTCCCACTGGCTGAGTCCAGCTGGAAGTCAGAAGGTGAGAATAATACCCTTTGATGCAGTCCATAAAAATCAGCCCAGAGCAAAGTGGCAAGGCTAACAGTGAACCCAGAGAAGTAAAGAGAATACCCCACACAAGCTGGGAACAGGACTGGCAATAAAGTTTGTCTAGTGTGATTACTACTCCTTATGCTATACATTTATTTCAGTCCTGACCACTGTTACTTTTGAGCTTGGCTACTTCATTCCTAGTAAGTCAATTTTTTTTTAAGGGTTTTCCCAGATAAGTCAAGATTCAACCTCCTGACAAGGCTAATACAAGGCGTAGGCCAGCTCATATGTAGAAGGTGACCTCCTCAGAGACAGCCATTTAACTGGCTCCTGACAGCTTCAATTACGACTAATGGATCTATTCAGTGGCCATCATGCCCTGTAATCACACCATTTAGGAATTGTACAACCTTTATAACCTATCCTAATTTCTCTCCTTTTCTACCCCCCTGTAATTTTTTGATATCAATGTTGCTTTATATCAGAACATAAAAAATAGAAATGTGAAAACAATAGTTAGCCGTTAGTAACTGCTTATCACCAAGAGTATTTTATCGTACAGTGTAATAATGCTAGCAGATAAAGCAACTTTGCTTATCTCAATACACATTTAGAAAATGTTTCCACTTAATTCACATTTCCATCTTAATAGGTTAAAAGGATGTCCTTCATCTTGCTTCTCTTTTCATATCTAGTTGTTAAAATGAAGCCATTAAAGATCAGATAATTCTGGGGTTATTTTCCCCCTTACGATTAAATGTTAAAAGTATTCAGTAATGAACTCTCAAATAGAGGAAAACAAAGGGAACTTTGTTGTTAACATTTAACATTTCATTCTAAAACATACTAAAATGAGATGCAATAAAACCAGACTTCTTCTCTACTGTCTTAAACAAGGAAATTTACTTATTTACAGGAAACTATACAATTAAATTATATTTCACTCAGAAATTATTAGAGATACTTGGCTCTTTCAGAAAGAGTAAGAGAAGAAAAAGGTGCACTTCCTCTTCCCTGTCTAAACACAATTAACCCTTTCCTAGTAACATCTACAGGCAACTGAAAAAAATTAATGATTCGGCTCTACTACTGTTATCTACATCAGAATGATCTCTTTGATAAATTCAATGAAGAAAGAATCTCTTTATTAGGAAGGTTTTTACATATTTTATTTTTCATATCTAGTTTTTATTTTGGTTTGCTTTTTTATTATTTTGTAGGGTTTAAAATATTTCTTTATTCTTTGGAAGCCCAAGGTTTTCCACACATATCTCACCACAGCCTGACTGTGAAGCAATACTCCTGTCACAACAGCGATCGTGTCCAAAAGGTCTTCAGCTGTCAACTGTAAAGCACCTAAAAGATACTTGGAATTTCTGCAGTGGTTTCCTTGGTGATCCCTTTCTGTCTTCTCAGGGGTGTTCCTGGATCCCAGGTTAATATTGTAGAATTGGAATGAAAGACTCCATTGTCAGGAATGTGGCCAAGGGTGGGATTTATTGTGGGCAGGGTTAAAACACAGGAGATGAGCCATTTATTGGGTAATTTTTATTTTACAGTTTAAATTCTCAATTAGAAAATTATATGCCACAAACTTAGCTTCTTCCTTCTAGGTTAATAAATCTGTAGACTTTCCCTTAGCTTTAAGAGCCTGCCAGTAAGAATTACATAAGACAATTTTAATCTCAAATGAATGAGTGGATGATTTTTAGCTTCTTCTGAAGTATATAGCCTTAGATTACTTATCAAAATATTTCAAGTACTATGAAAATTTTAAATTTTAATTATTCAGGATGATAATATAGACATAGCACAATATATGCCTTTCATATAAGAATGTTTTCAGTGAACATGTAAGATAGACAAAGAAAGAGAAACTAGTGGTAGATTCTTAAATTGATTTGAACATAATTATTAGTGGCTTCAGAGAAAAATACAGGAAACAGCTACCAAATTTGCCCAAATATAGTGAACTCGAATTTAAATCAGTTCTTTATTTTCCTAATGAGAAAATGAAAAATAGTTTTTGGTTTTTTGCCAACTAGAATATGTAATATTTTAGGGACATTGAAGAAATAGCCAACAAATTTGTGAATTACTTACACATAAATATTTATAATTTCATGTTATCTAATATTATTGTAGAATGTTTCCCTGCTCATATGCATTTCCTGGTCACAGACATTGAAAAATTTTTTCAAACTCTTCATAAGCATCTCCAGCATCAGTAAATTTTTGTCACATCTAGAACCACATTTTATTTTATCTTTTTTGTTAGTTTTTATTTTATTTTATTTTTATTTTGTATTTCAGAGTATTACGGGCTATAAACAATTTGGTTGTATAAATTGCCTTTGCACTGCCGGACAAGCATGTCTATCCCCCAGACAGCACGCACTGCATTGTTAGGTCTGGATTTACTCATCCTGTCCTCCCCTCTCACCTCCCCAACACCCTATGAATGTTACTTCCCATATGTGCACATTAGTGTTGATCAATTAGTACCAATTTAATGGTGAGTACATGTGGTGTTTGTTTTCCTATTCTTGTGATACTTCACTTAGAAGAATGGGCTCCAGCTCCATCCAGGATAATATAATAGGTAGTTTGTCAATTTTTTGTGTGGCTGAGTAGTACTCCATGATATATATATATCACATTTTATTAATGCACTCATGTATTGATGGGCACTTGTGTTTTTTCCATATCTTTGCAATTGTGAATTGTGCTGCTATAAACATTCAAGTTCAGGTGTCTTTTTTATGGAATGTCAATTTTTCCTTTGGGTAGATATCCAGTAATGGGATTGCTGGATCAAATGGTAGTACTACTTTTAGCTCTTTGAAGTATCTCCATATTACTTTCCACAGCAGTTGTACTAGTTTGCAGTCCTACCAGCAGTTTATGAGTGTTCCTATCTCTCTGCATTCATGCCAATATTTGTTGTTTTGGGACTTTTTGATAAAAGCCATTCTCACTGGAGTTAAGTGATATCTCATTGTGGTTTTGATTTGCATTTCCCTGATGATTAGAGATGTTGAGCATTTTTTCATATGTTTCTTGGCCATTAGTCTATCTTCTTTTGAAAAGTTCCTATTCATGTCCTTTGCCCACTTTTTAATGCAGTTGAGTTTTTCTTACTGATTTTCCTGAGTTCTGTATAGATTCTATTTATCAGCCCTTTATTGGATGTATAACATGCGTATTTCCTCCCATTCTGTAGATTGTCTATTCACTCTAGTGCTAGTTTCTTTGGCTGTGCAGAGGCGTTCTAAATCGTTCAGGTCCTGCTTAGAACTGGAACCAGACAAGGTTGCCCTCTCTCACCACTTCTATTCAACATAGTGCTGGAAGTCCTAGCCAGAACAATCAGAGAGGAAAAGATCAAGGGCATCCAAATCGAGGCAGAAGAGGTCAAACTATCTCTCTTTGCTGACTACATGGTCTTATATCTAGAAAACCCCAAAGATTCTGCCAAGAGACTACTGGAATTGATAGGTAAGTTCAGCAAAGTTCAGGTTACAAAACCAATGTACACAAATCAGTAGCATTCATATACACCAACAGTCAAACTGAGAACCAAATCAAAGACTCAATTATCTCACATAATAGAAACAAAGAAAATAAAACACCTAGGAATATATTTAACAAAGGAGGTGATAGGAACACATTTTAAATCATTATCATTTTCTAGAACACACCATCTTCACTTTCATCTAAATTGCCTGAGTCCAGGCACAGTGGTTCATGCACGTAATCCCAGCATTTTGGTAGGCTTGAAGAGGGAGGATCGCTTGAGCGCAGGAGTTTAAGACAAGCCTGGGGAACATATTGGGACCTCATCTCTACAAAAAAATAAAATAAAATAAAATAAAATAAAATAAAATAAAATAAAATAAAAAATTACCCAGGAATGATGGCATGTACCTGTAGTCCCAACTACTTGGGTGGCTGAGGCAGGAGGATTTCTTGAGCCCACAAGTTTGAAGTTACAATGAACTGTGATCGTGCCACTGCACTCTAGCCTAGGGGACAGAGCAAGACTCTACCTCTAAAAAAAGACAAATAAAAATGTTTAAAAATCACCTAAGTACTTACTGAATCTATATATAAGCTCTAATTGGAAATTTTATTCCATGTCATAGGTACCTATTGGAATAAGATTAAGGCAGTTATTTTTATTCATACCGTATATAATGTAGTCTTTATCAAATAACCACTTAATAGAATGCTTAATAATATGGGCAAGTAGTTTAAACAATCAGATAGTACTACAGAATTTTTTTTTTTTTTTTTTTTTTTTTGAGACAGAGTCTCGCTTTGTTGTCCAGGCTAGAGTGAGTGCCGTGGCGTCAGCCTGGCTCACAGCAACCTCAAACTCCTGGACTCGAGTGATCCTTCTGCCTCAGCCTCCCGAGTAGCTAGGACTACAGGCATGTGCCACCATGCCCGGCTAATTATTTTTTTATATATATATCAGTTGGCCAATTAATTTCTTTCTATTTATAGTAGAGACGGGGTCTCGCTCTTGCTCAGGCTGGTTTTGAACTCCTGACCTTGAGCAATCCGCCCGCCTCGGCCTCCCAGAGAGCTAGGATTACAGGCGTGAGCCACTGCGCCCGGCCTAGTACTACAGAATTTTTAACAACAAATGAACAAACAAGCAACAGCAGTCTTGTGACATCTCTCCCAACCCCTGATGCCAGATCTCTAGTGGCAACCGCTGTCAAGTATGTTCACTTTTTTCTCTTAGTATTTAATTCTAAATAAGTTATACTTGTATTTTTTGATTTTTTAAAAAAGTTTCAGATTATATCTATCAAATTCCTACTTTGAAAGGTGAGGATTTAATCTTGCTTATATTTATCTCTCCCTGTGAAATATACACACTTTCTCACTATCTTTTCAATGTAGTTGTATCACTATTTGGGATTAAATCAATATTAAGTATTGCCTTTTTTCTTTTCTTTTTTTTTTTTGAGATGGGGATCTTGCTTTGTTGCCCAGCTGGGCCAAACTCCTGGGCTCAAGAGATCCTCTGGCCTCAGCCTCCCTAGTAGCTAGGACTACAGCCAGGAGCCACCATTCCTGGCTAGTATTTATTATTATTATGTTAATATTATATACAGATGAGTCACCTATTTATTATGGTAACATTTTCATTCATGTGCAATTTTTTGGTTTGGTTTGTTTTTTCTGGCATTAATGATTGTCTCATTTGTTTAGTCTTCTATATACCCATTACTAATTCATTCTCAGATTCTCAAAGAAAACCATAAATCTTTATTCAACATGTGTAAGCACATCAGGTAATCTATAAATTACTTTTTTTGTGTGGGGAGAAATCCCTCCTGAATCTCTTTGTCTTCCTGGTTTCTCCCCATCCCAGATGTACAGCGTCATCCTGGGACTTTCATCCTCCTGCTCATCCTCTTTATCATCATCATCATCATCATCAAAATTCTCATCCTTTCTGAAAATGTCACATATTCATTTCCCATATCAATATACAGTTTTAGGTAGGTACAGAGAACTTAAGTTAAAATAATCATAGTTTTAAGTGTACTGTTTCATTATCTTCCAGTGTTACTATTGTGAAATCTGATGTTATGGTACTGAATTATTTTTATATAACCTTGTGTTTTCTCTTTGAAGACTTTTAGGACCTTCTGTTTATCCATGATGTTCTCATATTTTATCTTGATGTACCTTAGTGTGAGAAACTTTTCTCAGACTTTCCTGAGATGAGTATAGTGTGAAAAAGGCACAGTGTGTCTTTTCAATCAGGAAATTCAAGTACATCCATCAGCTGTGGGAATTTGTCTTGAATTATGTCTTTGCTAATTCTTTTCTGTCATTTTCTCTCTTCTCTTTCTCTGGAATTCCAATTAGGCAGTCCAATTGTTGGACCTTCTAACTCATTTTGATAATATTTTGCAGGGTGTTCCGGGTGGTGGTTGCACAACATGCAAATGCACTAACTGCTACTGAATTGTACACCTTAAAATGGTTAAATGTATGTTATGTAAATTTCACTCCCATTTAAAAAATATTTTCTCTATTATTTTCTTTCTGTTTGGCTTTTTGGTTCTATTTTCTGGGATAACATAGAGACTTTTAAATTTCTGCTTCTGTATTTTCATTTTTTCAAAGTCTTTTCTATTCTCTAAATATTTTTATAACACACTGTTAGCATTTTATAAATACAATACTTTATTTTTCTGAAAGTTTTCTTTTTCCATTATTGTTTTTGTTTCATCAGTCTCCCTGAATTGTCTCTGTCTTCACAGTTATTTTTTCTGTTTTTTGTATTTTACAAAACAAAAATCCCTCTAATTCCTGAATAATTCTGGTTTATTTGGTTTTTGTCTTTGAATTGGTTTGTCTCTTTTTTTGGCTTTCCCACTTAAGTGTCAGCTTTCTCAGTTCTGTTAAGTCAGATACCACTCTTCTGTTTTTTAACTTTCAAAATGCTATTGAATGTCTGATCTATTGGATCACCTCTCCTGTTCTTTGTCCTCATGGCCTTATATTATTTTATTCTTTTATTGCCATTCATTGGTGTTTTCTGGAGGTGGCAGAGAGAAATTTATGTCTTTGTTTCACTAAGTTTATGGAAACTTGTATTTCTTTTTAAGGGAAACTTTCCCCAAAAAGTCTGTTTTAAATGACAAATAATGCTTTTTGTTTTGATTTCCTACCCTGCAACACCAGACATAATGACTATGGTAAATCTGGTTAAGTTTCTTTTCTTTCTTTTTTGTTTTTTAAAGTTGATTCCTTACTTGACTTTTTAAAGCATACAAAACTAGCATTGATTGGGGTCACTTTAAGCTAGTGAGTCTTCAAAAAACATACTTTGTAATTCAAGTAACTTGATTCAGAAATTATTTGCACAATACAAGAAACTTTACAAAAACTTAAATATAGGGTAATTTCTTATAACCCAAAACAGAATTTGGGGGGCGGGGAAGCTTTATCTTATTAGTGTGTGTATTATATTTTAAATGACACATTTTAAAATAATACATTTCAGTTAAATTCTGGATAACAAGAGATTAAGTTCTGGGAAAGGCAAACATACAAAGAGGTTTTCTTTCCTTCAAGAACAACTTTTTATTTTGTTCTCCTGTTTAGGCTTGTGCTTCCACATTTTTCACCAACATACTCATTTTCTTCCTTTTACTTTCATATTTCTGGAATCAAATAATTGTATGCACATACCAAAGACATATAGGTACTTATTTGATCTTCTGACACAACACAGACCACAATTCTGAGGAAGTGACTGGACTGAAACCATCAGTCTTACATTATCTAATGAGATAAAGAGATGAATTACTTGACTATATTGACAAAAGACAAACAGCTGGATTTTATTGACTTAAGCCAGCATAAGTGCAATATTAATCACAACCTCTCTGCCACCCAGAAAAGGATATAGAAGTAGAGGTGTTTATATTTTTCCCTATGATCACTATGATACTCTTCTGGAAGACTTAGAGAACAGCAATTGTTATTATTCCAAGTCTTAAGACCTCTAGGAATCATTCTTAGTTTTAATAAAACTCCAAGCAAGGTTTCCTTCCTTCCTTCCTTCCTTCCTTCCTTCCTTCCTTCCTTCCTTCCTTCCTTCCTTCCTTCCTTCCTTCCTTCCTTCCTTTCTTCCTTCCTTCCTTCTCATCCTCTAAGCTAGTTCTAGCTATGTTAAGCCTTTAGCAATCAAGATGTCCACTTAATTTAGCAGAATACCCCATACTGTGGTACTCTTCCCTGCTTTTTCACTTCCTTTTTTAATTCAGTCAGCTAACATTATCACCAGTTTATTCTTCATACAGAAGAATATCAGTTTTATCATTTGTCTTAGCCTGAGTAATTTATTTAAAAAAGAGAGAGAGAGGTTTACTTGGCTCACAGTTCTGCTGGCTGTACAGGAAGCATGGCACAAGCATCGACTTTTGGTGAGAGCCTCAGGAAGCCTCTACTCATGACAGAGTTGAAGCGGGAACAGCCGTGTCACACGGTGAGAAAGGGAGCAAGAGAGAGAGATGGGGGTGCCATGCTCTTTTAAACAACCAGCTCTTGAGTGAACTGAATTAGGGAGAACTAATGAATTACCTGGGGGAGAGCACCAAGCCAATCACGAGGGATCCACTCCCATAACCCAAACACTTCCCACTAGACCCCACCTTCAACACTGAGACCAAATTTCAGTATGAGATGTGGAGGAGACAAATATCCAAATTCTATCATCATTTCTCTGCTAAACAAAAAACAAACAAAAAAAAAACCCCAAACCTACAGTGTTTTCCATTATACAAAAAATTATGTAAAAACTTACCTTGATATTTTTTCAAAATAGCTTTATTGAGATAAATGAGACATGCAATAAACTTTAAATATTTAAAGTATACAATTTAATAAGCTTTGACCTATGTATACACTCTTGAAACCATCACTCCAGTTAAGATTCCACCCTGGTACTTGAAGCTCTGCACTATATCGTTCCTTTGTTATGGGATTTTTCTCTCCTTGCCTGCTTATCTGCCTTTTTCCTCTTGAATATATTATAAACTCTTGAGAAAGACAGATGAAGTCCTACTTGTCTTTGTAGCCCTCAAAGTGCTTAGTAAATAATATGTACTCAAAAATGAATAGCTATTTTTATTAATTGAAGCCTGATTTTCTGAACCTTTAAATAGAATCAGTACTAACTGAACCTTGTATCTCCTTTATTAAGTAGGCATTCTATAGTTAAACTGGATGTCAGCTCGTTTAGTCAATATCATACCACAAATAGATATAAATTTCATACTATAAATTATTTTTTATTTATGTATAGGCCTATAAATATACAACTTTTAGAAAGAAAAAACATACAGTATTCAAATTATATTTTCTACAGCATCTTAAGGGTTAAACAAGGTGTGATGCCTTTATTTCACTAATAATACAAACAACAATGCTGATATTTTTAGTACATTCTTTGAAAAGTGCTTTGAAATTTATTGTCTCAGCTGACCTCATTAAGACAAAATAATACAAAATAGGTAACTGGAAAAATTTTCTTAAAAGATGTCATCCACTCGTCATTTACTTTATGACATTAATAAAGATTAGAAAGAAATATCATCCTTATTTATTTATTCTAGTATGAAGATTAGAGGTTACTATCCTACAAAATATATTTTGTAAAGATACTTGAGGGGTTTTTTTCTTTTCTTTCTTTTTTTTTTTTTTTTTAGCAGAAAATGTGTTTTAGGGAAATGGAAAATACAGAAGCCTGAAAGGGAAAGTTTTTCAGAAAATGCTGTGATACCTCAAAAAGCCACAGGTTTGAGGTTACACATTGCCTTCCTCAAACCACATTTTTAAAGGCATTCTGATAATATTATTCAAGTGTCAACTAGATTGAGTTCTTTGAAAAGTGGGCCTGTGTCCTAGTTTGTGATGCATAGCATTTAATAAAATATTTATTAAATGATTAAGGATAGATGATAGATGGGAAGATTATAAAGTAGGGATCAATTTAGCATGTGTGTGAGCACATGCGTATGTGTACTAAGTAATACAGACCACTGGTAGGATATTTCATTAAGGAAAAGAGTGCCACTTAATTTACTTTCTTTTGAAAATATAGCCATTGTTCCTTCCTTGATATTGTCAGAAGTAAAAAACCTTTTGTAAAAAGGTTTGTAAAATGTAAAAAGGTACCTTTTGTAAAAAGGTAAAAAAACCTTTTTATTATATAGTTATTCTGTTTGCTGAGAATAAGATACATTATAAGTGTTGCTGTTAGAATTGTTATTTTAAAAGGTTATATTGAAATATATTAGACTCAAGACCACTAGACACAAAGACTTATGAGACTATTTAAATTATTCCTTTAATGTAAATGTCTTGATTTTGCTATTAAGTATAACATGCTTTCAAAATTAAATCTTTAGAATGTTACCAAATACTCATGTTTCGGGTTCCTTCAGAGGTGGCCTCTGAGCCAAAGTTCAGGTTGCAAGATGTTTATAAGGGATAAATATCTGTCAAAGTTTGGGGTGAAGAAGTAGGATTGAGCAGTGGAAAAAGTTGAACTCAGATAGACGATGGAGCTCAGGAGCTAATACTGTCAGAGTTGTTCTGTAGAGGACTAAAATGGCCCAGCCTTTATGACCTCACTTCACTCAGTCACCAGGTACAAGCTGCCTTGGGATGTGTGTGACCTTGAACCAGATGGCTCTTCACACCTGAGGCAGATTCTGAAGGAGCTGACAGCTGGAGGCTCTGGGCTGCCTGTATTCTCCACAGCTGGGCAGAACTTCATTCCTTGAAGGAGGATCTGGGAGGTGGATCTCCATGTCTATCCCAATGTTGTTTGTAGTGTGTAGTTTCATATATGTACATATATAATCTCCACTTAATGTTTGGCAACACATGCATGTGTTTAAAAAATAAAAGCAATATAAAAAGTTTACAATGAAAACTCATGCCCCACCCATTACTTGCATATATTTTCAATAGTTCTTTATGCAAATAATGCAAATATCATATATATTCATAATTCCCCATTTTCATACACAAAATGTACATACTTGTCATTGTTTTGTACCTTGTTTTGGTGGTCTTTTCATATGGATATATAAAGAATTTCCTCATTCTTTTACAGCAGCATTGTATTCTACTGTAAGGTAGTATTTTTGAATGGTCATTTAGGACGTTTCCAAGCTTTTACTATAACCATGCTGCTTTTATGCACACCATTTTACACCTGTCTAAGTATATCGAAAGGATGAAGTGACAGAAATGGAATTTCTGAGTCAAAGTGTCAATGCATTTGTAATCTGGTAAGTGATGCAAAGCTACCATCCACCAGGCTTATAGCAATATGTACTCAATATATCCTAAGTATGTTTAAGACTAAGAAAAACAGACACCCTGGCTGATTTTCTAAATATTGACCTCTTCTGCCTAGTGTGACAAAATGTAAAATTGTAGGAAGAGAGAGAATGGGAAAAAGAATGACATTTAACTGTTCCCTCTTGGATTTCCTTAATTACCTGCCTAGTCTGTGCTTCTTCATCCACCAGGTGGACCACTGTCTCCCAACCATTTAAACTCCCTTACTATAATACTTGTCTTTCCCCATTCCTCAAAACCAATTCTGGTTTTTCTATCACAACCTACTGAAAAACCAAGTCTTAACACAATCTTACAAAGCACATTGTCTACTCTTCCTTCTACACAGCTCAGCATATCAGAGACCATCTCACATCTTTGTGTGTTACTGACACAATTCCTTATTTTTCTAAGGATGATCACAGTCCTCTTTTGAGATATCTCCCCATTGAGGTGCTAATGACTTTAAGCAGGTAACCTGAATGAAGCCAATGCTAATTTACCATTCTGAAAATCCTAGGGCGCTTAAGAATTATGGCAAATCTACTCTGTCAGTGCTCTATAAATGGAATAACAAAGCTGGATGACAGTATGTCAGTTTGTAGCATGGTTTGCTGAATATTTTAAGCCCACTATTGAGACTGGCTGCTCAGAAAAAAAATTTCTTTCAAAGTATTACTTTTCATTGACAATGCACCTGATCACCCAAGTGCTCTGAAGGAAATATACAAGGAGATGAATGTTGTTTTCATGGCTGCCAACACAGCATCCATTCTGAAGACCATGGATCAAGAATTAATTTCAATTTTCAAGTCTTATTATTTAAGATATACATTCTATAAGGCTATAGCTGCCACAGATGGTGATTCATCTGATGGACCTAGGCTAACAAATTGAAAACCTTCTGGAAAGGATTCACCATCATAGATGCCGTTAAGATTATTGTGATTCATGGGAATAGGTCAAAATATCAACATGAAGAGGAGTTTGGAAGAAGTTGATTCCAACCCTAATGGAAAACTCTGAGGGGTTCAAGACTTCAGTGGAGGAAGTCACTGTAGATATGGTGGAAATAGCAAGAGAATTAGAAGTGTAGCCCGAAAATGTGAATGTGAACTGTTGCAAACTCATGATAAAACTTGAACAAATGAGGACTTGTCTCATATGGATGAGCACAGAAAGTGATTTCTTGAGATGGAATCTACTCCTGGTGAAGATGCTGTGGACACTGTTGAAATGACAAGAAGGAGTTAGAATATTATATTATATAAGCTTAGTTGATAAGGCAGTGGCAGGGTTTGAGAAGACTGACTCCAATATTTAAAGGGTTTGTATTATGAGTAACATGCTCTTGAATGTCAGCACATGCTATAGAGAAATCTTTTATAAAACAGAGAGTTAATGGATGTGGCAAACCTGTTGTTATCTTATTTTCAGAAATTGCCACAGCCACCCCAACCTTCAACAACCCTGACCAGTCAGTGGCCATCAACATCCAGGCAAGACCGTCCACTAGAAAACAGATTATGACTTGCTAAAGATTCAGATGATTGTTAACATTTTTAACCAAATGTTAAGCCATTTATATTAACCATATATATATATATTTACCATATATACATATTTACCATATATATATATTTACCATATATATATATATATTTGAGACAGAATCTCACTCTGTTGCCCAGGCTAGAGTGCCATGGCATCAGCCTAGCTCACAGCAACTTCAAACTCCTGAGCTTAAGGAATCCTGCCTCAGCCTCCTGAGTAGCTGGGACTACAGGCAGGCACCACCATGTCTGGCTAAATATTTCTATATATTTTTAGTTGTCCAGCTAATTTCTTTCTATTTTTAGTAGAGACGGGGATCTCACTCTTGCTCAGGCTGGTCTCAAACTCCTGACCTCGAGTGATACTCCTGCCTCAGCCTTCCTGAGTGCTGGGATTACAGGCGTGAGCCACCACGACCATCCTACAAAGGGTGGTTTTAATGATTGTAACTGAACATTATGTAATCAGATGTTGTTGAATTATCCCACTTCCTGGTCCCCAGGACTTTTGTACTGCACTGACACGTATGAGGTAGCACTAAGCTAATATTTTGCTTCAGACAAGAGTCATCCTTTAGGTTGCAACCTTAGAATTATTTTGTCATTTTGATAACAAGCAAATACTACTATATAAACGAGAAAGGGGATAAATTTAATTTTAAAATTTAAAAATTTAATTTTATTTACACTTTAGAATTGGTGGTACAGTCACATGGTGCAGAAAGTATAGAGGGATATAAAGTAGATCTTTTCCACTTCTACACTCCAGTTATATAGTTTCCTTTTCTAGAGGCAACTAATACAAAGAGTGTATATTTCTGGAGAGAATTCATACCTATAAACACAATTTATACTTATTTTTCCTCCCACTTTTACACAAAAGATTGCATACTGTACATAGTGCACCTTGCTTTTCCTGAATAACATTAGATCATGGCGATCGTTCTATGTTACATAAGAATCATATTCATAGCTGCTGTATACCGATGCAGGAATGTATCATTAGGTACACCCTCTACTGAGGCAGTCTTTTGGTATTACAAACAATGCTGTAATGAGTAATCTATTTCATACATGAGTGAATAAAATCTGGGATAAATTCCCAGAAGAAACCTGTTGGGTTGCATTGTTAATTCTGTGAGATAGTGCCAAATTGCTAATTTACACTCAACTAGCAATGTATGAGAGCACACTGTCTGATCAAATCTTTAGATCTGTGCTAATATTGTAATTTTAAAATGATATTCCAGTCATTTAATTTGCATTTCTGTTTTTGTGAATGTAATTGAGCATCTTTCCACATGTTTAAGAGTCATTTTTATTTTCATTTATAACATCAGTCCATTGGTCTTTTTCTTAATGATTAATAAAATCTCTATCTGCATTAGAAAAAATTGCATCTGCCTGTGCCATGACTAGCAAATATTTTTCCAGTTTGTCTTTTGACTTTTTTGTTTATCTTGTAGAATTTTATTTTTATTTTTATGCAATAAACTTGTTAATCTTTTCTTTTATGGCTTCTGAATTTTGTGACATATTTAGAAATAGCTTTCCTATGCCAAAAAAAAATTTTTAAAAGGAAATCTTCAAAGCTTTTTTCTAGTTCTCTTACAGTTTCATTTTTTACATGTAAATATTTGAGTTAACTGGGATTTGTTCTGATGTAAGTTAGGAAAAACAGATCCAGATTTATTTTTCCTTATATTTTCTAGATGTCTATCAGTAGTCCAAATATCATTTTGAAATAAATCATTTTTCCCATTGATTTGAAATGCTGTTTTTATAATTTACTAAATTCTATTTCTAAATGTTCTCATTTATTCCATTGATTCTCTCTAACATATAAAGGGGCTAGTCTATCCCCATATTCTAGGCTTTTCCCACATTTTCTTAGATACTGTTGTTTCTTTTAAAAACAAACTTTAGGCCGGGCGCTGTGGCTCACGCCTGTAATCCTAGCTCTTGGGAGGCCGAGGCGGGCGGATTGCTCAAGGTCAGGAGTTCAAAACCAGCCTGAGCAAGAGCGAGACCCCGTCTCTACTATAAATAGAAAGAAATTAATTGGCCAACTGATATATATATAAAAAATTAGCCGGGCATGGTGGCGCATGCCTGTAGTCCCAGCTACTCAGGAGGCTGAGGCAGAAGGATCACTCAAGCCCAGGAGTTTGAGGTTGCTGTGAGCTAGGCTGACGCCACGGCACTCACTCTAGCCTGGACAACAAAGTGAGACTCTGTCTCAAAAAAAAAAAACAAAAAACAAAAAACAAACTTTAGAATCAGATTGTCTAAAATAAAATCATATTTGTCTTTTTATTGAATTGACTGTGTGATATTGTGACATTATCACAATGACTGTGTGAATTGATATTATCTGTGTGATAATGAGTCTTCCTATTCAAGAACATGGTAAGCCTTTCCATTTGTTTAAGGTTCTTTTGGCACTTTAGTAGCAGGTTAAAGTTTTTTTTCCTTTTCTTTTATTTCAGCATATTATTGGGGTACAAACGTTAAGGTTACATACATTGCCCTTGTCTCCCCTCCCCACAGGTTAAAGTTTTTTTATAAAAATAGATTTGCACTTTTTTGTTGCTTTTGTAAAAGGGGTCTTTTTGTCAATTTGTCTTCTAAACTAACTGATATATGTAAATAATTGGGTATTCATTTTTATATACTAATTTTATTATCAGCTAACTTACTGAATCGTCTTATCATCTATAATAGTTTTTCAGTTATCTCAGATTTTTCAGGAATACAACAATATTTATAAAGTTATAATTTTACCTCCTCCCTTTCTATTTTCTATACTTCTCATTTCTGTCTTCTTTCTAGTTATGATGGCTACCATCTCCAAAATAGTGTGGAATAGTGGTGACAGTAGATATTTTCACCTTGCTCCTAATTTTAATGGGACTTCTCCAAATGTCTCCCATTAACATAATACTGGCTTTGGGGATGAAATAGATATATTTTACATATTATGACTGTTCATTGTGTGTCAAGTTAAATTTAAATGACTAATGAAATCACTAAGCCCCTCTTAAAGGAAGATAATACCTTGTCTGTTCCAAATTAGTAGTGACCAAAATTAATTTTCATATCATGGCTATGAAATATCTAGGGTAAGATGAGATAATAATAATACATAATTTTATGTATATAGTTGTTCATGGATTATAAAATGCTTTTGCATGTATTAATTATCTCACTGGATCCCCACCACCCCCATAATTCCTTTTTTTTGGAGACAAGGTCTCACTCTGTTGCCAGAGCTAGAGTACAGTGGTGTCATTGTAGCTCACTGCAGCCTCTAACTCCTGAGCTCCAGTGATCCTCCTGCCTCAGTCTCCTGAGTAGCTTAGGACTACAATTGCACACCACCATGTCCGGCTAATTTTTTGATTTTTTGTAGAAACGGGGTCTTGCTATTGCCCAGGCTGGTCTCAAACTGCTGGGCTCAAGTGATCCTCCTGCCTCAGCCTCCCAGAGTACTAGGATTACAGGTGTGAGCCACTGCATCTAGCCTCCCACCAGAATTCTTAATTAGGAATCTTAGGTACAAAAAGGCTGAGTTTCAAAGCAAGATTTAGAAAACAAGTCTAAAGATATCCATCCCAGCATTTAAAAAAATTATTTTGCCATGTTCTGGCTTCTATCTAATCATTAGAGATGAAATATAAGTAACAGGAAAATGTTTTTACTTTAGAAAATATTAACTGTGTACTATACGAGAGTTTAGTTTTTCAAATATTTTCCATTCTTGGCTTCTTTATTATGTTTCCAGAGTATTCACTATATGTTTAGTGTCTTTTATGGCCAAGAGACAGTTTAACCCATCATTTTTCCTTGTAGTTAAAGCAATGAGTTCCTTATTACTAGAGGCTGAGCCTGAAGGTGCAAAGTGAGAGGTGGCCTGGAGGAACAGATTTGAGAATCAACAGTGCACAGGTAATAATTGAAGCCACAGGATTTGATGATATCATCCAGAATAATGTACTCTAGAAGAAGAGAAATAAATCAGAGATGAAAGCCTGTTAAGACCAATAAGAAGGGTGAGTAGAAGAAGTAAAGTCTAAAAAGGAGAATGAAAGACAACAGCAAGAGTGAAAAGAGTAAAACCATAAAAATGTGTCATTAAAACAAAGGGAGGAGGGAACCTCTAGAAGTTATCAATAGCATCAAAGGCTTTAGAAATTCAAATCACAAGGATTGAAAAGTGCCCATTGGAATTAGCAACAAGGCGATCATAGGCAGACAGGAACAATGTCAGTGGATATAGTGACTATTGTCTGTCCAGTATTCCTTTCTCCCCTTCATCTGGTAAGAATTCCTGCTTCCCTGTCCACAGGAAAGGCACATGATTCAGATTGTGCCAATCACAGCATGACATCCCCCTGGCTGTAGAGGTAGGTGGTGTTCAATAGTAAGGGGCATGATCCCAGCTGCACCAATCTGAACCTTTGCATGGGATTTTTCTGTCTGGAACCAATGAGGAAAACACCTTCTCGCCTTTTGAATAATGAAATATCAGAATGAAACCAACATACAGAGAGATGTAGAGATGAAAGATGAGCAGGGGGTGGGGCTGGGAAGGGGAGAGTGTACATGCGTATGAAAGAGAAATATCAGCCTTGCCTCCTTTCTCTAAAACTTAATTCTATGAGTTTCCGCAGTGTCCTTTGAGCAATTTCCACTGCTTCCTACCTGTTTTTTTTCAGTAACAAAAGAATTAAGATTAATAGGTGGGAGTCATACTGTAATTTGCTTAGAAATAAATGATATGAAATACTTCAGAATAACCATAACAAGAAATGGACAGAAACGATATAAATAAAACTACAAAATTTCACTAAAGGCCATAAAAGAAGACTTGAACAAATGGGAAGTCCCACCACATTCTTGGGTAACAATGACTCTTATAAAGATGTCAGTTTTTCTCAAATTAATTTATAACTTTAATGCAACTCCAATCAAAATCCAAATAGGATACCTTTTGGAGCTTGAAATGGTTATTCAAGAGTTGATTAGCTAGAAAAAATAGTGAATTAAGAATTTTTTTTTTTAAACAGAAAATTGATGAGGGGAAGAGTGAACACCTATTAAGTATCTTCCCCAGCTCAAAGGATTTCATAGGGTGCCTCTCTAACTATTTTTCCTTGTCAAAGTGAGACAGCTCCAGGCACAGTTAATTGGTCCATGGATATTCTCCCTTTTGCTTAAAGTAACTTCAATACAATAAAATTAAAGTCAATTTTTGTTACTTGTAACCAAAAGAGTCCCAATTCAAGGACTTGCCCCACCATGTAGTAAAAGATGTTAAATCAATATCTTGCTTCCTTCTCTGTGTAAAACAGAGTATTACTAGTATAAACCTTTATAAGCATATCTTTGGAACAGAATAAATAGCCATAATTAGATACTATCTATTACATATAAGAATGATGAAAATAACAAAGGTGGCATCATATTGCAATGTATAATGGAAAAATCATTCAATAACTTGATTAACTGTGAAAACTTAAATTGTCAACTTACAACTTATACTAAAATAAATTCCAGATGTTAAATGTGAAAAGTGTTCACTGTATAACAAACAAATATTAAAACACTTGTCTGAAATACAGTCAATGTTTGTCAAAGTGCTGGTGAGCACATAGAAGAATATTTAGGAAATTATTGATATTTACTTGTTCTTGAGCTGAAGGAAGAATTGTCTCAGTGTAAAATCAATGGGCTTAATCATAAAGAAATCAAAATCAAACATTTGACTACATGAAAATTTTAAGAGGCTATACAACAGAAACCATCAAAAATTGAAAAGTAAATTACAAAGCAGAAAAATCTTTCAACATATCTAACAAAAACTGTGTAGCAGTTTAACTCAATAAGGAAAACACTGAAACTTCAATGGAAAAAGGTATAACAATTTACAGACAAACCTCAGAAGCAGAAATATAAATGACCAATAAATACATGAAACACTTCACTTTTCATAGCTATAAAATAATATAAGACATCAATACATATCATTTTATTCTACCAAAAAATAAAAGATATTAAAATTTATGAAACTTAAGGCTGGTGAGGTTGTTTCAATAACAAGCATGATAATATGCTCCTATTGAGAGTCTAAACTGGTATGCATATTTTAGAAAGCAATTGGTAACATGTCATGAATTTTATAAAAGGTACATACTCTTTGACCCAAATTCCCTTTCTAGAACCGATTCTAGTATAATTATTAAAAGCACAAATTGTAGCCCTTGTTTTTAAAAGCATAAAGCTGACAGCCAGAAGAAAGGTGGGGGGTAGAAAGAGATGGATGGTATTAGGCCCCTGGTCCTAGTTGCTGAGTTCCCTAGAACAGACCCGGTTTCTCAGAATCTGTGATCTATCTTAGGACTCTTCCAATAAATCATCCCCTCTCCCTGCTTAGTTTCTGCCCCTTGCACAGAAGACAATTGACCAACATAACCACTCCAGCCCAAAATGTTTATCCTTTCTTTCTTTTAGATTAATCTACTCTTTAATTTTTGATAAGAGGTACTGATTGCTTTGAGTCATTGCAGTTGATTCTCGTCTAAGCTTAATTAGTTTGGAATTAAAGTAGATCCAATACCGGAACCTTCCAGGGTATCTACTTAAACAAAATATTAGATTGGTGAAATCCTTCTTAGATAAGAAGCGTTGCTGAGATTTTTAACAAAGACAAAGCCATGTTTCCTAGACCAGAAGCAAAAATTAGAAGATATTTATGGCACTTAGTCCCAGAACTACTTCATGTGGTGCTGTTGGTAAGTGATTAGTTAGCAATGATTAAAACACAATGAAATTCGACATCCTGAATGTCCTACCCAAGGGCTTCTGCTTATACCTCATTGGTCAGAATTATGTAACATGGCTACTCTATCTGCCAGGAAGGCTGGGAAATATGGTTTTCAAAACTGATTTTCAAGTACTATTGCTATGTAACAAACGAACTCAGAACTTTATGGCTTATGAATATAAGCCATTGTTTTTCTCACAAGTAGGCCATTTGAGCAAACCTCAGCAGAGACAGCTTGTCTCTGCTTCACTTGGCATCAACCTAGAGGCAGTTGATGCTGGCTGCCAGCCAAGAAGACTTACACAGTTGTAACCGTGGTTGTAACACCTACACATGACCTTTTCATGTGGCTTCTTGGTTTCCCACACCATGATGGCTGAGTCCCAAAGGTGAGGGTCCCAAGAGAGACCCAGATGGAAGCGTTACTGCCTTTTATGACCCGGAAGTCACACCGCATCACTTGTGCTGCACTCTATTCATTTTGGCAAATACAGAGGTCTGCCTGGTTAAAGGAAAAGTGAAATGAATTTCATGTCTTGATCTGGGGGTGGCAGGTCTAGAAGAGCAAGTAGGATCAAATCAGCTGTGGCCATTTTGGGGAAGTACAACCTACTACAAATGGGCATGTTTCTTCCTCCCAACGAAATTGGGGTTCTCTTTACAAGAAAGATGTGGCAAATAGATATTGGGTAGGCAGGCTGAGTTCCTGTCATGTTCTTTACACATATAACATTGTAATTGTTTGCTTTTCCACTAGACTGTAATATCTATCAGAGCAGTGCCAGATTTGTCTATCTTGTTAATTATTAGTTCCTTAGGGCCTAAGTGAAAAAAATAGACATTCAAGAAATATTTATTGGGCCGGGCGCTGTGGCTCACGCCTGTAATCCTAGCTCTTGGGAGGCCGAGGCGGGCGGATTGCTCAAGGTCAGGAGTTCAAAACCAGCCTGAGCAAGAGCGAGACCCCGTCTCTACTATAAATAGAAAGAAATTAATTGGCCAACTGATATATATATAAAAAAAAAAAAAATTAGCCGGGCATGGTGGCGCATGCCTGTAGTCCCAGCTACCCGGGAGGCTGAGGCAGAAGGATCACTCGAGCCCAGGAGTTTGAGGTTGCTGTGAGCTAGGCTGACGCCATGGCACTCACTCTAGCCTGGGCAACAAAGCGAGACTCTGTCTCAAAAAAAAAAAAAAAAAAAAAAAAAAGAAATATTTATCAATGAATGAGGTTGCACTGAATAAAACTATACAGAATATCAGCTTCCAAAAAATGAACTGCTATATAAAGTATTATGAAATAATGTAAATATTGAATTTTTAAGTCAAAGAAAGTCCAAAAAAATTGTTAAGGGTTAAAACAAATCTCATTCCACTTTTTAAAATAAAAACAAAACAAAATACTACCTTCTATTTTAGAAATCTGTGTACAGATAATGGCTGTCCAATTATTATGTGAAAAGAGGGATCTATCAAAAAGGATAAGGCATCTGTCAGTGAGGCGATCAGAGACTATAAGCCCGTCCTCATGATTCTTCCATATGTTTCTCATATTGGTTTAGAATAGTTAGCCATTGACTATTATTTGCTATTTCTGGGAATAATTTGGAAACTGCAATCTCCCTAATCTTTCCTGAATCAGTATTGATGTCAAGAATTTGTTCATTCAGTAAGCTATCTATTCTTCATCCTTAAATATATCAATGGGTTGCATGGTTTAAAATCTTTTCTGATTTATGTTGTTTAATATATTTAAATATTTTCATTGTTTTCACTGGTTTTATAATCCCTCTTAAAGAGCTCTTCAAAGTTTTTGGATTTCTCTAGTCCATTTAATAGCTAGTTTACCATTAACCGTGTCTTTGCATGGCACATTCCTCAGGACTATGTGTGACAAACATCCTCACGCTGTGAGCTTTTTAACATGCAAATTTGATCATATCATGCCTCTGCTCAAACTATTTCAATGGCTTCCTATCAGCACAGAAAACTCTAAACTTTGCCAGTAACATATAAGGCCTTTCATGAGTTGTCTCCTCAGCTCTCACCACTCTCTGGTCAGACCATAGAATAGAATAGTTATGGCTACAGAGCATGACATGCTTCTTTTTGTCTCTGAATGTCTGGTAAATGTCTGCTCCCCATTGCCCTCCCCCTTGTCCATGTGAAAAACTCTTAGTTACCCTTCAGTATCATCTCAAGCATTCATTCCTTCCCTAATCTCCCATCATAGATTGGGTACATTTTCCTTGCCTTGCATTTGAATATCTAAATCTCAATTAAGGCTTGCTTTTTTTTTTTTTTTTTTTTTTAACTTTTCTTCACAGCAAGTAGTTCTACACAAAATCTAGGTAGAGAAAAACAAGTACAGTGGTTTCTTTAAATAGCATTGATTGTTCCGTTTTCTCCCTTTATCTTTTTGTAGGAGAAGAGAGAGATGAGAGGGGAGGGAGGGATCCTACTCCTTTGTTGGCTCTTTCTGTACCTAGTATTGGCCAGAGAAGAAGACAGGTGGAGAGCAGGGATGCTCCTCATGGAATGTTGAGGTGGAAAAGGCCACTCAAGGCGAGTGACTTGGGAGGTGATAGCAAAAGCTTAGACTCGAAGGCCCTACTGATATACTTCCTATCACCTACCTGCTTCCTTCACCAGATGAAAGAGGTTTCAGGGTATTTTTCCCCATCTGCCCATGGGACAACCCAGCCATCTTCTCTGTCCTCTGGGCCCCCTGCCTTGACAGAGGGTTCTTAGTGCAGTGCTGAGACAGCAAGGCAGTTAGGATGATTGAAGGGAAAAGGCCTCCAGACACAGACAAAAGGAAGTTTCTTTAATGGCCATGGATACATAAACTCACCTAAAGAGTCAGACAAAGCAGAAAACAACCTCGGTGCTCCCGGTTGAATTTATAGACTTTTCAAGTTCCCCCATTGTGCCCCCCTTATGAAGAGTGAGACATCTCTCTGGCCATTCTCTCTGGGAACTCCAATCCCTCTGCTCCTCCCTCTGCCTGTCATTCTGAGACTGCAGTGGCCGTACAGCTCTCCAGCTGCAAGTAATTGATACAAATCAATTCTAGCACATTCCAGAGTGTTTATTGGGAGACTAGGTGAGTTGAAGGTGAAATTTCCAAGTAGAGCATCTTGTAGCTTGTATTAGCAGGTTTGGGGTTGCTTTTGTTTTGTTCTTTTCTACACATAGTGTCCCCACACTTATTAGGGTTATCCCTGCATTATTGTAAGAGAGATAACATGTTAGTTGCATGGAGTCTGGAGTCAGATTGCCAGCATCTGAAATTTTAGGATGATAAACCATCCTGGTTTTCCTGGGACTGAGGAGTTCCACAAGGATGCAAGACTTGTCAGTACTAAAACCAGGACAGAGGTCAGCCTGAACTTTGCTACCTGCTAGCTGTGTGACTTTCTAAAAGGTATTTAACCTTGCAGTGCCTCAGATTATTCAGGCCTAAAATGGAGATAATAGTATCCCAGCAACCTGGAAGTATAACTGGGGTTTCAAAAAGTTACTATTTGTAAAGTGCTTATAATAGTGTCTGGCATATATAAGTAAGTATTTGCTAAGTCAAAAAAATTAAGGAAGATATAATTTTCCTCTGGGCCTAATCTCAGTGTCCAAGCAATGCATTTTTTTTTTTTTTGAGACAGAATCTCACTTTCATCATCCAAGCTAGAGTGCAGTGGCATCATCATAGCTTACTGCAACCTCAAACTCCTGGGCTCAAGCGATCCAACTGCCTCAGCCTCCTGAGTATCTGGGACTACAGGTGTGTGCCATAATGCCTGGCTAATTTTTTCTATTTTTCATAGAGATAGGGTAGCACTGTTACTCAGGCTGGTTTTGAAGTACTGAATTCAAGCAATCCTCCCACCTTGCCTCCCAGAGTGTTAGGATTACAGACGTGAGCCACCGTGCCCTACCTAAAGCAATGCTTTTATTTTTTTGCTATTATCTTAGGGGTTTACAATATGTAAGGGGTTTACATATTTTTTATCTCTACGATACAAATTCTATTTAATCAAGTTTTTACCATCTAATTTTCACATATAGCAATCAATACATACTCAAAAATAACCTTTCCATAGTAACATTGAATGACAAAGTGGCGTGAGTAAAGTGATGTAGGTAGTAAAGGAGAAAATCCAATTGTGAAGAATGTCCTCAAACCCCTGACCCTCTTTCCTTTCTGCTCGTGTGCTGCCTTGAACAAAGCTCTGTTATAGCAATTACTGTGTTGCATTGGAATTGCATGTCTATGACCACGTGAGAGAGGGTGTGCAAAGGAGAGGCAAGCACAAAGGGAGAGCCTGGGCTGCAGCTGACAGAGTGGAGGGATAAGAGAGCTTGGCCCAGTGACTATGAATATGTGGAAGCTTTCACCAGAAATGAGAGACCCAGTGACTGTCAGACCCCCACCTGTCAGATTAGCCACCTCTCCTGCAAAGGAAGGATGTGGGTAATCCTAGAGAAGGCAACAGAAAGTATTCATGCCCCATACTATGGAAAGGAAGAAGAGGTATGGATTACAGATGTATCTTCCCACCTACATCCTTTTGACTAAAAGCCACCTCCTTTATAATATATGTTAATATTTTGAAGATTTTTTAAAAAGTATTTTCGAACCCCCTGTGGTTCCAATCTAGAATAGTCCTAGGAACTGGGAATACCTAATATAGCCCACTACTGCTGACATCTAAACACTCTCCCAAAGAATGAAATCCATGTGAATTTAAATATTTAAAAATATCAAGACTTTTAGGTTTTTCTTGGATCTCATGGAAAGGACCAATGGATACCCAATACTTCTTAAAATCCTCCTTTTCTCCCATTGGCTGTTCTATTCAGCTAGGCAGCCTTATCTCCTTTATAGCTCACTTGCATTTTTCTCACCCCAACCTTCTTTCACCCTTAACCTAGAGGCATTTGCTCCTACTCTACTTTTCCAACCGCTGAGTTCTTTCTTATGTCAGAAATAATACTTGACTTAATTTCTTTGCTTAATTGTTGCTTTCTTCCAATATTATTAAATTCTAAATCTGCACTGTCCTTCCAATATGCTAAGACCATCTTGGCTCCTGAACACTTGAAAACGTGGCTAATCCTATTTGAGATATACTGTGCCAACCTAAAATGAATGACAGAGAGACCAAATCTCCAAAGCAAAGAGTTTATTCAGAAATAGCAAGGTATTGCAATTCAAAATACGAGTGTTACGACAAATCATAGGCTTATCCAAGGGAGTTGGGACAAAAAGGAAGATTTTTTATAGATTTATTTTACAAATAATTATTGTACACCTATTATTGTGTGTAAAGCACACAGAATCAAATTTTGTAACTTTAAATAGAATTCAATGGAAAGATAATTTGAGTGGAGTGATGTTGGTTAAAGGAGAGAGATGTAAATATAAGAAAAAGCTGGGTACAGTGGTGCATGCCTGTGGTCCCTAGCTACTTGAGAGGCTGAGGCAGGAGGATCCCTTGAACCCAGCATTTAGAGATCAGCCTGGGCAACATAGCAAGATCCTGCCTATTTAAAAAAAAAAGGCATAGATCAGAAATACTTGAAATTATGTAGAGAAAATATGAAAAACAACATTGAAAATCTTGCAAGTATTTAGTTTTTGAGTTCTTCAAGGTGATGTAGTTCCTAGGATAAGTCTACTTGTTAAACAACAAGAAACAATATGAATAAGATAACATAGGCACAGTTAGAATTTTATAACAATTTAGGAATGGAGAAGCAAGGGCATTTGTCATTACACAGGATTCTGTCAATACTAACTGATGTCATCTAGGTTAAGGTGTACCAACCCTCATTTATCCAGCTGGGATAAATCACAACACTCTTCATCCTGGTTTTACTATGGCAGCAGTATTTAATTTTATTCTTTTCTCCTCTATTCCAGTATTTTATCATATTGGTCATTTTGAAAAGCTGCTTTGTGTTTCATGAGTAGGAACTCTGAAGAATTAGGTCTGAAGGTAATTGATGAAGCTTCATTATTTAATTTTACATATTTGGAGACAAGAGGTCATTGAACTTATATGTAGATATATGAAAAATGCAACAAAACAGTATTAAATCAATCTTAGCAGGTTTTTTTTTCCTTTTAAAAGTATCAATCTAAATATAAATTGGCTAAAAGGCTCCTTAATGTCAAAGATAAAATGATTTAATTCTCGAGTACAAGCAAGCCTACTTGGCAAAACCAGGGAGGAGAGGTAATTCTCAGCCAACCACATTTCTCAAAAAGGAAGTTCTTTGACATGAAGGGTTGTTTCCAATTGGCAGAGTTCAGGAACAGCAGACTTTCCCAAAATAACAAATTTGAGCCATATTACTCTATTGTAGATATAGAAAAAAGTCATTTCAGAATAGTTTTTCATTAAGCTGATAGTATAAAATTTATTTAAATTAAGAATAAAGATTGCCCACATGTAACTGTTAAACTGAAGATAAAAACAGTATTTTTAAAATCCCAAATTCAGTTTTCATGTTTGTTTGTTTTTTCTTTCAGTGAATACACATAGTTTTCTAAGTACTCATTCTTCCTCAGACAACAAAACTAAAATAAAAGTCTGGCCTTTTTGAGTAATGACAGTTCTCATCTACCAGCTACTTAAAAGCCATTTTCAGGAAAGAATACATTTTTGTAAAGAATAAAACCATACAAAATGGAAGGGATATATAAGGAGGTGAGGGAGGATTAGTAATAGACTATGATTGTTTGTTAAGAAAAAAATCTTTACATGAAACAAAATCATCCTAGAGAACATGAAGTAGTAATTGTAAAATTATGTCACACTAAAATTACAGGAAAGATACATGAAAACTAAAAACACTAGTTACTTTTATCTGCAAATTTTAAGAAAAATGTGTTCATGAATAAAATTCCATGGCTTAAGGCAGAGGATGTGAGGTGGTAGCTAGAAGGCTAAATTGAGCCCGTAGCACATTTTGTTCGTCTAAACATAATGTTTGGCAAGTTTATTTGTTTAAAATAACACAGTGGACAATATGTAACATTTTGAAATTTTTACATAAAAATTTAAATTCCCTACTTCCCTTGGGGGAAAAAACATCAGATGATCTGACTACCTGGTTACCTCAGGTATCTGAAAGACTCAGCTGAAGCTGAGTCCAGGCTGCCCCCTTAGACTAGGTATTCCCTTCTCCAGTTCCCTATAGCGCTGCTTTGCCCATTTTACTCATTTACTCAAGCAGCTCAGCCCTGAGGCCCTTTTTGTAGTAGTGCAGATCATCTTAATCCCAGGCTCCTGTTGCTGATATAGAACAGAAGTGAGTAATCTATGGTGGGCAAACTATGGCCAGGAGGCCAAATCAGGCTCTAAGCCTGTTTGAATTAAGAAAAACTTTTACATTTCTAAATAGTTAAAATCTTAAAAAGGATATTTCATGACACATGAAAACTATTTGAAATTTAATTTCAGTGTCTATGAAGTTTTTTTTTTTTTTTTTTTTTTTTTTTGAGACAGAGTCTCACTTTGTTGCCCAGGCTAGAGTGAGTGCCGTGGCGTCAGCCTGGCTCACAGCAACCTCAATCTCCTGGGCTCAGCGATCCTTCTGCCTCAGCCTCCCGAGTAGCTGGGACTACAGGCATGCGCCACCATGCCCGGCTAATTTTTTGTAAATATATTTTTAGTTGGTCAATTAATTTCTTTCTATTTTTAGTAGAGACGGGGTCTCGCTCAGGCTGGTTTTGAACTCCTGACCTTGAGCAATCCGCCCGCCTCGGCCTCCCAAAGTGCTAGGATTACAGGCGTGAGCCACCGTGCCCGGCCTATAAATAAAGTTTTATTGAAACATAACCAAGGTCATCAGTTTTCATATTATCTATGGCTGCTTTTGTGCTACAAGGGTAGAACAGAGTAGTAGTTGCAACAGAGACCATATGGACCACAAAGCCAAAAATGCTTATCATTGTTACAGAAAAAAATTATTCAGTGATACTTGTTATTATAAAACATGGTAAGGAAGACTTTACTCAAGACCATGGAGATGGGTACAGGAAGCACTACAGTGGGGTCTGGCAGTTGGGGAGAGAGATTGGACATAACTCCAAATATAGCATGGGCAATCGGGAATTTATAGCCAATGAGCAGGGGTCAGTGGATGGAAAATTACTGAGAGGAAACATTAGGGGTGAAGGGGATTCTGGATAACCTGACCTAACAAAGTTCTTGCTGAAGACAGGCCAGGGTGATCAGACATCACCTGGGGGATGGTGGAGGATGAGGAACTTGATCATGTGTTGAGGGTGGTGTTTTCTTGCTAAAACTAAGTTTAACAAATGGGCCTAGGAGAAGGTTCAGAAGCCTGATTAAAGTTTGGCTATGCAATGAATCTTTGTCACCCCCTGGCCCTTTATGGAAAAATTTTGCTTACCCGTTCTAGAATTTTGCTGACCCGTTCATTGTTCAATGAAAATGTAATGTGAGCCAGTAATACAATTTTAAATGTTCTAGTAGCCATATTTTTAAAAAAGGAAGAAGAGCTGGGGATGGTGGTGCATGCCTGTAGTCCCAGCTACTTGAGAAGCTGAGTTAGGATGCTCACTTGAGCCCAGGAGTTTGAGGTTGCTATGAGCTAGGCTGATGCCACAGGACTCTAGCCCAGGCAACAGAGCTAGACTCTGTCTCAAAAATTTTTTTTTTTTTTTTTTTTTGAGACAGAGTCTCACTTTGTTGCCTAGGCTAGAGTGAGTGCCGTGGCGTCAGCCTAGCTCACAGCAACCTCAGACTCCTGGGCTCAAGCGATCCTTCTGTCTCAGCCTCCCAAGTAGCTGGGACTACAGGCATGCGCCACCATGCCCGGCTAATTTTTTCTATATATATTAGTTGGCCAATTAGTTTCTTTCTATTTATAGTAGAGACGGGGTCTCGCTCTTGCTCAGGCTGGTTTTGAACTCCCGACCTCGAGCAATCCGCCCGCCTCGGCCTCCCAGAGAGCTAGGATTACAGGCGTGAGCCACCGCGCTCGGCCAAAAAATTTTTTAAAATATTTAAAAAAAGGAAGAAGAGAGATAAATTAATTTCAATGGTATATTTTACTTAACCCAATATAATGAAAATATTATTTCAATATACCATCAATATAAAAATCATTAATGAGACATTTTATATTCTTTTCACATTTTGCCATTGAAATTCAGTGTGTATACACTTGCAGTTGTGAAACTTATCAGTATCAAAATGTAGTCACTAATGTCAAACCCTAACAAAATGGGGCTGGAATGCCATGAAGGAGGAACCCTTATGCACATATGCCTATGAGGAGAACTATGTAAGGAGTTCCTCAAAACTGCAATATTCCAAATAACCCACTTGTGCAAGGACACTTGTCTAACAAAGGCTGTTTCCACCAATGAGCTAACACCAACTCTGGCAACAATCCCCTGTAACCAGTGATCTTTGTTTCAGAACAACTTATGTGGACTGTTTTTGTCTTACTTCTTCCCGTTGTCCCCATGATAAAATAACAAAAATCAAAGCCTTCAGTGTCTAGTTAAAAATTTGTACCAAGTTGTTGAGTCAAGGAAGACAAAATGACTTGGAATATTTTGCCTTATGATCTAGAAACTGTCTTTATATTCTTTTTTTTTGCCATATGCATATGATCATTGCCTTAAGGTTCAACTTTAGTTTTGGCTTGAAATCAGACCATTGCGTTAGCTCTCTAATCAAAACATCTGGCATACAACAAGACCAGTACATGGTTTTAAATATAGGGTTGTATGCAAGAATTAAAGGTCTTGATTGAAGGAAAGGTTAAGAGGTCTGACATCTCCAAAAGATACTTCTGGAGCCTTTTGTTCACAGAGTAACCACAGTTTGGGTAAGAACCACAGTATAACAACGAATTAATTGAGAAAGTATAGGACTGTTATATGCAATTATAGCTTCCACATTGGGCTTGCTGAATAAAAATCAAAACTAGTCTCTAAATGTTTTGCCCTTAGAATAAAAAGAATTCTTCTACAATACTGTCATTTTATTTATAATTCCCACAAATTTGGTTTTGTGGTCTGGTGTGGAATTTTTGTTATCTTAAAGTGGTTTGGATTTATTCTGTTTATTTGTTCTTTATTTGGGGCCTGATTTTTTTCTTAATATTTTCACTCAGTGACCTTCTCTACTCCTCAAAGAGATTTTAAGGAGAAAGCGATGCCTTTGTGCATTCCTCCAAGTTTGGAAAGGAAATGCAGAGCTCTCTACCCTGTTCCTATTTCTTCTACTCTTTCCACATTCCTCTCTCTGGTACCTGGCTGGCAAAAAGTCCCCCAAAAGATCCTGAGTGTAAAACGAGAGACTGAAGAGCAATCTGTTAATCTGTTGTTTGTTCAAAACTGCAAGCAATGTTTAGACATTGCATTGGCTGTACTTGATCAAGAAAATGTCCTATTCCTGATTCTGAGAAGTGCTAACCTGGCAGGTGTCAGAGGTAGGTGACCTTTAAAGAAAATATTAACTGAGAACAAAAGCATTAGATGGTTTCTAAATGAGCCAAGGCTACTCATCCAGCTGCCCTTGAGCAATAAAAAAGGAAAGTCAGTGCATTATACACCGGGTCAGTGATAAAAGCCATGAAAAAAATAATCTTTCTAAGTTAGACAATGCTGATATTGGCAGTCCTTGAATGCTATTAAAACACACACACTTCTTTTTGAGAAATGCTTAATGGGGCACAATTAAGCGGTCTGTAGAATTGAATGACCTTTAAATTGCTGTAATCTCATGAGGGAAACCTTTCATACACAGCATCTACTTTTGAAAGAACAGTCCATGAAAATATTGTCACTAATTTAGCAGGGCATGCCAAACCTGTGCCTCGTGTCTTGTTCCCTTTTGGAGTTCTTTACTACCAGAGAAAAGCTGAGATCGCCATAGATGCTGACCTCAAGCATGTCAGTCAACCAAAGCCATCACACTATAATTCAAAAACAAATTAGATGGTAAACAGAAAGGAGAAAATATAAAATAGGTAAAGCTTCAAACTCTCAAAAAAGAAAAAAAATTCTAACCTTCTATCATTTCCTTAAAAATGAAATCCTTTAGATCATAATATTTTCTCTTCCTGTTTTTCTTACCTTTGTCCTTATTAAGCATATGTTTTTTAAGAAACAAAAATAAATACTATTGAGGAAATATATAGAAAACTTTGACTTTAGAAATTAGTTCTGAATCTGGAGGATAAATATTTTTCCTTAAAATTTATATTTTGGGGGAAAAAAGACAAATCTGCAGAAAAGGTAGTACAATGATCACCTCAATACATTTGCTTTATCTCTCTTTATCTCAACCTGTATTTATATCTTTGTTTATTACTTTGATTGACCTACTTGAGAGTAAGTTGTAGACATCATGACATTTCTTCCCTAAATATTTTGGTATGTATTTTCTAAGAACTAGGAACATCTTCTACGTAAACACAATACTTTTAGCACATCCAAGAAATTTAACCTTGATAATATCATCTAATATACAATACATATTCAAATATCACTAATTGTTCCAGAAATTGCCTTTAGGCTGTTTTTTGTTTATGAGTTTGTTTTGGGGTCTGGAATCCAGTTAAGCATTAAGTTGTACATTCTTTTTGTTATTTTCTTTTATGTTTCTTTAGTCAACTTTAATCTGAAAATACCCTCATCTTCCCTTTTTTTGTGTGGCTCTCCATGATGGTGATTTTTTAAGAGTTCAGGCTAGTTATTTTGTGAAATGTTCCACATGATCTGGACTTGTCTGATTGCTTCCTCATAGTTAAATTTGGGTTAAACACTTTGGGCAGGAATACTACATAGGTGATGCTGTATGCTTTTTTTTTTTTTAATTGCATCACATCAAGAGGTGCATAATGTCAGCTTTTCCCATTAGAAGTGTTAAGTTTGATTACTTGGTTAAATGGCGTCCACCAGATTTTTCCACTGTAAAGGCTCCTTTCTCCTTTTGTAACTAATATGTAATCTGCAATACAGTGAGACCTTGTGACTAATGTATTCTCCAAAAATCTTTCACTCAATACTTTTGGCATATATTGATGAGCCTTGACTAAATCTATTACTTTACTGAAGGCTACAAAATTATGACTTTTCATTCCTTTTATGTATATTAGCTAGCATTTTTCTGTAAGGTGAAGTTTTTTGCTTTGAATCTTCTTGTTATTTTTTTTAAAATATCATTATGGAATCATAGATTCTTTTTGAAGTACAAATCGTCCCAAATTTGGCCCATTGGAGCCCTTGAAAGTGAAATTTTAATTTGGAAGTGCTCTTAGTATGTGTTTGTGATCTTAATAAATAATCAACCATCTTTTTTTTTTCTAAGTAAGGATTACTGTCAATGTCATGGCTAAATAAAGATACAAGTGACTAACTAGGGTTTGTTGTTATGTGCTTAATAACGTCTTTCATTTGTTGTACCAGCCTATCAACTCTAAGTCAAAAAATTTTAATGCCTTGAAATAAATGAGAGTTAGAGGCATCCTCAACCTGTACCTGTACCTCTACCTGTACCTCTTCTTATATCCTGATTTCAAAGGACTAAGAACAGTGGCTGATTTTCAGTGGTCAGCCAATAAAAGTTAAATGAACAAACTGAATTAATAATAAAACCGAAATGTCAAAGTTATGAAACATGAGAGATTGAAATAATAAATATTAAGGGTCTAATTGTATAGAAATAAGTCCTTTTGGTATTCGTAAGTGATTTTTATCTCCTTGTTTCAATTTGAAATTTCCCCTAAATTGTTATCAATACAGTTCAGAATATAGTCCTTCACTAATTTTCCCTTACTTAATATCAGAGGATATGTAATACAGCTATAATTAGTAATAGCCTCCAGGAGTTCTTTTGATTCAACAGATTCAGCACACTGGTAAATGAATATTTCTTCTTTCCTATCAGTAGGCATTGCTTCTTAGATCAATAGTTTATTGTCAAAGCACTCTGTATCTGGGATGAAAAATTGCTTAATAGAATTTAGAAAGTTTTATTAGAAAGTGTTTCTTAATAAAATTTAGAAAGGGCTCCAAAAGAGAAAGGATGGACTAATATATAAACTTTTCTGTGAGAAAAACTATGAATGGAAACTAACAAATAGATAGTGATATGAATTTTGTTATAGATAAAAAAAAACCCTACCTCTAACATAAATTGACATTAAAAAAACCCCCACACACACATAATTGTGTCATTGTGGATTATCTACAAAGTGGGCAATATACTCATGGATTATTCAGGGCTGACTGTAAATAGCTTAACCCAACCAGGAAACTTGATCCTACCAGAAGGTAGTAAATCACTCACTTCTTAGAGGCTTAGTATTATTTTCAAGCCACTGTTACACCATTTAGTAGATGGGAAGGAGTAATTTCTTTTTCCAAAGTGTCTTTTTGCAGTTCTAGTTGAAGTTTGAGCTGTTTACATTAATTCATAAGCCTGATATGTTATTTTTCCATTTTTACCAAGTAAGGCAAAATATAGTTTATGGTTTTAAGATTAAGTGATTATTTTAACTTCTGATTCATTTATATGTGAATGGAAGAGGTGAACTCATGTATGAAAACAAATAGAATTTCCACTGAAAATCAGAGAGATCAAATCATGTAAAGAAAGAAGGAAAATTGTGCAGTAGCCTTTGAAGAGATGCCAGAGATACAGAAAGATATAGTAAAATGTTCTATTTTGGGGGTTGTTTTATAGCAAACACTTTCAATTTCATAAGTGTTTTACCTATAACTATTCCACTGGGGTTCCTGTATATATTAGGGAAACATTTTCAATCACACTATATCAACTGTTCCCCAATATTTATCTTGCTTCATATTACTGATCTTACATAACATCTTTGATTAATTTTTAGGCCCTGAGGTACTATTTATTAAATTAGGGATACAGCCCACTAAATTAATAAATTATTACTGTGGAGGCACTGTTGTCTTCTGAATGTATAAGTGCATTGCTTAAATTACTCTCAGGGAATAATTTACACATGAAGAGGCTCTGGTGGTTAAAAAAGCTTTGTGTATTTCTTATCTCTGGAAATAGTCCTAGACTAGGTACTTAAGTGGATATCAAAGCAATTGTTTTTTTCAAAGTAGTAATGATTCTTACTCTTCTGGTGTTCCCAACACACTTTCCTAGAATCATAAATTAAATATAACGTTAAACATGTAGCATTTTGAACCAAAAATTTCCATAAGAAACAGGAAGATCATTTCAACTGAGAGAATATGCTCATGGTCTTGAAAAGACTTCGCCTTCTTTCATTATGGGATTTCTTTTTTCCTAAAAGAGCTACAATAAAGTGAACATAGAAAATACTTCAGATCAAAGAAAAGGAAATTAGGAATTGGCTGCTGTTACAAGAATGATATCCATCCCTCCTCCTTTTTAAGTATTAAAAGGTGGAATTGAGGGCAACCACTCCTAGCTTCTAATCTTGTGCTACTGTTTTCCTTGTCCTTGGGCAGTTCGTGTTAGAATTCTATGCTCCTTGCTTATATGTGACACACATCTCTGTCCCAAATTTAGGTATGATGAAATTAAAAAAATAAAAAGGAATGGTTTTGGAGAAACTTCTCCTCTGGGTTATAAACTCTGTGACAGCAGGAACCCTGTCATTTTTATATTCTTAGTGCCTGTCTGACACACAGAATGGTTTTGGCAAATAAACATTTTTTCAAAATGTCTGTCCCATTATTTAGTTTTTCCCCATGCATCTTCTTCCCTTCCTCCCCATCCATACAATAAAAGGTGGAAAATGGTTAGTTTTCATTGATTTGATTAGCTGAGTTTGTGCATCAATAATCTATCAAAACAAATAGGTAAAATTTATTTTAGAGTGCTCCTTAATACCCTAATTCCGCTTTAAAGGTCCTCTTTTTGTTTTGCCAGAAATATCCAAATGAAACTGGCCTCAGCCTCCAAATTAAACAAAACAATTGCAAATAAAAAGACTGGGCCAGGTGCAGTGGCTCAGGCCTGTAATTTCAGCACTTTGGGAGGCCAAGTTGAGGTGGGCTGGGAGACTGCTAAAGGCCAGGAGTTCAGGACCAGCCTGAGCAACAGTCCCTGTCTCTGATGTAGTGGCACAGGCCTGTAGTCTCAGCTACTGGGGAGGATCACCTGAGCCCAGGAGTTTGAGGTGGTAATGAGCTATGAACTCACAACCACACTGTAGACCCCGAAGCAGAGGAAGACCCTGTGTCAAAAAAAAAAAAAAAAAAATATGTGGAGCCAAATGAAATGATGTAGGGCAATAGTGAGTAGTGAGGGTGGTGTTGGTAGTGATCAGGAGAGAAGATCATTGTCCTCTTTTATTCATCATGATTTTTATTTGATATGATGTCAATTACTTTCCTTTTCTGCTCCTCAAACTAATCCTACCGTGCTTCACACTGTGCTACATACTACAGTATGAATTTTGGTAAGATAATTACTCTTTGGATAAGTAGACGGTTTTATCCCTCATTACTTCCATTTTAATTACTATTATTATTATTATGGGCATTTAGGGCCGAAGTTTGTCTTAAAACTTGTTGACAATACATTTTCTATAATTACATTGTCAAGCAATCAAAAGCTTGTTTTTCACATTTTGTTCCTCACTTAAAGTGTGAAGATCTCCAGATATGTTGGACCGGAAATTAATCTGTTATTTCTATTTTGATTGCTCTTAATAGGAAGCTTATTAAAATAGGTTATAATTAATAAATTCAAAGACCGGCATAAATTCCTTTGTCCAAAGTTGAATCTGGAGTATTCAGGCTTATGTTCTCTTTCATTTCTCCCCCTCCTGGTCTTTTTGTTGTAAGGGGGTCACATAAGGACGTCCGTGGAAGGACTCCGTGCGCCACCTACCGACGGAATCTAAACTTCCAGTGTTTGGAGATTGGGAATGAGCGTGCATTCCGTTTTTAAAAGCATTCTTTGAGAAAGGACGGGTATTGGGAAGAGATCCTCTCAGAGTCTATGGCATAATTGTGATTGCTAGAAGAAATCTTAATTATTCAAAAAGGAGACATCAATCCCTCCCGCGAGTACAAGTTTTGGCGAGAATCCCAAGAGAGTTCGGTGGCTGGCACTGGAAACAGCCAAACCCTGGAAGCAACTCAAAAGGGGAACGATTGTTGTGCCCTGAGCAACACTCGCTGCTAGTGGCTACTGCTTAATAGGGAATGGCTCTACTAAATGGCACATCCAGATAATCTTCAGTTTCCAATATTATCATTCCAAAGAACTTCTCTCCAATTTCATTATCTTATCAAAAATTTAATAATGCATAACAAGTAGGTCCTCCCTTCACGTAGATGCTATACACACAGCTGTGTTTGTAAACTTAGTCCTTGTACACACACACACACACAGACACAGCTACACATGTACCTACAAGGTGCTATGCATTCATGCACATGTGTGTCAGTTGAGAAATGTAAGCCCTTGGGCTTGGATTAAAATCTTTCTCCCTTCCAGCTTGTTCCACTTCATGCTAAATCCTGCAGAAAGCTGGGAAGAATTGGGGTCCTCAACCCAAGGAAGTTTCTTGATTGTAACTGGAGGAGAGCGGGGTATCAGTTTTAGGGGATCTAACTATTCCAGTTGGAAACTCGCTGGCTTGGAAATTAAAGTGGTCCGAACTGATTCCCATCATCTTTTTGGGAGCATCCGGGAGAACTGAAAATTATCAGGACCCGGGATACACCAGGACAGCTCCTTCCCGCTATTCTGGTCTCCTCAATCCAAGGGCAAGACAACTTGCTTTGTGGTTTTAAAAAAAGAAAAAGACAAAAGCAAGAAAGCTGAGTCAGAAAGAGGAAGAAGAGAGGCAACTAAAGAGGGAAGGCAAAGAGAAGAGAAGGAAAGGAAAGTTGCAGGAAGACGTTGCGAGGCGAGGGAAAAAGTAGGGTAAAGAAAAGATACAAAACGGCAAAAAAAAAAAAAAAAGGTATAGGGCTAGGACGATGCAAGGATCTTTATTTAACGAACCAAAGTCACACCCGTCTTTCACTTTCAAATCAATCGTCTAGATCTTATCCGTTTCCTTTTTAAAGATTGTCTGCGTTTCTAAAGGAAGCTAGTCAATACTCCTCCCCGCGCCCCACGCGTGGCTGCGCAGTTCTATACGCGGCCGCTGAGACCAAACGCAACCGGAGTGAGAAGATTTGCAGGGCGCGACTCTGGGAACACTCCTGCGACCGGTTGTCACCCGGGAACCTAACCGGATTAATACCCAGAGATGGATTACGCTGGCTGTCACCAATACGCCTAAATATTATAATCCAATTTATGCACATTACAGTCAGCATTAACTTTATCTGCTATTTTAAGACTCCCAGTTGCCCCGCGCGTCCCCCCGAAGACAATCCTCCACGTTCTGATGCAACTCAGCAGGCTGTCAGGAGGGGAAGCCTCCCGAAGAAAACAACCCCGAGCCGGGTCCCCCAGGGTCTGCACCCGGCACTCCCAGGTGCCTCGCCTTCACCTGGGCACTGCTTTGTGAAGCTTCCCAGCCGGGGATTACCAACGAGAAAGGCGTTCCCTTGGAAGGAAATAGCATTCTTGTTTCTCTCTTGTTCATCTCATTTTTAAATTTTCGGTGGCGGTGGCAGAAGGGCGGGGAGGGAGGGAGGGTGGTGGGCGGGTGCCTGGGAGTGGATGGGGAAGGGGGCCAGGGGATTGTCGCCTCAGCGATTGTTATTTTGATGCTTGTTTTTGTAGGGTGGCATTTCTCTCGCTCTCTCTTTAAATAAGTTTGTTTGGGTGTGAGTTCTTGCCTTTTCAGCACAAAACCGCAAAAAAAAAAAAAATACGTGGTGGAAAGTAAAAGAAAGCCCCCCCTCCCTGTGCGTGCTAACTAACGCCAAAGACTTGATTTAACACCCCTTCTCCGGCTGCTGGGGGCTCTAGACAGTGGCCACATTCCAGCAGTTTTAATCCGTTTTTTATTGTAGGGCGAACGGAGTTTACACAGGGGATGGGGTGGTTCCCCAGCTGGCCGCTGTCCCTACTCCAGCGCCCCCTCCCTCCCACCCCCCAGCAGGAACCTGTTACTTTAAGCGAGGCGTTCCAGTGTGGCGCAGCGGGCAGCCGGGGTTTCGGGAGGTGGCCGGTGATTGGCTCTTTCGAGCTCCCCCTGGCTCGCTCGCTCGGCCTCCCCGCGCGCTCCGCCCCGCCCGCGAGCCCTCCCTCCGCCCCGAGAGGCTCGGAGCCCGGGTGTCAGGCGCCACGGCGCATGCTCCGGAATCATCCTCCGGCCTCGGAGCTGCTGCTGCTGCTGCTGCTTTTGCTTTTGGGGCTGAGTTTAATAAGCGAGCGAGCGAGCAAGCGAGCGCGGGGGTAAAAAGGCAGAGAATGTCCGCCATCTACCCCCCGCTCCTGGGCGCGCTCTCATTCATAGCAGCTTCTTCATGAATTACAGCTGAGGGGGGGCGGGGGAGGGGGGTACCACACAACACCCCAGCAAACCTCCGGGCCCCCAGGCATGGCTAGCTCGGTAAGTACATGCAAAAATAATAATAAAAGACCTCCCCCCCTTCCCTTCCTCGCCCTGCGCCGCCGCAGCCCAGACAGCGCCAGCGCTCCGCGGTTCCAATTAGAGAAAGGTTGGTTCGGCTTGCAGGGAGCTGCTGCCTCTCCCTCAGCCTCCGCTCCCCTCCTCCCGCCGCCCCCACCCCCCCGGCGCGCGCGCACACACACAGACACACTCACACACACTCACACTCGCCCCTCCACCCCCCGCGCCTCCCTCCCTCCTCGCCTCTTTGCAATCACAAGAAGCGCACTCGCACACTCGCTCTCGCTCACACGCGCGCACTCACACACACACTCACACACGCTGGAAGGAGGCGAATAATAACTCAGCCATATTTCAGCCGCCGCCGCCGCCGGGAGCTGCGGGCACAGTCCGGGGACGCGGCGAGCAGCCTCGGCGGCCGCACCTCCGCAAGGCGCCGCGGCCGCGACGATGGTGCGTTCTCCGCGGCGCGCGTGTGTGAGCCCGAGTGTGCGGGCTGACAGCGGCGGGGCCGCACGCAACTTTGCCCCAGCGCCGGGCTTTGCGCTAGCCCGGGCTCGGCGGCTGTCCGCCCGCCGCCCTGCCGTTCTGAATTTCATTTCTTGGGGGGAGGTGGGAGGTACTTCGGGGCCACTTTGGCTCTTGGAAGTGTGTTGCGGGGGCTCTGTTCGGCTGGCCTCGCAGATCGCGTGGGGCTTTTCGCCGGGGGGGTGCGGGGTGCTTTAAGTTATGGATGCCTCGGCGTGTTTTCCTGCGGGCGTGTGTGTTTGTGTGTGTGACGACGTCTCATTTTTGTTGTGCACGAACCCCGTGGCAAGAGCACGGGAGTTTGTGCCCATCAGCGGAGGCTGCCTGTAGTTTCCATTCCGCCTGGCACAGCGCTCCACACGCACGCACACACACACGTACACAAAGACTTCCTCGGCGTGTGCCTGTCGCCGCGGTACTTTCGGGGAGGGGGCTCGCCAGAAACCCTTCCGTCCCCCGGGGTCCCAGCCACCTCCCCTTCCACGCTGGGAAACCGCCCCGGCATCGCCTCCTAATTGTCTTCTAATTTGTTTCCAACGCATTTGTTGTCGTGCTTGTCGTGGCTGAGTGTGCTCTCCCTCTTCCCCCGACCCCCTATCCGACTGGGGGTAACATTCCGTTACAATCCGGTCCGGTGTGGATGCGGGGCCCGGGGCGCCTAGGGCCCGGCCGGCCGGCCGGGCGGGGTATATCTGGGGTGTGGGGTGTGCGCGCCCACGCGCGTGAAACGTGGATGCAGAGGGCACCGCCGTTTCCTTTTATGTGCGTTTCAAGAAGGAGGAAAAAAAATGTCAGGCGCAATGTTCGGTGCCGAACCGTCGCCTTCCTGTTGTTCACGGCTGTCTCTCCTCCCCCTGCCCGCAGTGTGCCGTACAGGTGAAGCTGGAGCTGGGGCACCGCGCCCAGGTGAGGAAAAAACCCACCGTGGAGGGCTTCACCCACGACTGGATGGTGTTCGTGCGCGGCCCGGAGCACAGTAACATACAGCACTTTGTGGAGAAAGTCGTCTTCCACTTGCACGAAAGCTTTCCTAGGCCAAAAAGAGGTAGGGCTCGAATACAAAAGGGGCTTGATAAAAAATGTCTTTGCTGAGCGAGGAAACAATCGCTTGGCCCGGGCGGTCCCCCTGCCCCGCTCCCCGCCCCCCGCGCCGCGCTCGCCGGCGTAGCCTCGGGATCCGGGTGCGCGGCGCGGCGCCGGCCAGGTCCCAGCTGCCGCCCGCGCGCGCGCGACTTCGCTTTCGTGAAAGTCGCCGCAGAGAAAGGACCGTCAGGTGTCGAGTGTTTATTCATCCCTAGCCAGCCCTCACCGGTCCTCTGGGGCTAGCCGCGGGTTCTGTGGGGAAGGTGCAATTAGTTGTTGGGTTTGGACGTGTGGAGAGTGGGGCTAGAGGGAATAAACACTTTGCGCTTTTTTTCCTAGAGAAATGGATATTTACCTGTATTATTAGCAAAGAATGCATTGGATGTAGTTATTGTGCCGCCTGGAGAAGTGGGTTTTCTTTAAGATCTTCTCTGCTTTCCTCTCTGTTGGATGAGACATTGGGTGCCAGTTGCCATAGACTTTTCATTTTGTGGGTTAGGCACCGCCACACCCCACGCCACTCTGGATTTTATGTTTAGTTGGGGGGCTTACTCATTCTTCTCTCAGTCGCTCCCAGAGTGTTTGACTGCTCCTTTGATTTTGAGCAACGTAGTGAAGCGTCTGCCGGATGTGATCTGCAGGGAGAGAGGGTTCCTGCAAAGGTCGAAGCTAAGTTTCAGAGGAACGATGTTGCCTTTTGCTGCAGTCCTTCCCCACCTTGGTTCTTAGCCTTGGAGTCTAGTTTGCATAATCCTGCTGAGCCTTTGCGTCCCAAACGTTTTCCATTAAGGGCAGGACAGTTCTGGACAAAAGAAACGGGGTGTCATTTTAAAAGAAATTTAAAGGGGGTTTGAGAAATCCCAGTTTCTATTCCCTTCAGTCTCTGGAAAGCTACTGTCTGGTTGTTTTAGTTGGATTAGTGGAGGTAACAGTACAAATACAATAAGGTGCTTTGTTTGTGAGCAGGTTTATTTATCTAAGTCGACACAATGGTTAGTAGTTATCTTCCATTTGATCCGTAATCTTTATTGGCATCTAGAACTCCTGCAGTTTCTTGGAGTAACATCATAATAAATCCATTCTGCTTAGAGCAATGTGGAAATTATTGAACATTCAAGGGACTGAATAAAGAAAGGAGAAATGCTGTGTGCCTTAGAGGTGGTAGAGGTTTGTGTTGGTGCTTATTTTTGTTTCCAAACCTTATATAATGGGAAGTACGATTGTATTTTTTGCCTTTAGTGGTTTGGTTTATAGCTTCTCTTGAAAACTTGAACAGTGAATTTGCTTTGTTGGGTGGCTAATAAATGAATCCAGCTTCTAATAGATGGCTAGGAATGTACATGGTCTATAAGGAAATAATATTTAGAATTTGTTGTTAGCATTTTATGTTAAAACATAGAGATAATATTTTATATTTCCTCTAAACCATGATAAGAATGAATATTGTCAAGTTTCTGTCACTATATGAGCTTGGTGTGATGTTTCTTGGAATATGTCTCCCCCTTTCCATGTGTCTGTAGAGCAGAGGGAATTTAAACAAAAGAAACCACCTTCTAAGATCCTTGGTATACACTATTACTACTACTTGACTTATAGTCACTTCAAGGTGAAATGCATTTTGAAAAAGCAATATTTATTGTATTAGGAAAATTAAGTCAGTTGGCAGAAGATGTAGCTCTTAAGGTAACTTTGTTTATACACCTTGACAGTTGACAAATTGGCATTATGACATTAAAGATGATCAACCTCTTTATTTTACCACCGTTTCTCTGCTTCAGTGGATCTGTGCCGTGACGTTACCCTTTATTTCCTATACTTAATGATTTTCTGTCCTGCCCTAGGGAATGCAAGGGTGCTGCCCACATAGCTCACACCTGGAGTTGTCGCTAGGCGTGGTAAGCTGCTTGGTAACAGTGATGCCTTTTGAGATGTCTCTGAGAGATGTCTGTTTGTTGGTTGGACTCCTCAGTTTTTCTACTCAACTGTGGAGTTTCTTTATGCAGTCTTCAAGCCATTGTTTTAAAATGTTTATTTTTGGATTTTTATTTGTATGTGTGCTTCCCATGATGTGACAAGTCCTGGGAAAAATGCCAGCTTACATCGCCCAGGAGAGACCTTGTCATACTGTAATTACACATGATTCAGATTGCAAGGGAAGGCTTCTCTATTCACTGGGAGTAGTTGTAAGTTCAAGCAATACCAAATATGCCACTTAATCCTTGGACTTATTTGTTGGCTTATAAAGTCTTTCAAAATGATAAGAATAAATACAGAATAAGAATGCCAAGCATTTATAAATCTACTTCCTGTACCTTTTTAAGGTGCTATGTTTGCTATATTGTAAGTCTATAAGTGATAGGGTAAAATTTTGCTAATTGGAAATGGGAGAAACTACAAAAATGAATTTGTGAAAAATCTGAGTTACAAGATATTTAAAAGAAATGCTCATACTCTAAATTAAGCTATAAATGGTTATTGATAGTGACAAGTTAAATCACTTTCACTATATACAATAGTTGATAAACAGAGATGAACCTTAGAACTGTGGATGAACTGCTCACCCGTAAAGATGGATGAGTCCTTAGTTTCACAAATCTTTGGTTTGGAAAAGTGAATTGATTTTCAGGTTGATTTCCTTTACTTCACAGTAATATGAGAACGTGAAGGAAAAAATATAGTATTTTTAACTTGTTGCCTAATGAGACTTACATATACTATTTCAGAATTGAGCTAATTGGATATGAATTAATGAGGCTTTACTATGTCATAAAGATCTGTGGGAGACCTTCAATTTAAAACTACTGGCACAAAATCCTAGAAAAGAAATTGTGATGAAATAGTGAGGCCTGGAATATCCATTAGCAATTATAGAATAGGCAGGTCAGCGTACGAAACATTTTAAAACTATCTACTTGCAAAAAAAGACCATATCGTATTTATTAGTACCAAAGATTTATGTTAGTTTGATATGACTGAAATGAATAGTCACATTCAAAACATTTCATTTAAAATATTAATGTTTTCATTTTCAGTGTGATGTGAATTTGAGTGAACTTTCTTTCCAATTACAGCCATCCTTACTATTGCAATCTGTTCTACTGACATTTATGATATGAAATCTGTTGCTTATTATTTTATGTAAGCTAATTTGGCCACTGGCATGATTTGATAGCTTTTTATTTGTAGCCTTTGTTCTTTGAGTAGGCAGATAAAGCTTAATAAATCTACTCCTACAACTTTTCTTTAAGTGTTTGATCCCGGCTTTACTGCATAGTTCTGATTTGTGTTAAATGGTCTTCTGAAGTAGTTTGGATAACTTTTTATCAAGGTATCTAATATTTGAGGGTTTACTTGTTGAACATACTGTATACACCTGGTGTATTTACCTGTATACACCTGCTCTTTGAAGGCATTTAAAAGGTGTAAAGAAAGAAGATGAGTGAGACTATTCTGATAACATTCTGTGAGTATTATTTGTGTAGGGTTCTGTATGGAATTAAGATCACCAGTGAGAACAGTTTTACTAGTTGGCATTTTGAAGCAACATAAAGTATAATTTTCCAAGGCACTTTAAAAGCTGAATTGTTGAAGGGAATCTCATATGCTGTAGGTGAGAATGTAAGTTGGGCATTTTGGAAGGCCTTTGGCAAAATCTATTAAGATTTTTAGTGTTTATACCCCTTAACCCAGGAAATTTACTTCTAGGAATTTTCTGACGGATGTGATTTCACAAATACACAAAGATACAGCATATTTCTTATGATTGTTCTTGTAATAGCAAAAGTTTGGAAGCAAGCCATATAGGTGACCTTAATTGGATAAATTAAATGATGATAATCTATAACATGAGGTTAATCTACTTGTAGATGCAGGAGGATCTTCAAGAAGTATTAAATGAAATAAGTGCTAAATTAATGTGATCCCATTTATAAAATGTGCTTATACAGATAAAAAGTGAGTGTGTGTGTATGCGTATGTGTATAAATAAATAAATTTAAGATTAGTGGGCACCAAATTCTTACCAGTAGTTTTCTTTAGTGGCTACTCATGGCATTGGTGGTGATGTGAGATGATTTTTTGCAGTGTTTGATTTAAGAAAAAAGTTTTATATGTTTTATATGTATGCTTTTTACATATATAGTATTACAGTGAGCACACATTACCTTTTAAAATGGAAAGACAAAGAATAGAGAACCAATACAGAATATTGTCTTTTAAACAGGGATTAGCATGTAGCTATCTAAAAATGATCTTTAACTATCTTGGGTAGATATAATTGCTTAGGTTGAGGAGGAGTTAGGGTTAGGAATTACAGACTTGTATTCAAATGCTGTTTTAAGAGATTCCTTGTGTGATTTGGGGCAAAATACTTGTGTATCTATTTTCTCATTTGTGTTGTGGAAATGATACAATATAACTTACCTCATGAGTTGAAGATTAAATATAAATCTGCTGTTCTCAAACTTATTGGATTTAAAACCCCTTTACACTCTTAAAATTGAAGACAACCAAAAGCTTTTTTATGTTAAGTTTTATCTATTAATTTTACTGTACTAGAAATTAAAATGACATTTTCAGTGCGCATTACATTTTACATATAAAAACCATTTTAATGAAAAATAAATATATTCTAAAATGAAAAATTAGAAGAGTAGCATTGTTTACTTTTTCTTTTTCATTTACTTTTTCTTTTTTTGTAAATCTCTTAAATGTCTGGTTTAATAGAAGACACGTGGATCTGCTTATCTGCTTCTGTATTCTGTCTGTTGTGTTATCACATGTCATGTAGCCTCTGGAAAACTCCACTGTATACTCATGAGAGAATGAGAATGAAAGAGGCAAATAACATCATATATATATATATATATGTATATATATATATTATATAATAAAAATAGTTTTAACTTCACTGATCACCTAAAAAGGTCTTAGAGATCATGAGGTCCTCAGACTACATTCTGAGAATGGCTCATGTAAAGTATTCAGCATACAATCTAGCACAGATAAAGAGGAGCTGATTTTTTTTAACCATTATTATTGCTGCTAATCAAAATGCTTATTTAATGAAAAAAGAAGAGGTAGATCTGCCAAGGTCTTTGCCTCACTAAATTCTAGTGAACAATTATCTAACAATTTTTTTCAGAAAAGGATAATCTAAAGTTGGGTTTGCCTTGACATACTTTATAGTTAATATCACTATGCATTCTATGGCATATTATCTGAATTATGCAGAAGTGTTTAATATTATGCAGAAGTGTCGATTATTTGACGTAACCTTCTGTAGAACTACCTACCTCTGTGAAGTAGGCAAGATAGGAGTATCAATTGGTTTGATAATTTTGCTTTAAAGATACTTTGCTTTTTCTCTGAAGTTTCCTTCCAGTGGGTCTTCTATGGACCAACCTTGGCCCCTTTTCTGTTTTTCTAGTCTTCTATTATAGATAATCTCTACTTATTTAACATAGCTTTTACAGTTCTACGGTGTAAAACTTTTCTTGTTCATCTCTTAGTGGTTTGAGTCTTCAGAAGAGATGCTGTAGAAATTAGGAAATTATGTAGCACAATTGTAGAGTATAGGTTTTATGAAGAAGCTTGTATTCATTTTTTACATGCAAATGAAAGCTTTTTTCCCCTTAATTTATAAATATGTGTCCATTGTAGAAAAATCAAACCAAAGACAGGTGTGGTAGTACATGCCTGTAGTCCTCAGCTACTTGGGAGGCTGAGGGGGAAGGATCACTTGAGCCCAGAAGTTTGAGGCTAGCCTGGTCAACATAGTGAGACCTCATCTCTTAAAAAAAAAAAGGAAAAGAAAAGAAAGAAAGAAAGAAAAATCAAATTGTAGAAATATAGAGAAGTTGCTTGAAATTTTCATAGATAACCATAGTTAGTGGTAGCCATCTTTATATATATGTACATACACATCAGTATTAGCATTAGTTCATACCACAAGTGTTTTTGGAGCTCCTATTATGTGCTTAGCATAATTCTTGGAGTTGGGAATAAAGCACAGATGAACATTCCTACCTTTATGGAATATCATCTTTTTAAATTGCTGAATTTTATGATATTACATTGAATGTAGAATTAATATACTTCATTTGGATCTTTAGATTGTTCCCAGTTTTAATTACTTATGAATAATTCTATAATGAACATCCTTGACATTCATTTTTATAATAATTTCCTTATGTTAAATTTCTAGAAGGGAGGTAGTTGAGACAAAAGGTACATAGTTTTAAAATTTTGATGTGTATTACCAAAGTTTCCACCAAAAAGATTGTACCATTTTATACTTCCCAAGGGGTTAGAAGACTGCCCATTTCCCCACATGGTTGCCAATACTGGAAATTAACAGTTTTTTTTCAATCTTTGCCATTCTGCTGCATTAAAAAAACCCTTATTTTAATTTGCATTTATTTGATTAGTGGTGCCACATATCTTTTCTTATGAATATGTATTTATTTACCATTTGTCTTGTGTGATGTTCCTTTTATACCTTTTTTTAGTTCATGGCTGCCTTTTTTACTTCTCAAAAAAAAAAGTATAGGAAAATATGAAGAATGATATAACAAACATTCAAATCCCCTCTACCAAGAATGAACAAATGTTTACATTTTATTATATTTGATTCCTTGTTTAGAGAATTAACTATTATAGATACAGCTAGCATTTTTAAATGCTTCCCAACCTTTTCTTCCAACTCTTAAGCCTTTCTTCCATTCTATTTATCTACATTTGCACATTTATATTGCTTACAGATAATAGCGTATTGTGTCTTAAAATCAACATGAAGTGGATCATACTGGGTAAATCATTTTCTTATTCAATTGAGATATAATTCACATACTATAAAATTCATTCTTTTAAATTGCAGAAGTCAGTGGTTTTTAGTATAATCACAAGATTTTGCTACCATTGCCACAACTTAATCCAGGTCATTTTCATGAGTGAATAATTTTGCATCTTGCTTTTTCCCCCTTACTCAATATGTTTCTGAACCTATCCCCATTTCATCTGTAGAGATCCTAGTCATTCCCTTAGTAAGAGTCATAAGAATATATTCTATACTTTACTTTTCTGTTTACCTATTAAGAAATATAGAGGTCATTTTCTGTTCTGTGCAGTGAACATATTTGGGAATGTTACCTGTGAAAATGAACAAGAGTTTGGACATAAGCTTAGAGCTTGAGTCCTTGGGATGTGAGCATGTGCATCTTCATTTGTACTAGACATTGTTAGATTGCTCTTACGAAGTAGCTGTGACCATTTATACCGTTAGGGAATGAGTACCATTTATCTCTACATTTTTGCCAATTTTGGCTATTTTAATTTTTCTTATTTTTGATATTTAGTTGAACTATGGTATCATTTTGTTTTCATTTGAATTTTTGTGGTTCCTAGTGGGGTTAAGCATTTTATGTATGTTTATTGACCATTTGGATTTCCTCTCTTTTTTTTTTTTTTTTTTTTTTGAGACAGAGTCTCACTTTGTTGCCCAGGCTAGAGTGAGTGCCATGGCGTCAGCCTGGCTCACAGCAACCTCAAACTCCTGGGCTCAAGCAATCCTGCTGCCTCAGCCTCATGCGCCACCATGCCTGGCTAATTTTTTCTATATATATTAGTTGGCCAATTAATTTCTTTCTATTTGTAGTAGAGATGGGGTCTCGCTCTTGATCAGGCTGGTTTCAAACTCCTGACCTGGAGCAATCCACCTGTCTCGGCCTCCCAGAGTGCTAGGATTACAGGCATGAGCCACCACGCCCGGCCTTCCTCTCTTTTTTATATCATTTTTCTTTAAAAAAAAAAATAAAACTCTTGGGGTACTTGCCCTTCTCTTGTTTGTGGGATATTCATCCTTGGTTGTTTGTGTTGAAAATGTCTTGCTTCATTTTTTTCATATAGCCTTAATGGTATTTTTCTGCCATATGCAAATTTTTAGTTTTGTCAAGTTGACCTGCTTTATTTTGTTTTGTTTTCCTCTCTGAGTTGAGGGTCTTATTTAAGAATATTAATTTATGGCCATGGTGATGTGCTTACCTAGAAGGCTTTCTATCTGCAGGATGCAGTAAAAGACTGGGGGAGATGTAAATAAGAGGAAGAGGAGGTCCCTGCCTTCAATGTGCTTGTGTTTTTTAGAGCTGGAAAGGACACTTGAGAGTCTTCATCTTTGTTTACCCTCTCATTTTATTTTTAATCAGAAGCCTGGAAATGTGGAATGATCTTGCGTGTAGACACAATGAGTCACGAGTTTGCCTGAGCAAAGATAACTAGTAATAAATGGTGGTCAGTGTTTACTTTTAAAACATTGAGTAATTATTCACTTATATTAGCAGACAAATGTTCTGCAATAACTAAGTGGTGGTGACCATAGAAGCTCTTTAGGAAAAGTTCTGTAGCTGTTTTCAGACAAAATCAAATTCATTTTATGGATTAATAAGATTTCCTTTGAGATTAAATCATTAGAAAAAATTGTTGCTGCATGGAGATAGTTGTCTCCTGCTATTTTGCCCCCACCTCAGCCAATGGTAGGATTGCAATTACATGAAAAGATGCAGAGTGTTGTTGTAAGTAGTAATGTTGCATGACTTACTCATTGTAAAATAAGTGTGATAAGTTTGCAGTGGCTAGGGCCTGAGGAAGGTTATTATCATTGAATTTCTAAGAAGATAAGGCTAGCATTTGGGTGTGATTTAGTTGGCATGCAGCAGTTAACAATTAACTTTTTGGATAAAATCCGTGTACTGTCATTTTTTATTAAAGAAAATCATGGCTTATCATTAAAATAGTATTCATATGTGATTATAAAGATGATTAGTTGAATTTAATTAGAGTTATTATCCATATTAGAAGACTGATATCCTAAGAGTCAAATTTTTTCTATTTTAAAATATTTAATTTTGTCAAAACTAGATTTTTTTTCTTTGTTCCTTTCCTGTAGAAATCATCAGTTACTTTTCCATCAATACCAGGCCAAATTTCTCCCTGTGTATATATTGGTTTTTAAAAGTAAAATATATATTAATAATTTCCTAAAGTATTAATAATAATAGCAGTGGCTTAGAGAGTAGGGAGATTACTTGCCTCTTAATGTTTAAAATTTAGATATAAATTTAGTCTACATGATGTCATTTAATTTTTGCAGATAGATTTTTATGGCCCATTCCACCTCCCCCGAAGGGTGGTATTGGGAGGAGAATACTGTCTGATTATTCCAAGTATCTATTCATTTTAATAAACATTTAAAACACTTTGGATGTTTAAAAACGAGATTCATTGTGACATGTATCATCCATACCTTTTCCCCAAAATACTTCATTAATTTGCATTGCTGAATAATGAAATCTTTCTTTATATTGAAGAAACAGTCTTCTATTTTATAACATTTTTTCCATCATTTTATTTTTTTCCTGTGTTCCCATAGTATAAGCAGCTGTTTTATAGTAATTCTTAGTGGAAAATGGAAAGTTTGGGCTGTTGGGATTTGGTTGCTTTAGTGGAATAGTTTATTTTAAAATGTTGACATAGCTCAGGATTGTCTTATGCTTGTTGTATGACTTTTCCTATGTATGCACAGAAATAGTAACTAGCGGCAGGAATCCACTTTCCTCATTCAGTGAAGCACCTAGCAGCACTGTTATGTGTTACATGGTTCCATCAGTCCAGTGCTCCCTTCTCTTTGTATATGTATCTATTGTTTCTCCTGTGTTGCATTGGAGTTATATATACATCAGAAGAGATGGGACCTATATTATCACTAAAGATGCTACCCATATCTTTATGAATGTAGCCTCTAGACTCTGGAAGTTTTTGGCAACAATATAACGAGGGCACATATTTCAAGTCAGAATAAGGTTTTAGATTCCCTTAGATTCCCTGGCTTTATCTTCCACTCTGTAAATTGTAAATTATTACTTAGTGTTCTGAAACTCATTTCTTCTGTACCTCTAATATTAATAATTGACCTTGTGTAAACAGAATCACCACTTGAATTTTTAGCAGGCAACATTGTGTTTACTGAGAATCGCATTTTCTAGAATGTTCTAGCTTTTCTTAGGCAAAAATGAGTTTTTCCCTTTTCTGTTTTTTTTTCCCCTTATTCTTTCCTCACCTACTTTGGATGCTTTTTAAAAAAACTAGACACAAATTTGAAGGACTTGGCCAGCTCTATCATTTTTTTACTACTTAATCCATGAAATACAACTAGCCTTTTAGCTTTAAAAATACGAGTCTGATGTATTCCAGTAACTGGTAGGAGCAGTATTTAGTGATGTGGTAGGAAAAGCCCTGGCCTGGGAAGTAGAAAGGATGTGTTTGAACTGAATAAGCTGTGTGGGCTTTTCCAGTTCTGAAATATTATTTTTCTCCAATTTTTTAAAAAAGGATAAATTCTGCATTTGCCATTGAACTAGTATTTTTATAATAATGAAGTAATACCTACCGTTTATTAAATATCAACTATATTGGTTATGCTAGGCGATAGATGATGTAGTATTGTATTTAATCTCTCAATTTTCATAAGTGTAGTAGTTTGGAGAATGATTTTTTTCTTAAAAATGAAATATTGATACATGAACCTCAGTACATTGGAATTTTATCTTTTTATTATGACAAATGGACAGTGAAATGAGTAAAAGACTTTTTGCAGTTACAGGGAAGTATATGATAACATGGGTAATCCACCAAATAGGTGATTAAGTTTTAGTTATCAAAAGTTCTGATTATATTGATGCCATTTATATCAACCATCAACTACTTGTGGGTTGGCTCATTTCAAGAACTTAAGAGATTGAGTTTATTGGAAACTTCTTCCTCAAACACGGCTCTTACCCATACCTATTAGATTATTGGGGTTTTCATGTTAACTGATTTTTTTTGTATTTTGCATAACATTGGCTAGACCTTGAAATTTTGTCACTTATGTTGCTTTTCAGAAGTATCATTTATCAGATGACTACTAGTGTTTGTATTATTAATAGAGTAATAATTGAGGATTTACATTATAGCATCATGTAAATAGGTTAGAAGAAAATATATAAAATCCTTGGATCATTCAATATACTTACAGAGTTTTCTATCTAGTAAATCAACTGCTGAATTGAAGCTGTTTCAAAAAGTATTAATAAGTACTCTTCCCTTCTTTAGTTGCAACAGGCTGTGTAACTTTTAGGTCAAAGAAAAAATCATTCTAGTTAGCATTCCAACTTGATGAAGGGAATTGTCAAATGACTGACATGAGCCAAGGATTTCATGTATACAATGACACCAAAATGTAGACATTTAAAATACAGCAGCAAGTAAATTTTTCTTATGTTGTGAAGGGTATGCAATAGCCTGTAGTTAATGCTACTGGACAGATTGTCTTTCTATGAAGGCCCCTTTTTAGTTTTACCATCATTGATTCAGTCCATTTTCTTTATATTGGAATGGACAGAATTGTTCATCTTTACCCACATTTTAAAAATCATGAGACAGGTAAAAATACATCAATGAAAAGATGGGAAAGAAATAGTACAGCAAAAAGTTAATAGAAGTTATCTCTGGGAGGTGGGATATGAGGAACTTCTTATTGTTGTCAATAAAATTTGTTGAATTTTTCAAGCTGTTTTGGATGACATGTTATTGTGCGAAAGTAAAACTAGATATTTAAATGTATGTATGGACACATTTACAATAAGCTTTCTAGTTTTTCTAAAAGTAATTTCATTTGGAACATGATCAGGATTCTCTTTCCCAAGAAACATTTTCATATTTATTATCTGACAGGTTGCTACCTTGTCATTTTGAGTCTTTTGTTTCCTTTTTTTAAGCTTTTTTTCCTTTTATTTTTGTTTGTTTACTTTTTAGAGACAGGGTCTCCCTTTGTCACTCAGGCTGGAGTACAGTGGTGAGGTCATGGCTCACTGCAGCCTCGAACTCCTTGGCTCAAGGGATACTCCCACTTCAGCCTCCTGAATAGCTAGGACTACAGGCATGCACCACCACACCTGGCTATCTTTTCTTTTAATATTACTGTGACTGTATGCACAGGTGATTCATAAGTTGACTGTAAGCTTTAAAAAGAAACATGTAGATGAAGTTTTTGCCTTTCTTAATAATTAGTACTGTGTTGAAGTTATAAAAGTAATGAGATTAACCTGATTTATAAGTGTATATTATTCATATAAGACAGTCTTTTAAGAGAAACACACTCATGTTTAATATTTCAGGAATATATATTTTAGTATATATTTTAGGAATGTTTTGAAAGGTTTTGGCCTTTTTTTCCTGCGGAGCTCTGATAAGTATAATTTTGGTAATTAATATGCTTGTCTTGATGTGTAGTATTAGAAATTTTCCCAAAGCCTGCATCTGACTTTAAAAATACTACAAATGAGGCCGGGCGCTGTGGCTCACGCCTGTAATCCTAGCTCTTGGGAGGCCGAGGCGGGCGGATTGCTCAAGGTCAGGAGTTCAAAACCAGCCTGAGCGAGACCCCGTCTCTACTATAAATAGAAAGAAATTAATTGGCCAACTGATATATATATATAAAAAAAATTAGCCGGGCATGGTGGCGCATGCCTGTAGTCCCAGCTACCCGGGAGGCTGAGGCAGAAGGATCACTGGAGCCCAGGAGTTTGAGGTTGCTGTGAGCTAGGCTGACGCCACGGCACTCACTCTAGCCCGGGCAACAAAGCGAGACTCTGTCTCAAAAAAAAAAAAAAAAAATACTACAAATGAAAAGTCTCTCATGATGATGTTTAGATATATGGTGATGTTAGGAATACATAGGATCTATAATTGGAAACAAAAGACCTATTTCCAGTTTGCAGGTCTTTGTATATAATTTGGAAGTTAAACTTACAAGAAATAAAAAGCACCAAAACAAGTAGTACCAAAAATAAATTCAAAAAACATACATTTGGGGCACAGAAAGACGTGGGTCTTTTGGATGGAGAATTGATACATAATTATATAAATGCAAACTATTTTAGTATTAAGATGGTTGTTAATATTTCACATGTAAGCTACAAAAATAACTAGAAGTTTTAACAAGTGAAAATTAAAATGTAATTTCATGTTTTATCTACAGTACAGATAGATTGATAGAAATAGTCCTTAAACATAACTAAAAAAAGGTTTCTTCAAAATCAGAGTGTTAATTTTAGTTGTCCTTGAAGATCTCTCTGCACTCTAAAATTTATCTAAGTCCATGATTTTATAATCTATGAGAAAACATTTGCCTATTTAACATTTAAATAAAACCTGTTAAATGTGCACTATACACTAATGTGTAGCAGAGCTATTTGTCAGATGAAAATAAGGGTGTTTCCCCTTTAATATTAGATGCTTTTTACAAAGTCCATAAATTATAGTTAGATTAACTCTACCTTAGAATGTTTGTAAAATATAAAAATTGATGTTTGTGATCTGGGTGTTTCTTATTAGCTACTTGAATAAAATTGCCATTCTAAGTACTATTTGCTAGCATTTGGAATAACATCATTTTCCGTGGACTTGATTTAGTTTTGTTGATAAACTTCTGCTTAACTATTTCTATTCCCTTTGAGAGAATTCTAAGTGGGATTCATAATGGCCTGGAATCCTTGCTTCAGGATTAAGGTATGTATGTATAGGAATGAGGAAAATATACTCTTTGGCACAATGACTATAGGTCACAATATTTACTTGCTATTTTTATTATTTAGTTAATTTATATAGATGTCGTAACTGTAACTATAGAAAATAAAATAGTTGATTTAGAATAAAGTAATTGTTTTAAAATTTACTCTAACTGAATACAAGCGGGACCAAGTTGAAGACTTGAGAGTTTGAGCAATACAAAGACCTGGTTTGAAAATTGCAGATTGTTAGAGATTTCAGATTTGGTACTAAATTCAATAAAAATACTCGTAAAATTTTGTTGTAGGACAGACAAAGCTATGGTAGACCAAGATAGCGCACAAATGGCCCTTATTTGGAGCCTATGGAGTGGGAGCATATTTTGCAGTGAAAGGGGAACCAAAGGACAAGGTGTTCTCTACTTGTAGACTTGTAAAGACCTCAGAGTTTTCTTTATGTTATTGTAGAAAGACATTATTTTTGCTTTGGCGTGCTTAAAACTAAAGGGCAAATGATCCAAAAGAATAATCTTGAAATTCAATAGCAAGAGAACTACTTGACATTGTGGGCCGGAGGCCAGCAAATGTGGGGCTTTCATTGAATGCGTGGGAAATGGGGCAGGCCTGGAATTTAAAGAGACAGGGTGCAGTACCCTAGAAAAGAAAAGCCCTCCTGTATGATTTGCTTACTTGGAGAAAAAAAATAGACTTAAAGTTTTCTCTAAAGGATCTTTATTGGATCAACTATTTAAGGCATTGAAAGACACTGAGTGAATTTTTCCTAACTCCACCTCCCACACTCTCTAGCCATCTTCTCTTGTCTGAAATTAGTGCCGAGTAAAATTGTTTATAACAGAGGAGAAGCAGCTTTTCAAATAAAAGTACTTTGTAGCCTGTTCAAATGGAGTATAATGTAATTCTCTCTGAAATTGAGCACTTATTACTTTGTTTATGTAGCTGTTTTAAAAGTGGGGGTGGGGTGAGGGAGGGTACCACAGGAACCTCTGCTTTAGAAATTACTGTTTTTTCTATGTCTGAGTTTTCCTCCCCCATCCACTCATGAATCCCCCTTCACCCCCTCCCCCCTCCCACAATCCCTCAATAAAATAGTATTTAAAAGACTTGAATAACCAGTCCTATGTACCAGCTTCTTGCTTGAGGCAATAATGTTGTACTGTTTTCAATGGGTGGTCTCGAATCTCCATGGGAGATTTTACAGGCAGTGGGCTCCAAGACCCACTAAGTGTATTATATGGAACATAGCCAGTTAAATTCCCCAGCCATAGAGAATATACAGAGATAGTTTTATATTATTGAATTCTCATCATGAATTACTTGCAAACTGATTTATTTAATTTTATTTGAAGAATTTATGGTTTAAATTTCTAAAAGTGAAGCATATTAACCCAGTATTTGGTATTTACTTTTTAAAACAAGTAAGCCATTTGTAAATTTGTCAGTTGAGGAATATCCATGAGTGCATGCATTTTAATTCATAGTTTTTAAATAATTTTTACTCCTTTAGGAAACCAACATGTAGTAGTAGTTTTTGAATATTAAATAGTCGAAGCCATATTTCTCCTATTTGAGATGGTATAAATTGACAGGATCTACTTATCATCAGAAAGTATATATGATATGTTTATAATCAGTATCTCTTACCTGTGGCATGTTATATACATATATACTAGCCTGAAATTTAGCTAAAATTGCTCTGGCCCAAACCTTTGTGGAAGTAAACAGAATTGGAATTATAAATTAAATACTGGATTAAAATTAGCCTTTAGAAAAAAATTTCTCTTTAGGCAAACTTACTTGAATAAAATATTTACATATGTATCATAAATATTGAAATGAGGAAAGTTACAGTCATGCCTATTCTCACATAACTTAGTTTAAAATTATTTTGGAACTTCTGTGAACCTGTGGTTATTAACCAGAGTGATAATGTAACTTTGTTGGGTCATTGATTTAATTACTTTTTGTTTCCCTTATTCATATTCTTCAGAAACTTGCCTCATGAAGAATATTGGATTTCTATTTAAAATGTTAATAAATCTCTATAAGTCCTGATTAGTTAGAAGTCTGGAATACCTCTTTTCCACAGGCTAAGTAGAAAAGAATTTAGGAGTAGGTATCTCAGATGCATTGATAATAACTGGATGGTAATATATAATGAGAGGGCTTTTTTGTTTTAAACAATGTATGTAGTTTTAGGTGGAGAATTGTAATGCTCAAGGAATTGAGTTTGGTTCTTTTATGAAAATCATTATACAGGTGTTTTAGGTCACATATAAAACGGTATAATTCTGCAATGTTCTTTACTGATAGAATCAAATATCTTTGGCTCAGCAGTTTACAGCAGTGCTTAGCCTTTTCTCTTTTAACTTAGTATGTTCCTGAATAGCTAAAAAGTTTTCCAGTAGTTTTTATAACTGGGTTTAAAGAAGTGATAGCCATTTGAAGTTTTATCTTGTATAGCCAGTATTTAAAAGTTATTAAGGTTGTCTGCACACAAAAAGACACAGCTCTTATGGCTATACATGTGAATAAAGTTAAAGGTTGGTAAAAATTAGCTTGTCAAGTCAACTTACTGACTGAGGAATAATTTTGTTTTCATTATCCATTCCCTTGGCTGAAAATGAAATAGAAACGATCTGGTTACTAAAGACCAGTGCTGCATTGGATCACTTCCTTGAGCTTTTGCTATGATCGTTAAAGGCAAAGTTAGACAGCTGCTGTAGATTTTGCCAGTGGCCTCACAAAAGAAATTGTTTAACCCTATTAGTTTCAGACACTATCATTTCTACTTTGCAGATATACTTGCTGAGTATGATATGAATGATATACTTGCTGTGTTAGGTATGAATCTATGATTAAGATCTGAGCTTCTGATTTACAAGACAGTAGTGTAGCAGAATATGGATAATTTTAACACTCTACTATATTTTCATATCTTGTAATATGACAGAACTCAACATCTTTGCTTATATTAGGACATTAAAAAACTTGAACTTAGTCTTTTCAAAGTTAAACATTGCTTTTTATATCTGAAAACTTTCAGAGAATTGTGAAAGTTGTGTTTGACTTATAATCCTTGATAATTGGATATTTAAATGTCCCTTTTTAGGCTTGAAGTTCAGAGGAAATAAGTCATTGACTTTAAAATCTCATTTTGGGTAAGGGTGGAATTAGAACGTGCCATCTACTTCTAAAATTGATGTCATAATGTTAAAAATCCCAACAAAATCCTAACAATGTTAGTCCTTTTGTATAATGTGTTTGCATTATTGCTATAGGTTTAAAGGGCAAGGAAATACTTTATTGTTAAGTCTGAAGAAGGCAAGATTTTGAAACCCACTGCTGCTATGTGATTAAATCAGTGTGTTTGCCCTGAGGCTTCAGCCATTCAATCTGAATTCATAGTCTGAAATTTTGGATTCCTTCTCTGTTTGAAAATAATACTTCTTAAAAATTTTAAGACTGCCTTTGCCTACTCACATGAAAATCATTGAGGCAAATTACTGGGGTTAAGATTTTCATGCAATCAAGACTCTGAAGATACATTTCAGTATTTTAAAGAGAAAGTTCACAGCCATCTTACATAAAATTTTACTAGGCTTTTCATTAATCTAAAATAACTGGTCTATAAGTACTTTATCAGTGAAAACTGCTCAGCATGTAAAACGAGGAGTAGAAGAACACAAAGGCTTCCTGCAAATTAAGGGCACAATGAGTACTAACGGACTTTCCAGCCATCTCCAGCTGTGAGATTATTATAGTTTTTGCAAACCCTTTTCTCTCAAAACTAAATCAAGAATGGTAGAGTCCTGATAAAAAGAAGTGTAGAAAAGCCTAACTAATCCTTAGATGAGTTACTTCAAACGTGCCAAAATAGAATAAAATCAGTTAATAGCATGGATTAAAGGTTACTTTTAATGCATTTTTATCACTCACGTTGAGAATTTTGTTGTATGTTAATGCATTTGGCCTTGGTTAAAAAAATCCGGAGAAAAAAATATAATTAAATTGGAGAGATTACATAATCACGTTGTTATGAGGAAATTTAGTAGCAACTTAAGGTGCCAGATTTGACCTAAGAGATAAAAGCTGTGTTCTTAAGATCAGAGCTATAACTATGTGGCTCTGATTTTGAATGGTAAATTTTTGGATTATAATTAGAAGACTCATCTATGTACTTGTAAGAGTTGACTTGCTATAATAGATTTTAAGAAACAATATGGCTATATGTCTTTGGATAAATATGTACAAGTGGTTCCTTGGATAAGGTCATAGATGAATGCTAAAATCAGATCTGGATTAATATTTTAAAAGTGCTTGATTCTTACTAGTGGTAAAGAGAAGGGGAGAATAAGAAATTAGAGGGAAATTTTAGCTACAAAGGTAGTCTTTACTTTTTATGTATGTACCTAAAATGATCTTCTTTCATAAGTAGAGGGAGACTATATCATCTGTGCTTTTAATTCAGAGCCACATGTTTGCCAACTTCTTAATTTGTGGAATTCTGGCATATTATGATAGAGCTGCCAAAAGTATTGGGTTAAGGAAAAATTGATTTGGCATGATGCCATTGGTAGGAGGAATTAAAAAAAAAGTGACATGTCTTTCTCTTTTAAGGTCAGATGTGTAGATATAGTTGTATGCTTCTGGGTGTGTGTGCATGCATATGTTTAAATATGTATCAACCCTAATAACATTTTGTTATAAGAACCTGGCAGTGGGAGATTTGATAATTGGATTATATTTGTCACCCCTTCAAATTGCCACATTGTAAGGTTTTCTTTTTACTGGATTTATTCACATTTATTTCCTTGTAATAAATGCATTGCCTTTGCTCTGGCTTAACAGGAACCTATCACTCTGAGCACATGCATGTGCTATATATGTTAGGTATTTTTGTGTATGTCATCTACATATCCCACATTCAGTGTAGTAATTTTTCATAAGCCATGTAAGAATAATGTCTGTTAATTTATAGTCAAAACATACAACTGCCCATACATAAATTTCCTCTACTGATGCTCTGACCAAAGTTAACCTTATTCAAAGCTAGCTTGAGTGAGTTTTGGTACATTGAATAAATCCTATGCTGTATAGTTATTTATGTGCTCAAGAAGCTGAACTTTCGTTCCATCCCAGTAAGTTCCCATGGGATAAGTTATTTTAGTAAATCAAGAAAATTTCTCTGAAAGCAGAGTAATTCCTAATTTTTAGAAGCTTGAAAATGGGGAAAGTAGCCATATGAGTTAGGGAGAAGAAATTCTAGTTGATCCATATCATTAAAAAAAAAAAACAATTTAAAGTACTTGGACTTCGTAAATTTTCTTGGGAGAAGAATCCCTCCACGATGATGCTGAACTGTTTCACTTCTGGAGTTATGTCTTCGTGTGTTTATAGGAGTGGGAACATTTTATCTTCTGTGTTTCTGTTGAGGTTGTTTTTCAGCAGTGCCCCAAGAAAAGTCCTGGAGACTAGCTTTGAAGCCCTTGGACAAGCTGGATATCAAAGAGCCAGAGGAATTCGGCAGTAATTGTTTTATGGCTGGCCAGAAATCAGACCTATTTGTATAGGTAGCACACAAAATAGCTGTGATTTGACAATTTGGTGCTATTTATACCTACCATAAAAAGAGAAAAGAAAAAGTTAAAGGGGTATTTTGGAAACAGGAACTGAGCTGTAAATGCAAATTGCTTCATTTTCTCAAAGGAACAAAAAAGGAAAGGGTTTAGGAAGTTTTTATTGAAGCTACATTATTGAGGATGTGTCTCATTTCAGGACATTTAATATTGTACTCACACTGAAACTATACTTCTTTCTCTGTTTGTAGTTTTTTTTCCTATTCCCATCTGACTAAAATTATTTTTTTGGAGCAAAAGAAACTCTGGGGGAGGAGGGATAGTGGAACCACAGTGTTTCCAGCTCTATCTTGGTGGACATTTACAGTTTCATCTTGCTGCTGTTATTTAGCTTGGGATAAGAACAATCTGCTGTTAATTTTTTTTTCCAAATAAAAGTTACATTTTTTACAACTAGTTGCATGTTGTTTACCATAGTGGTGGGTGAGGATTTGCCAGGTAAGTTTTCATGGCTTTTGGGAAACATGCTAAAGAAATTTTTTACAACTAACTTTGACCTGTAAGCTAGGGAAGTCTTTTTGAATACAAAAATGCCTAAATTATTTCTTCTTCTCACCTAGATAGAGTGTATTACAAACTCAAGGTGGGCAGTGTATCATGGTGTGTCTATACTTCAGTGAGTAGCCCAAAGTGAAGTTTGACTGTTTCCAGAATGTCATTCAGACCTTTCGAGGTTGTCAAATGCTTCATTGTTTTGCCTTGAAACCCCCAGACCTTAGAGCAGTCTGAGTCTGGGGGCAATGGTGCAGAGAAAAAGCAAATGTGACTAGGATTGACTACACTTTTTTTTTTAAAGAAACCTGAGAAGAAATGCCTTAGGGACCCCTGTGGTTTTGCCATAATTTAAAAGCATTTTACCATTGAAGGCATTTCAGTGATGTCAAATATGACTGTATTTATTTGCTTTGGTTTTAATTTTTTCCCCATTGGATTTGGATTCTCCCATAATAAATATAGAGTGGTCTTTGTTCAGTATACTTTAATTTCTGAGGGAAGTCTCTATAGTTATGGTAGGATGAAGAGGGTTCACTGTGGGTAGGATGGAAGCGGGTGGAGAAAATTGAAACAGTCAGTTCTGTCTTCATTGAACGAAGGAAGAGTAAGAGTTTAAGATGGTTTGTGAAGAACTAGAAGCTTCTGAATAAAGATTTAAAATGGGAATCTCCCAAAAGCCTAAAACCTAGTTGGATTTCAAGATGGTTCCCATTAGGGAAATAGGTGAAATCACTCAATAGAGAAGAAACATTTGGGATTGTAGTTACTACTTGGGAGTATGAACACTCAGATGGGAAAAGATAAGGATACATGCTTATAAAACATTTGTGTGGGTTGAGATTGTAACCAAGTTAGGGCTAAGGAAGGCTTGTATTTCTAAAGTATTGATCATTTATTCAACCAATGTCTAATACCATCTATGCATCAGGCACTGCGCTTAAACATTGAGGATAACAGGAACAGAAGTGGTTCTTCTAGAAGTGCTTAGTCTGGTATACCTATTTTTTTTTTAATTTTTGTTTAAATCACATCACAATACAACAAATTGAGTACTTTTATGAGACTATGAAAAATGAAGATGTGGAAACAGTTTTGAGTGGTTAGTACTGCCCAGGTATCAGAACTTGAACTCAGTTTTTTTTAGAAAATTGCAAGTGAAACATCTGATAAAAAAAAGAGAATGTGGATTTAAAAAATTATTCTGACTCTATCAAAGATGGATTTTCATCTCTTTCATGTCTCCCTTTTTAAGGATGTGTGGTATTTTTGAAGTTTCTGAACTCACTGGATCAGAATATATGATAGTATTATATAGCTGCAAAGAGGAACCTAAGCAATTTATAGTTACTGAAGATTTAATTTTGTGCCTGTTATTCACATGTTACAGATGTGGTATCCAAGACTGAAGATCAAGTAATTTGTCCATGGTCCCTGTGGCTTATGAATATGGTGACCATATATCCTTCCTGTTATGCTGGGGACAGTCTATTGTCCTTTGTCGCTGTCAAAACTCTCATTCTTTGGATTATAGATTATAAGGTCACCCTGGTTTTTTTTTTTTTTTTTGAGACAGAGTCTCGCTTGATTGCCCAGGCTAGAGTGAGTGCCATGGTGTCAGCCTTGCTCACCGCAACCTCAAACTCCTGGGCTCAAGCAATCCTCCTGCCTCAGCGTCCCGAGTAGCTGGGACTACAGGCATGTGCCACCATGCCCGGCTAATTTTTTCTCTCTATATATTACTTAGCCAATTAATTTCTTTCTATTTATAGTAGAGACGGGGTCTCACTCTTGCTCAGGGTGGTTTCGAACTCCTGAGCTTGAGCAATCCGCCCGCCTCGGCCTCCCAGAGTGCTAGGATTACAGGAGTGACCCACCACACCCGGCCGTCACCCTGTTTTTGAGTGGCATTACTAAGATTTAAACTCAGGACTTTAGAGTCCAAGTCATAAGCTCCTCACTAATTTACTCCATTTATACTGTGCTTTTGGATCATGTCTCTATTTCCAGTTTGGTCTAATGAGAAGGATTCCAAGGTGTAAGTCTGGCTCAGCACAGTGCTCATTGCTTGGTGATACTTACCTTAGGCAATGGAGAGAAATGTGGTAGCTACATGCTATTTTTCTTTTTTTAAACATCACCTATTACTAATCTGTTTTAGAATGTAATTTTCCTTCAGAAGCCCTGAAAGCACTTGAGAAACTTTATGTTTAGGATCATATTTATAAATACCAGTCATCATTGAATGGTACTAATTAAGAAAATTCTGGTGATTTGAGCCTTCTGGATAAATGGAAATTCGGTTCATCTCTTGATCATTGGAACATGGTGCTTTTCCCTTTAATTTTTGCTTCTCTTTCCCCACCTAATCAGAAGTCTAGAGCAGCAGAATAGGGTTTGAAGAAAGTAATTCTGATTTGGAAAAAAGAATTGGAAACTTATGTTGGGATTTGCCCAGATTGATTAGCTTTTCCACCAGGTGTCCTGGATGGATACTGAGGGTATCAGTATCTTTACTTGGTTCCATTTAAATAGCTCAATACTTCAGAAAGGCACAGTTTTAAAGGTGCTCTATCTATGAAGTAGGTTAGCTGAAACTTAATGGATTTGATTTAGTGATAATCAGCTCTGGTAATTAGAGAACTTTTGTTCTGTGTCATTTCTCTTATATACTGTATAGCTTTCCATCAGCAGATGGTATGATCTGAGCAGTGCTTCATTGAAGGGTGTAGTTTTCTTTACTTAAAGAATGACTAATGAGGCCAGGTGTGTCTCACACCTGTAATCCCACCACTTTGAGAGGCCAGGGTGGGAGGATTGTTTGAGGCCAGGAGTTTGAGACTGGTTTGTGCAACATCACAAGACACCATCTCTACAAAAAAATTGAAAAATTAGCCAAATGTAGTGGCAAACACCTGTAGTCCCAGCTATTCAGGAGGCTGAGGTGGGATTATTGCCTGAGCTCAGGAATTTGAGGCTGTAATGAGCTATGATTGAGCTATTACACCCCAGCCTGGGTGACAGAGTGAGACTCCATCTCAAAAGCAAATGAAAAAGAATGACTAATGGCAACTACCTTTGAATAAAATAGAGTGGTAGAAGCAAAACTAAAACCATTTTTAAGAACTTCTAGGTTAGATGGTTATTGAGGTGGGATGGATGGAATTGCCTGGGGTTGCTCATGCTACTTCTCTCCCAACTTTACACATCTATTCAGCAGTACAACTTCTTCTCTGTCCTTGTAAAGCTCAGAGACTCATATGGTGAGGGGAAGGGGAGATTGATTTGTACATGAATAAATTTCAGTACAATTTAAATAAGAGTTCAATTTGAGGTAAGAATGGAGCATTGTGGGAGCATAAAGGGGCAAGTTGAGATTGAAGATGAGCACACCTATGTTTCCATTTATGTCATTGCTTTGGAAAAACACCCCCCAAACCATGCTTTCCTCTAAACTGCACAGCAGTCAACACAGAAAAGGACTTCTGTAACCAAATGTGGGTTTTTCCTCCACACACCAATCAGTAGACACCAACTAAATGTCCTCTTACTCAATTCTGGCAAGATCTACCCAGAGATAGTGTCAGATTCCACAGGGTGAAGGCTCAGTCTTCAATACTCACACCTTCAGCCCCTGCCAGTCACAAGGCTGGGCCTCCCGAGCTTCTGACAAACCAGCTTCAAGATGGGGTTCCCACAACCTCCTCTCTCTTGGGTGAGATTATTTTCGGAAGTGGCTCACAGAACTCAAGGAAACATACTTACTAATTTATTATAAAGGATATTACAAAGGATACAGATGAAGAGATATGTATGGTGAGATATGCGGGAAGGGGTGCAGAGCTTCTGTGCCCTCCCTGGGCATGCCACCCTCTAGGATCCTCCACTGCATATCCAAAAGCTATCCAGAAACTCTCCAAACCCAGTCTTCTTGGGTTTTTAAGGAGGCTTCATTACCTAGGCATGATTGACAACTGTGTACAAATGTGATTGGACAAAAAGCACATGATCTAAACCCAGCAATGCCTGTCTGTTCAGAGTCTTTCTGGCCTCCTTTTATAGCATTCCTTCCTCCAAGATATGGGGCAGGACCCTCTCTGGAATGAGACTCTTCTGACCCACAAGCAGATTCAAGTCCTACCTTGGTCAGGGGAAAGGAGGACAGGAGAAGATCAGAGAGAGAGATTCTGTCTGCTTTGCTCCTGAGGCCTGCAGTGCCTCAACATTATAACAAGGAGTATGGGAGTTATGAGCCAGGAACTGTGGACAAAAACCAATATATGTATCATAACACCACATTGATAGATGTTTGAACCTAAATCTCTTTTCATATTTTGTGCCATTTTTGGTTTCTACAGCATTGTATTTTGTTTGGTTTTTCTTTTCAGAGATTGTTTATGACCCAGCTTGAACAATGTGATGAAATTCTTCTTTAGCTCAAGCTGTTATGAAGCCAGAAATAGATCTGGGCTGAGATTGGACTTTGTGACACAAATTATGGTTTGTAGGTTGTGGCTGTTGTTCTTGTAAAAATTAAATGTAATTCAAAAATTATTTAGAAGTAAAGTAAATGTTGCTGAGACAAAAAGAGGACTTGGTGGATTTATAAATGGTGGTTTAGAACACTAAGCAGATGTCTAAATTTAAAGGACTACTTAGAATGAAATTGTTTAGTTAAAAAAATATTAGTAAGCATCTAGAGAATGGTAGGATTGGTGACTACGGCCCTGTAGAGATCTGACCTATTGTAATCCCCCTCCTTCCTGACTTTCCATTTTTCTCTGTTTCTCTTCTCTGGAATTCGAAACCATGAAATTGGCTTCAGATAAAGAAAAACCAAAGCTGGTAATTATGAGACACTAAAACTTTCCTGTCATATTGGTTGAGTGCAGTGTAGCAGCATTGCTCTGCAATAATATCTGTGTTCAGAAGAGTTATGGAAGAATCTTGTAATAAACACTGAAAGAATAAGGAGGGCTGAACCTCATTTTCATGGCTCAAAAGTAGATGGCTTTCTGGGGCTCTTAATTAAAGAGTGTATGAACGCAAATTTGTTATAAAGGAAAGCTTATTTAGATTTTTTATCTGATACCTGTACAACTCACTTGTGGGACAAGGAGGATCTATTTCTGCTCTAAGACTGCTAGCTCCTTATAGACAGGGTTTTTTTTTTTAATCACTGATACTTTTACACACAGGAGGTGTTGAATAAATACTTTATAGTAAGACACTTTTATAAGCCACTTTATATATAAAAGTACTTTAGTAGGAATAGCTGGCATTTGCCACCTGCTCTGTGCCAGGGTGAGTAGCGAGTATTCTGCAAGAATTACCTCATTAATCTAATGGTCCTTATGAATTGGAGGACTACCAATACTACCCCCATAATAAATGAGTTTATTAAGATCAGGGTATGAAATTCAACAATATTTCTATATACTTACAAAGAACAATTTGAGAAGGAAATTGAGAAAACAATTCCATTTATAATGGCATCAAAAATAATAAAACACTCAGGCATACATTTAACAAAAGTATAAAATTTATGCTCTGAAACTATAAAACATTGTTGAAAGAACTTACGGAATATCTAAATAAATGGAAAAACATCCCATGTTCATGGATTGGGAGACTTAATACCGTTAAGATGGCAATATTCTTAATACTGTTAAGATGGCTACAGGTTCAGTACAGTGCCTGTCAGAATCCAACTTGCTGCTTTGTGAAAATTGACAAGCTGATTTAAAATTCATATGTAATTGGAAAGGACCCAGAATAACTTTAAGTGAAACCATATTTTTAATGCTCTGAAGGAGTTTATTATTTTAAATGAAAACTGCAAATAAATCAGTTCCTTTCTATCACTCTTGACATTTGTGACATCTTAAATCAGGGTGCTCCTATACATTTTATTAAATGCAGCAGTTTTCCTGGTAATTGTTTTGGTTTGGGGTAGTCTTAGAGCTGTATTAATTTCATTTTGCAAGCTTTTTATTGAGGACTTATTTTTTTTTTTTTTTTTTTTTGAGACAGAGTCTCGCTTTCTTGCCTAGGCTAGTGTGAGTGCCGTGGCGTCAGCCTAGCTCACAGCAACCTCAAACTCCTGGGCTCAAGCAATCCTACTGCCTCAGCCTCCCGAGTTGCTGGGACTACAGGCACGAGCCACCATGCCCGGCTAATTTTTTTTTATATATATATTAGTTGGCCAATTGATTTCTTTCTATTTTTATAGTAGAGACGGGGTCTCGCTCAGGCTGGTTTTGAACTCCTGACCTTGAGCAATCCGCCCGCCTCGGCCTCCCAGAGTGCTAGGATTACAAGCATGAGCCACCGCGCCCGGCCTTATTTTTTTATAGTAAAGAAAAAGTGCTTTAAGAAAATCTAAGTGAGGCTATTCCTGATCTAGAATTAGGTGGTGATAAAAGCTTATCAAATAGTTTTTCCTTAAGCCAACCCTTAATTTAAGCTTATAAATTATGTTGTCTTTCATGTCTAGGTTTGTATATACTTTATGACTGCACTGTCTAAAACAATAGCCACTAGACATATGTGGCTTTTTAAATCTAAGTGTAAATTATTTAAAACTAAAAATTCAGTTTTTCAGTCATTACCCATATTTCAAGGACTTAGTAGTCATTTGTAGCTCGTGGCTGCCCTATTGGACAGAGCTAGATTAAAGAAATGTAGCATAGCCTCAGGACTTCTTTTCATAGTTGAATTAAGATGGTTTATATGCTTTTGTGAGGGGGGGAAGATAGAGGAAAAGAATCTGACGGGACTTTTTATGTAAAATTATGTGTTTCATTTTTTGCAGTTATAGTGACCAGTGTGGTGATACTTTGTATCTTTCACATGTTGTGTTCCACAGTCACCTTTCATCAGATGGTTTCAGCATTTACTGATAATCCTTTATTGATAAACTCAGATTAGCTATTTAATTGGGATTGCACATTGGTGGTTTTCCTAGTTCGGTAGCACTTACGTTTAAAAGGATAGTTACAAGATCTGTTTCATTTTTCTCTGTTTTTACCTATGGTTTTTGACACAGTTTATATTGTGGCAAATGTTTCCTGTGTCTGATTTTATGGGTAATTTAGTGAAATATGTGGTAATATAAAATACTCTGTGTGTAATCTAATTTCTTCAATAATTTTTAAATGTTGAGATCTGAAAGGTACATAGGAGGTTCACTGATTCTACTCAAGTGTTTATGGCTATTTAAATTTACAATATTGAAGCCCTTGTTTCTTGATTTTTTAAATATACTTGTGGCTTCTGAAGGGTCATGCTGCCTCAGAAGAAATTGCTGCTTCTGTAAAAGTAGCTACAGTTCAGGAAAATTTTGTGAACTTTTATTAAGTTCTGGGCATGGACATCAAGAATGCCATCATAACACTTAACAGCTTTGGAAGCTAGTGTTGGAATGTAACTATATAAACTTTTTTTCCCCTTTGCCTTCTCTTTATTGCTTCTTTGGTTTTTATCACTGGGGATGGGTGTGAAAGCAACTCATCTGAAATTTTGTTGCCTTTAAGAAGTGACCTAAAATTCCCAGGATAGTTTTAGAGCTGATTCTTGATCTTGGAATGATGGCGCAGACTTCCTGGTAACCCTATGGCTGAAGCGAACATGAATTCTAGTAGGGGGCCGGCTAGTCCTGAGTGTAAGTGGTTTTATTATTCTTTGCTTGTATTTATTTAGGATTTTGAGATATAGTAGAATCTTTAAAGAGGTAATTAAGGTAAAATAAGGTCATTGGTATGGGACCTAATCTAATATGACTGGTGTCCTTATAAGAAGAGATTAGGACACAGAAACACAGAAAAAAGATCACATAGGGAAAGGACAGCCATCTATAAGCCAAGGAGAGAGAGACTTATACCTTGATCTTGGACTTTAAGCCTTCCTAACTGTGACAAAATAAATTTCTGTTATTTAAGTCATCCAGTTTGGGTGGCCTAAACCACTTGGTTATGGCAGCCCTAGCAAACTAATGCATATAGTTAAACAGATTATTCTAGTTTGTATGGAAAGCCACACATATGATGGGGGAAGGGAGATGTGGATCAGAAATAACCAAATGATAAAATAAGGATGTGTCATGAGGTTGAAAATTGGGTTTCTCATCTTCCATTTTAAGTTATTGGGATATGTGATTGGAATAGGAAAAATGTTTACCCAGGGCTTGCCTTGCTTCTTTCCTCATGTAAATCTTAATCACTTGGCAATGAAAAATATGTTAATAGAAGTTGGTGGCTCACCAATTGCTATTCATTCTGTTTCTTTAGCATCTCTTAAAAACACTATTCCTTTCTTTTCCATTTGGGAACTCATTTTCTTTTTTCAGTTTCATCTTCCTTAGAAACCATCCTTCACATTGTTGCCATATAATTTTTTTTTTAGTACACATCCAATCATTCACTCCCCTGTTTAATTAAGCATTTTTCTCTTAAAATCCTTTTTCTATGAAAAAATTCACATGCAAGATGCTCCCTAGAGGGTGAGTCCACAGTTTGGATATAGCTTGGGTAACTCACAGATGACTCTTTGTTCCACAAACATTTCATGATCCCATGCCTTTGTACAAGTTGTCCCTCAGTGTGGAATTCCCTTGGCTGCCGACTCATAATCAATTCCTTTTTTACAGGCCTCTAGCCACTCACAGGTGGTTTTAAAAATGTATGTTTATAAGTTCACTGTGGGCCAGGCCCAGTCCTTCTGTGGCATCATTTGTTGGGCACACCTCTTGGAACACCATCTACAATTGTTAAAAATGCTGCTTTCTGGACACTGTCTTGAGACCTACTGACTTTTGAGAGTGGAATCTGGGAATCTGCATTTTAAAAAGCTCCCCAATGACTCTAAATTAGAACACCTCTGCTGTAGAGTAGGGGAAGCAACTTACTATTCTTCCCAAGTGTCAGGCCTATGGTAAGTTAGAAATTTATTCTACTGAATAAATTATGGAGAGTGATAATAAACTAGATTAAAAAAAAAGAGGTCCAATAAGTACAAAATGTGACTAAATTTACTAAGTTTATTTGAAAGTAATATGAACTTTACATCCAGAATTTTAAACCCTTCTGAAACTCAGGCCTTTAAGATGTTGAAATTATAATCTGTTACTCTGAAAGATATATTTTGGGCAGGGGCAGTTAATGTGATTAAATTTCACTTGTGTTCTTTTAAAAAACCGTCAGGGTGGCAATAACTGTGTAGGGACTTTTTCTACCTAGCACTGATATAAAAGGAGACTCAGGATTTCTTGGAAGGCAGGACTACCATTTTTATCTACTTTGGCTTCTTGGATGTTTGCAAGCTTGGAGAGAGTGCCCATTGAAATGGATGTAACTGTACCTGTGGAAGTGTATTAAGTTAGAGTGGTTAGTGAAAGGAAAGGTGGAAAAAGGTTTTCCGATGTCTAACAACTGACATGGGTGACTTTGTAAGTGGGCCATTCGTTATTACAGAGTAGCTTCTCCTGGTAGGTAACATTCCACCATAGAGGGCTGTCTAGAAATCACCAGTTAGCACCTGAGTCTGGAATACTATTGCCATCACAGAAGGAACTCAAGGGATACAAAGCTTATGATCACCCCAATCCTCAAATCCTTTTTCTATAAAAAGGATTTTCCAATGTACTCTAAAGCCACATTATGCATATTTTTTCTTTTAGTGGTTAAAATGACGTTTTTTTTTTCTTTTTGTCTTATAATTTAGGCATTATCGTGAAGTGGAAAGAGTAGGCTGCTGCTACACTCTCTTGGAGAGGAGAGTCTTGGATTCAAATTCTGGCTCTCCTGTGTGTTGAAGGACATGCAGTAAAAAAGTTTCCCTAGCCTTCCCTCAGGTTTTGCTTTCTTATCTATAAAATGTGGAGAAACAGATCAGCTTCCCCTGCTTAACACACAGAATAGTGATAATAGGAGTGAGTACAAAAGAGCTTGTATAATGTGTTATAAATGATAAAATGCTAATAAATCAATAGTTTAAACAATTTATTACTATCTGCTGTTAACCAAAGAATTAAGTTTTGATCTAATAGTCTTATTTTTTTTTTGAGACAGAGTCTCACTTTGTTGCCCAGGCTAGAGTGAGTGCCGTGGTGTCAGCCTGGCTCACAGCAACCTCAATCTCCGGGGCTCAGTGATCCTACTGCCTCAGCCTCCCGAGTCGCTGGGACTACAGGCATGCGCCACCATGCCTGGCTAATTTTTTGTATATATATTTTTAGTTGGTCAATTAATTTATTTCTATTTTTGGTAGAGACGGGGTCTCCCTCAGGCTGCTTTCGAACTCCTGACCTTGAGCAATCCGCCCGCCTCAGCCTCCCAAAGTGCTAGGATTACAGGCGTGAGCCACCATGCCCGGCTAATAGTCTTATTTACTGTTGATTATAGTTTAATATTTTTAGCCATAAAAGAAAATCATTTTTATCTATTTTGTGTCATATTGTTTTTTTCTTTTTTTGGTGAAAGTTCCCTTTGCAGATATGAATCTATTGGGAAATCATTTTTTGTACTTACCTATTAGAAATATGCAATAATTAGGGCCGGGCGCGGTGGCTCACGCCTGTAATCCTAGCACTCTGGGAGGCCGAGGCGGGCGGATTGCTTGAGGTCAGGAGTTTGAAACCAGCCTGAGCAAGAGCAAGACCCCATCTCTACTATAAACAGAAAGAAATTAATTGGTCAACTAATATATATAGAAAAAATTAGCTGGGCATGGTGGCGCATGCCTGTAGTCCCATCTACTCGGGAGGCTGAGGCAGCAGGATTGCTTGAGCCCAGGAGATTGAGGTTGTTGTGAGCTATGCTGACACCACGGCACTCACTCTAGCCTAGGCAACAAAGTGAGACTCTGTCTCAAAAAAAAAAAAAGAAAAAGAAATACACAATAATTATAATATCAACTTTTGTTTAAAAAATCTAAAGGAAATCAGTATTTTAACATTATTTTATTTTAAACTACAGAATAATCATGCCTTATATTTTGTACTTGATATTTTATCAAAACATTGACTGGTTACGACAGAAAGTTTGAAGAAAATTAATTCATCAGATCTTTTGTTTAGGAAAGAATCATACTTCTTTTTTAAAAAATTGGAGGTTTCATTTCAAGCTTTTTAAAAGAAAATTGAAATAAAGGATGCAGAAGATAGATAAGAAAAAAGGGTACTATCCTAGGAATAGTTCTTTCCTACTTTTAAATTTTTGCTCTTTTTTTTCTTTTCCTCCCCACTCTCACCCACCTCACTGGCCCCTAAGAGGAATGGGAAACCATTTCCCCCTTCCCTAACCAGCAAATCCCAATATCTCTCTACCTTTCTCCTTCCCTTCCTCTCCTCCCCCTTCCCTAACCAGCAAATCCCACTATCTCTCTACATTTCTCCTTCCCTTCCTCTCCTTCCTTGGAAAGAAAGAAGTGAAAAACCTCCTTGAGGCTTATTAGGAGCTTTAAATTTGAGTTTGATTTGTGACCTGTCATAGTTTGAATAATTTGCTTCCATGGTATTTTGCTTATCTCAGCTTCCCAGCTGCATGCCCAACTTCTGCCTCCTCTCTCTCTTGGCAGGTTAGTTGAGCTTATTGTTAAGGAGTAGAACCAATCCCTAACCACTCCTGTCCCCAGGGATTTACAGGGAGTTATATAGAAAGTCAGTCATATTTGAGATTAGAGTCAAAAACCTCAATTCCCAATCTCTCTCTCTCTCTTTTTTTTTTCCGATCATGAAGTGACCTTGACTTCTTGATTGTTGTGGTACCTATCCATATTATACTTGTTCTTTTTAAAAGACATTGTGATTGAAATGTTAGCAGCCAATGAGGAAAAAAGGTAATGTTTGCAGTAGATCTTTACCAGTCGATCCAATAAGAGGCTGGCCATTGGTGATTCTTAGTCAGTGTCCCTCCCCCTATTATATGTCTATTTAATGTTTCTCAATCTTTATTGCATTAGAAAAATCTAATTCATTGGTACTGGATGGGGCTCAGTCTTCTGCATTTTTTTATGCCAGGCAGCCCAGGTAGTCTCACTCCAAGGTGGCCATGAGACCACATTTTGGGAAATATACTTTTTTTGGTGTATTTTGCAGGCACCTCACCAAAGAACATATACAGATGGCCAATAAGCATATGAAAAAATGCTCAATATTACATGTCATTAGGGAATTGCAAATTTAAAAAAATCATGATACTGCTATACACATATGAGAAAGGCTAAGATCTAAAACACTGACAACACCAAATGCTGAGAAGGATATGTATGGATCAAGACCAACTCTCATTCATTGCTGGTGGGAATGCAAAATGGTGTAGCTACTTGGGAAGACAGTTTGGCAGTTTCTTACAATGCTAGACATATTCTTACTGTATGTTACAGACTGAATTTTTTGTTCCCCCTAAAATCCACATGTTGAAACCCAACCCTTAATGTGACTGTAGATAGAGCCTTTATGAAGATTAAGAAAGGTCATAAGGGTGTGGCCCTAATAGGATAGAATTAGTGTTTTTATAAAAAGAGACAGGTTGTTGTACACCATAAATATGTACAATTTTTATTTGTCGATTAAAAGATAAATAAAATGAGACAATAAATAAAAGCTGGGCATAGTAGCATACGTAGTTCCAGCTACTTGGGAGGCTGGGGTCAAGGATCGTTTGAGCCCAGGCTGTAGTATGCTATGTCCCTTGGGTGTCCACACTAAGTTTGCCATCAATATTGGTGACCTTCTGGGAGCGGGAAATCACTAGGTTACCTAACGTGGGGTGAACCAGCACAGGTTGGAAATGGAGCAGGTCAAAACTCCTGTGTTGATCAGTAGTAGTATCACACCTGTGAATAGCTAGCCAGGGGAACATAGTGAGACCTCATCTGTAAAAAAAAAAAAAAAAAAAAAAATTAAAAAAAAAAAAGACAGAGAAGAGGCCCACCTACTCCTTAGCCATTTGAGGAGGACAATGAGAAATTGTCTGTCTATAAGCCAGGAACAGAGCCCTCACAAGAAACTGAGTCAACTGGCACCTTGATTTTAGACTTCCAACCTCCAAAACTGTGAACAATATATGTCTATTGTTTAAGCTACTCAGTGTATGGTATTTTGTTATTGTAGCCCAGGCAGATTAATATATCATATGATCCAGAAATAATACTCTTAAGTATTCACTCAAATGAATTGAAAACTTATATGACACAGAAACTTACACATGAATGTTTATAACAGCCTTATTCATAATTGCCCCAAATGGGAAGCAACCAAGATGTCCTTCAATAGGTAAATGTGATAAACTACAGTACATCCATACAATGGAATATTATTCAGCAATAAAAAGAAATGAGCTATCAAATCATGAAAACACCTTAAATGTATATTGCTAAGTGAAAGAAGACGATCTGAAAAGTCCACGTATTGTATGACTCCAATTTTATGACATTCTGGAAAAGGCAGCACTATGAAAACAGTAAAAAGATCAGTGGTTGCCAGGGGTTTATGGGGAGGAAGGGAGGGATGAATAGGTGGAACACAGGATTTTTAGGGTAGTAAGCCTGTTTATTGCGTATGACATAGTTATGGGTGGATATTTGACATTCTGCATTTTGTCAAAACCCATAGAACTGTACCACAAAGAGGGAACCCTAATGTAAAGGATGGACTTTAATGTGTCAGTATTGGTTTATCATTAATGAATGTCCTACGCTGATGCAAGATGTTAATAATAGGAGAAAATTAGAGCTGGAGTAGGGTGGGGAGAGGGAATATATATGGGAGAACCCTCTGTACCATCTGTTTAATTTTTCTGAAACCTAAATCACTAAAAAGTATAGTTTATTAGTTTAAAAACAGGATATTTTGGGTTTACCTTTGTGAGGAAAAGAATTAGAATTAAGATAAAAAATTAAAAAATGTTTTTCTTGCAGTTGATTAAGCATCAGGCACAGGACTTTATTCTGTTGTTTTAAAAATAAGAGAAACACAGAAATATTGAGGCACTTTCAAATTGAAGGGAGGGTTACTGTCCTTAAGTATGATATAGATCCTCAAATACCTTTTTGTTGTTACCATTTAGAGAAACAGCCAAAAGTAATGATATTTCTCTTACCAAATTGAAGGGCTAGCTCTGTGAAGAAATGTTGAATGTTAAATATTTTCCTGGTACCTAATAGAATTGCATAGTATTTCCTTTGTATTGTATGGGAGATCAGTATAAGGTGTTTCATCTCCAATGGGGCGGCAGGGTGTGGCTGCCTGGTGCCTAACAGCTTGAGCATTAGAACCAACTGTCTGTGTTCCTTATCCCTTGTTTGAAACCTGCCTCATAGTTTATGTTCAGAATAGGAGCCAACCATCCCAATAGTTAAAAAATGGCATAGCCTCCTTTAGTTAAAAAAAAAAAAAAATTCAAGTGAATTTTCTAGTTTGAATTAGGGAAGAGTTTAGGTTGCACTTTTAATCATTAAAGTGGCCTCTTAGAACTACTGATTTAATGAAAAAATAAAAATGTTTTGTAATTAGCAGATGAAAGCACTACTGTGGCTAGTGTTTACATTGTCAGTATGTAAATGAAAATTCTAAAGGGGATGAGAAGAATTTGTTTAACACCTCTTTAATTTTGTTTATGTAATTCCTTTGTTTAAAAATCTCTGCCCCCTCCCACTTCACATTGATAATGCTAAGGTAAACATTAACTTACCCCTCTCACTTTTTTATTAAAGAACTTGAGAAACCGCAGTGTCTGAATTGTTGAGGTTTACTATATTTAAGGCAGAGATTGAGTTCATCCCTCCTTTTAAAAGAAACATGGTCTTGAAAGGTTCGTTCACCAACCCTAAACAATAAATGAATTCATTGATCACTGGAATTTAAAGAAGCACTAAAAGAATTGGGTGTAGCCGTGGTAATCTTGAATTGGAATTTGGCAGTATCCTTCTGTATAAATCAGCAAATGCAATGTAGCTTACATTGCTTGTTTGGATTATAATGTACATTTAAAAACAAAATATGTTGACAGAAGCTTTTCTGTTCAGGTGGTTAGGCAAGTTAGCCCTGTGTAAATTGTTGTAGTTCTGGTTCTGTCCCTCAAACTGGAGGGAGGGGTACTCCACTTAGGCAATGCTATGATATGATTAGAATGCTATGTCTAATACAGCAAGTATTTTAAATAAAAATGCACATTGACCACTTTATTTCAAAGCTCTACCTCTAGGCATGTTCAGGGAGGAGTGTGTAATGGAAACATTGGTAAGCCTTGCCTATATGAAAGGAAAACTATATTATATTTCAAGACATTCCATCCCTGATCACTTTTTGGTTAGCAGCCTTGATCTTCTCCAGGACTAGCCATTATATACAGAGTGTGTGGGTTCCCGATAAAACTGCCCAAAGCAAATGTATTATAAAGTTGTTTAAGAGAGTCTAAGAACTTGTTTTATGAAGATTGTCAGCTCTCCAGTGGTGGGTCCCAGTTGGAATTTATTTAGGACTAAAAGTAGTTGGAGCATGTCTATGAAAGGGTATTTTTTAAGAGATTTTTCTCTGAGGTCTAAATTGAGCTTAAAAAAAAAAAAGTCATATTAACTAACATGTGAGGTGTTAGAAGTGACTCTTGTCACTATCTACACTATCTAGTTACAGGAGTGGAGATGATGAATAATAATTTTCATAAATGAAGAGAAGGGATTTGACCTTTTTGTGTTGTTGTAAGGAGTTAATACTCATTAAATGCTCCCAGGAAAGAAAGAGAGCAAAGGAGGAAGTGGATGGCATTTGGGACCATTAGGGCAGCTAGGGTTGTGTGCATGTGAGTGACTAAGATGAGCAGACTTTTTATAATGGGAGACTGGGGTAGCTAAGCCGGAGCTCTTGGGTCTTGCTTAGGTGACAACAAGCTATGGCTTTCTTTATTTAATGGGCCTCATTAGTAGAATTGGGATGGGACCTCACTGTCCTGCTATTTACCTCACACAAGTCTAGTGAGATTCAGTTATTAATAGTTGTACTTACAAAAAGCTATCTGGGGCCTACATTTAAGGTTGGAATTCACATGGTACCTGTCCTCCCCTGAAGAAGACAAAAGGTAGCTCCTTCCTCTTTCCTGCCTGGGTATTCCACACTGACTTCTCTGGGTCATCAGGCTGTTACCATGTCCTGTCTAGTCTCTAGTATGTGTCACTAACTTGATTTTGGATTTAGTAGTGAGTAAAAAGGGTAGGGTTAGAGGAGAGAGCTCTTTTGCTGTAACCACAAAACTATACATTTCCTCATACTTTTCATACTTGGGTATCTCATAGAAAATTAATTTCATGTACCCCTGTAATGGCTCTCATCTGCTTCCTGTTAGACAACTTCTTATTTTTAAAAAGATTTATTTATATTTGTTTATTCATAGGTCAGAATCATTGTGAGTGAATTATTTGGGTACTTAGAAGTCATATTTGGAGAGATACTTTTTAACTCTTCTTATGGGCTTTTTGTAGAAGCATGTTTCTTTTTCTTTCTCCATGATGGCAGTTTGATTTATCTTTATTCTTAACCCTGATTTCAACTATTAAATGTTTTATATCCTTTAAGATAAGCAACATTGTCCAATAGAAATATAATGCAAGCCATAGCTGTAATTTTAAGTTTTCTAGTGGCTATATTTTAAAAAGTAAAAAGAAACAGGTAAAGTTAATTTTAACAATATGATTTATTTAGCCCAATATATCTAAAATATTGTTTCAACATATAAACTATAAATAATTGATAAGATAGTTTACAATTTTTTGTACTAAGTCTTTGAAATCTGGTGTGTATTTAGATTTCATAAAATATATATTTGGAAAATGTAGATTTATATGCCTGAATTGTTCCATATATATTCAGGGATTTTCTAGTAACCAAGTCGATGATATTTTTATATTTTTAATTAATTAAAATTAAATTAAAAATACAGTTTCTCAAGTGTACTAGCCATGTTTTTTAAGTGCTTAGTAAGTTACATGTGGCTGGTAGCTGGTGTCTGCTGTACTGGATAGCATAGAGTGTTCTTTATCTGCCATTCTTTCTTTGATAGGTTTCCCCTTTGCAGGTAATGAAACTGAGGCCCAGATTAATAATCAGTCGTTCTTTTTCATTATGCTTCCATAACAGTTAGAACAGACCTTAATTCAGAGTCATTCAGAAATTTTAAATATATTTATGTGTCAGATATGACCAGGAAAGGGATGACTTACCTGGATTTATTTTTAAGTCAACCAGGAGTTCTTATATTCCTATTTAGTAAAGGTCAGTGTAAGGATTTAGATAAGAATCTAGATCTTCTAAGTTGTTGTGTGTCTCTTCTGTTGTGTTAGATTCTAATAATTACCCTTACTATGGAGTATTTCCTTTTGTAGATGATAAGAACTTAAAGGAATCATCCTTTTCTGTTTAGTGGTAAGTGGGTCTGGATTCACCTGCTGATAGCAGAGACTACTTTAGCCAGTGATAGTAGGGAGGTATTTGATATAGGGAATTTGGTGTTTAATATTTCTTGGAGGGGCTGGAAGAGCAGGCTCAGCCAAGGAAACTGTTCCTTGTGCTGTAATCAAGAAGCTTCCATTATCACAGAAGCAGGCTTCAGGACCCCATCTCCTAGCTGGCAGACTGGTGTGGGTGTTGACTCTTCACCTTTGAAGCTGAGGACTGAATATCAGGACTTCAGCATCAGAAGCACAGCCCCACTCAGTATTTATTTCTACCTTTCAAACCTGTCCTGGCTGCCTCTGGCGGAAGCTCTGTCCTCTATTGTGCAGTAAGGGGGCTAGGATGTATTGAATGAAGAAGTCTTTGATAATTGCCCAAGTGGGTAGCATATTGGTGCAGAAGTCAGAGAAGGGCCAAGGTGCAGCTCTGCTGAACCTGGGGCTCTTAGCCTTGCTGGGAGGATTTCACAAAGATGTTGAGAAGGTACATGAGCTAAAATGACAGGTGCTATGAAATAAAAATGTGTTTTCTTCTCTGGAGGGCATTTTTCCAGGTCAGCATCTTCTGGAAAGATAAGAACAAATTATAATACTCCTAGATCAAATTTATTATTCTGTGCTTTGAAAGATATGAGAATTCAGTGCTGCGTGACTATATCAGTGTTGTTTAAATATTTAGGTTGGTATTCTGGGGGGAGTGGGGGACAAGGGCAATATATGTAACCTTAACATTTGTACCCCCACAATATGCTGGAAAAAATAATTAAAAAAATATTTAGGTTAATATTCTAGACTACTCTATGGTGATTTTGTGTGTCTGAAGATTCAGGGCCTTTAAAATATGTGGGAGGGGAGATTAAATTGAAAATTTTGCCCTACTGTTTTTAACTGGAGTTATTAAATATATCAAATATGTATAGGAATAAATCACTACATGGAAAAATATGTAATTTTAGAAGAGACAGGTAGGAAAACATGTTTCTTGTGACTGTTGGAGGTCAAGGTAATAGAAATTGGACAATGTTGCAGAATTAATCTTGCTTTGAAAATAAGCTATAGTCATACTTTGTTTTATTGTGTTTTACAGATATATATAAATATTTTTTTAATTGAAAGTTTCTGGTAACCCTGCGTTGAGCAAGTCTGTTTGCACCATTTTTCCAATAGCCTGTGCTCATTTTATGTTTCCTTGTCACATTTTGGTAATTCTTGTATTTCAAAAATTTTTATTATTATTATATCTGTTATGGTGATCTTTTATCAGTGATCTTTGATATTACTGTTATAATTGTTTTGGGGTGCCATGCCCATATAAGGTGGCAAATTTATGTTATGTGTGTTCTCACTGCTCCACAACCCAGCCGTTCTCCCTGTGCTCGCCCTCTCCCTCCTTGGGGCCTTCCTGTTTCCTGAGACACAACAATATAGAAATTAGGCCAATTATACTCTCTCACGTGAAATCAAAAGCTAGAAATGATTAAACGTAGTGAGGAAGGCATGTCACAATCTGAGATAGGCTGAAAGCTGGGTATCTTGTGCCAAACAGCCAGTCAAGTTGTGAATGCAAAGGAAAGGTTCTTGGAGAAAATTAAAAGTGCTACTCCAGTGAACACACAATAGATAAGAAAGTGTTGTTGCTGATATGGAGAAAGTTTTAGTGGTCTGGATAGACAGTCAAACTAGCCATGTTATTCACTTAAACCAAAAAACCTAATCTAGAGCAAGACCTTAACTCTCTTTAATTCTGTGATGGCTGAGAGAGGTGAGTAAGCTACAGAATGAAGCTTGGAAGCTAGCAGAGGTTGGTTCATGGGGTTTAAGGAAAGAAGCTGCCTTCATAATTTAAAAGTGCAAGGTGGAGCAGCAAGTGGTAATGTAGAAGCTGCAGCAAGTTATCCAGAAGATCTAGCTAAGGTCATTGGTGAACGTGGCTACATTAAACAATAGATTTTTAGTGTAGACAAAACAGACTTCTATTGGAAAGAAGATGCCATCTAGGACTTTTATAACTGGAGAGAAGTCATTGCCTGGCTTCAAAGGACAGGTTGGCTCTCTTGTTAGGGGTTAATGCAGCTGGTGACTTTAAGTTGAAGCCGATGCTCTTTTCCCATTCTGAAAATCCTAGGGCTCTTAAGAATTATGCTAAATCCACCCTGCCAATGGCCTATAAGTGAAACAACAAAACCCAGATGATAGCATGTCTATATATAACATGGTTTACTGAATATTAAGTCTACTGTTGAGATCTGCTGCTCAGAAAAAAGATTCTTTTCAAAGTGTTACTGCTCATTGACCTGGTCACCTAAGAACTCTGGAGATGTACAAGGAGGTGAATGCTATTTTTATGCCTGCCAACACAATATTCATTCTGCAGCCCATGGACCAAGAAGTATTCTGACTTTCAAGTCTTATTATTTAAGAAATATATTTCATAAGGTTATAACTGCCATAGATAGTGATTATTCTGATGGTTCTGGGCAAAGTAAACTGAAAACCTTCTGGAAAGGATCACCATTCTAGATTCTATTAAGAACATTTTTGCTTCATGGGAGGAGGGCAAAATATCAACATTAACAGGAATTTGGAAGAAGTCGACCTGAACCCTAATGGATGACTTTGAAGGGTTGGAGACTTCAGATGTGGTGGAAATAGCAAGAGAATGAGAAGTAGAAGTAGAGCCTGAAGACGTGACTGAATTGCTGCAATCTCATGATAAAACTTGAAGGTGTGAGGACTTGCTTCTTATGGATGAGGAAAGAAAGTGGTTTTTTGAGATGGAATCTACTCCTGGTGAAAATGCTGTGAACGATGTTGAAATGACAACCAAAGATTTAGAATATTACATAAACTTAGTGGATAAAGCAGTGGCAGGGTTTGAGAAGATAGACTCCAATTTTGAAAGGTGTTCTGTGGATAAAATGGCATCACATGCTGCAGGGAAATCTTTTGCGAAAGGGAAGAGTCAATCAATCTGGCAAACTTCACTGTTACCTTATTTTCAGGAATTGTCACAGCCACCCCAGCCTTCAGCAGCTGCTACCCTGATCAGTCAGCAGCCATCAGCATCCAGGCAAGACCCTCCACCGGCCAAAATTTTACAACTCAATTAAGGCTCAGATGATTGTTAGTGTTTTTTGCAATAGTTTTTAATTAACATATGTACATGCTTCTTTTAGATATAATGCTGTTGCAAACTCAGTATCCTACAGCATTGTGTAAACATAACTCTTAAATGCACGGGGCAACCAAAAAATTCAAGTGACTTCCATTATTGTGATATTCACTTTATTGTTAGTGGTCTGGAATTGAACCTACAATATCTCTTGGGTGTGCTTGTACTTTATACCATAGTGACTTTTCACAGAACTTTTGTTCTTCAAAATGTGTCATATAAGTCAAATAATTTGAAATTTTAGACACTGGAATTAGGTTCTGTTGAACACAATTCATCCTTTTACTACATCTCTAAATGTTTGTCATCTTTCCTATTGATTAGTGTAAAGCAGTGGGTCTCTTAAATGTGTTTTCAGGATTATTGGCATTATTGCTTAGGAGCTTGTTAGTAATGAAAATTATTGGACCCCACCTTGACATATTGAATTAGAGAGGCTGGGCTACTGCCTAGCACCCAGCAATCTCCATTTTAACAAGCCCCCTAGGTGATTTTTATTTTCAAGTTTAAGAACTTTGATATGAAATGATTATGCTCTCCTTTAAAGGGAATTCTAGACACCCATTCTTGTATTCCTCTCTGTTCTCTCTCTCAAAAACCAGAAGGCAACAAAAAAATTTTATCCTTAAACAAGTAACTTAATCTGTTTGTACCTCAGTTTCTCATCTGTAAAATAGGAAAATTTATAGTTTGGGGTTTTGATGCAGATTAAATGAGATAGATATTTTATGTCATGTGCATAGAACAGCTCAATAATTAGTTCCTGTTAATATTATTGTTATTATGTCCCAGTTTTTCAAAACCCTTTTTGAGATAGCAACTTGATTCAATTTTACCAAGGGAAGACTTAAGATGGACATACACCCAACCTGGTTTGGTTTGGTCCTTCTTAAATAGTTTCAGGATCTTTTGTTTCAGACAGCCATTTAGCTTATGATAACTTTGTTATAATCTACTTTAAAAATTAACATTATTTGAGTTTTATTTAACTTCTTTTCTAGGTCTTTCTCCATTTATTTCCATTAGTCATGTTATTTGTATCCTGAGTTGTTTTTTAAAATCTTTCTTCTGTTGTGATAGTTTTACTCTGACCTAGTTTTCAAACTTGGTGGGAGTTGTGAAAAGATAAAGAGGAGAACGAACCAAATGGTTTCATTAGGTAACTTTAGACAGTAGCCTGGCAGTACTTCATTTTGTATACAAGTGTATAATTTTTTGAAGGAGAGACTATATTTATAGATGGAGAAAACACTTCTTTGAGCAAGAAGAGGTTTTCTAATTTTAATTTTCCTTCAAGTAACAAAAAGATAGTTTGGAAATTCTCTTTGTTCCTAAAACTAATCAAAGTGGAATGAGAAACCTGAACATTATTGTTTGTTTATTTAAAATTGACAAATATTGTATATATTTGCAAGCACAATGTTATGTTTTGATATGTATACATTGTAGAATGACTAAATCAAGCTAATTAATGTATCAGTCACTTCACATACTTAACTATTTTTTTGTGGTGAGAATATTTAAAATCTACTCTCTTAGCAATTTTTAAATATAAAATGACTTTATATTAATTATGGTCACCATGTCATATGATAGAACTCTAGAACTTATTCTGTCTAACTGAAGCTTTGTACCCTTTGGCCAACAACTCCCCATTCGTTCACCTTTCTGTCCCAGCTTATGGTAACCACCATTCTAGTCTCTACTTCTATCAGTTCAACTTTTTTAGATTCCACATACAAGTGAAGATTGTGTAGTATCTTTCCATGTCTGGTTTATTTCACTTAATATAATGTCTATGTTCATCCATGTTGTTGCGAATGACAGCATTTTTGTTTTTAAGCCAGAATAGTATTCCACTGTATATAGTGTACCACATTTTCTTTTTTTTTTTTTTTTTTTTTTGAGACAGAGTCTCGCTTTCTTGCCTAGGCTAGAGTGAATGCCGTGGCGTCAGCCTAGCTCACAGCAACCTCAAACTCCTGGGCTCAAGCGATCCACCTGCCTCAGCCTCCCGAGTAGCTGGGACTACAGGCACAAGCCACCATGCCCGGCTGATTTATATATATATATATATATATATATATATATATATATATATATATATTAGTTGGCCAATTAATTTCTTTCTATTTTTATGGTAGAGACGGGGTCTCGCTCAGGCTGGTTTTGAACTCCTGACCTTGAGCAATCCGCCCGCCTCGGCCTCCCAGAGTGCTAGGATTACAGGCGTGAGCCACCGCGCCCGGCCTCACATTTTCTTTATTCATGTATTATTGATGGCCTCATAGATGGTTTCCATAGTTTGGGTATTGTGAATAATGCTTCAGTGAACATGAGAGTGCAAATATCTCTTTGACGTACTGATTTCATTTCTTTTGGGTATATACCCAGAAGTGGAATTGCTGGATCACGTGATAATTCTATTTTTAATGTTTTGAGCAACCTCCATTCCATACTGTTTTCCAAAATGGTTGTGCTCATTTACATTCCCACCAGCAGCATGCAAGGGTTTTCTTTTCTCCATATCCTTGCCAACGCTTGTTACCTTGTTTTTTGATAAAAGCCATTCTAACAGGTGTGGTTTTAATCTGCATGTCCCTGATGATTAGTGATGCGGAGCAATTTTTCATACACCTGTTGGCCATTTCTATGTCTTTTGAGAAATGTCTATTCAGGTCCTTTGTCCATTTTAAAATGAGGTTATTTGTTTTCTTTCTATTGAGTTGTTTGAGTTGCTTATATATATTGAATATTAGTCTCTTATCAGATATATGGTTTGTGAATATTTTCTCCCATTCTGCAGGTTGTCTCTTTACTCTGTTCTTTTTGTTTTGTTTTGTTTTGTTTTTTTGCTGTGCCAAAGTTTTTTAGTTTGGTGCAATAGCATTCTCTATTTTTGCTTTGGTTACAAAGTTGTAAGTTTTTGTTGGAAGTCATAAGCTCACTTGTGTTCATAAGGCTTATTTAAAATATTTCTTTACAAAATTAAGCCATACTATATGAAAATAAATTTTTGTTTTATAAGGAATGATGTGTCTGTGTATAAGTATGTTTGGTGGTCCTTGTTTTGTGTGCCTCAGTGACTGTGTCTTTCTATGTGACAAAGACATGTCTTCTATTTTCAGTGAGTAGTAAAGCGTAGAGTTTTACTCATAGCTTCCAGACTTTGTATGAAATACAGTCTAGCAATTGTGTAGTTAGTTTACAAAGTCTATGTATGACTCATCTTCAGGGTATGGCTTTTTCAAGTTACACTTAAAGGTCAGAGTCTATTTAGTCCTTAACCCTGCCTTCTCTAAGTGGGAATTAAGAGTCAAAAGGAATAAAAAAAATATAGAATTTGTTGGGATTTGTTGGGACTGGATCCAGACCAATAGGGTTTTTTATTTTAAAGGGTGCTTTTTAAAGGAGAACAATTAGTATTGCTGGGAATTTCCAGAATTGCCAACTAATTCATGAAACTTGATCTTTTTAAAAGTGTTGTTCTTGAAAATTGGGCCTTTGAATTTTTAATTTTGTTTAAATGTTTGATTTCTGTATCATACTGACAAAAATTCTTCAGGATTTCAGAATCCATTTTATACTCTTGTCATAAATGTACATATGTCTAAATCTGTTTTGTTGTTAGACATTCCAAAAGTGTCAGTTATTGATGTAATTAATTTGAAAAATTGTTAAAGCTGTGTTAGGTGTAGGAGAAATAATTTTCATTTTTGTTTGAAAATGTAACGTTTATGTTTAGCCTTATTTTAGTTTTGTTTATATTGAGCATTAGTGAATAACATCGAAAAAGTAGTTTGAGTCCTCAGTTCCTTTTTATTATTACCAAGCTGATGGAAAATTAAGATCGTATGACTTAATTCTTTGGAATTCTAACTGTTGTCACTGTTTAAATACATAGAACAATCTCTAGCAGAGTTTTTGTCCCTTGGATAGATATAGTGTCCTGGCATTTTTAATATTCTATTATCAAAGCCAAGGTCTGGAATTTTAAGTGGGAAATTGGCTCTGAAATAATCAAATGCCAAACAAAGCCCATCTGAAAGTCCAATAAGTAAAATTATAGTATTGCAAAATAAGAGTGTTACTGAACTAAATCCCCATAATTTGAGGATCTTTACTATAAAGATGTTATGGTATTGTAAGAGTAGAGGGGATGTAGTTTGGGCCAGCTAAGGGCATACTTTGGTCCACAAATGGAGAGCCATAGGTTCCTTTTCCCTATGGTGTTACTGAAGGATGAAGGATGCCTGCAGGTACAGACCACAGTGCATTATGTGGGGAAGCTGCCTTTACTGAGCTTCTGCTTCTTGTTGAGTGCCAAGCACTGAGCTAGGAGCTTTGGATATAAATAGGTGTGTTAGTTCCACTAAATGGGGACTAAAGTGGCTAAATGATGACAGGTCTAACATCATGGAACTTGTAAGTGGAGAAGTTAGGATTTGAAATGGTCTTTTCACTCCAAATCTCTTTCTGAAACTGGGTGTTTTGAATACTGAGGACCGTTGAGTTTTCTATGGCGCTTGTTTGCTTAAGTTTTTTAATAGGTTGTCATCAGCTTGTGTGTATTTTTCATAGTATCAAGCACAATTTTAAACATTTATAATGGATTCTTGTGTAATCTTCCTGATGGGTCTCAGACTTTGAAAAATCTTGGGGCATTATGGTGGTTGTTAGGGTGTTAATAATTTGGGAATGTTGATGATTGCTGTTATTGGCATTGCTGTTTTTAAAGAGGGAGTAAGCCTAGTTTTCAGGGAGTGACATCGGGTGATGGTTTGTGCAGTAGCCTGTGGAGCCTTTCTGGGTTCCAAAAACAGTGTTTGCTTATTAGGGGGTATCTGGAACATTACCTGGCTTCTCTGAGGCTCAGTTTTTGTAAAATGGGAATAATAATAGCTGCTTTAGGGTGTTTATGAGCAACACAATGCTGGGCATATGAGTATTCTTAGATGCTAGCTGGTATTATTAATCTTATTAAGGTTTATGAAACTTTTAATTCTTCTTGATGTATTTCTTTTGCTGTCATTTTTCCCCATTGCTCTTGAGAATGGACAGTAGGAGTGTAAATGTTACTCTTACTTTGAGTTAGGTAGGATATTCAAGATGCTGGATAGTTTTTACTATGTGTGTTTTTGAAGTAGGTAAATTTTTCTTTTTCTATTTGTGAGTTTACTCTCCTATTTTTCTCTGATGCATCGCAAAGACAAAGATGTGATTCTTAAGTTCTTGGTTGGAATCCCTTACTCCAACCCCACTCTATTTTAAACTCTCTGAACCTCAATTTCTTCATTTCCAAACTGAAGGTAATACTTCCTGTTAGGACTGTTCTGAGTAGGTGAAATTACAGGCAAGTTATTTGTACATAGCAAGGACTCAATCAACTTTAGCTAAAAGGGGAAATAAACCTTTTAAAACAGATGATATTTCCCTTCCAGAAGAGGAATTATTAATAATTTGTTTTACTTTCTGTTGGGATGTTTGTGTAAGATTCTTTTCATTCTGTACTTGTTACATTCTCACATTCAACTTTGTTTATATGGATTTCTGGGAGTGTGTGCCTCAGGGCACAGTAGTTTTTTCTTAAGTTTGGATCTTGCTGCGGTTTTGTTTGCTGTGACTAGAATGTCTTCTATAGGCATCCAGAAATGTTTTGCAGAATCATCATGCTAATAGTAAATATTTATTTTCTGAACATAAAAGTAATATGATTGTTGTTGAAAGGCTCATGGAAGAAAATAAAATCCACAGTCCATCCATTAAGAAGTTGTTAGTATTAGCCTTTTATTGTATATATTTCCAGCACCCCTAGCTTTTTATAGTATACATTTAAAAATATTCAGAAAAGTAGAAAGAGTAGTATAATAAACACCTATATATTCATTACTTAGCCTCCATAATTATTAGCTTACAATCTTGTGTCATCAGTACCATCACCTAATCCTCTTTTCCTCCCTCTTTCCAACAGAATTTATTTTCATGTCAGTCCTAGACATCTTACCATTTAATCTGTAAATATCTCAGTGTTGATGCTTTTTTTTCTTTTAAGTTGTTTTTTTGTTTTTAAAGAGACAGGATCTCAATATGTTGCCTAGGGTGGCCCTTGGTTGAGCTCCTGGGCTCCAGTGATCCTCTGGCCTCAGCTTCTTAAGTAGCTGGGACAAGTGAGAGTGATGGGTGCTTTTAAAATGTTATTTATCACAGTTTCTAACACACATACACACATGCCCCTCCTTTATATTCGAATGTTTGTTTCTGGTCACTGTATTTAATTCTTCTTAACTAGGGTTCATGAATTTGGAATAGCTACTGAACATGGATTCCAAGTTAACATCTTAATTGTCTCTAAAGGCAGCTCTTGGTGGGGGATGGAGGTAAGTATTTTGGTGACTGGGGTTGGGGGATAGGGGAATAGGTGAGAAGAGTTTTTGAAACCTGGGCCTTTCTTTCCTTTTTCTTTCCCTTCCTCCCTCCCTTTCACAGAATGAAGAACTGTTAGCTTTCAGAGCGAGAAAGCCAAGTGATAGTCTATGTGGCCATAGTTGATTCTGAGCTGAAGACCTGCTCAGTTAATGTATAAGCCAGTTTGTTCATTTCGGAATATGTTAGTATTGGACTTGTACCTAGTGTCTTGGTCAGTGGGCTCATCATATAAATCTGGGTAATGATGATAATGTAGTCAGGGCTTTTTACTGACCAAGTTGTGGAACGTTTTTTTATGCTGAATCTTGAATTATGCTTTCTTGGGACCCTGGCAAGGAAAGAGCCAACTGATGTAAAGACGAACTGAATTGACTGTAATTTCAATGCTAAAATCTGAAGATTTACTAAAACAGAGTTTGATATAGAATAGTTTCCTGTGCTATTTTATGTTTAGGTCCATTTTTGCTTAGGATGGCTATCAGTTGGTGACTTTGATAATTTGAGATTGCAACTAGCAAGGCTACTTTTTTAAAAAGTTAAGGAAAGTTAAAGGGTTTGTTTGTACTTCTAAATTGAGTTGTGGGTTAATTGGTTAAATAATTTGTGTTTAAAAACTTTATGGGTATGGAACTACTTTCAGCTCTTCTTTCAGTATGGAAGCCCATTAAGTTTAGATGCTTGGAGAAAAGAGATTTTCCTTAATTTTAATCGTTTCAGCTCTGTGTTTTAATATCTAAATAGGGTTTTTTTTTTTTTTTTTTACTTTGAATGATTACATTTTCTCTTGTTCTTTTGGGTACATCCTAAATTTCTATTTTTTTCCCTAAAATGAGTTCATGTGTTTTCAAACATAATTCAGACACAGTTTCTAATACATAAATGACCAATTCCTAGACCGATGCCGTGAGAGTCCTGTAAACAGTTGCTGGGTGGTAACTTTAAGACAGTTTATAGGACTGTCCTTGAGATTAGGGACTTGACAGCCTCCCAGAATCTTGAATGGGTCTCTCTCTTTGGTAAACTGCTTTGGATATTTTTTATGAAAGTTGAATGTGTTATTATGCCTTAGTCTCAAGTGATCCTCCAGTCTTTTTTGGGGTATCCATTGGCCATTAGGTGTACTGCTTGGAGCCCCAGGTTCAGATGACCGCTGTCCCTATCCTTCTTTCCCCATCTCTAAAAGGTGTGAGCAGAGGCACATGCGAGGACACAGACATCTGTTATTTGTTTTCCCTGTTTCTGGAGCCTCCAGAAGGCCTGCTCCTCTGTGGCTTTAACCCTTTTGTCATTGATTAAATATTTATTGAGCAACTATTTGTGTCAGCAGCGTGTCAAGCACTGGATACAGCAGCGCATATGGCAGTTCTTGCTCTTAGGGAGTAAATAGACTGTTAGATGTGATGCCTCTATAAACTGATAAGCATGTGTATGTGTTTAAGTATAGAAACTGGGTTGGAAGGATACATACCAATGGTTAATGGGTTGGATGGAGAAGAGAGGAAGGACTCTGCTTTTACTGTATATGCCTAGGTATTGTTTAAATTTGTTACAAGCATATATTATTCATGCTACTAAAATAGAAGATGCATTATGATAGGTACAAGAAGCGTATAAAAATACAGTGGGGAAGTGGTTAATTCCATGGGGAGCAGGGGCCAAGGAACACTTTTTGATTTTTTTTTTCTTTGACTAGGAGGAGGGGCAAAGTAGAGGGATGGAAAGAGGGCTTTTCATGAAGAAGAACTAGCATGTGCCCAAGACTGACAAAGCAGCTTTTTTTGCCCAGGCCAGAGTGCATTGGCATCATCATAGCTCACTTCAGCCTTCGGACTTTTGGGCTCAAGCGATTCTCACACCTCAGCCATGCCGGTAGCTGGGACTACAGGCAAGAACCACTGTGCCAGCTTGTTCAGGGTTTTGAGAGTGACTAGGTTACAGCTGATCTTTGAGCACCACAGCTTTTCTTTCTTGTTTAAATATATTTGAACTATATTTAATGTTTTTGAAAAGGTACCATAACTGGTGGTTAGGTTTTCAGTGAACCTGGGAAAGTTTTAAAACTTGTGATACAGATCAGCTATAGACCTGTATTATAGATAACTTTTTTTCAGTAGGAATATCACATTAAGTTGAAGGTTAACTAGCAGTGTGTAGTAGATTGTGAGGGTGAGGGTGGTATTTATGGCAGTAGTCCTATAAATACTAATAAAATGAATAGTTAGGTTCTTGGGTCAGCCCTGGGATAGTCTGGAAATTTTCTGTTAGGCAGTTAATTGGTAAGTTAGTTCTCAATGTGTGTGTGCACCACCAAGGGAACAGTTGCATTACAGCTCACTGTGTTTTCTTCATCACTTCCAACTCCTGAGCCCAAACTTTTGTAAGTGTAGCTGGTAACCTAGTAGAATCTAGGTTGATTGTATCGTTTGAGCAGCAACACACTTGTCAATTGGAAACACATATTCAATAGGGCATCGTTTTATTCCTCTAATTTGTGGGAGAAAACTAAATATCAAGAAAAAAAATACATGACCACGCAATAAACCAGAGATTTTACCTAATTTATGTGGGATAAAGCACTTACTTCTTTGATTCTCTGTACATGTCAGTGCCATAGTGAAATCACTTCTGAAAGTTTCCAGCACATTTTCATTCTCTAACTTTTCTTAGATAAATGATAGGCATGTAAGCTGAGTTTAGTGTAGAAAGCAGTCATATTAAGTGCTACCCGTACTGTGTGGTATTTCTCCCCCACCTACAAAACACTTGCCTTTTGAAAGAATGGATGGCTCAAGGGATTAGTGATGGGGAAGTGGAGGTTTTCACATTGGTTCAGATTTGACCTTGGTCAGTGATGCTTGAAAATCAGCACTATTTAATAGGCATTAAGAGAGCCCACTTTTTGATCCACTTCCAGTGGATAAATATCCATAGTTCTTTAATGCCATAGTTGCGGAACTAATTGGCAGAATTAAATGATTTAAGAACTTTACTCCCCTTTTGCCCTCAGAAAATAGTTGGTTGTTGTTTAAATCAAAATCTTGGAGGCAGCATGAGTCATTTCTGAGGATCTGAGACTGTAGCTAGCTTTGCAGCACTTACTGTATTGGGAAGTTTGTATGTTTTGTATAGTTTTTATAGGTAAGACTGGGAGAAGGGCTATTTTTTCTTTCAGTTTGCAGTTTTTCCCAATTCAGGACTAGTTCATCTGACCCTACACACACTTAAAAAACAGTAATGGAGTCATTCATCGCCCAAGATTCATTCTCCCTTTCTCTGTGATTAAATAAAGGGAGCATAAGGGCCATCCATTTTCTGTCTCATCGTTTTTCCTCTCCTGAAAGAATTTCGGTGCGTAAAGGTTTTTCTGACAGCCTGCTTATGATTGATACAATGGACTTCTGCAGTGTGGCTCAAGTGAAATTAGTAGTGTTTTACGTTTATGCTCAGTAACTGCCATTCTTGATCACTCTGTATTTGTAGAGCTTCCAGGGAAGGGTGTGCGCTCAGGGATGATATATTACCTGCTAATTTGTTTGCTGAAAGATGGGCCCGTATATTTAGAATGATGACAGATCAGAATATTTGGCTAAGTGTATCAGTCAGTGTCTCATTTTTCAAAATATGAAAACTCCAGCATGCTGCTGTAGAAAAAAAAATACTGTGCTGTAGATGGATTTTACTTGCTAAATGAATTCCTGTCCTGGCAGATTTATTTATTTATTTTAAGAAGTCATCTTTTGTTGTATCCTAACTTTGGTAATGAAAACTTTGGGCCGATTCTCTTTCTTCTTTTGTAGGTTCTGTTTGTCATTCCTGCAACTCACATTCCTCTTTCTTATTGCTGCAGTATTGGGTACCAACATCTTTACCACATGAGGAAGGTCAAGTGCAGAAATCTATAGGTCTAACTAGGTTTTGTTTTCTCTGTCTGTAGCCAAGAGGTGTAAACAAGGCCTGCAGTGAAGGAGAAAAGGGAAAAAAAACAATGGGCTTCCTCACCCAGCTGAGAGGGTTTAGGGTTGTCAGAGGAATACAAGCACCATCCAGGAGAACAGAAAAGCAGTGGTTACTCTTAGCAGGTAAAGATGCTGCTTGTTCCGGATATCTTTGTGAACCTTTATTGAGCTGCTTCTCTCCTTGCACACATAAAGCATCCAGAAATGTATTTAGCCTGGCTTATCTGGATAAACTGTCAACAAAAAAAGAAAAGAAAAATGTTGTTTTCAAATATTATTTGCCAAATATATGACACCACCCTCTCCTCAGTAGGGACTTGGCTTGGGGACAGCAAGATTAGATAGTGAGTGAATAAAAGGTATTCTCTATTGTAATTTACCTGTATTTAGCACGTGATCTTTAAAATAAAAAAAGTATAAGGATGTTTAGAATTGGCAGATCAGATTCCAGGTAAACCCATTAGTGCTGTTCCTCAGTGACATGTTACTGATTTTCCTAGGACTGTACTTGTAATCTGTATGTTTTAAAGGTATTTACATTTGGAGTTGATCATAGCTACAGGGATAAAGTTTCTCCCTTGAACTTTGCCTAGTTTTTTCTTGGAAACTTTCCCCAGCTTGTCTGATAGCTCTAATAGGATCCTTGGGCTCCCATCTAGCATGCCAGCTGGGCTCTGAGATGTGATGGTGGTGGTAGGGTAAGGTGTTGCTGAAAGGTGTTGGGTTGGGTACAGTGTAAATAACATAAAGATAAAAAGCAAGGAACGCTTCTAGGACCCAGTATTTTCGAGATTTCACAACTCTCAGTAGTTAAGACTTGAAGCCAGTCCTTCAGAGGAGAACCTACTGTTTCATCTGTTTCTACCACACAGAGTGTTAGGGAAACACTTTCATTTTTCTGATTTTACCAAATGGAAAGATAGGCTGGCCTACTGAAGCAGCTGTTTTAAGAATAGCACCTTCTCTTAGGAAATCAAAATGACAAATTCTTTCTAACCCCCTACATTTAATATTCATGTATATCTGGGAAATGATCCTTCTACAATGAAAAATATTTATCCCTTTATTTGCATTTGCAGTTTCTTTGTTACACTTCTAGATCTGTTTAGCCCATGTCTCTGAAGTTGTCATTGCTGGTGCTAACAATCCATTGGTTGCCCGTTTATATTTATGAAGTGGTTTCTTAAGTCCCGTTGGTGTCATAGATCAAATTTTAAATCTCTCCCCTGTTACTTTTAAGATACAGAGCTTTATCTTTGGTTTGGAAGTGTAAATTATTGTTAACCTTTTCTTTTTTTTTTTTTGTGAGGATGGCACAAATGATGGTGGCAGTGCAGGTAGTAGCAGGAATGGAAGCAGGGATAGCAGAATTCAACTACATTTTAAGTTACTTAATTTTCTTTGCTATGCTATGTTTTTGCCTTTGGTTCTATGTAGCCTATGACTGGAAAATTACACTGATTGTAAAACTGATTTTATTCTGGAAGTTACAGAGTCACTTAGTATAAGGACATAGCCCTTTTCACAAGCATAACTCTCTGCCCTACACTGTAAATGTTGACATGTGTGGCTTTGTATATTTCCTCAACAATAAGTGTGATTAAATAAAGCATGAAAAATATTACATATAAAATATTTATACAAAGAGACTATTGAAATTCTTGTGTCTGAGGTTACACTTAGGATTCTCCCTATCTCCCATTGGTGATCCTCCTTACTTCTGGCCCCTAATCCTCCCCAGCCCCCCCAAAACCAAATAAACCAAAAACCAAAATTCTGCATTCTTCAAAAGGATCAGAGAGAGTTAATTATAGTGATATGCAGACAATCGTAGCTGTTGGTCTGTCCCAAAGCCTACAGACGGTTCTTATTTCATAAGCAGAGATAATTTGTTTTTCTCTGTGTGCCATATGGTTTTGCAACTGCAGAGATCAAACAGATTTGTGGGTGTAAACTTCAGTTCTGTACTTAAAAAAATTTGAGTCGTGTGGAGATTTTCATAATATGCTTGAATCATTGATGCCAACCAGGTCTGTTGGAGTCAAGGATTCCTTGTCAGTTCTGCGAGCAGCTATGTATGGTGGTTTTTATTTGCCTTGGACTTTAAAGACAACTTTGAAAAGGAAACTTGGAACACAAATTGTCAACTGGAATGCAATGATTATTTGTTTTTTTGTTTTTTTTTTTATAAAGACGATGATTAAAACCAGCAATCATTAGCATAGAAGAATAATAGTTCTGAGGCTGCCCAGGTGGTCTCTGGAAAAGACTAGAGTTTTTTATTAATCACAGAAGTTTTAATTACACTGATTTATTTTGGAATTAATTATTTTGGGGGTAGTCTTCAGAATTAAGAGTTTGAGTTTCTTGATTGCTGTTTTTAAAAGTGGGAAAAAGAATATTTGTGCCAGTGATTCCCCTTGTTTTTAATGTCTGTGTGTATGTGCTCTGTCTTGCTGGTCATGATGTCTGTGATTTTTAATACAGTGTTCAGTTTATCTAAAGTAGATACATATTACCTGGCTCCTTTGTTTTCCAATTATAGAAGTTAACAGTGTATCCAAATGATCTAAACTGTCTCCATTTATAGAGGTAAAGTTTGATAAAGTCTAAGGCTATCCTCTCTGCTTGGAATGCCTTCCTCTGTCAGCGTGCAGTGCTCTTAGATAAAACATTATTCCCTGAGAAACTTTACACCCAGCTTCTTACACTGTTAGGTTTTCTGGGCATACCCTATATCAGGCGTCCTCAAACTACGGCCCGCGGGCCACATGCGGGTGATTTTGTCTGTTTGTTTTTTTACTTCAAATTAAGATATGTGCAGTGTGTATAGGAATTTGTTCATAGTTTTTTTTGTTTTGTTTTTGAGACAGAGTCTCACTTTGTTGCCCAGGCTAGAGTGAGTGCCGTGGCGTCAGCCTGGCTCACAGCAACCTCAAACTCCTGGGTTCAAGCAATCCTTCTGCCTCAGCCTCCCGAGTAGCTGGGACTACAGGCATGCGCCACCATGCCCGGCTAATTTTTTCTATATATATTAGTTGGCCAATTAATTTCTTTCTATTTATAGTAGAGACGGGGTCTCACCCTTGCTCAGGCTGGTTTTGAATTCTTGACTTTGAGCAATCCGCCCGCCTCGGCCTCCCAGAGTGCTAGGATTACAGGCGTGAGCCACCGCGCCTGGCCCAGTTTTTTTTTTTAAACTATAGTCTGGCCCTCCTATGGTCTGAGGGACAGTGAACTGGCCTACTGTTTAAAAAATTTGAGGACCCCTGCCCTATATGTATTATTTTGTGTGTGCAGCAGCTACCACATTTGTAATAATTCTTTAATTTTAGTTTACCTGGCTCTCCTGCTGTTTATCTGGCTCCAAAAAGCAGGAATTGTCTTATTTTTGACTCTCTTCCCAGCTCTTGGCTCGTAATGGGTGCTCAGTAAATATTTGTTGAATAAATGACAGGATAGTTGGTATAAATAATGCTTACTTACTATGTATAAATATAACTTTTTTCCTTTTGCTGATTTTCATATACAGCATCTTCCAAAATAGCAGTTGTGGCTTTTGGTTTTTTTTCTTTTTAAAATGACTATATACCTTCTGTTTGCATGTATTCAAAAGATCTGGTGCCTGGGTATCCAGATGTTGTTCCTGATTTGTTTTTCCACTTTAGCTTGTGCATGGCAACTATTATTTTGCTGTTTCCCAGGCTTATAATTCCAGAACCCTCAGCAGGAATAAGCAGACAGTAATGAGTTTCTATGTAAACCTCACAATATGTTGCATCTTTGTTGGTACAAAGAACAAGACCTGAGACTACTTGAAAAGTACAAAATCATAGTATGAGTTGTTAGAAATCATGTTATCCAGTTCCCCTCATTTTATATCTAATGAAACCAAGGGCATAGGGAGTTTACCTGGCTTTGCCCAAAGTAAAATGACAAATTTGGTTAGTGTTTGAGTAAAGAACCCAGTTATCTGACTTCCTTTTTGTTATAAAACTTTTGTATTTGGCAGAAAGTCAGTTTTTCTTGTTTACCAAAACTTTGTTGTATGTATCAAACATTCATGAATGACTCTTCCATATTGTAATTTATACTCTCTCAGGCAATGGTAATAACAGATAACTTTTTTTTTTTTTTAAAGAGAAGGGGTCTTGCTCTGTCATCCAGGCTGGAGTACAGTGCCACGATCATAGCTCATTGCAGCCTTGAACTCCAAGCGATCCTCCCACCTCAGCCTCTTAAGTAGCTGCAGATTACTTGAATCTGAACTGCAGATTCAAGCTACTGCACGTGGCTAAAAGTGTCGCATCTTTTAAAAGTACTTAAGCATGTGTTTTCCAAAGAAATATCCTTTACTCTTTTGCTTCAGGAACATAAATATTCCAAAATACTTATATTGATATCAATATTTTAACATGGATTCATATTATAAGTATAGAATGACTTTATTTTTATATGAAGTTATTTATAATAAACGCAAATTAGGGAAACTTCCCAGTGAAGAATGATTCCCCAGGGGCCATGTCCTATGAAGCCCCCTTTTTCTGCTACAGGTCACTTGGCCATAAATGTGTACCCAGGACAGGATAAACCAACCATAGTGTCTCAACTACCCTTACTGCGAGGCCTTTTTGTGAAAAAACATGCAGTGGTCATGTTATCCAAGTCAGGCCAATTGGGACCCTTCACCAGGATAGTGCAGAAGCTATGAGAAGAATGTTCTTCCCTTCCTATCTTTGCAATGCTGGCAAGTTTCAAATTCAAAGCAGTTTGCAGTCATGGTTCCTTCCAGCCATGTGGAAGCAGCTTGCTGATGAAAATGATGCCAGCAAGTTTCTCAGAGTGGGCATAGTGAATATGAACTGCATTTACTAAGTGATATTCCACGGATGTCCTTCAGGCTGTGGCTGTAAAACTACCATGTACTTAACAATTTCCTGGGAGTTTGTTTAAAAATGCAGATTCTTGATTTCTACCCCAGACTAGGCTTTCTAGGGATCCAAGAATCTGTATTTCACACAAGTGTCTTAGAGGATTCTAATGCTTTTCGGTGCTGTTGAATTGATAAGAGCTTATTCTTCAAACTGGCAGCTGACGATGTGATGCTGGTTTGTATTTAGGTGCAAGTGAGGTTTAGGGTTATTGCAATTAAAAAGTTGCATTGCAATTAGAGTTTAGAGTTTGCATTGCCTCCTCAACGCCAAATGTGGGCCCACATTTATTATTTATGGCAAATGATTTGTTAAAAAGAGATTTTCTTTCCTAAGTATGTGATTTTTGGGGATGGCCAGGGAGTGTTGTAGTGGCCATTGAAATCAATGGTTCTATAATCATACTCCTGCCTTCCCATGTCTCTGGGCTGCAGTTGCAATCCTATCTTTGGCTCCCTTCCTGCAGCCTCTTTTTCTCTTTGTAGCCAACTGTAGGCCTGAATGAGTGGACAGGAGCTGGCAATGATGTCCATAGTAATCTCTTTATTTAAGAAAGTGCAGTCTGTATAGTTATTTTTGGGTTTTCATTGGTCACCAATACAGGTTATCCCCCTCCGCAATTATTTTTCGTATATTGTCTCCGATTCAAGGTAAAGAAACGAAAGAAGCCCTGAGAAGAGAAAGTGTGACCTTCTCCCAGGAGTTTCTTCTCAGTACTTAAATATCTCCTTGTATTCCTTGCTGCTAGATTTTTCTCTTTGGAACACAAAGGCTGAGGCAGTGGGGAAAAGCCAGGGTGGAATTCTTTGATAATTAAAATACCGTTGGTGGTGTTTCTCTCCCTTAACAGTGGTTGACTCACATAGGGTTTTTATGGACCCTGTTGTGTGTTTTCACTAGCCATGTTGCTCTAAGAAGGGACAAATGTGGTATCCAAGATGTTCTTGTTTATTCCTTCCAACTAAATACTAGCCTGAAATAGGTAAGGGGAAGTAGTTATTTATAAAGATGTGGGCTCGAGCCTATACAATATATACTATATCACCAGGGTATGGTGATAGTAGCTGTAGTAGTAGTTGTGGTGAGGATGATGTAGCAGAAACTGTATGTCCAGCAGTGTTTTAAGGGTTTTTAAATGCATTTACTCATTCAATTTTTACAAAACCTCCATTGGGTAATGCTGATTATAATTCTCATTTTATAGATGAGGAAACTAGACCACAGAGAGATTTAAGTAGTTTAAATTAGTAAATTGCAGAGCCAGATTTTAAAACCAGTTAACCTGCCACCAGATTCCATGCTTCTCACCCCCACTGCCTCACTGTGTTCTTCCCTCTTGCCAAGTTAGCAGTTCACAGCACCTGACCAAAAGCTGATCTCTAAAGGGAGAGTGGTGGAATTTGAGGAGACTGGCTCTGTCGTGTATGTCCAGGGCCTGGGTGGGGAAGTGCAAAGCCTGTGAAGAAGTCATGTTCCTGAGACTCCAACTGCAGGTACAAACTCAGGAGCTAATGTTAGTTAAAGGCTAGAAAGGTAGGTTGCAACCTTCCTCCGAATGAGAATTATTGGATGCAGTAGATTGTTGTTGGTGAAACTCTGTGGTTTTCAAATCTTGTGCCAATAAATTTCATCCTAAGTTTAGGTTATTTCCAATGTTATGATTTTGGGCATATTTAAAAACTGACATTTAAAAATAAACCTTTCACATGATATACTTATGTATATATACCTGATACAAATCTAACATTTTGATACCATCCACCATTCATTAAAAAAAATGAATAATCTTTCATTATTATCTTTCCCTGTTTATTTGAGCTCTTTTTTATCTCACTTCTCCCCAGATTTTTATTCTAATACATTGGTCATGTTGCAAAGTGTTTTATAGACTATCATGTCATACTTATGTAATAAAAATGTATAAAAACTTAAAAATGTCCTGTGTCAGCAAGGATTACTCAATCCAGAAGTAATTGTTTAAATATTTTCATTAGTAGAACATAGTTAAGCAAAATATGGTGATTATATTATAGATTCGGATAAATGTTTAATAAAAATAAAAAAGTAAAAATGTATCTTTTAAATATTTATCTTTTGTGTATATGAGTGCTTTTTCTTCCCATATTTATTACAAGATGCTAAAAGATTTGGCATTACTTCTGTTTTCTCTTTTTTATAGATGTGGGCACTGAAAAAACTTGTTTTAAAAAATGAAAAAGGAGTATTATAGCAGTGTCAGTCAATTCTTTGGACTTTTTCTGAAGTTACATGGCAAAATTTACACAGTGATCTATCATCAAAAGTTATTTTTGATCAGTCTTGGTGGCCAGGTTGGTATTATGCCTGTAATCCCAGCACTTTGGGAGGCCAAGATGAGAGGATTGCTTGAAGTCAGGAGTTCCAGACCAGCCTGAGCAACCTAGCGAGACCTTGTCTCTACAAAAAATTAGAAATCAGCCAGGCGTACTGGTGCATGCCTGTAGTCCTAGCTACTTGGAAGGCTGAGGCAGGAGGATCGATCACTTGAACCCAGAAGTTGGGGGTTATAGTGAGCTTTGATGATGCCACTTCATTGTAGCTCGAGAAACAGAGCAAGACCTTGTCTCAAAAAAAAAAAAAAAATAATTTTCATCATCTGTTGGCTGATGGCTCAAAGATTGGATGCTCCTTTAATTTTCTTTGAAGCAATCTGATTTGCAATTGCATTTATTTCCCTGCTATTAGATGTCTTCATTTCTTATTTATTTATTTGCCCCAAGACCAGTTTGTTTCCAGTGGCTCTCCTCTTTGGTGCCCTGGAGGTTTTATAACCCTCGTTGGTGTACCTAGTGAGATGGGGAGATGGTGATAGTTGAGAGTTATTCTCACTTTAGGAAGTGGAGAGGAGGGCATTTAGGAAAGAGAAAGTGAAATTCTCAGGCATATCATTTTTAGGAAAGAAAATTCTAGGACGGTGAAGATGGAGAAATAGATTTCTTTCCTTGAGAGTTTTCATGCACCTTGAAGGTTATACATAGACCAGTTTGAAGACCATTGCTGTGGGATGTAGTGTACTAGTGAGATTTTAAGTTTTATATTTCCTAAGCTCTGTGTGTCGAAGAACTGTTTCAGCTTCTAAAAATGTAGGCTGGAGGCTAACACAAAGGAAACAGTTTAAAACCCAAATGCTGTTTCCGGTATGAAAATAAACCAGATAATCCAGCATAAGTTTAAATTAACATGATTTGTGGGGTCAGTTAGGTGACCTTTAGGAGGATGGGTGTCTGAAGATGGGTCTGGCAACCTGGGACGATGGGAGCAGCCACCACTGTATGCTTTATTGTTGTTTAGTTCCACAAAATACTTTTTAATTCTACCTGAGCTGACTACTTGGCCTAGTTCTAGTTAGTTAATTAGTTAGAAAGGAATAATTAATATTAAAATTATTATTTCTTCCAGTTTTAAATTCTCTTTCCACAGTTCATTGGGCAGATATTAATTTAGTTGCTCTCCTTCACTGAGTATTTGCAAAGCAGTTAATTTAGTTTTTCAAAAGTAGTCATTTTTCACACTTGTTTCATTGGTTCGCAAAGTAATAAATTACATAATTACAAGAGCTAATGGCCAAAAACAAAAACAAAAAGCAGGTTTGGTAACAAACAAAAATGCCTTGTGGTAGTATATTATAGGAGAGGTACTTAGTAGCTATGAGGAGCTACTGTTTGGGGAGCATCACCTGTGTATTTTGCAGAGGGAAAGTGGATATTTTTGTCAGAGTGAGGTAAGTAAAGTCAAAATTAAGAATTTATGTATTAGCTTTGCTGAAGTTTTTTTTATTGAGAGTTTGGTGCAACAAATAAGAATCTTTCTCTCATTAGTTTTCTTTCCCATTGCATATAATATTGATTATTGTTATTAATATTTTGAGTGTATTTTATCTGTGCCATCCATTTTTGGTGTTTAGTAATTTCTAGAATGGATTTTAAGTAGGGATAGGAGCTTGAACAGGGAACTTGGTTTTTGTGACTGTGCTAGAAGCTCTCCGCTGTCAGAAAGTGAGATCTTATACAACCTATATTGGCTTACTTTCTACCAGGCTATGAATTTTCTTAAGTAATAGGGAACAGAGGTCCTTAAAAAATTGTGAACTGAGGTTTTTTTTCAAAGGTGAAATGAAAGTATTACTGTACAGGAAATTAAGTTTTGGGGTAAGGAAGTGGAATTGGTTTGATTGAAATCGTTAATGTCTCTTTAATGAGGGGTTATGTGAAAAATGTTAGGCAGAAAGTGTGATCCAGTTAAAAATCATAAATGTGAAATTTATTCAGTTTTAGCAGACAGTATTTGGAACTGAACAGAGAGAGACAGGAAAATTCTTGTGTGGAAAAATGAGTTGTCATCTGGGACCATTACAATTGATTTGCTTTTCTCTAAAAACTACCGGATCAGAGATTTGTGACTTTAGTTTGTGAAATTTTCTGCAAATTAGTATTTAGTATTCTGGGAACATGTTCTTTTGTCAGGAGCATTGTGAATGTTTATATTTTTGTATTATTAAAAAGAAATTTTTAATAATTTTTTTTGTCTTCTAGAAGCTAGAAACATTCCAAATGTAGTTTTAAAAACTAAATTACATATTGAAGCTCTTTTGTTTCCTGTCTTCTAGATTTGTAAGATAAGAATGTTTAAAAGGTCAAGTAATTTGACCAGCTTCATTGAAGAAGTCCAGTGAATACTAGTGTTAATATTTGGAGATGAATTTTTTATCATAGGCGCGGGATAAACACTTCAATAGGAAGACAAGAAAATGAGCAGGATCTTATATAGACAAAACATTCACTCCAAAAGTATTGGCTGGCCCTAGGAAGGGCTCAGTGTGTGCTGTTGAATGAGTGTTATGGATGCATTGAGGTCAGATGGAATTGAGGTCAGATCCTTCCACTCATGGAGGAATTTTCTCTGTCTTTTACTCTTGTTATGTCCTGGGTACCTAACGCTGCTTAGCTATTCTTCATTGAATTTGAGTGAATGCATATTTGGGCTCAATAACCACTACCTTCTTGTGGATAATGAATAAAAGCTCTTCTAGAATATTTTAGAGGAACAAATAAACAAATGACAGTTTTCTCTCTCTTTTTCCTTTGTGAAACTCTTTTCTGTGGAGTTGCACTTAGTGTTGAGAATTGAGGGCTTTTAAGTGGCATTTAAAGTTACTCTGAGATTCATGAGGTTAAAGTATAAAACTGTGACCATAAAACAAGGACTTCTAGATTCTGACCTCTGGTGGTGAAGAAAAAACATCTTTTACTCATAATAAAAGGTCACATTCTCACATGTTTTCTGGTAATTTCTGGATATTCAATGCAGAGAAAGTCTTTATTAGAAAAATACTAATTTTGTGTGTTTTTGAATTTTTGTATTAAAAATGTTATTTTTTTACTTTGCAGTTTTTTTAATAAACATATAATAATATTTAGGATGTAATTTTACAAGACTCATTACTGAAATTGGTTTTGTCTTTGGGACCTTTCCAGATGAGAAAAAGTAGATTCTATGTGAGATTTTTTTTTTCATATGCTAATGCTAGTCTTGTATTTGACTTCTTAAAATTTCTGTTAAAATCACTTCCTAAGTAAATCTAAGGTTTATTTGGATAGCAATTATATTGTTGCAGAGTAAAACATGAATATATTAGTTGGAAAGATTATCAAGGTGGACTGTTTTGGGGTCCTTAGAAATAAGCAGCTTATCAGAAACTCAAAGCTCATCATTAATGTTGCACCTGTCACTGGGCTCATAGGTTCTGTTCTTACCTTCCACTTTCAAAATGTCTATTCTCCCCTTTTGAACCCCACAAAAACTGGGTGGGAGATGTTCTAGCAGCTAGATTCTAGTTGCTTGTGTTGCCACAGGTAATGAGGTGGTTGCAATGGTTAAAGGTTACTCAGCTTCATGTGAGTGATGTCAGCCTTAATTAAAAAATAAAAATTTGGAGTTAGGTAGCTCAGGAACATTAAAAGAATACATGCAACACTTACTACCTTGTATCTAAACTCTACCTTGTATCTACTGGGTAGTCTTTTGCAACTGGCTTAACCTAATTTTTCCAAGATAGGATTATAAATGCTTCCTTTTCTAAATTGTTATAACAAGGCTATCATATGACTGTAAAGTTCTTTGCAAACATGATTATAAGAAATAAGGAAAAATCTTAAAACATCTTTGCTACTATTACTCACTCTCCTTCCCCAATATGCTTCTGAGAATTGATCTTAGCTCTATAAAAGGAAAGTGGTTACATTGTGTCAGGAAAAAATCATGAGAAATAAGTAATCCATAAACTTTACAGTCATAAGGGGATCCATGTGGGTGGATCTGATGACTTGGCTACTGAGAGAGGGAAGGAAGTATAATTGTTGATTTTATCAGAGCAGGTTTGTATGTTTGTATGTGCAATTAGGGGGTTGGAGGTTGAACATAGACTTAACATAGACTTAACAATTGACATGGATTTCAGGAGGTTACAAAATTCTCCTGCTACATAAATCCTAGGTAATATTTCTGTGTGTATAGGGTGTGGCATTAATGTTCAATAAACATAATATCAAATTCTGTCAAAACAGGGGTGTGGTACATAAATATGTAATTTGCTTTCTTTCATAGGATTTGTGTTTTGGGGATCTCTAGGTTAACAGCTTGTGTTATCACTGGGAGTTTGTGAAAGTTGATTTCATTATGCAGTAACTAGCTCTCAATTGAATACTGAAATCAGGAAGTGTGTCTTGATCAGTTAGCATGTTTTTTTCTGATTCTGAAATTTCAGCACTTTTAGCTTTGAAGGTTGCTTTGAGTTTGTTTTTGAATTGAAAATGTCACTGGAAAGGCTGGTTGTTAAATTCATGATCAACCAGGAGAATCTGTAGAACTCAAAATGTTTGGTAGATTCCTTTATTTAGAAGATATGACTTCTGGAATTTTCCCAGGGAATGAAGGTCCATGTAATAATTTACCAAAACAGAGTTGGGAAAATGAAATATCACCTTTTGGGAGGAGGAGGAGGTTGGGGTGGGACAGAGTGCTTTTGAGTAGTCCTTGCTTTGTGTAATACATGAAAGAGTTGTGTAAGTCACAGAAATCAGCTCAGTTATCAAATATGGGTGTACCTTATAAATTAGACCAGGTATGTTTTTCTTTCTCAGGGAGCCTAAAAATACAAGGATTGGAGCTGTTCCTTTTTACCCTTATGTTTGCTGGCTGCTAAAGCCATTTGGAAATTTTAACTGGGATGTCGACCTACTTAATTTTCATAATGAGTATTTTTTTTCTTAATAGACTTGGTCATTTAGAGAAGACTTTGTAACATATTAAACAAGCTATTGCATATTAAAAAATACATGAACACACACACATGTGGGTAAACAAATGGTACCAAGGAAGAAATCTAACTGGAAGAAAAGAGGGAGCTGTATAGTAAGAACAAGTAGGGCAGAAAACCGTCGTTAAATATATCATCTTTGATTAAGGAAGGGCTGCATATCTAGGTCCTTTTTTTCTTTTTCTTTCACTCATGTGCCTTTTTGTCATTATTATTCATAAGCTACTTCTCTTATGAAGTGCTTTGAGAGTTTGGGGCAAATAAGAGTAGAGAAACTTGAAATAGTGAGTTGGCAATTCATTATCAGCCATTTTTTATGGAATTGGAACTATTGTCTAAAATGGAATTGTGAGTTTTTGAATTGTAGGTGAGATTTCAATACATTGTTCCATGTCCCCATTTCTCAAAGTGGTTTGGAATTTGTGATATTGGGAGCAATTCCTTGGTTAACAGTTCTTGTAGATTACTGGTAAGCCATAGGATTTCTATTGGGATCAACTTTCAGTTGTATGAAATCCTTGTGGTGCATAGGGTAGGGGAGTGGAAATTCCCTGATTTTGTTGTATTGACTCCATTCAGGAACCAGATTTCCCACATACTTGTGCTAAGAAGAGAGGTGGTCACAGTGAATAGATCACTGGGTATCTTTGGTGGGTAAGCATAGAAAGAAGTTTTCATCCATTAATATTTCTGTCAGGGTGAGAGTCAAAAGTCTGAGCAGATAGCGGTTTTATAGTTCTTTTCAAACCAGCCAAGGTGAATTTGATAGTCTTGGCTGTACAGTGTAGTGATTAGAAGAATGTTATCTGGAACCAGACTGTTTAGGTTCAAATCTCAGGTCTTCTGCCAATTAGCTTTGTGACCTTTGTTCATTAACTATTCTTTCCTTACTTTCTTTGTCTTCAGAATGGGGTTCATAAAGTACCTACTTTATAGAGTTATTGTGCAGATTAAACAAGTTAATATATGTAATATGCTGAGGACAATTCCTGGCACAAAATAAGTGGCACACATGTGTTAGCTGTTAGTATTATTACTACCGTTGTTATTGCTAGGAACTATTTAAGAGTTAGTGGTCATTATAAACCATGTTGGGTTGGTAATAGAGATGGTGTTTCTTTGTAGCAAAAGTAAAGCCTAATGTCATTTTTTTCTTTGTGTCTATTGTTTTGGTTCCCACAAATGATAGCTACTTGCCTTTTTTCTATCTTAAAGTTTCTAAGGAATTCCAAAATTTATCAGTGATTTGAGTGGTCTATGCTTTGTCAAATGAAGGCACTATTCATCATACCTTGTTTTGTTTTTATGATTTCATTTTTTGTTGATATCTTTGAACAAAATATGTGTGTTGGTAAATTTGAGCAGATTGAAATTCCCAACATTGATAATCTTGCCCATGATTAACTTGCAAAGGCCTTCAGGTGAATAGTTTATTCCCTTCACAGCTCTTTGCTGCCTTGTGATCAGCCTGCTGTTCAGAGCCAGCAGGAAAGATTACACCTGGGACAGCAGATGATTTTTCTTGAATCTTATTCTTGTTAGGGCCATTCCAAATGGATGTTAGAACAATTTCACATAATTAGGGCAAACACGTTTTACCCCTGGTGTTTCTAATAATTAATTATTACAATTAAAATCCATTTACTGTATGTACTCCAATGGGATGTCAAATCTAATCTGTATTTAGCAACGCCTACCCCCAATGACTTAACATATTTTCATCTACTATTGTTCAAACCTCAAATGCTGACTGGCTTTTCAGAAAACAAAAATTTCCTCCTTGGGGATGGGGCTAATCTCAGGCTGTACGGGTTAGATGCCATGACAGCCATCATAAATGAGATATCTTAGAACTGGCAAGGATAGAACAGACTGATGTCATGTTCCTGTTCGGCATATGCTGTCCAATACAGTAGTCACTAGGCACATTTGACTATTGAGCACTTGAAATATGGCTAGACTGAAGAACTGAATTCTAAATTTTATTGAAGTTTAATTAAATTTAAATTTATATAATTGATTCAGTTATTAAAAAATTATAAGTATGTTTAGAAAACCTTGGATATGTGAATCTACTTTTTTTTTTTTTTTTTTTTTTTGAGACAGAGTCTCACTTTGTTGCCCAGGCTAGAGTGAGTGCCATGGCTTCAGCCTAGCTCACAGCTACCTCAAACTCCTGGGCTCAAGCGATCCTCCTGCCTCCGCCTCCCGAGTAGCTGGGACTACAGGCATGCGCCACCATGCTCGGCTGATTTTTTTTTTTCTATATATATTAGTTGGCCAATTAATTTCTTTCTATTTATAGTAGAGACGGGGTCTCACTCTTGCTCAGGCTGGTTTCGAACTCCTGACCTCGAGCAATCCACCGCCTCGGCCTCCCAGAGTGCTAGGATTACAGGCGTGAGCCACCGCGCCTGGCCTGAATCTACTTTTTTAACTGTAAATTTTTTGAACTCTAAATACAGCTCAAGTAGTTCCAAGGAAAACGTAGCATCTGAATTGAGATATGCTGTAAGTATAAAATGTATACCAAATATAAAGACTTAGTATGAATAAAAGAATGTAAAATATCTCATTTTTTATGTTGATTACATATGGAACTATTTTGGATATATTGGATTAAATAAAACATACATTAATTTTATAAATATCTTTACCTTTACCTATTTATAATTTTATAAATATCTTTACCTTTTTTAATGTGGCTACTAGAATATTTTAAACTACGTGTGTAGCTCATGTTATATTTGTATTGGGCAACACTGTGGTAGGTTCTTTTTCCAAAATATCTTTGGAAGCTTTTAGGTAAACTCCATTATTCCTATGTGTTGGAAGATCATGTTCTGGAAGAGTTCAGAGAAATAAAAATCATCTGGAAATAATATGACCAGTGTGATATATATTAAAGATGAAAAACAATCTGAATCTTGCCCCTTTCATAATTTCAGATGAGTGTTTACAAGTAGATTTTCTGGTCAGGCGGATTTAAATCAGTTAAAGAGGCATGACTAAAATATGAGGTTGTTAACTCATATTTAACACTTTATGTATAGGTAATCCTATGTACTAATTTTTTTGTTGTTGTGGCAAAAGAATCCCACATATAACATAAAATTCACCCTCGAACAGTACAGTACAGTATTGTCAGCCATATGCACACTGTTGTGCAACAGTTCCCCAGAACTCCTCCACTCCCATCCTGCATGGCTAAAGCTCTATACCTACCTAACAACAGCCTTCCCCTCCCCCACCACAGTGGGCCACCATTCTACTTTCTGTGTGTGTGAGTTTGACTACTTTAGATACCTCATGTAAGTGGAATCATGCAGTATTTGTCTTTTTGTGCCCATCTTTACTTGGATTATTTGTGGATTTTTTTTGTTTGTTATTGAGTTGTAAGAGTTCTTTATACATTCTTTTTGTGACTGGTTTATTCACTTAGGATAATGTCCTAAAGGTTCACCCATGTTGTAGCATATGGCAGGATTTTCTTTGTTAAGGCTGAGTAATACTATTGTAAATATACATACCACATTTTGTCTATCCATTCATCCATGGATGGACATTTAGGTTGCTTCTACCTCTTGACTATGTTGAATAATGCTTCATTGAACATGGGTGTGCAGATATCTCTTTAAGATCCTATTTTCTTATTTTATTTTATTTTTTTAAGATGAGTCAAGTGCAATAGTGAGAAGGGGGGAAGTAGTAGAACAAGGAGTTCAATCTTTAACTGACTGTGAAGATCCTATTTTCAATTCTTTTGGAGATGTACCCAGAAGTGGGATTGCTGGATCATATGGTAGTTCTATTTTTAATTTTTGAGGAACTTTCGTACTGCTTTCCACAGTAGCTGTACCATTTTATATTCCCAATGACAGTGCACAAGGGTTCCAATTTCCTCACATCCTTGACAACACTTATTATTTTCTGTTTTTTTTCCCCATAGTGACTATCCTAGTGGGTTTAAGGTGATATCTCATTGTGGTTTTGATTTGCATTTCCCTAATAATTAGTAATGTTGAACATCTTATGCTTTTTGGACACTTGTATATCTTCTTTGGAGAAATGTCTGTTCAAGTCCCATGCCCATCTTTTAATTGGAATATTTGTGGGGTTTTGTTGCTATTGAGTTGTAAGAGTTCTTTATATATTCCAGATATTTATCAAATACATGATTTGCAAATATTTATTCTCATTCCATAAGTTGCCTTTTCACTCCATTGATTGTTTTTCTTTGCCATGCAGACGTTTGTAAGTTTGATGGAGTCCCATTTGTCTATTTTTACTTTTCTTGCCTGTGCTTTTGGTGTCATATCTAAGAAATCCTTGCCAAATCCAATGACTTGAAGCTTTTCCCCTGTGGTTTTTTTAAAAGGAGTTTTGGTTTAGGTATTTAATCCATTTTGAATTAATTTTTGTATATGGCTTAAGGTACAGATCTGACTTCTTTCCTTTGCATGTAGATACTCAGTTTTCTCAGCACTATTTATTGAATAAACTATTCTTTCCCTGTTGTGTTGTCTTGCTATCCTTTTCAAAGATCATTTGAGCATATATACAAATATTTATTTCTGGGCTCTCTGTTCTATTGATTTATGTGTCTTTCCTTACAACATTACCAACTGTTTTGATTCCCCTGTTATATAGGCATACATTGTTTTATTGGACTGTGGGTTAGTGCACTTTACAGTATTGTATTGTGTTTTTTACAAATTGAAGATTTGGGGCAACCCTGTGTTGAGCAAATCCATTGGCACCATTTTTCCAACAGCATGTGCTCACTTTGTGTCTTTGTGTCACATTTTGGTAATTCTTGCAATATTTCAAACTTTTTCATCATTTTATCTGTTACAGTGATCTGCAATCCATCATCTTTGATGTTACTATTGTAATTGTTTTGGGGCACCACAGACTGTGCCCATATAAGATGGCAAACTTAATTGATAAACATGTGGCTCTACAGACCAGCTGTTCCACTGTCTCTCCCCTTCTTCTGTGGCTTAGCTGCTGCCTGAGACACAAAAATATTGAAATGAAGCTAATTAATAACCCTGCAATGGCCTTTTAATATTCAAGTGAAAGGAGGAGTTGTACATCTCTCACTTTAAATCAGATGCTAGACATGATTAAGCTGAGTGAGGAAGGCAAGTTGAAAGCTGAGATAGGCCAAAAATTAGGCTTCTTGTGTCAAATGGTTAGCCAAGTTGTGAATGCAAAGGAAAAGTTCTTTAAGGAAATTAAAAACACTGCTGTAGTGAATGCACAAATGATAAGAAAATGAAACAACCTTATTGCTGATACAGAGAAAGTTTTAATGGTCTGGATAGAAGATCAAATTAGCCACAGCATTCTCTTAAGCCAAAAGCCAATTCAGAGCAAGGCCCTAACTCTCTTAAATTCTATCAAGCCTGAAAAAGGTGAGCAAACTGCAGAAGAAAAGATAGAAGCTAGCAGAGGCTGATTCGGGATGTTTAAGAGAAGAGCCATTTCCATGACATAAAAGTGCAAGGTGAAGCAACAAGTGCTGATGTAACAGCTGTATAGCAAGTTATCCAGAAGATATAGCTAAGATCATTCATGAAGGTGGCTACACTAAACAACAGATTTTCAGTAGATAAAACAGCTTTCTATTGGAAGAAGATGCCATCTAGTACTTTCTCAGCTAGAGACGAGAAATCAATGCCTGGCTTCAAAGCTTCAAAGGAAAGGCTGATTATCTTGTTATGGTCTAATGACTTTAAGCTGGTAACTTGAAATTGAAACCAGTACACATTTACCTTTCTGAATATCCTAGGGCCCTTAAGAGTTATGCTAAATCTACTCTGCCTGTGTTCTATAAATGAAAGACCCAAACGGAAGATGATAGCACCTCTGTTTTAGCATAATTTACTGAGTATTTTAAGCTCATTGTTGAGACCTGCTGCTCAGAAAAAAAAGATTCCTTTCAAAGTATTACTGCTCATCGACTTGGTCACCCAAGAACTCTGATGGAGATGTACAAGAAGGTGAATGCTGTTTTCATGCTTGCCAACACAACATCCTTTCTGCAGCTCATGAGTCAAGGAGTAATTTTGACTTTCCAGTCTTCTTATATAAGAAATACATTTTGTAAGGCTTTAGCTGCTGTGTAGATCATGATTCTTCTGATCTGGGCAAAGTAAATTGAAGATCTTCTGGAAAGAATTCACCATTCTAGATGCTGGTCCTGGGAGGAGGTCAAAATAACATGAATAGTAGTTTGAAAGAAGTTGATTCCCACTCTCATGGATGACTTTGAGAGGTTCAAGATTTCAGTGGAGGAAGTTACTGTAAATGTGGTGGTAATGACAAGAGAACTAGAAGTGGACACTGAAGACATGACTGAATTGCTGCAATCTCATGATAAAACTTGAAGGTGTGAGGAGTTGCTTCTTATGGATGAGGAAGGAAAGTAGTTTCTTGAGATAAGATCTACTCTTGGTGAAGATGTTGTGAACAATTGTTGAAATGACAAAGGATTTAGAATATTACATGAATTTATTAAGCTGCAGCAAGGTTTAAGAAGATTGACTCCAATTTTGAATAAAGTCTACGGTGCGTTAAATGCTATCAAACAGCATCACGTGCTGCAGAGAAATCTTTCATGAAAGGAAGAGTCAATTGATGTAGCACACTTCATTGTTATCTTATTTTCAGGAATTGCCACAGCCACCCCAATTTTCAGCAGCCAGCACCCCCAACAATCAGCAGCCATCAACATCAAGGCAAGATTCTCCACCAGCAAAACGATTACAACTCACTGAAGGTCAGATGATCATTAGCATTTTTTAAAAAATTTATTTTAAGAGATGGTATCTTGCTCTGTTGCTCAGGCTGGAATGTAGTTGTACCATCATAGCTCACTGTAACTTTGAACTCCTTGGTTCAAGTGATCTTCCCATCTCAGCCTCCCAAGTTGCTAGGACTACAGGCACAGGCACATGCCACCATGCCCAGCTAATTTTTTTAAAGAAAATTTTTGTAGAGACAGGGTCTCCCTGTATTGCCCAAGCTGGTCTCAAACTCCTAGCCTCAAGCAGTCCTCCCATCTCAATTTCCCAAAGTGCTGGGATTACAGGTGTGAGCCACTGTTCCCAGCCCATTCTTAGCATTTTTTAGCAATAAAATATTTTTAAATTAAGGCATGTATGTTGGTTTTATTTTAGACATAATGCCATTACATATTTAATAGACTACAGTGCAAACATAACTTTCACATGCACTGGGAAACCCAAAAATATATGTGGCTTGCTTTATTGCAGTGTTTCCTGTGATATTAGTTTTACTGTGGTGGTCTGGAGTTGAACCCCAATAGTCATGTTTTTGAGGATCTGAATAGAAATGGTTATATAACTTTATTGATAATAGCTTACTTCTCTCATTTTTTTAGAGTTTATAACTTCTTACGTTTTGTATCCATTGTCATATTCCCTGAAGTATAAGGGAATTTCTTTTCTTTTGCCTTTTATCTCAAGAATGTTTGGAACAACTTGGATGTGTGAATGTACTCTTTTAAAAGGGATGGCAGATGGTGTGAATTTAGGTAGGAATGTTTGCCTTCTCAGGTATTGATCTTGAGGAAGAGGTAGGAAGCCAGGGAAGGAGGTTGGGACTGTTTAATGTAGAAATGTGGTTAAGACTCTGGAGCCAGATTTCCTGGGTTTGAATCTCAGATATGCCACTCACTTAGTTGTGAATTTTGAGTGAGTAATTTGACCCTTTTGTTTCGGTTATTTGATCTGTAAAATAAAGATAATGTTAGAACCTACCTCATAGGAATGATAGGAGTGTTAAGTGAATTAAACATAATGCCTGTCACATATTAAGTGCCATTTTAAAGTGATATGTTTTATTACTTTGAATATTACAAATAAAAGTGAAAATCACATATTAAGTGTTACTTAAAAGTGGTATGTTTTATTACTTTGAATGTTAACAAATAAAAGTGAGACCATGAGATGCATTCTAAGGTTCTGAAAAGGCTAACCTTTCTAATTCCATCAGAAATAATAAACAAATGGGGCACATACAATTGCTGTCCCTAAGACCTCTGACACCCGGAAAGTCTAATAGGAGATTATGCAGTCTCAGGTCCCTGGAAGTTTCCAAATCTTTTAATGATTATAAGAACATTACATTTATATCAAGGAATATTACAAATGCTGCCATGGAGTTTATTATTTGTCTTCTGGTTGTAGTTAATTTTTTTTTTTAAGGATGTGTAAAACCTGGGGAAAGATGAAGATTAATGTATTTGAACAGCATACTGCTTTGATATTGGAGTGCCTATAATATGCCATATCTGTCAAATAAATTTTGCAACTTGGACTTTACTTTCATATTGCAATAAATCATCTGAAGGATTTGAAGTTTATAAATTTAATGGTCATGCTTTTAAATTTCATTTTCTTGGGTGTTTTAATTACATTTAATATTTATAGCTTGTATTGCTTTATATTTGAATTATTCCAAATATTTGCAAAATAAACATGAAAGTTCACATTGGAACCAAGGATTTGTTTGAGATGAGTATATCTCAAGTGGCAGGACCCCCTCACCCCATTCTCCTTTTAAAATGTAAATGAATGAAAATTTCAAGTGTTCTTTTATTAGGAAAATCATGCACTGGAATTTATGATTCAAGATGTTTGTGAATGGTGAGATCATCTCTAGGGATCTAAAAACATTCTTCAGATAAGTGAATGTACCTAAAAAATCTTTTCATGTACAAGAAGAATGTAATACACCATTTTCTCTAATTTTTATATTTCCATAACAGATTAAAAATATCCCTACCCCCCTACTCCAGACAAATGGAATATTCCCAATTTTGTAGAATACATTCAGGCATCAAGGGAAGCACACCTGTGTATGGCACCAATCCCCTGTGCAGTATACATTGATTTGCCTTAGTTATACATTTCTCGTCCAGCTGTAATAACACTGAGTACTTGTTTGCTTTCTTCAGCCTATTTTAAAATGTGTAAGATTTTTTAATAACTGCAATTAAGTGAAAGGTAAGTATATGTGAATGCATATGTTGAAACAGCTCATGTATGGCCTTAAACAATTGGCTACTTTGGGGCTTCCCATCTATAGTTTGACAGCTGGCAACGCAAGGTACCGAGGTTTCATGGTCCTGGATGTTTGTGTTTCTGAAGGCCTTGGTTATAAGTAAAGAACCAGGCGGTTGTTCTTCATTTGGGCTGCCGATCTTAGATGTTCTATAAAGCTGCTCCTGTCTATAAATGTAGCACTTATATTTTCTGCACAGTATGTGCCTGTTGGCAATATTTTTGTTTTTCTAGTTATACAACCACTACCTACAGGAGGAGTCCCATACCAGCGTGGAGAAGAAATAGTCTTGGCTGGGTAGTTTGCAATGATTTTGTAATTTAAAAAAATGCACAAGTAGATTTTTATTAAAACAAAACAAAACAGGTTCTTATATAAAAGATTATCCTTCAGGAAAACTCATTAATATTCAAGAGGAAATTTAAATTGGAAGCACTTTTATTAAAAGTGTTGTGGAAGGAAGTAGGTCTTTGTTTGGCCTGTGATACTGTTTTCCCTTTCATTCATTCATCTTTTTCTTCTAAGCTAACTATGGCTGAAATTGGCTCATTAGACTGACTCATTCCAAGAGAACCATAGGAATATAGCATTTTAAATTTATCACTAGCATTTCATAGTGGTTTTTATGATGTGCTCACTGTTAAAGGGGGTGAAGGAAACGGTTGGATAATCCCAGCGTATTCTTTTTGCCTAAATGATAGCCATCAAAATCTAGGGTCAGGAATGGCTTTTTCATGGTGTCTTCTGTTATCACTGTGTGCACTGCCAAAACCTGTGACACTTGCTCACTTCCAAGGATATAGCATGAGCCAGAAGTGCAAGCTCTGTCTCAATCATAGGATGATACCACAGAGGCATTCTCTTCTCTCTGTTTTGCTATCCATTTATCCCCTGCTGTCTAGTTTTTTTTTTTTTTTTTTATAAAAAGATGCTAGTAGTAATGTTCTTCATATGGCTGAATTAATGACAAAGCATAGATTTCTAGCTCTTTGATTTTTCTAATGGATTAATTGGCTCTTTGCCTGCTTGACTACATTAAGAAAAGAAAAATCCCCCTTTAAAAATTACAGCCGGAAATATACCTGTGATGGACTCTTAAAAGCTATTTTATATTTAATAAGTGCAGGAGGTCCTTATAATGTTTTGTTTAGTAATAAAATCACATAGCCATGTCTGCCTCTTGATGGTTTAAAAGACAACCTCGTTGGGCCTAATTTATGCCTTGTTTGGAAATTTCTAGCTAAAGGATGGATGGACATCTTCCTATTTCTCCTGTTTTTAACATTTGCCAGTATCAAACAGTTTTTGTAGTGATGTTATTGAGGATGTGGTGCATGTAGGAATTTGAGATGATCAGTTAATCAAGTCTTCGAAACTGTACTTAATTGTGGTGAGCAAGTCTGCTCCACTGAGACCTTGCTACTTGAGTGCTGGTCAGTATGCACTATAATCCTAAATGTGCTCTTTGCAGAGTCTTTTCTTGTTGACTGTATGTTTATTTCTTTCAGTAACTGTTTTGTCTCTCATTACTCAAATATTTTATGATTGATTTTTTTTTTTGGATGTGCATTTCCTTCCTTCTTCTTAGTTTCTATTAAAAGTGTATTGTTTCTAAAAAAAGCCTTGCAGGCCCTGGCCTCTTTGGCATCAGGGCTCTCTGGGGTAGACCTGATTAAACCCCTATACTGTTGCTGCACTTCTTTGCTTGTGTTTATGTGGTCGAGAAGGTAGTTCTCCGTAGTATTTGTGGTTCAAACTGCTCATTCCTGTTTGTGTTAGACCATGATTAGTGTCTTGGTTCCTAAACTTTTTGCATTCTAATTTCTTAAAATGCTTGCATGTTTAGTATGCTTATTCGAAGAATCTTTAGTAAACAGTACATTTTTAATTCACAGTCTCATTTTCTATTCATCTAGGGAAGGCATAGAGAGTGAAAATGAAGGGAAATGCTACAAGGCTCAGAACTTTTCATATAATTCCCGTCAATTCATAACTATATCTAAACTTTATTTGAAATTCTCTGTATGGTAGCTTATATATAGGGCTAAAGTAGAAACATAGGATCACTTTTTAAACTGGACCTTTCCCCAACTTTTCAGAGGTAGAAAACTCTAAAGATGGATTTATAATGAAGATTTTCTCCATCATTTTCATTGCCATCAGTGTTTACCTTGCTTGGTTTTTAAAAGTTGGGTCAATTCTCCCATAGTAGCAACTTTCCAAAGACATGGCTTATAACATTTTCACAAATAGATTTGTTAAATATTTAATATTTCTCCTTTGAAAGTCTGCCTTTTGTGCAGTAACTGTTGAATTTTGTGGTGGTAGGTGTTTTTTTTTGTTTTTTGTTTTTTAGGATGACTTTATTTTAAAATATTTAATTGACAAATTAAGATGGGTATACAACATGGTAATTTGATATACATGTACATTGTGCAATGATTACCATAATCAAATTAATTTAACACATCCATCACAGTCCATGCTGCACATTAGATGCCCAGAACTTGTTTATCTTGTAAGTGAAACTTTGTACCTTTTTTTTTTTTTTTGTATCACATTTTTTATTGAACATCTTATATAGGTATGGGCAGGACCTATGGGAGGGGCAGGGCAGCAATGACAGCCTCAGTGAAGTCGTGGCAAGTGGCATAGCCACCCATGTCAGAGGTTCGAACCTGTGGGAGAGAACTGTCATCATCCCAGCAGCCTGGGCCCTACCCCCACCCCCAACACTCCCACCACCACCACCCAACAGATGCAGTTCCCTAAGGAAGCCAGCCCTAGGACAACCTAGGCTCTGCTCAGAAAGATGGCTATGGTCCACTGTCTAGAGGTTCGAGATCTCTTCCCTGGTCCACTGTACTGAAGGAATGTATAGGTGGTATATGGTCCTTGTGAGGTTGGAAGGAATAAAGGGCTTTAGCTGCCATAGGGGTGCAGGTGGCCGATGACAGACTGGATGAAGTCGGTTGTGGTGCTGTAGCTGCCCATGTCTCGAGTCCGCACCTTGCCGACTTTGATCACCTTCTTCACCGACTCTGCAATCATGTTGGAGTGATAGTCAAGGTTGAGATGTCGCAGCATGTTGGCAGCTGACAGCAGCATGGCCGTGGGGTTGGCTATATTCCTGCCCACTGCCTGGGCAAATGGGTGCCGGGCACCCATCTCAAAGACTGCGTACTCCGCACTGTAGCTCTCACCCGGGACCACACCGGCTCCCCCAACCAGACCAGTAGCCAGATTGTCAATAATGTTCCCATAGAGATTGGGCATCACCAGCACATCAAACTGGTAAGGATTCTGCACCAGCTGCATGCAGCAGTTGTCTATGATCATCGTCTCAAATTTGATTTTGGGATACAGTTCAGCAATTTCCTCACAGCACTGCAGGAACAACCCATCCCCAAGCTTCATGATGTTGGCCTTATGGACAGCAATGACCTTCTCCCGCCCATTCTTGGTGGCATAGTCAAAGGCAAACTTTTGCAATCCGCTGAGACTTGGCTCGTGTGACAATCTTCAAGCACTCAATCACACCCTTTGCACTCTCATGTTCCAGAGAGCTGTACTCCCCTTCCGTCTGCTCTCGAATGATCACCAGGTCTAGATTGTTGTGCCGAGTCATGTACCCAGGAAGTGACTTCACATGGACTACGTTGGCACATAAATCCAACTTACGCCTCAGCCTCATGTCGTAGGAGGTTAGTTCCCCCTTATACTCCATCGGGGTGTGGATCTTTCCAATGAGGGCCACTTTGTTCTCCTTCATGGACCTCAGCACCTGCTCCAGCTTCTCCTCAGATGCCGTATTCTGCACCTCGCTCAGGTGGTGCTCCTGGAACTCCACTGGGACACCAGCAGCCTTGAACACCTCCTTGACAGCGTGCATCAGCTCAGGCCCCACACCATCTCCTGGCAACATGGTCACGGGAAAGGCACCCTCCACCTTCACGTCCTCAGCCTGGCCCCGAGAGGCAGCTTGCGCCGCGGCCGATGTACCCAGACCTCTCCATGCCCCGGGGTTGCTGGCGGAGACCAGCGCCCGGGTCAGCCAGCGGACACCGCTCAGCGACGCCATGTTTTCCGCAGGCGAAACTTTGTACCTTTTGACAAGCAACTCTCCATTTCCCCTACCCCTCAGCTCCTGACAATTACTGCTCCGCTCTCCGAGTTCAACTTTTTTAGATTCCACATCTAGGTGAGATCATGTAGTATTTGTCTTTCTGTGTCTGGCTTATTTCATTTAGCATAATGTCCTCAGGTTCATCCATATTGTTACAAATGGTAGCATTTCCTATTTTCTTTATGGCTGAATAATATTCCATTGAATGTATGCACTGCAATTTGTCCATTCATCTGTGGATGCACACTTAGGTTGTTGCCATATCTTGGCTACTGTGAATAATGCTGCAATGAACTCGGGGTGTAGGTATACCTCTTTAAGATACTGAAGGTATTTCCTTTGGATATACCCAGTAGTGGGATTGTTGGATCATATGGTAGTTTCATTTTTATTTGTATTCTTTTTAAGAGATAGGATCATGTTGTGTAGCCCAGGCTGGAGTGCAGTGGTGTGATCATAACTCACTGCAGCCTTGAATTCCTGGGCTTAATCCTCCCACCCCAGCCTCCTGAGTAGCTAGGACTACAGGTTTGTGCCACCATGCCTGGCTAATTTTTTTCCTTCTTTGTCAAGATATGGGGTCTCATTATGTTACCCAGGCTAGTCTCAAACTCCTTCTGGCCTCAAGCAATTCTCCTGCCTTGGCCGTGCAAAGTGCTGGGACTATAGGTGTAAGCCACTGCACCCAGCCTTTTTAAAATTTTTAGAGGACCCTCTATACTGTTTTTTATAATGGCTGTACTAATTTATATTCTGGTAGTAGATTTTTTAGCAGCCATTAAGATGACATTTTTCTGAGTGTTCTAATGATATAGGACAAAATTGATGACACAAGTTGAAAAAGTAGGCCCATTATATACCAATGTGTATATATATATATACACACACACACATATATAGGTTTTCCATACTGTATTTCAAACAAACAAAAAATAACCCTTTGAAGTGTTGCTGGTGAATCTTTGCAAGGGTCACTCTGGCTGAGCAATATTTTCAAGATTATTGCGGACTTTATCACATAGTTGAATACCTTAATTTTACAGATTAAATGATGGCTGGTAACATTTATTGTTTTGCATGAAGTCATGACATTTAGGGCCCAGTACCAGATCTATAATGGATCACAGCTGTGAAAACAACTTTGAGATTAATTTGGTCATTTTTGTGGGCTTTTGAATAATGCTGCCTATCACTATACTAACAAATAGTGAATGTTTTGTAAATATTTGTTTAGTTATTTAGTATAAACTAAAATTGTCTTTTAGCTTTCCTATTGAATAAATAGTTTACACAGATAATATTGAGAAGTTTTATTGGAATAATGAAAGGAGTCTTCATCTTTCCCTTCAAAGATTTTTAAAATTTGTTTTTCATTACTGTCTTGTGTATTTGATATTTTGAAAATGACAGGGAGTCAACAATTTCTTAGTCTGATGTAAAATGTGATTATACATCGAGTGGCATAATTCCTGTCTTAGAAATTGATTGAAATTAATGTTGATAGTGAAAGTGAGAAAAAAGGAAAAAGTTCAAGGGAAGATAAATGAGAAGTGAAACTTGCTTCTCATTGAGGAGGCTACAGAATTAGAGTGGTTGCCAAGCAGGATAAAGTCCCAATTCAGTACTTGATGAAGAATTAAAATAAAGATAAACAATGCCTTAAAAAAGATAAAAACACATGAATACAAAATTGAAAGGAAAATATATTTGAAAAAGCAACTGTACAATGGATAGAGAGAGAAAAAAGAAGGAATAGTGTGTCTTAAAACAAAAAAGCTAAAAGCAGAACTATTAATAGATTATTTTTGCATTTGTCTTTTTGGGAAAAAATTAAGAAATATCTTGAGATTATAAGTGGATGCATTAAAATAAATTTGGTTGAAAAGAAGATGTAAACAAATGATGTAATCCATAATTTCTTCAAAATGTACAAGCAATTTGCAAAGGACATTTGGATTGTGCCTTACTAAATACTTGTTTATATTCAGTAATTGTTTTTGTGAAGGTGTTTGCCAGACAGATAGCATGGATGTGGATTTCTGAAAACATTTTTCAGATCTCGAAAGAAAGTTTTTGGATAAATTCCTCTTTATGTCATCTAGGAACTGATGTCTTAACCTCTATGTCTTGGAAGATTTAAGGTCTAAAAAAATTTGTTAGGTAACTTGGCCAACATAGTCTCTAAGGAGCTTTGAAGTGCTTTTTCTGCTGGCCATGCATTTTGCCTCTCATTGTATACAAATAAAATGCACATGTCCAATCAAAGCTTTAGCATTAATAATTCTTAACTGTTTTCATATTGAAATGTGTGTGCATGATAGTCTTGGTAATTTTTTATCATGTAGTGAGGAATGAGGGTAACAATGATACTCTTTTATTTATGAAGGCACTTTATTGAGGTTTTTGTCTTTTCTATCTTTGCAGTTATTCATCATACTCATCAACAAAGTAATAACATGATATTTCTAAGCAAAATTAACAAGCATTAACATTTATGCCCAACTCTTGACATGTATGTGCTTTCCCTTGAAATAAGAATCAATTTAGGCCGGGCACGGTGGCTCAGACCTGTAATCCTAGCACTCTGGGAGGCCGAGGAGGGCAGATTGCTCGAGATCAGAGTTCCGAAACCAGCCTGAGCAAGAGCGAGACCCCGTTTCTACTATAAATAGAAAGAAATTAATTGGCCAACTAATATATATATATATATATATACACACACACATATATATATATATAAAAAATTAGCCGGGCATGGTGGTGCATGCCTGTAGTCCCAGCTACTCGGGAGTCTGAGGCAGGAGGATTGCCTGAGCCCAGGAGTTTGAGGTTGCTGTGAGCTATGCTGACACCACGGCACTCACTTTAGCCTGGGCAACAAAGTGAGACTCTGTCTCAAAAAAAAAAAAAAAAAAAAAAAAGAATCAATTTAAAAACTACAGATTGAAAAAGAGAATTGACTGATTTTGAATTTCCCTTCTCTTTCTCTGTAGTGGAGGTAGTGGATAAAAGTGCAGCCCCAGAAAGGAGAAGGAATCAGAGACATGAAAGTAAAACTCTCAGTTTGAATGATTAGCCTGGATGATAAAGAACTGGATTAGTCATCTTTGCCAATCTTGACTGTTATTTCCCATGCCTTAGTAGTGGTCCTTGGTATAAAAATAAAATTGTGAAACAGCAAACATAATTCTAAAATGATCTCAAGATAAAATGAATATTTTTATGAACTACTTGTTCTAAGCAAGCATTGCTTGATACTTTTAGAGCAAGGTCAATTAAGTGAACTAATTTGAGGTTCCTTGTTATAAACTAGACATTCATTTTGTACTGAATCTTGGTATGTCCTGCTGACATATTCCAATTTGGCTAAGAGAGTTATACAGGTCAGTTTTTAGAACTTCCGATCTCAATATATTTTCAAATTAAATTAAGAACATAATTTTTAAAGGGAGCCTTTCTCCCTAAAGAGCAAAAGTCAATATATTTTCAAATTAAATTAAGAACATAATTTTTAAAGGGAGCCTTTCCCCCTAAAAAGCAAAAGTGGTTGCCTTAAGTTGGTTAAAATAACAAAACAAACAAAAACCCTTTCCAGTATAATTAAGGTCTCCAACCCGTTTTGTCTTTTCTGCTTGAGCTGGTGGTTTTTAAAACCTGGTTGCACATTTGGATCACCTGAGTTAAACAAGAAAACCCAAGCAAGCCAGGCACAGTGGATTGTGCCTGTAGTCCCAGCGACTCAGGAGGCTGAGATAGGAGGATAGATTGAGGCCAGAAGTTTGAGAACAGCCTGGGTGATATAGTGAGACCCTGTCTCTTAAAAATAACCAAACAGACAAACCCAAACATGGGATGTGTAGCCAGATTCTAATTTTAGTGGTCTCAGGTAGAGCCCTATTATCAGTAGTTGTAAAATGTTCTAAGATAATTTTAATGTTCAGCCAGAGTTGATTACCCTGAACTAGCCTCTTGCTGACATCTGTAGTATGCCACTTGCAGTCTTTGATTTTTCTGGACATTGGCCTTCCGTGCACCCTGAACTTTCATACAGTACAAATTGAAATTCCCTGGGCTACATTTCCTTTACCTGAGCTTTGATATATTAACTGAGTACTTTGAATAGTTTTACAGTAGGCTGCTGTCTGGGCTAAATGGTGGTCCAAAGATATGTCCACGTCTTAATCCTTGGAACCTATAAATGTTACCTTATTTGGGAAAAGGGTATTTGTAGGTATGTTAAGCTAAGGATCTTAAGATAAGGAGATCATCCAGGATTAGATATCCTGTGTTTACCTAAATGCCAGTGTTCTTTTTTTTTTTTTTTTTTTTTTTTTTTTTTTTTTTTTTTTTTATTTTTATTTTTTTTTGAGACAGAGTCTCACTTTGTTGTCCAGGCTAGAGTGAGTGCCGTGGCGTCAGCCTAGCTCACAGCAACCTCAATCTCCTGGGCTCGAGTGATCCTTCTGCCTCAGCCTCCCGAGTAGCTGGGACTACAGGCATGCGCCACCATGCCCGGCTAATTTTTTTATATATATATCAGTTGGCCAATTAATTTCTTTCTGTTTATAGTAGAGACGGGGTCTCGCTCTTGCTCAGGCTGGTTTTGAACTCCTGACCTTGAGCAATCCGCCCGCCTCGGCCTCCCAAGAGCTAGGATTACAGGCGTGAGCCACAGCGCCCGGCCCAGTGTTCTTATAAGAGAAAGTAGAGCCGAAGATGGGAACATGGATTGGAGTGATGGGGCCAACTGAAGGAATGACTGTGGCCACCAGAAGTTGGAAGAGGCAAGGAACAGATTCTCCCCTAGAGCCTTTGGAGGGAGCACAGCCCTGATGACATCTAGATTTCAGCTGAGCGAGACTGATTTTGGACTTCTGCCTCAAGAACTGTGAGAGAATAAATTTCTGTTGTTTTAAGGTACCAAATTTGTGGTAGCGTGTTATAGCAGCCACAGGAAGCTAATACAGCTGCCTTTCAGCTAACAGTTGGGTTTTGGAGGCATGCTGTCCCTATCAACACAGCCATATATATTTGTGTAATAGAGTAAATATTTTATTGCATTATCCCACTTTATAAAAATAAGTTGAAATAAGAGAAAAGCTTTATATATTTGTGTGAACACATGCTCATATTTATACACACACACAGTGGTATATCTGTAATCTTAATAGTGATTGAGATAAAGATGGAAATCATTAGGATGGGTCTTTAACCTCAATTAGATGCTCATTAGATTTAAACTGTGTTTAATGATGAAGCAAAAGAACACAATTAATGAACACGTACCAAATGCTGGAACTATTTTGTTGAAGATTGTTTCTAAAAACGTGAGAGATAATTAGGGATTTTAATAAACTTCTGTTGCTCTGGGAATAGATCATCTTTTATAACATTTACTGTGCTTCGTTGGTTCTGAGGTGTACCACTTTCCTCATTTCTGAAATCAGGATATCTTGCGATGTGTTCATTTAATGTGCTCACCTCAGGATGTTACAGAATAAATGGTGTCATTCTAAAATAAAGTTATTTTAGAATTGTGGCACTTAAGCAAGGCTGTGTGACTTTTCAGATTTGACTCTCGGATATTCAGTCTGAGCACATTTTCTGAGATGTGTTATATAAGAAGGCCAAGCAATACCTATATGAAGTTCTGAAGCTTTAGTGGTTCTAATTATTATTTTTTGCTTTAGTTCCCCAGAGCTACCAGTAGTAGAAACTTAAGTTTTATATTGATTTTGCTTGTTAAGATGCAGAATGTTTAGTGGAGAAATCATGGACTTTAGAAGTGACATCCCTCAATTCTTAGGTTAGTTCTTCTGCTGATTAGCTTTGATGTTAGGTGAAGAATTAGTTTCTTTGGCAAATGAGGGATAATACCTCTATTACAGGCTTGGGGTGATTAAACGAGGAAATGTATCTAAAGTGTTAAGCAAAGCCTGTCCAAAACTCTATACCCCACTGTTATCTGCCCTCATTTTTAGCCAACCTACTTGGTGCCCAGTAAAGCTTTGAACCTTAGGAAAAAAAATTAATGTTCACCTGGGAATAAGCTCATTCTGACTTGAATTTTGCTGCTTATGGCTCTTTGTGTTCTTGCTATTATTTCTCTATTTTATTTCACTTATATAAGCTTATTAATTTCTTGATGGTCCACCTCAAAATTTTAATTCTTTATATATCCGTCTCTGTTTATAACAACCTTAAATTTGATCATTCTTTGTTCTTGTGTTCTTAGAACACTTATAGGCTGGTGACATAATCTTAACTTTTGATCTTATACTGTTTTGTGTTTTCCATGTGTGGTATATCATGTTCATACCAAATAGATTAAAAGTCCAATATGTACAGTAAACATATGAAGGGTGCCTAACTTCATTAGTCATTAGGGAAATGCAAATGAAACCACAAGGTGATTCTAGTACACAACTGCCAGAATGGCTAAAATTAAAAAGACAATAAAGTATTGGCAGGAATAATTGAAATTCTTACACTCTGCTGATAGGAATGTAAATTGGTGCAAACACTTGGGAAAAACTGCCAATAAAGTTAAACATAGAAATATCCAATGATCCAGCTATTCTGCTAGGAATGTGTGTGTGGGGGTGTGTCGGTACATGTACAAGACATGCACAAGAATATTCATAGCAGTATTATTCATAATAGCTTAAAACTGTCTGTCGTTGTAGAAAGATCCTATAGTAGAAAGATATATAATTCATTAGTGGGAATGAACTAACTGCTGCTGTACTCAACAACGTGAATAACTCTCACAGAATAACATAAGCTGAAGAAGCCTGACACAAAAAGCCTGTGTATCCTATGCTTCTGTTCATAAAAAGTTCAAAAGCAGGATGGAGCTACGTTTGGACAGGTCTAGTTTGTGGGGTATAGTAATGGTAGGGGGCACTGGGGCAGGCTGCTGGAAAACTGATAATGTTCTATTTCTTGAACTGGGTGGTAGTTTCTCAGGTTTGTTGATTTATGAAGTTTGCCAAATTGTGCACTTACGACTTATACCTCTCTGTATTTGCACTAATCTTCCATAAGCTTTTTGAAAAAGTTTGTCCTTGTTAGTTAGCAGGGTGCTTGGCAGCTCATGGGTGCCAAATAAACACGTATGTTGGTTTTACTTGATTTTTATACACTTAGTATTTCATAAAATTTTTCCAGTGAACTATTAGTATTTTCTGATCTTGAACACATGTATCTTCTCCAGTGCAATGCCCCCTCCACCCCTTTCACCTTGTGAACCTCTATACCTTTCTTAGCCATGGCCAAAATGACAAAAGATACTACTTTTTTGGTTTCAGTACAAATGTCCTTGCCATGATTTTCAATAAATGCTTTCAAAGAATGTCACAACATGTAAATTTAAAGGGTCAGGCTTCAAGCTAAACTACTATGGGTCTTGTGAGACCAGTTATGAGTAATAGTTTGGTGAAAGGTATTAAAAGCCTGGAATGACACATTAAAAGGGCTAAAAAAAAAATCTTACAGCTACAACAAGGAGGTTGTATCACAAAACTATTAAATGGAGAAGCATGTGTGCCCGGTGACCTTGGGACTGACTAGACCTGCATTGGAGAGTTGACAGGAATGGTTTACAGATGAATGAAATAAGAAGCATGTGTAGCGGGGATACTGTTACATTTGATAGAAGGAATGAAAACAAGAGCCTTAACTTTCATTTAAAACCTTGGTACTTAAAAAAAAAAGCCCCTAAGAATTGAATTTGTCTTTCTGTTAAGTAGAACTTATAAATGTTAAAGAGGTGGATACTCTTTTTTTTACTGCCCCTTTTCATTTAGTCTGTCTTCTTTAGTTGTCTTTTCTTGTTCATATCCTCACCCGCCTTCTCCCCCTCCCCTCCCCCTCTCTCTGCTCTTCTCCTTACCCCTTTCCCACTCCCCTCCCTGGTCCAAGCCACTAGACAGCCTTCCTGAATGTGGAGGATGTCACAGCCCCCTCTGTAGCCTGCGAGGGTTCCTGCTCCTTTCTGACTGAACCAGCTCTCAAGGATCTATCATTTGCTTTTTCCCTTTTGGAAGGATACGTTTTGACTTCTTGTCTTCCTTTGGGAATACATTTAAGAAAACAGGCAAGGGTGGAGGGGATGTGGAGTTGGGGAACTTTCAGCCAAACAGTGGCCAGCAGGAGCCTCATTCAGAGATTTTTTTGGGCTGGTATGAATGGAATGGGAAACTCTTATGAGTGGCAGTCAAACTTGAGACCATTGGTAGAGCTTTTGGTGGGTCATTCATGACAGCTATCCTGTGCCACAGTCATTTTCTTTAATATTTTTAAAGAAATTTTTTTAAAAATGTCATTTGTGAGAGGCAAAGGCGGCTGGAGGATTGCTTGAGCGGAGGAGTTCAAGTCAGCCTGGGCAACATATCGATACTTTTGTCTCTTAAAAAGAAATGTTGTTTCTAGTTAGTCACATTTATTCCTTCCCTCTGCTTTACAAAGTAGGGAAGATCATTTTAATTTTACACAGTATATTTCATCTGGCATAAACAGCGATTTCCATGCCCCCACAGAAGCATAGCCTCCTTCATTATCAACATCTCCCCCCTCCAGAGTGCTACATTTGTTACAATGTATGAACGTATACTGACACATCATTATCACTAAAAGTCTGTAGTTTACATTAGGGTTCACTCTTGGTGTTGTATATTCTGTGGTATGGAAAAAATTTATAATGACATGTAGAAGTTTCACTATCCTAAAAATCCTCTGTGCTCTTCCTTTTTATCCGTTTGTCCCTAGTAAGCCCTGACAACCAATCTTTGTGCCATTTCCATAGATTTGCCTTTTCAAGTATCTCATAAAGTTGGAATCATACAGTGGTGTATAGCCTTTTCAAACTGGCTTCTTTCACCTTGTAATATACATTTAGGTTTCCTCATGCCTTGTCATGGCTTGATAACTCCTTTCTTTTAAGCTCTGAATAGTATTCCATTGCCTGGATGTACCACAGTTTGTTTATTTATTTACCTACTGAAGGACACTTTGGTTGCTTCCAAGTTTTGGTAACTATGAATAAAGCTGCTATAGACATTCATGTGCAGGTTTTTGTATGGACATAAGTTTTAAACTCCTTTGGGGTGAATATTGTTGGATCATATGGTAACAGTATGTTTGAAACTACCAAACTGTCTTCCAGAGCGGCTCTCATTCACTCCCACCAACAAGGAATGAGAGTTCCTGTTGCTTCACATCCTGACCAGCATTTGGTGTTGTCAGTGTTCTGGATTTTGGCTGTTCTAACAGATGTGTAGTGGTATCTCATTGTTTTAATTTGCATTTCTCTGATGACAGATGATGTGGAGCATCTTTTCACATGCTTATTTTCCATCTGTATATCTTCTTTGGTGAGGGGTCTGTTAAGGTTTTGGCTCATTTTTAAATTGGGTTGTTTTGTTATTGTTAATTGGGTTTTATTGTAAATTTTGGATAACAGTCCTTTATCAGATACGTCATTTAAAATATTTTCTTCTAGTCTGTGCCTTCTCTTTTTATTCTCTTGACAGTATCTTTTGCATAGTAGAAAAATAACATTTGTTTTTATTTATATTTGTTTTACTCCCTATTCTTATGCCACTCTATGGATTTCTGTCCACCCTCCCCATCCCCCAGGCTGGGCAGCAAACTTCCTTAGCTATTTGAAACAAGAGGCTATAAATATCACATACGACCTCAAAATTTAATATCCAAAAAACAGAGCCACCTTAGAGTATTAAAAAAAAAATTAGCGGGCAATAATTGTGTCTTCTAAGAGGTAACTACTTTACTGTTGTAATACAGAATGGTTATATCAATGTTTTGGAGAGAAAAAGCTCATTTTAAAATGTGCTATTGCTTTCTTCCAAATAATGTTGAAGCTTTAATATTCAATTTATCTATTCCTAAGTACAACACAGGATTATTTTAATTTTTTAAATTAATGCTTCCTTTGGTTGCTTTCAAAGCTGAAAGAGATGACTTTGGCTGTCTTATTTGAAATGTAAATTATCTAAGAGTCTTCTATGGAATTTGTTTTTGTACAGCAGTGGTACTTTAAAAACATGAACAGTTTGGTGCTAGTAATGGGAATGTATCTTTTTAAAAATTTTTGTATCAAAAAAATTGGGTTCCAGAAATAAATGTGTTTTTACATTTGATTTAATGAGGAAACTTTCTACAGCACTATTTTAGAGTGTTAAGAAACCTGTGACAGTCAAAACTAAATCATAATTTTCTCTAGAATTTAATATCAAATGATGTCTGCCTCCCTTTAGTTCCTGTTGCATTTCTTATTCTCTTATACTTCATTCTTTCCTTGCCTCTCTTCTTTTAGATTGCTATTAACCTTGAATACTAAACTGCATTGGATAAATAGAATGAGAATATTTTTGGTATTTTTTTCAGCAATTAGTGAGTTCTAGCTGGTCTTAATTGCTTATGGCATCATGAACAATAAGGGATTTCTCTTCATTAAATTCAGCATTCAATACCTATTTAAAGTATAAAAAGCACTGAATTTTTTAATATATTACTTGAGAACACTTTTTCTTGTCTTTTCTTCCTGCTCAGAGCATCTATATCTAAAATTCTTTGTCAGTTTAAACCTTCTTTTTATGATAGTTACTGTAATGTGGTAATGAATTACAAGTCTCAATAGAGACTTGGATTTGAGTTACAGTTAAATGATTCTTCTGTTGTCTTGAGGGTTTTGAACTCATTTCACATCTATTGCCTCCCATTTATACACATATACACACGCAAATCAAGAGGCTTCTTCTTTTGAGGAAAAAATTCTTAATTAATTTGGTGTTTTTTTTTCTTTTCTTTTCTTTCTTTCTTTGTTTAGAGACAGGGCCTTGCTCTGTCTTCCATGCTGGAGTGCAGTGGTGGAATATAACTCACTACAGCCTTGAACTCCTGGGCTCAAGTGATCCTACTGCCTCAGTCTCTGAGCTAGCTGGAAATATAGGCATGCACTACCACACGAGCTGATTTTCTTATGCATTTTTAAAAAAAATTTTTGTAGAGATGGGTCTTATTGTGTTTCCCAGGCTGGTTTTGAACTTCTGGCCTCAAGTGATCCTCTTGCCACACGCACCCTCCCAAAGTGCTGCAACTGTAGTGCTGGGATTATGGGCATGAGCCACTGCACTGGCCGTAACTGATTTGGTTTAATGTCTACAGGTCACCTATGTAACGCGGTTAAATTTTTATTATTTTTATTTTGAAAGTTTTGTGAATTCTTTTAGATCTTCAACCTGTTTATAACTCCATTGCCTTGTGAGATATCCTGCCTTTTCTTCATGTTCTGCTTTTCTCATTCTTGCTCTTTTTTCCCTCCCTCACCTTTAGGGCATTTGCTGATCTTTGGCTTTCCTGCAGCTGTTATTCAGTGGCTGTGGCCACAGGCCAGCAGTTGTCTCTCCTAACAGTTTGCTGTCCTCCAGTGTGCCTTCGATTTTCCTTTTCCTGTGCCTTTGAGGTGCTGTCACCCCCTTTTCAGAATGTCATCTCTTTGTTAGAGTTGGCTAACTTCACTTACCACTCAGTTCAGCCATCACCCTCTTTAAGAAAGTCTGTGCTGTCTTCCAGGTACTCGGTCACTCCTGTTTTCTGTGTGCCCAACCCTTGTGTGTTTTTATTGTGGTATTCTTTAAGTATTTTCTATATATTTTCTTGTGTCATTCTTCACATTGTTCTCTAATTACTTATATGCCTTCCTATTTTGCTAGACTTACTTTACATGAAAGAAATTTATTTTCATAGCATTTAGGGTGGAACTTAGCTGCTAAAAAGTAAACTTAAATACTTTTTAATTGATAAGATTTGTAAGCCATTTATGTGATTCTAGCTTAGCTTATTCCAACTCAGACTCAGTGATATTCTGTGAATTTAACTATATACGTCATGTTATATATTATACATATAATATTTTACATATAGGTACCATATAATCAAATAAGTCTATATGGCCTTGTGATATATGGCTTAATATAATGGCATGCTTCCATACAGAAATTTATGTACCTGAAAATGATGGCAATATAAATAATAAACTTTTATCTTAGAATAAATTTAGATTACAGAAAAGCTTACAAAGATAGTACAGAGAGTCTTTCACCCAGTTTCCCCTATTGTTAAAATCTTATATTACCGTGGTACTTTTGTGAAAACTAAGAAACTAACATTGGCACATCATTGTTAATTAATTTTCAGACTTTAGTCAGATTTCTCTAGTGTTTCTTTTTTTGTGTTTCAGGATCCAGTCTAGGATACCACATTGTGTTTAGAAAACATTTATTTTAAGAGTCTATAATTAAATACTAATCTAAATTTTCTTCTGGTTAATGAATATTTCTAATTTTTTAATTTAATTATTCAAAAAGTATTTTTACTTTTCTCTTTTATAGGAAAGAAGGATTAACTCATTGTTAATTAACTAGAGCATTAGCTAATTTAAAAAGTATTGCAGGGTCAGCACAATCAAAGTAGTGCTTCCCTTTTTAAGATTAAAAATAGTAATCTATCTCTACTTCTATTAAAAATTGTTAGCTTTTCTTTTTTCTGTGAATGTAATGTATTTTTTTCTGAGTTTATGCATTTATTTATCAAGGATGACTCTGTAAATTGAATGCCTTTATTTGTTCAACTTTCTTAAGAATGTGAGGAAATGTTTTTTTAGTCCTGTCTTCTTTTACGTCCTCCTTTAAAATTTTATAAGTTTCTCTATATTATATTGTATTAATACTTTTTGTGAGGTTTGTATCTAGTAATATTTTGTTGCTGGTGTGGTTGGGATCACATTGTTCTATTACATTATTGAAAACTTTCATTTTATGATAATTTTAGACTTAATGAGGATTTGCAAAAAAAGAGTTCCTGTACATACTTCAGCCAGGTTCTCCTTATGATACTATCTAAAAGAAATATAGAACAATTACCAAAACTAAGAGTTAAGCTTGATGCAATATAGAATTTATTTGTAGTCCACCAGTTCTTCACTGATGTCCTTTTTCTGTTCCAGGATCCACAGCACGATCCCACATCTTTTAGTTATAATGTTTCTTTAGTCTCCTCCAATCCGTGATGTTCCTCACCTTTCTTTCTTTCATGACCTTGATATTTTTGAAGTGTCCTGGTCATGTATTTTGTAGAATGTTCCTTGATTTGGGGTTTGTCTGGTGTTTTCTCATGATTAGATTGTGGTTCTGTGTTGTAGGGAAGGATTGCACACAGTTGTTGTGCACTTCTCGGTGCATCCTAGCAGGGGGTACATGTTATCAGTGTGCATTACTGGTTGTTAAACTTGCTCACTTGGTTACTGTGGGGTCTGTTAGAATTCTCCACTATTTTTCTCTTTATGATTACTGAATATTTGGGGAGAGATACTTTGAGACTGCATGATATCTTGTTTCTGCTTAAACTTTTGTTCACTTATTTTCATTTCCATTCCTGGATTTTGCTTGTGGCAGTTACCAGTATAGTATTCTAATAGTGTTTTCCCATTTCTCTTATATCTTCTGTTTATTAATTGGAATTCTTCTATAAGGAAAAGTTGCTATTAGTTTATTTGATCATTTAGTTATTTAGTTATATTGCTATGCTTCAGGGAAATTTATTCTTTATGTTATATTATTATTGTTCATTTTGTTGCTTAAATTATTCCTACTTTGGCCAGTGAGAGTTCTTGCAAGTTGCCTCCTATGCCTTCTGAAAAGTCTTCATCCTTTTGGTCATCTCCTTCTTTATTTTCTGACTCTGTGATGATCTTATAAGAAGCGCCTGCTTCTTATATTTTCACTGTCCCTGCTTTGGGTTCATCTGATTTTCTAAAGAACCCTGGTTCCTTTTATTGGGACATTGTATTTACAAACCACAATCTGGGTGCTGTTTGTGATCATTGCTACCAGGGTGCTACTGCTTCTAGCTCCTCTCAGCGGATAGTTATGAGATTTGTGTGTCTCTTTTTGATGTTGGTTTTTATAGCCTTGTAGTTGGCAGTGACTATTGACCTATAACTTTTTGAAATCTCAATATAGATTTTTCTTCATTTTCCCTTTTTTTTTTTTTTTTTTTTTTTTGAGACAGAGTCTCGCTTTGTTGCCCAGGCTAGAGTGAGTGCCGTGGCGTGAGCCTCGCTCACAGCAACCTCAAACTCCTGGGCTCAAGCAATCCTGCTGCCTCAGCCTCCCGAGTAGCTGGGACTACAGGCATTCGCCACCATGCCTGGCTAATTTTTTCTATATATATTAGTTGGCCAATTAATTTCTTTCTATTTATAGTAGAGATGGGGTCTCACTCTTGCTCAGGCTGGTTTTGAACTCCTGACCTCGAGCAATTCGCCCACCTCGGCCTCCCAGAGTGCTAGGATTACAGGCGTGAGCCACTGCGCCCGGCCCCATTTTCCTTTTCTGTGTTACTGAGGAAATGTGTCCAAAATTCCAGTGACTTTGTAATACTCAATAAGTATTATATAGCACTAGACTATGAACTCCTTAGAGTCTGGAACAACCTATACTAGCACAGACAGTAAATAAATGTTTATTAAACAAAATGGAAGTAGAAGAGTTTAAAAAAACTAGCCAAGCACAGTGGCATACACCTATAGTTCCAGCTATTCAGGAGGCTGAGGCAGGAGGATGGCTTGAGCCCAGGAATTTGAGGCTGCAGTGTGCCATGATTGTGCCTGTGAATAGCCACTGCACTCTAACCTGAGTGACATAGCAAGACCTGTCTCTTTAGGAAAAAAAATACAAAAAGTATGTGTAAGTATAATGATTTTCTGTAGCTTATTAATAAGGTAGAACATTTATCCTTAAACTGGATAGTAATTTCCAGCATATTACTGCAAATTTAATAGATGCTTAAAATGCACAAATCACATTTGTTATAACACATTTTAAATTCTTCTCTCATGCTATTTTAAAAATAATATACTCTTCTTGGAATGGTTTTTGCTTGTTAACCTGTCTAATGAACTTACTAAAAATATATTTGGAAATAGAATTCAGGTAAAATCTGTTACTAATTCAAGATCCCCACATAATCTTTCTCCATTGTTGTAACTACTTGGTACCCTGTTAGGTCAGATTGTTTTTGTTTCAAGAGTATCTGGAAATGATTCTATATGCTTTGTGGGTGATAGAGCATTGTAATAGGCTTGGGTAAAAAAAAAAAGATATTTCTGCTCAGCCTAGCAAATAAACTTATATGGTATTATGTGCCTTTTGGGATGACAATTATTTAATGCAATAACATTCCTGAGACACAGAAAGTGACAAATAGCAGGGAATCTGACAGGTAATGACAGTTTTGGAGGTAAGCCAAAGAATGAGAGCAGTAACACTGTTGAAGCTCTCTGATTAACTGTAATTTAAAGTATTTGAGTGTGTATACATGTAGAGTTTTGTGCTTTTCTGTATATTTTTGTGGGGCTACCTATCAAATTGGACTGAGTTTTTTTTTTTTTTAAGTTGCTATATCTGTTTGTGCTGGTTGTGACCAGAAGAACTGTTTTGTGTAAACATTTTTTTTCAAGCTTATGTGATGGAGCTACTTTCTCCTGCTTCACGTAGGTCACAGATGGTGTTAAGTGAAGGCTTGTAGGAGTCAGGAAATGGTATCTGAGGCAGATTATATTTGTTGTTTACAGCTGCAAAGTCCTGGAGCCAGGTCTGGGGTTTATGGCTGACATCTAGATACTTCTTACTTTCTGGCTTTGCTTCCATTTTTTATTTCTTTGTCATTATGTATTATGTTCCTATGGTACATAATATAACATACCTAGTGACATTGCTTGTCAGTCATTTTCTTGTGTGAAAGCAAATACATGTTGCTGTGGAGCATAATGTACATTGGCTCAGTTTTGTTCAGACATACTCCCTAACCACAAATCCTTCACATCAGGGGGTCTGTGCATGAGATTTGTGGGGAGGCCACAAGCTCCACCCAGATGAGGTCTGTGGGGACACTCAGAGAGGCAGCTGCCTATGACAAAGCTGGCTAACAGGGGCAATATGTGGAGGCCACCGCTTACAACCAACTGGGACCACCTTGGCTGTCCTAAAGATAGGCCACTGCCTGGAGATACCAGGTCCCTTGCTCCTCCGCCGTTTCCTCTTATTAACTAGATATAGAAACCAAAAACTGTGGCTGTGGCTTTAGGGCTATATAAGCCCAAGGGGAGAAAAAAAAGCAACTTTAAACCCTATGTACCAAGGGGGAATAAAGGAACTTCAAAATCCATGTACCCTATTTGTCACGTCCAGCAAATATAATGCCAGTCCTCAATCCAGTCCTTACTAACTTAAAAACAAACTTAGCCAGTTAGGCAGTATTCTTTGCACTGGATGCTCTGGCCAACAAATGGCCCCACCTTCACGTTTATTCCTAAAAATTGTCCCCTTTAAGGTAAGAAGCTCTGAGAATCTCTTCCCTCACAGACATTACTGTTAATAGTAGTAACCAAGACACACATTTAACTTCTTAGAGCACACAATGATGGGTTCTTGAAAAAGGCATTTAATAGAACTTTCATGTCCTCCTTGTTGGGTACTAGATAATGGTTTAATTGAGAGACATGATCTCCCCAAACAACTCCTCAAATTCTAGTCCAACAAGCTCCTAAATGTCTCTGTGTTCCTCCAGGTCTTAACTTAGCTTTATAAATTTTTGATGTCACTTCCATCCCATAAGGGCTGGCAGCAAGAGCAGGGGCACATACTTTCTTGGACCCATTAAAAATAGATTGTCCTACCAGGTGTGGTGGGAAACATCTATAGTCCCAGTGACTCAGGAGGCTGAGGTGGGAGGATTGGTTTGCTTGAGCCCAGCCTGGGAAACATAGACTTCATTTCCTAAAAAAAAAAAAGATCATCTTTCAGGCTGAGCAGTTGCTCATTTGATATGAGACCTATTTGAGCCTAGATTTCCACCAAGAAAACCAAAACCAAAACCCTGTCAGCTGTGGCTATACACCATTCTGTTAACTATTGGTCTTATTGCTACTGGTTTGGATGCTTTATTGGGTTACAGTCCAGAGGCCCACATCAACTCGTGTGAAAGAGATATACCCAAGTCTTACATCCCAGATCACATTGCCTCAATCCAAGACCTCTCTGTCGGAGATGGCTTTGCCCCCTGTCAGAAACGTCTTCACCCCGACACTCAAACCTCCTCTCCTGAGGGCACAGGACATTTTTGCTTTTCTTTCTGAACCCACTGTCTGCTTAGTCCATGATCTTGGTATACTCTTTGCTCTCTGATCAAATTTATACCCCTACGCTTCTGTACCTAAAGGAAAATCTGGTAGAAGTTACTAAAATTAATGGAGATGATTGTTTTCCACAGGAGGTACCTGCTTCATATCACTCTTCCCTCCTCCCCGCAGAGGAGAGGGCCACCTACTCCCTGGTGTCTTTTCCTGCTACCCCCTCCAACTTTGCTCTAGTCTCTTGCCTTGTGCCTCTGAACCATGACCACCACGATCTCTCTTTCTTCCTATAGTCAATTATCTACACCACTCAAACTTACATTTAAAAAGTAATGCCCAGGCACCAAGGGGTGAATTGTAGTGAATGCTTATAATTTTATGTTGCTTAAGCATCCATTCTGAATCTAGGTTTAACTTTCTTGTACAGAAGCAGGGCTCAGTCACCCTTGACACAGTGCTCTGTCTCTGCCTTTTTCCCAGTTCTTCTGTGTAGTCGAGGCGGATATCTGCTTTTTACAGCTGCCTCCTGGTGACCACCTCCCTCTGGGACATGTAGGTAACAGCCTACTTGACTGGCTTCCACACCCTGCATGAACTGTGCAGATATGCTGCAGTAACTGCTCTCACAGTGTGACTCCACATAAATTTTGCCTGTTTGCTCTAAACCCACCACTTAGAACTCCCTGCGGGAAGCCTGCTTGGGTAATGCCTGGACTCCAATAAAGGCCTCAGCCCATAGGTCCATCTTTCTCAGGCACCTCACCTGCTGGTCAAGCACGTTGCTCTGTGTCGTTTCTATTAGCCCTCATCTGTACTCTTCTTCTCTTAAGGATCTGTGAGTTAAAAATTGCTTCTTTATTTCATGTGTTTTTATTGTGTTGCTTTTTCTAAATCTCATTCTACCAGCACACCTCTGGACCTAACTTTCCTCCTAGTCAGGGCTCTCCTAGAGAGTTCCTATCTTGGCAAGAATAAACTGGACACAGGTCAGACGAGTGTCACAAGGGCATCTTCCAGTATAAACCAGTTTCCCATGAGAAGGACATGTGATCACAGGTCAAACATTAGGTATTATGTTGTCCTCCAGGATAAAGAAGAATCCTGTGAAAGGCACATTGTGAATATCCATGACTGTATTCCCCTAGAGCCCCATGAGGTCAGGACTAGAGCATTTAGCTGTTGTCCAGAGAGAGATCGCAAGACCAAATTGGAGAGAAATATAGAAGGGCCTCACTTGCTGCTCTTCATATGGTGTCTTATGTTGTAGATGTTTGATCAGCTGTGTTGAATTGTCCTATACAGTGGAGTATGTATATAGTATTTAAAGTTATTTTATAGCTTGTGGTGCAAAAAGGCAAATGCCATAAATAGGAGTTCTAACCAAAAGAGATGCAAACTCTGTGCTTACTATGGGGAAGGGTTTGGTCATGTATTGTGCTTTGTTTGTGGCAGTATAGTTAGGAGCAGTTTGGCGATGATCATTACTATTTTTGTAATCTCAGTTACTGACTTCTGGGAAAAAAGTTTCTTGAAAATAAAATCAGCTGCATTAAAAAAAAACAACAACAAATGAACTTAATGATTTTGTTACATGTTATGCTATTAAAACAGCATTATTACTATTAATATTAAACTTTGCAGGTGTCTAGGATAAAACCACTTGTATGCATACATGCTGTTTATAGATGAATAGTTTGAGGCAGTGGTTCTGAAACCTTAGCCACTATCAGAATCAGAATCAGAACAAGCTGGAAACTTTGTTTAAAAATGAGCTGGATTCTTCCCCCAAATTTCTGATTCATTAAATTTGAAGTGGGGCCTGAGAGTTTGGATTTCAAGAAGTTCCCAGGTGGTGCTGAAGCTGGTAATAGTGGGCTCACAGTTTGAGAACCACTTTTTAAGGTAAGGCGAACATACCAACCTACCAAAGTCAGCAAGTATCTGCTATTGACAGTTCATGGTGGTATGCCATTGCCATATGAAACATCTAAGAAAAATCTATTATGGAATGAAAGTATGTTTGTTAATGGAATTTCAGATCAGGAGGCAGAAAGGGAGACATCTATTGTTCCACAATCCCTAAAACAATACCTTTGCAGTCTTTCTTAGAGGCAGATCAAGAATGAGTATTTTAGGTTGTTATTTATTGAAAGAATACTTTTGAAAGCTTGCTCTTGAAGTGCTAGGGTGAGAAAGGGTAGGTAGAAGCATGTATCTCATCTTCAGTTCAGACTTGGAAGTTTTTTCTTCCAGTAAGGTGAACTACGCTTTCTGCTTCTCCCAGTGAGGAGAGCCAGTTGTAGAGCAGGAGAAACCTTCCTCCTCTACTGCTTTACAACTCTGAGGTGGTAATTGAATTCTGAGGCTGCCTTCAGCTCTGCAGAGAAGAGTGCAGTGATTGATTATTAATGTCTGCTACGGCTACTGTTGCCATCCCTGCCTTCAATCCTTGAAAACAGATTATAATTATGTTTCTCTGATAAACTTTGCCTCTTCTTCCACTTTAGTATGAAGAGGGTGTGTGTATATGCACGAGCATCTGTGATCTCCGTGTATCTGTGTGTGATGCATTTAATGATGTTTCATGGCTTAACCCCTTTTTAACCATCTTCTAATTTAATGCATTGTGAATTTTACTTCTGGTAATAGTTTGGGACAAGGAATTGTGAGCTAGTGTATTGTAGAGCATTCACTATAGAATTCCTTGTATTATACTTTAAATTACTTGGTGATTTACTTTCTTCTATTTGAAAAAAGATATTGTAATAATGTCTCATTCATTTTTTATTATGTATTTGTATATATTCTTTCCAATACTGGGTATGATCTGTTTCATTTGGTCTTAATCATTTTGTTTCTTGAAGCTTTTTTAGTACAAAAGTAATACATTTAATTTTTACAAATCATTCACTCCAGAAATTAATAAACATCCCTTCATAGATACATGCACGCATGCATACAACCCGCGTACACACACACACACACACACACACAACTCCTCTAGTATCAACATCTTGTAGTGACCAGTGTTAACAGTATGCATTATGATGTGTTTGTTTCTTCCACATCTTTCTCATATGGTCAATGAAATAAGTTTTGGAAAATTTTTAATGGCTTTTTTTTTTTTTTTTCAAAACTAGATAATACCATTCACATGATTCTCTAACTTTAATTTTTCACTTAAACATCTCTTGGAATTATTTTAAAGCCAATAGATACCGAGAGATGTAATTCATTATTTTCAATGGCAATAAAGTATTCCATAGAGAGAATGAGCTGTGACTTACTCAGCCTTTCTGGCATTGATGGCAGCCACATTTCCAGTTTTTATTCTTCTAAACAGTAATGGAAAGTATCTCTGAGTATATGTCTTTAAATACTGGTGCTTTTAGTTCAGTTGAATAAACACTAAAAGCAGGATCCCTGGATTAAAGATGTATAACTTTTAAAATGTAAATAATAGCATTTTACCATATAACTTTCCAGAAGATTGTATAGACTTTCACCTTCTTGCTCCAGTATGAGAATGCACATTTCCTTACAGCTTTACCAACTTTGAATATTAACAATCACTAATTTTTGGCAAAATTGATCTTTTATTTGCACATCTCTACCTGCCTTTTTATATGTTTTTCATTTATTTGCATTTCTCCTATTCCTTGCTCATTTTTTTTTTCTCTTGGGTTCTTTTACTCATCAAATTGTTACAGTTCTTTAAGGATATTAATCCTTTGTCATCTATGTTGGGCATATTTTCTTCTAGTTATATCATTTGATGATTCTTTTGTCTTTTGCCATACAGAAACATTAAACATTTATGTAATAAATCTGTCCTTATGGTTTTATATAGAATTTTAGGGTATATAAAACATTTTCACATTTGATCCTCATAATTCATCTGATAAGGATAAATTCATCTGATAAGATAAATAAGGAGTAATGTTGATATTCACAACTTCAGATGAGGACCTTGAGCTTTAAAGAAGCCAGCTGGTCTACCCAAGTTTATAAATGGTGAGTAGCAAATAATTTAAACTGTTTTTTTTTTTTTTATTCTATATCCCAATCATTGTACTGTGCTCTAGTTGATAGTGTTTTTTTTTTTTTTTTTTTTTTTTTTTTTTTACAATAAAACTTAAGTCATTTAGCAAAGTATGAAACAAATATCTGCGGTATTAGTGAAACATAATCTGTTTTCAAGGGTATATGTATTACAAGGTATAAGTTATTTTGTTAGCGGAAGATGCATAACAGAAGTGATTTGAGCTGTGGTATAATTATAGTCTTGTAGTGGTGGGCTGTTCTTTAACATGGTATCACACTGTGTTTCAATTATTTGTGCTTCAAAAAGCCAAAAACCTCAAGTGTAGATATTAAGGCATACTTTTCTTAGGAGAAAGAGCAAGGTAAAAGAGAAATCACCAACAAATCACCAACAAATCCAAAAGGCCCTCCTCTTTCTCAACACCTGGATGTTTCAATGACTTAGTGCCACAGAGGCACAACTAGAGAGTGATAGCCACTTTTATCTGGAGGTGAAGAATTATAAACAACACAGTAAATGCTTTTTCCCACTTTATTTTATCGAAATTTGAACAGAATATATGTACCTTTATGAGGTATATTTATATCACACTTCAATGAGTATTTCCCCATAGGGAACTTAATAAATAAGTAAGTAAGTAAGAAAGTAAATAAGATTGCCAGCTTAGGTAGGCTTAGGTAGACTTCAGTGATTTGTGCTACCAGGTATTATGGTGGCCCCCAGCTGGACTCTGAATAGAGAGAATTTGAAGAGCCCATGCAGGAACTGGTGCTCATTTAGATCTTCATGGAATGTAAATTGTTGTGGGCACTGTGCATACTTGATTTTCCAAGTACTTTTGTAAGGAGCCTAATACAATAGATATCTCTTTTTCATAAAAAGAACAGAGCCCTTGTGCTTCTAAAAATTGGTTTATTTTGGCTTGTAATTCCTTGCATGTCTTCACCACTCTTGCAAACACACAGTCACCAGACTTTTAAAATGAAATTATTTAAAATGAAATCATGTACCATGTTCTACTGGTTATGAGTTCCTTGAGGATATAGAGATGACAGCCATATGAATTAGTGATGCCATAAAATAGAAATGGTTTTAGTACAGTAAAATTAGGATCCTTGTTTTTGCTGGGCCTATGGGGTCTAAATATACTTATTTTATACTTATTTCAGTGAACATGCTAAATACTATTTGCCATTTGGGTTTAAAGCATTTTTTGGTGGAATTTATTACTTTTTGTTTTGTTTAGTTTTTTAATTTATGAGGCTAGTCTATATAAACTTGAATTGTATGGAGTCTGACTTTGTAAAGCAGTAGTTTGTGCTTATCTGTCTAATCCTTTCTTGTAGCCTGAATCTTTAACCACTCTTTTGTCTTCTTCATTCTCTACCTCCAGGATTTACTTTCAGTTCCTCCCTAAAGCTATGACTGGGGTTTTGTTGACTAGAATTTCTTCTCTTTAGGTTTCTAGATCCTGGGAAGATAGCTTTGGCACTGGGGTAGTGTCCTCTCCTATCTATTTTTACTATCTGTAAACACTTTCATTCTCCCTTTAGTGGATTGGCCTCCTGAGGATACATGATGCAGAGTGTTTGTGAAAGGAAACTGATAAGACCGAAGACATTTTCCTTTATAAAAAAGGAAGGGTGGAATGTGGGGGAAGAGGTAAGGGAATAGATCTGTTGTCATCATTACTGTTTTCAGGTGTTCTGTGGGATTTTCATTTACCTGCAGTTTTGTGAGGCCAATAAATATGAACTTTGTGACAGGCAATTTGCAAATATTTTAAATTAAGAGCAGTTTTAAAAGCATGTTACTATGATTCTGGTCAGCAGCAGACAGACCCTTAACTACTTTATTGTGATCTATTGAAATAGATCCCCTCTTTTTGTATTAAGCACAGGGAATGTAAATCCAATATTTTAATGTTATTTAATTTCCAGATTTAATATGCCTGCTTCTCCCCCTATGTGAGCTGCTTTCTTTAATTCTTTTTTAATGTGTTTTATATTATATTTTTATGTCTAAGCTTCATGTTAGACACACTTGATTTGGCTTGATGATAGATTCTTATCGTAAAGTGTACTTTTAAAATAATTTTATTGTATATGATTTTAACATTAAAATGTTGAGCTAATTGATGTATGCATTTTCTTGGCTTGAGATTTTTTTTCTGTTCATTTTGGGAATGGACTGCATGACATTATGTGATTGGTTAATTTTCTTCTAATACTGCTGCTCTGTCTTTGAGGAAGTTAGTAAGCAAAATCTTGCATGTATGGGCAAGGGGCAACTGGGTAATCCTGAGAAATCATCTGCTAGCTTTGAACATGAGATTAAGTTTGGTTTTGATTACTGTATTATACCAGAAGTTGGGAAGGGAAGGAAGAAACTCATAAGGGTCTCCGTTTTAAGGTGAGCTTTAAGAAAGTTTATATAAAATTTGACCTTATTGTAAGTGTCTTTTTTTAGTGATATCATTGTCATTTTAAGAAACGATAGAAGTTTTTGAATGTAGGTCCTGGTCAATTGGAGTAGATAATTTTAGGCTTAAGAAATATTTTCCAACCTTTTTGTCAGACACCGATACTCTTTTGGTGACTTGTAAGAAGTAGTTTGGTGAAAAGATGCTCAACTAACAGATTATATGAATTTGTAGATTGTTTATAAGCTCTAAATTTAAGCATTAGATATGGGTGGAACACTTGATCAAGATTCAGCGAGCCTCCTTCCTCTGTTTTAAAGATCATTTAGCTGCTAAAGTGATGTTTTGAGGAACAGAGTTCTTTAGCAAAAGTAGATACTCTTTTTAAAATTTACAACTCACTTTATCATTAAGCCAGGGCCTACCTATTAAAGGTTTTTAGGGGTGTCTTGCACTCTTCCTACTGCCAATTGAATAGTAAGTGTTGACTTGAACCAAAGTGAATTAATTTTATGTGTTTGAGAAGAATTCATTTTAAGTGATACCCCCCCTTTAAATAGCAAGTGATTAACCACTACTTTAATTTTCAATTAATCAAATTAGGTTTCTACTGGTAGATTTTGATTACATGCAGTTCTAACAGCTTCCAGATACACTTCTTTTTCCCATATGCTTACCATATGCTGAGTAAAATCAATGTAGAATAAATTAGTGTAAAAGTAAGAACACTTAGTTCTTTTGTAGAGTTCATCTTGAATGACAGAAGACAGCTCAGAATCATTTTAGCTATGAGGCACCTTTTGAAAAGTGATATGAAAAAATAACCCATTTATATGTGCCAAGGTCTGTTTTCATAAATGTAAATTTGAAAGTTCATTAAAATTTTGGCATGTGATTTGGAATGCATAATAACTGGAAATGAGTCAAAGCTAGAAATCTGTATCCTTATACCAGCAGCATGTTTCACTGAAGACTGGCTTTGTATGGTTGTTTAATATTTAAAAGGTAAAAAGAAAAAATGAAAAAGGAATTTACTTGGTGGTTATTATGGCTCTGGAAACTGTATGCTGGATGGAGAGGCTGCAGAGGCAGGGCTAGCAGCCTAACCAGTGGCCCCAGAATGCTCACCAACCACCTCTCTAGCACAAGCAGGGCTGGTGACTTTTTAACAATGACCACTGTCAGTGACTACTGTCCCTTGTTTTTCAGAGACAGAAAGACAGGAATGCACGTTTTCTTTACCATCTTTGGGAATGTGAAGTTGTACCGTGAAGGACATTTCAGCTCACATAAAAACAGCTGAAGAATGGTTGAGCTCGGCTCAGACTTAGGGGGTATCTAATGCTAGTAGCTATTTAATAGTATGAACAGTTAATGCTTGGAGATATTCTAATGTTACATACCAGGCCTATTGGTAACCTGTAACATAAGCCTTCCAAGGTGAGGCTATAAAAGCAAAGGGGAAGAGGAAAAACCCACCAACTGTTGGTACAAACAAGCCCATTTCTTGTGTGTAATAAGACAAATGCGTGTCGTCACAGTCCTTTCAGGCATCTTCATGTGAGGTGTAGGAGACAATGCAGCCAAGGTAAGGATGAATGAGGAATTACTGTAATAAGAACGTTTTTATTTTAGAACTTATAGGCCAGCCTCTTTGAATTCTTATCCTCTGCCAGTTTGTTATTTTTGCTGTTACATAGATGTACTTTGTACAGATGCCATTTTTATTCTCTTATTACTCTTTATGACTTTGTTTTTAACATTTCTTGTTCCCTGACATCTCAGGCCTTTGGTTTCTACATTCCAATTTTGTTGGAGGAAAAAAAATGTTTGTAATATGGTGAATAAGATGATCACCAGGATGAAAAGTCACACTACTTGAGTTTGTGATTATGTGTTCAGGTCAGTCTCTGTCACTTAGTATGCCATTTTTGGATGATGTTCTATAATTAGCCAAGCTTCTTGCAGAAAGTAAGTTTAAAATCACTGTCATCTTGGTTTATTTCATCTCTTAGCCTTTGATCTATTTGACTTTGACACAGGCTTCTCACCAACTCCTGTAGATTCTCATTCTGACAGGATGCTTTGATTACCACGGCCCCCCAACCCCCAGTTCTGGTTCAAGCTATCAGTCACCAAATTGGATGCTTTTACATCTGTTTTGTTCTCTTCATCTCCATTGCCCTTATTCTGGGCCCTCTTATTCTTTCACCTGAATTTGCTAGTTTTCCTACTTTCAGGCTCCCTTTTCTCAAACCATTTCCTCATCATGGCCAGTTACCATTCTGAAAACATGGGTCTCATCAAGTATTTTTACTTTAAAAAAATTATTTTTTTAAATTAACAAATAAAAATTGTACATATATATGGTGTACACCATGATGTTTGGAAATATGTTGTCTTTTTTGTGTGTGTATGTGTGGGGAGAACACTTAAAACCTACTCTTGGTGATTTACAAAATACAGTACATTGTTACTAACTATGGTCATCATGTTATACAATAGATTTCTTGAACTTATTCCTCCTACTAGTTGGAATTTAATATCCTTTTAACTCTTCTCCAGTGTTCCCTCACCCTCTCCCCAACCACCATTCTATTTTTTGGATTTGAGTTCAACTTTTCTGGATTCCACATACAAATGAGATCATGCAGTATTTGTCTTTCTGTGTCTGGCCTATTTCACTTAACATAATGTCCTCCAGGTTCATCCACAGTATAAAAAAATGACAGGATCTCCTTTTCTAAGGCTGAATAGTATTCCATTGTGTATATGTGTTACATTTTCTTTTTCCTTTCATCTCTTCTTGGCTGTTTTAACTAGTACTGCAATGAACATGGTAGTATAGATATCTTTTTGAAATACTGGTTTCATTTCCTTTAGATATATACGCGGTAGTGAGATTACTAGATCAGTAATTTTTTGAGGAATATCCATACTCTTATTTATTTATTTAGAGACAAGGTCTCATTCTATCACCTGGGCTACAGTGTAGTGGTGTTGACATAGATCACTGCAACCTCAAATTCCTGGGGTCAAGCAATCCTCCTGTGTCAGCTTCCCAAGCAGCTAGTACTAGTTTTTTAATTTTCTGTAGAGATGAGGTCCCACTATTTTGCCCACACTAGTCTTGAACTCCTGGCGTCAAGCAGTCCTCCCTCGTTGGCCTCCTAAAGTGCTGGGATTACAGGCATGAGCCATGGCACTCAGTCAGTCTTTGTGTCTTTTTTTAATACCAGTACCATGCTGTATTGATTACTTTAGCTTTGTCTTATATTTTGAAGTTAGGTAGTATGATGCCTACAACTTTTTTCTTTTTGCTCAAGATTGCTTTGGCTACTTGGGGTCTTTTGTGGTTCCATAAAAATTTTAGGATTTTTTTTTGTATATTTTTTATACATTTTATATATTTCTGTGAAAATGTCATTGGAGTTTTGATTGAGATTGCATTGCATCTGTAGATCTTGTTTGGAAGTATGGCAGACATTTTAACACTATTAATTCTTCCCATCTATGAACACAGAAAATGTTTCCCATTATTTCTCATCTTTGCTATTTTTCATCACTGTTTTATAGTTTTCAATGTATAGTTCTTTCACCTCTTTGTTTTAAATTTATTCCTAAGTATTCTATTTTTTGTTGTTGTTGCTATCTATTGTGAATGGGTTTGTTTCTTAATTTCTCTTTCAAACAGTTCATTGTTAGTGTTTAGAAGTACTGATTTTTTTTTTTTTTTTTTTTGAGACAGAGTCTCGCTTTGTTGTCCAGGCTAGAGTGAGTGCCGTGGCGTCAGCCTAGCTCACAGCAACCTCAAACTCCTGGGCTTGAGTGATCCTTCTGCCTCAGCCTCCCGAGTAGCTGGGACTACAGGCATGCGCCACCATGCCCAGCTAATTTTTTATATATATATCAGTTGGCCAATTAATTTCTTTCTATTTATAGTAGAGACGGGGTCTCGCTCTTGCTCAGCCTGGTTTTGAACTCCTGACCTTGAGCAATCCGCCCGCCTCGGCCTCCCAAGAGCTAGGATTACAGGCGTGAGCCACAGCGCCCGGCCAGAAGTACTGATTTTTAAATGTTGGCTTTGTTTTCAGAAACTTTACTGAATTCATCTATTCATTCTAATAGTTTTTTATGGAGACTTTAGGGTTTTCTATGTATGGTTATTCCTTGGTATCCATGGGGGATTGGTTCTAGGCCCTCCTGTGGATACCAAAATTTATGGTTATTCAAGTCTCTGATGTTATGGTATTTTCATATAACCTACCCACATTCTCCCTTATACTTTAAATCATCTCTAGATTACTTATAACACCTAATACAATGTAAATGCTATATAAATAGTTGTTATACTGTATTATTTAGGGATTAATGACAAGGAAAAAAGTCTGTACATGTTTAGTACAGATACAGTTACTTTTCTGATCCAAGATTTGATTGAATTCATAAATTCATAGATGCAGAACCCACAGATGCAGTGAGGCAATCGTATAAGATCATGTCTGCAAGTTTTTCTACCTTTAAGAATACTTGGTGGCTCTCTATTGCCTATACAATTCAACTCCTTACAATGTTACGTAAGGAACATCACAGACTGGCATTTGCCTACCTTTTCAGCCTCATGGTCAGCCATAAATAGCCAGGTACCTGGAACCCTACTTCATGTCAAGTTCTCTTGTGGTTCCCTATCAGGCCACAAATCTATATACCATAGGATTTTTGTGAATGCTTTTCCCTTTGCCTATAATGAATGGGCTTTTAAAAATATTATAAGTGCCTGTTGTAGGTTGACTTGTGTCCCCACAAATATATGTTCAAGTCCTAACCCTAGATCATTGTGAATATGACCTTACTTAGAAATTAGGGTCTTTTGCAGATGTAGTTAAGTTAGGATGAGGTCATGGCGGATTAGGGTGGGCCCTAAGAACAGTGAGTGGAGGTATCTTTATAAGGGGGCTGTGTGAAGATACAGAGACACACAGTGAAGAAGGCCATGAGAAGATAGAGATAAAGATTAGAGTTATGCTTCCCCTGCTAAGAAATGCCAACTATGGCTGGAAATTACCAGAAGCTGGGAGAGTCAAGAAAGGATTCTTTTCTAGAGCTTTCACAGGGAACATGGCCCTACTAACACTTTGATTTTAGACTTCTAGCATGAATGGTTAAATTTCTGTTGTTTTAGGCCCCTCATTTTGTGATACTTTGTTATAGCAGCTCTAGGAAACTAATACATTAATACTGAGGCACTGAACTTTAGTTCCTAAAGTTAGGTAGAAAAAATGAAAAAAGTTTGTTCTTCAAAAGTTATGAAAATGAAAAAATAAGCCACAGCCTGGGAGAAAATATTTATTAAACATATATCTGACAAAGGACTTGAATCTAGAATATAAAAATAACCTACAACTCAATAAGATAATTCAATTAAAAATGTACAAAAGATTTGAATGGACACTGTATCAAAGGAGATATACAGATATCAAATGAGCACATGAAAAGATGGTCAGTATCATTAGTCATTATGAAAATGCAAATTAAAACTACCAGAGGATAGTATTAGTGGTCCGTGGCCCAGGAATTGGGGATCCACAGATTTTAAGAAGCACCCATGGTATTGTGTGTGTCAACAGTTCATTCCTTTTGGTTGATAAGCAGTATTTTATTATGTGGATTTACCACAATTTTTTTATCCACTCACCTGTTGATGGACATTTGGGTTGCTTCCAGTTTAGAGCTATTACAAATAAAGCTCTTACAAACTTGTGTAAGTGTGAAAGTCTTTGTATGGACCTATGCTTTCAATTCTCTTGGGTAAATACCTACAAGCAGAATGACCAGGTAGGTGCATGTTGAATGTTTTAAGAAACTGAAAAAACTCTCTTCTGAAGTGACTATATCATTTTAAGTGTCCATCAGCTACATACGTATGAGAGTTCCAGTTGTTCTACATTCTTTCCAATATTTGGCATGGTCAGTCTTATAAATTTTAGCCATGCTAGTGAGTATATAATACTATCCTCTGTGGCCTGTTAGGAACCTGGCCACATAGCAGGACGTGAATAGCGGGTGAGCAAGCAAAGGTTCATCAGTATTTACTGTCACTCCCTATCGCTCACATCACCACCTGAGCTCTGCCTCCTCTCAGATCAGCAACAGCATTAAATTCTCAAAGGAGCATGAACCCTACTGTAAACTGTGCATGCGAAGGATCTATGTTGTGTGCTTCTTATGAGAATTCAATGCCTGACGATCTGAGGTGGAGCTGAGGCAGTGATGCTAGTATTGGGGAGTGGCTGCAAATACAGATTATCATTAGCAAAGAGGTTTGACTACACAATAAATGTACTGTGCTTGAATCATCCTAAACTATCCCCCTACTCCAGTCCGTAGAAAAATTGTCTTCCATGAAACCAGTCCCGGGTGCCAAAAAGGTTGGGACTGCTGCTCAAAATAATTACATTTAGTAAGAGAAGCTAAACCCCACTCCCTTAAAAAAAAAAAAAAGTATACATTGTGTGATTGCATATATGTAAAATTCTAGAAAATGCAGAGTAGTTATAGGGACAGGAAGAAAATCCATGATTGCCTGAAAATGGGAGGTGAGGCAGAGCAGAGAGGGGAAAGGATTACAAAGCACAAGAAGGAAACTTTTAGAGTTGATGGATATGTTCATTATCTTGACTGTGGAGATGGTTTCCTGGGTGTATATTTGTATGTACATATCAAATTTTGTCACTTTATTTTTTTGATTTATTAATTTTTTTCATTGTTATTAGCCCTCATCATAGAAGCAAGTGTATCACTTTAAATATGTGATTTTTTAAATGTCCATTATATTTTAATAATAGAACAAAAAGAAAACTAAAAAGTTATATAGAGAAAAGGTAGGGTTAATTCAAGGGATAGACTTAGACCTCAGGCCCTAATCTACCATCTATAAACTGAGTATCAGAAGGTGAAGTTTGCTGTGCCATTGGGTACAGCATGTCTTTAATGCCAGGATACCATTTAACTCTAGAACCAACAAGTTAACCAAATCTTGAGAATCAGTTGGTTTTTAGTCACAGAAAAAGAACTATAATGAGTTATGGAGTAAGGGATAGAAATTAAACCTTAAGCATTTATGGTAGAACCTTGGCAAGTAAAAATCCAGGAGGAAAGTTGGAGCATCAGTGGAGTCCCCGTTAGTCTCCATTAGTTTCCCCAAAGCTCATGGGGAGAGTCTATAAGAAGCTGCTATGTCTCAATGTACATACTACCTCTGTGGGTACATACTACCTCTATGGGTCTGTTGGGCCTAGAATCCCTGTTCATTTATAAGGACAGCTTGGGAAATTGGACTGGGATCTGAGAAGAGCAAAGATAAACTTGAACCCACCAGCATAGTGTTTGTCACTTTATTAATCATGATGGTTTTTGGCTTCCACATCTGTGCAAATTCTATTTTTGAGGAACTTTAACCTGGAATCCTATAGGGAAGATTCTGAGAAAAGTAGTTTCAGCTTAACCAAGTTAATACAGCACAAACCACCACATCTTGCTAATTCATGAGCTTAGTAATTGTAATACTTGCTTAAAAACTCTTTTTTTGTGGTACTTATTATGAACCTAGTCTCATGTGCTGGGTTGATTATGCTAAACACATATAGAATATCACTGGGAGTGATCTAATTGGGATAGAATGGAATGAAGGGTTAGACCAGGCATGAGGAATAAGGGTAGATTTTTCCAGAATCAGGGCTGATTACAATATAAACAATGGGGAGACTCTGTATCCCTTCTTACAAGGAAGGTGTTTATAGCAACATAAACACCTTTTCAACACAGTAACATAAACAGTTTCTAAAGGAAACATTCCCTGGCATTCGGGAAATGTTTCTTTCTTTACAAACAAAAAAAATGTGTTTTTCTACAGACTTAATTTACTTAAGGGCTCTGTTTAGAACAAGGCTATGATTGTAGAGGGATAAAGTTATTCCCAGAGCACTTTTGTGGTAGATTGTAGTTGAAATCCTTATAGAAAGCATCTTGTTTAAAAATCTATAGCCTGTGCACAGGTCAGTACAGGTGTACCCTGTTACATATTGGACATACCTCTGGAAAGTTGTGTGAATTGTACTTTTGTGAGTCAAATTGTATTACAAATTCCCAGGAGCCTACTGTTTGATAATTCTTCTATGAAAATCCTTCTTGAAAGTCTGAGGACCCCTAGTTACAGGTATAACATACTGGTTATTTATGAGCCCAGGGACTATGATAGGAGCTATATATTTGTCTCAAGCATATTTAATTAATTTTTAATGCAAATGCTTCCTAATATTAGTCAATTTGGATTCTTTTTTATTTTATTTTAGCGTATTATGGGGGTACAAGTGTTAAGGTTATGTATATTGCCCATGTCCCCCCTTGAGTCAGAGCCTCAAGCATGACCATCCCCCAAAGGTTGCATATCTCACTCATTGTGTTTGTGTATATCCATCCCCTCCTCCCCCCTCCCACCTGCCCAACACTCGATAAATGTTACTCCTATATGTCCACTGAGGTGTTGATCTGTTAATACCAATTTGCTGGTGAGTACATGTGGTGCTTGTTTTTCCATTCTTGAGATACTTCACTTAGTAGAATGGGTTCCAGCTCTATCCAGGAAAATACAAGAGGCGCTATATCACCATTGTTTCTTAAAGCTGAATAGTACTCCATGGTATACAAACTTGGAACGATTAAAAATAGATTTCATCCACAAGACCCATCCTAGGGTTGAAAAAGGAGAAGAAAATTTTTTAGCAAGAATGCTTTCTTAATAGAGAATGGAGAACAGTGAACCTATTTTCAGCATGTTATTGAAAAATATCCAGTTCTGGTCGTGCAATGAAAGTGCTGTTAATTGGCACAGAGCATCAGTCACACACATGTTTTTTATCTTTGTGGAAAGGCCTGATTTAATTAAAAGATTTACCAGCAATCTCTAGGAATGACTTATTCATTGCCAATGGTAGATTTTCTGCAGCTTTCTACAACTTAGAATGTACAAGCAGCAGATAGTATGTCATGCTGCCTTCCACCTTAACTTCTGGATGAATGCTTCTCAAGCTTGAATGTTCAGACAGACGACCTGACCTTGCGCATCTTGTTAAGTGGAGATTGTGATTCAGTAGGTCTAGACTCTATCTAGGGTGAGGTCTGAGATTTTCTAGTTTCAGGAAGCTCCCAGGTGATACTGATGTCACTGATTTGTGGACACACTGAGAAGCAATAGAGTAGGCTTTTATGAGTGTAATTTTTGGTGCGGTTGCCCATAATATTCAACATTTTATAGTAAGTATGATGGAAAGAGAGAAAAATGATTATCTTCATGAAAGCCTGTTTTTTGTCTGGAGAGCAAAAAGATAGTGGTAGACTCCCATTAAATTAAGGCAGGAGTGAAGTACAGGCATTTCCCATTCAACTTGCTGTAAATGTATAACATTTGTTAATTTATGAAAGTAGTTTAATTTAAAAACCAACCTCTCATCCAGATTCAGATTATCCTAAGAGGAAAATAAATCATCTTGTATATATGTGGACTATAATTATGAGCTTACTTTTTTTCCCATATACAGCCATTTGGTATCTGTAAAATTAATTATCTGTAAAATTAATAACAGTTTTTTCTTTCAGTGTTAATATATATAAAATTAAATGAATTGCTCATGGATATTAAAATAACAAATTCAGGGCCAACGTGAATAATTTCGAACAATATTCCAATATTGAGGAAATGTCCATGATAAGGCCACTTCTCTGTTTCAGAGATGAAAATGGGGACTAATTTGAAGATACTTTTTTTTTTTTTTTTTTTGAGCCAGAGTCTCACTTTGTTGCCCAGGCTAGAGTGAGTGCCATGGCGTCAGCCTGGCTCACAGCAACCTCAATCTCCGGGGCTCAGCGATCCTACTGCCTCAGTCTCCCGAGTAGCTGGGACTACAGGCATGCGCCACCATGCCCGGCTAATTTTTTTTATATATATATTTTTAGTTGGTCAATTAATTTATTTCTATTTTTGGTAGAGACGGGGTCTCGCTCAGGCTGGTTTTGAACTCCTGACCTTGAGCAATCCGCCCGCCTCGGCCTCCCAAAGTGCTAGGATTACAGGCGTGAGCCACCATGCCCGGCCTGAAGATACTTTTTAACTGTCACCATTTTGAGTGAACTTTTAAAGTGAGCAGCCTTAAAATATTGGTAAAATGGCACCAAGTGCTGTTAAAATAGATTGGTTTTGAATATTTTCAAAGAAAGCTTTAAGCAATTAGATGATATCTGGAAAATATCATTGCAATATGAATTTGAGGTTAAGTAAAAAATATTTAGAGAGAGAAAATTCAAATACTTTAAGGAATTATTTGCTTATTTCTTATATCTTCATTTCCTAATTTTAAGTTGATGCTTTATAGTGAAATTAAGAGTTAAAAACACAAGAGAGCAAATGAACTTCTTTAAAATTTTCTGGATTAGTGCCTAAATCTAATCTCCCCTGAAGAATGGTGAAAAATGTAACCAAATGGCTATATCTCTGTAGAGTCATGTGATGGACCACACAAATCATTCAGCAACTGTGAAGTTTCCTTAGGATCCTGACACAGATGGGTGAAAGAATTCCCAGGGATCTTGGAAACCAAATTGTGTTTATTTGCTGTAATGATATTAATCATTGATAGTCAACTATATTTTTAACAATGATACTTTAATAGTCTTCAGCTTGACTTTGTCATCCAGGAGAATAAATGAACACTTGGGAAATGAATGCATCTTCCAAAAGATCAAAGCTATTAGTTTCTATCTCAGAATTTTTCATAACTGTGGTGTTACAGATAGAAAAATGTTATGCATGTGCATTTGTATATATACCACTTAGGAAAAGACAATAATATAAAAAAAACTAGTGTAATTTTCTAAGATTTTTCAGTTTTAAAAAATTCTAATTATCCTATTCTTTATATTTGCAGTAACATAAGGTATTTCCCATGTAATTATTACCATTTTGGGGTGTGAACATTATTTTTGATGTCTTCATAATATTCCATTTGTAAAAGGAATGCGATTTAGGTAATTATTTTTTCTCATTGGATATTTATATATTTTATGTCTTTCTGCGATAATTAATACTAATGAATATCATCTGTGTGTGGTGCTTTGGTTTGGTCAGAATTTTTTCTTTAGGACAGCTTGCCGGAACTGAAATTCATATTCTTATAGGAAACCTTTCCTTAGAAGCTTATCTGTAAAGTTGAGGTACTATTTATAAAGAAATACTCACTCTTCCTGAGTGTTAAAAGATAAGAATGTTATGACAAGGTGTTAAAGCTATGCTGGCATTGGACAGGTCAGATGGACCTGATTCTATCTTTCACATATTTTAAACACCTATTGAAAAGGCTTGGAACTTGTTCTTTGATAAATTGTGATAAGTAGGATGCTTTCTGGAGAAATACGAGTTGTTTATGTGGCAAATGTCTTTAAGCAATATTTTCCTAATAATGAAGTGTATACTTAAAGTTTCTAATAATAAGAACAAGTTTGTAATGTTTAACTTCTAACCCTCTGAATTTTATTGAGGGCAGAAGTATTGAAGTAGTTGTGATTCAATAAGCAAGTAGACAAAAAATTGGAAATGAGAATGATACCTGTAGGAGAAAAAAATAGACACTAGTGTATACCACAGATCTGTAGACTGATTTGTGGTATGTATTGTGGCCAATTTTTAGAGGTGGGACAATCAACTGGATAGGTCATGAATCCATCCTAAACAATCCTAAACTTCTAATTAGTTTGCAGCATTTTAGTTGCCCTAGAGTCTTATAACAATACTTGTAGCTAGAAAAAAAGGTTTTCAAGACCAGATCTATAAGCTGTATTTTCTCTATGTATTTTATTTAAGTTCTTAATTTAGTTTAGAAATATAGAGATTTTAGCTTTTAAATGGATTCTAATTTTTCTTGATTGTAACAATTTTGTGCTCTTCTATAAGGAATAATTTTTCTATTAAATCTAGTGCAGTAATGTATATTTTAATATATGTAGGAAATTTAACTAAGTGGCATTAATGTGTGTGGGAAATAATGAAGTGCTATTTTCATGATTTTGTTTTTATGTTTGTGACTGTATTTTGAAGAAATTATACCACTTGTTCAGTTCATTTTTAATCACAACACTTGGTACACAGAAGAGAATACAGGTAATGTATAAGCTATAGAGCAAAACAATAAAACAAACATCCATGAAACTACCATCCAAATTAAGAACCAGAATATGACCAAAACTATCTGTGAGCTCCTTTCCTAGCCCATTCAGTTTTGCAGAGTTTTACACATTAAAAAAGATCTTGGTGCCTTCATTTTCTAGATTATAATTAGTATGCTACTAGCCTTTGAAAAAATCTAAATAGGTATATGCAATTTATCTTGGGAACACCTGCAAATTAATGATTGATATCAGTGCATATGCATAATTCATAAAGACAAAGATGGAGGTTTTAAAAATAGGACATTAGTATTGAAAATGTTAACTACAGCTAGATTTAAACTTTTCTTTTACATTTCTTAGGCTAGGAATAGTTTCTCTGTTTTTCCTAAATATGTTATTTTTAAAATCTTTTATTACTAAATCTAAAAATGACATGAGTACACTATCCATACATAAGACATCAAACAGGTGTTCATTTAGCAACATAAATTCACGTTACAGGTTGGAAATCCAAGGTTGGTTTATTTAAGAAGAAATTATGTATGCCATTTCATGATATCCATCAGTCTAGAACCCAATCTTTGTACTGTACTCTGGAAATCAACACTTCATGAAGAAAAGTCACACAAGAAAACATTAGTGTGAGTGTAAAGTACTAGTGGTTTAAAAAGCTTCAGGTGTGTATGTGATTATTTAAAGGTTTTCTTTATGATTTCTCCCCAATTATTTGTCCCATTTGTACCTTTTGCTGCCTACTGTTTTGGAATCTAATAGGTGTTGACTGCTGACTTCATTTTTGACTGAACCTCTTTTAAAGAACAGAAACTCAAATTCTTTATAATTTTTTTAAGCCTTTAGTAGTAACTCTTTGGGGATTAGGAAATACGTTTTATTCATCTTCCATAGCCATTGTAGGTGATTGACTGGATGTTTATCTATCTTTCTCACAAAATAAATATTAGATTTCATTTTTAACTTGTATTTTCCCTTTGCTGTCTTTCTTTATTATCATTCCCTCTATTTGAAATTTTCTGTTTCCTCAAGCAGGGATATGTGCTCTGAGCAGAGTGGTACTGTGTAAATGATTCTAATTCCTTGCTTTTTTCTCTTTTTTAAAAAAAATCTCTCACGTGGGTTTTTTTTAAATCACTTTAACTTTTTTCTTTTTATACTACCATATTTAAAATGGATTTGTGGATTAAAATAAAACTGAATTTATATTAAAACTTAACCTTTGACTCAGAATCTACCTTGATTTTTGAATATATAGAAAGAGGTAGTTACATAGGTTTGTATTTATTTTTAGTAATATAGTTTTTCCTATTTGGTTTGACTGTATACATTCTCATATAGAGACATTAAAAAAAGGTACCCCTTTGATTTAGAGAACCTTTTCATTTTCAACTATTTTATTTAAAATTTCTTCTTACTTTATTTTTTGACCTTTAAAAAGAAGTCTTTTTTTTTTTTTTTTTTTTTGGTTAAGTGAAATTAATACATTCCTCTGCGGTTTTTAACTTGTGTTATATGGACCAATTAACTTTCTTGAATATGTCAACTGCTTTGGTCCTTACTAAGGTGTATGTTCTTAAGCAATTTATTTAACCTCTCTATTCCTAGATTTTCTCATGTGTAAAAAGGAGAGCGATAACTTTTCAGGGTTGTGAGAAGTAAATGAGTTACTATATCCAAACACTTTCCTAAAGTAAGTCCCTGCATTATTTTTCTGTTGCTGCCATAGGAAATTAACTCAAATTTAGTGGCCTAAAACAAAACTTATTCTTATGGTTTTGTGGGTCACAAGCTGGGATTGGCCCAACTGGTTTCTTTGTTCTGAGTTTCATGAGGCTGAAATCTAGGTATGGCCAGCTGGGCTGTGGGAAGAATCTGCTCCCAAATTTATTGAGGTTGTTGACAGAATCTGTTCCTTGTGGCTATAGAGCTGAGATCTCTTGTTTCTTTGCAGACTGTCAGCTGGGCCAACCCTTAGCAACTGGAGGCTTCTCTGCTGCCCTTGCATGTGGGCCCTTCCGTTTCAAAGCCAGCAATGGCATGACAAATTCTTCTCATGCTAGAATCTCTCTGACTTCCCTCTTATACCCCATCTCTTTGACTGTAGCTGTAGAAAAGTTCTACACTTGTAAAGTCTTATGTGATTAGATTGGGACCATCTGGATAATCCAGGATAATCTCCATATCCTATGGTCAGTTGATTAGTAACCTTAACCACTTTGGGACCAGTGTCGACTGTAGTCGATAGCCACAGAAGAATGCGCACGGTGACTTTAGCTGACAGCTGTGATATGAAGGCGCACAGCCAAGCGTCTACTTTAGTTGACAGCCGTGATGTGACTTTTCTAATTTTTCATTTATCAAAATAAAATTGTGAACATTTAAAAATAACGTAATGAAAACATATATGTATATGTTACCTATTCTGATATTTACATTACAAGTAAAGCTGCCTGTAAAGTAAAACAAGCTTTCAGTGCTTTAAAGCTTTCCTCATCACACAAGAGCAAAACAGATTCGTCATCAATGCACAGCACAAGCTATCGTGCGGACTATGAGTGCCGGCTGTGGGCAAGGTTCGTGGCTGGTACTGAAGTGGTTCATTATATTATACAGAATGTCTTCACAGCAGTGAAACTCCAGAGTAGTGTTTGACTGAATAACCAGAGGATAGGAATCTTGAGGGACGCCTTTAGATTTCTGCCTGTCATAGTGCTCAATAAATGATGGTGAATAGTTATGGAGGTGACTGGCAGGGATGAGAGTAAATTTTAAATTCCTTGAAGATAGGCACCATTTCTTCCATTTTGTATCCTTAGCACCTTATAGTTTGCCATGTATTTATTTGAGCACCTGCTGTGGATTGTTAGCATTAATGTAATTTCTCTTTCAATTTCATTCATTTTCTTTCTCTGACTCAGTATGAGTAGTCCAGCTTTTTTATTTAATATATCTGGCATTTGCTTTGAAAGATTAATTACAACATTTAGTTTCGTCTTACCTTTTTCGCTACTTTTGATATTCATCAAATTGCAAAGATAAATTAGCTTGCCTTTTGTAATAGGAAGTTGTTACAAGACTTAACTGTCATTGAAACACAGACTTTGGAGTTTTTTGCCTTATGCTTTTTCAGGATTTGTTGGTCTTTTATGTACTCAGCTATTTCTTCTGTAACTTGTATTGGAAGATAGGTTGTAAGTACTTTATATTGTGATGGCTGAGTACAAAGCTGGCCAACTGCCCCAGCAGACACGAGTGTCCCATCTTCAGGTAACTGGCGAATAGGTAACTACTGAATCTGTTCGCCACAGGCAATGACAAGGTGATGATCATCCAGGGTTCCCTTTACCATTTTGAGACATCTTCCTGATCAACAAATCTGACTAAGTCTTCCTTTAATGATTTTGTTAGACCTATTAGAGACCTGCCAAGAAGGAGAATATAAATCTTCACCTCTAAGATACCAGTATCTTCGAAAAAGTGTTAAGCTTCTAATGATGGTGTTTGTAAAATATTTACATAGGTCTGCCTCAGTAGATATGAAAATCAATTTGAGCAGGGACCCTTTCAGTGAAATAATTTTGTAAAATCTACTTTTCCTATATTCTTTCCATTCAGTTGGCTTACTCAACCTCCCACCTCCCTGCTCTCTCACCCCCATTCTGGGTTAAGCCAGAAGAAATGAGGAGTTTAACATATTATACTTTGTGGAATAACGTTTACTTTGTTACTTCCTTTTTGTTTATAAGTGGTATCTTGGAATCTTTCTTGCTTTTTTCAACACTTAGATGTTGTCTAAAAATATCTCTCTCTTCCCACCTGAGAAGATGGCATAAAATGAAATTAACTCTTTTGTACTAAGCAGTTTAAACACTTTTTGTCAAGGGGCTTTTCTTACCTTGCTGCCTTTGAATTTCGTTGAGGGCTGGTTGGGCATTCACATGGTTAGTCCTTTTAAGAATGCCTTTCTATCTAAATCTAGGATCAACAGTGTTCACTCACCATTTATTATCTTTCTGTAAGTTTTATAGGCTCATCTGGCAGTACAATTTCTGTCATGGAAAACTGGGCATTTGTTCGTTTAACCACTTTTAAACTGACTTTGAACCTTCTTTACTAAATTTCATTTCCAGAGAGCAAATCTTTTAGAAGTTCTTTGAAAGAATCAGATTCTATGTACTATTTTTTCTTAACTATTTTTGAAGAGGTATTTATGTTAGAATAAATTTAAAGTATATTTGTTAATAATTTGTTGAGAAAATTGTCATTCTTGCTGACATTATTAGTTTATAATCAGGGAAATGATTAGCACTATTTAAAGTTTTCTAAATTATTGACAAATTTTAGACTTTTTCTACTTGTATAGAACATTCAGTTTGTATTTCCAGTCTTACTAATTTTTCTTTTTCATTGTAAAATATACATAACATTAAATTTGCCCTTTTCACCATTTTTAAGTGTACAGTTCAGTGATATTAAGCACATTCACATTGTTGTATAACCATCATCACTATCCATTTTCAGAACTTTTTCATCATTCCAAACTGAAAGTCTGGACTTGTTAAGTAATAACTTCCCATTCCTCCCTCCCTCTGGCTCCTGGCAACCACCATTCTACTTTTTGTCTCTATGAATTTGTCTTAACTTATTTGCTTTTGTAATGTTTACCTTAAAAAAAGACTTGCCCTTCTAGGCCTGAGTGGGGGTGTGGCCTAGGGATAAGGAGGAAGACTTGATTTATAGGTATCAGATTTAATTTATTACCTAAGGAATTAATAAGTAACCTTGCCTGCCTGTGTACGTGATTATTTTTTGTCTGCGGATTTGAACGCTAAGAATATATGAATAATACATGTCTTTAAAATAGGTTGCTATGCCATTGAAGAAAAAAGCTTTGAACTTTGAGTTATGGGTTTTACTGATATTTATCTCTCTCAAATACATATATAGTTTCAATTTGGCTTTTCTTCAGATCATTTTACTTCCCATGTTGATTGTTTAGTCTGTGGCTACTAGAATTCAGTGGGATTAATTCCTTGTTTTCTTTAGACTGCTAATGCCTTTATTTTTGACATAGATATGTCTCACATGCCACAAGATTGCTTTGAAATTAGTTTGATAAGAATGAGTTGTTCATAAATTATGCCATTTGGATTATGAATACTCTGCCTGATAACTAAATTATTGGTACAGATTGACTGTTCTCTTAGAATGAGGCAAATGGCTTTCTTTCCTGTGGGAAAGTGGTGAATAATAGTACTGATTAGGGAATGTGAAACAATGTTCTGGTTTTTGGTATGGGAAAGCATAGTTTGAGTTGAAAGCAGGTTAGGTTATTCTCTTGGAAGTGGCCATAAGCTTTCTCCAAAGGTAGATTTCTAGCTGCATTTGTTCATTCATTTTGTAAGCAACTGAGTGATATGTTGGGCATAAATAGAATTTCATCCCAGTAATTAAGGTCCTATGGTTTTGCTAGACAGAAGCAAGATTTTAGCCTTGAACAGTTAGAATTAAAGGTTAACAGAGACCATTGCTTCACAAGGAGCACTTTTACCCTTTTCTCCTCCGTATGTATGCTTAGCAGACCAGGAGAAGAAGTAAAGATGAGGTGAGGAATCTTTTAGTATTAACTAGCTCTGTTTTGCAACGTTTATGCATCAGCTTCAGAACTTTTTCAGTTAATGCCCTTTCTGCCATAATTCTGGTCATAAACATAGGTGAATATGTGTATAATTTGTTTTTTCATAGTTTGATTAATTAATTCCATTTTGTCATCTCAACACACAACAGTTGATCATGATAAATGCATTTCTGTAACATTTTTGAAGTGGAAGTGGTTTTGTTGTTTTTATATAATATCGTGAGTAGTTAAGTGGGTTTTTATTTCCTTCCAGATTCCTTTCTATTATAATTTTCTATTAATCAAGAAGGTCTGATTCCAAGATAATAAAGCTTATGTTTTTTTGCCTTTGAAGAATAAACAAGGTGATGGAGGTGTAGATGTCCACTGAAAGAGTGAGTGAACAGGGCTCCAATACAGAGATGACACAATACTGCAGAGCAGCTCTGCCTGACAGTTTAAGGTCTCCTAGAGGTCATCCGGGAGCTGGCCCTTGGAAAATAAGTAGAGGTATTTGTTGCCCCATGTACCTTACAGAGAGGTAGTACTGATTTGCATTGTATGAGCCTGACCTTATCTTATTTTAAAATCTTTGTCAATGTTTTAGAAAATTGTGAGGTGGAATATCATTTCATGTATTACTAGCTGCTCTTATTTTTTCTTTGTTTTGAATAGTTGCCAGTTAGTGTGCCTTCCCTAGTTCTCAAAATTAATTATCAAGATCATTTTATGCTAATGTTAGCCTATAGGGGAAAGGATATTCATTGGAATTGTGTGTTAAAGGCATGGATTGATTTATGGAAAATTAACCTTTTTGTGATATCGTATGTTCTCAATCTAATTGCATGCTATATCTTTTTATTTATTCAAGTCTTATTTTATATGTCTCTCAGTAAAGTTATATAATTTTATAGGTAATCTGTGTTTCTTGAGTTCATTGAGTTTTTGTTGCTTTTATAAGTGAGACCTTTTGTTCTGTTAAATTTTGGAAGTAGTTATTCTAGAAAGTAGTTTATTGCTGCCATGTAGGAAAAGCTATATATTTTTGTATATTACCTTGTTTCTGGAAATCTCTCTGGTACTAATAGCTTTTTTGTGTAGTTTCATTGTTTTTTTCCTGGTTAGTAATCTTCTACAAGTAAATATGTATGCCTCTTGTCTTTTATTATAGTCACAAGGATTTTCAGAACAATTCTGAATTATGGTGGCATTAGTGGTCATTCTTATTGAAAGCATGCAAGAGTTCAATGGTACCATTTTGGCAAACATAAAAAGGCAGAGCCCAACACTTGAATGTAACTGATGGCAGACAAAAATGCATTTCAGCAAATGTGTGATTTGACCATGACTTGGATATGAGCGAAGTGTTGGTTGAAAATAATATGATATATGCATCTGTGTGTGCTTGTCCATTTTTATCATTATTTTGACAATTGGTCAAGAAGTGATATAACATATATATTACAAGTTTTAGACCAAGTAAAGTCTGTTTGCTCAACCCTGTTACAATGACTGATACTGTTTTATTTATCATTTTAAAAGCATAAAAACCTCTCCTGTTTCCAGTGGGAAATTGCTATTTTTTTTGTAGCCTTCCAGTCTTTCTTTATATATTTAATCACTCTATACATACACACACACACACACACACATATATGTTGTATATATGTTGTTTTATAAAAATGGGATAATTTAAACCAGAAAGTATAGTAACTTATTTTAAACTTAGCAAAATACTGTGCATCTCTTTCTGTGTGATTGATTTTAAGTGTCTTGTCTTAGTGTTCTGTACTATATTATTATGGTAGTGACATTTCATGGCTTCTTATGTTTGGAGCACATGAGTAATAAGCAAATGGATATATATCACAGTAAATGACCAATTTGAAAATAAGATACATTGTTTAGGTTTTCATATGTAAAAACCAATTCTAGGAGCCTATTAGCTAAAAACTGTTTTAAAATCATTTGTGGGGGTGGGTGCGGTGGCTCACACCTGTAATCCTAGCAATCTGGGAGGCCGAGGCGGGCAGATTGCTCAAGGTCAGGAGTTCGAAACCAGCCTGAGCAAGAGCGAGACCCTGTCTCTACTAAAACTAGAAAGAAATTAATTGGCCAACTAAAAATATATAGAAAAAATTAGCCGGGCATGGTGGCATATGCCTGTAGTCCCATCTACTCGGGAGGCTGAGGTAGAAGGATTGCTTGAGCCCAGGAGTTTGAGGTTGCTGTGAGCTAGGCTGATACCCTGGCACTCTAGCCTGTGCAACAAAGTGAGACTCTGTCTCAGAAAAAAAAAAAATTATTTGTGGGATTTATACTTCCCTAAGAGATTTTCACCAATTAAAGGATATTTAAATACAATAGATATTTTATATGTAAAATCAAATCATTAACTGAGACTTGAATATGCTCTTGCTTTAAAATCTGATTAAGAAATATAATTATAGATTTTGTAACAGGGGACTTATATAAGTTTGAGTCATATTTTCAGTGACCTTTGCCATACTGCTTATCTTTTGAAAATATTTAACTACATTCAAGATGTGGGTACAATTATATAACTATTGTTCTCTGGGTCATGTTGTTCTTATGTTCACAATTTGTTTTCAGTGTTTCATCAGATGTTTTGAATACTTTGGGTTCAGTACCATATTCAGCACTGGTAATGCCAAGCCTGGGGGGATGGGAGGAGCAGTTCTTTTGACAGATTTTACAGGTTACAGACTAATAGGAACAACAGAGAAGCAAATTTCAAGTATAACAAAATGATGCATATATATGGGATTCAGTAAGTATTCCAGAGGAGAAATTGATAATTTGGGGGTGCTTAGGAGGAAGGTAAATCTTAATTTAGGAAGGGAGGGAAAGGGGTAATTTTTGGATTGGATTTTTAAAGATGAGTAGATTTTTCCCAGGTGAGTGAGTAGTACTCACTGTGTTGATGGAGTAAAAACCAAAAGGATAGAAACCTTTCTAGTTCTAGAAAATGCAAACAGTTGAGTGTAGCAATTGAGGGAAAATTAAGCAATGGAGAATTTCCTCCAGTACAGCAGCATAGTGTAAAGATGGTAGAACAACTATTCTGTGTTAGAGAAAAAAAGAGCAAAGAGTTAAAAGAATAATTTGGAGAGCATGGTGAAGTATGTATTAAAGTTCTCTCGTAATAACTTTTTCATGAAAATTTTGAATAGGCCTAAATGGAAAATATAGTGACACCAGTAGGAAAATAAAACTTTATTTGATAGAATTTCTCCCCATGACCAGCTTCACTGGATTGCCCCTGTGTGCACACCATCTTCAGCCAAATCTCCTATTACATGTTCATGTGCCTACAAATAATTAATCAGCTGTAATCATATCACCACTGTATTTCACAGATTTTTAAGATCTACATTTTAACCTCTAAAAGTGGGGTAGATCTGTTAATGCTAAGTTAGAGTTTTACTGGCTGTGTTAAGTTTTACATTTGGGCATCTTACACTTGAAATGTGTCATTACCGTTTTGGTCTGTCATTAAAAAAAATGACGCGCATATATATTTTCTACTTTTAAAAATTGTAGTTATTTTCAGTGATGTGGTGAGTCTCCATGATGGTGTGCCATGGAGCATTTCCGATCATTGCCTTAGTGTGGGTTACTGGGCATGGGATCGCCATTTAGCTTTTTGGAATCTGCAGTCGTTCACAGTTTTTGCACTCTAGTTATCTGTTTCTTTTCCACAATTTTTTTGTGTCTGGAGAAGCAGCATCACTTGTCATTTGTCAATTCCAGTTCTTAGTAGCTGACTAGTCAGTTACACTTCTAAGATCAATGAGGACAGTTGAGGCTGGACTGCTGGAGCAAGAGGGTGGAAGATTTGTTTTTAGAATATAAACAGTCATCCAACAGGTTTTAGGATAATTTATTAAACTCACAATTTGTATAAGAAACAATAGATATAAGTAAATGGCAAGGACAGCTGTGTGGGTGCTTCCTCTAATAGAAGAGATTTATTACCTGAGAAATAAATATACACTCATTTAAACTCTTCTTGGATTAAAAAAAAATGAAAACAGTACTGTAATGCCTCTTCTAATTATCTCAGTCAATCTGCACTCTTTCCTTCAGGGCTTATTAGAACTCTATTGGTATGATAATTATTATTAAACCTCCTGTCTGGTAATAGGTAGGAAGTCCTAATAGCATATATTGTGTATATTAGGCTATCTCCTTTTATATTGTCAAAAGACAAAATTACAACAAATCTACTTTAAAGATCTTAATTGACTTTATTTGCTATTCTAGTCTTGGGCAACACTTCATTTTTAAAGTCAAATGATTGTTCCAATGAGCTGAGCAGAGGAGATGGTTTTATAGATAGAAAAGGGCTGAAGAAAGCAGAAACAAAAAACAAAAAGTAGATTGATCATTCAGATCACTTTCTTTGTAAGGCAAGAACAGGGAAGAACAACAATAGAAAAATAACTGATTGGTTGACATCAGGTTACTTTTTGTGGAATGGATTAAAGGAAGAGGGACCCTCATCATCACATGATTTAAACCAGGTGTCCTCAAACTACGGCCCATGGGCCACATGCGGGTGTTTTTGCCCATTTGTTTTTTTACTTCAAAATAAGATATGTGCAGTGTGCATAGGAATTTGTTCATAGTTTTTTTTTAATTATAGTCCAGCCCTCCAACGGTCTGAGAGACAGTGAACTGGCCCCCTGTTTAAAAAATATGAGGACCCCTGATTTAAACTGTGGCATAGAATTTTAGTATGAGTGACTCCATTTTGTTTTTTAGTCTGGACTATTAGAGCCTAATCCAAAACAATGGCCTCCTATAATTTTTAATTAACACAATTCAAGAGTAACTAAGACGGGGAAATAGAGTATGTGATGATGAAGAGTCTAGCTGTTGGCAGGCGTTCTTGGATTGGGAGATAATGTCTAAACAGATGTCTTGTCTCTGTAGGAATAGTTAAACTATACAGGATAGGAGAAGACTCTTGAGTTTGGAGCACATTTCTTCAACATGTGTAGGTTGGAGGTTTCAGATGTCAGATGGAGTGTGTATTGAGATTGTGTAGACTTATTGAGCAGGAAAGTAGACATAAAGCCCTTTGTGGCCATCGGAGGCTTTTGCTTTAGGAGAAATGGAAAGTCATCTACTCTGGTAACCTGGTAAAGGGTGGGGGGAGGCTCATGGGCCTGGCATGGTAATATGGTACAAATTAGGAAATAAAATTTCAAAAGGCAAGGTTTATGAATTCTTTCTCGTTCAACAGTTCTCTCTGTATGTATGTATTAAGAAAGTTAGTTTCTTATTTGCACAACAAAATGGAGAGAGCTAGTATTTAGAACTTGTCTAATTCAGAGTTAGAACTTAAATTTCTAAGGAAAAAAACCCTAAAATGAGATAAAGTTGTATATTGCCAAAAACTGTAGGAAAATTTGAAATATAATTCCTTGGTTTGGAGATGGAAAGAGCTTGAAATACATGAGGTGCCTAAAAGCTATAGAATATGCGATTGACAATAGCATGAAATGATGAAATAAGGATAAGTTATAGCAGGAGGGACTTAGGTTAGAAGTAAATAAGTATTTCCTGAAATGCTGAACACTAGAAGGCATTTTGAAATGCCTTCTGTACATGATTTTAAGAAGCCATTTAAAATCAGATGGCTTTGAAGTATGGTCATCTTGAATTAGAGGTGTTTTGAATGACTTCACTGCCCCTTCTGGCCCTAGGATTTAGTATTATAACTTTAGTAATTAAAATACTCTTTAGAATGACAATTTGCCAGTTCAATTGCAGTGGGGGGAAGTTAACCAGATGACGCTGTGGTTGAAATATAATAACAAGTAGTGAAGATTTGGCCTGCCACAATTACTTGCTCTGATGGATGCCCAACTTTTTTCCTATCCCATTAGTTCTATAGTATCCATAATCTCTTTTAAAAACCATGCTTTCATGTGAGTAATAGGCCCTTTAAATCATTTACTTTTCTGTCGATGTGTTCCGACTGAATAGAACACCATCCACCACCTTGTAGTGCCAGGAAGACGACTTTGGTTTTCTGAAGTTGTCACTACTCAGGTGAGACACAGAGACAGTTGTCACTACTCAGGTGAATACTCCTAGTGTATTCTTAGCCAAAATCAATGGCAGTGCTTGTTTTTTAGTGCTAAGGAAGGAATTTTTCTTTCCCTTGATTTTAAAAAAAAAATGCAGTTTTAGCTTTTTAGATCAATCTTGACTTTGCTAAGTAACCTGTAACCTCTTTCAAGTATATTGAATTTTCTCCAATGCTCCATGCCTAAGAAGTGGAAGTAAATTTTCACTGGTGATATGTTATTGAGAGAAGGATCTACATGGCATGGTAGTTGGAGGAGAGCAGAGTAAGGGGTGTTGAAAGTGGGGAGCAGTTTGATTCCTAACTCCTAGTAGATAACCTCAGTTATAGTTGTACAGTTAGTTGTCTCTTGATATCCCTGGGGGATTGGTTCTAGGATGCACCATTCCCCCACACCAAAAGTTGTGGTTGCTCAAGTTGCTTACAGTCGGCTGTCCTTATTCCAGCTTCCAACCAACCCACAGATGGTAGCCTAACTACATAGCACACAATCAGCAGTTGGCAGAATCCACGGATGTGGAAGGCCAATTGTGTATCAGATAATTATAGAATTTTGAGGCCTTCCCTTTAGATGTTTCTTAAATTGTTCTCAGTCTAAGGTCCTTCAGGTTCCTGAGGAATATAGGAAAATGTTGGCTCTTATGACACTCACTGGGGAATTAAATCAGGACTTGGCCAAAAATCTTAATGGGAGATTCAATAACTCTCAGCTGTCTCTCTGAAATATGAGTTCATCACTAGGAAAAAGTGTATTTATGTTCATTCCAAAAGCTAGTCTTAGACAATTCATCAGGAAAAACTTGGCTTTGGTGGGACTGGCAATAGTTTGCTCATTCTCAGTTCTCTCTCTTCTTTCTTTGGGTTCCTGAATCATAAATAAGTCTTTACCAACAATACTTACTCTTCAAGGCTTAGTTTTAGGAATCCCTTCTAAATACCTCCTATGAAACTGACCCTGACTCATTTCTTTCTGCTACCTCCACATTTTACCAGTACTTCTAACATTGTAGTTCTCACATTGTAATGATGTATTTACAGGTTTGCCTTTTGTTCTTTTTTGGTCAGGGTCCTTCTGCCCTAGCTATCTTTGTATTTGTAGTGCCTAGCATTTTAGAGGTGGTCAAAGCTGAACATCATTATCTGTGTACCCATGATTATCCCAGGCACTCTGAAGTCTTAAAATAAATAGATTTCTAGTGGGTGATCCTTTCTCACTTCCAAAAGGGTACAGAGGCTTGTTCGGTGAGTCAGTGTATCAGTGCTCTGTGAATATTAATTGATTGTCTTCCTGATTCCATTGGGCTGTACAGAAACAGACTTTTTCCTTGCAGAGCATTATTGTTCTGATGTGCCTGGCTCAGAAGAGCTATGCTGTCTCTCCAACATATGGAGGAGAAGGGATCCTGACCCTCTTCACTGAAATAGGCCAGCAGCAGGCTGGCGCCATCTGAAACTGTCAATCCTGCATTGTTGAGTTTCCGTATGGAAATTTGTCTTTGCTCATCTTAGCTTAGGAATTACTCAAGTGGGTCTGTTTGTATGAAGAGAAACTTCCGGAACTGCAAGCCTTTATATGAAAGGCAAGCAGCCAGGAGTAAAGCAATGAGGCCTTGTGCCAGGTGCCCATGGAGGGAGCTATTTAATGTGCTTATTTAAAGGCCCCCTTTTTTCGAAGGAACAGAAAGGATTGAAGTAGAAATGCTTGGAAACAGGCAAGTTCGTGGCCTATAGTTTGACTCTCAAGGAAACAGCATCAGTTCTTTTTTTGCAAACTTTTGGTTTTCATAGTTTACTTCTACCTTTTGCTTCCATTGATGCCTTAAACCTGCTTTCCAGAAATCAAGTCAGTGGGAGAAAGCATATGAGGTTTGTGTGAAGGAAGAGTGTAGATAAAATACCTCTTGTATTTGTAGAAAGGACTGTACCTTGTTATGGGCTATGACAGCTTCACATTTTACATTGTAAGAACACCAGAAGCATTACTCAGTACCATGTGGAGCCCTGTGGTGCGATGGTTTAGAGCATGGGCATTAGGTGATTTCTACTCATCTTTGCGCATACCTCAGCATGTTGTATTATATATACTGTGACATTGTTATGAGTTATGGGAATTGAGCCATTGTGGTGCATTTTTTTCTCTGAAAAAATATTTCATTCTCCATCCAAATATTATTATATATACAGATGAGCATTGTTATCTGTGTTTCAAATGTTGGTTTTTATACTTTTAATTTCTAGAATAGTTTATTTATTTATTCTTTTTTTTTTTTTAAAGAGTGTTATTCACAGTATCCAAAAAAGGAAAGCTGGGGACATATACTACCCACCCATGTCTGATTAAGGAAACTGAGTCACAGGCCTTTGACTCACCTGAAATCTCATAGCCAGGCAGTTGGTGGCAAGCTGAAATTCTACACCACAGTACTTGACTTCTTTAGGCCTTACTCTTAAAAAAAATTTTTTTTTTTAAATTATGGGTACATGTGATGTTTTGATACAGGCATACAATGTGAATTAGTCAAATCAGGGTGACTGAGGTGTCCTTCACCTCAGGCATTTAACATTTCTTTGTGTTAGGAACATTCCAGTTCCATTCTTTTAGTTATTTTAAAGTATACCCAAACTTATTGTTGATTATAGTCACTTTGTTGTATTAGCAAAGGTTGTTGATTCTGTCTAACTATCTAACTATATTTTGTACCCGTTACCCATCCCCCCACCCTGCTACCCTTCCCACTCTCTGGTAACCATCATTATACTCTCTGTCTCCATGAGATCAATTGTTTTTAATATTTAGCTCCCACCTATGAATGAGAACATATGAGATTTGTCTTTCTGTGCTTGCCTTATTTCACTTAACACAATGTTTTCTAATTTCATCCATGTTGTTGCTGATGGCAAGATTTCATTCTCTTTTTGTGGCTATATAATATTCCACCGTGTCTGTGTACCACACTTTCTTTATCAATTCCTCCATTTATAGACACTTAGATTGATTTTATATCTTGGCTATTATGAATAGTGCTGCAATAAATGTGGAAGTACAGAAATCTTTTTGATATACTAAATTCCCATCCTTTGGATATATACCTAGCGGTGGGCTTGCTGGGTTATGTGGTAGTTTTATTTTTAGTTTCTTGAAAGACCTCCATACTGTTCTTCATAGTGGTTGCACTAATTTACATTCCCACCAACTGTGTATGAGGGTTCCATATCTTGCCAGCATTTGTCATTGCCTGTCTTTTTGATAAAAGCCATTTTAACTGGGGTGAGATAGTATCTCATTGTAGTTTTATTTGCATTTATCTAGTGACTAATGATGTTGAGCATCTTTTCATATACCTATTGGCCAATTTCTATGTCTCAAGAAATGTCTATTCAGATCCTTTGCCAATTTTATAGTTGGATTATTTGATTTTTTCCTATTGAGTTGTTAGAGCTCCTTATCTGTTGTAGTTATTAATCCCTTGCCAGATTAGTAGTTTGAAAATATTTTCTTTCATTTTCTGGATGTCTCCTTCTTTTGTTGATTGTTTCCTTTGCTGTGTAGAAGCTTTTTAACTTGATGTGGTCCCCTATGTCTAATTTTTATTTGGTTGCCTGTGCTTTGCATGAATTGCTCAAGAAGTCCTTGCCCAGACCAATGTCCTGAGTGTTTCCCAGATGTTTTCTTTTAATAGTTTCATAGTTTCAGGTCTTAGGTTTAAGGCTTTTTTCCTTTTTAATTTTATTTAATGGGAAAAAAATCTTTAATCCATTTTGATTTGATTTTTGTATATGGTGAGAGATAACGGTCCCATTTTCTCTAGGAGGTCTTGCTCTTTTCTGTTCTCTGAACTGCTTGCTTTGAGTCAGATAGGTTAGCCCTTCCCAGGGCAAGGTCTCAGCTTGGAACTGGACACCCACTTGAAAAACTTCTAGTTTCTTTTTCAGGATTTGTTTTGAGTGGGAAGAGGGAATCACCTGTTTTTCCTCTTGAAAAAATAAAACAAGCTGTGAAAAAAAAGACAGTTTGATTTGGATGTGAAGAGAGGCCAACAGCAGTAACAACATAAAAAGCAAATTAATTAGAAAAATAGTTCTAGTGCTTAAAAGGCACTCTTTATAGTAATTACCTTGGGGCACAAATACAGACTTTCCTAAGAAACCTGAAAGCATAAATGGAGCCCGCAGTCCCCCATTCACTCCCCCAAAACAAAAACAAAAATAACAAAAACCAGCCAGCAGCGTTATGTCATATTAGAAACACTAAACTTGTAAAGGAAACCATTTTAAGCTGTTCTTTCCAAATTACCCACTCCTCTCCAATGAAGGATATTCATCATGTTAGGAATAGCGTAAGAGAATGAATTCAGGCCCTGCCAGATGAGGGCAGACCAAGATCTCTTTAATTGAGAGCCTTCAACTCCAGACTGTCATCAGGGCCTGTCAATCTCTTTCTTCATAAAGTCTCCCAAGTGCATTCCCACGGCTGTTATCATAGGCCAAGCACTCTATGGAAAATTCTGTTTTGAAGTTCTTAGAGATGGAACTTAACCTCCACTGTAGCCAGCGCTTCTCTCCTTCTCTTTTTTTCCTTCTCTCCCTCCCTCTAGGTGCTCTCTTACACATGGCCTCATTTCCAAATACAACTAGACTGTGAAGTTAAGTAGTATTCCCTTGTTACACACAGAGGAAAGCTGAGAGGTTAAAATGACTCGCCCCAGGTCATAGCTATTAAGTGGTGGATTTAGAATTTGAAACCAGGTCATCTTATTCCCAGGCCTGTGCTCTTTTCACCTTGCCATAGCTATATCTTCTGGCTTAACTGCCATGATCCTTTGCAGAGGAAGAGAAGATGTTTGAGGTCATCTTTGAACCTAGACTTTTAGGGCTTTATAAGACCACAATCAACTGTTTGAGTTGTCCCTTTGACAGGGTACAGTGTCCTGCTCTACAGTTCACCAGCTATGTTCTATGTTGCATTTTTGTTTTACTTTCAAGAGGCATGTCTTTCAGTCAGTTTATGGTTAGTGAGTACCTATTCTGTGCCAAGTATTATGTTAGGCACTGGGGTATGGTGCTAAAAAAGACAGAACAACTCTGTTTTCACAGAACTTATATCTCCTCTCCTCAATGCTCCTCTTCAGTGAGAGCTAGCAATGTTTATAAAGCTCTTAGTGTATGCAGAGAATGCCTTGTTAACTTTAGTTCACATGTCAGAGAGGAGACTGCAGAGGTAGAGGAACCAGATGCTGCTGCCTAGTGCAACTACTACCCGTACACTAAGAATTGGCAATCACCAATAGGTTGCAAAAGACCTACTCATCTCTTACCTTGGAAACACATCTACAATGAGTTCTAGGGCAGGACTTAGGAGATCTAGTATTTGAATGAGCCTGTGTTTTTCTTGATCTACCTTAAATGAGGATTGTACTTTCTACTTTGGCATTTGTAAATAGGGGATGGAGTTGGCAAAGGCTGGACTAGTACTTCCTCTGTAACACAATTAAAAATGAAACCCTAAATACTTAAATACTTTAATAATCTATGAAACATTTAGTCACAGAAAATATTCCTTTCTCTTTAGAATTTTCTTTATTGCTTTTATGATAGTGATTGGTCATCTCATTTTAGCATAAAAAATAAGCTTGCAAACACAACTCATACCATTAGGATTAGGTTGATATTCCTGTGGAACCTTTCTGTATCTCATTGGAATAGTAGAACTATATAGCTAGAAAGCACACTGGCTCCACTCTTAATTTTATTTTATTTTTTTCCTATCTAGTTTTATCATCCTCTGGTCATTAGAACCATATAATCACATAAAGGTGATATAGGTTGATGGTCAGCTTCAATTTGGGGTGGCAATTTGTTTTCATTTATGGGATCTGCTTTCAGAGATTTTAAATTGGGTATATGAGAGAGGCTGCATCAGAGTTTGTTAGTTAAATGCCATTGTAAAACAGAGACTCCAATTACTTCACTCTCTTCTATAAAATACTACTTTAAAAAACAAAAGCATAAGTAAATTGTAGAGTTTGTGGCTTACAAAGAAAAAAATCCTTGAAATTTCCAATTATGACAGATAAAGCAACCCTTAAAGTCAATATATTAGACTTTTTTGTTTTTGTTCCATTTTTTCTCCTGGCAAATAGAAGAATTTAATAAGAAAGGAACCCATGGTTCCAAAACAAATAGGAGATCTAAGTCCAAGACATCTAAAGCTTGTGTGGAATCCCTCCGGCATTCATCCCACTGGGCCTCAGGGAAGGGAGGAGACAAAAGTCCATATCCCTGTTCTAGTCAGTGTTGGTTCAATTAAAGGTGAAACTGTCTGTCAGACTATTTATAGCATGTTTATAGCATGATGGAAAAAACAAAAGACCGTAGGTTTTAAAGCCTGGACTTTATTCACAGATGGGAAAGATTTGTTTTAAAGGATAGATTCCTTAACACATTCTATGGTTATTGATATGAATTTAACCTAGGGCATTTTAGCTAATTGACAGTTTTTAATCATAATCATTAAAAATTTGTATTTAATGTGAGAAATCAATGAAAATGTCAGTCTTAAGAATGAAGACATCACTTATTTTTAGATGGTCCTAGAGGGGCCTCAAGATAAGATACTTTGTTAGGATATAAAAATTTTTCATTTTAAATGCTTAGAAGATTGGTTTTATTGGTGTTTCCAAGGAATCTCAACCAGGTATGATATGATTAATAGAATTTTATAAACTTTTGTTTAATTTTTGGTTTATAATTATATTTCTTATCAGTTACTCTAATATCTATTCCTTAATAACTTTTGAATTAACATGACATTACTTTTTTATTTTAATGATACAACTTTTTTGGTAGAGTATTTCACAAATGACTGACAACTTATATTTACATAATATAATCAAGAAGAAACACGTGGGTGTGTCATGCTGATGTCTACAAGAAACTTTTGTTAGCATATTTAATTCTGGGATATACTCGTTAAAGTGAAGTTGCTGTCTCAGGGACTCTGTTTAGAAGTATTTCTCTGATTTGGGTCTCTCTGGCCTGCTGACTTGCCTCAACATTGTAGAGAAGATGTTAACAAAATCTAAAGAGTATATGCATTGCTCAAGTACCATTTTCCCCTGTTTTATTAGCCATATTTACTATATGGCATTTTGTCCAGAAATGTCTTCACCAAACAGAAGTATTCCTGTTGAGACAGTAATTTCCTGGTTTTGGATTGAACAAATAAATTGGAATAATTGGGGAAAATTTTTAGGTAGCGTTCTCATATTTGCTGTTTAGAAAAACACCTATTAGCAAAATGCATAGTTTGCTCCATTAGGACAATTTTGTCGTTAACTAAAATAACACCCTGACTGATATGCTACCTTCTACACCTTGAAATGAAATATGTATATTTTGGAGGAGGACTCAACTTTGGTGGGTCAATAGCCCTCATATTTAAAGTATGTTTAATCCGGGAAAAGGTGGGTAATGTAAATTAATGTATTGGAAATAAAATATGATTTTTCCCATAAAACCAATGTGAAAATGAGGGACTTCCACTTCTGACTGATGGACCTTGGACCAGGTTTTGTTTTGTTTTAAATGAATGAAGCAAACACCATATTTGATGTATTGTAAATGATATATTATTTTCTTGATCTTGTTGGATTGATTTTATATATGACTTATTTTAATATAGCAGATAATAGTAGAGGTTTTTTTTTTTTAAACAGAGTCTCACTCTGTCACCCAGGCTGGTGTGCAGTGGCACAGTGGTAACTCATGCAGCCTCCACCTCTTGGGTTCAGGCAGTCTTCCTGCCTCAGCCTCCCTAAGTACTGGAATTATAGGCATGAGCCACCACACCTGACTAATGGTAGAAAATTGTATGAAACTTTAATATACGTTAACATAGTCTTACATATTTCTTAACTGAAGGTGATTTGTGCCTTATTTTTAATGCAACAGATCAGAATTTGAAATTATGCCATTAAGTTAATAAAATGCAGGATAGTTACTAGGAAGGGGAGATTTGATGAGTATCTTTGTGAAAAGTTGCTAAGACTTAGGGAATGTAATGTGTCTTTTTAGGTGAATTATTGAGAGATATCTGTTTGGCTGCCCTCTTTCACATTATAAAAATTTACTGCAGAAAGCATAGTCATTAACAATCAAGTGGTTGGCATTTCTGCTGTGTTTGAGTTTCTTTCTGGAGCTGCCATTCCATCAGCACAAATAACTTCACCTTGAGCCTTTAAGGTTGTATAAATCACACTACTGACCTTTAAAATACATGAATCAACTCTTAAGGCAATGGATTTTTCATTCATTCTTTTTTTTATTTTCTTAATTTTCTGTTGCCATTGCTTTATAAATGTCAAGTAGCCTCAGAGCTTTGGCTTGATGAACGGTCATACTAGACTTACAGTCCTTTGGTGACTTCATAGCATTAAGGTACTCTCTCAGGGGTCCTCAAGCTTTTTAAACAGGGGGCCAGTTCACTGTCCCTCAGACCATTGGAGGGCTGTTGGAGAGTGCAGTGCACATTCCACACATGCAGCACTATGGGCCCGGCTGCTAAGCAGGACAGGCAGCCACAGCAAAAACATCCGGTGGGCCAGATAAATGTCCTTGGCAGGCTGCATGTGGCCTGCAGGCCGTAGTTTGAGGACCCCTGGTTCAACCATGAGTTTTGGATATCGACTTAGGATAATAAAGGTCTCCATTATTTAGAACACTATGCCTTTGTACCTATCAACTATTTAAAAATATTCAAGTCCTGATAGGATTTGGAATAGACATATTAGAGCATATTCTTACAAATGAGTGTGTTTCTTTCAAGTTCTTTCTGTGGATGTTGCCTTCAGAAGCAGCTTAATAGCTGTAGGAGAAAATTGCCCTCCTATTTTAGTCATTCGAAATCCTTTGGTTTGCTTTTGTTCTCCAAACTGCTTGTAGGGCACTATTTTCTTGAGCCAATAGCTAGATCAGAGAGGGGAGCTATATGTAGGAGAATATCAAATTAGGATGGAATAGAAGCTAAGATGTGTTTCCCAAGGTCTCTGCTGACAGACGCCTTTGAGAGTAAACTGAGGCTTATAGTGTATGGATAAGGTGATTCATGCACTGGAACAGACTGACAAGATAGGGTAGGTCTATTTATAGCAATAACTTGAGAGTAATTGACTTAACAAAATGAATATTAATTGTTGGTCAGTCATTGAAAATGAAAATACACATAGCTGCATTTGAACATTAATATCTACACAAACCTCATTCCCAGGGTGTTCAAGTCTTCTAAATTTAGCTAGTATGTAGATTATAACTCTTTACCATCACCTGAAATCCCCTCCTCCAGTTTACTCAATGCATTATTTAAGCAGGTTATTATAAACATTTCTGTGTGGTCTTAAGCTGAAGTAACTGAAGAATCTTTTGTTTCAAATCAGTCCAATAATTAAAAGAGTTATAGAAATGATGCTGAAATCTTCAGAAATGATAAATTGCAAGTTTAGGAGACTAGGCAGAAAAAGATACTTCCAGCTGACACTTGCAAATCAGAAGCAGCTGCAGCAAAGTCAGAGTCCCTGTGTGTCAAGGGGCTGGTTATATTATTACCAGTTAGGGAGTCTACTATATTCCATGTCTCTAGGCATTTGACACTTCTATTGGGCTTCATCTCTAGCCTTCTAGGAACAGACATGTAGCAAGAGTATGTTACAATAAATTCTATTTGTGCAATTACTAGAAAGTACAGTAGTAATTTACAAGTTGCCCAATTATTATTTATGTATTGTACTTCATTGTTGTACATGGGCCAGGCTTTAAGCCCATTCGTGAAGCAGCCTGCAGCTATTTTGTTTTTTGAGTTTATTAGCATAGTTGGGTTTTTTGTTGCCTTTTGCCTTTTTTGTTTTTCTTCAGGTTTATGGCTTTCATAGAAGTGACATTATGGGATTACTCTGTTCTTAACATTTCTTATGGGAAAAGTTTGAGTATTATCTGGTGGATTAAGCTTGAATTTTGGACCCAGTCCTACTCTTTACCAACCAATGAAAAACAACTGTTGTTTAGCCTCTGATGTTTAGAAAATTCTTTCCATGACTATGTCTATGTCTCCTGGCAAGGACTGCTTTAGCAGTAAACAGACATATCTCTTGGGTTATTATCACATTAAGAATCATAAGCTTACTCTTGAACATTTTATTTTGTTGACTTTTTAAAAATTATAGTTGATGAAACTCAACATTGTGACAATTTTTGTATTAAAATATTGTCATAGAGAAAAGAAAATTTTATGGGACGATTATACACCATGCTCTGGTCTTTTAAGAAAAAATTAGCGTTTTAGAAAGTGATGTAAGTCATGGATAAGGAAAATTACTCAGTGGAGGAAAAAATAGCACTGTAACTGAAGCAATAAGAAAAAGTTACAGAGAGAGATCATCTTTGCTCTGACTAGGGTGAGTGTAGGAGAGAATTGCTTGTGCAGTGGCTCTCCAATTTGAGCAGGCATCAGAATCTCCTGGAAGGTTTGGGATTGCTGGGGCCTGCCCCAGAGTTTCTGATTTAAGAGGTCTGTAGTAGAGACTAAGAATTGCCATGTCTCATAAGTCTTCCAGATGATGCTGATATTACTGATACAGAGGCAATGCTCTAGCTATAAGTAAACTAATGAAGTCTGAGCTAAGAATTTTTTTTTCAAAGTATGGTGCCAGTAACACTACAGAAATGGAAAGAATGGCAGTTGACGTTTTTTTTTTTTAGGGAGGGTGGCCAACTCTTGACTGACTAGGAGAGGATTGAATTGCAATTACACTGCTGAACTAATATGATTAAAGTTCTAAATTTGGTTTACTTGGCATTCATATTAGCCCTTAAAGCTTGTGAAAGGGTTTTTGTTTGGAGTTAACAAGAACTATTACTTTAAAAATATGCATGGGCTTATATACATTTTCTTTATGGTTTGTTTAAACCCATCTGAAGTTTGTTCAATCTAGAATGTTCGACTCTTGCTATTAGAGGCTTGACACCTTCATTCATTTTTTAATGCCACAATCCTGGGAGGTAAGGGTGAGGATACTTGAAATTCTTAATTGGGATTTAAAACGCTTACATAGAAAATACCCCACTACTATGTCCTTGAGGATAAGTCCTATTTTATTCATGCTTTCATTCTTAGTCCTAGTGTGTAAAACATGTGCAATGTTTGTGAAAGGAGTAAGTCAATGGCTAGCAACACACTTGTTTAAAATAGGTGATGGTGGTGGTGATGGTGGGAACCATCCCAGAAGATTAACCCATCCCAGGAAATCCACCGGTAATTTGAAAAATTTGCATATTAGCTTATTAATATAGTTCCTGTTATCTCAATAAGTTTAAGGCAAATGAAAATCCCAATGGAATTAAATAGCATCTAGGTTTTTAATATAAAAACAATTCCCTAGGAAAACATATTTTGATAGCCATAACTTGTTATCTAAATGAAGCCAGCTTTAATTAAAGCCATGGAGAGATAATAAAAGGATTAAATTAAAATATGAAGTTCAATTAAATCATATTTGTAAAAAGAAGAAACTTCCAAAATTATATCATTTATTTCATCTTAATAGTTTAGCAGTATCATGGTATCCTAATCACATATTTTTGTAAGGTCTTAATTTTCCTTGTTGTATTGGTGATGAGAGCAAAATATTCACATTCTACTAGAGTTCTATATCCAAAAAATGATGTGTGACATCTTTAAGGGCAGAGACTATGTTTTAGTATTTCTAACACCTAACTCTTAGTTAGTGAGAAATTTTGGGTAAGTGGTACCTACCTTCTTTTAGTCCCCTGCTTAGTGGAAGTACACGTAACACTGGGCAAAATATTCATATATTAAAACTAATGTTTGGTAGGAATTCAGCATTTACAAAATAATTTTCTCATGAAATACATAATGTGTTATATTGGATCTGCATAGCCATGCTTTTTATTATTTTATGGATAAAAGAATCTGAGAGAGAAGTTAAGTAACTTGCCTAAAATTTGTTACTACAGCTAGAAAATGTCAGAGCAGCAGAGAACACAGATTAGCTGGCTCCAAATCCAGTTTCTTTATAAAATGGAACTCTTAATGCCTTGGGGTTTTTTCATAGGAATAGGTGTAGAGTAGAAGGTATACACAGATGGAGACCTAGATTTCTAGTCCTCCTTGACTTTACAAATATTTCTAATTCTAGAGACCTTGTTCTTCTCCGAATTCCTCTTGAATTCACTCAGCATCATAATACTGTTTTAAAGATTTTTATTTTATTATACAAGTTAAATTTTTTTTTTGTAGAAAAATGAAAGATACCAGTGAGCAAAAAGAAGAAAATTCTCTTCATCTGAGCATCTAGCACAGAGTACTGGACATAGAAGCCTTTAATAAATATCTATTGATTGAATGCCAGGAATTAGCTCCCTGACCTCTGAGTAAATTGCTTAAGTTGTCATATTCCATCTGTAAAAAGGGGTGGCTGGCAGGGCTCTTGAGCTACTTATTTCCTTATGTTATGGATTTATGTGACATCAGTGATCTTTCAGGGACTTGGTGAAAGGTGTTAAATAAATCATACCTTTATTATCTACAAGGAAGAAATTATTTGAAATTTGCTGTCTTTAAATATCTTATTGCTTTTTGTTGTAAGTAGGAAAAAATGACTTATTTGCAGTGTTTGATATGCATTTATTTAAGGGGGAGTATTATGAGAGCAGATGCATTTATTTATAAATAAATCATCATCATAAAATATTAAAAATTTCTTCCTGTGATGTCAGGTACTATTGCTTAGTTTTACCCTCCCTAACCCCAAATTACAGTCAGTGGCTTTAGAGCTTATCTACTAGCATTTTTTCCCTCATGAAAACGGAATAATGAGAAAAGGAATTGATAGAGTAGGAAAAACTTATTCAATTTCTTGGTAGTCTTTCTGGTTGATTGTGTTTACTCCACAGGCATGATGTGGGCCTATGTATAATAATTCACATTTACTTAGTTCAGGAGGTAATGTCAGCATCATTGTCCAAAAAAGTGACTAGTTGAGAGAGAAACTAAATTAGATAGTGGCTTTCCAACGTATGAAATAGCAGCACACAGGAGAACAATTTTTATAAAACACAATGTACCTGTTGTCCCTTGGTAAATTTAAACAAACCAGACTTTTCTCAAGATGGGGTTACAATACCTTCAAAATATTTGCTACTGATATTTCTTTTTCCTATTTTTTAGCACTATTTTATACTTCCCACATTTTCTTATAGCTGAGTTGGTATTTCCATTTTATAGGTGGTATGTGTGCACAGAAATACGTGCATTTAGTCAAATCCTCTGTTAGAATTAGAGCTGGTGGCTGGACATTTAAGTCAACAAATAAAAGTACTCTGGAAACATACATTTCTGGTTTATTCTTTGTAACATTTCTTTTCCTTTTATGTAAATGAATTGGGCTATAATAGAATTCTACAAAAAGTTAGCTGGAAGGCTTTTAGCAAAATTCATATTTCCATTAATGTTTGATATTTTGTAAGTCTAGAATTTATTTTTAAAGTACAATATAACAATAGGATTTTAATGTATAGTTTTGCACTTATGGTCCAATAGTTTTATAATAGGAATGGTTCCTATAAAGGTTATTTTGGTACTTAGCTCACCTTCATTCAGTTTTATAATTTATCTTTTGAAACTGACTGAGTGAAAGTTATTATGGTCACACTTTAAGAGAAGAGATTTTTCTTCTGATTTATACTGAATGAGGGAACACTAGCTAGCTCTTCAAGTTAGGGTTTTAATTATTCTCTGGTTTGACCTTTGCCTGTAACATTTGGTTTGAGTTGTGTTCTTCTCTTTGACTTTAAGATTCAACTACTGGCAGGAGCCTTATTTAATCTTTCTATTGAGCTGTTTCATCTCCTTGAATAGGGCATAAACCTATTCATCAACCTATCTTTCGTATGGGCGCGCTGCTCTGGAATACTATTAAGATTGACTGCATTGTGGCAGGGTACATTCTATTTAAAAAGCAATGTAATATACTTCAATGTGATTAAGAACAAGGGTGTTACAAGTGCACTATATAGTAAAATCATAGCACTCAAGAGCTTTTTACATAATGTGCTATGCCTAATGTGCAAACAGTTGATTTCATTTTCTATTTTACCTTTTTAAAAGCATGGTGTTTCTCATAAATGCTGCTAGTATGCTTTGTTGTTTCATTCCTTAATATATGAGTTGATATGCTGCTATAACTAAATTATATCAAGTTCCTGAGGAATCAAATTTCTAGTTTGATTTATACATGTAAAACAGGGTCTTATTCAGCAGATTTAATCTGACTTCATAGGAAGAGTGGAAACAAGAAAATAAAATTCTGATTTATATAATAGAAAATTTTTTGGTATGGGGGCAGCCTCTGTTAAAAAAAAATTCAGTATCCCTTTATTTAATGGTCTAATAAAAATACAATTCTTCTCACATTAAGACAAAGCCTTTACTAAAATATATTTTTAAAACAATCTAAGTGTGATTTTGAATTATTGTGGTTTTTTTGTTGTTTGTTTGCTTGTTTTGTTTCAATTTCCTGATTGTGTTATAGCAGATGTGGTGTTTAGCTGATAGATGTTTTATGCATCAATGAAGATACTAAGAAACCAAAATGCATTTGCCTTCAAGTTAGAAGTGGCACATATGAATGGTCCTTAGAATAATAGAATTTTAGATCTAGAAGCAGCCTCTGAAGTGGAAGCTGATCTGTTATGTGACAGAGGAGGTGTGCAGTAAGTGGTTCAAGGGACCCTCCAAAGGTCAGATGGCTAGTTTGCAGTAGAAACGGAGCCAGAGTCGTGTCCCTCTATTCCTTGCTAATTTTTCTTTTACAACACCACAGGACTCAGATTACATTTCCATTTTCTACTCATTTGTTTTATTGCCGTATTTCAATGTTCCTGCTTTATAATACATAACCTTGGAAGCTTTACTTACTGCCTTCTCACAATATGTGCTGACTTGGGCTTCAGAAGTTTCAAGGTGGGATGACTAGGGTGGACTGACTGCTAATACATCTAACGGTGGATTGAGCCAAAAGAATTCCAAGTGAAGATTATTTTCTTTTTTCATCCCTGTCAAGGAGGAAAAAAATAAAAACAAATCTAAGAATATTTAATGAAACTAATTGCAGATAAATGTATTTCCATCTTTTTTTGGGGGAAGTCCAAGATTAATTCCCTAATGTTTATGGTTTCCATTCAACTACTGTTAGATAACTGGGTGATTTCCAGTTTCTAGAAAGTGTTCTAAAAGTTAATAGAGTCTATCTTTTTTATGCTTTTAGTATGGTGGGTCTCTTAAAGTGTTTGAAGCAGGCAATAGCATTCGCTCCATTTTATAAATGAGGGAACACAACATATTATGAGTGTCCAAGGTGGGATCTGAGCCCAGGGGTCCTTCTCAAGGGCTCTGGCTCTTGACCACTTAACTCTCTGTCTCCACATGACACATACCTTCCCTTGCTATAAAATGCTGCCTGTTGCTAAACTGAAGTTTTCAGTGGGCTCTTGATTTAAGTGAGCAAAACACTTAACAGTTCTTACAATAAGCTTCAGCAGGATACTTGAGAATTCTTACTCTTATATTTGAGGTACAGCAGTAATTTCTGGCAGCATCTTAACCTTCAACCTCCTTTTCCTCATTTTTCTTCATATTCAGTCTCATTTTTCTGCACTTCCCATTCTCCCTTGTTTATTTTGGGTGATAGTTAATGTGCCTTATGCATTATTTGGACACTTTCGTTTCTGTTCTCAAAAAACGTGATATTCTGTTGCTCCCAAATAAGATTAAAGCTGCTAGTCATTGAATTTTCAATTCTTTATCCTGTTTTAAAAAGTCTTCTTCTTAGCTTATTTTCTTGGTATCTCAAGATTGAAATGAACCATTAAGAAATACCTAATCTAAATAATTTAAAAAGAGAAATACCTAATTCAGTTACCATCCAGTGGATTGTTTCACATATATTCTAGATTGTGCTATAATAATCTTCTCCTACTAAGCTTTTTCTAGAATCATTACCATTCATTACAATTTTTCTTTCTTCCCCTTTTTGGCAATATCATACCTGCTTCCTTTAAAACAAACTAAAATTAAACTCAGTGACTGTCTCTTTGCTTCTTACTGGTTTATTCTCTAAGCATTTCAGTTTGTAAATACCCACCTATAACATTGACTATTAGTAGTTTTTGTGATTTCTCTTTGATTTATATTTGTGCCATTTCCCTGTACTAGGTGATTCTTGGAATTCAGAGACTGTGAGAGGTAATATGCACCATTTGCAAATCAGAGGGTATTTTGTGACCAGTTGATCTGCAAAGATTAGTAAATGCTTTTTTTTCTCCTGTTATTATCTGTTTAGCCCCAAAGACATGCCAGAATTACAAATCTGAGAGGTCTATGTACTCACTTTTATAGTCAGAATAGGGAGAAAACAGTGGATTGCTACTGTTTGGTAGGAGCAAGTAAAAAGAACTATGCTCTGTAAAAGTAAATTTACTTTAATGATATAGGTGAGTTTTTGTAATGTACATGCTTTTGAGCAGTGATTTCAGGTTTTATTTTAGCAGTGGCTTACTTTTTTTTTTTTAACGTAATCTTAGGAGGCCCTAATACTGTACTAGTTGAGTATCCCCAATTCAAAATCCAACCTTTCAAGCACTGACATGATGCTCAAAGGAAAGGCTCATTGGAGCATTTTGGATTTTGGGATTATGGATGCTGAACTAGTACATATAGTGCAAATATTTCAAAATATGAAAAAAATTGAAATCCAAAATCAGGGATATTCAACCTTTATCTAAAACTTAGGATTGGTCCTTCACCTGTTTAAATTTTTGTTGTCTGGGCAAATGCCCTTTTGCTTTTGTAGATTCACTAAAACATCCTATAGGGATGTAAGGTCTCTCGTAACTCAATTTGAAGACTCTTGCTTAAGAAGGAGATACTGGGTTTTCCCTAGCTTATTTGAGAAGATTGGGCTACCCGGCAACCACATTCCTATATACACCTTGTATAAAGAGTTGTCATATTAGCATCACACTCGTTCTGTCTTTGTTTTTAATATGTAATGGAGCTTAAATCAATTAGGATACTTAGGATAGGCTATTGCTGTGCCAAATGCCATATGGGGGAAAAATATATAGTCCATTAGATGCTGAAAATAAATCTTTTTCTTAATCCTTCCTCTAAAGTTAGGACTGTTTGGATCCTTCCCTGCAAACATTGATTTTTTTCTACTGAAAAGGGAATAAGGCAAAAATTAACTAGAAAGAGAAAAATTGGATCCTTTTATTTTGTTGTATCATTATTTTTTGTGTGTTTCTATGAAGTGAGGTTGTGATAGTCTCTTAGGAAATTTTTAAAAATAGGAAATGAGTTTTTAACTTTCATTTATTATATTTGATTATTTTACAACACATTGCCATTTCTATCATGCTAATGCAGTTGATAGCTCTCTTGTGTAAAACACCATTTCATTGTCCTCTGTGTTTGGAGAAGAATACTTACAGGGTCTGAATCAAAAATGAAATTTATGCTATGTAAGAGAATATGGATATAGTGCATTTAACAGTGATTATTATACACTATGCATTTATAAAAAGAAAATAATTTTATTTGAAAAATATCCTTTTAATATGTATATGTTTGAGAAAATTAGAACTATTATATATTAATATTTCAAATGTGATCACTCTTGTACTTTTCATTTCTCTCCTGAACCATCTAATCTTTTTCCTTGAAACACTATTTCCTTCCCTTGAGTAGATAGCTTTTCACTTGTAATCTTTCCTTTTCTCAAATTGTACTGAAAATCCACTGCTTTTTATGGTTTGATATTCCTTAATCCAGATGATTCTTTCTGTATTGTGTTCAGGAACTCTGTAATTTCAAGGGGCAGATTTTTTAAAAAGTCTATCATTTAAAATTGTTATACAGATTTCCAAGAATTAGATCTGCTTACAAAATCTTTATAATGAAGAATCATTATAAACACGTGGGAGTTTATAGCATTGGGAGAATTTAACATAATGAGAAACGAAAGTTTGTGAAATCCTAAGAGCCAAACCTGTGTGGGTGTTAAATGGTGAATTCAGAATGGAAGAGGAGTATAAGTAGCAAATGTTTAGGGCCGGGCGCTGTGGCTCACGCCTGTAATCCTAGCTCTTTGGAGGCCGAGGCGGGCGGATTGCTCAAGGTCAGGAGTTCAAAACCAGCCTGAGCAAGAGCGAGACCCCGTCTCTACTATAAATAGAAAGAAATTAATTGGCCAACTGATATATATATAAAAAAATTAGCCGGGCATGGTGGCGCATGCCTGTAGTCCCAGCTACCCGGGAGGCTGAGGCAGAAGGATCACTTGAGCCCAGGAGTTTGAGGTTGCTGTGAGCTAGGCTGACGCCACGGCACTCACTCTAGCCTGGGCAACAAAGCGAGACTCTGTCTCAAAAAAAAAAAAAAAAAAATGTTTAGGAAGGAGGAAGTGGCCTTCACCTCAGAGAGGAAAAATCAGGGAAGGGGCTAGGGTAGCACTGGAGACGAATATAAAGACAGGCCTTCTTTAGGTTGTTTACCCATCATCCTCTGTAAGCAACATAAATATCATTTTTTTTTTTTTTCTGCCAGGCCAACACATATCCTGCTTCTTATTTTCTTTCAGGTCTTAGCTTAAATGTCACCTTCTGAGAGAAAGACTGTGATTCTAAAAAAAAAGGAGCTCCCATTCTCCTTGTCACATCAGGCTATTTTATTTTCACCATAGCATTTATTATTCAATACTGTGTTATATTTTCATGTAGCACTATTTACTCAATATTTTCTATTTCGATGTTTTCTTGTGTGCATGTTCTCTTTCTTCCCTCCTCCTCCCCCTCCTTGCTTTCCAGTCGTGGATGTATGTTTAATAAGTGCAGGGATACTATCAGTTGTATTTTGCTCTGTCCCCAGTCCTTAGAAAGGAACTTAGCAGATGACAGTCTCTGGCTAGATTGAGAGCCTTATCTTTGTAGGCCTAAGATTATGTAGTGCCTGTTGAATTAAATCAATTATGCTAATGTTAGTGAGAAACAAAATGAGTTAATGTTAATGAGAAAATAGAATAATTTTATAAATGAAGACATTGACTTTCTTTTTTCCCTCTCTAAATAAAAAGCAACACCAGTCTTAGCAATAGCTGGATCAAATGTAGTGCATGGAAATCTTGGAAAAACTGTGATGCAAGGGCTGTCTCAAGGGTTATTTTGGCTACATATAGATTATTTTAGGAAGTGGGATTCTTCGATGATTTTTTATGTATTTGATTAAAAAATAAAAAGCCATTAAGAAGAACTGTTTTTCAGATTGACCACCTTTTAGGATAGAGTAGTATACCTGAAATGAAGATGTTTCTGCCAAATATTGGAAGCAGATCTTACTTTCCTAGAAGATCATTTTCTATGTAGCTAATGTTTTTCCAGCTGGACCTTTCTGAAATATGACTATTTTGCCCAAAGTTTAACTTTAAAAAAAATGATAATCATCCTTGGATAGAAATCTCAAGATTTTTCCATTTGAATAATTCTCAGTAAAAAAATTAAGTCTGTCTCCAGGTCAAACTTTCTCTGATAATATAGTTTTGCTATTTCCCATCGAATTAGCCTGGAAATATATTTCCACTAGGTTAATCATTTGAAGCAATTCTGTATACTGAGTTATATTGAGGGAACTCAGGGCAAGTTGCTTGGAGAAGTGTTATCAATTTTAGTGAAAGATGTAAGCCTGAGGAATTATATTTAATATTTCCTAACAATTCATAACATTATCTAGTTTTGGGCAATTCTGTATTTTGATGGCTCATTTATTCTATGTCCCATGAAGAAATGATTGTGAAGGCTGTCCTGCTTTAAAATTGCTGTTATATTCCCTTAGGATGAAATGTGTTGACTTAACATCAGCTACCTGGGCTTGGCTAACTCTAATAAAACTCCTCAGAAAACTAAAAATGTTGTGTATATGTTTAACACCTCCCTTTTTCCCCCTTTGTAGAGAGAGGCTAGGGATATTCTGAATCTGTAAGTAAAGATTCTAAGATTCTAACAAACGAAGATGTTTTTACATATCATCATTAATATTTTGGCAATGTGGCCAATTTGGAGTCTTGAATTCTTATTCCAAATCTAGGGGTTTTCTGTAACATTTCAAAATTAATGGTCCCTCTTTTGTGTGTGCAATCCATTTTTTTCCCACTTGGATTTTTACATGAATTTGAGGAGGGTGTATGACATGAGGCTCTCTATACAAGTATAAACTTTATTTGTATTATGTGTTTTTCCCCCTCATTTTCAGTGTTTCTGCTTGTACTGTCTCAGTATGCTAAGTTTTACTTTCCTAATACCTTTGCTTATACTTCACTTGCCATCCAGGCTTTGGATACTTTCTTCTCAACTTCTAGCCTTTATCTCTTCCTTTGAAGTTTGTGCTAAAGTTATGTTTCATTAATTTAATTTTATAAATGGTGGTTAGGGCTCAAGGATGAGAGGAGGCATGAGACACTGCCTTAGCCCTTGGAAAGCTCAAAATTAAGTAGGGATTCTCATGGGGCCTTAATGGTAGCACATACATTAGGATGAGCTAATATGATGCAATGAGAAAAAGGTGGAAGAACAGAAACTACCATTTTGTTCTGGAGTATTGGCAGAAGGCTGTCTAAGGAGGTGCTATGAGTTGGGCCTTGAGTGGTGAATATGGAGGAGGTAGACAGGTGGTCCACATCTACTCTGCTAGCTAACTAATTTGTGTCTTTAAAACTTTATGAAAGTTAGGCAGTTATCTTGTATGGCTATAGTTCTTTATTGCATAGGAAATAATGAAGTTTTTAAATTTGCATTTGGATTCAATAAATGAACAAGGCAAAAACAACACAACTCAAAATTTGCCTGATGTAATCTTTATTTTTTAGGGAATTGGAGGAAATAACAAAACACAAAGGGGAAAATCATTTTTTATTGTTTTTTTTTAAGAAATAATCTGTTTTGAAATGCGCTGAATAGAAGCAGTGTTGAGTCTTTGTGTGTGTGCGTGCATGTGTGTGCTTATAAATACAAAAACAAAACCCAGCTGTTGTTCTTTTCAAAATGTCATGAGTGTAAAGGCTTAGGCCATATTTAGTGGCAGTGTGGTGAGCTGCCCTCTGGTGCTCAGGCTCCTAGACACTGGCCCTAGACTTCCAGACACTCAAGCGGAATTGCAGCGAGATGGGCTGTGTAAGACCCTGTTTTCCCCATTCCTCAGGGCTCTGATGTGGTGGAGCAGTAGCAAGAAGAGAGGGAGTCCAAAATCCTCAAGCTGGAAGGGACATTGGGCACAAAGCAGTGGTAATAACCAGTCTCTCTCTATATATGTATATATAGAGAGAGTGGTGTGTTTCTTCCCTGAAGGGCTCTGTGTGGTAAATACAGTAAAACCAATGATAATCAATGGGCAACTGGACCTTTACAAAAGTATTCAGATGTGCATAAATCATAGTGTCTGAGCAAACAGACTGGAGAGATGCTCTGGAGAGGAATCTACCAGCTGTTTTCCTGAGGTTTGGGGAAAAACCCTTTTTATTCATTTGCCTAATGATGTTTCTAAAGGTTAAATGAAGGTCTTGTGGATTTGGCATAGGTTTTTTTTTTTTTTTTTTTGGGTTTGGTGCTAAAAAATGGATCCTATTATAATAGTTATTAAATTTATTTATTGTATATGTGTATGTAATTTATTATATAAGCACAAATTCATTTATTCTTCTAAGGAGCATTTATTTCTGTGTATTAAGCATAGCTCTTTTTAAAATCTTTTTCTCCTGAAGGAGAAAATTAAAAATTTCATGAAGTAAATAAGGATTTAACTTATTTTGAGTTAGCCAAATCATGACCTTTGTTTCCTTTCCATGTATTTTTATTTGTTGTGTACTTTTTTTAAATTTCAGAATATTACAGGAGAGTACACAGATTTTGGTTAAGTAGGTTTGGTGTGGGTTTACCCATCCCTTTCTCCCCCTCCCACCTACTTGATTTTTGTTGAGTTTTACTTAATGGATTAATAAAATGTGATATATGTATACCATGGAGTACACTCAGCCATAAAAAATGGTGATCTTGTGTGTTTTTTTTAAACTAAAAAAATTAAATAGGTTAATGGTCAATGTATATTACTAGCATTCTACTACGTATTATATATTTGAATCTATATTGTGCCTATTATTTTGAAAAGCTCTTTTAGGGGGAAAAAGCCCAATTACTAATTATTTATAAAAATTTTGGTCTGTCTCTCTCAGGTGTGAATTTTGGGTATTGTGTGTTGATAGACTTATGTGATACATGTGATTACTTGAACAAGGAGAGTTTTAAAAACGTCTTGCATTTAGAACCTTGGAGTTCCTAGGTAGTAATGTGTGGAAGGAGAGGAGGAGGAGCCGTTATTTATGACTATAGAATGTTACTTTCAAAATGGTCTTAGAGGTCTTCTGGCCCAATTGACTAACTCAATTGCTTAAAATATGGTACTATCAGAATTAGAAACCAAGACCACATTGGGTACTTAGTTTTCAAGAGAAGACCTCTTTGTGCCAATGCTGTCTATATTCTGTACCAATGTTTTAAGGTTTACATTGATTGTAGGGAGTTTGGAGAAGACTTTTTTTTTTTTTTTTTTTTTTTTTTTGAGACAGAGTCTCGCTTTGTTGCCCAGGCTAGAGTGAGTGCCATGGCGTCAGCCTAGCTCATAGCAACCTCAAACTCCTGGCTCAAGCAATCCTCCTGCCTCAGCCTCCCGAGTAGCTGGGACTACAGGCATTCGCCACCATGCCCGGCTAATTTTTTGTATATATATTAGTTGGCCAATTAATTTCTTTCTATTTTATAGTAGAGACGGGGTCTCGCTCTTGCTCAGGCTGGTTTCGAACTCCTGACCTCGAGCAATCCGCCCGCCTCGGCCTCCCAGAGAGCTAGGATTACAGGCGTGAGCCACCGCGCCCGGCCTGGAGAAGACTTTGATTCGCTCATGTCAACTCAACACTGCTGTTGGAAAGCAACCTCTTTGGCAATGGCAAATCAATGAGGGAGTGGGTAGCATGACTCTTTAAAAAATTCAGTTCAGCAGACACTTGCTGAGTACTTCTTATTTGGCTCAATGTTGGTGTCGGCAGTTACAGATGTGAATAAATGATGTGTTTGCCGACTTCAAGGGGCTCAATCTAGTGGAGGAGTTGGAGAGGTGAATGACTATTATCTGCCAACCTGTTCAGTGCAACAGGAGAAGTGTGGAAGAGGAAAAAGGAGATGTTCTGAAAGAGCTGACATCTGGGCTGGGTTTTGACAGACAAATAAAGCCTTTCCGTGATTTAATTAATATGCCAAAATGCAAATACATATTAATAGAATATAAGAATTTAAAAATAAATATTCTTTCATCTTATTCTAAAAAAAATTTAAGCATCTTTCTAAAGGTGAATATCTCTTCAATAATTTCTGAAACTTGGATTTTTATTACCTGGATCTTAAGGATTATCTGATTCTTGATCAGTCAAGAGGAAGAATGAAGGATTTAGGATGCTTAGATCTCTTAAATTTGACTCATTGACCAGTGATCACAGAGAAGGGACTTTCGACGAAGTGTTGCTAAGTGACAGAAGGTGATCCCTCCCAAACGTGGTTCTACTAGTTTAAATATAATTGTTTTATGTATAATGTATTATCTCTACTGGATAAAATGTTTCTTAGGTTTAACTCCTATTTATTTTTCGGAACTAACTTAGAAACTCATGTTAATGATTCTGATTATAAATAGACAACTTCTACTAATTTGACTTTCTTCAGATTAGAACTGTGAGTTTGTATTTATGTTGCTACCAATTTTCTGGTTTGTTTATTATGTGTAAAACATTTCTGTTGTTTGCTTCTAATTAAGATCTCAGGCCGCTTTACAGACATTGTTCATTGTTATTGATGAAAATACGGCATTTAAAAATAATTGAGGTATGAGTTGGTAAAGAGTTTCTTATAAAACTAGACTTCTGTAGAATATTAATACATAGCATATCATTTCCTTTAAGGGGTGGGAAAAAATCCAAAGACCTTCAACTGTAAGATGTGCTCAGTAACAACTGTTTCTTATAATAGGAGAGTAATTTGCATTCAGAATAGAGAAAATGAATTATACAAAAGGGTGTACAGAGGAACAGCTATAACTTCTCTGGAATGTGCAGCAGCCCACAAAATAAACTTCCTTCAAATGACATTGGCATGATTAATTTCAAGCAACCTGGACACTGAAACTGCTGTTCTGAAAAGGGGCTCTGCAACCTGGAAATGTCATGGGTGTAACACTAGCCTTCTAGCTGGGGTGGGGTGGGGGATGCTCAGTGCATTTAGTGGCAACCTCCTCTTCTCCCCAGTGTTCAGAGTATTTGAATATTCATGCCAGGTTGGCAAGTGGACAGTGAATGCAAGACTGAAGCCACTCTGGGTCCTTTTGCTTTTTCATTTTTCTTTAGACAAACTTGTAAGATCAAGTGAGATGTCTCATTCCTGATTTACTTTTTCTGATTTCAGTTTGGGGAAATTTAGGTGGGCTAAAGGAGACTGTCACATGTTAAAATTCTGCCTTCAGTTTACCTCTTTATAATCATGTTTGTACTTGTGGAATGTCTAACAATTTTCATGTACGTTATCTCAACATTATTTTCCGTAATGAAAATGCCTCATGCCTCTATTTCCCCACATATATTCTCTTTTTATGTTGACAACCATGTTTACGGAAGTTTAGATGGTGTTTACTCCCTTTTAAAGGAAAAAAGTAGGCTGTCTAGAGACTCTTTAATCAGGAGGTGGACCTGAGTCTTCTGATTTAAATCCACGGCTTTCTACTTGATGCCTTTTTAAAATTTTCAACTGAGAAGGTTGTATGGTGATTGGATATTTTCGGGTTAGAATTTCTGCTTTGCTGGAGTCACTCGTTGAGAATTTCTGTGTGCAGACCCTGTGCTGTATCTTTTACATACATCACTAGTGTAGTCCGTTCAGGCTGCTGTAACAAAATACCATAGACTAGATGCCATATAAACAATAGACATTTGCTTCTCACAGCTCTGGAGACTGAAAGTCACAGGTCAGGGCACCAGCATGGTTGGGTTCTGGTAAGGGCCCTTTGAGGGTTGCAGACTACCACCTTCTCTCCATGTCCTCACATGGTGGGAGGGGTGAGAGAGCTCTCTGGAGCACTAATTCTGTTCATGAGGGCTCCCACTCTCATGACCTAATTGTTTTCCAAAGTCCCATCTACTAATACCATGACCATTAAGTGTTAGGATTTCAATTTATGAGTTTTGGAGAGATACAAGCATTCAGTCTTTAACAATCCCCCTGTTGAATTTTCACACTGTCTAGAAGAGAAACCCAGGGTTCAGAGAGGCGAAGTAATTTTTCGGAGGTATTAATAACTTGCCTAGGCTGAGGTGGATCCCTGATTGGCACCCAAGGGTTCTGGCTGCTGTAACCTGAGCCCTTGCCACTCTCTATCTCCCTGAGGTAAAACTTCTTTCTGTCCTTGAGAAGTGAAAGGAAAGGAGCAGATGAAATTCTTGAATATGTGGTCATAAGGAACTCTGTTGTGTATCAAAGCAGTGATTCAGACAGTTAATGTTTTGGAAGGTTAAGGGAGAAGAGATGATAGTACTTTGTGGTTTAGAAGGGCCTTGTTAAGACTTTGGAATTTGCATAAGCAGAGAATAGTAAGAGTAGCCTCAAAGTGTAATGTAAAGCAATAGCAGGCGGACGGGGTGCAGGTGGCAAATGCTGGGCACATTTGGGAGGAATCAGTGCACTGGAATGAAGCATGGGGGTTTGGGTAGGTGACAATAGGACAGGTAAGCTGGAGCTGCTGCAGAGTTCTTGGGGCACCAGGGTATGTGGCCTTGATATTCAGCATATCCATTTTTACTTTGTGATACTACCAAAATATGGCCTTACCTGGAATGATTTCAGTTGGCTTGGGATTGATTTTGGTTTATTGAAAATTTTAGTGAGATGAAATCTTATTTAGCTTCTTAGGATCTCTCATTCTCTAAGAGCTTTCTAACTCCATGAGAAATACAAAAGCTTATTGTTTCTTGTGTATTCTTATGATGCGAACACATCAAGTATGTGTGTGTACTGAAATACCAGTATTTCAGTAAGCATTCTTATTTGAGGGGAAAGTGGAGAGGTGATGTGTCTTAATGTGTATCAATAACATTGAGAGACTCTGGGTTTGGGGATTTTCTAAGGAAGGCGGGTGGGTGCATAGAAGCCACGAATCTCAGATAAGTGAGCAGTTTAGGTGGGTAGTGATTTGCATCAAAGGCTAGACATAGTGCTTTTGTTAGGAAACTTAGAGTTACTTTTGAGCTTTGGGTCATAAGGAACTGTCCTCAGTTTCCCTAAAGCTTTAGGGCAGGGTGATAACAACTGGAGTTCATTCATTAATGAACATGGTTGACTATGATGGCCTAGCCTCCATCGAGATTTGAAGAAATAACTTACATGTTTGCTTTATATAGGAAAAACATATTGATATATAGATTCTGGAGAAGAAATAAAAAATAGATCAGAGACTCAACTGGACAGTTGATAAGGGACTTTGAAAATTGGATGTGATCTAGATGATGGAATGGGATTGTCTGTCTTTTTTTTTTTTAAAGAGAAATGTCTTTTTGTCTATTATCCTCATCTTACCTGTTTTCTTTTTTAATGTTGCAGTGTGCAAAGATCCACCTTACAAAGTAGAAGAATCTGGGTATGCTGGTTTCATTTTGCCAATTGAGGTTTATTTTAAAAACAAGGTATGTAATCTTTACCCATTAATCTCTCAGTAGAAGATCCTTCATTAGCCAAATGATGTTTAAAATAATTTTGACTCATAAGCACTTCTATCACTATATGATTTTAAAAGAGAAGTTAAATTTGTCTTTTAGGAATTTTGACTGTTATTACCCTTAGTTATAGAGGAAGTGGCTAGAATAAGATAATTTCAATTATATGAAGTCAGATTATGAAATTCATTAAATGTTCCTTTAAAAGGAAGAATGATTACCATTTTGAAAAAAAATTATGTTTATAAAATAGAAAAGAGGAATTATGTTTTTCAGTAAAATGTTCCTTTTCTCATTTTCATATTTCTAAAATTTTTGAGGCTGATAACACATGGTACATATGTACAGTTATTTCAACTTGAGATATTATGAATTCTACTAGGTTTAAAAGTTTTCAGCAGAACATATGTAAGAGAACACACAGACTACATATTATTGGACAGATTACTCAACCTCTGTGGGGTTTGCTTTCCTTATTTATGAAATGGGGACATAAGAGTACCTACCTCATAAGGTGGTCAGAAGGATTAGATAAAATAGATCTGTGTAAAGTATTTAGAACAGTGCCTCGCATAGAAGCAAGCACTCAGTAAATGTTAGTTATTATATCACATTGCTCCTTAATTTTCCTCCAAACACATCACAGTTTCTAAAACTAGCCCCTAAATGAGGTAATTCACTTTTTTATTTTATTTTAAAGAACGGAACAAATAGAATATCATGTCATCCAAGCCAGTGTTCCATAAAGTAGGGTTCTTGGGACAGCTGCAGCATCAACCAAGAACAAGTTAGCAGTGAGATTCTCAGATGCCACCCAGAACTACTGAATCAGAATCTCTAGGGGTAGGACCTAGGAATCTGCATGTTTACTAGTCCTTCTAGTGCCTCCCATTGGAACAGTGTCACTCTGGCCTTTTCAATTTGTAGAAGGTTCAGCCTTCAATTCAGCGAAGTTGGAAGTGTTAAAACTGGATTCTTGATCTAGATCTTTCTTCCTATTGGTTGTACTCTTAACTTCTGTGCCTTAGAAGCAACAACTCTTTGCTAGAATGACGGCTGTCTTTCTCAGTGGTGATAACACTGAATTGTTCACGTTTTTAAATCAAATATGTTGAGATGCATTTATGTCTGCTTCTATGACATGCCTTTACATTGATGTACTGATTTTTTTGTTGTTGTTATTTCAAGCTGAATTTCCCCTAAAAAAAGTTTTTGGTTTTCTTCTTTCTTTTTTTTTTTTTTTTAAATATTGAGATATAATTCACACACCATAAAATTTGTACTTTTAAACTGTATAACACAGTGGTTTTTAGTATATTCACAGAGTTTTGTAACCATCACCACTATCTAATTTCAGGACATTTTCATCATCACATAAAGAAACACTATACCCATTAGCAATCATCCTCATTCTGTCCCCTAGTTCCTGGCAACCATTAATCTACTTTCTTTCTTTGTGGACTTTCCTCTTCTGGCCATTTCATGTAAATGAAGTCATATAATATGTGGCCTTTTGTGTCTGGCTTCTTTCACTTAGTATAATGTTTAAAAAGTTCATTCGTGCCATAGGATGCATCAATACTTAATCTTTTTAACAGCTATGTAATACTGCACAACATAGATATACCACATTTTGTTCATTCTTAAGTTGACATTCAAATTGGTTTCACTTTTTGACGATTATGAACAATGCTACTGAATAATGCTGCGAATATTAATTTATAAGTTTTTTGTGTGGATATATGTTTTCAAATTTCCTGAGTATATATCTAGATGGAATTGTTCAGTTATATGGTAACTCTGTGTTTAACATTTTGAGGAATTGGTAAACTGTTTTCCAAAATGACTGTACCATTTTACATTTCTACCAGCAATGGAAGAAGAAAATAGTTTTTAGCCAGCCTGCCTGCCTGCCTGCCTGCCTGCCTGCCTGCCTGCCTGCCTGCCTGCCTGCCTGCCTGCCTGCCTTCCTTCCTTCCTTCCTTCCTTCCTTCCTTCCTTCCTTCCTTCCTTCCTTCCTTCCTTCCTTCCTTCCTTCCTTCCTTCCTTCCTTCCTTCCTTCCTTCCTTCCTTCCTTCCTCCCTCCCTCCCTCCCTCCCTCCCTCCCTCCCTCCCTCCCTCCCTCCCTCCCTCCCTCCCCACCAATTTCTCCAATGCTTGTTACTTTTCATTTTTTAAAATTATAGTTATCCTACTAGGTGTGAAGTAGTATCTCATTTTGCTTTTCATTTGCATTTCTCTGATGATATGATGTTGAACATCTTTTTGTAATCTCTTGTTTTGTATATTTCCTTTGGAGAAATGGCTGTCAGATCCTTTGCCCATTTTCCGTTGTATTTTTAATTTAAACGGTTGTGTTTATGACAAAGAATTCAGAGCCTGTCTTCATCCCCCACCTCCCCTACTATCCTTTTAATATCATAGAAGTTTAAATAATCAAGATTATATGGTGCTTTCTTCACCTCTTGCCACATCCTCATATCTAGTGTTTTAATTTCATCTAGAGATTGGGCTACACTGTAGGAAGGATCTAGGCCGTCAAGCCAGAAAAGTTCTTGTCTCAAAGAAATTAAGGGAAGGGAAATTATGATCTCTTGTGGGAGGACCATATGATTATGGTTATACCATTCTCTTCCTGTCACCTAAGTTAGTTTGATATTGCATTGGCTTCAGTTTGGAAATAATGCTGTGGTGAAGTATCTTCTCTCCCGTTTTTAACTGTTCTGGTTATTTTTACAAGCTCTCTGAGAGCTTGTAAAAATAGAGAGATCTATTTTCTGAATTTCCTAGTTTCCTACTTTACAGAAATAGCTGTACACCAGGTTTACATAGAGAACAAATGAAGGATAAAGAGGCAGCAAGCATCACTCCCTAACTACACACACACACACACACACACACACACACACACACACACACATTTAGTGTTCTTGAAACTCATGGAACAGAGTATAAAAGCAAGATATGATGAAGGTAGTCTTTCTTATGACTGTAAGGTGTATTATTCACTTTGTGAGGGATTTTGGTTTCTTAAAACATGAAGGAAGAAAGCAGCATATGAATTGGAAAGCGGTTCTTCCTTTGGGGGTCATTTATAAAATAGACACTTAAGCCAAACACTGTTAAATAGGTTTTGTGTTTAGTATTCAGGTTAATTTCTATTTTATAGTTTTATGTTTTCTTTCAAATTTCTTTCAAATCTTTCAAATTCAAATGCTTAATAATGATTGCTATTTTCACATGTGCACAAGGAGACATATGTATTTCAGTGTTTGAGATATTAAAAGGTAGGATATACATAATTATTGGCCCAGTGTAGAGATGTGGATCAATAAATGGTAACTTAATATTCCTTAGAGTGCTGTACAGTACTTAATGTGGCAACATGAGTGAGTCTCAAAAATGATAACTTAAAAGTTGCCCAAGTATATGTATGGTTATAATATTGTTGATGTTTGTTTTTTATAAAACACTTGAGTAAATGGTGTTATGGAAATGTATATATTTAGTATAAGAGCATGTGTTGGAATGATAACACAGGAACTTAAGGGAATTGGTTACTGAGGGAAGAAAGATGGAGAAGCTTATGTATATAAAATTTTTTTCTTTAAAGAAAAAAAAAAGTTGGTAGAACTGTTAACATTTGTTTAATTTCATTGGAGGATACATGAGTATACTGTTTTAAGTACTTTCCTATATGTTATTTTTAAATTAAAAAAATTGCTTTGTGATCACTTAATCTATCTTAGAGTATCTTAGAAACCAAATTTTTGCTATACTCTCATTTGGATATTTGAGCTAGATACATTTCTTTTTTTCTTCTAATTGTAACTTATTTTTATTGTGGTAAGAGCACTTAACATTATATCTAGCCTCTTAACAAATTTTAAGTGTACAATACATTATTGCTGACTGTAGGTACACATGTTGTACATCAGATCTGTAGAGCTTATTCATCTCACTTAATTGAAACTTAATGCTTATTGATTGATAACTCCCCATTTCCCCAGCCCCTGGTAATCACCATTCTAGTCTTTGATTTTATGAATTTGGCTATTTTAGATACATGATGTAAGTGGACTCATATAGTTCTTGTCTTTGTGTGTCTGTTTTTTTTCACTTAGCATAATATCTTCAAGGTCCAACTGGATGTATTTCTTATTTCTCTTCTTACTGAAATAATCCATTGATAAAAATTTAATAGGTCTAGGCTGTTGCCCTGGAAAGTTCATTGCATTTCTTTTGAGTATGATTTTATTATCTCTGGAGTTTACTCAACTCTGTCTTGAAGAAAAACATCCTTTATAGTAATGGTTTGTGAAAAAGTGGTGTTCACAGTTTGCACAGGCATGAGAGAAAGCAGCAAAAAGAGCTCCATGTGTTGATGGAAGAGTCCTGATTGTACATATTAAGGATATCATTCTGTTCTTGGCCCCATCCCTATACCTTCGCTTTCTCTGCTTCTCTAATGAGCTTGTCTTCGGTTTTGCTCATTTATTTGAGCTGTCAGAGTCAAGAGGGGCAGTACAGTGTCAGTACTTCTCTTGAGTTTGTGTGTGTTTATTCTGTCTTATTTTGTACTTGTGCTCAACAAAACAAACCTATCTGTGAGAATCATGTGTGTTTCAGAAACTCTAAACAACAGACACTCTCAAACATAATCGATTGGGCACTTTAGGTTTGAAAGGATCTTATGCTTCTCTCTTTCAGGCTGTTGTCAGAAAAAATACATGAGTAAATGTCAAACACTGAAGCTTCTGCAGAGAGGGGTAATTTGATGTTGCCAAAACCAGATTTCCACCTCTAGGAAATGTATTAGTTTTATATATAGAACAAACACGTTTTCTTGTTTGAACTTTGAAGAATCTTTTCTGAGGAGTGTAGATTGACATAATATTGATGTCTGCCCTCTACGAAGATATTCAGTTGGCCAGAGCACAAGTTTATGGGTACTATTTTTATTACTTTAAAAAAATTATACTTAGGATCCAGAGAAAGAGAGTCACTTTCTATGGCCCTTACTTTTAGTTTTATTGAAAAGTGATATTTTTTGTTTGTTTTTTTAGACTGTTGTGGACTATAAAGTGATGTTGTCATTACCTCATTCTTTTTATGGTGGTAATTAATTGTATTCATCAATATATTTTTCTCTTTAAAAAAATATGCAGGAGTGCATATTATAAAACTTAGGAGTTTTATTCCTTTGACTCCATTTAATGATTGCTAACTATTTGGTATAGCCTTTCCAGATTTTCCCTCACGTATTTGCATAGATAAAATGTATGTCAATGTAGAGATTGGCAGGGGCATACTATATCATATTACTAATATAATATTTTTCTGTGACTTGCTCTTAATTCACTTAGCAATATGCCTTTCCAAGTCAATATTTTTAAACACCTGAATAGTATTCCATGGTAATGCTGCAGATCCTTCTTTATTTTTTGCTATTATAAACAATGCTACCATGAACATTTTATAATATATTTTTGTACCCATATTTGAATATTTCTATGAAAGAGATTTTTAGAGGTAGAATTACTAGGTCAAACATCATATGCCTTTAGTATGTTGAAAGATATTGCCAAATGTCTCCCAAAAAGGCATTACCAATTTATACTCTCAATTACATGGCAGAAAACTACTCTCATTTTTAATTACTTTTAAGGTTGTGCTGACTGTATTGACTGTTATACAATTTAGAGAAGGGAATGCAAGTCAAAAATGATTGTAATTCAGTATGATAATTACACTAATAGAGGAATGCTATAAGAGGGATGTCTAATTCAGATTGTATTGGGAGGGTGAGGAAGACTTTGTAGAGGAGGCAATGCTTTAGCTGGGTCTTGAGTAATGAGTTTGCACTAACCAGGCAATGGAGTAGGAGGTATGCTGGGAGAGAGGGCATTTTGCTCGTGAAAGGCAAAATGAATGAGATAATATGATGTATTGGAAAACTGCAAATGCTTCAAAATTGTAGAAGGATCGAGTATAGTAAGAGATCAAAGGAGATACAAGAAAGGTAGTAAGAAACTATAATGATTATTCCAAAAAAGTGGGATTTTATTGTAGAAAACGATGAATCATTAAAGGCTTTTGTATCAGTGGAAAGATACAGCCTTATTTTTGTGTTAGAAAGATCACTGTTTTGTCATTGTGGGAAATAGAATGAGGTAAGTTCAAAAACAGAAGAGGAGAGGAGGTGAGGAATGGTGAAGGTCTAAGCTCAGGCAATATTCATGGCCTCAGAGTAAAGGGAGTAAATTTGAGAGTTCCTAAGTAGGAATACTAAAGGAAGGAATACTAGTAGGAATTTAGTAGGAATACTAAATAGAACTGGGAGAAAATTTGACTGTGGGGAGTGAGGTAGAAGGAAGAGTCACGGATGATTTTTGTGTATTTTAACCTTGTCAAGCAGTTAGGATTGCTGTTTGCCAAGATGTGGAGAATAGGAGAAAAGACAGATGAAAATAACTTTTGTATAAGATAATGTATGAATTTGATGCTGCTGTGGGTAAACCTATGGAGCACATGCATGTGGCAGTCGAGTGACAGCTGGGCCAGAGATAGAGTTAGGGACATCACTGTCATGCGGGTGGATCTGACTCCCTGTGAATGGGTGTCATCTCCTTGGGAAACTTTGCAGAAAGATAAATGACATGTAAAAGTCAAGAAAGAGAAGCCTGTGAAGAAGACTGAGAAGGAATGGCCAGGAGAGAATGGCATCCTGGTAAGGGAAGTAGGGAGCAAGTGTCATTCTAGATTGTAGCAGAAGTGAAAAGGTAGTGAGGAAATTAGTAGACACTGTGCTTTGGGGAGATTTGGATATGAGGTGGAAACCATGAATTTGAAGTTAGTAAAGCCTGCATTCTGACAGTTTCAGGTGCTACGACCTTTGAGTCAAAAGAAATGGGTTCAAATCACTTTGTTTCATCATGTATTAGTAATATAACAACAAAACAGGGCTCATGATTGTCCCAAAGGAGAGCTGTGAGAATTAAATGAGATGGATGTTAAAGTACATATTAGTTACCATTATTATCCTGAGTCTTCATTTCATCTTGGATGGTTGAAAATCAGTGTGTAGAGAGGGATAAATGTTCAGCCAACAAAAGTAGGACTTGAGAGTTGAACCTGGGTATCATGAAATTCTAATTATTGTGTTTTTTCGTTTAGGATGCTATCTTTTCATGCTAGTTCTCGATTCAGGAAAATGCCATTCTTTATTCATCTCACAGATACTTATTGCATTTCTGCTATGTGCAGGCACTAACCTAGTTGTTGAGGGTATAGTGATGATTCAAATCTTGTTCCTACTTTCATCAGTCCTACGATCTAGCAGGGTGAATGGAGATAAGAAGATAGTTATTCTAAGATGTGGCAAGGATAAGAGGGAGGTGCACAAAGTAGAGGGGAGGTGGCGGGGAGTGGGGAAGTCTTCCCCAAAGTGAAGCCTGAGTGGAGAAGTATGAGACATTATTCGTGTAGATTAGGAAGTAGAGACAGTGAAGGTAGTAATGTGCAGCACGAGTGAAACCAGAATTAACCTAGAACATGGTAGGTACTGGGAAGCAATCAGCAGCAATGTGTTGCTGGACCGTGGTGAGATGGATGGAAGGGGTGTGGTGGGATATGAAGCCAAGCACCAGTTTAGGAAGGCCCTCATGTGGCGTTCAAGTGAGATTAGGTTTTATCCCAATGGCCATTGGAAGCTGTTGAAATTTTAACTAGAAAGTCAAAACGGCTACATTTTTGTTTCACAGAGATAATTTTGAGGCCCGCATGAAGTAGGAATTGCAGAAGAATGTATCCTGAAGTAGGATGACCTACATAGAGGAAAAAGTTTATAATGTTTTGACAGTGAGTAAGAGCACGGCAACAGGAGTAATATAGAAGAGAAAATGACAGCCTTTGATGGTGTAGCAGGGTAGTGAAGAGGAAGGATGTCTTAGGTTTCTAGTTGGGTGGCTGTGTTGGTGGTGTCACACCACTTGAGAGATTGTGGGGAAGATGATGAGTTTTTTCTTTTTGGTTTTCCCCTAACACAAGATATTTCCATTTTGTTTTGTAGATAATTCCATGATCATTTTTCTTCCAGTACTACTATGACACTATAGCTGTTAGATGTCTTACATGTTTCCTATTCCTTATGAGGACTAAACCTTTGCTTTTAAAATTTCTATTTATGCCTAACACTCTCTCTCCTTTCTTTCTCAATTTTTTATTAACCTACAGGAAGAACCTAGGAAAGTTCGCTTTGATTATGATTTATTCCTGCATCTTGAAGGCCATCCACCAGTGAATCACCTACGCTGTGAAAAGCTAACTTTCAACAACCCCACAGAGGACTTTAGGAGAAAGTTGCTGAAGGCAGGAGGGGTAAGTGGCACTCTCTTGTGAAAGCCTTCCTGTAAAAAACTGGTGGCTAATGCGTCAAGAAATATAACTATATTCTGGGAGAGGTAAAAGACATTGAAGTACCTTAATGGCTTAGCTGTGGACTCATAGTTTGAGATGAAGAGGTAGGCAAACAATGAAATTTAAGTAGGTATGAGTGTTTGCTAAACTGCTGGTTGAAACAACCTGAAGACCTATGCAGCTGAAGTTTATTTTGACAGAAGCCAAAACCAAGCAATAAACCAAGAAAAGAACATTGTCTGAACTTGGTTATGTCAGTTTATGGAAACTTTTGGGTTAAGTTGAAAGTCATGTTAAAAATTGTATAAAAAGGCGTTACTGTCCAAATTTTCTTGATCATAATTAATAGAAAAGGTGTATTCACTCATATTACATGTTTGAGTCATTAAATACATATGTTTGTTGATTTGAATTTTAATGTAGATAAAGGTTGGTTTTCCCTTTTTTAAGGTAATAGTGACAAAAGTGTGGTAAATTTTTGCCCTTGTGATTTGGCTAGGATGGAGAAGGATTTTAAGTGGAGTTTCTTGCAAGCAAACATTTAGAATGTTTGCTTGCAGCTAAGTCAGCTGTACAGACAAACACTATGGACAAAATCCACTTCAAAATGAGTGTCATTGGGATCATGAGCTCCTACTTCAGATGAACTTCCTGTGCCATCTTATCTAGGCAACACAGACCTATTTTGAAATACATTCTTTACTGTAGGATCCTTTGCACTTAGTTTTTCTGGAGGGTTTTTTTTTATTAATATACAGTTTTATATCCATGAAGTTATTTTCTATAAGCACGTGGAGATGTAGACCATAACCTTTTAAAATGCTTCATTTTACTGATAAACTCTACCTGAGGGCTTTCAGGGAAGAGTTGGGTTTCTTGTGGCACAGAAGTTCTTTCCCTTTATTGGGTCATAGACGACTACTTTGAGAACCTTAGAAAAGCTATGGCTCCTCGCATGAGAACATTGCCCATATATATGTATAAAATTGCATGAATGTTTTGGGTTATGGAGACCTCATTTTTTTGAGTCCTGTTTTGCCAGGCTCTTTCCTTTCAACCAGACTATTAATACATATATAAAGTATTGTAAATGCCTTCACCCAAGTTAGAAGTCAGAAGTGATCATTCTGAGATAAAGGCCGAGTGGAAGGAAGGATGAGAATCCACCAGTGACCTTATCAAGATGCAGAGCTGCACGGTGCTGCCGTATCACTGACTGTGACCTCTGTCTCTTCCAGCTCACAGGCAACCCTTGATACTCTGGGAGTAAATGGTTTCATTTTTCACTGTACTGTTTGCCAGTAGATCATAGGTTGAATAGGTATTGGTGGGCTAGCCTCAGAAATGAACCACCTAGTATTCTATGGGGATATGCAGTGTCATGAATAAATGGACTTTCATAACACAACTCATTTTAAAGTTAGGGACTTATGATATATTTTTTAGGGAAGCTGTTTGGGAAAAAAAACCCTTTTCTTTTTATTGTTATCCAGAGCACAGTGTTGATGCTATTCATTTATATATGGCTGTGCCCTTAACAATCAGCTGGTTCATTTTAAATCCTAATCATCCCCATTATTTTTCTCTTTACGAAGGTGGCATTTTATGCTTCCGATAGTCCCTCTTGGATATGTAGTTGGGGAATTGGAGTGTGTAAATTATGGATCTTGAGTACATCAGGCTTCTGATAAGGGTCTTAGGAAAAGAAAATAGGGCACAAGAGCTTTTTAAAGCAACCATTTACTCCCAGAGTATTAAGGGTTGCCTGTGAGCTGGAGTAGAGGTCACAGTCAGTGATAAGGCAGCACAGTGCAGCTCTGCATCCTGATAAGGTCACTGGTGGATTCTCATCCTTCGTTCCACGCAGCCTTTATCTCAGAATGATCACTTCTGACTTCTAACTTTCCTTCTCTGTGTTTCTTTAAGTGCCGTTTGAAGCCTACGGACATTTTCCTGTTAGAATTAGATTATGTCTTGACAACTCTAAAATAATAAATCGAAATATTCACTATACCAGGCACATACTATTTGAAATATTACAAGTTTTTTTAAGGAATTGTTTCCAGAGAATTTTGTAATAAAGTAAAAATTAAAACATTCATTTGAAGGAATTGTGTAATCCCACAAATTCTGTCCATTTCATATGGGAAGATTAAAGTAACCTATAGAGATATAAAAAAAAAATAGACTACCTTACATATTTTGGCTTACTTAGATTTTTGACTGCTTTATATTATTTATACCTGACATTTTAAAGATTTATCTTGTCTTAGTATTAATGCATCCTATTTTGGTGTTACTAACTTATGAGTCATTTTGATTGTACTAGAAATCTTCTCTTCACGACTGTGTCTCTTCAGATAAACTTTTTTTGTGGGGGCTGGGTTTTGGGATGGAAGAGGGGGTGCTGTGCTCCTTATACCTAAATATTATATGTGTGACAGATATATATGTTCTACCTTTAAAGGAAAAAAATCAAATCCTCCTTCATATGTACTGTGTACAATCATTATGTATAACTTGAGACACGAGTGGAGTAAACTTAGTGTTTGGTTATGATTCCTTCTTCAATGTTTTCTGTGAAAACAAAAGAACATAGCACTATTAAAAGCTGAACTTCACTTTTCAAGAGATCAGAAACGTTTTTAGAGCTGGCAGCATCTTTGAAAAAATGCTCTTCAGGTCTTAGAAGAAAATAATTCCAAAGAACTTTCTGCCAGAGAATCTTGAAAACTTGCCTATTTTGTCTACTTCATAATCTATAAACCTATAGCTCTGTGACAATTTTTTTGACAATAGCATTCTCTTCTTTTCACTGCATTTTTTTAAATGTCATAACCATTTTTCTAAATAGTCTCAAATCTTGTACTTCTCCCTTGGAAGAAATATACCCTGTGTTCTTCTGTTGAAATCTCTCTAATATTAAGGATAGTCTTTTTTCAAAAGAAAAACAATTTTTGTGGGTAGTGCCCATTTAGATTTTTTTTTTTTTTTTGAGACAGAGTCTAGCTTTGGTGCCCAGGCTAGAGTGAGTGCCGTGGCATCAGCCTAGCTCACAGCAACCTCAAACTCCTGGGCTTAAGCAATCCTACTGCTTCAGCCTCCTGAGTATCTGGGACTACAGGCATGTGGCACCATGCCTGGCTAATTTTTTCTCTATATATTAGTTGGCCAATTAATTTCTTTCTATTTTTATAGTAGAGACGGGGTCTTGCTCTTGCTCAGGCTGGTTTCGAACTCCTGACCTCGAGTAATCGTCCGCCTCGGCCTCCCAGAGTGCTAGGATTATAGGCGTGAACCACTGCGCCCGGCCTGCCCATTTGGATTTAAGCATTATTTTCTGAGACTGTTGAAATACAGAATGATTTCTTTTACAGCACCCTAAAAATAGTTTTCTCTAAATTATAGACCTCATTATAATTTGCTGGGGAAATAGGGAATTTCTTTTCTTACTTAAGTCTTGACCTAGCCTCTGTCAGGACTTAAGTAAGAAAAAGGCCCAGGGTAGGCAAAAGGACCAAATATACCCCATTGAGAAGTACCTCTCCATTCCATTGAGATATTTCTGTTTATTTCCCATTAAAAAATATGAACCGATGGATCCCTTTTGGATCAGTGATTCTCAAATTGTACTTACCAGGATGTTAGGATTAAAGGACTTATAATCACAATAGATAATTTTGTCTCTATTTGCTTGACACCCTCTTAGTAGTTGGAATTCACTTACACTGAAAAACAGCATAGAAGAGTTTGACATCCGTTACTCTAAGAGAGTGGATGAAAGAAGATGAGCTTTTCTTTTGGGTATTAGCAAAGCAAGAAATACTATATATTAGATATTGTGTGTCATATTACTAAAACTCATCATTCTACTAACTTGTCATTCTGGATTTCTGGTGGGAGGGAATGTGAAACAATTGGAAAAGTAAAGTCAGGCAGATTTAGGTAGAAAACTCATCTCTATCATCCTCCAGCTGGATTACCCTAGAAAAGTCATTGCATCTTTTCAAATCTGTTTGTCAGCTGTGAAACAGACATGGCTGTGTTCCCATAGGGAGTGTGTAGCCATGGTATATGACACACAGTAGACGCCCAGTGTCTTGGTTCTTTTTGCCTTGATCAGTAGATGCGTAGCCACCTTTATATTCTATCAGGCACTTAAAGGTACAGTGAAAAAAGGTTGTTATTTAGTGTAAGCTGTTCTACATTTATTCACAGGAAAACATACTTAGCACCAGTTCATGTGACTAACACATTGATGGACCTGTGTTGTATTTAAAGATTAGCCCGTGGTATCTTTCTTTAAGGAGTTTATACTCTAGGTGTTTTTATTTTGCTTGCATAAAGTGTAACTTCAGGTCTGTTTGGAATATCATTTTGTAAGATGTAAGCTTTCATTAGAAAAATTATTGATTCTTACCAGTGTTCTTAATTCTAAGTTTCTAGTAGATTAAAAGCTTCTCAAAGCTATTATTCCCTTAGAAGATTTCACATGTAGTATGTCCAGCAAGGTAGTTGCATCCTTGTTTTTCCACAAAGAAAGTACAAAAAAGGCAGACATCTTTGGGGAATTGAGTTTATTTTACAGTTGCTCCCCTTTTTTGGCCTGGAAATCAAGTGGTCTGCTGTGGTTCTGTTTGTGTGTGTGTGTGTTTGAGACAGCGTCTTGCTATGTTCCCTGGTAGAGTACAGTGGCATCATCATAGCTCACAGCAACCTCAAACTCCTAGGCTCAAGTGATCCTCCTGTTTTAGCCTCCTGAGTAGCTGGGACGACAGTTGGGCTAATTTTTTCTATTTTTGGTAGATATGGGGTCTCTTTCTTGCTCAAGCTGGTCTTGTATTCCTGATCTCGAGTGATCCTCCTGCCTTGGCCTCCCAGAGTACTAGGATTACAGGCGTGAGCCACCATGCCTGGCCATATCTGTTGTTCTTTATGGGATGGTGGTAGGGTGTTGGCTTCTGTATGTGAGAGTGTGTGTGTGTGTGTGTGTGTGTGTGTTTTCCTTCCTTCCTTTCTTTCCTTCTTTTCCTTCTTTCTTTCTTTCCTCAATTAAACAGGGCAAAGTCTAAACATGTTGTTCAGTCTATTTCTGAATCATTGGCAAGCAGTTAATTTTGAGGACTGAAAATTAAAACTAACCACAGCAGTTGTTAAAACTAGGGTTTCTATAGGCAGAAATCCAATTCTGTTCAGACACCACCTGTTTCAATAGGACATTTCAGACGCCCATTTGGCAAGATTTGCTGGAGAAGACATGGGGAACATGCTTTCAGTCTGTATTAAGTCTGCAGCATAATGCAGTCTTGTTTCTCAGAGTGACAGTTACATTTATATATGATCTGTTTTGCAAGGAATAAATTGGAATCTTTCTGAAACACTGCTTAGTGTGAAGTGGAATTCTGTGGACCTCCAACAGGGGTTTTGGTTATTAAAGGGCAAGAGGAATCTTAGATAAGGAGCTTTCACTAATGCATCTGTGTCAAGCCATCTGAACAGAGCATTGTATTGTAAGGATCTGGAATGGATATTGTGTAGGGTGGTTTATTATTTCCTTTGTAGGGGACTTGAGAACACTTGTAATTTCTAAACTGTATAGATCACATTATCTCTCCCTCAAATTTTAATTTTTTTTAAATAAGTAAATACAGAGTACAAAATGATATACATTGAGCTTTCCTCTAGGCCAGCAGCAATACTGTAGTAAATAAACTTGTACATAGTTCTTTGTGCACATAGATGAGTATGTCTGTAGGATAAATTCCTCAGAGTAGACTTGTGGTTCCAAGGCAAAGTGGAGTTTAAATTTTGGTAGACATTTACAAATTTCCTGCCAAAAATGTTATACCACTCCATGCTTGTACCAACAGCGTGTAAGAGTGCCTGCTTCTCCACAAGGTGATTTATTAAGGGCTTCCCCCCCAAACCCCCACCTACAATCTGAGGGATGAAAAATGGTATCTCATCTTTAATTCACATTTCTCTTATGAGTGATGATGAGCAACTTTTCATATGCTTAAAAAGCCATTTTCATTTCCTTTCAAAGACCACATTTTAATGTATTTTAAATTGGAAATATTGTAAGTGTTTCGGTTTTGACTTAAATTTATGGGTACTTTTCCCACATACTTACATTTGGAAAGGTTACAAAAAGATACGGAAGCCTCTTTAACCAAGGTCTGTGTTTTCAGGCTTTCGATGTGTAACAAATTATGTTCTTAGGAACTGATTTGTCAAGACTTTGGCTTCTAAAAATATAAGTGGCTTTTGTGGCAAACTCATCTCAACAGTGCTTAGAGATGGATAGCTGGATGCTTATTTTAAAAATGACTCAAAGAAAATAATACAGCGAAGATTATTTTAGTGGCTGTCACTGGACAGCTTCACTGGATTTTTGGATATTTGTTTTGGAACACATGTGCTTTTTTGGTTGTTATTTTCTGATATATATCATCCTGTAATTGTCTGCCTCCAAAGATAAAAGAATTCCGCTGTTTTTCACCGGCACTGATAAAAGGTGATTTATTTAATAAATGTAAGATCAAGCAGGCTGCCTCATTTATGTGGCTATTTCCCAGAAGTTAATTTTGTCCTATTTGGTATTTTCTCCCCCTTTCTATATCTGTGGCTGCCTCCCTCCATCCCCCTGGAAAATTATTCATGAAAGTGGAACATACATATAAATGATAAATAGAATGTCACAAGTAGTAACCCTTAATTCCAAATGTAACATAGATCTCATAAATTCTTTTAGGGAAAGCATAGTCATCTGATAAATAGAAAGTTATTTCTGTCACTCAACCTATTTTAGTGGCTTTATGATTTGATGGATTCTGAAATGCACGCAAGTTGATTGCAGGACAGTTACAGACTTTTGAAAATATGCAGAAAAAATATCTGTGATATAAAGCAAACTTACCTATTTACCTTTTCAGTAAAGAGGAAAAAAGTAGGGGTATACTTTTCAGTCAGCCCAAAGCTCAAATACCATTACTACATAAACCGAGCAAAGGCTAAAAGACAAAGAAGTGAGACAGGGAGATGTTCCTGGAGTGTGTACTAAAAAAAGTTCTGTTGAGTGTTTAGCTGTTGATATTGGAAGGTATGCTACATTTCTTTCTGCAGACCTCCCAGTAGTAGCAGTTGAGCTGACTATATGTAGGACACTCTGAAAGTTGCAACCTTAATTTACTCTTGAAAGGAATTCTGTGATACCCAAAAGCAAGCCATCACTTAACCTTGTCCCTAGCTCCTCCTCCCAGTGCACAAAAAGCCAACCAAATGAGAAATGAACAGAAAAGAGAAAAATATTAAAGGATGTAAATGTTGGAGAATTTTACAATTGAAAAATAAATAATTGTTTCTCAGTTTAAATACAGAAATATGAAAACTGTTGATTCAAATGCTCTCTCCCTTCTTGGCTCAGGTTCTAGTTTGTAATGCACTTATTTCAAAGCTGCATACAAAGTTTATCTAATACTGTATCTGGGTTCGTTCTCTTCTAAGATGGTAAGGTAGTTGTTTATGAGTGGAGTTGCCTATTTTGATTGTTTCCACTGGATATTTGGAGGGTTCATACTCTATAATATTAAGTAAAAACTTATTTTTGAGATAACAGGGAGAAAGAAAAGGGAGGGTATGATTAACATTTTTTTTTCCTGATTTTTTTGTTGTTGTTCCATGAGTTTTAAGAAAACCTGGCTGTGATTGGGATCTGAATTTAGCAGTTTAAAAAAATAATGTCTGAGGCTCTTGAAATAGACATTTGCAGTTCATTTTTAGGGAGTGTAGATAGATAGTAGATGGTTTAAAATAATAATCCTTATTACCACAAGGGACATAGCCATGGTGTAACAGAAAGAATGTTTGATTTGATATCCAGAGCCACAAATTCAATTCTTGAATCTGCTGCTAATTTACCTTAGGCTTTAGGTTGGTATAAATCTAAAATATTCATAATATTTCCTTCTTCTCACTTGAGATTATTAAATAAAATGTGGTACATAGTTAAGCAGTTAGCAAATAATTGTTTTATTTATTAAAATGGCCTCTTTTTTCTACAGATTTATTATGCTTTGTGTTAAATCACAGTTTTTGTCACCTGGAAAGGTGAAAATAAAACGTTTTTATATCAAGGATTCGACGTAATAATGGTGTTCTACTAGAAAAACATATTTTAGCTTCAAGAAGGAATCTAATTTTTTCCCCGATTTTAAAATAAATGTTTTAGAAAATATATACTTCTTGGAAAAGCAAAAAAGAAAAGAAAAGAAAAGAAATCATTATAACTTCTCCAGGGACGATAACCTCTGTCAGTGTTTTACATTGTATTGTGTATATAAATAAGATAGCACTGAATGCCTATATTTTGCATTTAATATGTTAAACAGAAGTTTCATAGGTTTAAAACTACATAACTTTATTTTTATTCTTTTAATCATGTCCTTACACTTAAGAAAATTGATGTAAACTCTTTGGTTGGTTGTTAAGAACTTACCAGTAATGTGTTCTGTTGCTTTTGTTTTTGTTTTCCCCTTTTGACATTCTGCTTCTCAAGATGAAAGTCATTGGCTTAAGACCTAAAGATTATAATGACAAAAGAACTGTTTTGCACGCATTTGAGATTTTTCCCTTAATGAGTTTGGCAGTGTAGAAGTATGATGGTCTAGTTTTTTGTGACTGGATGGGCCATAATCAGTTATTTGGAAAGATTTATATTTTAATATAGATCATTGTAGATTTTGTAACTTGTCTTTGTGTCATTTTTGCCGTCCTTCCCCTTACAGGGTAGATTGGGGGCCTCTGGATAGTGTGAAACTGTTAAACATAAAAAGGCTTTATTTATGGAAAGACTGAGTGAAATAAGGATGCCCTATCCATGGAACAAACTGGTTCATTCAACTGTTAGAGTGAAAATAGAGGTGTAATAAAAATTTAGTTGACCTTACAAATTTCAGTCTTAGCATGAACTCTTAGTGTCTCAAGATAGGGATTTGTGTGGGTTATGTAGACAGAAGTCTACCCATATGGTGTCCATGGTGTCTTTGGGCAAATTAAAAATAAATGCTCCCACCTCTTCCCACCCTGTGAAGTCCCAGCCCAAGGAACATGGTGTAGCTAGCAAAGCATAGTTGAATTTCAGCTAATCCTCATCCCATTGGCCACGCTTCCTATGCAGGGCACCATCTGCACAACCATTTGCAGTGCCAGTATTTATAGGTACAAAAAAAGAGGTGATTTTGGTGTTAAAACAAAATGATCTTGTCTCAGTTAGTCTAGACAGGCGTTATCTGGGGAAATAATAAAGCTAGCTTTCTTGAAAATTTGTTCTCAAAATATTCCAGTTTCAAATAGCTATTCCTTTTCAGAAGTTTAGCTTGACCTCTTGTTCTGTCACTCTGCTTTGTGCTCTTAGCCTGTGACACTATTATCCAGCATTCATAGATGTCTATAAAGATCTGGCTTAAGCACAGGGAGCAAGAAAACTTTTGATAAGACTGTTGTGCTAAACCAAGGATTTCCAGTGCCAGTGACTGTGAGACCAGCCCAACCCTTTGAAAGGACATGGGTACAAAAACCAAAAACCAGAAGACCGGCTGAATAATGTAGCCCTTGCTGTAGGGAATTTCACACAAAGGGTAGTGATTTATTATTTATTTAAAGTAATGATTAAATAGAGTTTTCAGTTCTGATAATTTTGAATTCTGAATACTTTGGCAAAGAGAGCATCGATATAGTCCAGATCAGGAATATTCTAGATCACCATTAATAAAAATATCTTCCACTATGTTCCAGTTTTAAGATGCACTTTCTCTGATTTGACTCTTCACAGGGGTTCCAGGGCTAGGGCTGGAACTTGTTCTAGTTGAACTTGTTCTATTTCCCTTATATCCTTTTGTGTTTTCCCCCTAGATTTCTACTCCTACTCTTGACAAAGACGGGATTGGTTTCTTTTGTCCATCACACCCCTCTCCCAGGGTCAGGTTTCTTGAGCTCTCTCTTTCCATCCACACTATCCCCTGGGATTGTTTTATCAGTATTTTATTCTTCTTTTTTACTCTTCTCTGGAAGAGATTTTTGTGGTTTATTTATATATACTCTATTTTGGCTTCAGTTTATTTTTCTTTTTTAATTAAAAAAGTGCTATAATTATTCGGATTTACCTTTCTTAAATGAAAATGCCTTGAGGTCAGAGATTTTATGTGCCTCTGTAGTACAAGAGCAACACAGATGTGAATGCCTCAGAGGTTACTTGGTAAAACGCTATACTTAATCAGCCTTGAAGGTAATAGTAAAACCTTTCTTGTTGAGACATATAGTAGCTTTCTCACTGCTCGATTTTCTGTACATAGCTCCTGATTTCTTTGGGGGCGGTGAATATAGCACAGCAGTTAAAGTGGCAGACTCATAAAACAGACCTTTTCCTTCAGATGCTGGTATTGATGCTTAGCAGCTGTGTGACTTTGTACACATTACTAATCTCTATCAGTGTGTTTGCTCATTTGTAAAATGGGGTGTTGTGGCATCTACCAGCCTATATAATTGTGAGGATGACCTGAGACAATGCATAAGAAGTGATTAGCACAGTGACAGCTATATAGGAAAAACCCAATAACACTTTTATTATTAATACATTTAGATTCTGGGCATGTGGGTCCATTTGTATTTTCATGGCTATAAAATGAGTACATCATACTGTTTAGTAGATGAAGAGATTCTTTGATATAACAGGTCAAGCTCCCCATTTTACAGATAGAGCAGTCTTGCTCAGGTACCTTTCCTGAAGACAACCTGACTCACTTGTGAGCAACAAGCAGACTTTATGCTTTTGTTTATTGCTTCATAGGTGGAAGTTCCCTGTATTTCTCTCACTTCTGAAAATGAAATTTGTGTAGAGAAAATGATAATTAGAAATCCCCCTTCCCTCAAACTTCCTTAAGCCAACATCATCCTATCTATGGGGATTGGTTAAGTTTAAGTTTTCATTTTCCATAAATTAGAGGCAAGCATAATTTTTGGAGTCATTTTTTTTTTTTTAAGTTGAACTGCAAGGATATGCATGACTTTAGAATTGGTTTTTAGAAGTGGTTCATGCCAACATTAAACAGCATATGAAAAAGCCTATAGTAATGTCAAGAAAATAACTTTGTAGTCAACTAGGTTTTTGAAAGTAGAGATACAGATAAATCATGGGGTAGTGGTGATTCTCTTTGAGTGATTAGATTGTAAAAGATTTTCTTCTCAGGGTAAGAAAGGAGGATGGTGATACACTTTAGAATCTACTTACTGTGGCTGACTTGCTCCCTCTTCTTTGGGGAAGCTGCTTTGGCCTCTTGATAGTTATCTCCCACCCTGATTGCTCAATATACATGCATGATCCTTTGAATACATGATCTAAAAATGGCAGACAATATTTGAATCAAGGACAGGCTCAGGAAATCCAAGATGCTTCTCAAGTTCTGAAAGACTTCTGGCAGAAGATTTTTATCTTTTTGTTTCTTGCTTTAAAGATTAAAGTTCCCGGAACAAAACTGATTTTTTTTGCTTCTGAAAATCAAGTTTGACAGGCCCTTCCTAAGTCTTACCCTGCCCCTTCCTGCCTTCAGATACCATCCTTCATTCCTCCCACCGCCCGCCTATGTAACTATGAGTGTTTAATAAAACAAAAATAAAACTTTATTTCTAAGAGGCATTTTTTTAGTTTGGTGCTGGACTTATCTGGAGGAAGTATAAGTGCTTTTCATTTTAAAATATTTGAGTGCCTACTGTGAGACATACTTAATGCCAGATTCTGGGTATTCAGTGAATGCACACTGAATTTTTTTTTTTTTTCCTTTATACCAAGCCATAACCCATGGTTAATTTTTAGGGGATAATAAATTCTCATCAGAGGACTAAAATAATCTAGCTTAGTTTCTTTTTTTTTAAAAAAAAGAAAGAAACAAAGAAAAATGCCTAACTGTCAGTCCAGACTGCCCTGGTGTGCTTTTAGAAGAGAACGATGTGGTACTTTTAAGACATCTGCTGCTCTTAGTGGGAATCCAGAAGCTTTTTTATTGGACCCCATTCCTTATTCCAGCCCAAGCAGGTTCTGAGAGCCCTTAAAGACCAAAGCTGACAAAAACAACAATGTTTTCTGTTCTAGAAAGCTGATTTTTTAACATCTAAAGCTGATGGTCAGAGTGAATATGTGTAAAACTATCTTGCTTCTACCACAGATTCTACCAGGTGGAGCTGATTTTCCCAACTAAGCCATAGAAAGGTTGTTCCCAAATACATATACCTTTGAATTTATTTTACAAGAGTACAGTCTTTTTTCTGCGATGGAGACAATATGTTTTAGTTGAGAGGAGATGAACCCAGGCTTTTAGATTATGTCTGGTTTTTGTTTGTTTGCTTTTTGTGTGTGATATGGAAGTGCAACCTCATTTGGCATTTTTGAAAGCAAACCACTGCCTTTCATTATATTAGGAAAGCCTCGATTTAGCTGACAAATCTAATTTGTATAAGGAAGCCTTGGTTTCTTTCGGATGGTATTTAGATTCCTCTTAGAAGAATCATATGGTGCAATTTATTAATAGGTCTGCTCAATATGTTATGGGTTCTTGGTGAGAGAGCCAAGTGGAGTAAATTGAAACAGAATGAGGACCTTTTGTGGACACCCTCTGGTTTAGATGCCCTTCCCAGGGTCCCTTAGTCCACTGTGCACAGATGGAGATATGAGGCTCTCCCAAATGCTATTTATTTACCCTACAATTTAAAATTTTTTGAAATCATCTCACACTTACAGAAAAGTTGTAAACATAGTACAAGGAACTTTTCTTTCCTGACCACTTGAGTATAAGTTGCCAACACCAAGGCTCCATTATGCCTGAATACTTCAATGTTTAGCTCCTGCAAACAAGGGTGTTCTCTTATATAACTGCAATACAATCATCAAAGTCAGGAATAGGCATTGACACATTACTAACCTCTCATCATCAGATCCCATTCAAATTTTATAGATTGTTCCAGTAATGTCCTTTATTTGTATAGCAAAAGAATCCAGTGTACAATCACACATAGCATATAGTTGTCGTGTCTTACCCCCTTCAACTGGGAATAGTTCCTAAGGTTTTCCTTGACTTTCATTAACTTGAAAATTTTGAAGACTTCTGGCCAATGGTTCAGTAGATGGCCCTCAACTTGGATTTATATGGCATTTCCTCATGACTAGATTCAAGTTATGCATCTTTGACAGGAACATCACAGAAGTCATGCTGGACTCTCCTTATTGTACCACACCACCTGATCATGATTTCCATTGTACCATTACTGCTGATGTTAACTCCGATCACTTGATTCAAATGGTGTCTGCCAGGCTTCTCTACTGTAAATTTACCTTATTTTGCTTGTAATTAATAAATATTTCATTGGGAGGTACTATGAGAAAATGTAAACATCTCATTCTTTCTCAATCTTAAATTTATTCTTTTTATCATCAAGGACTCATGGGTATATATATTTTTAGATGGGTTATAATCCATTACTATCATTATTTACTTTCATACTTGAATTATCCTGATTTGGCCAGTAGGAACCCCTTTCTTTTGGTTTCTGTATCCATTTGACATGTTCTGATCAGTCTTTGTTGTATACTTTCTTACTTTTTTTGGTACAAAATGATGGTCAAGGCTCATGTTGTACTATTTTGTGTTCTAGCCCTGGATTCAGCCATTTCTGCAAGAAGCAGCCCCTCCTAGTGGCTCTTAGCCACTGTAAAGATATCCCTCCTCCCTTAACCAGCCCTCTCCCTGCTGCAACCTATATTGCTTGGCTCCACCTAATAGCTTTTGGACTGAATTGTTCAGGAAGAAGAACGGCGTGATTTATTTTTATTTAAACACTTGTATTAGCTCTGTGTAGATGGGGACTGTAACATATTTGATGTGGTATTTCCCCAGTGCCTACTGTATACTAAATGCTTATTAAGTTATAAATTCATTCAAAGACACATACTTATTATGTACCTATTAGGAGTCAGTCATCATTCAAAGTCCTGTAGGTATATAATCGTTGAATCAAATTTAAAAAACAAAAGTATACATATGTAGGAGCCCCATGAAGGGAAATAGTTCTTTGGAAAGATGGCAATAATTTTGTAAGGCAGCCATTTTCAAAGTGAGTTTGTTTACATTATAATATATATCCAATGAAAAACAGTTTTGACTTTGCACTTTTAAAACTATAGTTTTTATTAAAGTGCATAGACTAAATGTGTCACAGATTTTTTTTTTTTAGCCTTGGTATTAATAATTTCTTCTCTTATATTAGGATGCCTCTGCTTTTTCCCCACCCTGTATGTGCCTCAGATATAGCTAACTCTACTTTTAAGGGCAAAATAGAAACTCTACTGATACAGAGATGTTACATTAGCTAACTCCGCCATATAGCATTTTAGTTTCCACACCTTGGGCCAGATAAACTTCCAGAGAAAATAGTCATTTGACTTGAGTATTTTTCTCATTATACTTTTGATAATAAGTAATAGAATGTGGAAAAGATAAGAGTAGACCAACAACTCGTTATAATTAATCATCTATGTTATTTCATTTAACTCCTATGAGTAGAACTATTATATATAAAAACTCTTTCGCTTTTAATATTATAAAATTATTCAAGCACTTATTCACTCAACACATATTTGGTTGCCTATTCTTTTCCAAGTTTCTACTACACAGGTCTCATAAGAAAAGTAAATGAGACAATGTGTATACTTTGCTCATAGCAGCTAATAAATAAGTATCCACTGAGTCTGAATATGATTTCCCTTGCTACTCCATAAGATACTGACATCAGGAACTTTGAGTTTTTCTTAAGATGAAAATGTTATGTTATAATTGGTAAATATGAGGATTTATGTATTTTATGTATGAATTATAAAACAAATACCATAAACCTACCATCCAATTTAAGAAGAATTAGAACATACCTAGTACCAAATCATTTGTATATGCCTTCGCAGTCCATTCCTTTGCCTCCCCTACATCTAATTACTCACCTAAAATTTCCTGAGCTTTTAAACTTGGTTTTTTGACAAATATTTGTATTCTTCAGTTTTCTCAGCTTTGCTTGCTTTGATTGTTATGAAAATGGAATAGTACTGTATGTAATTTTCTGTGATTTGCTTTATTTACTCAACACTGTAAGATTTGTCCCTGTTGGCACATGTTATTGATTTCACTGCTGTGTATAGTCCATAGAGTGACTATATAATGACTTGTGTATCCATTCTGTTTTATCTGGTTACCTCGATTACCCCTTTTTATTTGGTTTTGCAATTATAAACTTTCTTGTACATGTCTCCAGTATACCCAGGCAAGACTTCATATTTTTATCATTGTGAACCATAGTAAGAAATATGTTTCTATATGTCATTAGATTTCAGACTTTTATGATTGTGACCCATAGTAAGAAATATGTTTTTCATAATAACAAGTACTCACATACATAAATAAATATATCTTGACAGATGAGAGACAAAAGTTTCATAAGCATTGCTTACCTTTACTACATGGATTCAATCTATTTTATTTTATACAGATTGACTTACAAACAATAATACCATCCACTATACTGCTTTCCAGTCTTATGACCCAGTTGTTTGAATAACACTGCAGTGTTGAGTTAGTGGTTCTCAAACTCTACGGTAAATGAGAATCACATGGGGAGTGAATAAACATGAGGATTCTTGGGCCCCACTGCAGAGATTCTTATTGAGTAGGTCTGGGGTAGGGCTTAAAAATCTGAATTTCTGAAAAGCATCCAGGTAATACGAATGCTGATGGTCCACTGACCACATTCAGAGAGATACTGCCTTAGGTTGTGTACTTATGAATGAAATTGCTGGATCATAGAACATTTACCTATTTAGCTTTATTCTTTTTAGCATTATGTTACAGGAATAACAATTTAGAGTCTCATATCAACACATACAAAGTTTTCTATTCCTCTGTTTTCTAGTCAAACTTGTTCCTCTGTGCACATTTAGTAGATACATAAAATTGTATTTTATCATTATTTTATTTTGCATTTCAGTGATTAGTAATGAAATTGAACATATATTTCAGGGACCATTCATGTTTCTTTCTCTATGAAATGCTTGTTCATGTCTTCTGCTCATTTCCCAATTTGTTTATTAAAGGTCTTTTTGTATTCCAGAGATATGAGTTTATTGTTGATTATATTTACTGTTAATATCTTTTCCTAATTTGCTTAGTTACTGCCTTTTTTACTTTATCGTTTGATAGAAATTCTTAATTTTAATGTGATCAGAGATTTTAAATGGTTAATTCTTTTTATGTCCTAATTAATATAGTCTCCTATACCCCCTGGTCATATAGATATTCTCCTGAATTTTTTTCTGACGTGTTTTAGAAGTTTTGTGTAACATTGAAATATTTTCAAACATCTGGAATGGATTTTATGTATGGTATGAGGTGTAAGGGTCTAATTTCAATATTTTCCTATATAGAAAACCAGTTTCATCATATTTCATTGACTTGTCTATGCTTTCCCCGTTGATCTACCCTGTCAAGCATCAGATTTTTATATATTTGTGAGTCTGTTGAGGAGCATGTGCAATTCTGTTCCATTGGTCAGTTTGTTGATCTCTGCAGCAATACCACTATGTTGTAATTACTCTCATTTCATAAGGACGTTTATTATATGGCATGACAAGTTCTACTACATCATTCTTTTATCTTCATATAAATTTTAGATCAGTTTAAATTCTTTGAAAAATTCTGTTGGATTGAAATTACATTGAATCTGGGTGATGAGTATTCTTATCCATAAGAATCCAATGTCTGAAAGTGTTAAGAAATTTGTGATAAAGGTCTACCTAGTTTTATGTTTTGTTTATTCCTAGGTGCTTTATATTTTTTGTTACTATTATAAATGAGCATTAAATGTTTCCTGTTTGTTGCTAATGTGTGAATATGCAGTCTACTTTAGCATATTATTGCTTCTAACCATCTTACTGAACTTATTCATTCTGTATAGGTCTTTTTGTATTTCTGTGTGGACAATCATATATGAATAATGACATATGTCCTTATTTTTAATTTTCGTATCCTTTTTTCCTTCTGCCTTTTGTGGTCCTGAGTCAGTAGGAGGACCAGTAAAAAAGTGATGTTGTTCCTGATTATGAGGAGACCCATTCTAATACTTCACCATTTAGAGTGGTGTTTGCATAGGATTTTCATAGCTACCCTTTATCAAGCTAAGGAATTTATCTCCTAGCCCTGTTTTGTAATGAATTTTGTTTTCATTTTTTAAAAATCATGGATGAGCCGGGCGCAGTGGCTCACGCCTGTAATCCTAGCACTCTGGGAGGCTGAGGTGGGTGGATTGCTCGAGGTCAGGAGTTCAAAACCAGCCTGAGCAAGAGCAAGACCCCGTCTCTACTATAAATAGAAAGAAATTAATTGGCCAACTAATATATATATAAAATTAGCCGGGCATGGTGGCGCATGCCTATAGTCCCAGCTACTCGGGAGGCTGAGGCAGAAGGATTGCTTGAGCCCAGGAGTTTGAGGTTGCTGTGAGCTAGGCTGACACCACGGCACTCACTCTAGCCTGGTCAACAAGCGAGACTCTGTCTCAAAAAAAAAAAAAAAAAAAATCATGGATGGATTTTAATTTTATCCAATAACTTTTCAGTATCTGAGATAAACAGATGGTTTTGTTCTCTTTTTAATCTGTTAATATGGTGCTTGACAAGCATTTTTGTCATGCTAAACTACTTTTGAATTCTTGGATTAAGCCCAATTTGGTCTTGCTCTCTTAGGTTTTTTCCCCCCTACAATTGAATTAATTGTGCTAATATTTTATTCAAAATGTTGTTTTTATATTCTTCAGTTAGAAAGGGCCATATGTTTCTTCCTCTTAACTCTTTGTAGGATTTTTTGCTTTGATAATATTAACCACATAAAATAGGAAATATTTTCTCTTTTCTATTCTTTAGAAGAATTTGTATAAAATTGAAATTTTTTCCTAGAACTTATTTCTAAAATCTGTGGGCTTGATGTTTTCTTTGTAGAAAGATTTTAAATTCCTTATTTGACATTAATAAAGGACTCTTCTTGATTTTTGTATTTTTACGGGAGTCAGTTTTTGCATAAGTTATATTTCCCTAAAAATTTGCTTCCACATTTATTGCAATAAAATTATCTATAATACCTTTAACTGTTTTATCTGTGCTGTACTTGTGTAGGTATATTCTTATTTTTTCTTCCTATTGTTTATTTGCACTTTCTCTCCTTTGTCTTAATAAGTCTTTGATAAAGGATCATGAATGTTATTAGTTCTTTTCAAAGTTGTTTTCATTAGACCTTGTTGACTATTTTGTTAGTTTTAAAAAAATTTTTTATGGTTTTCCTTTTTCTTTAGTATGCTATTGTTCATTAATCATCAGTTATTTTGTTCACATGTAAGCTTAGAGGCTTAAATTTTTTCTCTAGGCATTATTTTAGCTATATTCCACAAAATTAATGTAATGTTTTCTTTATCATTTAATATGATGATGTTAAAATTTTCCATTTTAATTTCTTCCTTAATTTCCATTTAATTTAATTTAATTTAATTTTAATTTCTTTGAATTATTTAGAAATGTGTCTTTACAATTCCAAATGTGTGGAGTTTTATATATATATATACAGAAAAGTTTTTAAATTTTAGCTTAATTGTATTACCGTAATTTCTTCTTAAATTCATTTTCTTTATTCCTGAAGCAAATCTTGTAGAAATTGTTTTACTGACAGCCTATTAGTAAATTCTCTCAATTTTTTTAATCTATAAAAGTTCGGATTATTACTTCTATTATGAAAAGTGTTTTTGCTGGTATACAATTCTAGGTTGTCATTTATTTTCTTTTCATGCTTCGAAAATATTTTTCTATTGTTTTTATGAAGTCTGGTGTCAGTCTGATCAGGGTTATGCTAGTAAACATTTAGCAACTATCTCCTGTGGTGGGGGAATCATGAATTTTAGTGTTTGCTTATTTCAGTGGTGTAAACAGTCTCACCACATTATGTCAGTTGTTGTGGAGTTGGAAAGAGCACTCAATTATGAAGTACCTCCAGCATCCTGATACAATAGAGATAATTACCTCAAGAACACAACTAGTAATAATATATAATAAAATAATTAGAAACTCATGAGTTTTGATTATCTGTAACCTCTGCTTTTAATATTGTTCTACTTATAATTTTATAGTATTTAAAATAATACTCTGGGCCTTGTTTAATTTATAGAATACGTGTTAATGCAATGCATTTATTGTTTAAAAACTGGCTGACAAAATTGCTGAAAATTGATTGAACGGTTGGCTCTTGTGAGGCTTCTGGTAGCTGGCTCTAGCATACCACTAGTTTACTTGTTCTTTTTTTAATGGGTGATCTGTTGTTTCTTACTGCTTTTATAATCCTTTTTTCTTTGGTGTTTTTCATTTTTAATTTCTTGTGTAGGAGTAAATTCTTTTTAATTTATGCATACAGCATTATTTTTATGTTATACCTACCTTTCTATGGATTTATGACTTTTTAACATGTTTGGAAAATTCTCAGCTATTGTGTCCCTGTGTTTTTTGTTGTTTCTGGTTCTCTGATTAGATATTTGTTATTTTTATTCTGTTCTCCATGTCTCTTAATAGCTTTTATATTTCCCATTTTCTTGTGTCTTTGTGTGTATTCTGGCAGTTTATTCCTATCTATCTTCCAGTTCACTAATTCTTTTCAGCTATGTTCAAGCTTCTGTTTAATCCATTGAGATATTGATTCCAGCAGTTGGGTTTTTTTTTTGGTCATAAAGTGGTCTTTGTTTCTTTTCAGTGGCCTGGTGATTGTTATTCATTTCTTATTGCTTGGTCAGTTTTTGAATTCCAATGTTTTCCCTTTTTACACTTCAGATATATTTTATATTCTGTATCTGATGATTTCCATGTCTGAGATCCCTTAGGCCCTTTTACCTCAGATCATGGTGGCTTGTTTCTGTTCAGGGATATTTTAAAATTGTGAGTTCATATTTGATTTAGGTGAACTTTGGGAATCCAGAATCCTGAATGAAGAGTGTTTTTTCCCCCCAACAGCAGAATTGTAAAGGCTTCTTCTGGGTTTCTGTGAGACTCTGAGGTTTAGGTTTCCAAATATGCTGTAGGCCCCAGGTTTGGTCTTTATAGATCCATGAGAACATAGGCATGTATGTGCCCTTTGGGCAAAACATCTTTTATGCTTGATTGTAGTTCACAGTTCACATTTTAACTCCTTCCTTCTCTTTTTTCTTTTCTCTATTTCTCTTTCATATACTGTTGGCCTTTTAAATAAGGCCAACAATGAAGAATTTTGTCATAATTAATCCTAATATCCAGTTGTATTATAATAAGAGCTCCCTAAAAGCCTACCATATTGCCCAAATTAGAAGGGTTATTTTCCCTGAAACCATAGTGTATCTATCAGTTTCAGCATAGTCCTTTGCATATGCTAGAGACTCAATAAATATGTATTGAATAACTATTGAGAGAAGGTAACAAGATAGTACAGACCTGATTATACTTTATCATTGTTCATATGTGTCTCTCTTTGGGCTTTTAATTTATGCAGGACATTTATTGAATTTTTATGTATCAGGTACTGTTGTTTTTCATGTTGTATGTCCAAACATTGCATTGTGATTAGTAGCACACATTGAAGATGGACTGTTCTATGTAAGTAGCAATTGCTTCTGAAGACTCATTATCAGAAATCTAGTTCATACTAAAATGATCTGGCCAATATATTTTTAAGCTTGTTTAAGTAAGCAAAAATTATACAAGGCTAAATATACATAAACCTTGAAAGAGAAGTGATACCATTATTACTTTGAGTTTCTATTAATAGCTTCAAACCACAAAAGTAAACAGAAGTTTGCCTGAAACTGCAGTGTTCTAAATACAACTTACTGTTACAGCACTTAATTATAATTTAGAACTTAAGCCATAGCAAGTCATGGAATAGTATATAAACAAGAGAATTTTAAATGAGATTGAATTCTGAAACAAAAGTACTTTATAGTATGTATGACATAGCTGAAACTAGTCATTTGAGAAAGAAAATCATTTTAAAATTTAGTCTATTTGTAGTATTATTTTATAAAATGAATATTTTTGCAATTCATACTTTACATTTAAACTTCATATTTTAATGCAGATATAGTACTTCAACATATTTTTAATATTTAAGAAATATTTATTGGATTTACTTTTAATACCTTTGAAAAGAAGACTAGGGAAATGAAAAGTTTACTACTTCTGTTTACTTCAGAGTTGAAATAAATTTTTTTCATTTGTTTCCATTTCTTCATTGTGAATATAATTTATAGGTTTTATTTTCATCTAATGATTTAGATGAAAATCATCTTTATTTTCATTTAATGATGTAGGTAAAATATTTGAAACTTAAAATGCAGTCTAGGTATCATGCCACAACTGTAGCTTTGGTCTTTGGTTGCAGTTTGCTCAAAAACAGCATGATAACATTCAGACAGCATCAGAAGGAAAATCGAAATGTTTTTAAAACATACAAAGACACCATTCACATAGTTGAATAGTGTGTTTCTAATGCAAAATGTATTTCACAAAAGCTCTAAAGTGCAAATGGGAAGAGAAAAGAAAGTGATGTAAAAGTACACGTGTGAGGTTGAAGAAATTTATTTTACATCAAAGTAATGCATGTACATGTTTTAAAATAATTAAATAGCAAAGGAACGTGTTAACAAAAAGCAAAAGTCCTGTATTCTAATCTCCCCCAATCTCCTTTCCACTTACTGAAAGGAACCACTTTAACTGTTTCTGTTTTTAAACTCTAGGGCTAATTTTCCAAAGTATATGTTTATGCTGTTTCTACATGAGAATCGAACCCATTTGCTCCATCTTCTTTTCTCCCCAATATGACACTGTTTTAAATTCTTCTTTGGATACCTTTATACTTTTTCTGTATGCTTTTTTATGCCTTCTAGATATTGAACGGAGAGGTATGTTGCTTGTTTTACCAACCATGGACAATGTCTCTTGATTCTCGTGGTAATACTAAAGTTTCTTTCCCTTTTATCTCCTGTTTCCACTTTTCACATCTGTCATTCACTTTTACATTGTTAAGGTTGATAACATCGTATTATGTAAAAAAATGTTAAGTCTTCTGTGCTTGTCTACAATAGTAGTAGTGGTGGTAGGAATCAAAAACACCTATTATGTGACAGGCACAGTACTTATATATTATTCATAATACATTTACATATACACACAGTTTTTTAAGTCATCAAGCTGACCTTAATAGTATAGGTAACATTAGGGTCCCTATTTTACTGATAAGAAAATTTAAGTTACTTAATAAGTGGTGGAACTGAGTAGATTAATTTCTAAAAGTTGAAAGCCAGTAAACATTGTTTACTATTATGGCGGTAAAATGTTTATTCACGGCTAAAATGTTTCTTTTTGTTAGATGTTCTTTTTTGCACATCCATTTATTTTTGTAGCTGTAAAATTTTTTTTTTCTTTATTGCTGCCTTCTATTTGTGCCAAATCCCTCACATTCCATCTCTTCCTGATTACCTCCTATACAGGACTTTACAGGATTCTCCTCTGGTTTTCTTATACAGTGACCTCCCTCACCACCATTTTGGGAGGTGGTTGTTTATCTGATTTGAACACTATACATTTTTGTCATTTTTAAATCATGTAGTTTGGCAGATTTTTACATTGATTTTGAAAATATATATCTGGCCCTTGTCTTTTTAGCCCAGTCTGACAGTTTGTCTTCCAGTGGGGAAATTCAGTTCTTTAATTTTTATTCTGAGTAATACTTCATCTTGTTATATTCTGTTTACCTTGTTCATTATTTATATTTGTGGCTTTTTTCATTTTTCCTAATTTTGCTAATATTTCAAGTTGATTTTCTTTTCCTATGTTGTCATTGTTTATGTGGGAGTTCTGTACTTTTCTATTTTTTTTATTGGGTGCCTTCCCTTTCAATTGCTAAGAATTGAATTTTTCTTCCACTGTAACATAAAAAAAGGCACCATCATTTTCCTTCACCTTGAGACTCTAATCCTCCTCTTCTTTTCCTAAATTTCTGTGGAGATAATGTAGTTTTTTAGGTCCAGATTGTTAGACGTTTCTGTGTCAGGAATTTACATGGATCACTTATGTTACATATCCATGTCATTTATTATTCATTTAGATTTAATTCTGTATAAAGTGTAAGGTACATTGTGCCCCTATTTCTCCCTCTCACCATCTTTTCACACATAAGAAGTTTTTTTTCTGATTCGGTTATGATTGGGCTAGAATTTCTTCCGAAGTCCTTTCCTTTGTTTGATTTGGTGGTGGCTGGTGTCCTCTTTGAGTCCTTAGATTTGGGCACATATTTCTTTCACACTGACTGTGTGGAGGATGTTTGTGTTGTACTTTTCCCTCAGCCATCTCAATATTATTGTTCTTTCTTCCAAATTCCAATATTATTAACGAGAAGTACAGTGTTAATTTGATTCTTTTTTAGTTTTAAGTAATTATTCTTTCTGGTAATGTGTCAGGTTTTCTTTTTCTTTTTAAAATATAGGAACTTCAGTGTGATGTTTCTGGGTGTATGTCACTTAATCATTAGTTTTTCCTAGATCTTGGAGAACCCTGTAAAGTTGAAATTCAGTCCTTTCTTTAGTTCATGACAATTTTCGTCCACAATTTATTCTTTATTTATTGCTTCTATCTCTTTTGTTTCCTCCTCTTATAGACTCTTCTTAAACCCTTCCTATGGCTGATACGTTAGGTTGCCTTGATCTGTTCATCAGGTCTCTTCTCTTTTTCCCTTATGATTTTCATCTCTTCTTACTCTATGCTTTGAAATTTCTTTCAGTTGATCTTTCATACTGCCAGTTAGAGTCTTGTCCTCTCCTTTATCTACTAACTTATTCAGCTTGAAAATTTTAATTGTTAAATTTTAATTTAATTGAAATTTTTTTCAAGAAATTACTTCTTGTGCTCCCTCTGATTCTCCTCAAGTACTCATACTGCTTTTGACCTCCGTATTTCATCTTTCTCCTCCAGAAGATCTGTTACATCTACTCCCTCTCATTCCCTCCCACCCTGTGTATCTTATTTGTATTTATAGTGGGGTTCAGGTTGAGTTGTTAGGGGATCTTAGGCTCTTGTAATCTCATAAGCGATGAAAGATACAGGCGTCTCAACCTGCCCTGTAGCAGTAGGCATGTTATCTGTTACTTGTCTGTATGCCTGGAGAACTGTACCTTCTGTCTAGTCTCCTTGCGTTCCCCAGCCTGAGGAGCAGAGTGAACTCTCTCCTCCTATTAAATGGGTGCCTTTGGGGCCAGGGAGGCTGGCCACACTTGCGGTGCAGTTATCTACATGCAAAACTCTTCTGGAAGCCGGAGCAAGGTAGAGTGCACCTGTAGTCCCAGCTACTTGTGAGGCTGAGGCAGGAGGATGGCTTGAAGCTGCAGTGAGCTATACCTGGGAATAGCCACTACACGCCAGGCTGGGCAACATAGTGAGATACTGTTTTGTAAAAACAAACAAAGAAACCAAAACCAAAAAAAAAAAAAAAAAAAACCTCTTTTGGATCCACTTGGAGCTGAAAGCAGAGCAAGTCCTGTACCAGCTCTCTCTCAAGATGTCTGTAAGCCCATGGCTACATTGTTCAGGCCCACTGCCTGCTGGCCCTGGAGCTGACTGGTTCAAGAGAGGTAAATGGGGCTGGATCTGGGATTGAAGTGGAGATAAATAAAATTCAGGCTTGCTCACCACCCCCAACCCCGAATCCTGAATTTTTATACTTCATGTGTAGCCTCAGATGGTATGTCATCCCTTTGTGGTATTCATCATGTGTTTGATGACATTGCAGAAGAGACTTTTATTTTGGAAGCCAACTTCAACTCTCATGGTCCTCTCTACCCCTTCATATGCATAATCTCTTAGACTACACAATTCCTGCAGTTTTTAGGAAGTGTCCTTATAAAATGCAGTTTGGGCAAATAAATTCTTCTGGGAATGTGTATTGGTTTTGACAAATAAAACTCTTTGGGGAGAATTTGTCCACATGCAAATTTTATGGAATAAAAGGTGATTGATCTGAAAATCTTGTACAATGCACAAGCCAGTTAAAGTAGAACAGGCACCAAAAATAAGAGGGATAGCTAGAGGGAAGAAATAGGAGCCAAGAATCAGCTTTGAGTTATCAGTGGTACTGGGAAGTACATGTGGAGGTAAAGTGGAAATTGAAAGCCATATATAATCTAAGAATTTTATTCCGGCCACTAGTTATAACCTCTTCTTTTCTTAGGTCATCTACTAGAGTGATGACAAGTAGTATTATGAGAGATTACACATTAAAGAGACCTAGTCCATTTGAGAAAATTAAAACAAGCATTCAGTAGAATCTGAATGGAAGACAGAAAATACTGTGCCCTATATTCACAGGTTGTAAAGTTAGTGCAAATATATGTATATTTATGTTTAAATAGTCCTTGGCCTTAAATATTTGAGATTTGAATTATGCACACATGCTCTCTGTGGTTGGATTGCTTGATATTCAGTTTGTCCTAATCAGCCTGTGGCAAAAAGAATTTGAATTATACATGTGTAAACTTTGCATTGAATGATAATTAGTCTGTGCTGCTCAGCAGCACTTAATGCTGAGGTTAATGGTTCAGTAAAAATTTTAAAAAGCCATTGACTAGATTCCATATATATATGTGTGTATATATGTGTGTGTGTGTATATATATACATATATATACACACACACACACACATATATATATATAGTATAGATAAGCTGACAATCAGTGAAAAGCTTTTATTCTGTGTCAGAAACAATTTAATGCCTGATTGTGTATGTAAGCCACTATTTTACTTTATTACATGTGTGAACATGGAGATAAATGACCTATATTTGGACTTTGCCATTTATCACAGGCCCAGGTCAAAAAAAAAAAAAAATGCTGCTCTATGTGATAGAAACTGTTTTCTCTTCTTTTTATTTTCTAAATTTTGTCTAGGATGCTATTATGGAATGTATTTGTCCTCTTAACTTTGTGCTTTCTTCGCTTAAAGAAAGATGTTTGAGGTGATAATTACAAAACAGGAGGGGAACAAGAATGGTCACTTGCAAAATTCATTAAGGGGGTGAGAAGGCAACAGTAGACATTAAAGACCTAGATCAATGTGGGGTATAAAAAGTTACATTTCTGGGGGTTTGTATCTAATGTTATATGCATGTAATTAAAAGAAGAACTTAAACTTTCTCTGACACAAGAAGCTGTGTCAGATACTACTGTGTATCTTGTATTACGAATTCCAGTTTGTTCTATAGAAGGATTTTACAAATATATTGTGGAAGAACCTCATAGATTTTTTTTTTTGTTTCTCCCCCTATCCTCCTCTGTGCTGGAATGTTACTGTTTCTTTTAATGCTTAACATTAGAAATTTGTTGGTAGGTTAAAAATTGTGTTTTTAAAAGTTACAATTATAAAAGTGTGTTGAATGTTAGGCAACAATACTTGGGTGTTCTAAAGCCATAATTAGAATATTGACTGCAAATTTCCAAAATTCAGTGAGTCAACAAACCAATTAAAAAAACCCTCAGAGATATTAGATTTCAAAATGTTCTTCCTTAATTTAGTTTGTCCATTATACTTTATTTTAATTATTCATAGTATTACTTAACATGCCAGGAAATGTCTTATAATAGTATTTATAAAATAATGAAGTTTCAGTAATATGAATCCTGTCTTTAGCATTCTGCTTTTAAATCTCGGATTATGTTTTGTAAGAAATCATCTAGTTGATGCATAAAAGCATGTCTTTGCTTAGTAACTTTATCCATTTTAGAATTTTGAAACCAACTGCTTACTTGAGAAAATAAATGATATAATTTGGTCTGTGTCGTTTTGTCGTTGAGCAAGTAAGACAAAATATTTTTAAGAAACAAAAATACATATTCCTACTAATATAGAACAATAATTTTTCATTTTGGGTATTACTTTTCGCTGCTTATTCATATACACATATACATTTTTTTGGTTTTTGCATAGATCTATTAAGTAGATTATTCGTTTTAGTGAAAAGCATAGCCCCTGCCTACTGTCTTTCCTTTATCATGCTAGGTATTTAAGGAATATATGGTTGGTTTACATATCTTTGGGCTTAAGTGGGTGAGTTAGAGGTGAAAGATAATAAGAAAGCCTGAAGATATAAATTCTAGTTGAAAATTTAGACATTTATTTGTCTTTGGTTTCATTAGGAGTTGGAAGTAAGCAAGAAAGAGCTCTTCTTTTAGTAATTGGTGTGGATTTTTGCATGTCCAGGATCTACTTCTGTTTCTTATTCTTACTATTAATGGTAGAGGTTCACAAATATGGTAAGTATGGACTTAGATTTTGTTCCTAAACAGAAAGATTACATATAAGTTATATATTCTGATGTGTTTATATGAGTGAAACATTGCATTTAAAATGAAATAGGCATTTCTCATGATTACGCTACAGTAGTTGCTAAAGACTTTCTAATTCATTTGATGGTTAGGTGAAATCTTTGTTCTCTTAGATTCCTTTTTTTTTTTTGCCGAATGAGTGGGAGACATATGCCTTAACTCATGAAATTTTGGATAACATAAAAGTAATTCCTTTTTATCTCAAATTGACAATTATTTTATTCCTTTTTGGGGTCTAGTGATTCTTTATATTGCAGAGCCATTTAAAATTTAATATAACCTGGCCTCACTGTGTGAAGCTGGTCTATTTTTCTGCTGCCTCCTTAATCTTGTGCTATAGATGGGTGTTCCCCAAATACAGTCTGTGCTTTGCTCTCTGTTGTTCACATTTACTCTGATCCCTGATATCTAAGTACCTTTTAATTCTTCTCTTTCTAGTAATTACCTGCTTATCCTCCAGAACTTAATTCAGGTGTTAGTTCTTTATAAATTTTTGTGAATTATGAGTTCTTTTTCCGTTCCCCCAATAGAATTAAATAGTCTCCTTCTTTTGGGTTGTCTTAGCACTTTATAGGTGTCTCTTACAACAACTGTCGATCATAGATACATCAAAGTTATTAGGGCGGGGCATGTGTTATCCATCTTTGTCTCTTCTAGGACATGTATTTAGTTAACATTTGTTGGATTAAAATATTTTAAAACTCTGTGTTTTGAACGATTAAGAAAACGGCTTGCCTCATTAAATCCTTTGATAGTAAACCTTTCTCACTCTATTTCTCACATAGACTGTTCCCACCTGTTAAATTGTGGTTGTTGGTTTATATTAAAATATTTTTGGTATTTTAGAGATAGCTTGAGAGCAACCAAAGAAGGATCATTTTATGTAGATATAACTCAAGGAAATTGGCTTTTGACGCTTTGTTGCTATCTAGTTTTGAGAGTTTCATTTTCTTCTCCCCTTTTTGCAGGACCCTAATAGGAGCATTCATACCAGCAGCAGCAGTAGCAGCAGCAGCAGCAGCAGCAGCAGCAGTAGCAGCAGCAGCAGCAGCAGTAGCAGCAGCAGTAGCAGCAGCAGTAGCAGCAGCAGCAGCAGCAGCAGCAGTAGTACCAGTTTTTCAAAGCCTCACAAATTAATGAAGGAGCACAAGGAAAAACCTTCTAAAGACTCCAGAGAACATAAAAGTGCCTTCAAAGAACCTTCCAGGGATCACAACAAATCTTCCAAAGAATCCTCTAAGAAACCCAAAGAAAATAAGCCACTGAAAGAAGAGAAAATAGTTCCTAAGATGGCCTTCAAGGAACCTAAACCCATGTCAAAAGAGCCAAAACCAGACAGTAACTTACTCACCATCACCAGTGGACAACAAGATAAGAAGGCTCCTAGTAAAAGGCCACCCATTTCAGATTCTGAAGAACTCTCAGCCAAAAAAAGAAAAAAGAGTAGCTCGGAGGCTTTATTTAAAAGTTTTTCTAGCGCACCACCACTGATACTCACTTGTTCTGCTGACAAAAAACAGATAAAAGATAAATCTCATGTCAAGATGGGAAAGGTCAAAATTGAAAGTGAGACGTCAGAGAAGAAGAAATCAACTTTACCACCATTTGATGATATTGTGGATCCCAATGATTCAGATGTGGAGGAGAATATGTCCTCTAAATCTGATGTGAGTAGTCTTACTGGTTTTCCTCCTTTCCCTTACTAGTTTCCAGATAGCTTCGTAATAAAGAATGAGGGAAGAGAGTGAATGCTGAACCATAAAGTGGTAGCATGGAAGGTGTGGCCTAGCAATGCATTTCCTTAATGAATGGGAAGAAGGAAATGAAATTATTAAGGGACCTGTAGATTTTTAGGCTGTTACTTAAGTTGTTAAAGGACAGATATATTTCACAGCATAATAATTAGGTCATTCGAGTAGCAGCAGAAAATTTAGGTGCTCATTAAAGCTTAGTTACTATGCTCATTTAGAAGCAAAAAATGATGATTTAGGAAAATGAGAAGAATGCAATAAAACTTGAATACAAGGGAAAATAAATTCAAAAGAGAAGCTTAGAAAATATTTAGGCTGTAATATTGCTGTTTTGATCATTGGAATGAGATAATTTGTTTGCATAGATGGAAGGCTGGTGAGTATTTTTTAAACAGCTTTATTGAGGCAAAATTGATTTAACAATGTACTGCACATATTTAAAATATGTAATTTGATAAATTTCAACACTTGTGTGTACCTATAAAGCCAGGTAGCAGTATTTTGAAAATGAAATATTTAAATTTTTTTCTTTGTTGTAGTCACTGATTTGGAATGGGGTGGGGTATGTGATCTTCACTACAAGTTTTTGCTGATGGGTAAGGATTATCCTTTGTGGATGCCTAAAGGAGCATCTGACTTTATCTAATACCCTCAAAGATGTTATTTGATGTTGGGATTTAAACTTATAATTACAGATTTTCAGGGTTGAAAGGGATCTCAAGACATTGTATTCTAACCTCTTAACCAATGTAAGAAATCTTGGTAGTAATTCAAAAGGTATTTGATTCTATTTCTGAAGAATAAACATTATTTACTATGAAGTTATCTCCTCTTCACTTTTTTTTTCCCCTATTTTAGGCTTTAGTTACTTATTAGTGATAATCATTCCCACTGGCTGGTTAGTATTTCTAGACAATGGTCAAGGAAGATGTCTGGCTAAAGATTTCTGGCCAATTTAGAATACTTTTCTTTCTGTCCCTTGGGTCACCCACAGATGTCTCTAGTTTGAATGCTGGAAGAGGGTCCAGGGCCTTAGTAGCAGGTTCCTTGTCCTGGGTTTGTACTCTTCTGGGTAGAAAGCCAGCCTGGCTCAGCCCATGGCACCAATACCAATCCCCAGTGGTCCAGAGACCACCTTCTTCTTCTATAGCTAATCTTGAAATTTAAACACAAGATCCAGAGTAGCATATAAAATACTGGAGATTGGGTAATTTGTTCCAATATTTGGTAAAGGCTTTATAGTCATAGCTTGTGAAATGGAGATGAGAGTTGAATGGGTTTGTTCCAATATCTCATGTATTTATTTTCCCTTCTTTGTTTCTTATCTCTTGTCTTAATTTGAAACATTCTTAATGCAGATGTTACTTGGAACTTTTTTTGTGTTTGACATTTGTTTCAGATCACCATGAAATGTTCTGTTGCAGTATGATTAGTCTATCAAAACCCTCAAATTTAGCAACTTTGTATTTCTATATTCTTACATGTTACAATTCTTTTAGCATAGAGGTTTTTGTATCCTGAATTGTGATTCACTGGTGAGCTTTGAAATCAATTTAGCACATCATCACTAGCATTTACAAAAATCAGAATATATTGTAATTAGTATGGGTAAGTATTGGCTTGTGAAAATTTTATTTCAGAGAGGGTATGTGTGTTTCTTATATTGGGCAAAATTTTGAAAGGTATCTTTTTTTAGAATGCTTGCTAATTTGTGAGAAGACTAACTGGCATTCATAAAGCACTACTGAATGTTCTTTCTACATGAAGCTATCACAGATAGTCTTCCTCTTTAGGTAATTCTGTTTATTTTCCTTTTGCCTCTTGTTCCCTAGCATTCATATTTGATTTATAAAGTATGGCTTTCTTTTAATAAAATTCTTACTGAACTTGGTGTTCAACAAGGTATTATCCAAAGCAATACCTTGAAAAATATTCTGGAATGAAAAGTTAGAATTCCTTACAGTAGGTCGTAAATTTTCAAAATGATGCATGACATTTTAGAGGCACAAATCTAGTTATTACAACTATGCAGAATTATGTGCTCTACATAGCATTGCAGAGAAAGCCTCTAAAGAGTTTTGGGTTTTATTTAGGTATAAAACCCAATAGCTGTACTTTCCTTATTAGTCTTCTGGTAATAGTAATGCTTTTACCATTACTGCTGTTGGTTTAATTCTTTAGATGTAGCTGGTGTAATAGAAGAGAATTGACAAAAGTAGTGTCATGTAAACCATGTGCCCAAAACACATTTCAATGAGCAAAGGAACATAAAAGAGAGCTGAAATTCCATTTATCTAATAGTAAAGATAGCCTTTGTCTGGACTGTCTCCTACCTGTGGGCAAGACAGAAGAAGCGAGAGACAATTATAATGGTGAGCATGAAGCAGCCCATAGCTTCCCTTGGCCAGTAACTGATTTGGTAGCTTGGGTCACACCCAATTTCAGAGGGCCCTGTTCACATTGTCCTTATTGTGAGCTTGTCTGCCTTTGAGTCAGTGTCAGCAGATGCCCTAATCTCTCTAAGGTCCTTTCCAGCTTCATTATTTGAATCTGAGTAGATTTATATTCACTTGTGGGGGATAGGGTACTGGGTAATTGTAGACATAGTGGGCAGAGATCATGGACTTTGGAAATAGAAAAAAGACACAAAAAGAAATGAGAAGAGTTTGGAGCATGAGGAAGTTCTAAGGATAATGATTATTCGTCTGTTATATCTGTAAAGAAAACATTTTGTCTCAGTACAGGTTTGTTAACAGTTAAAAGGAAAAAAAAAATTTTTTTTTTTTAAGAGACAGTCTCACTCTGTCACCCAGGCTAAGGTGCCATGCTGCAATCATAGCTCACTGCAACCTTACACTCCTGGACTAACACAATCCTTCTGCCTCAGCCTCCGTAGTAGCTAGGACTAAGGCACATGCCACCATGGCTAGCTGATTAATTAATTGATTGATTGTAGAACCAGGGTCTTGCTGTGTTGCCCAGGCTGGTTTCAAACTCCTGGCCTCAAGCAAAGGCCTCCCAAAGCCCTGGGATTACAGGCATGAGCTACCACGTCCAGTCTGGAAGAATGTTTTAAAGAAGCTTCTCTATAATCTAGTTAGATTCAGGTTTCATATAAAAGTAAACATCAGTACTATTAAGATGGGTTAGGGAGCTTAGATTGTTGATTGATATGGTTCTTTTCAGTCATATTTTTATATACTTTGTGTGTTAGAAGAGAGAAAGAAGATAGATGTCTGTCGTTTCTATGCTTGCATATTTTTTTGAGAGATCACTTATATGTTGATAAGTAAAGGTAGGTAGATAGATAATTAGGAGTCTGAAGTCTTGTGTCAGAAAGGTTGTGTTTTGAATCCCAGCACCACCAGTGATCTTGGGCAAATGATTTAACTTTCTCTGTTTCTTAGTTTTCTCTTTTGTAAAATGGAGATCATAATAGCATCTACTTTGTAGAATTATTGTGAAAACTAAATAAGTCAATCTGGGTAAAGCAGCTACATACGAACCACAAAAATGTTAGTTAGCTATTGTTATGTATAAGTTGACTTTTGGGAACCTTTATAACCTGTAGCTTTGGAAGAAATTTTTTGATATTCAGAAACACTGCAGAATTCTAGTGTCCTTTTTCAAGCATGTGGGTTTATATGCTTTTAGTGTGGAGTGGGGGAGTATGTAGAGTATGTCACTTTGCTCTGAATTTTGTCATAAGGAGGTATATGGTCATGATATTGATATGCCTGTGTTACATGGTCACTGTAAAAATCCAGGACAGAGACTACGTTTCAAACCAAAAGTTAAGCCAAAGTTTCTCAGGATCTTTCAGCTTATTAATTAAATAAGAGAGTGGACAAGAACACACCTAGCACTGCATTGGGAAGGTACTTGGTAGGTTTCGTTTTTTTGTTTTTTTTTTTTTAATTGCTGTTACTATTAAAACATCCTAAGAAATGATTATAGAGTTACTATTAATGTAGCCGAAAGAGTAATTTTTAAATGTATTTTGTGATTCTTGAAATTTTTCTCATCTTATAAAGAAATCTGATATTGCCACATGAAAATCTGTTGATAATTTTCCCCTACAGAAGAATTTAGGGTGTGTTGGGGGTAGGGAGGCAGAAGGACTGTTTTATAGTGGGTGAGCATTTAGCAAATAGAGAAAGCATGATAAAGGGATGTTTTTGTTAAGAATATTTTACATTCAAGAACCTAGGTAATTCCCATTAGAGTAAAGAGTAGCCAAGTAAAACTCTTGGTTAAGGAGTTCATCTCTTTGGGGGCATAATTGTACTTATCTCTTTGCAGGCCTATTGTACTTAACTTAAAATCATCTCTTTGGGGGCCTGTTGTACTTAACTTAAAAGTTAAGTATGAGTGACTATCCTTGCTGGTGACTGACACTAACTAGCAACTGGAAAGGGTGAGGGTCTGGGTGTATGAATGTCAACTAAAAGTTTATAATTTGGTTTTCATTAACCTGTTTAAACTTTAATTGATAATAAAAAAGAACCCAAATATCTTTCACTCCTTCTGTAATTCCCCAGTTTTGTTCTTCATATAACTCTGCTTCTCAAGAGACCTCTACAGAGTTGATCACGTTTTGTAATGTAAGGAAGCTTGGTATTCCTAACAGAGATGGAGGAAAAAAACTAGTAAATTGAAATAACCATGTATCATTAGGTTTGGTTATGGTACTAATTTTCTTATCATTGCCTTTCCCTTTTTTGCCTTGCAAAAAAGATTTAATTATAATTTAAAAGTGAAGAAGTTAAAAGTTTTAATTATCTTTCCTTAAAAATGGGCAAAATACATTTGGTAAATAAAATGTTGCATACTTCAAACTGCAATGTTGAAAAATGAGGTTTCAGTTACGTCTTTTGATAGTTTTGCCTTACCAAAGTGTTTTCTTGGATAAAATCTTCTTGAGGGAGAAAAACAAAATCTCATCAGATGGCAGCATTTTCCCCAAGGGTGGATGGTGATTCAGATACAGGGTCAATACTTTAAACCACCTTACCAGAAGTTTCTTTCAAAAAGAAAAAAAGGAAGGAGAAGGAAAAAGAAACTTCCCTTCTTTTGTTGTGCCTCATTTCCTCCCGCCCCACCCTGTTCATTGCTCTGCTTAAACTGTCTGGAGCTGGCAGTAAACGTCCTGCTGTTGAAGCATTGGCCTTAGGTTTTTATGTGATTGGAGGTTGTTGCAGTCAGAGAAGAAGGTCTTTATTGTGTTTTCAAAGTGGCTTTTTAATGACTTGTAATTCCAGCACATGCAAGAGCTGTAAAGTCTGTAAGTATGGTGAGCAAGCAGCTGGAGAGGCCATTCATTAAAGGGCAGCCCTGGCTTGGGGGTGGAGTGGGGGCTCTCCTTTGAGGCTCCTGTTTTCTGTGTTTTATAACTGGAGGTAAAAATACCTGAAGGATTGCAGTTCTTCCTCTGGTAGATTCAGCTCAGTGTGAAACGTTAATTAAAACAATTGGAAGAAAGTTAACTGTGTTGGGTACATAGAGATATATCACCTGTCTCTGTTTCCTAATGCATTTTTGTTTGCTGTGTTGGGTGTGATCAGACTGAGGAGGATGCAGTCTAGCCAACCAGCTGTTCATTTATTCTTCCATATCCCTGGCTTATTCCAAAAAAGGATTTGAAGGAGTTAAAAGGGAGATTTTTAAAAAACAGTTAAGGGCACTTTGCTTCCATGTTTTGGTGCCTACTAAGCCCAGTATGGTTTCTCAGTTTTTAAGTAATTCCTTAGAAAGCCTTGGGTAGCAGAGGGTTGTGAACACACAAGGGGGCTCTACCATCTCAGAGTTTGTTGTCGTCAACAGTTACCCAAACTCAGCATTTTCACTCACATGTATTGAGCCAGTATCTCCCTTCCAATAAATTCTGTGAGCCTTCTTTAAGAGAGCTGTATCACCTATTCAGTTAACAAACTCCTTTTTAACTGCTTTAAATCCTGTTTTGGAATAGGTGATACAGCTCTATTAAATGGTATTATTATTATCATCCCCATTTTTTTTTTCCGAGACAGAGTTTCACTCTGTTGCCCAGGCTAGAGTGCTGGCATCAGCCTACCTCACAGCAACCTCAAACTCCTGTGTTCAAGCAATCCTTCTGCCTCAGCCTACTGAGTAGCTGGGACTACAGGTGTGCACCACCATGCCTGGCTAATTTTTTCTATATATTTTTAGCTGTCCGCCTAATTTCTTTCTATTTTTAGTAGGGATGAGGTCTCGCTCTTGCTCAGGCTGGTCTCGAACTCCTGAGCTCAAACGATCCACCCGCGTCAGCCTCCCAGAGTGTTAGGATTACAGGCGTGAGCCACCATGCCTGGCCTTCCCCATTTTATAGATGAGGAAACAGGCTCAAAGATTAAGAAAGTTGCCCAAGGTTGCTGTGTTTAAAAATGGAGAAGCCAGGATTTGAACCCACTCAGTAGGCAGTATACCTAAGAAAAGATTAGGAGTAAAGCAAATGTAATTTTTCCTTGGATTCATATTAAAATTATAGAGTTGTGCTTCATGAAGTTGTCATTGCTGCTGTGAAAGCCTTGACTATCTCGTTCTTATCCCACTGATGAATCTTTCTTCTTTGGCCTATGCTTCACCAACAGCCTTTAGGGTGTGAGAGGTCGTCCTCAAAGGTGGAATAGGTGTACACAGCCAGAACTGAGGAAAGAGCTCTGAAACATCCAGGAACCTCTGACTTCTTATATGTACTCCATAAAACAACTCTTGTGGGTTTAGACTATACCTTAGTATCATATATCATCAGGGCTATTTCCCTGCTCCCAGAATTTTTCCCACTTACTCTTGCACGGGAATTTATGTTTAACAGAGCTGAGCTGCAATATCAAGCTTTTCCCAGAAGGTGCCACCAAATAACAAATGGTGTCCTCCAGTTTGGAGACTCCTTTTTGATCATTCTAGTTACATTTCGTAAATTCCTTTTATGCTTTTTCTAAGATATTCAAAATGTAGGCTGTGCTTTCTTTGAATTAGGCAACAAGGTGATGCAATGGCATAGGTGGAAGGTGGTTCTCCTTTTGTATCTATGTAATTATTTAAGCAACTTTGAGAAAGTGTTCTCAGTGGGTAACAATTTATGACTGTAAACTTTGAAGGCAGTGTCAAGGTCCACAAAGAAAAATCACCCCTCAGAGGCTTCTTTAGGTCACTAAAGGTGACTACCCAGTGAGATGTTTCCAGATAAAGTCAAAGATTCTTCTATTAGGCAGGAGAAAATGGAAAAGCATTTACTAAAGTGTTTGGAGGCAACACTTTTACCTTTGAATTCTAAAAACTTGAAGGATAAGGATGTGGGGGTACAGAAGTAAGAAGAAATATCCAGCATCTGTGACACAGAAAAGGAAGTTTCCTTGCCTTTCTTGGTCATGGAAAGATAATATATGCATGGGCCCTCAGATATATAAAGAGAGAGAGAGAGAGAGAGAGAGAAGGAGAGATGAGGAGAGAGAAGGAGAGAGGGGGAGAGAGGAGAGAGAGATTACTAGAGTGCCCCTGGTTTGGAACTTCTGTGCTTAGAATCATAGTACTATTTTTCAAAAAATTAAATTGCTGACTCTTGCTTTATTATGTGGCTCTTCTATTTTTTTTTAAGTATGATAAACCATGTCCCTTTGGGTTATTAAAAACATTTTCTTCTAAATTTGTTTGTTTATAATATTCTTTGATTACTTTAATGATGTTTAGCAATAACACTTAATAATATGTACATGCAAGGTACCTCCTATATATAAGCACCATATTAGATGATACAGACAGTACAAAATTAAAATTGAAGCTGTGCTTTGAAGGAAAGAGGGCACGAATTAGCGGAGATGAGGGTGTGGGGCTGGTAGGAAAAGGCATTCTTGGTAGGAGGAAACAGCTTGAAAAAAAATGATGGCAAATGTAAACAGTCTGTGTTGTCTTTACTGAAAATGAGGGGAAATCTCATAAATCCTTTTAGTTATTATATTAAACTGGTTTCTTGGGAATAGAGGAAGCCTTTTTGAACTCTACTTCATTCTAGGAATGTGTTCGACGTTTTTACTCTATATCTTCTTATTTAATTCATACACTGGGTAAGATAGCTGTTGTTCTCATCTCACAGATGTGGAAGTGGCGGAGCAGAATTCAAAACCAGCTTGACTAATGCCAGAACGCATGCTCTTTGTACTGTACCACTGATTGAACCTTGTTCAGAGTGAAATCATGTCAAATTGAAACCACTGTGATAATGACTAAACCTTTTTGTGAAAAAAAGCATCAAATTAGTAGTGTTAACTTTCCCATCATCTGACTTCCTCTGACCCTGTGGTAGTGGTGCCACAGTCCAGTGAAAAGGGAAGAATAAGAAATAAGATATAGCGGCAGTACCTTGGATACCTGGCTATGAATAATGGATGCAGGGAGACTCTGGCATGATTTCTAAAATGCTGCTTGATTCCTGCTTCATATATCTTATTACCATTTTCTGAGAAGCAGAATTGCAGAAAGTATTGAAAAGCTGTGGTACTGTAGATTCTATCCAAGGGAACTTTTCACCAATGTACTATCTTACTAGGATGTTTCATACAACTGATCCTAGAGGCAAGGATTTGGCCAGTGTTACTATAAGTGCTCCCATCTATTTTATTGGTACTGTATTGTATTATCTAAGTGTTGCACTCATGAATGCTCTGAAGAAGGAAAGTGGGGCTTCCTTGTCTTGGAACATAGCCATACCTGGCTAATAAATTATCTTTGTGGGCTCAGGAAGGGTGGTCCAAGCACATACTCTTAGAATCAAAAGACTAGATAGGTTCAGATCAGTAATGGTGAACTATAAAATGTGGATTTAATGATAATACCCACCTCCTGAGATTATAGATGCAAACTGCCATTCAGATATTAGTTCAAGCAAAAATATTAATTATGTCATAGACAAAGACAACCTTTTGTTTGGTGATTTTAGGAATCATATTCTGTGATGACCTGATGTCGGTAGATGTTCTTGTATAGATTGAGAAGCAAAGTTGCTGTCTCAGGACTTAGTGATTTATAACCCATGGCTATAGTATTTTTTTTTATTCTTGCACATATTTCTAAAATGTCATTTCCTATTTGGCCCAACCATTGATATTGGGAATCAAAGCAGAATCCTTCTCAATGTCTACGCTAGTTTAAAATGTTAAGTATCTGAGAAATTGCACTCAAGGTGACTTGATGCATTTTCAGTAGTAGAAAGTATCCACTATATTTTCAAGTTTCCTCCTCTTCCTTATTATTTGCCAGCATTGTTTTAATTAAGGGTGAACCTCAAATTTCGCTGCTGACTTTATGATGGGTATTTATTTATTTATTTAGAAACAGTGTTTTCCTCTGTCGCCCAGGCTGGAGTGCCGTGGTGCCATCATAGCTACCTGGAATCTCCAACTTCTGGGCTCAAGGGATCCTACTGCCTCAGCTTCCAAGTAGCTGGGACTACAGGTGTACACCACCATGCTTGGCTGATTTTTAAATTTTATATAGAGATGCGGTCTTGGTGTGTGCCCCAGCTGGTATTGAACTCAGGGCCTCAAGCAGTTTTCCTGCTGTGGTCTCCCAAAGTGCTGGGATTATGGGTGTGAGCCACTGTGCCTGGCCTATGATGGGTTATTTTAAAGTACCAGATTATCTGGTAATTTTAGGAAAGAATCAGACAATTGCTTACCAAACTTGCCTGATTGTCCAGCAACTTTCAGAGACTTGCAACAAGTCCCATGCCCTCCTATAAAGAAAAGTCATGCATAATCCTCCTTGTTTTGTTTAATAAAACCAATAAGTCTTGTAGTTTACCCCTAAAAAACCACAGTTTAGAGGAGGGAGGGGTGTGCCGTGTGCTGCCCATCTCTCTGTCCTCATCAAGCCTGTGGACACATTAATAGCTCTGTGGTCTCTCTTCTTTCTTTAGAAAACCTTTCAAAGCTTAAATACCCTGAAGGTTTAAGACCAAATTTAGAAACCACATACAACTCTCTTTTATAAAGCATTTACTACAAGATTTAATTACAGAGTTTTTAGAACAAGAGACTTCAGAAAACAACTTGAATTTTGCAGAGGGTAATGGGAAGCCAAATTTAATAACTTGGCCAGCATCACAGAGCTCTCATTGCAAAAAAAAAAAAAAAAGAAAGAAAAAAAAGAAAAACTCTAGGATGTAGGTCCCTGATTGACATGCTATTATGTTTTTAGTTGAAACAGGTTGCAATCCGTCATTCACTTTCCTAAACTCTCCTCCTCTTGAGCATTTTAAAGTGGTTCCTAGTAAGTTGTTGCCATGTAAGAGCTAGCCCTTACACATCTTTTGGGTCTGCATTTCAGCCTGTGCCCCTTTGTTAAATAAATGAACCTTAGATTTCATATCCTCAGCAGAATCTCAGCTAAAATGCTTCATGCTATGTCTAAGTGAGGGTAGGATGTAAGTCCCAGTGGATGTTACAGAGGTTAATTGGTGAAAACTTTCATAGACTTTGTAAGTCCTGGTCATCCTTGATTGTCATTGGGAAATTACCAAACAGAATAATCATGACTTGCTATAGTTTAGGGGGAGAAAAATCACTAGGCAAAACAGAAAATGGCATATTTAAATATCTGGCAAATTAAAAGTCTTAGTATTGTTTAGTAATAAAAACATGGAAAAAGCTGGGCATGGTAACGCACACCTATAATCCCAGCTACTCAGGAAGTTGGGGTGGGAGGATCACTTGAGCCCAAGAGTTCAAGTCCAGCCTGAGCAACATAGTGAGACCCCCATCTCTTAAACAAACAAACAAAAACATGGAAGGTGCTTTAAAAACCTCCAGGGTAAATGGAGGCTTTACTTGGACTAGATGATATTCTCAACAAAGAAAAACGGAATCCTCTTCCCTCCTACCCTTCAGTCTCTTCCATATCTGCCTTTGTGTCTTGGCTTGTTCTCCTTAGTTTATCTACAAATATCATGAGGCATCCTTCAGACCAGTCGCCTTCATACATATACACCTCCCTCCACCTTCCCAGTTAACCTTGATGCTCATTAGACTATAGTCCCTTCATTTCCTTCCCTTTACTGACAGATAGCTCAAAAGCTCCCTTATTCCTCAACCCCTTGTGATCTGGCTTTTGCTCTTGAAACAGTTCTCAAAACTACTACTGGAAAAGGTCACCAGTGCCTTCCAGATCCTAATGTAGAAACTACCTTTTAAGTATTAGGTGTGACCTTTCTGGTACCTTTGACTTGGTTTTCTGCTCTATTCCTTGGCTCTATTATGCCAGCCCTGATCTCACTCTCTCTGCATCTCCTCTACCTGCTGGTCCTCCACTACCACTCTTTAGTTAGCCATTCCCAGTCTCCTTTTTTTCTATTATGGAGTCTTTCCCTGAATAGTCACCTATTACCGACACATTTGGTACATCTTTTTCTTTAACCCCCACTTGTTCTCTAAAGCTGCCAACTGAACAACTCTGACCAGTAGGTACCTGAAACACAACAGGTTCTTGAGGCACAACCTATTCTAAATAAGTGTCTTTTGGAGACACCGATGATTGTCTATTCAATATCTGTTTTGCCCTTCTTCTTACTAATAGAATTTCAGGTTCATTGTGGCAGTAATATGGCTAACAAAAAAATTTCCCCAGTGTACCATGCAGATAGATATGGTCATGCAGCCCAATTTTACTAATGAGATATAAATAGAAGTTATTAGATGGGAATTATAGGGGAGTTCCTTAAAAAGGAGGTGACCTAGCTGGCATGTGCCATTTTGTTTTCGTCTACTACTTCTTGCCTGGAACTTAGATGTGATGGCTGGTGCTCTACCTGCCTTGTAGTGAGATGCATTTGGAGGATCACCAAGGACAGGAAGAGACTGGATTCCTGATTCCCAACATTGGGGAGCCACTGCACTGATCCTGTCTGTCATACTGGATTTCTCATTCAATCAGAAAAAAAAGTAACTCCTATCTTAGTTCATGTTTCAGGTATCTATTGCTAGCAGCTAAGCATATTCCCTGACTGATTCAGCCCCACCCATTATCCCAAAACACCTGCCTGTGTTTCCTAATTGCGTTAATATATAGTCCATCAATTTACTAATCTAAGTTATAAATCTCAGTTATTATTGGACGTATTTCTTCAACAAGTACTTGTTGAAGCCCTATTATATGTTGTTGGGCACTGGGGAAGAAACAATGAATAAGGTAGGAACAGAGCTTACCTTCAAGTGAGAGGAAATATCTAATTTTAGGTAGCGATTGGTGCTAGAAAAATTATTTCGTTTCCCTCAAATCTCATTTCAGTTGGTTCTGATGCCTTGTCAGGTTTACTCCACAAATGTCTGTGAGTCCGTTTTTTCTTCCTGCTTCCATTCAGCTCTTGGTTCGTTTTCTCATCAATTTCTCAATTGAGGTTGGAGACTTGAGTTGTTCTGTTTCTTGTCTCTTTCCTTTCTCAGGCTCTTCTCTACATAACTTTCTAAAACACAGAAAAATTCTGAAAGGAAATACACAAAAACGATATAAATCAGCTTAGTTAAAATGATGGTGTTGTGGGTCATTTTCAAACAATTATCTTTAAACATGTCATTTTTATAAAGTGTTTCATTGTTTCAAAACCTTAGCTCTTGTATGGGCTAAGTACCAAATTCTCTTTAATGTTGCTTTTTTTCTTTTTGTAATCTTTTATTATGGAGACTTTCAAATATACATGAAATACACAGAATAGTATAATGAGCGCTTCACTGACCATCACTCACCTTCAACAGTTATTAATTACCAGTGTTGTTTTCATGTGCAGTGCCATCTTCTCCTTCCCCAGCATGATTTTCAATAAGATTTAAGATCTACTATTTCATTCATAGATATTTCAGTATGGATCTCTAAAAGATAAGGATTAATACCATCATCACATCTAAACAAATTAGTAATTCTTAATGTCAAATATCTAGCCATTGGACAAATTTCAGTAGAATCAAAATGTCATCAGTTCTTTTTGTTTTTGCATTTTTTATTTGAGATCCAAATAAGATCCATAAATTGCAATTTGTATATTTTAAGTTTGTTTTAATTTGTAGGTTCTCCTTCATCTTTTCACATAAAAGTGTGAGGAAAAAACAGGCTGTTTGTCATAGAATTTCTCAGTTTGGAATTTAGCAACAGTGTCTTTGTGGTATGTTTTCTGTAAATTAGTAGTCGCAGTTAAAATTATAGTCAGATTCAGGTTAGGTTTTTGTTTGAGGTTTTGTTTTTGTTTTTTAGGCAAGATTATCTCATGGGTAGGGTTGTCTTCGTTCATCAAGAGGGGCCTGTGAGATAAGATTATCCCTTTTTTGATAATGTTAGCAACCACCACTGATGCTTAGAGCCTATATGCATTAATTCATTAGGGATTGTGTTATCATCATTCTTTCTTCATTTATTAACCAGAGTTCACCTATAAAGAGAAACTCTTCCTCTTCTAATTTTGACCAGCAGTATAGTCTATATAGAAAAATAAAACATAGTGCTTGATTCTTCCCCTTTATTTATCAGTTTTCAAAAGAATGAGTTTGCTTTGCTAGCATCCTACAGTGGTTTCAAATGCTTCAAATTTTTTTTAGGCATTGCTTTTAAGGCCTCTTTAATCAGACTTTTCCATCCTAATCTTCCTTTGCTCTCCCTTATCCTTTAGTCACCTTAAAATATTAGCAATCCTTGGTTCCTTGACGATTCCATGCTGCTTTGTGCCCCAGCGAAGTACCCTTTGTCCCTATGACCTGGTTAACTTTAACCTACTCTTTGAAGCTTTTCTAAATAATCTGCTCCACCCCAATAAAACACTTCCTCCTCTGTGCTGCTTCCATGAACAGTTTATATATACTTTGATTATAGTTGTTATTCTCTCATATTAAAGTGTTTTTCTCCTGACCAGTGCAATATTTTAAGGGCAGACCCTGTCTCATAATTATCTGATTTCTCAGTTCTTTGCTCTGTGCCTGGCACTTGTTGGCATTCAACAAATGTGGCATTAAATAGTGCAAAGATCTACTAATATATATGCATTTATACATTTATAGTTAAGATTCCTTTTAAGTAATTGATGTATTTGTAGTGATCATTCATCTGAGTGATCTAGAGATGTGATTTTTTTGGTTTGTCCCCTTTATGGAGATGGAATAGACAGGCCACTATGAGTGGGAGAGCTCATGGTACAAAGACTAGTCTTTACCCTCTCAGAGGTACACAGTACAAGGGGAGCTACCCATGTGGAAATAAGTTCATACAGCAAAATCCTGGGATAAATTGGAGGCCAAAGTAAGCATGTTGTATAAATTGGATTGTGCTCTTACCTGCCTTTGTGGCCCTTGTGTTTGTGTTGGAGTACATAAGCTAGAAGGAGTGTGTAGCTCTTGAAAACTCCCACAGAAAGACCAGAGATTTTTTTTTTTAGACTGATTTTACCATGAAGAGTATTAAACCACAAAAATAACACAGGGGAGGCAAGGACTGCAAATTAATCTTTTATGGAGACAGCAGAGGGTTGTCAGAGTCTAAAATCCCAAAACATTTGCTTCTATATTTTAAAAAAGCAAATAGTTTTCAGAGAAATTTCAATAACAGGATGTTGAAGTGAAAGAAATTTCTGCCTCCCTGTTTCCTATAGGGACTGTGCAGAGGCGTGATAACATGAAAGTTATACGACCACCTTGTTTTTGCTGTCTTTACGATCATGAAATATGATCATATTCCCTCTACTGTTTACATGTGCTCTTGAAATTATTGGAACTGGTAAAATGCCACATGTATACTGTGTAAAAAAGGACTGGTTTTTCCCCCCTTCTGTTTCCTCAGGTTGCATTGTCAAGATAGATTGGCTTTAAATTAATAACCTTAATTTGGTCGTTAAATATTTATTGAACCATCACATTTGAGTAACTGCAACCACACAATTAAATGTTTATTGTATATGAGGAAGAATGAATGAAAAAATACAAGAGTTAAGTTCCTAACCACAAGAGGCAAGTACTGTGAAAAAGAGTTATATTGAACAATAACACACTGAGAGAAACAAGATGTAGGGCATGTAGTTAGTTCCACTAAAAAATTAGCGTCTTTGTTGTGCCTGTGTTGGCATGTCTGTTCTTAAATATATATTTAATTATACCCACTGAATACTGTAGCATTTATAAGGGTGGTTTTAAAAGAATCATCATTACATCTATAAAACAAAAATTATACACAAATATAATTTATCACTATGGGAGGTTGAGACTATTAAAAGAGAAAAATGAACTGAAGACAGCAATCCTTTAGAAAGGAAAATGTTATCATAACCATCTTTTCTTTTCTTAAGAAAAGACATAGCCTCAGCATATGTACTTTGAAAACTTATCCTAAAATTTATGTCAGTATAAATTGATGGGTTCCCTCCTGTCTTCACTTTTGGGGATGCCCTAAATTGGAATTTGCATGCTAATGATCCTGCACAGCTGCCCTTCCACCAAGCCATTATAGGGCCCTACATGGTATACAAACAAAAGAAGCTGATGTAATGGGTCTGCACTGATAAAGTTCTCTCTGTTCTCCCATAAAACATACCTTTGCCCGTCACTGGTGAGTGCTCATCTGCTCCCAAAGTGAGTGGCACCCTCACCAAGAAGCCAATGCAGGTATTTCCAAACATGTATGTCAGTTCTACTTGTAATTCCATTAGTTAATTAAATATTTTTTAAACCAATAATGTTCACAAAAAGTAATTGTTTCTATGAAAACTAAGCTGAAACCTGAAGGGAATGGAAATTGCTGGAAAAATCATGCCCTCTAATTAGGTATAAAACACCAAGGGAAAAAATCATGAGGATCTATTTAATAGAAGGACTCTTGCATTCTAACAGCTGTGCAAGTCTCTGGGCCTCTCGCTCTTAAATGGTGATTGTAGATAATGCATTAAGAGTGTGATTTATGTAAGAAAGACTTTTTTCAGACCCCATTGAAAACTTCTTGATCCTACATCAAAAGATTGGTTGATTAATGCATATTTATGCACTATAAGTTAAAGTAAAATATTTAAGGGATGTGTGTGTGTGTGTGTTCTAGAATCTTTGACCTGACAGATCTCCACTAGCCAAAAATCTTGATTGCTCCTCATGTAGGATTCTACTACTTTTTTGCTTGATCCTTGAGTTAGAATAAATCTTACTTTAGCAACAGTACTGTCTTGCCTCTCCTTTCTTCCATTATTCCATTTTATCAGTGACTATCTTATTCATACCTCACCTTCTACATGTGGCACTTTCCAGATGAGTTTATAGGCCCTATTAGTTTTGGCTGCGTCTATACCCACCAACATTTCCCTTTAGCATTAAGTATGCTCCTGTAAATATGTGCTGGACACAGGAATCTGCTTATAACCATAATACTTTGGGCCAAGGAAGGCAGATTGTCCATATTTTGGTGAGGAACCCAAACTATGTATTTTTATAAACCAAGTGAAAAACTAGTGTCCCAGAAAGGGCCTCAGGGCTAACAGTTAAACCAGCTTTGTGATCAGGGCAACATACTTATTAATAACTTTGAATGTCCTAAATGAAAATAATATCTCACAAAATTGTGCGACTCAAATGGGTAGTAAATACCTGTCACACAGTTGGTAGTCTGTACATGCTGGTAGAATCCGAGTATTTCTACCAACTAACCTGCTTGCTTCCTTCCTTTCTTTCTTTCCTTTTTTTTTTTTTTTTAAATAAAATAGGGATCCTGGTAATGCCAAATCTCATGTTTTGTAGGGGACTCTATGTGTCAAGGACTTCCCAAATTTTAAAGTGCTGCCCCAAAGATGTTAAAAGATGGCTTTATCTTAAAAAATAACTGAAAATACAATGTGCAGTAAGCATTTTATTCTTTCAGTAGGTAGTTTTTGTTTTCCTTTGATGTGACATTGTCATTATGAATGCTGTGTTCATATGTATTAGTTAACTTTTGCCAGTATGCTTCATCTTCTCTCCTGATTAGAACTGTGAGAATTATGTTTTCTCTGTCAACAAGACTATTCCCAACCACAGGGTCCTCCATTCAGAAAATCCTGCAGTATGGTTAGTTACCTGTGGTTTTCCTTCACCTGTTTACCTGATGCTCTGCGGGCAGTACTTTTGTTGGCTCCTCAACAACTCAAAGCCTATAAAAATGCAGAACATGGCTAGCATGATTTAATCCATCTGAGGGCATGTAAAGTACCCCAGAGGAAAGATTTATTTTGCTTTCATTGTGTGTGGTTGTGAACCATGTCAGTAAGTCAAACGAAAAGCTTTTAATTGTTACAGAAAGGACAGTTATAAGGTGTTTAACCTAAATTTCTCTCCTGAATGCCAAATATCTATCCAGGGGACAAAGATGCCAAGTTTTTTCTGATTAGTTCATTATAGAATAGTGAACACATAGCCAAGATGAAAAGGCAACAGAATTTTGCATTAGATTCATGGCAACATATTTTAAAGTAACTTAAAAGTTACCACATTAGTACCTTATACAGCTACTCATAAAATGCCACTTTACATCTGGCATCAGATCTATTAATTTGACTATTAGAATATGTAGGAATATTGTTGAAAACTCCTGTGCTCATGTAAAGCCTCCTGGCCCTTATTAGGTGAAAAATCTTGCCTTCTGCCAGGGCACAGAGCCAAGGTAAGATCCTTAAGTAGATAACATTTAGCATTTGAAATAATAATAATGAAGAAGAAGTCCACATGGGGCTTTCAAGTTGTTATCCATTTGAAATATCCAGTATGGAGTTGGAGGCCGGGGGAGAAGATTAAGCAGATGTCAGGTTTATTTCAGCAGGATATACTGTTTAACCACCTTTTCTCCAAAGTGTTTTATGCCCAGCATCCTGGGAAGGGCAGTGACTAATTCATTTCAGCCATCTGTTGCTTTGGGAGACACTATGGGTTGGTTCCTCCAACTATTAGCTTCACAGGTGGTGAACAATGAATTTGGGGAGATTATGACCTTTCCTTACTCTTGTGGGACCTTTCTTCCACCTGTCCTTTTCTTATATGGGTCACCTTGAACTGAAACTTATCTCCCATAACTCCTCACCCTCCAAAAAGAAATCATTGCAGAGCTTCTTTTTAATGGGCCCTTTGAAAAAAAAAAAAAATTGAAATAGACTAGGATTTTGTATGTACTGGCCTGTCTTTGTTTTCTGGGAACCTTACTCTTTCCCCAACATTTTATTCCTTGTTTTCTTATCTTTTCGGAGGAAGAGTTTAAAAACACTTCCCCTGTTTGTTACAAGCGTGTCTTACAGTCAGTGTCTAACACTTCGTGACTAAAGATAACCCCTAGCCAAGGTGGTGTCTCTCAGTGGTGAAAGAAATTACAATTCGTTCCCTATTCTGAGTAGAGTGGATTGTTTTCCTCCAGCGAGTAGAGTTGTAAAGCTAGACATGGAGCTGGCATCTTTGTTGTGGACCCCAAATTTACCTAATAGGGATTTTGATTTAAATTATCATCATCTGTTAATTCCCCTGCTGACCTGCCTACTATGGCACTGTAATAGCCTTTAAGTGTTAGTTCTCTAACTCAGTGCCAGGTCATTCATTGACTCGATGTCTAGGTAGGAGGAATCACAGCTGAGATTCTTAAAACTGCTCCACAGACTCTGGTTTTGCACAGCTGGTGTCTTATTTTGTGCTCCAATCAGGAAGAGCTTCTCTGCCTCTCTGCCTCCATAGGTGGCAAATACCTGAAATCTTGATTCAGATTCTGGAGGAGGTAACTGCCCCCCCCCCCAATACTCCCAACCACACCCTTTTCTTTGGGTCCCCTGTGTTTGGGCTCTCAGCCTGCAGACAGAAGACTATGTAGGAATCCAGCTGGCTCCTTGCTGTGTTTGTTATACAGGTGAAAATTCTATGAACTGCATGAGTCATTTTCATCTGAAAAGAAGCAGAGATGGTGGCATTGAATGCTTTGATAGAGTTGTTGTGAAGGATAATTGATATGACTGTAAATCTTTTTCAGATATGAAACTTTACAGAAATAACTGTTATTATCAATGATGAAATATTTTTAAGAAAAGCATCAAATAATAAGAACCAATTTATGTGTTTTTAAGTCAATAATGTCAATTATATGTTATTAGGGTTATCACTTTTTCTTATTACTCTTTCTTTGTTCTTAAAATGTATTTACCTGTTCCTATTGATTGATGCTTTAAAAAGTAAAAACCATGACTAAATATTACAAAGGGCCGATAATATCTTTTTTCTCTATCAACTAGCATTACTTCTGCCCAGCAGTTAAAAGTAGTTATATCAGGCATAGCTGTTGGAATAGAAAGCAGGAAGGAGGGAATGCACATATTTACAGTCTTCAGTTATTAGCCTTTTCATAGCATGTAGCCTAAAGTTTCAGACCTGTATTTAAATATATCATTGGATAATTCTTAGGAAAAACTTTTATGGCAAGATCTACTGTAGATATTATAATGCTATCATTAAAAACAGTGTTACAAGTGAGTAATATGAGCTTTAGCCTTGGAAATGCAACAGTTACTATCCAACGATAAAGTGGAGATAAAGTGAACATAGTCATCTAGGAGCAGTCTTCACAAATCCTCAGATTCCAAAGATTGCCAATTGATAAATCCTTTAGTGTTTCCCAGTAAAAGTCTAGAATTGAATAAGGAGCTCTTGAAAAAGATTATGGTTATCACTAGGTTCTAACCGGTTATTATATCTAACAATTCTAATTTGCTCATTTTTTAAATAAGGTTAACTAGGGAATGCAATGACTCAATCAGTTTGTTAGTCATAACTCAGGGTAAGGTGGAGGAGACATGCAGACTAGCTGATTCTTGACATGAATGGATTTGTACTGGCTCTACAAACGCATTTAAAGCTTCCATGTCAGCCTGTAAAGAGATCCTCTGTGGAGAGTTAGAGAGTTTTGCATTTTGTCTCGTCCCATTTGTTATTTTTACAGTGAGTTTTGTAAAGATATGGAAGCCATGGGAGGGACCCAAAGCTGGGAGGGAGAGTGGATTCCACTTAATCCCAGAATCATGATAAAAATTCTCAAGTAGAAATGTGAGGCTAAACCCAAGAAAATGAAATTTACCAATGATGAATATAAATATCTTCATTTAAAATCAAGTAACTATTTTGATTAATAAAGGATAAAGGAGATAGGCCCGAGAGACAGTTTTTATGGGGGGAAATGATCTTGGGGATTTTAATAGATTGTCAGCTCTATATGAGCTAGTTTAATCTAAGTCTGTATTAATAGAAAAATTTTATGTCAAATATGTTAAATTACAGCTCTGTTACCTTCTCCCATCAGACTGCATCTGGGTCCTGTGCTTGGTGGCACATTTTAAAGGTGCTGACAAAACAGAAATGTAGTTTGGGGTCCAGGCACCTCTGAACCCCAAAGGGTCTGAGAACCACAATGCATGGTTTAAGGAAAACAAGATTGGTGATAGACACAGTAGTAATATTTATCTTCATATTGGAAGTGTGTTCTTGGAAGTTTCTCAGAATGTTCTGATCAACAGTAGATTCAGCTTATTGGCAACTCAGAGGATGCTGTCAGGATAAAGCAGCTTAGGAGAGGCCTCAGGTGAGCAGGTTGATGGGTACTTAGTCTGTGAAGTTCCCTCTTACCTACATGGTGTGCTGATCCTTGTGTCAAGCCACCACTGATATGCCCCTTCTTGGACAACCTGTTGACTTCTATACAGGTTTGTCCTTTCCTTTAGTTGTTTTCTGTCTTTAACCTTACATAGCATCTTGTCTCTAGTGTATCAAAATAGTAGAATAAAATGGGAGAAATGTAAGACTAGATAAATGTGAAAATCTTAACTTTCACAAACTTGCATAATTTCTAGTTGCTGATTGGACAACTATCCATCATGTATATATTTTCCTTCTACTAACTTCAGCTTTAGAGACTTACATTTGATAGTGACAAAGAATCATATTTTTTAACCCTATCTTGTTTTAGGAAAAATAGGGCAGTATATAGAAATAATGCTTAAATGCAACAACATAAGATTATATTTAAAAGAAGTAGCTGTAGAAAGTGAGTCAGGGACAGATTAAACATAAGCTGGAATTTTTCTCATGAAAATGTTAAGTAAATAAATAGTTGGATAGATGGGATGGAACAATGATTCTGTGTGTTTTAGGTTGCTCTTAGATCCTTCTAGGCTCACTTTATGTTGCTTGTTAAATTTAGCTTGAGGTCTTTTGGTCTCATGTAGTAATAATTCCCACATAGTATCTATCTCCCCTACAAAATAAATATGGGGACAATTAACACAATTCCCCCTCGGTTATTACCGTCTTTACCTTATCTTATTTATCTTGTTTAACTACTATCTGCAGGAACTTGTTCTGCTTCCTTCCCTTCATTTTCCCTCTGCTTTCCCCTTTCCTATAAATTAGCCAGGATTTTCTATACACAGATAATCAGTCATCTCAATGTGATTTTATTCCTACAAAACGATTGAGCAATATAAATTGATTTGCCTTTTACAAAATTTTCTACCCAAACTCACTAGGAGAATTGGTGGGACTAAGCAAGAAATCCAGCATCATCAGCTAGTAAACTGTTGTCCAAAGTTGTCATCAGGTGAATTGTTCTATATCTTGATCTGGTAGTATTAATACGAATGTATATATATGTAAAAAATATTTGAACTGTACACTTATATTTGTGTACTTTGCTACTTGTAAGTTACACCTTCATTTACTATTTTACAATTTTCTATTTTACTTTTTTTTTTTTTTTTTTTTTTTTGAGTCAGGGTCTTGTTATGTTGCCTAGCTGGCCTCAAACTCCTGGGCTCAAGTGATCCTCCCACCTCAGCCTCCCAAGTAGCTGGGATTGTGAGAAGGAAGCTACCATGCCCTATACACCTCAATTTAATCTATAAAATATCTAATTTGTCTTACTGTTATAGAAAGGAAATTATTTCTCCAACTATTAATTCATACTTCTAACTTTATTCTTAAAAAAGAAACTTTAATTGTTCCCTCTGTGTAAATATTTTGGAGAGATTGTTGTTTTTATATTTGAAGAGTGGCAGCCAATTTGCCAGAGTTATTGGTGTATGTGAAATATTGAAGTAAAAGGCAGTTAAAATTTAAACCGTAAAATAGACTATAAAGCCTGTGAAATCAGGAATTATATCTGGGTTGTTCAGCACTGTTTGCCAACTGTACTAACACATTTCTAGACACATAGTAGGCATGTAAGGACAAGTCAGTAAAAGACACATAATTCTTATACATAAAAAATTTGCTGATGTTTTGCACAAAGGAATTTATGATCATTTGGGGGTCAGTACTTTGATCTTTATATAATTACATGTCACTACTTTTTCAGTAAGTAGATCTCAGTCTATGTAATAAGGTTTTAAGATTTGCTTTCAAAGCCCTATCTATATTTACAACCTTGGGGAAAAATTAATATCCTACTTTTTAGTTCTCTATTTCAACTTACCACCTTTTACCTCCAGATAGCTCAACATATTTTTCTAATTTATATCCTTCTTAATGTAACACTGTCAAATCTACAATTATTTTCTTTGGCTGATGTTTCACATTTTATCTGCAGTTTGTTGGAAAAGTTGCTGCCAAATTCACCATTAAATTCTCTTGGTTGATTTTCATAACATTTCCATAGCCACTGCCATAATAATCTGATGGGCCAAATGTATTACACAATGTCCCAAAGTATACATGACTTAATTACATTTTAACATTTTAAAATATAGAGACTAAATCAAATTGTCTTACTAGACAGAGTAAGAAAAGAACAAATTAATGGGCAATGTTGGTATATATTCAGTATAGCTTTTAAAAAATGACTTTATTGAAATACAATTCACGCATTTAGAGTGTTCAACTTGATAGTTTTTATATATTCACAGCGTTGTGTAACGATCACCATAATCAATTTTAAAGCAATTTCACTGGCCCCCAGATAAACCCTTACCCTTTAGCTGTCAACTCTTCAATTCTCTGATCTCCCCTAGCCCTAGGCAACCACTAATCTACTTGTTGTTCCTATAGTTGCCTATTATGAACAGTTAATATTAATGGAATCATATAATATGTGATCTTTTGTGCCTGGAATCTTCCACTTAGCATGATGTTTTCAAGGCTTATCCATGTTGTGGCACGTACCAGAACTTCATTCATTTTTATGTCTGAATAATATTCCATTGTATGGATATAGCACAATTTTCATTTCTGTTTATTGGTGGATGGACATTAGATTATTTTCACCTTTTGGCTATTGTGAATAATGCTACTGTGAACAGTTGAGTGCAAGTTTTTGTGTGGATTCAGTGTAGTTTTACATAACGTGTTATTGATGAAACATTCATTACCTCTGATCCTACAGCAGCACTCAGTTCCTGACATTTTTGTTAGTGTAATTTTCCTATATATTCCTTTAACTCTGAGCATGTTGAGAAGGTTTGGAGAATTCTGATAGATGTTGAGGGAGATGGGTTATTTCTCTCCCCATTGGAATGTCCCATTGGATCAATTATTACTGATATTCTCACTGCAGAAAACAAGGTAAACCAGATGGTCTTGCCCACATCCTTATTGTTGGTGGGCATAACTCTTCCTCCATATGCTAGCATATAACTTTTGTTAGAAACTATACTGAAGGATCCCATCTTTTGGAATAATTTTTTTCTTCCTGTTTACTTTTTTGTTTTTGGTAATTACCTTCTTATTGTTACTTTTTAATGGGATATTCTTTTAGGGGAAAGTAACTTTCTTAAAAAAAACAAATTCTACCATCTTCTTCCTCAACCTTTGATTTTTCTTTCTAGCTGACTGTTCAGCTTTGTTGTTTATTAGAGTAAGTGCTCAAAAGAAGCAATCAAGTATAAATTTTCTTCCTCATCCAGTACTTGATTACATCTTCACTTTCAGGTTTATATAAGAATCAATTTGGTTAATGATTCCAGTGTGGAAAAATTCTTTTAGGTGAGAATCAAAATATTGATCTTCATACATGTCAATTTGACCATAAAGCACACATTTATTTTATTTGGTTAGATATTATTTGAGGCAGTTGTGACATTATAACCTTCCCCCTCCCCCATGAAAGGGAGCCAGTCCTATATTTCTGTTTATAGAACTTGAGCTTCCAGATATCTAAAATTTATTTGTGGCTGGGCACGCTGGCTCACACCTGTAATCCTAGCACTCTGGAAGGCCAAGGTGGCAGAGTTGCTTGACCTCAAGCACTGGAGACCAGCCTGAATAAGAGCAAGATCCTGTCTCTACTAAAAATAGAAAAATTAGCTGAGCACTGTGGCACGCACCTGTAGTCCTAGCTACTTGGGAGGCTGAGGCAGAAGGATTGCTTGAGGCCATAAGTCTGAGGTTGCAGTGAACTGTGGTGACCCCATTGCACTCCACCTGGGTGACAGACCAAGACTCTGTCTCATAAATAAATAAACAAATAAAAAAATGTATTTGTTTTAAATACTTGAACTTTGGAAACAATTATTGAATCGCATTTGCTAAAGGAGTGACCTTTAGACAGCCTTCCGGTAGGGGTTTGCAGTGGCTTGGGAATTCTAAGTTTGTAACTTTTTACCAACTGCTTTTTCCAAGATGTTGCTATATTAGAGGAACTCTCTGGTAAAGAGTAATTTATTTTATTGATGAGACTTTCATTTGTATACATTCAACAATATAATTGGCATGAAAACTCACTTTTCAGGATAATATATCTCAATTACATCTTCCACAGTAACTGAGCAACTTGGACAAGGTCAGAACATTACTCTTTCGAGGAATAAAGTTGTTCAGTTGCCATGGACAGTGTCTTAGAAGAGCTAAAGACTGCATAGCTAGTGAGGGAAGTCATTAAGCTTTTTTCCCTTTCGTTCAAAAAAACAAAGTATGTTGTGTTTGCAAACAAACATAGACTAAGGATTTACCATAAAATGGTAAATCATAAGTTTGTCAGATTTCTACCCACTATAAGCATGATGTTGCTGTGTTAAGTACCCATAGAGCAGGGATCAGCAAAAACTACAGCCTATGAACCAAATCCGGCACACCACTTGTTTTTGTAAATAAAGTTTTATTGTACACAGCCATGCCCATTTGTTTACGTATTGCCTGTGACTGATTTCATGCTACAAGATCAGAGTTGAATAGTTCTGACAGAGATTGTATACAGCCTGAAGTCTAAACCATTTATCATTGGGCTTTTCACAGGAAAAGGTTGCTGACCTCTGCTATAGAGGATACAAAGTAAGAAAGACGTATTTTCTATCCTTATCCTTATCTAGTAGGATTGTGGGGGAAAGTGGCTAATTACAAATATTTAGATAACTTACGCACAGAGCAGAATAGTAGAATTACTAGGAATGAAAAGGACATGAAAGGCCAACTTAATATGTTAAGGCTATAAGAAGCAGTGTTTCTATATTGACGAGTAATGGATATCAGGATAAAACAGTGCTAGATAGTACTAGTAGGCCTGTGATTCATTATCAAGGTTCAGTTCAGGACAGTTTGGAATTTTATATATAGCCAGAAAATAGCCTGGCTTTCACTATAGGAGCAGAGTGGCCAATACCATAAAAGGTAGTTGACACTTTTTACAGGGAGTTTTGGGGGGTCTGGAATATTTGATGTAGTAAGATATTCACTTGGCTGTACCATTCCAGCAAATCTTTAGAATAGAAACTTGGGGCATCCACGGAATGAGGTCTGTCACCTCCAGTGATGTCTGTGGCAGCTGAAAGCTTCTATAAATAGGCTTTGTCCACTCCTGCAAGGTTCATTACTCCAGCGATTAAGCCTCCAAACAAATCTTGATGACAGGAACCAGACCAGCTCCTTGTTGGTCTTTCTTTAGCAAAGCTATAGCCAAGAAGAAAAACACCACACAAATTTTAGAAACTAACTTGTCAGACTTTGGGTTTATTGGTTTCTAGGGGAGTAGGGCTTAGGACTGCTGACCAGAGAGGTATTTGAATGGTATTTCTCCCTACTCTGTGACATGCTGTGCCTTAGAAACTCTGCTCCAAACATTATTTTGTGCCAATTCAGGTACAGAACAGACTTTCCCTAAACATAAACTGACTGATTTCACCATTCTTTTTGTTTTTGTTTTTTTGAGACAGAGTCTCACTCTGTTGCTGGGGCTAGAGTGCCATGGTATGTCAGCCTAGCTCACAGCAACCTCAGACTCCTGGGCTGAAGTGATCCTCCTGCATCAGCCTCCTGAGTAGCTGGAACTACAGGCGAGCCTGACTAATTTTTTCTATTTTTGGTAGAGATGGGGTCTTGCTCTTGCTCTGACAGGTCTTGAACTCATGACCTCAACCAATCCTCCTGCCTCAGCCTCCCAGAGTGTTAGGATTTACAGGCGTGAGCCACCACACCTGGCCTACGCCACTGTTACACATTTACTGATTCTAATTGCAAGCTGTTTTTGATTTCAGATAATGTTATATAAAGTATGTTTCTTCATATGGTGCTTTGTGGACCCTGTCAACCAGGAGGCATGCATCTCTACTCATTCTGTATGTGAAATGCAGAAGTGGAATTGCCAACTGGAAATGGGAATTTGGTTTCAACCTAAGGGACTGCAGTGCTATCCCACAGAGTGGATTGATAGGCCAGCTTACTAAAGGGAGAGCTGGGATGCAAATATCTCAAAAGGCAAAATGCCTTAGCATCCATGCCAGAGAGAGACCATTAAAATGGATCTTGTCAGACCAAAAGTGCCATTTCACAATGGTCTCAAAATTAGAACTTGATTAAAATGGAATGCTATGTCAATTAGTGGTACATGATTATATGAGACTCTTGTAGGTGACTTTTAAAGAAAACATTAACCTAGGATAGTGTCCCCCCACCCCACCTTGCCATACATTTGGCACTATCCAGAGACATTTTTAACTGTCATGACCTGGAAGCATGGGGAATGAGCCAAAAGTCTTAGCTGAGATTTCGGTGTTTCAGGACAGATTGCTAAATCTTTCTGCAATCCTTTGGGGCATGAAAAGAGAGTATTTCTTGGAGCTTTGGGATGTTCCCAGTTGAACCAAGAACAAATATTTTGTTGTTTTTGTTCATATATTTCAAGCATAATTATTGTAAATATTTTTGAAAAGTATAGAATAGTTTTATAAAGAAGAAAATGAACACTATAATCCCATTTGTACATTTTCTTCAAGATGGAAATATTGTGGACTGTGATGGTTTATCTATCAAAATAGTCTCCTTAGGTAAATCAGCTGGATGATAGTGGAATTGGAGGGGGGCTTTCATCTTATATTATCTTTTTCTAGCCCTTTTTCTAACCCTTGTCTTTCAGATAATACTGCAAAGTTTAGAGTCAGTTTATCAGAAAGTGATTAATTAGACTATAAATACCTGAGTAGAATTCCCAGCTTCAGGAATTCTTACTGATATTTAAATACAGTGAAGAAGAAGTTTTGTAGAACTCTTTATTATTTTCAGTGCTTAGGGAATTTTATTAAGTACCTTTATTCATGGTAGGTTTTATTAATAAATAAAAATATTTTATAACTTTCCAGTCTGACTCTAGAGGTGACTTCTTTTCTGGATGAATTATAGTTGATTATGATATCTCAAAAGGCAAGGGAGAGGAAGAGACCAGATAATCTAGACCACCACACAATGGTATCCCTGAACTTCAAAAACCCCAGGAGGGTACAGCTGGGGAGTGCTATATTTTCTGTACTCTTGGTGAGTCAAATTTGGTTTGGCAGAGAATTTTTAGAAGTAGATAAGGCTCTGTAAGTGAAACTTTGCAGTTTTAGCCAAAGAAAATAGACTGTAGATTTGATGCCTCTATTTGATTTATTAGTGCCATATGCAGGCCTTTTGATCTTCAGGATTCAGTAAACCAACGAATTGATATTTATCAGAACTCCATCGCATGGGAAGAAATGTTAATTTGCCTGTAGTGTTGATACTAATATAATTATCCAACACCTGCATCCCATTGATGATAATTGTGTTAGATTATATTAAATTTCAATGATAGTAATAGACTGAGCATTAAGAACAAGTTTTTGGATAGCGTTAACATTGAAAATACTCTTATTTCTTAAGTATATCAAACTTGCTTACTTCTGTGTGTAACAAAATCTCCTACTAGGAGTGCAGGAACTGTATATATGTAGTAATTGTGGCTTTTAAAGGGAAAAGAAATAATTGACACTGATGATACCACATGAGCGGACGTTAAGGAATAAAGGCTACTCATGATCTTAATTTGTCAGCCAACATAAAGAAATTTCAGTTAAGTTAGAGGTTTCACCCCACCTCTGAATTCCTTTGTAATACTTTTGTAAATTAGCAAAAACTACAGGACAAATACTTCTGCTATTAAGCAATCAGCATCCATCTGTTATTGTCTTTGTACTACCAAGAAAAGTTAATATATGGCAGAAGTGTGTAAGTCTGTGAGACTGAGATGAACTGTCAAGAACAGTATCATGATATTAGTATTTTCCTTAAATGGATCTTTTTCTTGAGACTCTTGGGGCCCACATTTTTCTTTAGGAGGAAAAACTTCTCAGTCTCAAATAATGGAATGCCCTAAATGAGTTTCACTTTCTTTTTTCTATGAATTCTTAATTATTATAATACTTAACCAGGCTGTTCCTACCTGTAGATGATTTGTACTTAGACTAACAATTACTTTTTAATATTCTTGTTTATTCTGTTTGTATAGAAGTTCTTTCTAGAATGTCTCATATATCAGACATTGAACTAGGCATTTCCTCAGCTCCCTGCTCCAGGAGAAATTTGAGAGAAAATAAATTCTAAAGGAAGTTGCCTTATTTATTGAAGTGTCAAATGTATTTCAGGGGGGACTGTCATAGGGGGAGAGGGTTGGTAAGCCAAATGGACTCAGGTATGACTTTTCTTATATCATAATTTCACAGTTATTGATGATAATACTGATGATAATAATACTGATGATAATAATAGCTACTGATGATAATAATAGCTAATATTTAGTCATAATTTATTCCATGCTCTATCCTAACTGCTTTGCGTTATTAACATTCTCACATTAGCTGTATTAATTGATACCATTATTAATTCCATTTCCTTACTTTAGAGCTGAAGGAACCGAGGCCTGGAGAGATGGATGTTACTTGGCGAAGGTCACAAAACTAGAAAGTGGTGTAATTGAGATTCAGACCAAGTCCCATGTTTCTGGAACCTGAGCTCTGAATCATTATATTATTCCATTCCTTCCACCCCCATATTAATCGAGAATTTTCAAAATATTTGACATTGAGATTAAAATGCAAAGTTCATGGCAAACTATAATTGCAAAGTTCATGGTAAACTATAATTATTTCAAAATTGTTTGGGGTTTTTTGTAATCCCTCTATCATAGAGCTGATGGCTGCATCTGCTTTCTGCTTCTCACTAAATATCTATAAATTTCAGTATATATGCATACATACAACACAATAGTGTTGTAGGCGTAGTTGACAGCTGCTGGCAAATAGTGCCTTCTGTATTTTTTTGTTTTTTCTTATTTACTAGAAAATTTTACTGAAGCTTCAATTATGAATAGAAGCTTCAAGTTCATTTTCTATATCTCCACCTTTTAACTCCACCACCCTTTATTTGCACAAGAAAATGTGATCTTCTGTAGTGTCTTTGCCCTGTTTATGAAATATGAGTGTGTGCTATCACTGATAGGGTTGGGCAGCTCCTACAGTTAAAATGCCCATAAGACAAATACATCCTGGAACCTTTACATAGTCATTTCTTTATTCTGTGCTTCATAAAACGCTACAGGCTAGAGCAGGGAAGTTGACTCAAGTTGATGTCAGACTTACTTTAAAAAAATGTTCAGGAATACTAAAGCAATGTGATTCAAGATCCAGGAATAGTAGGAGAGATAGTTAAGTGTTTGACATCTGATCTCTCTAGCAGAATGTCTGTTTACCACACATACAGTAGTATCAGATAGAAGAAGCTAGTTTCTAAAACAGTTCAGGGTGGATGTTTGCTTCTGATTAGCCTCTGTGTGTGTATGTGTGTGTATGTGTGTGTGTTGGATGAATGAGCAATTGGGAAGTCATGACCATGTGTTTGCTGTCATTTAAACTGCCAATCTAATCTAAATATACATGTGGGTGCCTGAGGAGACGACTTTCTTTTCAAAAGGATCATTCTTAACAGCTCTCAATTCCTGCCGACACACACGTGAACTTTGGGGCACTTCTGTTTTCCTGAGGGCTACTCTGTTTTCTTTTAAAAGAGGTGAGGATGATTTCTTTGCTTGCTGTATTTCTGATGTTTAAAGATCAGCTATATGTAAAGTTTATTTACTGTGAGTAGTAACTTCATAGGAAAGATAGCTTCTAGGATATTATACAAGGTAATGAAAAGGGGGTGAGAGGGATGGAACAAGTAAAAGCCACAGGGTTTTGATTTATAGGAAAATTCAGGAGAATCATACCAATTTTAGATTACTAATTTGCATATAATATGCAGTCATCTAATTAAGAAAAATTAGAGAAATATTTATAAATAAGAGATATAATTTTATAATACCTCATTGTATAATGAGGTCCTGATGTGCATTTTTTTCTCCACAGTCATTTAAAGTAGGAAAAAAGATATCCTTCTCCTCTGACTTCTCAGCATTTACAACATATTTTATCTATCAGTGAATTTTTTAAATGCCTATTAAAAAGAAGGTGTTTGTACTCATGATTATAATACTAATTTTTTTTTATTTTCTTAGAGAAGCTAAGGATTAGACCTCTAAGTAGCTTACTAATCTGAAATGAATTTTCTCATTCAGAAAAGAATAATGCTGTTCTTCCATTTTTCATAATTATATAGCTTAGCATATTTTGAAAAATCATACATCCAAAATATTTTCCCTATTCACATATTTTTAGATATAAAAGCAAACAATTCAAAATTTAACTTACCAAAAAAGAAAAAAAAAGATAATATCACTTGTCATCTAACCAGTAGAATATTTGGTAAAAATTAGTTATTCATTGTACATTAAAATGTTATTTTATTAAATTTTTTAAAAATGTATTACTGTGTAAATCCTTACACATGTATATTTAATTTTAATTATTTATTAGTTATGTGCCTATTTGAATAGAATTTGGGTTGGCTTACAGGATAATATACATGACAAGATAAGTAGTCACAAAATTTAAAGAACGTAGCATTTGTTCAGTTGGGCAATTTTTACACATGGACAATAAAGTCTGCCATTTTTCTCATAGAGAAATATGGCAGTTATGGAGTTTTGCATTTAGAAATATCAGAAAGCACGCACATCCATCAGCAGAAATAAATTTTCCTGGAATTATATTCAGGGAGAATTTGTCATGTGGGTCTCCATAAATGCAATCACATGGTGTTCAAATAGTGAATATTTTATAGAAATGGACAGTAATTGCATGTAAATGCTAATCTCAATAAATTAAAATTGTTTCTTTGATGGGGTAGAACACATTGTTTTTACCCAGATGTGGAAATATCTAAAGGCTTAAAACACTTTTGGGGGGAGAATTTCCTTTTGAAATTTCATTTCATCACAATTACAGAGAAAGCAGAAGCTGATCATAATAAATTTGTTTCATTCTGGAAAGAGTCATATTTAATAAATTATATTTTAGAGCAATAAGTGAAGCCATAGTGTTTCTTCAAAGCTGGTCTCTCCCTGCCTCCCCAACATTGCTCAGCCCACACTCTGAGAATTCTGCAGTTTTCTCAGTTCATCAGGAAAGTCATGAGAATAATGATGTCAATATTTCTAGTTTTCTTTTACATTTTTAGTTTGTAAGAATACACCGCTTTCCAGACCATGACTTTCAGGTTTCTAGCAGCCAGCTGGAAAAGAGGATGTGTGCTATCACACGTGTCACATTGTTCATGAGATAAAAACCAATCTCTTAGAAAGATGTTTAAGTCCAATGAAATTAAGTGAAAGGAAAGATCTATGTTTTCTATTTGCTTTCATCCCTTGGTCTTTTAAACATAGTGGATAAAAAGATAGTAAGCAGTCTTTACCATGTAGGGAGAAATTTGAATGGCGTGCTACAAATTAAATGGGTTGAAGTTTTAAAGTATACATATTTGAATTGTACATGCATGCGTGCATATGGTAAGGTTTATAGAGTGAACTTTTCCTGAATAATGATTCTATGAGTAGGACATGTTCTTGTTTGTGAAGATTAAAAACAAGTTAGGTCCTTAAATCATTCTTGAGATATTGAAATTGAATGAGTTTCTGAGGATCAATTCAGAAACGGTTCCAAACCATCCTCTAAGAATGCTGTAAATCATTTGTGCTAGTGCACTAATTGAACAGCGTGGATCTGGGCCCTCATTAACTTGTCTGTAGGAAGAGAAAATTGAGGAGAGAGAGGAAGAGGCTGAGGAGAAGACCTTTAGCCGGTGTTGTCCTGAGCTGCCATTGTTGAAGGACATCCTTTGAGCTAATTTCAGCCCCATAAAAAAAAAATCTATTTAGTGATTAGTAACCAATGGATAAGAGCAGAAAGCCCAAGTGAATAAAGGCCATAAATACTGAAGTCTTTTGGATAACAGCCTGTAAAACTGTCAGAAAGCATTGCTTAAGTGACAAAAGATAGCCTGAAGTAACAAGAAGTGTTAGCTCACTGGGCAATACCCCATATTCAGGGGCAGAAGACATAATTTAGTTTTCTTCAAAAATAGAGATTCTTCCTGAATCTAATACCTGCCCCACTTTATTTATTTATCTGTTTGTTTTGGATGGTGTCTATTTGTTTTAAACATATGGTTGACTGCATTTGCTAGTAGGAATCATGGTGCCTGTTTAAAGATAGCTGTGTTTCCAAAAGTAGAAGTATGGTTACTGAAACTTCTGTTTAGATCCATCCAGATCTACTTACTTGCTAAGAATGTTAAACCTAACTGGGGTAAGTGCGTGAGTATGTGCATGTGTATTTTTAAAAGGCAGATGGTTAGGAATTAGATGTTGACAAGTGCCTTTCTCTTTTAAATTAAACTATAAAGTTTGTAATCTTTAAATATTTCTCCCTAAGGGGAAAATGAAGTAAATAAAAACAGAAGAATATAAGTCTGTATTATAAATTATTTTGTTACTACAGCACAGTATTGAGATTCAAGTGGTTAAAGTCTTACCAGCCAACACTTTAGATTTGTTTTTAGAGTTGAAGAAAATTCAAGATGATGAATCCTAAGTCTTTATTCTAAACTCAAATTGTTCTGACTGTGATGGTGATTTTGTGGCATTGGAGCGACAGCGTTAACAATTTGAATTCTGTGTTTTACAGTTTTACAGTATGACCTTGAAATCTGACTTTAGTGTATTTAAACTGTTGTGCTTCTTCAAGTTAGAGAATTTTATCAAGTTAGGGTGTTTGCTTTTCAACATCCAGGCTGTGAGAACTAGAGGTGTCATTCATTTGAAGGGAGCAGATGTTAAAGGTTCTTGCCCCTGCCTCCCTAATCCCAAACACCCTTGAAGAAGAGAGACGTTCTGTTACCCAAATAGGCATCTTTCTGATGGTGAGAAAAGGCGGTAAAAGGCAGTAAATCTGCCTTCTCATTATGAAGTGCAACAATAGATTGATTTATGAAGAAAAGCAACTGTTAGGCTTATATAAGATGTGTGCATGGAAATGCAGGTTCCTTTAGAACCTTATAAGCAGCGGCATTCCTCCTATTCTTGACAGGAATCTAATATTACTAATAGGGAATATGTGATTCTGAATGCCACATTTTTAAGGGGCGACACGGAGAACAAAAGAATCCACCTCCTAATGTTTTCACATGAGAACCGCCTTTTAAATGTGCCATGATTTTGCTCTTTTAGTTCATTTTCATTAAGGTAGAGGGGACTTCTTAAAAATAGTTTTATTTTTATAAATTATGTATTAGGACTTGACATTTTAAATAAAAGCAAATGTTAAGTATAAGTGTATTTAGATGTTAGGCTGTTTATAAAGTTTCACTTAATATTGTATAATTTTAGTAAACATTATATAAGTGAGTCTCAAATAGAGCTACAAAGAAGATAATTTGAAATTTCTAGGGGGATTCTGTTAAGTATTTTGTGTTGAGTTTTTGTTTTAAGAAAGTCTGTGCACTTTAAAATCTTTTAAATAAATTTGTGTTGCCTCTTCAATGAAGAAGTATGTTATAGTATTTCTGTTTAACATAAAAAGTAAACTTTAAATAAAATTTTAAGTCAATTTTCATAAAATACTGTAAAATGCAAAAATTATGGGTAGTCCGTGAGTAAACCATAATGATACTGTCCTATATATTTAGCACATATCACTTCTGAACTTGAAATCTGTGATACAATTCAGATTTGAGCAGTAAATTGTAGAATTTTTAATCACTTTTAGTGATAATTATCTATAGAGTTGGTATGAACTCATCTTTCTCAGTAAACATGTATCCCCAGTACATGTATATTTCTAAATTATAATAGCTTCTGTTCTAATATATGTACCAGAAAGTACATACAAAGAATTGAAAATCTAAAAGGAAAAGACAGAAAAAATATGAGTAGAGATTTTATTATTTTATTACTATGGATTATCTTACACATATCTATGTACACATAAATGTGAATATTCACACCCAAGAAACTTTGGGGTTCCTTTTAAAAAGAGAAAAGAGCTCCAGTATGTTACCTGGAAAATACGATATTCTAATTAGGAAGATATAGGCTTGTGAAGAAATAATCCTTGCAACTATAAACAATCTCTATTGTATAAACTGATAATGAGAAAATGTTGCATTTTTGACCTGGTGGTGATTAGATAGTTTTCAATCAACACATTTTCACAGTGGATTTTCATAATTATGGAAGCCAAACTTCCATGAAAATAAGATCTTAGCAAATAAAATAAATGTTTAATGTCATTGCTGTGACAGTAAATGCAAGCTACACATTTAAGAGGGAAAATTCTGTAAGATAGTCCAAAGATTAAAATTAATACAACTTCTTGACATTTGTATAAGTCTATAAAATTCTTTTGCTGTCAGTCAAGTGCTTTATGAACCTTTTAAAGTAATCCATTTTTTAAAATAGGTCTAAAATTAATAAGGAAATGCAGTTAAATGTCTTGTCAAGATAATCTCTTCACATATATCTATGTTTTAGTTCATTTCAGTTATCACCTTTATTGTTTCCTGAATTGATTCCATTGAAATTACTTTAATACTTTTAGTTTTATCATCCAAAATATTATATTTTAATATTTTAAATTTTATAATTCAATACTGAGACCTGTAGCCACATATAATGTACTTTTTAGGACTTTATTCAATTCAATGTTCTATTCACTGTTGCCCATATTATAAATATAGAGAATACAACAGTAATTTCCATTATTTTAAGTTTCTTATTGCCTACACAAGTGGTTATTTCGCAAGTTACTGAGCAGTTGTTCTGACAACAGTTTCAAGATTTTATGGATGAGCAGTGATATTTTGATGCCCATGGGTAAGCTTCGATAACAGTTAATTATGGAGTAGTTCTATCAGGAAACATTTTTCCCTTCTTAATTCTCTTTTGTGAGGCATTACAGCTCTAAACCCACTCATAACTTTTCATTTACCCACAACCCTGAAAACACACAAAAGACAAAGGGAAAAAAACAGCTAAAAGATATGTCTCTGGCATTACAATGGCCAGTCGTGAAACATTTCTATGCACATAAATTTTGCTCAAAGAATAGTATCATGCTTCTAGGTGATATGACTGTGACTGGTCTGTTTCCAAATGATTTCTCATTCCTAAAGCTCTTAACAAGGGTTCTTCGGCCAGTGATCACTCACAACACACATCTGGCACATACACCAACTTGCAACAACTGGATTTCTTAAAAGAGCACATGTTTTGGCTGCAATAGTCAGTAGCAGCCTTCAAAGTACAACTGGTGATGAGAGATAAAAGACTTGAGGCTCTTCTGCTTAAAAGAGGAAGCTGAAAGAAAATTATAGCCATTCCTAAGTGTGGAAAAGGGTCTTATGGAAAGATTTATAGACTCTTGTTCCCCAAGGCCATTTTGTTTCCTAATGAGATTTTGTGTTCTCAGACAGGGCTTGATAAGTCCAAATGACAACAGGATTTAATAATAGTAGAGAAGACGATAATAATGAAGAAAGAGAATACAATTGTAAAAACAGAGGCATCTCAATATAAAGCCAGTTATCTTGGCATCCAGGATGATTTTATATCTGTAAGTTGGACATAGAACAGAAATAAGGACCTTTCCTTATTGAGAGGGTAATTCTTAGGATCTTGCTCTACTATCAGAAATTGATGGGTATACCAGTAGCTTTTGATAACATAAGAGCCCAAGAGGCTAAATATCATTCTAATTTAAAATCAAGTTCATTAGTGTTGTCATAATATAAATGGAGAGAGACTGCCAAAAAGAGATGTAAAGTCTTCCTGTGGTCACAGACTTGAGTAGCTGTCTTGCAATAAAGGTTGCTGCTTCCTAGTGTAGTGTCCTTTTCCCAGTTTCATCTTGTTTTGAAAGAAAGAGCTGTTAACAGATCATTTAAAGCATTAAATCTGTATATTTTTCTGGGATGTTATGGGACTTTGTACTGAAGAGTTAGGAAGAGAGGGTATATCACCTTTGAAGGCAAATAAAATAAACGAGTGTACTGTGTTGTCCGATGTGCTCGTTGGTACTATTAATCAGTGCCAGTGTCAAGAGGATGGGGCAGTTCAGAGGAGAAACTTCCCTGCTTTCCTTTACAAAACTTATTGAACTAGTGAGGTTCCTAGCCAGGATTCGTTGTAGTATTGATTAGACAAATGTTAAAAGCAATTGATTCAGACACATTAAGCCCCTGGGATGAAGTGTTTTGTTTTACCACTGGTTTGCTTTGGATGTGGATCACAAGATGTCCCTTGTGGATAGAGGGATATTCACTGTGTCTTTCACAGTGATGTAGAAAACTTTGTTCCCTTACACTAACATTATAAAAGAGTATTAGTATGTTCAGAACACTGATTTAAATTAATTACACTTTTTCTAAGTTAATAGGTGTACTAGAAAGAACACTGGGTTAGAAGTCAGAAAACCTGGTTCTAATTCACCCAAATATTAACCCCTGGCCACTTAATCTCACTGTGTTTCAGGCTCCTCATCTGTAAAATGGCAATTAAGAATGTGTCCTGCTGTCTTAGTCAGCTTGGGCTGCCGTGAAAAAATAACATAGTCTGGGTGGCTTATGCAACAGGAATTTATTTCTCACCGTTCTGAAGGGTGGGAAGTCCAAGGTCAAAGAGCCTAGTAAGGGCTCTCTTCCTGGCTTGCAGATGGCTGCCTTCTTGCCATGTTTTCAATATAGTGAGAGAGAGAGCACGCGCAAGAGAGCTCTCTGGTATCTCTTCTAAGGGCAATAATCCCATCATGAGGGCCCCGCATTCACGACCTTGTTTAAATGTAATTATCTCCCCAAAATTCCATCTCCTATTACCGTCACATTGGAGGTTAGGGCTTCAACATGTGAATTTTGGGGGGAGAGGGAGCACAATTTAGTAAATAGCACCTACCCTCCCTCATGGTAGAGAAAATGAAATAAGGAATATGATAGAGCTACACAAAAGAAACATTAAGAGGTTAGAGTTACTGTTTGTCCAATCTTATTTTCATATAACAGGTTTTAGCATGTTTTTTGAAGCATTTATTAATATAAAACCAAATGAAAATAGAACTTTCTTATTTAACACTCTTGCATTAATCCTGTTAGTTTAAATTAACCTGTTATTTTATTATTTTTCAGTACTTATTTTTTTTTTGTTTTGCTTAACTAACTTTTATTGGCATAGCTAGCCATCTCAGTATATACCTATTAATGGGAATTGGTAAAATAGATTTCACTCATATGATGAAGAACATTTTCCATAATTGTTTAGCATGGATGTTATGACATTTTAAAAAGCAATTGTATATTTAAAATTGAGTGTTTTCAGTCTCTTATAGAGAAGAAACTAAATAAGATAGTCTTTTAAGCGATTTTTTTATGTTATAGCAAAAAAAAAGCGCTACATAATGTGTAAGTTTCTTTTTGTGAAAGAAGGACTAAACTGACAACCTAGTACTTTGGGTAGTTATGATGAAAATTCAACAGGGAAGTAAATAAAGTATATTACATTAGTTTTTTTTTTTTTTTTTCAATTAGCACTCATCTTCAAAACGGTCTTTCTGGGTATTTGTGTGAAGAAGAGAAAATCTTTATTTCTTTCTTTTTCTAGATGAGGGAGAAATTTTGTGAAAAACACAGCAATGTGTCTGAAATAATTTCTATTTAGTTATACTGTATTCTTTCCCTTTTCACTGAAGAAAGGTGTATGTCATTTTCCTCATTTTTCTTTATCTTAATTTTGCTTTAAAAATCAAGTCATTGAAATTCTGTTCATAAATATATTTTCCAATTAGAAAAGACAGAACTTCTTCTGACTTATATTCCCTAAGGAGTAAGTTTGCTCCCGATGTAAGGAATGATGCCAGTCTATGCAAATCCTTTTGTGTGATCTACCTTGACAGGTGCTCTCTTTTGAAACACTTCTAGGAGTTGTAAACATGTGTTTTTTCTTACTTGTCTTGGACAAAAACAATACTGTAGTACATCCATTACAAGATAATTTTGCATAGCCACTCAACGTTGAAGATTGCATTGCAAATCTTGGCCCATTATTTTGGTCATAAAGACATATCTGATTTTACGCAATAGGAGAGTTTGTGACCTACTATAAATAATAGTAACAACCAAATGTTGATTAGCTACCATTATAACAGCAGTGGGTTAGGAATTTTTACTTTATTATATCAATTTGTCATAATCACTTCTATATGAGGTTCAGTGCCCTCACTCTATTGAAGAAACTAATGCTTAAGCAATCTTTTGAAAAGCATAGTAGCAAGCAATGGAATTAGATTCTTAAGTATATGTACACATACCTCAGATATATTATGTATTCAGTTCCAAATGATGCAATAAAGGAAGTCACATGAATTTTTTTGTCTCCCAGTGTATATAAAAGTTATATTGTACTGTAGTCTATTAAGTGTGCAATAGCATTATGCCTAACACAGCATACATACCTTACCTTTTTGTTAAAACATGCTAACGATCATCTGAATCTTTAGCAAGTAGTAGAAGGTCTTGCCTCGATGTTGATGGCTACTGACTGATCAGGGTGGTGGTTGCTGAAAGCTGGGATGGCTGTCACAATTTCTAAAAATAAGACAACAGTGAAGTTTGCCACATCAATTGGCTCTTCCTTTCATGAAAGATAGCATGAGATGCTATTGATAGAATTTTACCCACAGAGGAAACTTCTTCCAAAATTGAAATCAATCCTTTCAAACTCTGCTACTATTTTATCAACTATATTCTAAATCCTTTGTTGTCCTTTCAACAATATTCATAGCATCTTCACCAAAAATAGATTCCATCTCAAAGGACCACTTTCTTTGCTTATCAATAAGAAATAATGCATCAGCTGTTCAAGTTTTATTGTGAGATTGCAGGAATTCAGTCTAATTCTAGTTCTCTTGCTATTTATACCACATCTGCAGTGACTTCCTTCTCTGAAGTTTTGAACCCCTCAGAGTCATCCGTGAGCGAGGGAGTTAACTCTTCTAAACTCCTGTTCATGTTGATATTTTGACCTCCTGTGAATCACAGATGTTCCTAATGGCATTTAGAATGGTGAATCCTTTCCAGAAGGTTTTCAATTTACTTTGCCCAGATCCATCAGAAGAATCATTATCTATGGCAGCTATAACTTTATGATATGTATTTTTTTAAGTAATAAGACTTGAAAGTAAAAATTACTCCTTGATCCATGGGCTGTAGAATTGATATTGTTTTAGCATCCATTGAAACTATTCATTTTCTTGTATACCTCCATTAAAGCTTTTGGGTGACCAGGTGCATTATCAATGGGCAGTGATGTTTTGAAAGAAATCTTTTTTTTTGATCAATAGGTCTCAACAGTGGGCTTAACCTATTCAGTAAACCGTGCTGTAAACAGGTATGATGTCATCCAGGCTTTTGTTATTCCATTTCCAGAGCACAAGCAGAATAGATTTAGCGTAATTCTTAAGGACCTTAGGACTTTCAGAATGGTAAATAAATATTGGCTTAAACTTCAAGTCACTAGCTTAAAATCATTAGCCTCTAACAATAGAGTCAGCCCGTCCTTTGAAGCTTTGAAGCCTGACATTCACTTTTCCTCTCTAGCTATGAAAGTCCAAGATGGCATCTTCTTCCAATAGAAGGTGATTTTGTCTACATTGAAATCTGTTATTTAGTGTAGTCACCTCCATCAATGATCTTAGCTAGATCTTCTGGATAACTTGCTGCAGCTTCTACGTCAGCACTTGCTGCTCCACCTTGCTCTTTTATGTTATAGAATCAGCTTCTTTCCTTAAACTTAGTGACCCAACCTCTGCTAGCTTCAGACTTCTGTAGCTTCCTCACCTCTCTCAGCCTTCATAGAATTGAAGAGAAAGCCTTGCTCTGGCTTAAACTTAAGGGAATGCTGTGGCTGGTTTGATCTTCTATCCAGACCACTAAAACTTTGTGCATATCAACAATAAAGCTATTTTGCTTTCTTACCATTCCATGTATTCACTGGAGTAGCACTTTTAATTTCCTTTAAGAATTTTTCCTTAGCATTCATAATTTGGCTGTTTGTCACAAGAGGCCTGGCTTTCTGCCTGTCTCAGCTTTCAACGTGCCTTCCTTGCTGAGTTTAATCATTTCTAGCTTTTGATTTACAGTGAGAGACGTGCACCTCTTCCTTTCACTTAAACACTTGGAAGCCATTGTAGGCTTGTTAATCGGCTTCATTTCAGTATTGTTGTGTCTTAGGGAAGAGAGACTCCACGGAAAGGGAGAGCGATAGAGAACTGCCAGTCTGTGAAGCATTCAGAACACGTGACATTTGTCAGTTCAGTTTGTCATCTTCTGTGGGTGGGGTTCGTGGTGCCCTGAAACAATTACAATAGTAACGTCAAAGATCGCTTATCACAGACTATCATAACAGACATAATAAAAATGAAAAAGTCTGAAGTATTGTGAGAATTACCAGTATGTGACACAGACGTGAAATGAGCACATGGTGTTGGGAAAATCGCACCAATAGACGTGCTTTACACAGGGTTGCCACAAACCATCAATTTACAAAAAACACAATATCTGCAAAGTGCAATAAAGTGAAACACAATGCAACAAGGTATGCCTATGCTTTTGTCACTGTGGAGGATGCCATTGAAGGAAACTCCATGGCTAGTGTTTGATTACCCAGTACATCAGCTAAACGTGGTTAGGGCATCAGCAAGAAGTAAAACATTTTTTTTAGGGAGGAGAATTTTGATATTTTAAAAACGAATATCAAATTAGCAATGGAAAAACATCAGAACCTCATTGGACTTCCATACTGTTAATTTTTGGTTGAGTATTCATACATGCCCAAGTCTGTATATCTGGACACAAATACATATTTTAAATATTTCTTAAGATATGGAAGAAAAAAGGATACGGTATCTTTTCAATCCTTAAGGCCTGTGAAGATCTTAATCTAGCCCTGTTTATGGTGATTTTTTTTTTTTTTTGTAAAGTACAGAACCTTCTGTAGTTTTATATAATCATCCTTGATTTGTGTTTTAGGAGGGTAAATCTGACTTTTTTAAAATAAAATATATCACTTAAAGTGAGCTATAGTGCTGTTGGTTGGACTTGATGAAATGTAAGACAGTGTCAGCTGACTCTACTGGCAGACTGGCTTTTGGAGCAGTTAACAGTCAGCTGAATTCTGACCTAGTCAGTTTAAGTTAATTTAAGGTCTGTCCACCACAACACGTTCGTACTTCATAAATGTTTTCATTGAGTGATAACTGTGTTCTGTCAGGGTGCTTTCTTGCAAAACACTTTGAAGAGCATGGTGGGATGCTGCTTCTGGATAAATCAATACATTTCTAATTTTTCTTATGACATATTAATATATTCTTGTGCTTTCTGAAATTTAAAATTCTTTCAAAAACATGTAGTTTTCTTTGCATTTAGGAAAAACCCTGAGTGACCCGGAATCGGTGGCCTCAAGCTGGAATTTTTATCACTATTATTTGTTGAGCTTTTTATAAATATGCCTGGATCTTTATTTCAAACCTATTAAATAAGAATCTTTTCATGTATAGAGTTCTCCCAACTGATTCTGATGAATATCTATGATTATCAATCTCTCGGCTGTCGGTCAGTGGTTCTCAAAAATGCGGTTGGTCCTTGGACCCACAGTGTCAGCATCACCTGGGATCTTGTAAGCAACCAAATTCTGCCCTCCCCTCACCTCCTTGACTGCTGAATCAGGAACTCCTGGGTGGGTCAGTGTCTGTGTTTTAACAGGTCCTTCTGTGATTCTGATGCTATGAAAGTGTTGAGATTCACTGCCTTAGATTATTTTAAAAGTCCCAGCAGGTTTCGAATGCCTTTCTTGGCTACCAAAAGATTCCAAGACATTGCTTCATCCACTACTATTCAACATTTTATCCTTCTATGTCCAGATCTTTTGGTTTAAGCTTTCTGTTAAATATCCTTATAGAATTAATGTGTCTTCTATTGTAAACCTTCTCAAATGCTTTGTGGCCATGGCAAGACATTGATCATCAGTGTTGGATAAAAAGCCTTTTCTCTCGTTGTATTATATTCTTTACTGTTTGTTGGCTTTCTGATGATTAGCAACGGTGGAATTATTAACTTTGTTTTTGGGTAAGAAGCTGAAAGAAGGCTGCCTCCAGGTTTAGTTCTAGAATGATGCGGAAGACAGACGGGTCAAGTTTATTGTGGGGTAGTTGGAGAGCTGGCCACTGTCCTCTCTTGTCATCCTAGGGAATGTCACTCTCAGCAGATAGCTCTGGCAAGATGGCTTCTTTAAGGCCAGCACAATGTGTGCTGCTCAGTCAGAATGGGTAAATTAGAGCTCTCTCTGCTCACTGTAAGAAAACCCCTTTTTTGGCTTCCAAATGGTTTCCAGAGCTATCAAAATAATACCATTTGCAGGCACTTTTCATGACTGAGAAGAGCAACTTGGAGAGGGAAACCCTGCAAACGCTGGGAGAAACGTTTTGCAGATGGGTATTCCACATAAATGCTAACTGAATACCCTTTTAGTTGTGTAACTCACCATTAGGGCTTAACAGTGGAAGCCACTCAATAGAAATGAAGAGCACCTCACACAGGCATTTGTACTTGTAAACCACCTCTTCTTTGTGGACCACAAACAGTGATGCGTAAGACATTGTACTACAATTTTCAAGTAAATCTTGCAGTGGCGAAGGGTTGGTGGGCCACCTGCTGCTCATTAGAAACCCTGTCTGGCTCTTTTCCTGCAGAATGAGTGGTAGATTGTTGACACCTGTCTTCCCATCCAGCCTGGGGATGTGAAGTGTGTATTAGGAATGCCCAAAAGTGCTTCCTTGTGTCCGAGTTGGCAGAGTTTGGTGCTACTTAAGGAGAAGAGGGTGGAAGTTCAGGGCTGGGAGGGGAGATGAAAAAAATCAGTGATGAGAAACTGAAATAAAACTAAACTGAGTCTCTCACCCTCATTTAGTGGTTTCTGATTGTGCTCTTTGTCCTCCAACTTGGTCACCCATTGAGTGAAGTAAAAACATGTGTCCTATACATGCAAAGACCTCACGTCAAATATTTCTCAGATAACATGAATATGTAGTTGAAACTGTGAGCACATTAGAAATGGGGAGTAGTAGTCCACTCTTATAATCAAATTTAGTAGCATTATTAAGTTATTTTAAAATTTGGCCTTAAATATGTAAAATTCAAATGTGTTGGTCATATGATCAATTTCTTTACACACTCCTGTCCATGTATCTGCTCTGCCTAACCTTTACCTGCTTTACCTGCTGTGAAGTCTCTCATAAAAACTGTGGTGGATGGTGAAACAGAGGGTTCAATGTACCATTAGTCACAGATAGAGAGTGCCTGCTGTATGCAATGCATTATGTTAAGTAAGAGGGGATAACAAGAAGTATAAGACAAACCCCTACTTTTGCAAGTGCTGGCAATCTGTAGTCTATCTGAAGGAGAAAAGACACACTACTACAGCATAATAAGCAAACAGATGATCCATCAAGTACATTTTTAGTGGGTTTAGAGAAGGAAGAACTGAATTGGGTGAGTCAAAGCGGGAGTAGAACTAGTTCTGGGTATTAAAGGATGAGGAGAATGCATTGACAGCAAGAGATTGGGGTGTGTGTATGACACTCTTTTCCTGCCATTAATAGGCCGTGGAATTAAAGGGAATTTGCAAAAATGGCAACATCTTCCCCTGACTCATTTGTGGGACTTGGCTGGGTCTGTCTCATCGTAGACACTGGCCTCCACTTGTGAACTGTGGATGAATGGGGTTAGGGTTGGGTCATGGCCTTGGACCAGAGTGAAATTAACTGGCTCTTAATGTGATTGAACTAATGACCTTGGCCTCATTACCACTATGTTTTAACCAGTTAAGTCAATCAAACATTACAGAAAAAGTAATCAAGGTATCTCTTAGAAAGAAATCTGTGTAGCAGTAAACAGAGCAGAAAATCAAAGCCAAGTCCTTTCCTCATGTATCACCCAGGTGTTTATCTCATCATCCTTGAATTTATATACTTGTTTCTGCTTCTAATAAAAATAAGGTAGACAAAACAAAAAGGACAATATGATTCTCCTGTGTTAGTATGTGACTTAATGAAGAATGCTGTGAACAACACTGTTTTCAATTTTAGATGTGTAGTGTCCCATACATTTATTGATGGTACTTTTCTCTTCTTCTTTAAAGTCTGAACAACCCAGTCCTGCCAGTTCCAGCTCCAGCTCCAGCTCTAGCTTCACACCATCCCAGACCAGGCAACAAGGTATCAACATCTCCCAGGCAAACTATGAGACATTTTTCTCATAAAACATTTTAATGAGTTGATTTATGACCTATCTTCTACTGTTTTATTATTTGAATGATAACTTGGCTTTTATGCAGTTGTATTTATTTCCCTTAGGAAAACACTGGAGTATTTTTCTGATATATGAGGCCAGAGTCTAGAAATTCCCCCTTTTCCAGTCCCTGCCATCAGATTCCCATATTACAAAAGGATTATAGACACAACCTATTCTAGGGAGTTCCCAAAGGAAATACAATAGCAAAAGCTGGGCTTAAGAGGCTTTGACATAGAGAAATAGATTTTTACTCTTCTTCCTGGACATCTTTCATTTTATTTATATTTTTCATAGACTTTTTTTTTTTAGCAAATGTTAATTGGCTTTTAAATATAGTTTTTCCTCTGTTCATGATCAAGTGTTAACTTGAACTCAGAATAAAGAAATTTAAAGTAGAATAATTACATTTCTATTTTGTGTATATGGAAAATCATCAAATATGGGCTCTTTTTTCTTTTGCATGAAAAATGAGTCAGTATTAAAGAATAATTTGTTTTTTAGCATATTGAACATCACCCTTTTCATTAACCACACTGAATTCCTGATGGTCTTGTATGTTTTGAAAAGGATTAAATTGTTGTGTGTGTTTGGACGAAGGCTAAGCTTCTAGGAAAAAAAAATAAAATAAAAGACAGTAATTGTTTTGCCTATTCAGAGGCCTTGTTCCACTGACTTCCAAAGAAATAAGCCTACTACAAAAGCAGAAAAATTTGGGTTTTGCAGAATGTGAGGTTGCAGGGAGTCAATACTTATTTTAGAACTGAGTTAGTGATAGCTTAGATACTCCTATCAAAGATTAGACTTTAGGAATTGCCTAATCCAGAATGAAAGTGCCTTTCTCACTTTCTTGATTGCCTTTATAATCTTTTCTAAGATTAAAAATATCTATTTGGCTTTCACCACATTTAGCATCATAAAGTGAAAATAAGCTGCATTAAAGAGTTTGTATGTGTGTTTTTTCAGCACCGTCCTGTCCTAGAATAAAATTAGTTATGGCTTGATTTTTTTTTTTTTTTTTTTGCCTCTCATCGAACACTGGGTACTGTCTTGAATTTTCTGGGCACTTGATTTATTATAGTCTTATTTATGTTAATACATGCTGGTATTTTGCCAGGAATTTCTTAAAAAGTAAAATGAAAATTGGCTGTTTAAAATTGTTACAACAAGACCTTGTGTCCAAGATCAATATGAAGATAGGAGATAGGACATTACACCATGGAACTGAAATACTTTATAATCTGAACTTGACTGAAATGCTTGCTTGACCTGAAATTGACCTTGAAATAAAAGGAACAGCTAAACCTTAATAGATCAAAAACTACCACACAAAGGGTGCATTGCCAGGAACAAGTTACAAACACAGTGATTTATTAATCTCAACTTTTCAATACATGGATTAGCCTAACAAAACATTCAATTTACTAATAGATCTTTCTTTTTCTTTCTAGGTATAATTTTTCTTAGGGAAGAGAAATACACAGAAAAAAACTCCCTTGAAAATAGAAATTCTTTAATGAATATTTTGGGGAATCTGTCATGAAAACAATAGTGTTTTGGCAGAGGTTGCATTCCAGAAACTGTACCAAATTTGTCTTGTAAATTGTGTAAATATATATGATTGTTTTTTAACCAATATTCAGTGCCGGTAAGCATCCCCCTGTGTCTGATACGGCTAAGTGTGTTTGAAATAGTATGTGTAATAGCCGGTGGTTCTCTGTCATTACTCAGGTCCTTTAAGGTCTATAATGAAAGATCTGCATTCCGATGACAATGAGGAGGAATCAGATGAGGCAGAGGATAATGACAATGACTCTGAAATGGAGAGACCTGTAAATAGAGGAGGCAGCCGAAGTCGCAGGTGAGTGTCGTGGCAGGAAAGAGGTTCCCTGCTATGGAGTCGCACCTTTTCACTACCAGGGGTCCTCAAACTTTTTAAACAGGGGGCCAGTTCACTGTCCCTCGGACCTTTGGAGGGCCGGACTATAGTTTTAAAAAAAACTATGAACAAATTCCTATGCACACTGCACATATCTTATTTGGAAGTAAAAAAACAAACGGGCAAAAACACCCGCACATGTCCCGTGGGCCATAGTTTGAGGATGCCTGCACTAGACATACTGGTATAATCACGGCGAAGGTGTGAAACACCAAACCAGGGGCAGTAGATGGCCCCATTCATTTGAAGCTGGGGCACCTTGGCATACTTACACTCATCTTTACAGGCAACTATTTTTCCTTTTTCTCAGAGAAAGGAGGCTTTTTCTCTAAACACTTTATAGGAAAAAGTTATAGCAGAAGTCTTTGTTCTTGAAAGTATATGCCAAGTGGCAGGACTGACTGTTGAAATAAAATCTGTTTTCATTTGAAATAGTTTATGTAGATCTCTTGCTGGAGACAGTCTCAGAATTGAAGAAATGTGTTAGCTCTTTGTAGCTAGAAATGTATGAATGGCTCTAGCGAATTATGTGTGTGACCTAATTAAAACTAGGATCACCTGTGTCTGTTTTCCAGAAAATAAAATTCCTTTTAAGTGTGCTGACAATTAGGTTCCTTAAGTAGCTTTAATGCTGTGAGGCATAATTCCACATTATAAGATGGTAATTCATGTCACTTATAATTAATAGTTAAGTTAATTGCCTTGAGGATTTTATTTCTTTATCATGGGAAAAACAAATAGGCATGCTTACTTCAATTTGTTTTGAGTAGAAAAAACGAATCTACTTGAACTTAAAATCTAATTACAGTTATAATATATTGCATTAAATCTTTCCCCATTATCCATTACTCTGTAGAAGGCCCTAAAAAGAATGCAGTCTTAACCTAAACTGGACAGACCATATGCTTCCTAACTGGCAATTCCTTAGTGTCCTTCGAGAAGAGCTTCCTTAGGGTATATGCCCTATCAGATCTCTCGGAGACTCTTGCTTGTGGCCCTACTCGATACCTCTTTCACTACTTTGTCTCCCAAGCTCACCTGCCAGTATTCCTTTTAAATGGGAGAAAATAAGGAACCTTATGACCTTTGCCTTATAACATTTCCCTTTAGAAGTCTTTTATCTGACAAGAATGAAACGGGGTAGGGCAAAAAGACCTCAAAATGAACTGAAACTGGCAGTTAAGTCACTTACTTACACCAACCAAAATCCTGACCACTGGCTGCTCTCACATTTAGTTGATGAAAAATACACGAGCTATTTATATAGTTCTCCAAGTTGTTATTTTAAAAATCTGGACATTCTGTGATTGGCGATTGCCCACCCACTTACTGCTGTGTCCCCTGCGTCAGTGTGGTCAGATCATATAGGTTTGTGAGTTGTCTGATGTAGGTTCACATTGTTGGGGACGCTTTCCTTTTCCTCTGCCTGACGTGCTGTTGGCACGGCCGCGCCAGTGTAACATTTGATCTTCAGTGCACTTGTGAAGTCTCAACTGTTTAATCAGTTTAAATACTCAGCCTTCCACTTCAGTCAAGAAGCATTTTAAAGCAGCGCTTCAACTGAACACTTCATTAATGTAATTTAGTTAAGAAAAACAAGTTCCATCAGTTTTTGCTAAAAGAATGTCCCAGTGTATCCTTTTCATTTCCTTTCTTGTATCTTGTGTATCTGAATACATTACAGAGCTAGAATGTGATTGCCTATTCAGAGTGAAAGAAAAACTATCCTGATTTCTAAAGCATTTTTTGTTTCTGTGAAGCATATTATATTAGGTTACTGTATAACCAGGGAGAGGGAGCAAACACTGGAGGACGACATACATTCAGCAGAATAGAATAAAGAAATATCTCCTACTCTGGCTAAAAGAAAAAAAAAGGGAAGAAGTGGTATTTTCATTGTCTTTAGTCATTGAAAGATATCATTGTGTTTTTCTAAACCGGTTATCCCAAACACACTGTTTCTTTGTGTTGCTATAGTATATTTCCAATGAATTGTTTTATCAGTGTTCATAACTAGAGACAGCGTTGAATCGTGACACAGTAGAAAGGATTTGTGGTGATTCTAGCATGCCCACTTCACACATCCGATCCTCAGATGTCACTCTGAGCTGTCAGTGGTGCAGGGCTGTTGTCCACATTCTTCATAGCAGTTGCTTCCACTCCTGCAGCATGTATTCTAGCCATATTTGTAACTTTATTTTTTCCACCCATAGCAAAGAGGTAGGGGAAAAGGAAAATAAGAGTAGTAATATACAAACTAATTTTGTTGACCTTCTGTAAGCTTGAGTAACATGCTTGATGGTAGTAGGTGGGTGGAACTGGAGAAAGGAGATTAAATGAATAAACACCAGTAAAGTATAGTGACTGAGCACTAGCTTTGGGTTGCTTGGGCTTAAATCCCAGAGCCACCACTTTTACCTCTGTGACCCTAGATGAGTGAACATGTCTCCCTAAGTCTCAATTTACTCATCTATGAAATGAGATCATGAAAAGAGAAATGGCAGGTAAAGCACTTAACACGGTTCTGGATATATAGAAAGACCCAATACATGTTAGTGGTTGTGAGTTAAAATGAACTTTTCAGTGGTTCATGTTTGGAATACTTACTTTCCATGCCTGTTTCCATGGATATTTCAAGAATTGTCTGTTCGTAGCGGTGCATATGATCTCTCTCTCTCTTTCTTTTCAGAGTTAGCTTAAGTGATGGCAGCGATAGTGAAAGCAGTTCTGCTTCTTCACCCCTACATCATGAACCTCCACCACCCTTATTAAAAACCAACAACAACCAGGTAAATTGTCAGTTTTTCACTTTTCAAGACGCTGCAGAACTAGATGGAATCATTTTTACAAAGCACACAAAGCTTTTTACCCCATAATTTTAAACAAAGTCCTTCTTGAAGCTACAACCTCAGGAATAAACACATAGTTTGGGTATAAGAACTTCTATTATCACAAGAAGATGAGTATGTTCCATTAGAGGAGTTAATTAGGTACAAGAAGGGATGGTGACAGAAAGTGTTGCCCATACTTCTGATTTCTGTAGACTTTACACCTCAGCAGTAAGTAGGTGACTTAATTGGGAAGACTCTGACCTTGGGGTCCAGTATACAGCCTGGTTCTTTACCACTGGCAATATACTGGTGGGAAATAACTTTTAACTTCTGATTCTCAGTTTCCTCATCTGTAAATGACATTAACACCTACCTTGCAGGTTATTGGGAAGATGAAAAATAATATGTGTAAAGAGCCTTAGGCAATGCACAACCTGTACTTGGGACTCAGTTGATTGGCGGGTGTTTATTATTATAGGTGCTTTGCCTCACTTTTCTTCTCCAAGGAATAATTAATAAGATGCAGAGAAAATAATGGTCTTTATCATTGTTATAAATTGAGCTAAAAGAAAGCTTATTAATTTGATAGTCAACTCAAAATATAATTATTTGGATAAAATCTAGGCAGAATTTCTAAGGTTGTGAGGTAGAGCTCTTATTAAGCAAATAAATAAGATTGGGATATTTTCATTACCTACTAAAATAAACTGCTTTGAAGTATCATGAATATTGTAAAGGCCTCATTGTGCATTGAGTTGATACTCTCATTAGCATAAGTTTTTCTTATCTTTTTGTTTAGATAGATTTCCTGTGACCTCTAAAATAGTTGCATAATTCAAGTTACTGTATAAATATTAACCAGAAAATTAAAGAACTATGTTTTTCTGCAAATTTTGTTTCACAGGCATCCTACAGTTTTAAGTGTTCTTGCCCTTGAATTTGTGATATTTGTTTTACTTGGAAAATGTTATTTTATAGCTGAAGACATTTTCATTTTACATTTTGTGTAAAGCATAAACACAGATCTCTTAAAATTTTAAATTCCTCCTTTATACAGTTTATAACTTAATTCCTTCATTGTTAAGTAGGAATGATAGCCGTGCTCTTTACTGCACCAGTTACAGTTCAGTTGTTGTTTCTTTGCGTCCCGCCTAAAAAGGAAGCCTATGGAAGCCTAGCCTCATCATCTGGAGTGTTCAGGGAGTTGGTCACTTCTTCTTCCATATCCTGGCTCCCTGCTGACCCTGCCCCGCCTGTCGCCAGGGCCAGCAAGGCCTGCCAGTGGCCCAGCCCTCCTTCGCCTCTGCATGGCTGCCCCCCACCACAAGGGGAAGGTAAAGACAGGAAGGACATAAACATCACAGCCAATCAGATGAGGGGAGCACTGGGCTGGCTAACAAGATAACTTGGGATCCTTTCGTAATTTTGTGCTTCAGTAAGAGCTGGCAAAAAGAATAGAATTTAGATGTTGACTCTATTTTTTATCCTATTTAAACCTAGTTAGGCTCCATTTCTGCTTCCAGTGGCTGGTATATCAGAATTAGGATCCTTCATGGGCAGCAGCAGTGGTGGTAGTTGTGGGAGGGAAGGGCTGTAGGGTGTGCTTTTGTGGCCCTCATCAGTCTCTGTCAGCATCTCTCCCAATCATGGTGAAGACTGGGCTTACTGAGGAGATGCAGCCTCAACAAGTCTCTGTCTTGCCCTTCAAACCCGATAGCTGCCCTTACGCTCTTCACCAATGGGCATTCTGGAGCTGACCATGGCTGAATGTAGGGAAAAGTTTAGATTCTTTGTCAGACTGTTATTTTTTTTTTACCTGTCTAGCAAAACCAAACCAAAATTAATAGTATCATCTATCTGGAGAGGGTAAAAATTACCTTATCTGATTAAATAGCACAGCAGTGCTTCCTTGGCATGTCTATTCGATAAATGTAGCTTCACACAAGTGAATTGTCTGCCTGCCAGTAATGCTCTATCATATGTTTCTTTCTCTGTGTACCTATAAGCATAATAAGAAAGTCTGTGTATTTCCACATTTAACTAGTCTGGGATAGGAAATATATGCACCACAGGAGTGCTTGCCTCCTTGGAGCTATGTCTTGGAGCTAAGAATGCAAAAAAAGGTTTTTAAAACTTTTAGTGCTGATTTCTTAACCTCTAAAATCGCCTGCATTGGGTCAGGTGTGATGCTATTCCTTTAAGTCCATGTTCTGGGACTTAAAAAAAATGACTAGTATTTCTTAGTTCTCTATGCTGGTGGAGTAAGATAGTAAAAAGTTCTTAAAAATCTAAAAGTGACTTAAATTTCACTCTGGAATATGTTTTCAGTCTTATATTTGAATGTGTGTGTGTATGTGTGAGAGAGAAGGAGAGGAGGAAGTGGAGGAAGGTGGAAAGAAAGAGAATATCAGTATGAAATTTCACATCAAATAAAATAGATGAAAACATACTGGGAAGGCCTGTTGTCAAGATAGGAAGAGTGAACTTCCTCCTCTCCTACCCTTTGGCTGTTGTCTATGTGAAAATTGATAATGATCGCTCAAGTTTCTGTGAAGTACTAGCAAAGCTGAATTATCTCTTGCCTTTTCTCAAATCTTCCGGGGACTAGGGAAGAGGGAAAGTGCTAATTGAGTCAAACAGTTTCAACTACCAAAAAAAAAAAAAGTAAACAGACAGCCACATGTCAACAAAACAAGTAATTAACCTGAGTATTGTTAGGAACTACTAATGATCATTAACATGAAAGATCTATCAGTAGAGAATCCATCTGCTGGATAATTGAGTTGTCATTCCTCACAAAGGTATACAGAAAAATAAAATCTTGAAAATTTGAGTCTCAAGCCATATCCTCAGATTAAGGACAGAAGTGCTACTATTCACAATTCTTCTATTTTTAGAGACTATCATATCCATAAATGATGTGTCTAGGCAGACTGGCTGGCTCTATTTCCCTTGGTACAGATTAATAGGAAATAATAAAGAGTGTTTATGCACCATTTTAACCAGGGATGGTTTTTTCACTCCAAACCTCCCTATGTGAATTTCAAACAAAAACAAAATACCAGGTCTTTTTTAGCCGAAAGTATGGTGGTGGGAGGAGGAAAGGGGACTTGAAGGAAGGAAGTGATCCATTGGACCTGAGTTAATATTCAGAATATCATAAATCACCTATTAGCCTGCAGGGCATGTTGAATGAAATTAAAAAGAGTCTATCCAGTTAAACTGGTTTGTAACAAGCCCGTGGAAGACTAGGTGTTGTACTTTTATATTCTGGAGTTGTTTCCCTAAAGATAAGAAATGATCATAAATAAAACAATTGTCTTCAACAGGGCTCAGCTCTCTCAGAATGAGGTTTTGACAAAGCTGTTTATTTTGGAGCTGGGAGAGATCAAAGAAGGAAGATTAACTGAGCCCTCTCTGGGCAGCCACTCAGTAACTTGAGGCGGGTCACTGACACCCGGAGCTTTTGTTCCTGCCACTGCAGCTTCAGAAGAAAGAAACTAGGATTTCAATGTATTTGGGCCTTCTGTGCTGTAGCACTTATGGAATGTGTGGGGTAGGACTTAAGCACCCAAATGTTCTATTTTCTGCTTTGAAGAGAAGGTGGCAGAACTCTCTAAACCTAGTTAGCAAAGTTCCACTGCAAATACGGTGCGTCCTTGGTCACTTCAACACCCAGAGTGCGGCTAGTTGGGGGATGGGACCATGGGAGGGGGCGGGATATGATGGGAACAGAATTCAGTTCTCTAATGCACCAGGCAGGCACAGGCACTGTCCCCCCCCCCTTGCCAGAAATCTCCATGGATTGTCTGTGCTACCCAGCCTTAGTGTCTGAGTTGGCGAGGAGTGCCATCTACTGACCTACTTACTCCTAGGTCTCAGAGCGCTGATTTTTCCCTTGAGGTCTCATTTCCAACAATAGAGAAAGGAAATTCTGAGTGTAGTAGAGCGTTTGGTTTCCTTTACAGTGGGCGTGTTAAAACGATTGCCTTGCCTCTGCTATTAAATAATCTCTTTGTGTTGCCAAAAGTATTATGTTTTAAGTTAGCCTGATCAAATTAGTCATTTGGTTATCTTAATGTTAAAAATGAAGAAATAAGTGTGATTCTCAGGAAAGACTATCAGAAGGACACTTCTTACTTATGCACTATTCTCAATTCAAGGAACAATATAGAAAAATTTTAGGAGTATTTGGTCTTTTCCAGAATGTCATGGTCCTATCCTCAACAAGTAAAATGTTTATCAGAAACATAAAATTTTAAAGCCAAATGGGAATCTGGGTGTTACCTTGTTCCTCTCTCTCATTTCATCTTTGGAGACCTAAAACTGTTAAATCATAGGGCTAGGACCTGAACTTGGGCTTCCAAGCCTAATTGGTGCTCTTGCTACTACAAATTAAAATCTTTATGTAACGGAATATGGTAGACCTGTGAACAGAACTGTGATTAAGTTAGGGCAGAGAATAGGTAGAAGAATAGTAGGAGAATATGAGACTTCATAAATCCTTTTGGGGCATTTTCCTCCTTTAATATTAATTGTCTCCAATTATAACAGCCTACTTGGTTGGTAATGAGTCTTAATTTACAAATTGAGTTGTCCTTACAAATTACTTTGCTTTTTATGTTTATACAGATTTGTAAACACTTATTATTAATAAATTTAGTGGTTCTTAGCTTTTCAAGTGAAGGCCATTTAAAACTATTTTCCTCACGATCCTAAATTTTGAAGAACCTAAGATACCAGCTGCATTTATTAAATAATAATTTGTTTTTCCTTTTTATTAATTAGAAGTGTAGCTCCCCACCAAAGCTTCTGAACAAGTATGCAGAGCTATTATTCATGACTTAAGTTGTAATCTGTCTGGATAAAAGGAAGGGCACTTGGTGTTTCAACATGAGTAAACACATCATTTGTTGAAACACAGAATATAGTGTCTTTATTTCTTGAGCTGGAAGATCTCAGATTGGGAGCGACCAGTATAACTCATGGTCATCTTCATTTCCGAAGCTGAATCAACTTAGTGGATATGAGTAACTCTTAGAATCTGAAAGTCAGATACTAAAAAGGGCATTTGAATGTTTGCTTTTATCATCCCTAGCATACTGAGCACTGGTAGTCATGCTGAAACAGCAGAATGGATAGCAGAAACTTCTTGCCAGAGGGGACTATCATCTCAATATAACTCAGCTGCTGTACATATGGTGAGAGTGTTGTCGCAAAAGAGGAGCAGCCTTGGAAGCTTAGATCAATTTCCTTATCATCAACTTTTTTTTTTTTTTTAATGTTCTACTGCTCTGACTCAGCATTTCAGATACAAGTAATTTATTTTCCAAGAGAAAGTAAGATTAGAAGAGAAGAAAGAAAATGTATAGGGGAGAAATGCTATTTGGGAAGTGATGTGATTGTATAACATGTCATTCAGTGAGTGCCTTTGTTTGTGTGGCTGGTTAGCTAAGAGGTACTTGATATAAAATTTAACACAATGTTCTCTTTGATCCCCAGATTCTTGAAGTGAAAAGCCCAATAAAGCAAAGCAAATCAGATAAGCAAATAAAGAATGGTGAATGTGACAAGGTAAGTTTTCAGTCTGTCACTAGGAAGGCTGTAACACTGGCAAGTCTTCCATTTCTGTCTTCCCATTGATCATCCTTGCTGGTTCTCCTTTCATTTTCTTCATCAGAAGTGCCCGAGATGCCCAGATGATGAGTACTTCATCCTCATGCTTTGTAGTTTATTTTCCATGTCTTGTTTACATCTTCAGTATTAAGCTCGGCCTTATGCTGTCACTCACCATGATGCCTCCATCGCCAAGGGATTTCAGGCACACTGAACTGGGAGGCAAGAGAGTTGTGCCAGAGGTAGTGGGTTAAGGAATCTCAGATGTAGCGGAGTAAGAATTATGATCCTTGCGCAGTGTGCTTTCCCAGAGTATGCACCGTGCATCTGAAATCTGACTACAAGACCTGGTGGGGGTTAAGCCACATGGTATGGGTAGGGCCCTAACATGCTTTGCAGGGTCAGGGCAGACCTCTCTAATGCTTCACAAGTCTTTCCTTTGGCTTTATTGCAATAGTGCTGTGGGCAACCATGCAGTTATGCTAACCAAGACTCATGAGTCTAATCGTATGGAAAGAGATGTCCCCTTCTGCCCTTACAGGAGATCTCTTCACAAACCAGATGTTAATTTAGATAGTGATTTCTATTTTTCATAAAACTTTCTTCTGTTCTCCTGTCACTTGCTGGCATTATTTACTAGCAATGTTTGGTATGACCAGAAAGCCTCTTTTTTTTTTTTTTCTTTTTACGAATTTGCCGTGATACAGTCAGTAATGCACACTGGTGTTTCCATGTTCAAACTTGGCCTTTTTTCTCTAAGTCAAAAAACTTTGAAGAATAAAAACATGAAAGTAACCTGTGATAACATGTTTAAACTCACAATTTAGTACTGAATTCCCCTACTCTTCGAAGAGACATTGTTGGGGGAAGGTGAATCTACTCACTTGAATTTCGTTAAGAGCAAGTAAATAGAAGAATTGTCACACCCTCTCTGCAACCCCCCCCCCTCCAGGTTGGCTTAATAAAGGTAATGAATGGTCTAGGAGAGGTGTGGGCTACAGAGGCCGTTGGGCACTGAGCCCGCACAGCCTGAGATAGCGTGGTAGGAGGAGAAACTGCTAACTGTTGCTTATATGCTCTTTCTTATTTACTCATTTGTTTTTGAACTACTTCTTAAAGTGCTTCTTATTTGGGGGAATACTCTTCTTTTTCAGGCGTACCTAGATGAACTGGTAGAGCTTCACAGAAGGTTGATGACGCTGAGGGAAAGACACATTCTGCAGCAGGTGAGAAATGCTTTTTAGCAGAACCCTTTCCAGAAACCTCAAGGCCTCCAGGACAAACGAGGTTTGTCCTGGGTTAGTGTGTTGGCACCCGGAAGCCACACAGCCCCACGCATTGAGAACTGGGCTAATGCCACCTGTAGAAGTATTTGGGGAGAGTTCTTATTCATGAGGCCACCCGGAAGTCTGCTTTGGAGCTCTGTGGTGATTATCTCCCGCCCCTGGTGCTATGGAGGATGAAAACTGAGCACTTTTGGAGGTGATAACTGGAATGTAGTGATCCCTCAGCTGGCTGATGTAATGTGGGCTGAGGGAGGGGATAGTTGGAATGCAAAAACCTTTGGGGCCAGGCTTCTGGTTTCATGGGAAAACAGTGATAAGAATTTGAGTCAAGTGTTGTAAACATTTGGGATTCAATTTAGTAACATTTCGACAATGCTATTCTAAGGAAAATAAATATTTTCTTCATTTCCCTTATCTTGTACAACGTACATTCTACTATTATGAACTCAACTGTGGAATACTTGTAGAGTAGGGAAACTTTTATTAGCACAATTTGATGTTTTGAGAAGATAAGGGTGTTTTTTAGTTTTCATCCAGTTACAGTGCATGCTTCTTTGCATAAAGGGGCTCTTGGTAAAATAATTTTTCTGTAACACCCAAAGAGAATGCTGTGCATTCTAAATTCAAGGGCATATTTGTAGATTGTTTCACTGTTTGAATTTTTTTTTTCCTACTTTCAAATGACTTGAAGTTAGTACTTAATCTATTCCAGCTGTGTGTAGGATTTTTTTTTTTAATGTTTAATGGCTGATGGTCACATTTATATTCTGTGTACGTTTTTGCTTAAATCTATAAATATACACTCTCAAAGTTGCCAAGTTTCCTGATTGGTCTGATAAGCTTTTTAACCATTCTAGAGTTTTAAATTTGAACAAAAGACTACAGACCTATGATTCTTAATTGTGATTCTTAGGTTGCATTTCTTGCAGTTCCTTTTAAGTTAGTATGGGTAGAGGAGCAGGATTTGAGTGGCTTACCCTAAATACTTTGCTAGTATTTTTCTTCAACAGAACTGATAATTGTTTTACATGTTATTTACCAATTACTTGGGGCTAATTGGCTGAATGCTGATGGTAAGTCTGTTAGCTGATCTTCCTATTTCTTCCCAAACACCAACGCTGAACCACTGTGGAGCAGTTGTCCAATAAAGTTACTAATGCCCAAGCTGGACCCATATAGTGAGTCTCACAGGAGGCTGAGACAGATGTTTGGGCCCGGTTGGGACACCTCCACAACGAAAGCCTAGTCAATGAGTCCAGGATACTAGGCCTTTGGGCAGGGTCTTACCTTGGGGTGTCGTTGGCATTCCCAATTTAATGTTGTCCTTTATTTTGACCTTTGAAAGAATTGTGAAGGAAGGTAGCTTACTGGAGAATTCCATCCAAGTAGATTATTTTAGTATTCTAGAGGGAGAGAGTAATATCTATGAATTTTTAACCTGGCATAAAGGCACTCCAGGGCACACAGCATTTCACCCTAATTGCATTCCCAGGCTGGTTGAAAGCTCTCAGTCTTTGGCCTTTTGCCTTGTAATGCAGCTGAGGCTTGTGATTATGATACCATGATGCATGTCCTGTCACGGTTTACTGCTTAATTAATTCCTTTTGTAAAACATAGCACTATTGAGGACTAATGTTATTCTCCACCTTGAGGGCTGCTCATCTCGTGGAATGCATTCCACAAAGTCTACGTATTTCCCGCCTTGCAGACGTGAACACCTGAATTAGAATTTCTGGTGCACCCAGGATCACATCCTAGGTCCTTCTCTGTTAAATGCATGCTATCCAAAAATCTGGTCTGACAATTTTATTTGGCTTACAAAAGGTGGTTAATAGCTTTGTTTTGCTCTGGGGGCATTCAGTCCTGACGCTCAGCATCTAGTTTAATGAATAGAAAGCATTGGATCAAGGAATCTGTGTTCCTAAGCCACTTTTTCAATAGGGTATAAATAACAGTAGAGTGGACACAAACCAAGATAACAGTACCTAGGCCTGCGTAATAATTGATTTCACTTTAAACCATGTGTTCCAAATTTTTTGGAAAGTGAAGCTGAGCACATCTAACTTCTTTAGCAATTCAGCTCTAAGGCTGGATTTGCATCCCTCCCTAGTCTGGAGGAAGAAAACTCTGAGGAAAACCAGGCTTCCTTAGAGGACAGTTTAGCAATTTAGAAACCAGCTATTTTTCTTTTAGAATTGTCTTCAGGGAATGGGGAGTGAGTGGTATGTCAGAGTATTCCTTCTAACAACACGGAGAAGCCTCCCTGAGAAGAGTTCTGCTGAATATGGTTTTCTGCCTTCTGGGAAGTTACCTGTCATATCTAAGTGCCCCGTGTAGATTGGAGCCTAACGGCCTGCCTCTTAACCCAGGCTAGGGCACACATTTTCATGTGGTAGACAGTGCTTCCTGGTCCATAGCACAGGCCATTCTACAGGAAGACTTGAGTTATCCCAGATCTGACTCCACTCTAGACAGAAACAGATAAAGCAAGGCTTGTTCGTTACTTCCCACTCAGTGAAGAGACTGCCCCAGAGGGAAAGAACCCTGGCTTTAAAAAATATAATCAAACTAAAAATAATGCATCCACCTTTTTGTAATTAAAAAACAGATTTGGGGGAGGGAGTCATAGATTTAACAAGGGGATCTTGCCCTGTTTAAAACAAAAAAACAACCCACAGCCTGCGTGGTACCCCCTAAAAGGCTGACGTGGCAGGAAAGAATCCATCAGGAATGTTTTCACAACCACCATCATCTGAAGAATGAGTTAAACAGTTTACACACTCTTGCTTTACCACCACCCATACATACCCCGTTGCCCGCTTTTCTTATCTGCAGCCACTCTGTCTTCTATTACTTTGGCTGGGCATTAATTATTGCAATATGGTGCAGGGTAACGATGCCACGGTAAAGCCACACTATATCAGCAGAGAGAGTATTCCTATAAAAAGGCAGAGTGGAGTTCTTCAGGCATTAGAAGGGTGTTTTCAGGCCTGTGTTTGTGGCCTGTGTCATTGGAATAAAGCATGTTAATGTTGTGTTTCTGGTGTTCTAACTATGAGAATTCCTGGAAAGGAATGCGCACTTATTTTTCTTTATGGAGCCTTTACTTAATTGAGGACGTGGGTATATACGCTAATAATTCAAATCATTAATGCCATTCCCTTTGACAAGTAGTCCTGCACTCCCCCGCTGCCGCCGCTGCTTCTGCGTTAAGGCCGTCTCCGCATCTACCTTGATGTATTCTTATGGGCTCTCATAAAAACACGGGGCTCATTTCGTTAGATTTATCAGAACCCCTTGATATCTCTGTGAGTGTGTGGCTGCAGGCAGGGTGGGGCGTGCTGGCGGTGGAGGCAGAGGGAGGAGGATGGTGGAAGCACTGGGGACCGGCAAGACGGCACAACGCACAGGAGAGCACTGGGCTGGATTGCCTAGTGGGCAGAGTGTTTATTTGTTTTAAAATTAAGTAGCTTTTTTCTAGAAGGAATTTTTATTGCCCAGTTTTCTATTTGTTGTTAAGTAATTAGAGAGCAGCTATATTGAGTCATAGAAAACCGTTTTATTAAGCGGGCAAGTTGCCTGTCATTTTAAAGGGAAAATGTAGGGCCTTACTCCTGTTACCTTCACATTGCAATACTAGCCCATTGTTTCAGCTACTTGTCTATGGCTCCTCTTCTCCTGCCTTTTCCCCCTTCTCCCTGAAAACTTTTATTATAATTATTTTCCAAGCAGGCCTTTCTGGCACTTTCCTTGCTTCATTTGTTTTAGTGCTAATGAAATGGCTGACAGTCATTGAGGGCTGGAGGAAAAAGCACCAGGTCTGGTCATTCTGTGCTGTTCGGTTGCTTCCCAGATAATTAAGGATAAGTTTATATTTCCATGGTAATCATGATCATGTGACCCTGATCTATACAGCAATTAACAGTTTATAAGGAAGCGTTATTTACCGTGTCTTATTTGATCCTCTGCACAACCATGTGTGATAAGTAGAACAGGTTACATTATTATCCCCATTTTGTAGATGCCGGAAATTGAGGCTCAGAGATTATGGTATTCTATCTAATGCCATTCAGAGAGTAAACAGAGTCAGGACTTGATGTGCCAAATTCAGGACTCTATTCTGAATGCTTTGTCAGTTACTGACTGGCCAGCTGGTTGAAGAGAGGAGGCAAACACTGGTCTGCTTGTCATTTGCCTCCATTGTATAAATTTGAAATTATAATAGCTCTGAACAGGCTCTTTGTTTCTATCCTGAAAGTTATACATTTTCCACTAGATCTGTAGTATTCCTACACATGTAGTGAAAAAGATAATTTACTTCAGAAAGCACATACTCTTAGTGGTGTTAAGTACGTGATAAGTATATGATTGGCAAGAAAGGTCTGTGTGTGGCCATGGCTGTGTGTGTGTGTGTGTGTGTGTGTGTCTGTACATGTCTAGCTGTGTGTGTGAGTGTGACTTGTCCAAAATTCTATAACTGTTAACTAACAAAACAAATGTGTGTCTATTTTAAGTCTTTTAGTGTTAATGAGATCTCGTTGATAAATTTTTACATGAATGTAGTACTTTAAGCATAATTGAGCATACTCCTTCTAATAATCTCTCGACTCCATGTCATAGAGCCCTACGTCTGGTGATTTAAGCAGGTTAGGCTCTCTCCGGGCCTCCCTTCCCACCATATAACAGTAGGCCAGGAGGTAAGTAATCCATGGTCAATGTGGTGGCTTAAAAGCTGACACTGAGGACACAGACTCTTTGTCTTCCTGTTCTGCCATCTTCCATATGTTGCATTTATCCTCTCAATGGGTAGATGCTGCACTTCCAGGCATTTCATCTTCATTGCAGACAAGAAGGACAGAAGGCAAAAGGCACACGCCCATTTTCCATACCTTTTTCAAAAACTTTCCTGAAAGCACAGTGACTTCTGACAAATAAATTGTAAATACCAGTGTCTGCCAAGTGCTGCAAGTGGGTCTGTGGAGGCCAACATTTTAGCTGGGCATGTTGCCACGCTGAGAACATCAGGCTTCTGTTAGTAAAGAAGAGATAAATGGATATTAGGTAGTTGGTTTGCAGTGTCTGTCATGGTTCCACAATGGGAGAGACTTGCTTTATTATTATAAAGCCATAGTTATATATATAAAAAATAGTTCCAGAGATTGGATAAGGTAAGAACAGCTCAGTCTGGAGTTGAGCAATTAATTGGATTGAGGCCTAATGTTTTTTTTTTTTTATTATTCTGTGGAAGTCAAATAATACATCAGGGGTGGGGAGCACAGTTTCTATTAAGAGTCACTGACCTATAGGGAATAATTTACAAATTTACTGTTTTTTAAAGAAAACTAATTGTAAGAAGAAAATGTTGAAAGCTTCAGCTCTGTTCCTCCTGGCATTAGGTAGTCTAAAACTTCATTAAATAAATAATAGGCTCAATAATTAAAATTATTCTCTTTTTTAAGATTATTGGACTAAAGAGAATTAGAGGTAAGTTGATAGAAAGGGAGTAACAGGTAAAACTAAAATTAAATAGAAGTTTGTCAACTGTTCACTCTATGCAAATGTATTTCCATTGCCCTGATGTTAGTTTCCTCTCTACCCTACAAGGCTAGCTAAAATCAGTGTCCATCCCCATATGCTCCCAGCACATCTACTTAAAACCCACACAGGCACAGCATCCATTTCTGATAAAATTGTTAGTGAAATAGGACTAGAAAGACACTTGGTGTGATAAAGCATCTCTCAAACTGATAACCAACATCATTCTTAATGTTGAGACTTTAGAATTGTCCTCCTGAAAGCGGGAGCAAGAGAGGACAGTAACTGTCACCACTATCCTTTAACATTTTTCTGAAAGTTGGAGCCAATACAATAAGAAATAAGGTATAACAATTCCAAATGAAAAGACAAAGGCATCCTTTTTTTTTTTCTAGATAACATATATCTCCCCCAAATACCCAAGGGAATCAACTGAACACAATTATGAGTAATGTGTATTTTTAATTTTTCATTGAACTATAACAAAGGATACAGCTGGATGAATTTTCACCAAGTGAACACATTTTATGCAGCCAAGTCAAGCAACGCAACAGTTCCAGTCCCCCAGAAGGCTCCCTTGCGCCCCATTCCAGTTACTACCCCTGATCTTTGGGGTAGGATTGTAGATGGTTTCTGTTTTATCTGTGTGGGTTTTCTAAATTTTCAACAAATAATCAGAAAGAAAAATGATCTTGTGTGTGCGTGCGTGTGCATGTGTGCATACAAAATAGGAGTTTTGTTATTTCTAGGCTGGAGTTTCCTTACATCTATTAAGTGTACTCACTGTCCATTGAGCCAGTAACTAAGTTTTAAAGGAGTCTTGAAATTTTCTCTCTCCCTAACCACCCATTCACTGTAAAATACTCTGTTGATGACTTGAAAGCAGGAATCAGTTTGAAGTGTATGGAACACAACACAGGTTCTCATTGAGAATTTCGAAGGCTTGATATACTTTTGACTTACCACACTGGCTAAGAGATAGTTTGATCCTATTAATGGTATGGGACTTTCTTGCTATAAATAAGAGTGTTTATCACTTGGTTCCATATTTGACCCCCTCTTTCTTTGCCTTTCTATATGTTGCTTATTGCTCTAACGTTTTCTTCTTTACCCATCTAGATCGTGAACCTTATAGAAGAAACTGGACACTTTCATATCACAAACACAACATTTGATTTTGATCTTTGCTCGCTGGACAAAACCACAGTCCGTAAACTACAGAGTTACCTGGAAACATCTGGAACATCCTGAGGATACAACAACTGGATGCATCAAAAACTATTGGTTTATTTTTTTTTTTTGGTTGTGATTTTTTTGTTGTTGTTGTTTATATGGAAACACTCAGAATGATGCAACCAAAAGGGAAAAAAATAAAAATCAAACAACCTTCAGCTTTATTTTTCTTTAAAGCCAGTCATCATCTCTTGAAAAAGGAGAGGTTAAGCAAACCAGCCTCAGCGGACCACTCTTCTCTCCAAGGAAATCCCCGGGAAGAGTTAGCCTGGATAGCCTTGAAAACAAATCAAACACAACACAAGAAAACTTAAAGAATGTGTATGGTATCATGTATCTCTCTCTGTGGTGGTTCATTCCACAGGACGAATGCATATTCAACACACTGCCTTATTACATAACTGATCTATTTATTATCGCATACAGATATTCTAAAGTCGTTGAGGGAATGACACCACCAGACGTTATAAGTACTTGGTCCCGTGGATGCTCTTTCAATGCAGCGCCCTTGCCATCCCAAGCCCAGTGACCTTACTCGTATACCGTGCCACTTCCCACCAACTTTTTCCAAGTCCTTTAACTTGTTGCAGTCTGTATTTTCCACCTTTTGTTTTTCCAGTTCCAGGACACAAATGATCAACTGGGGGGACCAAATAGCCACCTTGATTTTCTTCTTTGTGGTCTTTTTCCTGAAAGTTGGGGCCCAGTCCTTGGCTGTATCCATGTAATGATCTTGGACCATGGTAGAAAATGCACCAAATAGGATCATATGAATTGCTGTCTAGCCTTAGTCAATAAACCTGTAGGACTTTTAAACAAAAGTGTACCTGTAAACGTCCTGAATCCAGCGTTGTTGAGCTGTCAACATCCTTGTGTCTGTTTTACTGTTATGATATTAGGTAAATATGGAAGTAAAGGCATTCCACAGGATCATTTTTTTTTTTTTATAAAAAAGGAATTCTGGTCCTGTTTTCTAGAAAAATGTTGTAGAAATTCTTAATTTGGATCTATTTATTAGTAAGAGTCAGCTTTCATCAGCTGCCAGTGTGTTATTCATCTTTATCATAAAAACCTGGAATAAGAGATTTTTGTTTGTTCACATATGATTCTCTTAGACACTTTTATATTTGAAAACTTAAAATCTTTCTTTGGGGGAAATTCTTGGTTATTCTGCCATAACAGATTATGTATTAACTTGTAGATTCAGTGGTTCAATACCTGTTTAGTCATTTGCTAATATTTCCAGAAGAATTTCTTGTATTGGTGAAAGATGTTTGGAGGGTGGGGTGGATATTTTTGTTCTTGTTGTACCCTTGTTTTGAAAATAGAAATCTGTCCTGTGGCATGCAAAAGAAAGCAAATTATTTTTAAAAGAAAAACAAAAAAAACCAAAGTACTTTTGGTGTCATTATTCTATCTTCTCCACAAACGGAGAAATGAAAAGTAAGAACAGCTCATCTTCTAAGTTTTCACTAGGAGCTCAACTGAAAAGAAAAGAAATGAAGAAATACTTCTGGATCCAAAGGTTCATCACTGGATCAGCCTTAAGAAAGTCTCTATGTGTGCTAATAGACCAGTATCTCCCTTGTTTGTTCCCATGCCAGATGCTGTCTTTTCATACAGAGATTAACTGGTGTCTGTACAGAAAATGGTCTTTCCAGACCCATTCTTTTGGGCACTAATGTAAATGCAGATTGATAATGGAGTTATTTCTGCATTTTAAAAAGGGGATTTTTTTACACTGTTTCTTTCTATCCAAAGAAACTATTTTTTTCCTTTTAAAAAAATTATAATACAGCCATGCTCCTTGTAAATTACTTCTCCGAAGCGTCCTCCCAGAGGACAAGTGTACTCTCTCAATAATGTTATGATTCTTAATGATGATTGGCATGAACCGTACTTGAAGCATTTGTTGTTTAGTCCACTTCTCGATGTGCAATTACAGAGAAACTTTCTGAGTCATTTTAGACGTTAGGTGACTGATGAATTGTGTGGTTTTAGTTGTGTTTTGTTTTTAACTTCACAGGTGGAAGGGGTGGGCAATGTTTATATGGAAATGTTGCAAAAATCAAAAATTTTTTAAAATTTCTAACTGCTAATCCACATCTTCTATTAAACCAGAAACTTGTGTAGTTTAACTGATAATATCTGTGTAGTTTAACTAGAAATGGATATATGTAGTTTGGGACATTTTTACTTTGGTAACTAAATTGTGTGGCAGAAACTATAATTTGGCAGTGTAAAGATTTTTTTTGTTCCTGAAGTTACCAACCAGAAAACACATTTATATTAAGGAGAATGCTAGGTTAGATAAGAAATGACCAAAAAACAAGAATAATAAGAAGAGCAGCTATCATAATGATAAATTCTAGATCTGTAAATTAGGTGATAAAGCAGATGTCTTCAGAATATCATAAAATGTAAGTTTGTAAATTGGTAAAATTCAGAAAAACTTCCTGATCTATTACTTATCACGACAGCAAGATGAATTTTCCATGAAATTCTGACAGAGTAAGAGTCACATGGATTTTCTTTGAAGTGGTAGGTACTCTTGCTCTTATCATCTAGTTTTTAAATTCAGATATAATAAATCCCTTTGAATTAATTTCATAGTTACAATACTTAAAGTAACCCACTCAATTCTGTCACATTTATATACGCTCAACTTTGAAACCTGTTAAAAAATATTTTTGACCACGTGTACACTAACAGTGGCTTTGGTTTTTTAAGCACAAAGGGAAAATGGCAGGGTTTAATTTTTTTGGTGTATATATATATAAATAGATGTTTCAAATAAAATTAATTGGGTGAATGTGAATTTGGTTTGAACCAGCCAGCGTATGATAAACTTTCTTTAAATTTTTTCCTGTGATTTGAAGGGGAAAAAAAAATGTATGTACAGAAATCCCCTCCCCCCTTGTAAATGAGCTTTTGCCTCTGATTTACCAGCTGGATGTGCGTGGGGGGGTCCTTCTATCTTAGGCTATAACAGTCATTTTAGCAACAAAAGCATTTTGCAGTTATTTCATATCTACACCACGGTCTGTCTCTCTATCTTAATGTAGACAAATAGGCATGTCTATATATGCTTTCATATTGTGTCAAAGTAGGGAAAAACATTAAAACTTCAGATCAAGAGACAAAAGCTTTAGAAAAAAAAAATCCTATGAGTGTCCTAAAAATTTTAAATTGCTAAACAAATCTCTCTAATCTGAATAATTAACTTTTTGCAGAAAGAGCCAATAAAATTGGTTTTCTTCCACTGAAAAGTTTCTTCCACCAAAAACAGTTTTGTTGATACCCCCTAATCTTTAAAAAAAAAAAAAATTAGGCCTATATAACATCCTGTTTACCATTTCAAGCCCCATAAATGTGTTTAATATACTTAAGGGAGACTTTACTCTTAAATGTTTTAACTCTACCTACTTAATGGAGTTGGTCGTTCAGTGTTGGAAATGCTCAGTGTCTGTGTTTGGTGGCTTGTGTTCATCTTTCTCACTGTGGAAGTGATCAGTTCTAGAGTAACCTGCTGTATGCTTATTACTTTCCACCTTTAGTGTTTTGTGTACTAATGCTATGTACTGCTCCTATATTTATATATATATATATATACACACACACACACATATATATTATCAGAGTAATCTTGCTTTGGGCTGTTGCTCTAAAACTATGACTATGATGTAGAGACCACTGCAGCTGCAGTGAATGTTAAGGAGTCGATTCCCATGGTTTAGTTTAGTCTTGGGCTGGAAATCTACATCTATCTTTTGACCTCTTTTGTTTTATATGATGCTTTTCATTATCTAGGCACTGCCATTTCTGAATATTCCTTGTAAAGATGCATTGAAGAAGTCAATTTAAAAGGAAGACAAAGCCACTGCTGTCTGTAAACTGTAAATATGTACTTTGGCACTTGTACTTCAGTATTCTGAAAATAGAGTTATGATGGAAATGCTGACAGATCCTTAATGGTGGCCAGAGCTACCATGCAGTGCAAAAATAAATTAAGTAAAAATGTATTCTTGAGATTAACAGTGCAAGGCCAATACGTTTTATAAATCTGTCAGTATCTTTTTAATGGAGTGTGTATGTGTAGTTATGTTGAAAGATACACTGTGTATGTGTGTGTACGTGCTTTTATGTGAACTACAAGGCGCACATGTATTTCCCATCTCTAAAACCCATGTTGAAATGTAAGTACAGATGGATAGAAATAGGTGTTTTACTTAAGTTTATATCTAATCTATTGCAGTACCATCTTCTTTAAAATGTATAGTCTTACTGATTTGCTAAGAGTCATCTGACCAAAGTTTGGCTTTACTTTGCATACAGGAAGAATGAGCCCCCTAGCCTTTTTTCAAGAAGCGATACTGCTCCTAAAGAAGAACGAATGGAGAGATCTGAGGCGGCCAGAGAAAGAACATGTGTCCAAAACCTGTTGTGTTCAGAGTGTCCACGCCTCATTCATCTTTGGGTCCCCAGTGTCTAGTACCAGTTTCTGTGTCCTGAAGCCAGTACATATTTTTGAGCTCTGCAGAGACTTGAGCAAGATATGGTGGGGCACATTCTTGGAATAAACTGGGCTACTTATGCATGATATTTTTTCTTTTTTTCCAACTTCCTTGGAAGGTTTTGTTCATAAAGGTTTTGTTCATAAAACTAAGCAATGTAGCTCGGCAGAGTCGATCTTACAAAGGCCATGCATTTATTTACTTTAGCAGCAGGAAATGCTGCCACCTTCATTAGACAGGAAGGAGAACAACTACTACAACAAAGAGAATAAAATACATTGTTTGGCAGATAACCAAGGAATTGGATGTGATGCTCTCAACTTACTAGTAAAGAGACTTACCTCTAATTTGAGAAACAGACCCTATCTTCCTTCAGGCTGACAAGCCATTTCGGGGATTATAGTGTAGGCTGCCTTGTCTCTCTTATCAGCTAGAAACCCATTTTAAGTGTGGAGGCATCAGTCCCAGATGTCCTGGGGTGACCGTAAAACTTTCTAATGACCATAGTTGAATGGAAGTAATCTCTTCCCTTATTTCAGCATAGTTACTCATTTGTTTATGTGAAATAGTGGCTAATGGCCTTGCATCTTATCCAGTGGGAAGAAAGAGTCAAGATCAGCATGGTGGCCTGCTGAAGCACTCACCCAGGAGAGTTTTCCTCAATTATCTGCTGCCTTGTCTCTCAGAGTGTCCCGCTCTAGTATTCCAGGAAAGCTGGAGAGTAATGGCAGCTCAACCAAGGCCTGACCCCCAGACCTGTCTGGTAATCCAGGAGCATAGTGTCCAGAACTAGTGGTCTTGTCTTTTCTTATTAGTGGTGCAACTAAGGGTATTTTATTGGTTTCCTTGCCTGGGACAACACCCAAATAGAAAATACAGAGCACATTTCAATGCTGCTGCTTTCTCTGCCAGGTAATAGTATCCACACCTTCCTGTTTAGGTGGTTCCCTTCTATAGAGTCATTTCCAGTCTTTTTCAGAGTTGTTAAATTGCCCTTGGCTCTCAGCTTGGGCTCCTGGTCTTCATTTCCCCTTAATTAAAAAAGGGTCACCAATATGATCCCCAGGAGCTAGTGAGGGAAATGCACAGCACAAACTAAAAAACACTCCAGGAATTATAACTGGGCCCTATGGCTCTTAAATAACGGTAAAAATAATCTACCACCTTAATGGGAAGGCTTTTTGAGTGCACTTTTATAATAGTTCGGGGCGATGATCGGCGCGCTGGGCCGGCTGCATGCAAGAGGTGGCCGCAGGAGCGGGGAGATAGACGGTGAGTAAAGGCAAAGCGATCCGCTCATTTTCTCCTCGTAATCGTGTCTTCCACCACACGTCGTCCCCACCACAGAGTTCTGAAGTTTCAAAAGGGTAGAAAAGGATAAATCCAGGCCATTAAAAGAAAATAATCAAAGCTATTGAAAAGATAAAACAAATGAGTCGCACTAAAAGGGCAGTCTGTGCAAGTAATAAGGTTGAAACACTGATACTGATTTCCTAGGCGGACAGCATTCCTCACACATGTGGTTCGTGTATCCGCGTCTGGGTGGGTGGTCTGTGAGAAGTGCTAAACGCAGCAAGATGGCTTAGTTTTTGAGCAGTGGAGGGAATCTTCGGGGGACAGGCTCAGCCCGTGGCATCTATAGTCCCTGCAACATAAAGAGGCTTTCCTTTTGCTTTGTTCCAGGAGGGAAAGTTTTAACTTGGCTTATTCATTAATATGTGAGTCTCTATTCTGCACAGAATCAAAGGGAGGGGGATAGAGAGAGAGCATGTGTGTGAGAGCACCTCGCCCTCAGCCCAGTCCTGGGGGAGCGGGGAGTATGTGTGGCGTGGAATATAATAACTGTCCCCTTGCTCTGATCTCGTCCCTGGGTGGTAGGCACCTATAAACATCCCTTTTCAAAGTGAGGCTGTTTTAAATAACACCTCAGTTTAGATAGGATAGGAAATAGTATCAAAGGCACATATTGTGCATATAGTCCACAAACAAAAGCCGAATAAAGACGGGCTCCCCCAGAAGCACATTTATATTAATGAGAATGCCGAATGAAGCACACTCGTTTCAAGGGGGGTAGACTTGTTAAGGGAAACTTAGATGCCCAGCAATGGCCTATGACAGACACGAATCATTGCCAGATCATGTCTGAAGATAAGTTGCTTCATGAATATCCCTAAGAATTGGTAGATGTTGTGGTGCTTGTTTTGACTTTAAATCAATTGGGGGATCATTGTTTTCCAAATTATAATATTTGTTTATAGATTTATCGTCTGTCTCCCTGACGAGCACAAAAGCTCCTGAGGGCAAGGACTTTGTTTCATTCACTGCGGACTCTAGGAGCTAGAATGATTCCAAGACGTACTACACACCTGTATTTGTTGAATGAAAACGTAGGAGCATTTTGTGGAACACTGAACTCTTTTGACATTTCATGAATAAAAGGTTTTGTGTTTAAGTTTGGCAAAACTGCCCAGTATGTGACCCTCTTGGCAATTCATGACATGCTAATATATATTAAATCTCTGGGAAGCCACATGTTCTAACAAAAACCAGACTTGTTTAACTTTATTTAATGCACTATTTCCCAAATTGTATATAACACAATAGTAGTAACATAACAGATGTTTCGCTTTTAAGAAAAAGTTCCTCAGTTTCTTTATCAAAATAGTTTTTAAACTATATTTCATTATTCAAGGTTTACAGCGTAGTTTGGGATAGTAGAGGTTCAAGGAAGGACAACACAGCTATTAATAGCCCCAGAAGTGGTTTGCTTGGTTAGCTAACCATTTAACTTATTGTCCAAGCTGGAACTCTTTTTTGACAAAAAGATGGGGTCTGGCTATGTTGCCCAGGCTACTGGAGTGCAGTGGCTGTTCACAGGCATGATCATAGTGCACTGCGGCCTCAAACTCCTGCCTCAGCCTCCTGAGTAGCTGGGACTACAGACACTTGCTTCAGTGCCCAGCAAAGTGGAACACTTTTGAGAATGAAACAGGGCACTATTAATAATCATTCCAGGACAATGTGGGTAAACTGAGGCTGTCTTTGGCAAACCAGGACTTATGGTTACCCTAGTTTCCAGGAACACAGTTTGAGACATTTTGAATTGAAAGTATACCCTCAGATTTCTCTCTCACTTTGGCATATGTATGATAAAAGTGTTTAGTTGGGCAGTGGAGAGGAGAAAAAGTATCTTACCCATCACAAGGTTCATGGCTGACACCCGTATATCAGAGACAGGTTAACAAGAGAAAAGCATAAATTCACTTAAACTCATGTGGCACAGGAGCCTTCAGAAATGAAGATCTGAAAGACCCAGAGAAAACTATTTTTATGCTTGAGTTTGATGAAGAATGGACAATCATATAGAAAGTATGATTGGGTGAAAAGGGAGTGTGCCCTAATGATAATAAACTGGGGGAAAGTTAGCAAGATCTGTTGGTTCAGATTTGTCTTGGCCTCTGGGAATATGGCAGGACTCCTCTGAAATGGGAGGTCTTGGGACCTATTTTCATCAGTGAGAGAATATTTTGATGGCCATGCTTCAGCAGAGAAAGGTAGGGGAACGTCAGAATGACATTTCTGCTAATGAAGTTCTCTCGGTTTCCTTCAGTTCAGAATGGTGTGCCAAAGTGCCATATTTTGGGTTATGGTGTTCTGAGCCCCAAAGGCTGCCTCTGTATGGTAGCAATTGGGTCTCTCCCTCAGAGTAAGGGTAAACCCTTAGGATCCAGCGTGTATAGGGCATTTTCAGGGTTGCTGAAGAGGCTTTGTGGTTGAAGTGGTCTCTGCTTCCCCGCCCTGCCCTGTGTTAGCCTATCATTTGAATAGATGAGCAAGCCAGTAGTGACCATGAGTCCTATATGCAAGGGAGACCCAGTCCTTATTGTGGGTCCCTGGCTCTGTTTCCTGAGCTGTTTCATGATGGGGTTGAGGTGTTTTTCCTCACAACTGACACTTTTGTTTGAGATGCTACCTCTTCATTGTCACGTCACCTGCTGAATTGTCACTCAGCCTGTTTCTGCTATTTCCTAGTGGCTGGCATCCCCCCACCCAACCCAATTGCTGGAGTTGTGCAGTTGGCAGGTTCTCTCACTGCTAGACCACACTCTGGAATTTTGCTTCTCTACACTGTGCCTCTAAGCCCTGCTACCTTTGGTGTTTTAGTGATTGCAAGTTGCATGGGCACAATTCCTAGCATAGAATAAATGCTCAAACAATATTGAACCAGTGAATAAACGGCTGTAGATCCATCTCTTCTTGGCTTGCGAGCAGGTTGCTACCATGATGCCATGCTCTGTGGCTTCTTTCCCTAAAATTATGTCTTATTTTGCTACTATGTTAAAGGTAATATAACATGGTGACAAAAATCATAGACAGTGGAGACAGAAAGGCTTGGTTTGAGTGCCAGATCTGCCACTCCTAGCCATGCAACCTTAAAAAACATACTTTCCTGAACTTTGGCTTTCCTATCTGTGAGACGGGATTAACAATGGACCTCTATTTTAAGGTGATTGTGAAGATTAGATGTTTGTAGCACACCATCCCTGGTCCATAGTAAAGTGCTCAATAAATGGTAGTTATTTTTCTTTTTCTTATGCTATTGAAGTCTGATGAGATCTTTCTATTCTCTTTTGTTGGTGGAGAACTTTGCCAACATGTAGGATTACCCTGGTGCTGTTTGCCATTCAGCCTCAAGTTACTTTAGCCTAATTGTCAGCCTGTCGTGATATGGCCAGTACACTAACAGCCTCGGTCATTGCCCTTCCTCATGCGCACATTCTTGCAGGCAGTCATCAGCTATGTAACTGCTGTTCCTCTGAAGCTATGTTCAGCACAGGGGAAGGAAAGGGGGCCAGGGTCTCTTTCTGCCCGTAGGGTTAGGTAACCTAAAACGGAGTTAAACACACTTCCCCTTGATGAACTCAGTTGCTAGAGGGAATGTTGGAGGTCATATGTTCAAGCCTTTTGTGAGCCCATTGGTTTGCCCCCTTGTGTAGCTATAAACTTCTCGATCCTACACAGACTTGTCATGAATGAGTGTCCTGGATCACAGGATGGACAACATAAGTGCACACCCTTTCAAGTGTGACTGCATAACCCCTGCTGGAGAGGGCTGGTTATACAGTGTGATCATCACTGTTGTCTCTATACAACGGTGGCTTACCACCTTGCTGAGTGGTATTCTCTCCACAGTGTTGGCCACTTGCCTGCAGCAAGCCCAGGTTGTGATCTTGGTTAGCCAGATGTTCTACTTGTTTGCCATATACAAGACCTAAGAATGAGACTTCTTGTTTTAAGGCATGTATGCTGCAGCGAAATAGCCACTGTTCTCTTACAGTCTGACTTGATTAAAAGCAAGCATCTGAGCAATCTGTACTTGAGCATTATACTCTTAAATTAAAGCCATACCACGGTTTTGATGGGCTGCAGTTGGCCACATCAACCTGTAGAGGACACTAATCTAACCCTTCATTATGTTGAAATGCAAAGAAATGCTAATTTAGTCACTATTATTCTCTGTATTCTTTTTTCTCAAATATTGTGCGTATTAGTTTCCTCTTGCTGTTGTAACAAATTACCACAAACGTAGTGGCTTAAAACAACACAAACTTATTATCTTGCAGTTCTGGAGGTCAGAAGTCTGAAATGAGTTTCACTGGGCTAAAATGAAACTCTCAACAGGGCTGCATTTCTTCCAGAGGCTTTTCCAGTGGAGAATTCATTTCCCTACCTTTTCTAGTTTCTAGAGGCCACCTGCATTCTGTGGGTCATGGCCCCTTCCTCCATCTTCCACTTTCTCTCTGACATGCCTCCTCCTTCCATCTTTTGATGAAACTTGGATTACTTCCTACCCAGATAAGGTAGGAAAATGTCCTCAGCTCAAGATCCTAAATGTAATTACATCTACCCCTTTGCCATGTAAGGTAATACATTCATATATTCTAGGGGTTAGAATGTGGCTAGCTTTGGGTTGTGCCCCACAGATGAGAAGATGCCAGTGTTGAAATCAAGCTTCCGAAAGTTTAAGTGGAGTCTCCTTAAATATCCAAGCAAAACTTATTTGTTCTACATTTAATATGAAAGGAATTTGCTACTAGTTCCAGTTGTTCATAGTGTCATACTTTGTGATGATGACTGTGGTGGTGCTTTCTTCAGAAGTTGGAGACAAATCCACAGGGAGGCATCTTAAAAGACTAAGGTTTTAGCCAGGGTGATGAAAATGAACTCAGTCATTCACCAGATATTTGTTGAGTGCCTACTGTGTGCCAACCACTATCCTGGAGAGCTTCTGGAAATGTAGCTGCTATGTCTGGAGTATTTCCTTTCCATCTTGCTGGGGTTAGAGTGTCTTCCCTCCTGAGCAACAATGTTGTCATGTGGTTAGACCTCCTTTGAAGCTGTATGGAAATCCTAAACTGGCAGATAGACTGAACAGCCTCTCTGGGCTGCCAGCCTTCTTATTCCCATTACCGAGGGAAACTTCTTAATTTGATCTGAGTTTCGCAGGCCTTTTTTAAAGGATAGACCTGAATAAATGGGTCAACTTAAAGCTATGCGCAGGGAGCAGCCTGGGGCACTGACTGAACAAAGGCACCAGCCCAGCAGTGTCTGCTACAAAGTCGATGTATCGTTGCTCCTTGCTGCTCCGGTTTGTTGAATAAAGATTAAACACCTGATGACCTCAGTTTCATCTTAAACCATCTAATTCAGTGGTTCCCATATGCAGAACTGTGGTCTGGTTTCATCAGAATCACCTTGGGAGCTTTTAATAACTACTCCTCTTCCAGAGGTTCTTCTTCATTTGTTTTGCATGGGGCCTTGGGTATTGGTAGTTTCAAACGCTCCCCAGGTTATTTTAATATGCAGCCAGGGTGGGAGTGTGAAAAATAAAATCCTGGTTCTCACAGTCAAAGATTTTTATTTCGGTAAGCCTAGGCTGGGGGTGGGGGCATGGAGTCTATCCTTAAATGTCCTCAGGTGATTCTAATTGCAGCCATGGTTGGGGACTTCTATCCTAGCAATGATCTTTTGGCACTGTGAGCTGTCAGGATTGTGTTTCCCTCGCCATGAATGTAGATTACCGAGGTCCATCTCCATCCCAGGCCTCCTGGCCCAGACTCTAGGCGCTGTGCCTAGAAAGCTGCAGGTTTAACACATGTTCTGGGTAATTCTTATAAGGGAATTCTTATTTTGAGAAATGCTGCAGAGTGTTTGCCTTAAGATCCTGAGGGAAAAAACATAGAGCTGCGCTTTTACTTACATAGAGCAAACAAGCCCACAAAGCCATTCTCAGTCCTGGCTTTTGGCTGGTTTGCCCTTGTGGCCAGTATTCCTGGGGCTGGGTGGGGGGTGGACGAAGGACAAAGTGTTGCACTGGGGGCGCAGAATGCTTTGGTCCCTGAGCCATTGTCCTCAGACTTTCTGTGTGTTAATGGCTGCCTGGAAAGTAAGGTTTAGTTCCCTGTCAGGTCATCTGATAGGTTATCAATAAAAAAGACAAAGAGGTGTTCTAAAGCACTGTGCATAGGAAGAAGTCAAATCAAAGGCAGTTCCATCTGGATAAAAATAAACCAGTAGTACTTAAGAATGCACCAATCGAATTTTCTCTAATAAGGACAAGTTGGTACTAAAAGCTTTAGTCTGTCCTGATTCCAAAAACACATACCAAGTATAAATTTTTAAAGTTTCTTTTACACGTAATCAATTTTGTGAGCAATTATAGCGTAAGAAGAAAACTTTATTATTGTCTTAGTTTTGCCTTTCAACAACTCTATTATTTCCCCATGTACTTTCCTCATTAACCAAAGCCAAAAAGTTGTTTTCCTGACTAAGTAGCCTTCTCCTTTGGTGGCACGTAGTAGCTTTGTTAGTCTCAATATGATTCACAGTTTAGCTTTTCAGGTTTAAGAATTTTTGTACAAAGTCATCCAAGTCCTCCTTATAGGTAGGTGATCTTCCATTTATGTAGTTGAATCATCAATCTATTGATCATGTCCTCATACCTAAACAATTTGTAAAACTGAAAGCTATCTGCCCTGTAAAGGATCTCCATAGTCTTAATTGCAGAGTTGACATATGACTTAAAGGAAGAGAGATTTCAGCTTAGATTTTGAATATATTCCCTTTTGAAGACTAAAGATGATGGTGATTCTCAGGAAGTTGACTGAGAGGAATAGAGTTTTTAAAAAAAATCATCTCAGTTTTATAGGATTCAAGGCATTGTTTTCCTAGGTGGATTATTGATCTTGCATTGAAATCCCTCACAAAGATAAGTTTATTGTATAGAAACAAATTTTTTGTGATGATTTATCTAAATCATCAAATATTTCCTCTTTCTTCAAAATGAAAGGCATCCATGCTAAGTTGCCTCTGAGTTACAAGTTTTTTAAAAGGGTCATCAAATGTCTCCGCTTGATGGCTATACTATGTAAGAAAGAGATTTTGTCTGATAAAGTGTGGTTGCCACCATCTTCCCTGAGCATTCCTTCATAGGAAAAGTGGTTGGTTTTACTCCTTGAGTGATCCCCCAGTTGATTTAACTCTGGGTCAGTTTGTCAATGTTAGTTGGTAACAAATGGGGAAGAAGGCAGATTTCTTGAAGGGCATAAAAATTAGATATTGATTTTTTTTTAAATCCCCTCCTCTTTCTCTTTGAATTGATTTGATTCACCAATAAAGTGAGTAGAACTGATATATAGGATGAAAACCTGAATAGTTGTGACAAACCTTGTGAAAGCCATTTTTCATCTTAATGGAGAAATTCTGGCCAAGAACCGAAGTGCAAGGTATAGGCAAATTAATAATTCTTGAGAGTTTCTTCTCCAGTGGCAAACAGGATGAAGTATAATCCTCCATTGTGACAAATACACCCGCTGTTTGGTGGGTTTGCATTTTCATCCTTCTATCTGGCTTTTAATTTTGTGTGCCACTAACCTTGAGTGTAGATCTTTTTATTGTAAGCTGCCCATTATCTTAATAGCATAGTATAAATTATAGTTAAACCGATAAGTAATTGATTCTCCTCCTGGCAGGTCCATCTCATGACTATTCTTTCATCAGTTGTTGGCCGAAGTGATTCGCCACAGTGTGAGCTAGCTCTGAGGATACCAACTTAAAGAAAAGGCTCTATACAGAGCTTAAAGCTAGAGGGGGTGTTAGACAAGAAAACCAAAGGTTATTGGACAGGGGGACATGTGATAGGAAAGAGTCACTGAAGGGGCAGGTACAGGGGTTTACATGGAATTCTGCAGAACACCACAGAGGCATGTAACTGAGCCTGTACAGGAAAACATTCTAGGCAGAAGGAACAGTACAGACCAAGGGGAAAGTACAGAGTATTTGAGGCAACTACATGCAGTTTGGTATAACTCAACGGTAGAGTGCGGGTAGTGGAAAACAGAAAATAAACCTGGAGAAGTAGGCAAAGGCTACATGATGTCAGTCCTTGTTACTAGACTAAGGAACTTGGGCTTTCTCCAGTGGACAAATGGGAAGCTGTGTGGAAGAGTAGGGGTAGGGGACTAGCATGAACAGCTTTGCAATGTGAAGTAGGGTCCACACTTTCCCTTCTCCATAGAGTATCCACTGTAGGTGCCCCAGACGTCAAGCTGCTCCTGAGACACTTTTAGCATGAGTCTTTGCTACATGTATCTCAGTGTGTTTTCTTTACCTCTGTATTAGTTATCTATTGCTGTGTAACAAATTATTCCAAAATTTAACAACTGAAAACAATACAAATTTATCATCTCACAGTTTCTGTGGAATCTGGGCTTGGGTTAGCTAGATCCTGCATCTCAGGACCTGTCCTATGGATGAAATCAAGGTGCCTGCCAGGCCACAGTCTTCTCAGGGTTCAACTGGGGCATGATCTGTTTCCAAGTTCATTTAGGGCTTGTTGGTTGGATTCAGTTTTTCATGGGCTGTTGAACTGAGGGCCCCAGTTCCTTTCTGGCTGTTGGCTAAAGGACACATTCAGTTTCTTGCCACCTGGGTCTTCCAAACTGTTCACTTGTTTCATGAAAGCCAGAAAGAGAGTCTGCTAGCAAGATGGAAGTCAAAGCCCTTTATAACCTAATGATGAAAATAGCATCTCATCACTTTTTTCGTATTCAATTCATTGGAAGCCTCCTGCCCATGCTCAAGCAGAGGTTATCTCTATTACCATGTCAGTGTCAGTAGGAGGAATCCAGACATGTCATCTGATGGCTCTCCACTTTGAGAGTAGCGAGTTTGGTGGGTGGATAACTAATAATATTACTTCTTGAACCAAAAGTGCTGGACACCTGGAGGCTGATATCCCAGGCCCTTGGAAAAAAAAAAACAAAGAAGCAGGGACAGGGCTCCATCCTCTTCCCCAGAAGGGAAATGTGGCAAGGAAATTTTATATAGACAGAAAGTCTCAGCTTGGATTTTTTAAGACTACCTATTTATAGATTCACCAACTCAACTTTCTGGATAAATGATGGCCATTTGTTTTTCCCTCTGGGATGTCTTTAATGGCTGGAAAACAACCCACCTCCTGACTTGGCTGTTTGGAGCACACATCCCAACAAGGTGTATTCCTGTACACCTTCGAGGTGACAGATTCTGCTCTGAGTTTATCTTTTGTAATTGAGGAGATCACATTCTACTAGTTATGTATCTTATTTTTAAAATTTTCCATTGGGATTATGACTTTCCCTCAAATGTGACCGGCCCCACCCCCGCCGCTCTTTTCATAGAGTAGTGTGTCGTTCACTGGCCCAGGAAAGATGCCAGTATTCAAATCTGCTCTTACAGACAAAACTGAAATTTCTTTTCCAAAGATGTTCATCATTCAATAAACATCAAATGCCTACTACAGGACAGTCTTGGTGCTAGTCAGGGAGCAGAAAGTACAGAATCTGTCCTCTAAGAGCTTATAGACTAATACTTTTGAGGTTGGTTTGTCTCATTTTATGAAATCTTTTCCTTTATGCAAAAGTTCCATCTAATCAATGGTTGCAAAACATAAGTATAACAGTGGCAGCAACAAATTGTTCCTCAAAATGTTGAAAAAGTTCTGTGATCTTACATTTCCTGCACTTTCATGCTGTAGTGCTCTGCCATTTATTGGTCAAATTCAAGTCCTTTAAGAAATGATTGAATTTGGCCAATATTAAGAGTAAGGAGAGGAGGACCTATGAGGTAAGTGAGTTTGGAGGAGTATGAGTGTGCATGGCAGTGTCCAGACCTGGCCTCCCTACTGATTTCTTAATCACCTTCTTCCATCTCCACTTTCCCGTTGGTCAAAATCACCCTGAATTGAATGAGCAGGCAAAAATATTTCCCACAAAGGCATTTGAAGCTTGGGGACAGAGGCTGATAAACCCATAGTACTATTTGTGTAGCTCTGCCATTTGTTGACTCTTTGACCTCCCTAAACTTGTTTCTCAACTGTGAGGTGGAGGTGGTAAGAATACATTAGTGCATTTATTTACTAACAAAAAAGTTTTATTGAGAACACTTCTTCTAGACCCTGGGCATTCACATGTAAACAAAACACCCTGCCCTCGTGCTGCCCCATCCCAGCTGGCTGAGACAATAGACATGTAACAGGCGGGGAGTGGGTGGACAGGGGGAAAGGTGAGCAGCATGTGGGAAATAAGGTCGAGAAGGCACCAGGAAGGTCTCACTGAGAAGGTGACAGTCAAGCAGAGACTCCAGAGTAAAAAGGACAAGCGATGTGAGCCTCAGGGGAGGGGGAGGGTTGGTCGGCAAGTGGGAGGGACAGCAAGAAGACCAGCTAGAGTGGAGAAACTGAGTGATGGCTGTCTAGAAACACAGTCAGAGAGCTCACAGGGGCCTCACCACAGCTGCCACTAAGGAGGTGGCTTTCCTTCTGAGGAGACAGGAAGCCCTTGGAGAGTTCTGTGCTGAGAAGAGTCATCATCTGACTCCTGTTTTCAAGATCATTCTGGAGTTTTGGGGTGGGTTAGATGCGATAATGCATGAAAATCAGCACAATGCCTAGAACATGATAAAAATAAATTAGCTCCAGGGAAGAGGGGCCCATGATTACAAAGCATCAAGCCTTTGAAAACGTATTTGCAAATTTCTGTGTCCAACAGTTGTGTGGCTTGGATCCTAAGAAATGGAGTTGTTTTTCTAAAAGATGTTCGCTCCATACCAGTGGGGTTTTCCCCCTTATGGGGACAGGAAGAGGCATAGACTATAGAAAAGACTTGGCTATTCAGAGTGGAGGGGCTCAAAATGATGCCGTGTTTTAGGATGCCTTTGGAGCAGCTCAGAGCATGCCCACAGAAGGCTGAGGTGGTGCCATGTGCATTTTTTGCTAACGGTTTTGAGTAGACTAGATCTATTAAATGCCACCCCATCTATTAAACCTCATAGGTATTTGGAAAAGCCAAGGCTGATTCTGATGGCACGGAAATGTGAAAAATCCAACTCAGGATTGATGCAGGGGAGGTAGGAAAGGCAAGGATGAGGAAGTGTGCTGAGCCCCGGTGCCTAATTTAGTGTCAACACTAAACCAGAATGTTAAAATGAGCTTATACTGAGAAACAGCAAATTAGAGCTTGCTCAAGAGGTTTGCTGAGAACAAGTGCTTCTTAATGGATTCAGTTGTGACTGGAAATTGCAAATGAATACACAGAAATAATCAAACTCAGAAGAAGGGCAACCTGGCTACTCAACTCTGGCTGAGAGGCAGACCTAGGGGACCGGGGAGGAGAGGATGGTTTGCACATGCCAGTGAGTTTTAAGAGTGGAGGATGAAGGGCCTTGCAGGCACAATCCTTAGTAAGTGAAGATCCAACGGGCTTGTTAAAAAGCCCTTGAGGACTGTTGGTGCCAGCACCTACTGTGTGCCCAGGAGTTTCTCTGAAATCTAGGAAGTCAGGCAACTGGGCTCTTTTTCTCTGTCTTATCTGCAGAATGGAGCATCGCAGAGCCCTGGGTTCTTTCCCACCATTTTGCCTCTTTTAACAGCACTTAACTTCAGCTCAGCGGTGGTTTGACAGACGTGGGTGTTTCAGCGAATGTTCAGGGCCCTCAAGTGGAAACAAGCCAGGTGCTGTCTGCCTCCCCATTGCTCCTTCTCCTCTCTTGTCCTCATTGCTGTAGTCCTAGGTTTTCCTTAGCTCTCTTCCCCTCCCTTTTTTCCCTGTTGCATATTGTTCTCTCTCACTTTCTTTCTTCTCTTGATCTTCTTTCATGCTAGATTTCTCTTCTTTCATCACCTCTATTAAGCTTGGGAAGCAGCGAGTGATGTGCATTCGGCAGCAATGCTTCCAAAGACTGGTCGTTGCCATAGCGTTACTTTAGCATGAGGGCAGAGAAGTGCAGAAGGCTTTTGTGTCTGCCTTGGGGAAGGAGGACAGCCTTCAGACAGGAAGTGGTCTGAGTGTGGAGAAAGAGGTGGATAGCCATTTAGAAGGCAGGAATTTGCCTTCAAAGCTTTGGGAAGGTTTAGAAAAGGCTATTTATAATCCATCAGGGGATTAAAAAGAAAATAGGCAGGTTCTGGGATATTGCTATAGATCACCTAGACAAGATGAAAAGATAGAGCAGCTCAGGAAATGTGTTTACAGATAAGAGGCAGGTTTAAAGAGCTGGGCCATGATCATGGGGACTTTGACTGATTGCACCTACTAAATAATGTATAAATGAATGTTATTCAACAACTACAGATATTGACTGACAAAACAGCAGTGGGCAGATGGAGGCAAAACCATAAGCCTTAGCAATAAATCTCTGCAGCTCAGGCTCTGCTCGTGGCACTCCCTCGTGGCCCTGACCTCTCCGTCTTGTACTCCGACTAGGCTTCTTGCAGCAAGCTTAGGGAGAATTGATTCATCATTTATTTGTTTATTTATTTCCATGCACGTGGGTACCTACTCTGTGTCAGATTGGATGCATTCAGAAGAAAAAACTCAGCCTTAGCCCCGAAGAGTTTCATGGGAAAGAGGCAGGAAACAAACCCAGCTAATAAGCAGAAGATAATGAAATTTGCAGAGATGTAAACAAAAGGTAGTGAAAACCTAGGGGGAACGCCTAAGAATGGGAGGTATCTCAGAACTAGGACCTGGTATTTTAACTCCAGTGTAAAGAGTCTTGGGATATTCTTGAAAGGCAGGGAGAGAGAATAATCCAGCAATCCCTGCCTTCCCCCTTTCCTAGTCAGGATTAATCATGAGTATCGAGAAATGGCATATATGCAAAGTTCACTGAGAAACTAGAAGTGAACCCAAAATGAATCTAGTCCTTGACATTTCTCCCCCAATCCAAAAATTAAGCATTTTAAAAATAATTCCTTGAGATAAAAAGATCTAAGCAGACAGACAATGGACAGTTTGTTTCTTTTTTGTTAGATGGAGAGAATGAGAATGTGGCAGATTTGGAGAGTAGATTTTTCTAAAGTTGAAAAAAATGTTGACGACCAAGGTTTTTGTATTAAAGTTGGGTTTGACCATGTAGGGTGTTTCTGTGAGTCAATATTTTTAAGATTAATAAATGCAAAGATAGTGGGTGATATCTGAGAGATGGCAAGGACAACTGTATCTCAGAAACAAACCCCTCCCTCTTGGGGTCAATAAACTCTAAGCCACCAACTTTCAGTCTTGTGGGAAATTCTTAGAAACCTCAGAATAATTTCACAAAGAACAGCTGGTATACTTTAGTTTCATTAAAAACATCAGGCTTCCATTTGGCAAAGACGGTCCCTCTAATCTTCAGATTTCCATCTGGGGAACTGGAGATGTCCAGTAATCAGAAGTCAATCGTTAACTGTTAAATGGTGTCAAGGAGGAAATATAGGGGCTGCAGTTAATCAGGCTGGGAGATTGGTTATAAGCACGCACTCTCTAAAAATGATTAGCAGTAATATTATAAAGCCTAGCAAAGATTTAAAAAAAAAAAAAACTTGCCCCCACTCCAGAACAATTAAATTAGAATCTTTGCTGGTGAGGCACCAGGCACCAGTACTTTTTCAAGTTTCTCAGGTGATTCCAATATACACAGCTCTTGGGGGCTGCTAAACTTGGACATATGTGACTCAGTAAGAGACCCAACATGATTTATCAAGGTAATAGTTGTAAATACAGCTCAGTATAGAAAAAGTAGGATTGAGTTACTCTAAATTTGTTAGAGCAAGGTCCCCAAATGCTATCCTTTGCCAGAAGTGTGGCTGGGTTACAATAAACAAGTTACCATAGCAGAAGGTCCGATTAGAATGCCAGTAAGCACAGGACATGATTGTACCACTGTGGCTCAGTAGGCCTTTCTTAGTTTCTGTTTTGAGAATCCAAAATTGTTCTTCTCCCAGAAAGTCATTTGAAGGGAGTGGAAAGATTTGGATAGGAAGCCCTGGAGAGGTAGATATTTGCTGAGCTGAAGCCAAGTATCAAGTCTCATGCATGTGAAAACCTAAGACAGGTAAATTTCCAACATATGGCAGCACTAATTCCCGAGAAAGGTCATGAGCAAGCAGTATAAACATGAACCAAAGCCCAAAGCTTTGATTATGCAAAATACCTCTCTGTGGCACTCGAGTACAGTGACCACCCTGGATTTTCCAGAGTGGTTTAGATTTTGGCCCCATTATCGATGCATACCATCAGTGTCCAATTTTTTGAAATCCTATACCTGATTTTTTAAATTGAACTAAAGGCCACTACCTTCTTCAAGTTGGTTCTCATATACAGAACCAACCTATGCCATTGAGAACCATACATACCCAATGAGCCAAAGAGGTTAGGGGCATCCCCGGAATGAAGGTTGGTCCCTGTGATATGCAGTGTGGAAACTGGCTTCCTTCTAGCACATAAGCTATTCCCTCCTTCCCTTCTGAGAGCTCAGCGATATGGCCATTTTTTCTACTACTTAGGCTTCCTTTTTGGGTCCCACACCTATACATCATGGCAAAGATCTAGCTTTGGCTCTCTCCCATTCCTGTTAATTTTAGACATTCATATATGCTTTGGGACCCACACACCTGGCTCCAGGCAGTCCTAGTGTCCTCACTGTACAACCATCATTCCCCAGATGTTCCTGCCATCCTTTGGGGAGCAAAAAAAAATACCTTGATAGAGCCCTTGTTTGCATTATCCATCTGGAAAACAGGGTGCATTATTCACCCATATATTTTGGTGGAGAAAGGCAGCTGTTTTTAGTTAAACCAGTGTTCCTAGCCCTGGCTGCACCCACGCCAAGGCCCCACACCTGGAGACTTAACTGCGCCTTATCAAAATCCTTTGTGGCAACCTCAGCTTAAGCTTTCCTCTCTGTCTTGAAATCCTAGCGTTTGTGCATTCTCCGTGGGATCATTAGCGCACACACAGGCCATCAGGGAGGGAGAGTCACCCAGCTCCTATCTCTTGCTCCCCCACAGGGCTGTGGCACAGCGATTGCCTGGACCCCTTGCAGGGAGCCTTAGACACTCAGACCCACAGCAGACTGGTGTGAGCATCCTCGTTTCCAGTGTTCTGCTCTGTTTGCACAGGAATCTATCTGAATATAAGGATCCTCTGTGGGTAGCTTAAATTCTCTGTTAAGGCAAGGGATTGGCTCCAACCAAAAAGAGCCGATTGCTGGTGGAAAACATGATTATCAATAGGGAGACAGCTGCTGTTGCACTTTGTTTTTCTAACTTTCAAGAGTGTAAGACAGAAGTTAAAGCCTCTGATCATTTAATTCATTACTATCCCATTTCATTCCACAAAGGGTTCAAGATAGCTATGTGCCAAGTAATTTTATATCTTAAATGACCATATTTAGCACATGACATCACATATGGATAAGAGGAGCAGTTCTTTTCTAATCAAGATGCAAACCCGATTTGTTCGGTGTCTCCAGGGTTCTGGCATCTCAGCCTGGCTCCAACACGTGGGTCATCTTTTGTACAGAACGTCTTGGCTGGTGAAAGTCTGAACTGAAAATGAACCAGTATCTGTTAAGACAATTCTGTTAACCTGTTGTTACCTGCCAATTACATTGTTCCTTGTTTTAGGAATCCAGTTGAAAGAGGCATGCTAAGAACTCCATTAGGAGTAGCCAGTGTGGGTTTTTATAAGTATGGGTAGAGAATCTGCCTACAGCAAGCAACGCCAGTGCTGGCATGCCCAGAAAATTCCAGCTGGAGGTGGGAGTAAGTGGCACTTGGCAAAGTTGTCCTCTTGTCCTAATTGCTTAGTCTTAATGTAAAAATGTGTTTTGTTTATGTACATTTTTTTCAGGGAGAAATTACGGTAAGCCTTTCAAAGACTATTTCCACTGAGATCTCTCTTCTTCAGCTTGATTTCTTCTCGGGCTGAGACTGACAGAGAAGTGGCTGGTGGGCGAAGACCTCACCCTGTAGAGCCGAACAGTCTTCAGCCATGAAGTGCGTGCAAACTTTTTCCTACTGTGCATTGAGATGGGAATTTGGTTATATATATATATATACACATTCCTTTTATTATGCAGATGGAGTCAAAAAGAACATATAACATAAATTTATAGTTTTCTGTTTAAGAGAGACACTTTTGGCCTTTGTTATTTTACATCTGCAGTCCCACTAGACCTCTAGCTTGGTGTGGGCAACTGGCAGATGCGCCTGCGTGTTGCTGTAGCCACGCCCCTCACAGTGCTTGGCTCCTAGTAGGGGCTCTGCAAATTGTTGAATTAATAACCGATCTCTGTATTAAATGTCCTCTTTGTCCACAGTCGTTAAATTCATAAGTGTTTTAAGAAGCTTCAGAGCACTGAATGAATACAGCTTTCCCTAAAGCAAATAAACAGAAATAGCATTGCTTTGAAAGGTCCCATTTAGCACCTTAGTTACCACAAGTGCTCATTAGGGTTTTCTTTTTTTTTTCTTGAAGGTGCACATTTGGATGAGAGTGTGTAAGTGGGTTGTGAGCCTAGTCAAATGCCTTCTGTCTTCCGTACTTGAAGCCCTGTTCTCCCAAGCTGAAGAGTAGATGACTACAGGGAAAATGTGACTCATAGCAAGTGTTGTTATTAAATCACCTTGAAGTGTCTCTTGTAAAAGATAACTCCCCGCATTGTAGAAATGTCTTTGACAAGAGAGGATTAGGGTGAAATTGCAATTACCTTGACATAAAGGAATGAATTAACTTTCCAACTTGCATTTTCGCAAGGCACAGATTCAAGCTGCTTGGAATATAAACATAGAACGCACTCACAATAGCTTGGGGCACTTGAAAATTCAAAAGATGGGCAAGGAGCCCCAAGATGCTAGGCAACTTCAAAGGTATTTCTCACCACAGAGGGAATGCCTGCCTGGACAGAAACCACCAGCACAGTTCTGCAGTGTCTGCTCATGTGTGAGCAAGGTTTAGAGGACAGCCAGGACCAAGCCTCCCAGAGCCGATGCGTGCAGGGCACGGCTGCAGGAAATAGAGAAATGGTCTTCCAACATTTGACTTCCAAAATTGCCCATTCACTCGACTCAGCAAATATTGACCAAGCACTTACTATGCATTGGGCCATAAGTTCAGACAGACAGTCTTGGCTGTCAGGGACTTAGAAAAGTCAGACATTAAACAAATTGCGTGAGCATGAACCTCAGCCCACAATGCATGTGCAAAAATACACACTTTTGTTTGTTTTCTTTAAATCAATGCTGACTCTAAGCTCCCATCCTGCTAGGGCAACAGGAAATTCCAACTCCTAGGTTTGCACCAAGAGCCTTCTTGAGGATTCTGAAAACACAGGAAGGGCCTCTGGTTTCTAGTCCATCACAGTTGCTGCCGGCAGCCCTATTTTGATCTAAAAGGAGGCTGAGATGCTTACTGGCTCAGAGGCATTCCTCTGCTTCCATGCCACCTGTGGACGTATGAGTCTCTGCCTGAGCTGGGAAGACCAAGGCAAGGCGCTGGCTTCCCCAGGTCCACCTCTGGGCCAGCTGCCTGAGGTCTATTTTCAGCTCTTTCTGTCTGAGACACAATTAATAGGTGCTACCAGCAACAGGAGAGGATGGTCTGCCCTTGGATGGTAGGGGAGAGGGCACCATTGTCCAACTTCCCATGTATTTCATACTCTTTCCTCTATCATTGGTCATATTCTGGAGAGCAGCTATGTCAACATATGACCTAAAATTGTTAAACAGGCTGAATTTTTGGAAAATGTGCTCAGTGGAAAACTATTCCTCTAACCCTTGGCTATACTTCCATGTGGTCTCTGCTAAACTCAAACATTTGTCAACCATCGTCTACCTTCCTCTTCTCGAAGGAAGTCTCTGTTTTCTCTCTTCCTGTCATCAGAGGCAGGGCTCTCTCCCTTCACCTTGCCCACAGAGGACTTGGTGTTTTACAAAATGAAGAGCAGCGTTTTCATTCGGCCTCTACTTCCCCTCTGAGAAAATCCCCACAGCAAAGGAATACAAAGCCCGGCACCTGGGAGACAGGAAGAAATGGGAAATAGAAGAACACCCATAAATTATGAGTTCACACCACCAGGCCCAAAATTACAAACTGTATGAGGATTATGAAAGAGGAAGTCTCCACAGCCAAAGGGCACATGATGGTCTGTGGAACTAGAGGGGGTGTCTTTGAAAAAGTGATGACTAGGGTGAGATATCAAGGATAAAAAAGAAGTTAGCCAGGGGAAGCAGGGTTAGGGTGTTTACAGGTCTGGCAGACAGAGAGAGATCCAGAAAGTAAGGCATGGTCTGAAGCCTGAGAAAAATCCCAAAGGGCAGGAAGAGAGAAAGGAAATATCCATGGTGATCCAATGGTTGTTGGATGATGAACCAGTCAATGGTTGTTGAGTCTGTCTTTGTCCACTGGGTCCTTTACGGAAGGGCTTTCCCTCAGTCTGTTTGTCAGGGGGCTATCTGTCTGTGGACAGTACAGAGACAGGAAAGATGGAATCAGTATGGGACCTGCACAGGCCAAGGGAAGTATCCACAGCTCCAGAGCAACTCCATGTGCAAACCCAAGACAGGATGGAGCTTGGAGCTGGTGACCTGGAGTGAGCCACTAACGTTCTCTGAGTCTCGGCACCTCCCTTTGCAAAATTAGAAGAATAATCCTCAGGTCGTAAGTTGTTGAGGCTTAAATGAGAAGTCTGGTGTGCAGCGAGTAGGCCAGTGCTGGGTCTGCTTGCCCTCAACTCCATTTCTTCCCCTTCCGGGCTCTCTCAGTGTCCGGGACCTGTCCCCGAAGGCTCCGGATTCAGCGGGACACCGGCCAATGGAGGCCCTGGCAGGAGATTGGAGGTGGGATGAGGATGGAGGAAGCCAAGCTATTTCTCCCTTCTCTGCTCCTCCCTGGCTCCAGCTTCCTCCTGATAGAGTTGCCTTGGTTCTCACTTCCAGTTAGTGAGTGACCCCAACACTGCCACCACTTTGTCTCTCCAGTTTAGGCGTGGCAACAGCTTTCTGCTCTTGCCAAACTCTGGGTTGTTACGTCTCCTGCCTGGCTTCTCAGCCTCTTCTATCACCTGTGTTCCCAATTCCCTGCACTGAGGCCCCTCTGTTTTAAACTCTCAGGGAGATTCCTGTTTTCTTTGATGAACTGTAATGGATACAGTTAGTGGCAGTAGTTCTCTTCTTTTTGATAGCTGTTATGAGTTGAATTGTGTCCTCCAAAAAATATGTTGAAGTCCTAACCCCTGGTGCCTTTGAATATGAGCTTTTTGGAAATTAGATCTTGGTAGTGCAATCAACTTAAGGTCATTAAGGTAGGCCTTAATCCAATGACATGGGTCCCTATAAGAAAAGGGGAATCTCGACACCGACACACAGAGGAGAGTGCCAGTGTGAAGGCAGAGACGCACGGGGAGACCACATCTGGTAACAGAGGCAGAGATTGGAGTGATGCAGCTGCAAGCCACAGAAGCCCAAAGATTGCCCACTACCACCAGCTAGGAAGAGGTGAGGAAAAATTCTACCTTATAGGTTTTTAGAAAGAGCATGGCCCTGGTGATATGATTTCAGACTTCTGGCCTCCAAAACTGTGAGGCAATACGTTTCTGGGGTTTTCTTTAAGCCGCCCAGTTTGTGGTGCTTTGTTATGGCAGCCCCAGGAAACTGCAATGGTTTGGATGGGGGTTTCCCCCATCCAGATGTGGAAATCTGATTCCCATTGTGGCAGTGTTGGGACGTGAGAGGTGTTTGGGTCATGGGGGAACCGCCCTCATGAGTAGATTAATGCTGTCTTGTGGGAATGAGTCCCAGCTCTCTTGGGAATGGATGGATTCGCTCCTGAGAGAACAGGTTGAGTTGTTATACTCGAGCCCAGCCCTCCTGTGTATCTCTGCACGCGCCCACTGGCCTTTCTGCTTTTCCGCCATGAGGGGAAGCAGCACATGGCCCTCCCCAGAGCCGAGCAGATGGTGGTGCCTTGCTTTTGGACTTTCCAGCCTGCAGAATGGTGCGCCAAATAAACCTCTTCCTTTATAAATCGCCCAGTCTCAGGTATTCTGTTCTAGCAACACAAAACAGATGAAGACACGAACTAATACAACAGCTGCAGCGGACTCTTCAGGGGAGCCTCTCATGCCCAGCTCTCCCTCCCCTTCTCTCCACAGCCACTTTTAGTAGCCCTAACTCTGCCCGCCCAGACAGACACGCACATGGTTATCTTTTAGGAGCGATGTCAAAACTGATCTCCAACTGGATAGCAGTCACTTTGGCCTCACTCCGTGTGCCTCTGTTACTATCCATAGGAGATTGGCATTTAACATGTTTTCAATGTCTGTACTGGTTTTGCTGTTTCTAGGTACGAAACAACCAAACAACTTAGAAACCAAGTCAACCTGGCTTCAGGAAAAGAGATAACAAGGGCATGAATTCTAAGAATCCAGAAACTTCTCACAAAATACAAAGGCACTAATGTAATTGTGCCTCTGGAAAGGATTAGAATCAGAAACTGGAAGTCTTCTATGAGTCATTCTTCACTTTTTTTCTTATACAGGACTGTATTTTTCTGTTGCTGTTCTAATTCACAGCTCCCATATTTACATATTATACTTCCAGCCACATAGAGACTGACTCAATTCTCTTATCGGTTCAAGTTCTGAATTCCCAAGGAAGAAAATCTGATTGGCTCAGCTTGGGTCAGGTGTCTATCCTTTATCTAGTTGATTGCATTCACAAATGGTTGTGGGGTGGGGACAGGGGAGCCCAGTATCAGGTCGGTTGCTTGGGAGCTCACCCTTTGGAAAGGGAAATTTTTAAGTGCTGAAGGGCTGGGCAGGTGTTTGTTACGAGGTCTATTGCCCAAGGTGAGCTCTGGGTTGGATGCCCTGTGGGCCGAGGCTGGGGTATGAAATGTGGCTCCAGGCCAACCTCCAGCTCTCACTCACAGCCAGGGCCCTGGCGACTCACAGCTGGCCCTATCAGACCCCACCATCTGGATGTGCAACACAGAAGGAGTAATGGGAGAACTCACTCTACCCTCGTCAAACCTGCAAAATCAAACCTCCCACTTCACTAAATGATGTGTGATTCTGTTATGTAATCTGTGGGTAATAATAGCTAACATTTATTGGACTCCTACTGCAGGCCAGTTGCTAAGTGTTATAACATTCTTTCTAATGCTCACAACTCCACAAGATTGATTTTGTAATTCAGTTTTGCCTCTGCCCTTCCCCCATCCTAATCTCAAACCACAAGGTAAAGTGACTACTGTCTCCATCTTTCTGCTACTTAATTGGTTTTTAATAGGTAATGCGTGCACATGGTTCAGGTATGTGTGAAAAGTAAGTCCCGTTCCCAGCTCTATGCCTCCGCTCCCTAAAGGCAACCAATGTTGCTGGTTTCTTATATATACATGCAGAAGTGTACCTATCCTTTTTTGTTGTTTATATAGAAATGGTTAGTTACTTTTCAAATTATTATAAAAATTCTAACACTATATCTTGGGGGTGGTTAGAGAGCAGATCTTGTTTGAATGGCTTCTGTTAAAACATTGTGAGGAAATGCCATCATCTATTAAACCATTCCCTTATTGATGATCACTAGGTTATTTCATACCCTCCTTTGCTCTTATAAACAATGCTGCAAGAGTATCTTTGTGGCTGTAATCTTTGGGCATATATGTCAGTATATCTATAGGATAAATTCTCTGAAGTGGAATAGCAGGGCTAAAGGGTATAAGTGCTATACATTTTTATATACGTGTTCAACTTGCCCTGCACGGAGGTTGCACCAATTTATAATCCCAGCAGCAGTTCAAGTGAGTGGGCGTTTCCACTCCCCAGCAGTGTGTCGTTACAGGTTTTAGTATTTGCTAATTTGACATGTCAGAAATGTAGTTTGCTTTCTCTTAAATATCTTTTTTAGTGTTTTGTATCATTTTGGAATACATGTGAGAGACAGAGAGAAAGAAGAGACGCCTGTGTATTCATGTCCTTTGCCCATTTTCCTATTGTGTTTGTGGCCTATTTTCTAATTGATTTACAGTGATTATGTATATTTAGAAAATTAGTTTTTGGTTACATGTGTTACAAATGTTTTCCTCAGTGTGTTGTCGTTGTCTGTCTTTTGATTTTGTTGTATGCGTTGTACACTTTTTAAAAATTTTTACGCAGTTTAGCTTATCCATTTTATTCTTTGTGGTTTCTGGGATTTTTTTTCATACTTAGGTTTTTGCCTTTCTAAGATTATAAAATAGTTCTTTCATGTTTTTTCTAGTGACTTACACCCATCTGCAATTTACTTTGTTTGATGGGTAAATTTAGTAATCCAGTTTTATTTTTTTCTAAATGGTGACCTATTGTTTCAACACCATTTGCTGAAGTACGTGTTTTTCTACCACTGATCTGAAATGCCACTTTCATCATATTGTATATTCTCATGAGTTTGGGAGTCTACTTCTGGATTTTATTTTTTAAATCAGTACCATGATGTTTTAATTACTCTAGCTTTATGTTATACCAGCTGGTACAACCAGTCTGCCTTTCTTACTTTTCTTTTGCAGAATTTTTAAAAATATTCTTGTTACTATATATTTTCCATAGATGATTTAAAATCTGTTTGGTGGAAAAAAGTTCTGTCAGTATTTTCATTGAAATCATATTTCTTAGATTTCTAGTTATTTTATCATTTAGGTTGCTGTTATAAATGGGATCTTTCTTCTACCCTACTTTCTGACTGTTGTTTTTATATTTAAGGCTGTTGATTTTTTTTTTTAGCACTCATTTTGTACATAGCTGCCTTTTTGAGTTTTCTTATTCATTTTAATATTTTTTCCTATTAGCTCTCTTATTGTTTCCACATAAGTATATGATAATATCATCTACAAGTATTGATTACTTAGCCTCCTGGCAAGTGTTCAACTGGTTAATTCCTTGTCTTTTCTAATTGTGTTGGTAGGTGTCTCCAGACCAGTGTTAAAAGGTTGTAGTGAATATGGAAGTCCTTGCTTTGTTACTGACTTTAATGGGAATGTATTTTGTGTTTTTCCATTAAGCATGGCCTCAGCTTTGGAGATATGATACATGTTTTTTGTTTCATGGAACTTTGCCAATAGGATGGCCTGCCTCCATGACTTTGCACATGTTAATCTCTTCCTCTACTTGGGAAAATTATACTCACCCTTCATGACCCTTTTTAGATGCCATCTTCATTATGGAGTCTTCCCCACAGCTCAGGCTATCAGTCATCCTCTCCTTTCTTTTTCGACAATGCCTAGCTCATACTTTCATTATATATAATATACGATACACTGTAGTGTAGCCAATTACCTGTCTTCCTTCCCTTAGGCTGTGAGCTCTTTTAGAGCATGCACCGTGTTCAGAGCTTGATAAGGAGTGGTCCAGCAAGCAGCTTTTGGGAGCACTGATCTAACAAGGGACACTAATGCATCAGTGGACTTAATCCCTGTCTACACCCTCTTCTTGGCCCCTGTAGCTTTTAAATACTGTCTACAAGTGAATGATCCAAATTTATATCTCCTGCCCTGATCTGTCCACTGAGCAAGTACATCCAACTGCCAACTTGATCTATACACATTCAGGCCATTCCACCACATGTATCATACCTAAAACAGAACTCTCGACTCCCTAGGCCTTCAAATCTGTTGCCTCCCCCCCCCCATCACTCACATCACTGCATAAGCTCTGCCTCCTGTGAGATCAGCAGCGGCATTAGGTTCTCATAGGAGCATGAACCCTACTGTAAACTGCGCATGTGAGGGATCTAGGTTTTGTGCTCCTATGAGAATCTAATGCCTGATAATCTGAAGTGGAGCTGAGGTGGTGATGCCAGCGCTGGGGAGCAGCTGCAAATACAGATTATCATTAGCAGAGAGGTTTGACTGCACAGTAAATGTAATGCACTTGAATCATCCGGAAACCATCCCCCCCCCCCCCATCCATGGAAAAATTGTCTTCCATGAAACCGATCCCTGGTGCCAAAAAGGATTGGGGACTGTTGTTTTAATGGTTTCCTGTCACATTTAGAATCAAATAAAATCTAATCTTCTTATCATAGCCTATAAAATCTACATCTCTTCCTTGCCCTTTAATCCCCTCCCCTGACTCCACTGCCACCCCATTGGCCTCTGTCTGTTCCTTGATGCTACAAGCTCCTGTGGGCCTTTCCTTTTGCTGTTGCATTTGCCTGCACTACTTTTCCCTCAGTCTTTGCATGGGTAGCTCCTTCTTAATAATTGAATCTTGGCTCCATTGCAGATAAAAATCTAAATCAGCTCCCCATTCCACAGTCACCATTCAGCATGTTTATTGAGCGCTTGAATACCCAGCATTCATATTCCCTATCACATCTCCCTATTGTATTTCCCTCATTGAACCTATCATTATCTGAAATTAATCTGTAGATTTATTTGGTTAGTTGTTTATTATTTTCCCCCACACCCTACTGAAATGTAAATCCATATGAACAGGGTCATTATCTGGTTTGTTCTTTGGAACAGGCTCAGTAGCTGAACAGTCCTGGTACATAGTGGGCATGTAAATAAATTTGTTGAATAAATGAAATAAAAAAGCATGAAATCAATGCAATAAAAAAGTATAATACCAATTAACTCAGGTGCATGATATGATTCCTTACATAAATGGCAAAATGGGAATGATTTTCTCTCTTTCTATAGTAGATAGCACCCTGCAATGACAACACAAAGCACCTGGTTCCAGGATCTGCTGAACATTGCTGAGAGTTTTTGTGACAAACACATGCAATTTTCACAGTGAACCAATGGTCACACTTCCCTGAGACCAATCAGGGGGCAGTGGCCTGAAGGTGGCAGGTAGTCCATCACAATTCCGCAACCACGTAATGCTGGTATGGTGCTGTTTATTGGCTAAATGATTTTATTACCTAAACTCAAAAGTCTTTAATACGTCCCTCTGCCCAATAAGTGGTCTAATTTAAAATACACACACACAATCTAAAACAAGAACTCTAGAAAAGAGCAAAATATTTTGGAATGTTTTATTTTAGCCAATGGAGGTGAAGTGAGTGAACTTACTTCTGCGTACAGTAATTATTAAATCATTTACTCCACACCCCCAATAAATATGTCAAATCAATAGCTACAGGACATTTTTGTAAGTGGCACTAAATAATTAGGCTGCTTAGGATCCCCCAGACACTGGCCTGTCCTGAGTGGTCTCATTCATCTCTACTTTCCTTGTGTCAACTCCCAGAGCTCTTGATAAAAGCTGATGCTCAGATAAGGTTTGTGAAATGAAAGGGGCAGGTGAGAGTCTTGAATTTCTCCTTGGCATGCAAAGAGCTGAGAGATATTTGTGCTCTCAGCACAGAATTCTCCAAAGGGAGCCATCCAACGTGGAAGGCATACTCTGTTCCATATGGCCCCTCCAAGAGTTTACAGCAGGAAGAATCAGATACACAGAGCCCTGCCTTGTGTTTACATTACCCCAGACCAACAGAATAATGTGGCCAGACTTCGTTGCAGCCTTTTTTTCCAAGACTTGAAATCTTTAAAACATCTCTCTGGGCGTCTTGGAAATCTTCGTGTAGATGCATTTAGCGTAATTAGAGTCAGCCAGCCTTGGTAACTCTGGTATGTGTGATGTAATTAGTAAAGCAACTAGTGGAATGCATTTGTGCAGCCTCTCGCCCATGTGGGAGGAGGTGAGATGCTGACACACTGCACGGAGACTGTGCAGCTATAAACCGTGCCTAGGTCGATTGTCAAAGGAAGGCATGTTCTAATTCACACTGGGCAAGGGCTCCCCTTTCTCTAGCAGAGATGTTCTCAGTACGCTTTTCCTCTGGAACTGAACCTTTCAGATTTGGGCTCTACCCAAAGTGGAATTTAACTTTCTCTAAGTCTTAACATTGTGGTGGAGGACGGGTGAGACCATGAAGTTCTTCCTTCCAATGCGGGAAGGTTTTTTGTTTTTTTTTAAGAATTGAGCAAATCGAGTTTACAAAATTAAATAAAGATGCTTAAGGAGTAAATCAACCCAAACTAGAAACACCTGGCTGAGTGTTTGGAGCTTGTAAAGGTGATGAGGATAGTGGTGACTTAACAAGTACGGCAGTAAATCTTCCATAGTGCAAAGTTTTGCCAAGAAATGGCTGCTCGGGGAGAGACTCATGTGCACATAAGAACAGCCACACAGATGTCCATGTCCCAATTCCCAGAAACTGAGAATATATCAGTTCCACGGCAGAGGGGAATTGAGGTGCTAATCAGATGACTTGCCATTAGAGAGATAATCTTGGATTATGCTTTTGGACAACAGGGAGGTAGTAAGGAGAGGACAAGCCACAGCTAGCCATGACAGCGGTGGGAGGGACAGGCAGGGGGCTGGGTTGGTGGGAAGACGTGCCAAAGGAGAAGACTGGGGAGAAACAGGTACGCTGCTCATGGCAAGGATTGTTCTATTGGAAAGGACGCTGGTTTACCACCCCAGGCTATGCCCTCTCTGAGCATTAGAACTCTCACTTGCAAAAGCGGGATGATAGACCTGCCCTGCCTCCCAGGCTCGTCAGGCTCCAGTGAGGAGAGGACACCAGTTATTTGCACACTGTGATTTTGGATACGTACCATGGTGTGATGCCCCAGGTGAAGTTTAAACAGCCTCTGAAACAAGCCACCAGTTCTCCCTGTGCCCAAAACGCCATTGAATTCTGGATGACACACTTGAGAACAACCTTGGAGCCACCAGGCCTGGCTCGTAGCTAACGCCACCTACCCTTTTGGTGAAAACCCCAAATCTGATCCTGCTGGCTGCTTTGGGCATGCTTCCTGCAGATTTGGCATGGTTGGCTTATTTGTGAAATCAGCAGAAAATCCATTCCAGCTGGGAGACATCAACTCCCTATAGCCAGAACACACGGGCTCCTGCGTGAGGAGCCACACTTCCTTCTCTGAAGCACTTGGCGTGGGGTCTGAAGTGCCTCCTTCTCCAGGAGGAGCTCAGGCCGGCGATCCTCTGTGAGGCTGGACACTGGGACGCGGCAGTCTTGGTCTCCAAGCCTCTGCACCATCTGTCTTGGGGGCGGATGTGAATGGCTTTTTGACTAGAGCCAGTGGTGGACGTGGCTGACCACAGAGCTCAAGGAGAGAGAACGGCGGTGGTAGAAATGAAGCCACCAATGTCTGCAGCCTCATCTTACAACACCTACGCTCCAGCCAGCCTGGCCTTTCTTTCTCTTCTGTACCAAGCTTGTTCCAGATCAGGGCTTTTGCACCTCTGCCTGGGGTGCCATCTGTCCAGAATAATCTGCCTCCAGAACTCCACACGACTGCCTCTTTCCCCGATTTGGCTCTTGGCTTGAATGTCGTTTCCTCAGACACGCCATCCTTGACCACCCTGCTAATGGCACCTGCTCCCACTCCTGTCACCTTCTCACATGACTTATTTTCTTCAGGGTCCTTGTCACTACTGAAATTCTTAATTTTTCTTTCTTTCTTTCTGACCCTGCCTGTCCTGTTCAGTGCTGTAGCCCCAGCGCCTGGGCATCGGAGGTGCTCAATGCATGTTTGCTGAACGAACGCTTCAAGGTGTTCACTGGGCACTCAGCACGTGCCAGGCACTGTGTGAAGCGCTCCACGGGCATTCTCACAGACCACGCACCACTCTGGGAGGTAGAGGTGGCGCTCTTTGCTTTGCAGATGCAGCAGCAGAGGCCCAGGGGGCTGAGTGAATTTGCTCAAGATCCTGTAGCTGGTAAATAGGGGGCCCTGGATAGGAACTGGCACTCGAAGTGGCCACAACATTCAGAGTGGCAGATCCCAGCTCTGTGTGTGAGGACCACACAGCTGAAGGATCTTTAATGTGGATTCAAATCACTTGGAGACTTTGTTAACCTGGACGTTCTGACTCAGTTGATCTGTGGGGGAAGGGGCGTGTATGTGGGGGTGGGTGGGGGGACTAGGGGTGCTGAGATTCTGCGTTTCTAACAAGCTCCCTGGTTCTGCTGGTGGCCACACTTTGAGAGCCAGGGTTTAGAGGGTCCCCTGACTTGAGAACTGGGCCAGCTGTTTGTAGAACAAAGGCAGGATTAGAGGGACCCGGTAAATCTTGTGGTCAAATCACTTGCTGCAGCTGAGCAAAGACAGCAGCGGTCCCTCCTTCCCTGGGAGAAGCGGATGTTATGCCAGCACCCTCTCCAACCTGGTCGTAGACTGAGTCCCGGAAACTTGGGTCTAGCGTATGTCTCTGAACCTAGATTTGGTTTCCAGTTGTGTAGCACTTGGCTCAAGACCAACAAAGGGGCTGAGCCAACTACAGAAAGTCATTTCTTTAGCAGTGTTTTCTGTCCTCCCCTCATTCTTTGATTTGGATTCCAGTCCTGGACCCCAAGTGCAGTTGTCTAACTCTAAACTCCAAATAAGAGACTTGTCTGGGGTTTAGGAGTTGCTAAGAACGCCTACCATTTGCTGGAATTTTCTCTACTTAGAGAAAAATTGTAAAATGTCTGCTCTGCTTAAAGGGTTGTTGTTACAGTTCTTTGAAAAGGAGAAAGCAAAATATTCTAAATGTGGGTGGAATTGGTTTCCAGTAGGACAAAATCCCAGCATTAGAGAACCTTGATCATAGGGTGAAAAAGTTCTTCCATCTTCAAGTTTGTTTCAACCTTCCAATTAAATTAGATGAAAGCTCACTTCAGCACTAGTATATCTTAAACACTTCTTTTACATTTCTTAATCTTTTTTCTTTTTAAGCCGAGAAAGAAGGGTGGCAAGCGGCTGTATGTAGCTAGAATTTTAATAATAATACTTTGTTTTCTTGTACATTTTTTGTGGTTACCTTTTAACTAAGGCAGATAATACAGGTTTTCTTTTAAGATAATCACATAACCCTTCCCTTTAAAGACACATTTAAATAAAACATGTATGAAACTTTAAAAATAGTAAGTAAGATTATAGGTTGAATGCAGATGTAGTAGAGATTGTGAAGGTGATATGCCAGTAAATCAATCGCAGAAAATAACATATCCTGGAATGTAAAGGGGTATGGCTGGGAGGAAACAAGGCACTCCACTTGGCCATGTGGCCGTGCCCTGCCCAGTCAGTGACTGCTCCCTGTGGCTGGCTCTGGGCTGGTAATCCCGCCAGAGGGTCCTCAGGCAGGACATGGAGGTGAGTATTAATCCCAGGTAAGAATTAATCCCTGTGGCTAAATCCCAGCCACAGGTTAGCAGAAGCCTTTGGGCCTGTCTCTATCTGTGGATCCTTTTGGAGAAAAAAATAAACAATGTGGCTACATAAAGGTGCATCACCTTGTATTTGCCTGTGGTAAAGACAAATCGATTGCTGTGCATTGGGCCTTGAATTTTTTTGTTGGCTATGGTTATAAGAGCTATAGTGATTGTATATAGATGTTGTCAATTTTGTGGTTATTTCCTAAATCACATCGGAACAAGCCAAAGGAGTTAAGGAGTCTTTCTGAATTCCAAGGCACCATGGGGTAGCAGAAACAATGCCAACATCCAGCATCGTAGATTTGTATCAGAATCCTGGCTCAGCAGCTGTTATGGGCTCCCGCCTCCACTGCCCCTGCCCCGCCCTTGTAATTAATGTATTAAAGACCTAACCCCCAATAGCTCTGACCGTGATTGTATTTGAAGATAGGGTTTTTAAAGAGGTGATTCATTTAACATGAAGTCATTGGGGTAAGGGCTAATCCAGTACGACTGGTGTCCTTATAAAAGAGGAGAGTAGGACAGAGACACACGGAGGAAAGATCACGTGAAGGCACAGGGAGAAGATGGACGTCTACATGCCAAGGGGAGAGGTCTCAGAAGAAACCAACTCTGCCGGCAACTCGATCTCAGACTTCTAGCATCCAGGACTGTGAGAAAATAAGTTTCTGTTGTTTAAGCCACCAGTTGGTGGTACTTTGTGAGGGTAGCTCTAGCAGACGAATTCAGCCACTTAACCACTGGGTGGTCTTGGATGGTTTGCTTGACACCTCTGAGCCTCACTGTCCTCACGTATATATTGGGATAATAGTGTCGACTGCACAGAATTCAGAAAGACTCCTTAACTCCTTTGGCTTGTTCCGATGTGAGCACAGAGTTATGTGCTCAATACACTGATGCATGTAAAATATAACTCTTAGCACAGTCCCTGCTATGCCATAGATCCTGAATACTTGCTAACTACTTTACTTCTATTTGCTTATTCAGATCCATCCCCAGTGCCTCTCATTTAAAATGGATTAAGGCAAAGTGAGAGCTATTATTACCGCCTCTTGACCTAAATCTTGTTGAGATGCTAGTTACCATTATCACATAGCCCTTAACATAGATATGTAGTCATCTACACAGACTTTTTGGTAACTATCTTTATGGTATCACCTTGTGTAGTAGAGTCCACGTTCTTTAAAAATGCACGTCTCTAGATACCTTTGTGCTGAATGTTGTTTTCCATATTCAGCCTGCTCCCCAGCAAGGGTGTATGGAGGTGTTTGAATAGGGGCATGGCGTGATCGTAAGCCTCACTGTGGGTTGGTGGACGCTGGGACTGGCAGGGATGCTGGCCCATCATTGTCATGACCCAGGTGAGCTGGTCTGTGTGGCCTGGTGACTCTGGGATCACGCCTGGGACCACGTCCCTCTCCTGCTTCTTATTCTCCCTGAGACTTTAGGTGAGTTACTTTTTCTCTATAACTTGATTTCCTTCTCCCTAAAATAGAAAAATGAAAGTAGTGCAGGGCTATCTCATTTTATATAAGGATTATGTTCCTGAAGACCTAGCATAATTCAAAATGCACATAATTAAATTGAGAGTAATTTACCTAGAAGGATAAATGTATAATGAGCTTCACATTTATTCTGATGGGTAAAGTAGGCTTTGCATTATTTTCACATTTTTAACTTTGTACCTTTCTGAATCATTGAAACTTTTCCAAACTTACACATGTGTTTTATTTAAAATACCAGTGAGAATTATTTGGCTGTTGAGAGTCTTTTCTTCCTTTTTTTTTCCCCAATTCTTCTCTGAATCTGTGTGTTTTTACAGTTTTAAAATAATTTGAAAATGTGTTTATTAAAATGGGCTCTTTCTAAATATCTTCCTTTCCCTTCAAAAAAGAGCACTCAGGCCAGATGGTCAGTTTTCCTCTATGCTTTATAAGCCCTTTGCAGACAGCACCCTGCAGAATCCACTCCTGGGTTGTGGAATACAAGTTGGGAGGGGAGTGGGGGAGGGAAGGAGGAAGTAAGGGATACTGCTGGCATTGGCAGGGAAATAGTTAATTTGTCTGCCACTCACGTGGAGAGACCCAGCTTGAGGCAATCCCATGTGAGGCTGCAATAAATTCAAGCCAGGCGTTCAGAGTGGAAACTGAAACTAGCCACTTTAATCAGGTATTTCAGAGTCATTCAGCATAAAACCCGAGACTAACAAATTCATACTTGGAACCGTTTTATAGCCATGACATGCAATGTGGCTGAGATTTTCAGTGGACTCGGACACACCTTATGCGGTCCCTGTCAGTTAGGGACCATAAAGCTGCAGGCACTTCCCAAGGCTGGCCCCATCCACACCCCCAAAGCACAAGATGCCCAGCACCCAAGGAGCTGAGTGCCCACTTCCTTGTCTCCTTGTTAGCTTCGGGTAGGGTGCAAAGACTAGGAACACTGTGAAGTTAGGCCTCTGAGCTCTCCCTACTTGAAGAAAAAGCATTGCCTGTGTCTCCAATAAGGAGAAAATAGATTCTTTTGATAGCAAAGCTCAAATAATATTTCAAAATATGGCTATAGCCAGGTAGAGAAAAGACTTGAACTCCTATAGGGAGGAATATTGGGCAGCGAAATGTTGGAAGATTCAAGGCTCTGGTGCAAACGTCTTCTGATTGTTTTTGCAAACCTCCAGTTATTTGAACTAGCCCTGGCTCTGTGGGCTGGGGGCTATCATCTTCTGTGGCCCCTACCATGCTGGCAGAACGTGGGAACTAGATTACTTCATTCTCCCCTGGGAAAAGGAACAGACTTAAGGGATTTTAAATGAATGTATTAAATTTGTTGATTATCAAAGGGAAAAGTAGGGAAAAATAAACAAACTCTTACATGATCTTGGCTGCAGTACAGAGGCCAAAGTTTAAAGTCATGCTCTTAACCATGTTAGATTTTGCAAAAGACCTTCAGTGCTCCCTCCCAATTCACTCAGGTTGGAGGAGGGGTGTACCCTTCTTTTAGGGGGTCTCTGAGGCCCCGTTTCCCCTCAGGATTCCCTTTTCATGTAAATAACAAGACAAGAAGAGGGATGGTTACTGTGCTTCCATGACACATGAAAAGTGGCAACAGCCTCATGATGGTTTCTTGCTTTAAAAAATTATATGGTTATATCTACATATGTTAGTAAAAATAAAAACATGTCATGCCATAGGTATTCTCACATGCAGGTCAGGGGATAAAGTAGAACTGCCTTTTGGGAGATAAGTATAGCAAAATATATCAAGTACTTCAAAAATATTTAGAGCCTTTGATTCAGTCATTCTCCTTTCAGGAATCTATCCAGAGGAAATAATCCAAAAAGTGTGCTGATGTCTCAAGATGCTATCACGGCATTGTTTACAATAGTGAAAAATTCAACCTCAATGTTTGCCATATGGGAAATAATTGGTTATATTAATGTTGGTCCAGCTTATAATGGAATCCTCCTCGGCAATAAAAATAAATAACGCCACGAAAGGCACAATCTGTGAAAGAAATAATTGATAAGCCAGATTTTATTAAAATTAAAAACTTCTGCTCTGTGAAAGACACAGTCACGAGAACGAGAAGATAAGCCACAGACTGGGAGAAACTATTTGTGAAAGACACTCAGATAAAGAACTGTTATCCAAAATATACAAAGATCTCCTAAAACTAAAAAATATGAAAACTACTTGATTAAAAAATGGGCAACAGATCTGAACACATAACTCACCAAATAAGGTATACATATGGCAAATAAACATATGAAGAGATGCTCTACATCATGTGTCATCAGGGACACAAAGACTAAAAGAGCGATGAGATACCACTGTACACCTATTAGAATGTCCGAAATCCAGAACGCTGACAACATCAAATGCTGGTGAGGATGTGAAGCAACAGGAATGCTCATTCATTGCTGGTGGGAATGCAAAACATTGCAGCCACTTCGGAAGACAGTTTTGCAGTTTCTTATACAACAAAAAATATCTTTAAAGATTTTTGTTTTTATTATTGGTACATAATATGTGTATATATTTATAGGATACATGTGATATTTTGATATAGGCATACAATGTCGATTAATCAAATCAGGGTAATTGGGGTATCATCCATCAGCTCAAGCATTTATCATTTTTTGTGTTAGGAACATCCCAGTTATACTATTTTAGTTATTTTAAAGTATACCATAACTTACTATTAACTATAGTCACTTTGTTGTGTTATCAAATATTGTGCATTCTATTTATATCTGTTTAACTATATTATTTGCACCCATTAACCATCCTCACTTTCTCTCCTCCTCCCTGCTGCCCTTCCCAGCCTCTGGTAACCTAAAAATATTCTTACTATACAATCTAGCCATTGAGCTCCTTGATATCTATCCAAAGGAGTAGAAAACTATGTCCACACAAATCCTGCATGCAGATGTTAATAGCAGTTTTATTCATAATTGTCAAAGCTTGTATATAATCAAGATATCTTTCCATAAGCAAATGAATGAATAAACTGTGATATATTCAGACAATAGGATAGTATTCAATGCCAAAAAGAAATGAGCTATGAAGCCAGGGAAAGACATGAACCCTAAGAGGAAACTTAAATGCACATTACTAAGTGAGAGAAGCCAATCTGAAAAGACGACATACTGTATGATTCCAACTTTTCCCAATGACATTTGGGAAAAGAAAAAACTATGCAGACAGTGGAAAGATCAGTGGTTGCCGGGGTAGGTGGGGTTAATGACGGGGGTAAATAGGCAGAGCACAGGGGAGATTTAGGTATGCTGTATGATACTATAATGATGGATATGTGTCATTTTACATTTGTCTAAATCCATAGCATGTATGGCACCAAGAGTGAATCCTAATGTAAACTGTAGACTTTGGGTGATTGTGATGTGTCACGCAGGTTCATCAGTCGTAACAAACGTGCCACTGCGTTGGGGGGTGTTCATAACGGGGACAGTTGTGCACGGGAGGGCGCAAGGAGTATATGAAAAGTCTCTATGCCTTCCCTTCAATTTTGCTGTGGACCTAAAACTACTCTAAAAAAAACAGTCATTAATACAAGAAATGACATGGAGGAAATGCTCAGGGTATGATAGTGAAAGAAAGAAACAGAAATAAAAGGGTAAATGTATGGTTGTGACAGTTTTGTGAAACCACACACATAGAGAAAAAGGAAATGGATCAAAGTCACCTCTAGGTGGTAGGGTTATGGTTAATTCTTTATTTTCTTTTCCATATTTTGCAAAGTTTTCAAAATTGAGCCTACACTGTTTTTATAAGCAGGAAAAAAATGTACTCCCCAAACAATGTTGAGATGTGAAGCATTTGCCAGTCTTCAGCTGGGAGACAAAGAAGGGCTTGGAGCATGTCTTCTTGCTTGGAAAGTGGGGCTTTCTGCCAAGTCTCCCCTACCTGCGCAAGGCCGAGAAGCCCAGAGGATGCTGCATGCAGAGCCCTGTGAGCCCTTTGTGTCTTTGCTCTTGTTTGCTGGGGAGCAAGGCGCTGTTGTGGCCTCCTCAGTTGGGAGAAGAGGTAAAGGAAGTGCTTACCCAGTTTTTAATCCCCTTGTTTAATGACCAGACCTTTTCTGTGGTTTTACTGGGACTCTTTATGCTAAGTGGGTGAACTGACACTGTTTGTGTTTGTATGTTGTACTTGGATTATGCCTTAATGTGTCACCATGATGACAAAGGGGTTCGCAACAGCAGGCAGGCTAGCTTCCCTGCTTTTAATAGAAAGCACATTCCAGCACTTTATTTTATCTATAACACATAGAGCTGCTTAGAACAAAGCATTGCCCCTAAGACATGGTCCCCAAGAGTCTTTAATCAGTTCCAGACCTCTGTGAAGGTATTAATTAAATATTTTAAACAGAATGGCTTTAGCTGGCTGGGGCATTTTTATGAGGAAAGGGAGTATATTTAAAACCAGGGCTGTTTCTGTAACAGGAACCTGTTTTGAAGAAAATGTTCTTGGGTGGGACTCCATGGGTACCAGGCTGTCAAACCTACGGGCCAACTTGATGTCAAAAACAGACATTCTGAATGTTTCAAACAATGTTTGAGTTGGGTCCCTGCTATAGAATTTGGACACATTTCTAAAGGGTGGTTGTAACTCAAAGAAGAAACTAGTAAGAGTCTATGAGTATACCAGGCATAGTTAGAGATAGTTTCTCACAGTAGGCCTGTGAGGAAGGGCTTTGATGAGGCCATTTTACAGAAATGTGACTATTTTATAGACAAGAGACAATTTCTCAAGCTCACAAAGTTTGATGGAGGAGCTAAGATCTGTCCACCCATCTGTCCATCCATCCATCCATCCATCCATCCTGTATTTCAGAATACTATGTTCTTTTTCATAAAGTACTAGAAACAAAGGTAAGCTTAAAGAGCAGAACCTGGTCCAATTAATAGGCATTTTTTAAATTCAAATAATCAGAGTTATTGAACACTGTATTTACTATGTAGAAGCACAGAATTAGCTAATTTTTCTAGAAGGCAGCATGAAGTGGTAGAAAGAACAATGCATTGGGAATCAAAGGTCTAGATTTGGATCCTAGCTCTCCCACTTACTGATTTCTATCACTTTGAGCAAGCCCCACCTCCAGCAAGTTTCCTTGTCCTCAAAATTAGAATTGCACCTAGCATTGTGCCTAGGACTTGCTCAGTGAAGGGGAGCTGAAGCTGAATTTGGACCTAGCAGTGGGAGTGGGACGTAGGGAGAGGGGAGAGGGTTGTCCTTCAGTCCCCTGAGGGTCACTCTAGGTATTCAGGAGTGGGCAGTTCAGTGGGGTCACAAGGAACATGCCCTTCTAGGCTAATGGTAGCCAAAGTGACAAAGTGAAATGGAGACATTCCCAGTGAGATATTGGAGCCCCTCAAGGGGGTGACCAGGCTCCAGCCAGCATCACATCTGTAGCAGGAAAGGACTGACGCTTGTTTGGCTTCTTCCAGGAGTCGCTTAGTTCATTTCGGAGCTCACCAATACACACCCTGCCATGGCCAGTCCTTTCTGAGGCCACCCTTGGTGTATTCCCAGCTGCTCAAGAACTCCATCCTACTCATACTCCCAAGGTCCTTTCCCATATGTCATGTTGCCTCATGCATGGAACTTTTGAGTCCCTAAATAAAACGTGCATTCGTGTCTGTGAAGATCCTTTGTGACTGGGACCAAAGGCTGCTCTCAAGGAAGGGCTAATTTTTATTGTCCCTCTTTTTATTGGGCCTGCCTTGCTTGCTCCGGCCCCATTGCAAATGATTCCTCAGAAACCTCCAGGCTTTTCCGTCTAGCCATTCCGGCCTCTTTCACTCAAGCTCCCATCTTTTCTTTCTCCACCTTTCTTGGGGAGCACCTTTCCAAGATTGCTTTTAATACATATGCACCCTAATCTCCAAACCACCTCTCTGAACATCCGTGGCTGCACATGCTCTCAAATCCTCCCACCTCACCTGGTTCCATGGATGAGCTATTAAGACGCTGGAGCCTGGGTCTACCCTGAGTTGCTGAGCAGCCTCTAACAAAGAGAGGGCGAAGGGAATGAGGAACGCAGGGGCTGCTCCCCTCATCGCCTCTCTCCTGCCTGCTTGCCTCTTGCCTCAGACCCTCAGCTCTAAAGTGAGGATGACAATTGCATCTTCCTCGGCACTCTTTGGGAGGATTCAATGACTTGGTACTTACAAAGCACTTAGCATGTGGCTACCACACAAGCTGCTGCTGCTCCTATCACAACTGCTAATGAAAATAAGTGGAAATATAATGATTGGCTGGGCACGGTGGCTCACGCCTGTAATCCTAGCACTCTGGGAGGCCGAGGCGGGAGGATTGCTCAAGGTCAGGAGTTCCAAACCAGCCTGAGCAAGAGTGAGACCCCGTCTCTACTAAAAATAGAAAGAAATTAATTGGCCAACTAAAAATATATAGAAAAAATTAGCCGGGCATGGTGGCGCATGCCTGTAGTCCCAGCTACTCGGGAGGCTGAGGCAGAAGGATTGCTTGAACCTAGGAGTTTGAGGTTGCTGTGAGCTAGGCTAATGCTACAGCAGTCTAGCCCCGGCAACAGAGTGAGACTCTGTCTCAAAAAAAAGAAAAAAAAAAAAAGAAAATATAATGATTAGAGATGGAACATTGTATATAGAAAAAACATATCCAGTCTTAAATCTCAGCTCTCTCACTCACTTTAGTGTGTGTGCAAATTAATCTTTCTGACCCTCAGTCTCCTCATCCATATAATGGAAATAATAGCCACTTGCTCACAGAACTGTGGGGATGTAAAGTGTCTGGGACAATGCCTCCTGGATGCTAGTCACCCAGTGTTGTGGCTGTCTTGCGTGCTATTGCTAAATGTTCTGGAGCATTGGGGGCCCCTGCTTCTTTGCAGAGTTGGTGGCCACAGCGCTGGGAGTGGGAGGTGCGCAAGGGGAGCAGATGAGGGTAAAGCTGGGGAATATTGTGTACTTGAGCTGACAGTGATTCACAACATGTCTGCACAGATTGCTAAGGATCTAGGCATTTGCCAAGGTGGGGGCGGGGCGGGGTGCTGTGAGCAAAGGATGTTCCGTCCCTGGAGTATAAACACAGCCTGTCTGTAACCTAAAAAGGCTTGGTTGGCAGGGCCATCGAAGTCTCCTGTGCGTTGATTGTTTGGGGTATGCTCAGCCTCCCCAAAGAGGCCCCCAGGGAGTTATCTGCTTTGCAGCAGAGAGCGTCACCCGCCAGAGCCAGCAGCGCTGGACCCTGCACAGGATTCCTGGCGGCTGCCTGGGTGGGGCCCGCCACCATCCCTTAGGTAGGCAGGCCCACCCACCTGGCCAGTGACTAATCGGAATGATCCGCTTGCCTCATTCACCATCTTGTGCCAAACCCTTCCCCAGGGCCGGTATACATTCCCCCTCCTCCCAGCCCTTCCTCCCCATGTTCCAGTCCCCTTGGCCTACAAACTGCAGCCTGGTTTCCTGTTTACAGCCTCAGCCTGGCCCCTTGCTCCAGCTTCTTTGGTCTCCATGTCTGGCTTCTCTCCCTAATGGGGATTAACGTGTGCAACAGCGGTGACGTCCATGTGCCCTGTCTCTCGGAGTCCAGCGGGCACCTGGAGGCTCATTCTGTGACCTTCCCCCGGGTTTTCCTGGATCACAAAGCACTTGGACAATCTGACTGGCACATTCATTACGAGAACAGTCTTTGGAATGGGACAGACCTGGGTTTGAATCCTTGCTTTGCCATTTATTGACAGGTTTAGGCTGTAGTCCTGAAAGACAAAATCCTAAATGCTGGAATCCTGGAAGATCAAAACCCCTAGTCTAAAATCTTGAAAATTACAATCCCTAAAGATCAAAATCCCCAAAATATAATTCTGGAAAAACTTTTAAAAAGACATTTATTTACATTTTTAAAAGGGGATTCATTTGAGAAACATAAGAACATGACATAGCACTTCATAAGCCACTCTGCACATAGGCAATAATAACATACTTATTATTGAAAGCGTAGTATACTCAGGTATATTGACAACAGGCACATAGTTATGAACAGAAGAGCTGTACTCATAACGGGATCTATCCAAAAGCGAAATATATAAAAGCACATCACTATGGTTGGTAATTCTAAGCAGCCAGCTTTATAACTGTGATCATCTGAAATACCACGACAAACAACCTAAGTCTTTTGACAAAATCATTCAAAAACTGCAGTGAGTTACCACTACATGTGACTACCCAAAGAACTGAGATCTTGAGAAGTTTTATCTGTCACAAATGCAGATGTACAACAAGGACATCTCTTCATTTACTGAGGAAGTTTCAACGTTTTTATACACATGCACAATGCTTACACACAAAGTCAACATGTTGTCAATACACTTTTGTTGTCAAATTTGCAAAAAATGCATTAGACAAATCAGAACTCCCTGAAAATCTTTACACAATTTATACCTTCAGTATTGGAAATGATGCAAAGATGATATGCATAGAATTGCAAGTTGGTGCTCTTTGTGAAGGGGTAGAAGTCACACACAATTGAATAATTTGGCAGAGGAGATTTCTTGTATTTTTTATTTGAATTTTCACTTCTATGATATTTGAAACACTCACTGCACTTGTATTTAGAGAGTTGTTGTGGTCTACAAATTTTTAAAATATATACTATTTGAAAGTCTAGTTATTGCTGGGCTATTGCAGTTATGTGATTTTCTGCTTTTGCAGTACCAATAATAATTAGGTTTAAGCTTTTATATTTTACCATTAAGTAACCTCGTACACTTAATTTATCATGGCTTTTTTGCAAGGGAACAATTTCAAAGATCTCTTCCATTGTGTTGTAAGGAATATAGTAAGTAGGAATGATATTTGGCTTCCCCAATGTCAAATATGTTTTTTAGACGGGGTTCTCCTGAGAGACAAAAGTGATAGGATATGTACATAGATATATGAGAGATGATTTAATAGGGGAATTGGCTCACTTGATTATGATGGCTGAGAAATCCCATGACAAGTTGTCTGCAAACTGGAGACCCTGGGATGCCAGCATCATGGTTCTGTTCAAGCTAGAAGGCCTCGGAACCAGGGAAGCTGATGGTATAATTCTCAGTCTAAGGCTGAAAGCCTCAGGACCCGGGAAGCTGCTGGTGTAAGTCCTAGAGCCCAAAGACCTGAAGTTCTGAGGTCCAAGGTAGAAGAAAAGTCTGTCTAAGCTCTCAGCAAGAGACACATTTGCCTTCTGTATTTTTCTCTGGGCCCCCAGCCAGTCAGATGGTGGCCGGCAACATTGAGGGCAGATCTTGCCCACCTGGGCCACTCACACATTAATTTCCTCAGGACTCACCATCACAGACACACCCAAAATAATGCCTTACCAGGTTCCTAGGTAGTCCTTAATCCAGTCAAGTTGACATCTAAAATTAAGTCCATAGATCCACCCCTGGTCAGCGTGGCACCATGTGCATCTCCTTACACCATACTTAATTTCCAAATAAAGATATTAACAAGGTAGTAGCTCCATCTAACATGATGCAACTAACATGATTTGACTATCCTGCCTACAACAGAAAACATACTAATTCCTTCCCTAGGACTTGGTGGCTGTCAGGTTTTCAATATTCAGGATTTTAAACTTTCAGAATTGTGATTTTGAGGATTTTAGATGTTAGGGATTTTAATCTTTGGGGATTTCAACATTTGGGATTGTGTTTTCTGGGATTATGAGCTGCTCCAATACACACTATATATTTGTATATATGTATGTGTGTCTGTAAATATGCATGCACAGATGTGTTGTGTTTTTATTTATCTATTATTTATACCTAATTTAAAATTAATATGTTTAGTAAATAACAATTGGGATTTTTGCAGGTATCTGAGCAGAATAGTGCAAATGGGATCTGAGGTTTGGGAGAATGAGGAGTTCACGTTTGAAGTAACGTGACTCTGACATCATACCCCGATGTCTGGTGACCAAGCATGTTGTGTCCTGTTGCCAGGGTGCACTCCTGAGGTTGGGATGGTGCCTTATTTTCTTGTATCTTTTGTGCCTGAAACCTACCATCCGTCCAGCAAATATTTATTGAATTAAACCACAGCTCTTATATAATGAGCGATTTCTTTTTCAATTAATACATATTTTTTGTTTAGGAAAGTTAGTAAGTGATTCCTGATGTCCTTAATAGAACTCAAGAGACTAGACCAGGTGTCCTCAAACTTTTTAAACAAGGGGCCAGTTCACTATCCCTCAGACCATTGGAAAGTGTGCACTGTGGGCCCAGGATGAGTCGGCTGCTAAGCAGGACAGGCAGCGGCGGCAAAAACACCCAGATAAATGTGCTAGGTGGCCTGCATGTGGCCCTCGGGCCGTAGTTTGAGGACACCTGGACTAGACTCAGGATTTTCTCTTAATACAGAGTAGTTGTTTTCAGTGGTATCTTAAGAAAGCACTGGGTCAGCAGACCTAAAGAACTGGGGCTTTGAGGGAAGAGTTTGAAGCGTTTCAGAGACGAGTAAGAGTGCCAAGTCTCCTTCAGAACGCGGCAGCGGCTCTGCCCAGGCTGGTCAGCTGGGTGGAGCAAGTTAAGATGCCTTCCTTCGTGGGGTGATGTAAAGCTGCGATTGGCCCCTTAGAAATAATTCTTTCAAGGGCAGGAGGTATTATAATTTATTAACATTGTCACAGTGATGAGTGGTCAGGTGGAGATCCGTGGCGGAGTTGTGACGGGCTCTTTCTCATGGCCCCTGTGAGCCCAGGAAAGAGGGTCTGTGGGGAGACTGGGCCAGCGTGGTGCAGCCTGAGTACAGCGTCTGTGCTGTGCTGTGGGGTGAATCTGTGTCCGGGGTCGCAGGCTACTGACATGCCATTCCAGGAGGGAGAGAGGTGCCTCAAGGTTCAGGAAAGAAAATGACAGGATGTCTTGAGAGAAAAGTTGGCACAGTGGAAGCACGAAGAACAAAAGGCACAGGCAGTGGGAGGCATCGCTGGGGTGAAGGTGGGCTGGCCAGAGAAACACGGTGGGAGCATCAGGACCGAATTCTCCCAAGTACAGGGTGTCTGCCACAGTCCCCACACCCTTCTTGTGTAGAACTTGAGGGCTTAGTAAACCTACTATGTGGTGTCAAATGGGCTGGTCCCTACTAGAGAAAAGACTAGGGGTGGGAGTGGAGATTGCACTGAATGTCTTCAAATATCTCCAGCAGGACCTCTTGCAGAAAAGCGAATCGACTACCACAAATAGGTAGTGTTGGGGAGGGGAAGGTATTCTTGACAACCTCTGGAAGTTCTTAGTGTGTATTGCAGACCATGGGTGCAGTGGATGAGTGAAGAATAATATTTCTATTTTTGGGTGGAGGCCCCACCCCGTAAAGAGTATGTCCATGCTTGAGCCAGAGGGTTCAGGAAGCTCTGCCATCCCCTTCTGCCAGAGTGCTGGTGACAACAACGCTTCCTTATTAATACCTCAAGGTAGGTGAGGGTCCATGGTGAGTCCCTGGGCTGTTTTGGCCAAATGACCTCCCTTTCTCAGCTGGTCAGTCTTGCAGTCTAGGGGATTTGACCTGAAAGGCCAGTCCCAGGGGTCCCCTACATCAGCACCAAATCCATTCTGCCTCCCTGAGAAACCCCTAGAGCAGAAACCAAGATGTGAAGAGATGAGAGAGGTCGGGAAGGAATCTCTTAGACGAGGCCCTCTTTGGGAGCCAAACCCCCCTTTCTGGGAGGAGGAACAGAGAAACGTGGGGTTGTTAGGATTGAATTGTGTCCCCTCGAGGAGGCATGTTGAAGTCCTCATCCCCATTATCTCACAATGTGCCCTTATTTGGAAATAGGGTTATTGCAGAGGTCATTAGATAAGAAGAGGCCATACTGGAGTAGGGTTGGTATGACTGGTGTCCTTATAAGACGAGGCGAGAGAGACCACAGGGAGCATGCCCTGTGCGATAGAGGCAGAGAGGCAAAGGTCGCCAGCAAGCCACCAGCAGCTGGGAAGAGGCAAGGAGAGATCCCTTACAGGTCTCAGAGAGAGCATGACCATGCCGACGCCTTGATTTTGGACTTCTAGTCTCCACACTGCGAGACAATACATTTCTGTAGCTTTAAGCCACCCGGTTTGTGGCTCTTGGTTACAGCAGCGCTAGTAAACTAATGCAGGTAGCTATGGGAGAATCAGTACATTTATGTTGCTCACATCCTGTATTTATTAAGATTTTATTTTAAGTTTGTCTTACACGAATTGACAACTAACTTCGTCTCCTCTTCTCCCCTCTCTTTCCCTTTCCCACATTTCTCTCTAAATCGATAAAATTTTTTTTTTTTTTTTTGAGACAGAGTCTTGCTTTGTTGCCTAGGCTAGAGTGAGTGCCGTGGCGTCAGCCTAGCTCACAGCAACCTCAAACTCCTGGGCTCAAGCGATCCTTCTGTCTCAGCCTCCCGAGTAGCTGGGACTACAGGCATGTGCCACAATGCCCGGCTAATTTTTTCTATATATATTAGTTGGCCAATTAGTTTCTTTCTATTTATAGTAGAGACGGGGTCTCGCTCTTGCTCAGGCTGGTTTCGAACTCCCGACTTCGAGCAATCCGTCCGCCTCGGCCTCCCAGAGAGCTAGGATTACAGGTGTGAGCCACCGTGCCCGGCCTAAATCGATAAAATTTTATGCTTTAAACTGAGAGACTATTAATGGACTGAAGATTTCCATGAAAATAACTGATTCTATAATAACATTCTAGTCTGATGACTTCATTTCTGCCATTGCCGTTGTGTCACTGCCCAGGAGGACACTGTGTTGTGTACAGGCTGGGGCACTGTGGTCAGTCTCCCCCTTCGAGAGCAGGTGTATTTTGACTGGCAGCTCCAGTACGATGTCGCCACCCTCTGCTGTGTTGTGGTGGCGCGTGTAGAAATACAACACCCCAGCGCCGGCACCCAGGGGCCCAGCGCAGGCTGGCAGGACTTTGGTCTGACAGAATTCAAGGATATGACCCAATTTTCCATCTGATACCCTCTCTGGGCTCCATATTGTCTTTTGAATCAATTCAGTGCTACTTTCCCTTTCTACAGCTGTTCCTCCATTTCTCCACCTACAGCACAGCATCTGTCTCCTATCTGGTCCTACTTCGTTCTTCTCCAATTCTTCCTCCACTGGGTGATTTTCCTAGGCACACTCTGATCATGTCACTTTGATCACAAATCATGTCAAAAATGGCCAGTGTCTCTTTTTGAGCACCGCATCAGCTACAAACCCCACATTTTTGGTTTTTTTGTTTTCTTTTTTTTTATTTATTTTTTGCAGCATATTATGGGGGTGCAAATGTTAAGGTTACGTATATTGTTCTTGCCCCCCCCCTCGAGTCAGAGCTTCAAGCGGGTCCATCCACAAGTTGGTGAGCATCTCACTCATTATGTATGTATATACCCATCCCCTCCTCCCCGACCTGCCGGACACCCGATAGATGTTATTCCTATATGTCCACTTAGGTGCTGATCAGTTAATGCCAATTTGCTGGTGAGTACATGTGGTGCTTGTTTTTCTGTTCTTGGGATAGTTCACTTAGGAGAATGGACTCCAGCTCTATCTAGAAAAATACAAGAGGTGCTATATTACCATTTTTTCTTATAACTGAATAGTACTCCATGGTATACATATACCACATTTTATTAATCCACTCATGTATTGATGGGCACTTGGGTTGTTTCCACATCTTTGCAATTTTGAATTGTGCTGCTATAAACATTCGAGTGTAGGTGTCTTTTTCATAGAGTGACTTTACATCTTTGTATTCAAGATCCTCTGTAGCATGTCCCCAAATCACTGTAGACTCATCTCTCATGTGTACTTTAAGCTCCAGCCAAATTGGACCATGGACTGTCTGGTCACATATCCTAATTCCCCTTCTGCCATTTCTTTGTTAATACTTCTCCCACTGTTTGAAATGTCTTTGTGTCCCCTCCTCTTCATCTCAAATGCCATCTCCCTCTTGCAGGCCTTTCTCCATCTCCCCATTCAGAAGCATGTTTTCCTCTTTAAGTCCGCTTGACACTCTGTTTTTATATTTCTCTTCTGGCTCTTCCCTGTGTTTCCCATATCCCAGTGCTAGCCTTGCTTCTTCTCGGTTGTTTAAGGCCAGGCATTTTTTACTTATTTTGCCTCCTTACTTCTGATGATGATCTCCCTGCGCTACCTCGAGCACTTCCTCTGTTCAGCATCGATGCGTGTGGTTGTACATGTTGTTCACTGCACAGGAACCCTTGCTCAAGGGGGTGAGTGAGGCTGAAATCTAGCCTGTGCTCTGCCTGCCTGGTGGTGTACTTTGGTGCAGGGCCACAGCCCAGCTTTTTAAAAAATTCTCATGAAGATGCTGTATTGGCCAGTGCCGGGCAGCCCAGTTCTCCTGAAATCAGCTGTCCTCTGCCTTATCTCTGCCCTCTAGCCTCATGGTTGCAATGGCCTCATCAGATTCCATCCCTTGCCCAGAAGAGCCCTATTTCCATTCCTGCCTCTGCTTTTCCCCAGAATGCCCTAGCATGCCTGGCTGGACTTCTAGAACAGTCAGACTATATTTCCCTGATAGCTCTTTCGGTGGTAGCTGGTGGGCGTCTCAGGGACAGCTCTCTGTAGCATCAACAACAATTTGTCCTGTCCTTTCCCCTCACTCCACAGCAAAAACTTGCAGAAGCTGCAGGTGGTGGCGTCACGACAGCTTAGGATCCGAGAGATTCATTCCAGCCGCTAAAGCGCTAAGCTTTCTCTGTGATCACACATTTTTGCACCAGCCAGCGCTCACACATGCCGCTGCAGACCTGCGGCCAAAGGCATGCGGATATCAGTGACTGCGTAGAGAAGCCGGCCAAGGCTGGCCCGACGAGGGACGAGGGAGGGAGGGCCTGGATTACGTGCAAGATGAGATGCGTTTGAAACAACTGACAAGAAATGGTACGTCGGAAATCAGAACAGCTGTGGGCTCCGCGACGCGGCAGATGGGTATGCGGGGAATGCTCTGCAGCTTTAATCACATTTAACACGCCTGTCAGAGAACTGGGTCCATCTCAGTATTAATTCGGGTTCTCTATGTTGTTTGTTTGACAGAGTTCAGCCTTACCCTGCTTGCTGCACTCAACATGGCCAGAAAGAAGTTGGTTTCTGTCCCTTGTTTTCAGCAGAGAGCAGCCAGTGCCGCTGTGCCCTGCCCGGCTGGGAAGTGGCAGTTCATGCTGGGGTTGGGTGCAGGACGAAGGGGTCTGTGAGCCACCGTCCCCTGCTTAGAGGGCAAGAGCCCAGCTGAGGCTGGGGCCATTGGTCCCTCAGGAACGAACATCCCAGTCCTGATTTATGGTCCCTATGTGACGCCACCACTGTGTGTGTGTGTGTGGCTGCATGTTTAAATTGTGAATTTCTGAGTGCTTCTGTGAATGGGAGATTCATAGAAGCATAGGAAAAAAATTTCAATTTTTTCCATTCTGGACCAAGGCAGCACACGGTTTCCGTTCGGTATTTGCCAAGGAAAATCAAGCCTGCTAGCTCCAAGCCCTGAGAGTGGCAGCTTGATATACCAGGAGGAGGGGCTGGGGGTCAATAGACAGGAGTTCAATTCGCTTGCTTGTTCGTTGGTCTGGGAAACGTCCATGGAGTGCCAGCTCTGCCAAGGCACCGTGCTGCCGAGCGACGAGACAGAGAACCAGCATTTACTGAGGCCTGCCTCTGGGCCTGCCTTTGTTCTCAGTGCAGTATGTGTAGTAAGGCATTCAGTAAAAATTCTACAAGATGGTGCTGCTTTAATCTGCATCTCACAAACGAGAGAACACAGACACAGAAAAATTAATGACTTGCCTGCTGAGGGCAGGCAGCGGATAGGGGGGGACCCCACATTCAAAACCTGACTGTAATACCCACATAGTGTCCAGTAGCTAGAAGGAGAGCATTGAATATTCCCAACACAAAGAAATGGTAACTGTGAGATGATGGATATGCTAATTATCCTGATCTAAGCACTGTACATTATATGTATTGGAGCATCACTCTGTACCCCGTGAATATGTACAATTATAATCTGTCAATTAACAAACCACCTGCATTCCTTTAATACCTCATAATAACACCACTGGCACTTGTTTTGCCCCCATGGAGAAGATGGTGTGACTGTGGACAAATCACTTTGCCTTTCTGTGCCTCAGTTTCCCAGCTTTTAAAATGGATGTGATGATGGTTCTTTCCCGGTGAAATGAAAGAGTGCACAAAGCAAACATTTTGGAAACTCCAATGCAGGACATAAAACTGAAGTCGTTATCATTTTTCTGTGGTTATTAAGAAAGATGCAGCAAGCATTTGCATGCCATTTCAGTTACTATGGCTGTATAACAAATTGCCCCCAAAACGTAGTGGCTTGAAGCAATGACAACATATGTTTTGCTCAAAGATCTACAAACTGGGCAGAGCTCTGTAGGGAGAGGTTGTCTGTGCCACTTAGTGTCAGCTGGGATGCCTTGAAGCCTGGAATTAGCCACAAGCCCACTCGTTCACTTGTCTGGTGGTTGATGCTAGTGGTCAGTGGAGACCTTTCCCATTGCTGTCAGCTGGAACACCTGTACCTGGCCTCTTCATGTGGCCTGTTTTTCCTCCCAACATGGTGGTTGAGTTATACCAAGGATGAGCATCCTAAGAGAGGGCTGGAGCTGGACAGAGATATAACCTAGTCCTAGAAGTTGCATAGCATCCCTTCCACTGTTCTCTATAGTTTGGTGCAGTAACCCCCCGCCATCACCCTCCAGATTCAAGAGGAGGGAACAGACCTTACTTTTTGGTGGGAGGATTGCTGAAGTCACATTATAAGGAGTGCATGCAGATCGAGAGGCTTTGGAAAACACAAACTGCCACCTGAAACCTTGCATTACATCCATCTGACCTTCCCTGGCCTGGAGATTCCCACAGGTCAATGCAGACAATACTTACGTGCTGGTGTACACCCCCCTCCGCCACACTGATGAGCAGGTGATGGCTGCAAGTGACAAACGTACTGAATTTCCTTGTTTTTAAAACTCATTACCCTCCACATTTTCAAACTTATGACATGTAGATGCATCTATAGACTAGAAATTTTAACATGTTGTTTCTTTTCTACTTCTTACCTCCCCTTCCCCTACCAAAAAAGAAAGTGTTTTCAAATCGCTTATATATCTTACAATCAGTGGTGTGTGAAATTGAGAAAATTTGATAAGACATGGACTTAGAGCATTCATTCTTCATATGTACATTTAACAGATATTTGAGTATCAGCCATTCTCAGGGAGTTTGACCTAGACCAAGGGAGTGATGTATGCACTAAGATTGAAGGAATTAACTGCCCCTTAATAGTTTGAAATTAAAACAAGATTCAAATAGAAAATTTTAAAAAAAGAAAGAATTAACTGGAAGAGGTGGAGAGGTAGCTTTGGCACTTCTGAAGGGCTTGGGACTCAGGAGGTTTCCTTAAGCCCAGACGAGGCCGTGTGCTACGTGTGCATTCACTAGTGTTCCTCGATGAAGGATTTCCCTCATCACTCAACTGGAAGCTCTGTGAGGACAGGTACCTTGTGTATTTTCTCATCAATATACCCCAGCACTAGGTGACTGCCACAGAGTAAGCATTAAAAACTATTTCTTGAACGAATGAAAAGTCCACACTTGCTCCTCTTCTTTGGGCTTTTCTCCTGATGGCTGCCAATCTCTCCTATCCTGTGGATGTTAGAACAGGGCTGATTTCCTGCAACTCACCCAGCTCACCTGGGGGAGTTTACGGGCACAGCATACAGCAGTGACTCACCTGGGCAAGGGGGGGAGGAGCTGGGCCTCTGGGCACTGGGCTGCCATGACCCTCCCACAGCCTCCCGAGGGTCTGCTCACCTTCGCTGTCCCCAGTGAGCTGAGTATTTGCCTGGTTCCCAGCTCCCCCTGGTGATGTGTAGTCCTTACCAGGAGAACCAGGACCTGCATGGAGCATCCCATTGTCCTTTGAAAATATTGAGTCAAAGTTATTCTTTTTCCAGTTGAACCAAGGAGGAGGATTTTTGCTTATTTATACAAGTTCAGTTGTCTTAAAGCAGGGCTCACTGGCAGACTCACCCTGGCAGGCGTATTTAGGAAGCAGACCTCTGGGCGTCTGCTCCAGACTTAGGGAATCCAAAGCCCCGAGGTGGGGTCCAGGAGTCAGTATTTTTAGCAGGCACTTTAGTGTTTCTGAAGCGAATAATTCCCCCATCTGCTTTCTGATAATCATGACATTCTAGTGCAATTGTTAAGGAGCACAGGTGTCGGAGTTAGAGTGAGCTGGGTTTGACTCCTCACTGTGTGACGCTGGGCAAGTTGCTTGTCCTTTCTGAACCTACTCTGCAAAGCATCCAACCTGCTTGTTCAGGAGAGCCCTGTATTGTGCCTGGCATTACCATCACTCCTCCCCAGGTGCCATGACTTAAGTAGTAGCTGATGTGTGTAATTTATCCCTACTCATCTGTAAAAGGGCAATGATGGCAAACACTGCTAGTTGCCTGCCCATAGCCATTCTCTCCTTCTGCCCAGTTCTATTCAGCTGAAATGACAACTCCCAGCCTCCCTTGCAGCATGGCATAGAACAATCTAATGAGCTGTGAGCTTTTCTGTAAAACCTCTTTAAAACACAGAAACTAAGTTATCCTGTGCCGTTTTTTTTTTGAGACAGAGTCTCCGTTTGTTGCCCAGGCTAGAGTGAGTGCCCTGGCATCAGCCTAGCTCACAGCAACCTCAAACTCCTGGGCTCAAGCGATCCTTCTGCCTCAACCTCCCAAATAGCTGAGACTACAGGCATGCGCCACCATGCTCGGCTAATTTTTGCTATATATATTAGTTGGCCAATTAATTTCTTTCTATGTATAGTAGAGACAGGGTTCTCCTCTTGCTCAGGCTGGTTTTGAACTCCTGATCTCGAGCAATCTGCCCGCCTTAGCCTCCCAGAGTGCTGGGATTACAGGCGTGAGCCACTGCGCCCAGCCTATCCTGTGCCTTTTGACCATCTTCCTTCCTCTTCTTCCTACCCAAACGCTAGAGATGGAGTCACCTTATTAGCACAAGGCAAGAAGCATAAAAGCAACAGCCACTAAGGATGGCTAAACAGAAGCTTGACAAAGCTGAGGTCTGACAGCTGCCACACTAACTCCTGAGCTGCCCGTAGCCCTGGTCTGCTTGCCTGTGTATTTATTGTATATGACCAAAATAGCCCTTCATTTGGTCAAGCCATAGCAGTTTGGGTATTCTGTTATGTGCCACCAAACCTATTCCTAACTGCTACAAAGACATATGCAGTCACCTCCAGACAGTGTCATGAGGATAAATGAGGGTAGCACCCGAAAAAGTACTTAGCACGGTGCAGGCATCAGGTGCTTAGTCCATGATGGCCAGCAAAGATATGGCAGTTTTCTCTTTTTTCCTGGGAAAGGGATTGTATTAGTCTACTCACTCCATGATAACAAAATACCACAGACTGGCTGGCATAAACAACAGAAATTTATTTTTAATTGTCCTGGAGGCTGGAAGCCCAAGATCATGAGGTCAGCAGGTTTGGTTTCTTCTGAGGCCTTTCTCCTTGGCTTGTAGATGACTCCCTTGTCACTGTCCCCTCAGATGGCCTTTCCCTTGTGCATATGCTTCCCTGGTGTCCCTTGTGTGTCCTAATCTCCTCTTATTATAAGGACACCAATAATATTGGATCAGGGCCCCACCTTTATGACATTAATGTTTTAACCCTAATTACCTTTTTAAAGTCCTGTGATGGTTAATTTTCTGTGTCAACTTGACTGGGCTGCAGGAAGCCCAGATATTCGGTCAAACACTATTCTGGGTACATCTGTGAGGATGTTTTTGGATGTGATTAGCATTTAAAGTGGCAGACTGAGTAAAGCAGCTTGTCCTCTCTGAAGGCGGTGGCCCTCATCCAATCACTCGAGGGCCTGAAATAGAATAAAAAGGCTGGCCCTCCCACAAGTGGAAGAGTATTCTTCCCACCTGACAGCTTTTGAATTGGCACATTGGCTCTTTTTCCTGCCTTCAAACTCAAACTGAAACATCAATGCATCCTGGTTTGCGGTTCTCCAGACTCGAACTGGAGGTAAGCAGCCAGCTTTCCTGGATCTTCCGCTTGCTGGCTCACCCTGCAGGTGAGTGCCTCGCTGGCCCCAGTAATCACAGGAGCCAGCGGCTTATAATAAACCTCTTTCTTCTTATTCTATATACCTCCTATTGGTTCTGTTTCTCTGGAGGACCCTAAGATGAGGCCCTATTTCCACACATGGTCACCTTGGGGGTTAGCGCTTCAGCATACGAATCGGAGGGGACAGGATTCAGTTCATAATGGGGATGTTCCTACTTATTTCCTGGAGAAGAGGTTCCCACACGGGAAAATGTGTCCCATCTCCTGCTGGCCCTGATAACTTTGGCCTGTTGCTTGGGTCATTTTGGCCTGCAGGTAGTAAATAACCTTAGGTATTCCTCACTCTGTAATATTTTAAAACTGCTAATGGAATGAAGTTTTGCTTGTGTGAATTGCAAAAGTGTCTAAGAAAAAACCCAATTCTCAAACAACACCATTGTAGTTCTTATGTCCCTAAAATTCCTGGTAAGGCATTAAAAACAGAAGCCGAATGCCTGTAAACAGGAACACACTGTCCTCAGGAAAGCAATCCTTTTGTTTTCGTTTGATTGGCCTGCTAGGTGGAAGGAAGTAAGACAGGAGAGGCCAAGCGCCCCACCCTGCTGTAATTTTCATCTGGCTCTTCAAAATCCATCACCGAATGGCACGTGATTTTGCTGCTTTTCTAGGTGTGTCTGTAGTTTCACAGGTCTTACAGAATTTTTTGAACTCTTCAAGATAAATATTTTATCTTCTGCTGTTAAAAATCTCTTCTTTTGCCATGTAGTGAGTATCCTGCTGGGCGGAGATGTTGAATCTTCAGTCATTGGCTTGACTGTGCAACAAAAAATATGTTTTAAGCTTATTCACATGGCCAGGTTTGAATCATCACATCTCAGCAGGTCTTTCTGCTGTTCTTAAAATAATGTATCTGAAAGCGCAGTTGGAGTTATGTAGACAAACAAGAGCTTCATGTGAGGATCATGGCTGATTTTGACTTGTAAAGGGATCAAGTTCTTGGCTATTTAGACTTGTTTGCTGCTTCTAGGTCTGAAGTCGGAAGAGGCCGGCTGGAGGAGAGCAGGGATTATCAGTCTAGAATCCATAGGAACCGCCAGCAGAGCACGGATGAAATCCTGCCTCCATGCCGGGGTCTGACCAAGGAGTCTGGGTTGGGACTCAGGAATCTGCCTATTTAGTATCCACACAGGCATTCCAGCCCAGGTGGCCCAGAGATCGTTATTTGAGAAATGCTGACATCCAAATGGGGAAATGCACAAGGCCGACAAGTAGATGCTCAAAACCACTGGTATCTAAAGAAGTGTAAGTTAAAATAGTATGATTTTTTTAGACCTATTCAATTGGCAAATGTTTTTCTAAGTGGTAGTACCCAGCACAGTCAAAGACAGTCTCTCTTGCTCAGGGAAGTAGGAAGAAACTTATCTGGGGGGTGGGGAGGAAAGTGGAGGTAGGATTTGATCATGTGTATTAATATTAATATTAATATATTTCTATCCTTTTAACCCAGGAGAATACTTGGAAATATTTATCATAAATATTCAAAAGTATGTGCAAACTTGTAATGACACAGAGGCATAGTTCATTGCAGAATCATCTATTATTAATATATAAAAAGTAGAAATAGTCTAAGTGTCTGATATGAAAAGTGTTTGGTTTAAATATTATGGTAGATTTAACTGATGAAACACTATGCAGAGATTAGGATAATATTATAGAGGAATAAGTAAAGTCGTGAGGAAGTAATGAAGTGATAAGTAAAAAATAAATGTATGTCTAGAAAAATCATCTCTTCATCCTTTTCTATATTTTTCAAAATTTCCATAATGGAAATGTCTTTAATTTTAATAGTTGGAAAGATACCAAGTAATGTTACCTTTAAAAGGGAGGGAAATTACCTTTGGCATCTGTCAGGCCTGAATTTGCATTTCTGTCACTGACAGAGTATGATTTGGGGCATTAATCTCTGTGCATTTCAGATTCCTCAACTGTAAAATCAAGTAAATTGTAACAGCATATGGGTTCTTCGTGATAATTAAAAGAGATAATTATATAAATGCACTTGACACATAATAAGAGCATATAAATATTGGATTTTGTCTCCTTTTCTTCTCAAATTTTTGCAATCAGAAAAAGTACTCAGCTCTCTGGCCAGAGATCAATGAAGAGGAATTCATTTCTTTTACACAAACCGTGGAATTTCAAGTTGTTTCTTTTGGATCCTTTTCTGGTTAAAGGTTTCTTAGGGCATATTAGATACTGTTGGAAGTGAAAACTGGAATTTGTAGTTGGCACCTTAATCGGCTAATTGCAGCTACTGGTCTTATTTGTTTTCCCTTTTGTCAGTTTTAACAGTTTGAAATATTTAAATAATCTTTCTCCTCCTACAATTTTAATAAAAGAAAATCTTAGGATTCTTGTCTAGAGGGGCAATAAAGCTCAGACTATTAAAATTTTCCATCTCTTTAAAATCCCACAGAGTCCCAATACCATTTATAATAGCATCAAAAATAGAAAACACCTAGGAATAAATCTAATGAAAAATGTGCCAGACTTCAACAAAGAAAACTACAAAACTTTATTGAGAGAAATGTATAAAACACTTAAATAAATGTACCATGTTCATATTTTGGAAGATTTACTACTTTAGAGATGTCGTTTTCCCCAGATTAATCTATATGTATGTTTGCCAAAAGCTATAAACTAGAATTTTTATAGCAGCACTATTTGTAATAGCTAAAAATTGACAACAACCCAGATGCCCATCATCAGTAGAATGGATAGATCTACTGTGAGATATTCCCAAAATGGACTACCACACACCAATAATAATGAGTAATCCACCACGACAGAAAATATTATGGGTAAATGTCACCAACACTGTGTAGCAAAAAGAAAGACACACCCAAAAGGATATACAGTGTATATTTAAATATATTTAAATAAAGTTCTAAGGCAGGCAAAATTAATCTATGTGATTAGAAGTCAGCATTGTGTTTTTTTCTTGTGGGGGAGGAGTGATTGGGAAGGAGTACAAGAGAAGTTTCTGGGGTGCTGGTAATGTTCTGTTCTGTTGGTTCCATGGTTGTGTTTCATTTGTGAAAATTCATCAAGATCTATTTTAATGATGTGTACATATTTGAATATATTTGATACTTCAATAAAAAGTATAAAAACTTTATAGCTTCCTTAAGACAAAAAGTATGAATAAGACAATGGCTGTTGCTGAAGTTATGTTTTATCAAAAACTTCGGGCTTGGCCTTCTTGTAATCTTTGGTAGCAAAACCCCACTGTCCAGCTGAGAGAGAAAAGGAGCTGCAGTTACAGTGCTGAGAGGTTGGCACCCAGGGAAGGCAGAGTGAGAACTGACTTCGAAAGCCTTGGTTATAGCCCATATAGACAGGAAAAGAGACACAGGAAGGTGATATTTATTGAGCAACTGTGATGAGTCCATTCCTGACTTTCCTATGTGATTTTCTCTCAAATCTTAATTAATTCATACAGCAAAATGATGAGAGGATTATTATTCCATTTAAGAAAACTGAGACTCTGTGTAGTTCGTTGGTTGACTTGGTCAAGACCCGACAGATAAGAGTGGATTGCATTATTGTCCTGTGGCTGCCATAACAAATCACCACAAACTGGGTGGGTTAAAACAACAGAAATTTATTTTCTCACAGTCCTAGAGATCAGAAGTCCAAAGTCAAGGTTTCAGTTGGGATATCCTTCCTCCAAATGCCATAGGAGAAATTCCATTTCTTGTCTCGTCTATAGTATAGCGGCTCCAGGCATTCGTTGGCTTTTGGCTGCATAACTCCAAACTCTGTCTCCATCTTCACATGATCTTCTCCTTTGTATCCATGTCTTCTCTTCTGTCTTTTATAAGGACATTTGTCATTGGACTGAAGGCCCAGTCAGATGATTCAAGATGATCTCATCCTGATATCCTTAACTTAATTAAGTCTGAAAAGACCCTTTTTTCCAGATAAGGTTATATTCACAGTTTCTGGGGCTTAGGATGTGTACATGTCTTTTGGGAGACCACCATTCGTGATCTACTGCAGGGGCCCAGGTTCATAAGTGAAAACAAAGACAAAATCAAAGTGATCAATCCAAAATCTGTTGCAGCTCCAGCATTAGAGATTGCTTCTATTTGTTAACAGTGGTCACCGCTGATTCTCACACAATCATTCAGGGCAACTTCTGAGATGCCTCAAAGCATGGATATGCCAAAGTCCAGTAAAGAGCAAGAATGCTGTGGAAATTTGCTGCCCATCTCTCTTGCTGCTTGTAGAGGATGCTGTTGGTGCCCAGCCTGGACCTTGCTCCCCAGACTGGCACCCCTGTGGTCTGGCACTGTGTTGGCTGCTCACACCCACAGTACCCTCTTCTTCAGAAAACTGCCTTTGACTGGATGGAAGCTGCCTCCGTCTGTAGATGATATACTCACCATACCCCACCCACACCTCCTACCAGAGCCCAATAACTAACAAGGGGTACAAAAGGTGGCCCCTTGCCTGAAGATACGACCACCTCTGTGGGGTAACTTGTACTTGTGGGGTAACACTGAAGCCACCTAGCCACATCCTTCTTGAACTTTCTTCTCCACCCTATCCTGCTTTCTTGCTCCCTTTTCCCTGAGCCCACTCCCCAAGTAAACTACTTTTTCAAGAACTCTATCTCAGACTCTGCTTCTTGGGAACCCAAACTCAGACAATGCCTCTGTTGCTGGCAACAGCTGCCTCTCCTACCCAATCTGCTGCTTAGAACTCTTCATTTGTTTGGCAGATGCACAAGTGTGAGGGTTTTAAGGAGGGGACCATTCAGTAAGCTGAATCTCCATGACTTGACCTTCAATGGTTTTACTGACAAATTTTATAAATGCCCAGCTTAGAAGATCAACATCACTGATGTCAAAGGGAGTGAGTCCCTGAGAGCTGGAGACCCGCTCAGCCGCACAAGCCATTGGAAGGAACACTTGTTTTAATGGTGGAGATGAAAAGATCAGTTCATTATCCCAGGAAAAAATTTTCTACCCATTAAAATGTGATCTTCTTTTCCTAATAAACTTTACACTAGACAGTAAGAATATAGGACCCCTTGGCATTTAATTCTATAAGCCAAGTGAATTATTAGTCTAGTGAGAGAGTTGGCCAGACATCTTGTTTAGAAACGGATCAATGAGTTGCTGATGGACCTACAAAATCGTCAACATCAGCTCTTTTAAAGATAGCCTTCATTTTCAATAAGCAGTATGCACAGAATTTTAAAGATATGCATCACTACAGCCACAGCTCAATCGACATATCCTTGGAGTAAAACAAAACAAGATTGTCTATTAACTTGCCCTGGTCATAGAGGCATTAGGAAAAGGCTTTGAGATCCCTAATCAGAGCTGGGAAGTGAGCGGGTGTCTGAGAAGGGGAATGAGTGGTACCATGTTAGGTGTGGCCTTCCTTGGAGGCCTGGAGTCCAGACTGGCCGAACAGAGGTGGACACTTCTAAGGCCTGAACATTTATGAGCAGACCCCACTGTATACATACACATTTTCACAGAAAGTAGAACTGCCAGGCCTCAGGACAAGGCGGCTCTGGGAATTTGAGAAGGAGTTTGCGATTCTCTTTGCAGTGCTGTGGCATTAATGTGACCTGGCCACTTCCTGTCTCTCATGGGTACCAGGGTGCTCACAGCCTCTTTGCTTTTCTCTGCCGGACTGCTCCCTCACCATGTGTTTGGAGGGGGTGCCGGCTTTCAGTTCTCTAAAAGAGTGGGGGAAGTTTCAAAGAGACAGGAAATATTTTTGCTGTTTTTTTTTTTTTTTTCTCCAGGGCATTCCTCTGTTCCATATTCCTCACTCTCAGTATTTCCCTTCCCTATCTATGGGAGGAGGGGCGACTACTCTGTTATACCCTTATAACAAAAGACAGATTAGCAAGAGAAAAGCATGACAAATTTAATATAAATTTTCCATAACATGGGAGCCTTCAGAAATGAAGACCTGAAGAAGAAATGGGGAAAACTCTACTTTTATGCTTAAATTTGATGGAAAATAAACAGTTGTGTAGAAAGAAAACTGGACAAAAGTGGGTGTGATCTAATAGTAGTAAACTGGGGGGAACTTAGCAAAGCCTGTTTGTTCACATTCTTCTTTGCGCCTCTATATCTTCATCGCTTTTCTTGGGTAATAGGGTAGGACACCTGTCACATGAGGGTCTAATGACCTACTTTCAGGGGAGATAGTTTGGAAAATTCCCTTATGGCCAGCTCTCACACAGAAAGGCAGGCAAAGGTCAGAGAGTGACCCTTCTGCTTCTGCCGTTTTCTCAATTTCCAAGGTGCTATCTTTTGAGGTAATGTGTCCTGTACTCCATCAGGGACAAGTGTCAATTTTTGGTCTGTGCACATCCTATGTCATGTGCGGCATGGGTGGGACACACAGTCTGCCTCCCACCACTGAAGTCCCACCCCTTGGCAGCTGGGATGTGGGCATGTGAGCTAGGCTGGGCCGACCAGATCCCAGCCTGGGACCAGGATGGCGTGAAGTGGACACTAAGGGCTCTTAACCTTCACCTGCAGTAGCTGTCACATGCTCAGGGCATCGCTGCTGGGCTCAATGGCGGGTCTGCTACCGAGGTTCCTGCTGGCCAATTTGACTAAGTGCCTCCAGGAATTACACAGAATCCCATAGCAGACAAATTTTGCACTATCCTTACAAAAGGACATTTTAATTTTCTTTATTTTCCTTTTAGTTGAATTTCTTTACCCTTTTTTATTCCTTTTTCCATATTATGTGCATTTTATAAGCCCCTTCAAATCTTTTCTTTTTTTTAACAAAATGGAATCTAAGTAAATAAATAAAATAGCATAAAATTATTTGGATAGGACGTGTCATTTGCAGATGCTTTTCTTTTATATGCAACATCTGTGCCGGTCTCTTGCATGAGCTTTTCTTTCCTAAGATGCTCTGAGAATAAAATCATTTGTAGAAACACATCTGATGTCATTTGTCTGTTGCACCTAGCAGTGCTGTCACAGGCCTTCTGTGTGTCGATAATCTCAGTCAGTTGCAAAGCGACTCTTCAGAGACGATCTGTTGGGCATGGGCAGGAGAAATAAAAAAGGAAATTCCATAAAAGAAAGAAACAGCAGCATATATTCTGGTGAGACCCAGTCGCCCAGGAGGAGAGGAAGAATAAAGACTCACAATCTAACTCTTGAAACTGCAGGAGAGCATATTCCGGGTAGGATGTAACTCCCCAGACATCTGTTGGTGACATCTACAGTCAGACATGCATCGTTGGAGGGATCTGTAAATTATATGGGGGACAGTTTAATGATCTACAAAGCAGCACATCCACCCAGCACAGATAACATCTTTGAAATAGGGCAAGGGAATTAATTTAGGTCGGAGAGGAGAGAGTGGGGAGGTGGGTGAGTGGGGAGAGGGCTCTACAGGAAGGACCCCTCGGAGACAATAATCTTGAAGAAAGAACGGGATGGTGTGAAGGGGGTGCTGCTTTGTTTGTGTATTTCGGGGAGGGTTAAGCAGGAGGAGGCTAGCACAGCCTAGGGAACAGATGAGAAACGGCCTTTTTACAAGGGAGGGAATAGTAAAGGAAAATGGATTCCAGAGAAACAGAAACATTTCTCCCTTTATCCCCCATTTATTTAAGGGGAATAGGCAGGAATGGTAGCAATCTGAATGTTTTCTTAAAACTATTCTAAGACATCAGCTTTCAAACTTGTATTGTGTTGAAACATTTTTATTTTCCAAGTGAAGTTTATGCAAAGTTCCACTAGAATGTAAGCTCCACGGGGCAGAGATTGTTGTCCTGTTCACGTTTGTATTCCTAGCATCTGTCACATAGTAGGCACTCAATATCTGTGGAAAGGATGAATGAATGAATGGATGAGTAGGTATGTAGATGGGTGGAGACCTTAGAGAAAGAACCTTATTTTAGGGAAATATCTTGATAAGTTGCCTGAAGGGAGAAGGCTACTAAGAAGCAGCTAAAGTCTTTGTGTAAGTAACAAACTTGAACTTGATGGTGGGGGTGGGGCATGGGGAGTGAAGAGAGGGAAGGGAAAGAATAGGGAGGCTGAGTCCCAAGGCTGCCCATGAATAGTCATGACTAATTCTCTTAAATTACACCCCGTGGTATGGCATGGAGACTCCTTACCATTATCCCCAATTCTCCAGTAAGAATATAGTCTGGACATCTTTATGTGCGAGATTGGGAAGGGTAGTGCTATATTTTGGGTATGGTTTATTTGTCCTCACCAAAATTCATGTTGAAATTTGATCCCCATAATGCAGTGTTGGGAGGTGGAGCCTGGTGGGAGGTGTTTGGGTCATGGGGTGGACCCCTCGGGGTAGTGAGCCATGCCTCTGGGGAGACTGGGTTGGTTCTCCAGGGAATGGATTAGATCCCATGAGAGCGGGTTGTCCAAAAGCAGGATGCCCCTCAGGTTTTCTCACTTCATACGTGTCCAGTTCCCCTTTGACCTCTACCATGTTATGATGCGGCAACAAAGCCCCCGCTAGAAGCCAGGCCACGCCCCTGAACTTCCCAGCCTACAGAACCATGAGCCGAATAAACCCCTGTTCTCATAAATCACTCAGCCTCACACATTCTATTCCGACAACACAAAACAGACTAACGCAAGTGTCAAGAGGAAAGGGGTAGAGTCCTTAGTGTGGGTCAGTACCGAGAAGAAGACAAAAAACAATAGCAGCAAAGAAGATTTGTGACTCAAATGGACAAATTCAGTAAATACAAAGCATGAGACAGAGGTGACTAGGAGAAGGTGAGCCTCTAAGCAATCAAAGAAATCCTTTGGGGATCTTGTACTTCTCTCTGGTTGTAAAAGGTGGGGTTGGGTTGATCCCGTCTGGCTATTGAAGGACAAGTGGTATCAGGGAGACATAGGAAGCAGATGAAACAGAACTTTGCTGTTCTGTTTCCAGAACTCTGCTCCCTCCACTGAACCCCTTCCTGCTGTACCGCACCTCCCTATGGAACTTTTACTTGCTGAGAACAGAGAGGTGAGAGGAAGTTTGGGAGAGTCGTGGGTGGGAAGAGGAGATGAGCTGAGGAATGGGGAATTGGGGTTATTTGAATCCTGGGCCACTGTGTAGTAGGGATATTCCCGAGATAGTCATATCCCAGTTCCCCAAATCATGGGTGCATCTCATTTCCTTATCTGTACAACAGGATTAAATACTCCTACCTTCCCCAGTGGTTGAAAGGTTCGTATGTATTTGTATTAAGGGACAGCCGCAAAACTGTTGAGATTTTGATGATGTCTAGACTCCTCCCGGGCTAAGACTCCCTCCTGCACACCAGCCTAGACAGGAGGGGCATGAAGTTCATGCCTCAGGCAAAACACAAATGACTCCACCCCCTGCAGTGGTCCATTGGACTCACTCCCAAATTATCAAAGGAGCAAATATTAAACCTTTAGCTGCCAATTTTTACCTAAAAAGATTCTTAGCAACAGTAACAAAAATCCCTAGCTGCAAAGGGTCCCTGGTGGGCTCTATTCGTGTCAGCTGGTTGTTGAAGATGATGTCCTAGTGGCAGGACCTGCATGTCCCAGAATGGTACTCCCTTTAGAGTCCTCTTTTATAGTTCCTCCCCACATAGCACCTATTTAACATCACAGACTTCCTACAAGGAATAAGAGACAAATGGGAAAATATCTTCACTGAGTATCTTCAAATACACTCTGGGGGGCATGCCTGAATCCGTTACATGAGAAACAAGCCTGAAGAGGTGGGTGTCACAGTCTGTTTTCTGTTGCTTATAACAGAATACCTGAAACTGGGTGATTTATAATGAAAAGAAATTTATGGCCAGACGCGGTGGCTCACACCTGTAATCCTAGCACTCTAGGAGGCTGAGTCGGGCGAATTGCTCAAGGTCAGGAGTTTGAAACCAGCCTGAGCAAGAGCGAGACCCCGTCTCTACTATAAATAGAAAGAAATTAATTGGCCAACTAATATATATAGAAAAAATTAGCCAGGCATGGTGGCGCATGCCTGTAGTCCCAGTTACTCGGGAGGCTGAGGCAGCAGGATTGCTTGAGCCCAGGAGTTTGAGGTTGCTGTGAGCTAGGCTGACACCACAGCACTCACTCTAGCCTGGGCAACAAAGCGAGACTCTGTCTCAAAAAAGAAAAGAAAAGAAAGAAATTTATTTCTTACAGTTATGGAGGCTGAGAAATCCCAAGTTGAGGGGCAGCATCGGGTGAGGACCTCTCCTTGGTGGGGACTCTCTGCAGAGTCCTGAGGTGGCGCAGGGCATCCCGTGGCGAGGGGGCTGAGGGGGCTCGCTCAGCTCCCTCTTCCTCTTCTTATAAAACCACCCATCCCGCTCCAGTGATAACCCTTTCATCCATTAATCCATGAGTAGATTAACCCATGCCTGACCCAGTCACCTCCTATAGGACCCCCTTCTCAGTACTGCCACATGGGGGCCAAACAGTCAAACCATGGCAGTGGGGCATGAGGCCTGATGTAGAGACGGAAGGCCACGGGCTGCCGGCTGTGAGGCAGCTCCCTTCCCTGGCTCCTCCTCCTTGATGTCGGGGTTTCCAGTGGCCTCTGGCAATGCAGTGTAAACAACTGCACCTGAGCCCGAGAGGGAGCTAATCCCCAAACTCTGCTTCTTGCACCGGTGTTAATCTTCTGCAGCCGATGTGGCTAAAGCAGTTGGCTTGCACCCCAGGCCCGTCATTTCCCGCTCTCTCCCTCCTGCAGAGGACTGGAGTAGCAGAGAGCCTGGCTGAGGGGGAGAAGGTGGGTGGACCGTCACCAGGAAAGGATGCAGAGCAGAGGCCAAGCACACCCCGCAGGACCGGGAGCTTAGAGGTGATCCAGCGAGGGTTGGGTGCCTACTCCCACTTCCTCACACCCAGAAGGAAGGACCAACAAGCAAGTTCAAGGTCATTCACTCATTACTCGACTGACTCCTTCACTCACTCTTTTGTTAAGGCCGTGAACCAAGCCCGTTGTAGATACCAGGCGCGCTAAGTTAGAACAAACTGCATTTCCCCTTGACAACTTCCTAGCTTAGAGGCCAAGATTCTCCCATAAATGGAATGTGTCTGGCAATGAGCCAAGTGAAATTTATTCATTTATTGATCACCTCTTGCGAGGCAGACATAGTGCTAGGCTCAGGGAACGTGTGTTCAAAGGGTGTCCCAGATGCCCACAGGAGGATGGGCCACCTATTGCCTCGCCTCAGGGTCTCCCCTGACTGGCTGTCCTCGACCCCTTTAAGGTCTGTGACCCTTGGTTTTCCAGAATGTTGTTCTTCCCCTACCACCATAGAACCCCATGGGAAAGTGAAGCTCTGGGCTAGTTGGGGCATTGAGGGGGTTCTGAGGAGAGGCAATCATTTTAAGCTCACTGACCTGTATGCGAGTTCTCAGTGGATATGGACTAGCAGTTGCCATGTTTTTATTCCAAGCTCACCAGGAGACCTGAACGAGTTTGAGATGAGGATGGGGTGGGCTGGGAGGTGGTGGTGATTGTGAAAACTAGATGTGCAACATAATGTGTCTTTGTTTGTGGTTAAAGAAGCCATTTAATTTAATCTCTACTTTAAAATAATATAGGTTGGCATTCTACAAACTGGGTCTGTGTCTTGTATCTTCCCAGAGATTTGTTTCAGAAGTGTTCTATGTTTTATGTTAATTTTTGCTTTGTTAGTAAAACAAAACCACCTGGCTTTCTTTTAATTACAGTACTGCTCAGTGCCTTGGATTTGGTAAAATGTACTGTGAATCTCCAAGGATGCAGAGAGTTTCAAACTTGCTTGTATAAGACCTCTTGAATCTCATGAGACTCTGCTATTCAGAAGAATACAGGCTGTGAAACGTAGCTCTGATGTTTCTGCAAGGGTTGGGATACCATTGTTTATACTGGTGTGCATCCCTTGAACTTCCCTGGAAAAAACCATGTATTAGGCATAATACAAAATGGCCTGGAACTTTGTGGAACCTAGAAAATCAGTTGTCTGAGGGCTTTTCATAGCTGGAGAACGGTAACCCAGAGAAAAGCAGTTATCTGGAGAATGGGCTGGGTGACACTTTTTGCAGCTCCCTTTTAATCCAGGACAACGGATTCCCTGGGTTTGTTAGGAATCCACACATCGGATCTGACAGAAGCCGTGATGTCCTTCCCCCTCGAGCCTTCAGGTGATGAGGAAGCGTCCGAGTACAGGTAGGCAGCGATTGGTGTGGGTCCCCCGCCGTAGCTTGTGGCCGTAGCTGCGCCACGGGGCAGGAGGCCGCCTCTTCAACTGGCCTGGAAGGATCTCTTGGGCGGGGAGAGCCCCATGCTGATGGCACCGAGGTTGGGCTGAGACCAAGAGAGGCCTCTGTGCTCACTGCTAGCGTGGCAGGAGATGCTGTGACAATGGTGATTCCTGTACCATCTTCAACTCAGAGATTCACATATGTCAGAACTGATAGGCCCTGGGAGGCCATTTACACCTTTCTGTTTTGCAGGCTTGTTACAGAGATTAGGTGACTTGCCTAACTTCTTTAGGCTTCAGTTTTCTAAAAAATGAAACATTTAGGGTCAGGAAAAAGAAAGCTATATTGAGCACCTACATTTTACCACAGGCCATCTTCCATGTTATCCATCTAAATATGACAAGAACCCTGCAGGGTAGACTTTACTGATCACTCTCATTTTCCAGAGGAGGAACCGGAAGCCGAGATTTCCTCTTGCCCAAATTTCCACAAGTGAGTGAGTCAGTAAGTGATGGAAACGGGGTTGGATGACATTGGTGTTCAGAACTTCAGCTCGAGCTGTTTCACTGCACCATTCCACGAAGAAAAGATTTGTTTCAGAAGTTCTTGACTTGGTGTCTTCCTAAGGGAAATCTTAGAGGAAGGGCAAGTTGAGCTATCTTTGTACTGAAGCAGGGTCACCTGTCCTGACCTTTTCTGGTCCTGCCCGCTGTGGACCAGAGTTACCTGGGGAAAAGGGCTTACTTTGTTCAACAACATACTTTACAAGTAGGAACTCATTTAATCCTCTCAACAAACTATGACATAGATACTGTTATGCTTATTTTATGGGCATGGAAACCGAGGCTGAGAGTGGTTGTCAGAGCTGAGATCTGAGGAGAGGCCAGGCCCTTAACTGCCTTTGGTATACCTGCATGCCTGCTGCTCTCCTGATTTATTTATGGCGCCCTGACAGTTTGCCTTGAGTTGCTGGGGATGGGGCCCTCCAGGCTGACTGTGATAGAAATCTGATCGGCAGGAGGAAGTGGCAATGGGCCTCTCTTGTCAAGAGCTAGTTATTCCAGACGCCTGTGCCAGCTCAGAGGTGCAGAACAAGAAGGGAGGCCACCAAGAGCCCCAGGCGAGAGAGATCTGTATCTCCCAGCCCAACTATGTGGGGTTCACTCAGAGCCTTCATTGTGTTAGAGCCTCAAAGGGGGGCACTTGAAGGCTGCGCATGAAGGGATGTCCATGAGGGCACAAGGAAGAGGAGAAACAGGTTTATTCCCTACAGCAATAGAAGTGTTCAGGATTGGCTTGGTCCCAGTGGCACAAAGGAACAATGCAAAGTCTTCCTAAAGGGACACGTGTTTTAGGGTAGAACAAGTGCTGGGCTATGTACTGTTCTGGAGGACATCATCCATATGAAAATGTAAGGCACGGTGATGCAGGACTGCCATTCCCCTGGAACACAGTGTGAAGGTGGCCCTGGAATTTTCTCATTTTTCACTAGAAATCATGTGAGCGGAGCTATGGAGAATATTTCTCCTGCAGTCTCTTCTCCCCTTGTCTCAGTTAATCTTATTTTTGAAGACCTTTCCAGGTTAACGGAAGAACGAACCAATAGTGAAGAAAGGAAAAAGTGCGTGTGAATTTTGCAATTGCTCATGAGCTGGAGCACCAGTTAGGTCCTGGGCTGTGGGGAACACCCCCGTGAGAACATAGGTGCCGACTCTGATTGACTGAGGGCAATTCACGAATTTACCCGTTGCATTCAGCCACCCATTTATTCAACTGTGATTCATTCATTCCCTCAGGGAACATTTACTGACGTGCACTAAGTGCGGCTATGCCAAGCACTGGGAAGGATGCAAAGGCTTTGGTTCCTGTTCTCGAGATTAGAAGAAAGATTACAGCCAACCCTGCAGAGTAGAAAGACGCACATGCCAGTGCAGAAATGTACTAACTTCGGTGCAGACACCGAGGAGGGCGTGTTAGGGGCAGGGAGTGGGAGGAGGATGGGCGAGAACATTCCGGCAGAGGGAGTCCACTGAGGGAGCCCGGCTGAAGCATCCAGATGGCGGATTCTAAACAAAACGAGCTTGATGGTTTCCACTTTACTCAGGCTGATGCCCAAATATGAAAGGAGATAATCCTCATGATGAGGCTTTGTGAATGGAAAATAACTGCTTTTCCAGTTTTAGATATTAGGTGATTATTTGTGGCCTGTGCTGAGGTGAAGGCCTCTTTCTGGCAGGCGGCAGGGTTATAGGTGGCTCCAAGGCCACAAAGCTGTTAGGAAATCCTTAAAAAAAAACCCTGGTTGGAGAATTCCTGAAAAAATTACTTTGGGGCCAACAACGACCACTTTCCTTTGTTGGGCACTGTGCTGGATGCTTCCGTACGTGGTCTCCAACCCTCACACACAGCCCGGGATGGGTCTGATTATTCTCATTTCACGGACAAGGACGTGCAGGCTGCTGGCAGTAACCCCTTTGCCAGGGTCACACCAGTAGGAAAGGCCAAAACCGAGATTCAAACAATGTTTGACCCCAGGGGAACCCTTCTCCTTCGGTAGGGGTCAGTTTTATCTATTTCCTTGTAAGTAAAATTCTGAGTAAGCCAGGAGCTAGTATGGTCAGAGAATAATGGTTTTACAGCATTATTTCTCCTTTGGGGCTGCCTTTTCCTCAGTCGGAGGACAAAGGCCCGAGGTTCCACGCTTGTGCTGCTGCGAGTCCCAGAGCCCAAAGGCCAGAGAATCTGGAGTTCTGACTTCCAAGGGCAGGAGAAGGCTGTCCTGGCTCTGGAAGAGAGCACAAAGACTGGCCCATCCTCTGCCTTTTTGTTCCATCTGAGCCTCCATCTGACTGGATGGTATCTGACTATGTTGAGGGCAGCTACTCCCAGCTCAAAACCCAATCTCCTCCAGAAACACCATCACAGACACACCTGGGGCAGCCCAGCCATTCTAATCAAATGCCAAACCAGCTGCGGTTCCCTTTCAGCAGAAGAGGGATGGGCTCAATGCCTACTGACGCATTGAAAATAATTAATGCTTTGCCAGCTATCTGGGTATTCCTTAATCCATCAAGTTGACACCCCAAATCAACCATCACACTTAATAACTTAATCATATCTGCAAAGTCCCTTTTTCCATGTGACATAACATATCACAGGTTCTGGGGGTTAGGACATGGACATCTTTGGGGGGTCATTATTCTCCCTTCCCTGTGTGGGGGTAGGGTGGAGTGAGGGAGGATTTTGAGTAGAGGGAAATTATAATGCAAAAAGATTTTAAGGTTAGGACACCATAGGCATTCTCAGCACTCAGCAGGCTGTTTCCTGAGGATCTTTTTGGATGGCCCCCTTTTACTTAACTATTCATGACAGACTCCAGGAGCTGAGGGTCGATGCTAGGGCCAGCGTCATGGAGAACATGGATTGTTTCTCTGTGGCCATGTCAATCCAGTGGGCCCACCCACTTTAGAAAAAGCAGAGGCCCAGGGATGGGAATGGGAATCATCATTCAATAATGGTTTGCTATATGCCAGGTCCTTTCCATATGCTATTTTGTTTAATTGTCATAACAAATTGATGCATTGGATACTTTTGATCTCATTTTACAGATAAGGAAAAGAAATTCAGAAATGTTAAATAAACTGGTGAAATTAGAAAAAAAGCCAGTAAGCAGCAGAGCCAAGATCCAAACTCCATTCCTCAGTTTAGAATTGGCTCTTTCTGTACTTATAAACGTACTGTTCTGTTTCCCAGAGGCCCAAGGCCACACCACTAGTTTAAGGCAGGAGCTTAGTACTAACACCAGTGCTTTTACTTTCTGCTGTACTACTGCATCTGGTGTGAACAGAAGGGTTTGGACCACTGGTGTAGAGTTTAGTCAACTAAAGAAGAAGAAAGTGTGCCGGGCTCCTCAATTTGACTGACAACTATAAAGAGGTAGATTTTTAACTCAGGACCTTGAAGTTTCTAGAGGTTGAGTGGTTTCTTCTATTCTTGGAGTCTATTTGTTTCTAAATCCCTGAGCTTTAAAAAATATTTTTCAATCTTACAATGTATTTATCACTAATTGCAATCAGGATAAAATCAGTCTATCTGTGTACACTGCAGACTGAGGGACTTTGGAGAATTTCTAGGTGTTGGGTAAAAGGTGAAATAGTATACCTCCGAGAGCCCACAACCAATTTAAAGACAGGTTGATATTGTCTCTAATATATATGAGCTGAAAGTGCTGAAGTCTCTGATTCTCTGATATGATTAAGCTTTTGGTAGCCAAAAGCAAATAGAAGAATCTTTTTTATTGTGCAAAGAAAACAATAATACTGACTGTGTATGCTCATTCACCTTAGGGAAGTGTGTGTGTGTGTGTGTGTGTGTGCACTGAGGTTTTATTATTATTTTTTTCTTTTCAGTTTCCTTTCTTTCTTCCCTTGGGGGCCATTTCATGCTCAATGGGCATGGCAGGAGCAAATAAAAATAAGAACCACAAGCTTATTTGGAATTCATTAACTCCGGAGGTTGCTTCTACTTCCTGAGTAAGGTAGAAGAATCATTGTGGGGTCATCAGAAAGCCCTCACTGAATGCACAGCTTTAGATAAAATTTGAGCCTGATCTGTCCCATGCACTCAAGAACTGCACAGTTGCACCTAGAAACCCACAGCATTTATTTTACTATGCTTGATGGCAGTGCCTGTAACAATGGGAATGCCAAAGAAGAGAACCCTTGTGACAGTTATCCAAGAGGCAGGGGTTGGAAAGAAAACAATAAAGAAGGTACAGGCCCTAGATGGGAATTGAGAGGGGGAAGAAAAACAAAAAAATTATGAAGTACAGGCCCAGACACCCTACTTCCTGAAATGATTGGCAGAGGCTTGGCAGGACTGTCTGCCTTCCTTATGTAGCCTTTGGCAATCTTGAGTGTGTTTGGGACAGCAGAGGCTAAGCAGGAAGGACACATCAGAGCAGAGTTGATTGCAACTGTAAGTCTCACATTCTATACCATTTTTTCCCCAAGCCATTAGACTAGGGCTTCCCCTTACTCCTTTCCTTATGAATTCCACTAGCAAACGCTATAGTTTGAATGTGTCCCCCAGAAAAGCATGTGTTGGAAACTTAATCCTCAATGCAACAGTGTTGGGAGGTGGAGCCTAATCAGAGATTATTAGAACAGTAGGGTAGAGTGGAACAATTAATGCCGTTATCATGGGGAGTGGGTTTGGTATAAAAGGAAGTTCAGACCCTTCTTGCCCTCTCTCCTGCTCTCTCTCTTGCCCTTCCACCATGGGATGATGCAATAAGAATGCCCTTGCCAGGTGCCAGCCCCTTGATCTTGGGTTTTCCAGCCTCCAGAGCCATGAGCCAATACATTTTGGTTCACTATAAGTCACCCAGTCTGTGGTATTCTGTTATAGCAGCACAGAATGAATTAACATGGCACACAATTGAAGCATGGGCTCAACATGCTTTACAAAATAGAATGATGTGGCACATTCAATATGATCACAGATTCTTTGACAGTTTTTCTACCACTTTTAACATGAGTGGGTTCTATGACCGTTTCAACCAATAGAATATGACAAAAGTGATGTTGGACCAGTTTCTAGGACCACCTTTAAAGATACTAGCCACTTCCACTTGCTGTCACTTAGGACTCAGTCACCAGGCCATGAGGCAACCCAAGCGGCCTCTTAGAGAGGCTCACACAGAAGGGAACCGGCTGATAGCTACGCCTGAGTTCCGAGACGTGAGTGAAGCCTCAGATGAGCTGCCCCGACGATGCCATGTGTATCAGATATGAGCTGCCTCCCCTGACTTCTGCCCAAATTGCAGATTCACAGGGAAAATAAAGGCTGGTGTGTTCTAAGCCACCAACCTGGGAGTGGTTTAGTGTGCAGCAATAGATAACTAGAACAAAGGAGATTGGGCTAAGTAAGTCAGGGATCGAAACTATACTCTTTAATGCCACCCCATGGCAGACATTTAAGAATTAGTCAAATTTTTGCCTCACTGTGCTTGGAAACCCTATTAGCAGTCCTCCAGGCAGTCATTACGAATGGATCGGAGAGGATATGTAAAACGAAACCATTTGTCATCTCTGGGATACATGGTGGATGGTGGAGGAGGATGGTGTAGATATTAGACATGGTAAACCCTGAACTTGGGAGTTCTTTTGGTCACACCTCATTCTAGAGAGGTCGAGTAACATCTCCCATCCAGGAGCCACCCTGGGACCTGATTGCATCATGAAACCTGAAGCTGTCACCTCTTCCTTTCTCATGGCTCACTAAATGGTGATCACTATTAATTTAGTCTAGGTGCCCGTGGGTTCCAAGATGAATGCAGTTACCATTCTCCTCCCCTCACCACCTGAAACAGCCTCATGGATGCACAACTGGTTATACCCAAGTGACCTTACTACAAGTAATTGCCTGTATTCTTGTCCATCTGCTGGGGGTCCCCTCTCTGCAGCACCCCACACAGTGCCTTGTGTGTGTTGCTGCAGAGAACACATTTATTGAACAATGTAGCCAAGGGATGAGATTAGCCTTCTTCATCTACTGCCTCTACCCAGCTCCTAGCACAGAAGTGGCACACAGTGGGTGCTAAACAAATGCTCTGCTCGTTAAATTGATTTTGACAGCATTATTTCCAAAATAGTGGCTTGATGAACAAGTAGAGTCTCCCCCTCCCTAAAAGATATCAACTGTAAACAGAAGCATAATAGAGCCAGAGCTCAAAGCAAGAATTATTCCCAAATTCCAAGTGCCTCAATCCGTGGGTTTTAATGAAAGTCATTCTGCAGTTGAGAATGTTGTAGTAATTACAGGCAAGCTAATATCTCTGCCATATGGCTTGAAAGCAGGTCTGAATTCTGAAAGCCACTATCAGCAGTTTTATTTTCTGCTTCTGCTTCTCGGCACGCCACCCCCTGCCCGTCTTTGTCTCTTTTTTTGCTTTTATCTCTTTCTTTCAACCTCATATTCCATTTCTCCCGCACCATTCTCCCTTGTTGGTTCTCCTCTTCCAACCCCGAGTCTCATTTTTAAAGCCTTTGGTATGAAACATCCAGTAGTTCTGAGAAGTAATTGCATCGCCCAGAATGGGTCATGACATATCATCACCTGACCCAGTGGCAAGAAAGAGAACCGAGGATGCTATGACCCCTAGTGTATTTCCTGTGTCACTTTGTCCCCCAAGTATGCTTGCATGATTGAAAGAAAAAGAATCCAATTCGTCTCTCTGCGGAGACAGGATCATCCTAGTGCAGCAGTTCTTAACCCTGGCTGCACAGAGAATCACCTGGGAGCTATTAAAAAGTACGGATGCCTGGGCACCACCTCCCCAGAGATTAGATTCTGAATTAATTGGTTCAGGGTAGAGTCCAGACATCATATCCTATAAAACTCTCTAGATGATTCTAATATGGAGACAGGATTGAGAACCCTGCTCTAAATAGTTGGCTTTGGCTAAATAGTGGTGAGATCTAGTCTTTCTCCTTTTGTCCATCTGTTATATAATACTTAGAAGTGAGAAAGTACAAGTAGTTCTTACCAAAGTGATGCCAAAATACAAGGCATCCACTCACTTAGGTGCAACTATTTAATAAAATAACTACACATCTTTTGGACTTAAAATGTATTCATGAATGAACTGAGAAAGTCTTGTAAAAACTCCAGCTGGAGTTGATTTTTTTAATTTTGTAAATGGGAGGTTAGGCACGAAGATCATATAGTAGGCGTTATCTCCTCTCAGGTCAGGGGCTCTTTCTGCATCGCACTGTTCTGTCTGCCCTACTTTAGGGTAATTAGAAGAGGCTCCTGCCCACCTATGGTTGGTCAAGACCTCTCTCTGGCCTGCCCTAAAATTCCCACTATAGGGATAATTGCCTTGGGGTAAATAACGAAAGTGGCTGTTCATCTCTAGCACTCCGTGTTTATTCTTTGCTAGAAAGGAAGAGCCTAGAGTCTTTCTTTAGCAAATTAGTTGATGAGATTAACTAATGATCCCATTGGAAGGTCACGGAGGCCTGAGGCAACAATGACAGGGGAGAATTCAGGAGTTTTCAGGGTGGCACCAGCTGCCCAGTCAGGCATGACAGAGGGTTGATGGAGTCTGGAAGGGGCCCCAGAGTGTGACAATTTGGAGTGTATGTATAGGGGTCCCATGGTTTTTGGAGACATGCTTGCTGATTTAGGACAAGGCGTTGAGAAGTAGCTAGGGGAATATAAAAAATAAACAACTACCCATTGGTGTAAAAAGCAAACCCAAACCAGTTTAATTCTCCTGGACCTGAGTTTTCTTGCCATCTGCCTCTTGAACCTCTATATCTCTATCTGTAAAATGAAGATAATCTACCTTCTCTGATGTCGCATAATGCTGTTCTGGGAATCAAAAGAGATCACGTGTATATGTGCTTTGGAAACAGGTGTTCTGCCATTGCTAAGCATTTTTATAGAGGGAGTAGCGTGGTGTATTCCAAAGACTGGTGGACTAAGTATTAAAAGGCCTGGGGCCTGTCCCATCTCTGTCCCTTGCTAGCCATGAGACACTGGAAAAATTGTTCACCTGCTTCCTCTTCTGTAAAATGGGATAGTAGTTGCAGCGCTAACCCTGGAGATATGAAATACCAATGGGGAGCTCGTGGGAAAGTGCAATATAAACTATTAATTGCTATATAAATGTAAAGTAGTATTAGGACTACAACTCACAGATCTTCTCAGACACACTCTTTTGATTGAATATATGTGGACTTTGAGCCTTGCAAAATGATCTTTACAACAATATTATCATTGTTCATAGCAGTCTGCTTTTATTTACCACGCGAACACGTTGTGTAGTGCTTGTGGCTGGCTTCCCAATATCTGCTCCAACCCAAATAATTTGCTGAAGTTATTTATGGAATTACCATTCTCTTTGCCACTAATGGGTCTAGGAATGGGCAAGTGACCCGAGTCCTGGCCTGTGAAGCATGTGGCCAGGTCTGTGGGCTTCTGGGAAAGATGTCTTTGTTTTCAGTAAGGAGTCAGAGGCAGGATAATCCTGATCTACCTCTGGACATTGTGGTGCTTGACTATGATGCCTGGAACTAGAGCAGCATGTTGAGTCCATGTAGGAAGCTGTGTCATGGTACAACTGATACATTGTGGGTGGCAGAGGAAGAACTAGGAAGAGCCTAAGATCCTTGATAATCACTGAGCTGCTGAATAAACCATCCCCAGAGCCGTCTACCTCCAAACCTCTTGTTTTTTAAAAAAAATAATATAGTTTTTTTTTTGTTCGAGCCAATTAGAGAAGGTTCTTTAAAAAAGCTGCAGCAAAGGTGTCTTAAGTGATGTATCTTGTAATTTGACTAATTTGTTACATACTTACTTTTTCTTATTCATATTTGCTCTTTGTGAAAAATAGCTCCCATTCTCCCTATTATAAAAGTGATGATTGTTAAAGATAGTAGATTGGTATAGATGAAAAAGTTTAATGAACAGAATGGAAATTGTACATAGCCTCCTCACTTGGAAAAAGCTATGTCGAACATTTTGGGCAATTTTTCCTTGGTGTTGGCTTTAAGCTGATTTTATTTGTTTGAAATGTTTGGAGAGAGGACGAAAACACTCACAATGGAATCTACTGAACTTGTCCCTTTTCTGGAGGGGATGCTGAAAAAGGGATAAAGCTGGGGACAAATCAGGGGAAGCTTGTTGGGAGGAAATACCAATACCAATGAGTATAAGAGGTTTGGGAGGAGGGAGAAGTAGAGGAAGTTCTCAAAGATGACTGTAGGCTTCAGGATTTTCTCAAAGATTGGTTGTGCCTCTTTTACTGACTTTCCTTGTCATGCAAAGGAAGATGGGTTTTTCCTTTTCCACTGTCTTCTTCCCTGTGGACTGAGTCCAGCAGAGACTAACCCTGACCCCTCTGTCTGGAGGAAGCGAACACTGGAGCCAGCTGGCGCCATGCATATTTTGAGCAGCTCATCCAAATGCATCTCGATGATCTAATTAATCGAGGTGAGAGCTGTGCTTCCAGGAATCAGGCTGTGGAGCTTACACCGATGCTCAGAATTCAGAGAAAGGCAAGGGTCACAAGCCTTGGTTTATGGCTTTGAGATTGCAAATTGATGGTGTGCGTGACCCATGTAAGCATTTTGTTTAGGCTGCATAGTGTTTAAGAAATGGAGGATTTTAGATACACACTCAGATTCCAGATTTCTCTCTCTCTTTTTTTACTTTTAAACGAAACTATGGCGATGTCGAGCTTGCACTTCAGCATAGTAAGACACTAGCTGGAAGTGAATTGGCTCCTTCTTCATCCAGGATGCAGGCTCTTATGTGCAGCACACTCCCATGAGGTGTGCATAGGTACTGACACTCCCACTGTTTTACCTACGTCCATGACCAGCCCAGCTCTTGCCGTAGAGATTTGAGTTTTCATTCTTTAAGGTCTAGTGGCTGGGTGACAGAGAGGTTTCACTTCATTTGCCAGATTTGGTCCAATGGTAATGGCTCCTGAAGGGCTGTCTTAAAAGATTCTGGGGTTCATTAGGAAAGAGCCACTGTTGCTTGGTGATGTCCTTCATGGGCACCACATGGGGGCATGTTGTCACTTATAGTCTAAAAGACAACCGTGAAACATTTTGAGAGAAGACCTGGAGGACTTCCAGAATGATTATGCAAAACAGTGGGCCAGGCAACCTGAGTTCCAATTCTGATTCTACCATGATCTAGCTTGAGCAGGATGTTTAGTTAGTCCAGTTCCTAATTTCCTTACCTGCAAAATAGGTTTAGCGGCCCTTTCCCTGCCTTGGGATCACAGGGTTGCTATGAGATTAAGCAGGATGCTGTGCATAGTAAGGCTGGGGTCACCATAACAGGTGTTGCTATTGTTGGTCTCTTGCATGGATTTGTTTTAAAATTCTTCTTGAGGTGTGTTTATTATTTAGTAACATTTGGAAATGAACCCCTACCCAAGACAATTTATAGATGTGACTATTTTTGTTGCTTAGGAAATTCTACACATTTTTCTTTATTTGAATATAGAACCAGAAGGAAAATCTATAAGATGAATCTATACGTAAGGCTAATTTCTTGTTTAAGAGGTCAGTGTTAGGAGTCATCTCAGCTGCTGTGACTACTCCTTCTTCACTTCCTTTTAAAAATAATACCAATCATCATCATAATAATTACAATAACAGCAGATATCATTTACTCAGTGCTTACTATATGACACCTCAGATGAGGTATCTCATTTAATCCTTATGATAAACCCATAAGTATTATTGTCCCCCAGATTACATATGAGGAAACTGAGGCTCACGGAATTAAGCAACCTGTCCATAGTTTGCAGCTTTAAAATGGCAGAGCTCTGATAAATGTAATCACAGCGCACCTTTATTGAGCACTCACTTTGTGCCAGGCACTGCCCTAAAGGTCAATATGAACTATCTCATTTGATCTTTGAGGCAACCACATTAGGCAGATACTTTATTATCCATGTTTTTATCCCATGTGAAAACTGAGGCTCAGAGAGGTTAATCAACTTACTGAAGGTCACACAGCCTGTGTGACCCATAGGCAGGCAGGCTGAGAGCCCACTTCACTTCACTGTCTTCACCTTGAACACAGGACTGCTGGGCCTGAGCCTGCGCTCTGTCCTCTGTGCTCCCTGGCCTCTACAGGCTGTTGTTCTACACTGAGCAGCTTCCAGAAGGAGAGAGGGAGACCAGGAACTGGAAGAACCGTGAGAAGTTCTCTGGAGGAAATTACCATTTAGAGGATCTCTTATTATCCATAAGCACTGTTTAGGAGCTCTGCCATGTGGATGCCTCAGAGAAATAAATGCCACCAATGTAGTTGCACATAGCCAGGGTTTGCAGCTATATAGTTACTTTGCTTCTGAAAAGACAGAAAAGGAATTCTCAGAATTGTATTTGTGAGGCAGAACCAGAGAATTGCTCAGTTCTAGACTAAATGTTTGTATCTTCCCACATTGATAGGATGAAGACTAAATTTCCAATGGGATGGTATTTGGAGGTGGGGCATTTGGGAGGTATATAATTAGTTCTTGAGGGTGGAGCCTTCATGAATGGGATGGGTGCCCTTATTAGAAGAGACATGAGAGAGGTTGCTCCCTTTTTCTCTGCTCTCTGCTGTGTGAGGACACAGTCGGAAGGTGGCCATCTGAAAACCAGGAAGAGGACTCTCACTAGACACGAGGGCTGCTGGTGCTTTGATTTTGGACTTTTTAGCCTCCAGAACAGTGAGAAATAAATTTCTGTTATTTAAGCCACCCAGTCTCTAGTATGTTTGTCATAGCAGTCCAAACCGACTCAGACATGCTATTTCTTTTGGGGATTTTTCAACACCTATCAGGCCCTAAGGCAATGCAGAAACATTCTTGACCTAAAAGACCCAGTGACACTGAGGGTGAGACATTTGATCCATGGGGCAGGGCAGGCCAAAAGCCCAGCGCCTTTCCCTCCCTCCCAGTGTTCTTGAACTTCGTGATTGAATTTTTCTCAATTTTTCCTTCGGGAGATCTGCATTCCGTTTATCCATGGCTAACTCTTCATTGCTATAGTCTTCTTGTTAAATTCTATCAACACAACCAACTGAGATATATTTATTATTTACCAAGCCCAATACATGTGCTGAGTGGTCCCTAAATTTGAAATGAACTCTTTCTTCCTGACCGAATGTTTACACATTCACGGGGTGGTTTGCTTTAAGGAAATCCAATATGGATAATTCCCAGATTGCAAAACCAGGTGCTTCAGGGATGAATTATTTGTTTTACAGAAGGAATAATATCTCCGAGTTATTTTAAAGAGTATGTGTGCAGCTATGTGTTGGAAATTATTTGCTTTGCTAACATATGATATGCACATACCTCACATTGCGGGTGCTCAGTAAATATTTTGAGGATGTCACAACTCCAGTACTGACACAGTGTCAGGTACATAATAAATGCTCAAGAAACTGTATTTATTGAAGGAATGACTCTCTGAGTGCCAGAGATATTTTCCAAGCTTTTTATCAGACATCTCTGCCTGTCTAAATTGCTGTCTGATTAGATATCCTGCAGCAACTTCTAAGTTTAGATACACTTGATCTTATTCCATCCCCTTAAATGCCATGTCTCCTCCTCTGGGAGAGCACATGTAGGCAGTGTCCAGGGAGATCAGACAGCCTGTGCTTGAATCCTGGGTTCCCTGCATACTAATCTGTGATCTTAGCGTGTTCACTGAGTTTCTCTTTGCCTCATTTTCCTCACATGTAAATTGAGTATAAAAATAGTACCTACCTTACAGGGTTGTTGTGAGGATTAAATAAGAAGGATTGGCATGGCTCTGGCACATGACAACATGCAGTGACAGCCATTATTATTTCCTATTTTAGCCAGGCATCCTGTTGACTATGTTAGGAATGTTGTCGCCAAGTTTACCTTCTCCATCTCCTCCCCAGATCCCATCTGACGTCATCTCTTAGTATTTTTTATTCATCCTAATACTGCCATAGTCCAAAATCTTGATTCCTTTCCTCTCCAACACAAGGTCTACAGACCAGGGTGTTCTACCTACACTCTGACGATCTCTTCCCCATGCCTGGGAGTCCACCTTCCTCAGCACAGCAAGCCACCACGCCTTTGACCAACTGCTTCTGGCTCCAAACCCACCTTCCCCATCCATCTTCACCCATTCCTTGCCACTCCAAGTCTCCATACTCTACCCATACCAGACTTCTAGTGCTTCCAGAAACTCTGATAGAATTCTATTCCTTTTGGCTTTTGTTATCCCTCTCTGGGATTCCCTTACCTTTCTTGAGTCACCAATATCATCTAGGTGTAGCTTTCCTTGATACAGTCATAGTCCTACAGAAATAATTGCTCCTTCCTGTGTACCCCACGGAACTTGGTTCATAATTGGATGATAGCACCTGTCACTTGGTATTAATTACAGTCATTTGTTGACCTGCTCTCTCCACCTTCCTTACGTCTCCCAGGACATATCAGCTCCTTGAGGGAAGGAACCGTGATCCATGAGGTCTTTGTCCATTTTTGTGTTACTGGGGCCCAGTGCATAACTTCAGTTTAATGCATTATTTTTTTCTATTTATCTTATTATAAAATTAAAATATTCTCATGACCAAAAAAATCTCTATAAAAATACATATGACTGAGGATGTTAAAGTCCCCTATAATCTCTGCATTTAGCACTGAATCATCTCAAGGTTCATGTACATCATTTCAGTATTTCCAGTGTAAACATTCACACAAACAAATGTTTTAAAATGGGAGTAAATAATGATGATGACATTCTATCAAAAACAGATTTTTTTTATAAGAGAGGTAAACTTGTTCTTTTTGGATGGATTTAAAAGCAAGTTGCATTTCTGTTTCAAGAAAATGTAGAAAACCCTGCTTCTATGTAGAAGCAATACTGTTCTCCTGCAACACCTTCTGTTTTTACAGGATGCCTCCTCATCATAAGTTTTCCTTTTTACTTGAAAAAGGGAAATATGAATGCACAAAGAGATGTGGGGATATTAATTTCTCATTTGAACCTAAGGGAAAAGCGTCTACCAAACTTCCATTTAGCTTTGCAGGCAGAACGATTTTTCACTTGGAACCCAAGCAGAATTTCAAAGATGTTCAGCACTGGCGCCCCGTCTCTGAGTGGTGTAAATCTGGCAGGACCCGAGGGCTGCACGCGTGCATTTCACAGGGGGGCAGGGTGCAGGGGCTGAGCGGGTCCCCTGCCTGGCCTGGGGGTGAGGGCCATCTGGTCTCCTTTATCCCTCACTGCTGGCTTAAGGGCTCTCTTTCTGATAATGCTCCCTCCTTTCTGCTGTTACCAATGCTGAAATTATCATCTTATTTTTCACTAGTTCCCACTTCCCTGCATTGTCTCCTTGGAAGCTGACAAACTCATTTTAGTGTCTGGCTGTTTAAAGGTACATGTTTTAACCTGATAGTTTGTTTTTTTATTTCCTCTGAGATCATTGTTCTTTGAAACTACCTTGGCTGGGCTACCAGAGTCAGGGGTGCTCCTCGGAGGCTTGGAGACTCTCAAAGGAATCCGTCCACAGTGGCCCAGACTCCCTGGATTAGCTTAAGCCACCCTGCATGGGCCGCCCTGCCAGGGCCAGCCTGCCGCTTCACAGGCTGGGACAGCAGCAGGACGTCCTGTTTGAGTTCAGAAATCCCCGCCTGGTTCCCCTCCTCCCCTCTCCCTTCCCCTGGCTGTCCCTCCTCCTGTCCACCAATAAAACAAAGAGACCTGAGAAATAATCTCTGAAAGAAGAGACTTCTCAGGCCTTGATTGTCACACTGGCCTGGAGCCAAGCCTGAGCCTGCCTCAAAAATGGACCCAGGAGGGGATCTACGAGACAGCAAAGACCCCCCAAAAGTGAGGTCATTAGCCATGCCCCATTGACAAACTGTCATTTGCTCTGCTTTCTTTTCCTTTGAAAGGAAAAGTTAAAAGTCTTCTAAGACATTCTCTAGGCCAGCAATAAAACTCTAGAATGCCTTGTTCATCAACATAACAAAATTGAGAGAGAATGTGTGTGCACGCATGTGTGTAAGCATGTTTACAACCTGGCTAGTCAAATGAGCTCAGATTGAAGTCTCCTCAATTGCTGATAGTTGTGTTTATAATTTCCAAGCATGTTTTAATATTTTTACTACTCATGTATGTATGTATCCACAAACAGTATTATATACTGTTTAGTATACTATAAGTAGTATTTCATTGCATGTATCAAATATTTCATAAGTATCATCACAAAAACAGAATGAAGGAGTCAGTATATCAGCACTCTGCTTATGTGCTTTGCTGATTAAGATGGTCTCGTGAACAGGGGATTTTAATGCATTCTCACTTGAAATATAGCAGATGTCAACCATGAAGGGAATGAAGGTGCTAATTTATAATTTTTAAAAAATTGTGCAAAGAGACAGTAAAAAGAATATAAGTGCAATCTTAGCAATAAAAGGAGTAGTAAAAACACCCACAATATGGGGGTGGGGGTGGAGTCCTTTCGTCTGTAACCAAGGAGGTCTGTAAGAAACCACAGAAGTTTCTACTAATTTTAAATTCCACCAGCTGAGATATAAAACACTGCTGGGTTATTGAAGAAAGGTCTTGGCACCTTATGCACGGGAAATGAAACTTTTCATTTTGCAAGTGGCTTGTAGATCTGTTATAACGCACCCCCCACGACACGCCCCACGCCACCACCACCACCAGTCTTTCAAAGGCTGAAGAACAGGCTGGAGTTAGAGATGTGGTTTGCATAGACTGCCTAGTTGACAGCAGCAGATCAGCAGTGAAAGGGTAATTAACCAAATGAAGGCAGCAAATAAGTCAGGTTTTAGTAAATGGCAAAGCCATTCATTGAGCAATGTTTCCTTCTTCTTAAGCTAAGGTCTCTGTTTTTAATTAGCATCAGGATGTTTTCACTGCAGCCGTTCTGGACGAGGCTCTTTCTCTTGTCAGGTGTTGTATCCTGCAGTTGGATCTGGCCAGAGGAGGGAAAACCCTGCATGTTCACCCTAAACTGGAATTTCCAGGCCTGTCCTCACTGCCCCTTCCCCTCCCTGCACTCACAGCTGTGGAGGTTGGGACCCTGTCGTGGGAACAGCTGGCTTCTCCCACTGGACTGGCTACAGTTGGTTGCTGATTCGGAGGATAATTCTGAACATATGAAGCACATTACTGGATTTCCTTCTTCCAGTTGATTGATAGGAAGCATTCAACCTCAGGCGGGATCAAACCAGCCCCCAACCCACCAGCGTATTGAGGAGGATTTCTTTCCTCTTTAGTTACACATCGTAAGTAGTGTTTCTGCAGCTCTGTTTCTCAGGACACCACAGGCCTTTGTAGTTTACACAAGTCTCCTCATATTTAAATGCCCAGAATGCATGCTTCTGTTGTAGGGGCAGGAAGACTGAGGCTAAGAAGTGTTTTGATCAAGCTAAACACTAATGTTGCAGATTGTGTGAAGCAGGATGAAGAATGTCAAATCTCCTGTGGCTTGACCATTAGCTGCCAGGGTATCGGGCCAGAACATGCTGGATGCTTTAGTCCATAGAATGTGGGAGGTGGAGAAAATGCTCAAGGAAGGAGATGTTTTTAGTAAATGAAGCTGGTAGGTCATTAGAATTTAGAGAAGAATCTAGAGAAGAAGGAAGGAATAGATTTTAGGAGGGCTGGCAGCTAGATTTGATTTAGAGAGGACCCGCATTGGTAGAAATGCACAAGGCGGTGATTGATGTAGTGACCATTTTTCCTTGGGAACCATATTGCTGCCTCACGTCTCTGCTCCTCCTGTTCCTTCGGCCTGGATAACTACAGGTGAATAATCTTTCAAGGCCTGACCCCCCCAACCTTCTCTCACTCCTCTCTACCCAGCCCCTGCTGGGCTTAGTGGCTCATGGCCCCCTTAGCACTATGACAGACCTCTCTCCTAGGACAGATGGCAATTTGTCTGTTTTTATTCACCCTCAAAGCTGTAATCTTGAGAACAGAGATCATGTAATCAATACTGTGTCCCCTGACCAATTTATTGAACAATTATTTTGTGTTAGACACTATGATGGCTGCTTGACATATATTATTTCAAAGAGTCCTCACAACAACCTAATGACGTAGTACTTAATTTTTTGACTTCAGGACTCCTTCAGACTAAGAAGTTTCATACTCATCCACGGGGGTCATTTACAGGTCTTAATATGGGAAGTGTAAGAAAACTTGTGTGACCACCAGGTGAGCAAAATGGTACGGGGGGGGGGTAGATTCTGATATCACATGGTTTTTATTGGCTGAGCTACCTACATTTTATTATTTCATATTCCTTTATTATTGCAATTTAAAGCTGAATGAGAAATCCTTTCTGCCATGAAGAGGTAGGTCCTAAGGGAAGAGGAGAGGCAAAGAGGGGAAAACTTCACTTTTTAAGGAGGCTCCTGAATCCAGGCCTTGATTGGCGCACGTGTGGCAGGAGCCCATCAATGCAGGAGCCTTCAGGGCCGGAGACACCGAGCGTGGCCGGGAGAGACCTTTGCAGGTGCAGGAGGGGCTGGTGGAAACGTTATGGTCACATCAATCAACAGATTTCCAACTGTACTGCAGGCGACACCCTCAGAAGCCAGAACCCCTCTTCCCGAGGTTTCCCTCCCATCTTCTCACCCCTAAACGCTGAACCTCCCTGGCCCTAGAAGCAGTCCAAGCCCTTCATCACCCTCATGGGTGTTGAGTCCCTAGTCATTTTTAAGCCTTGCTAATCTGTGAAAGCAAGGAACCCGAATGCCAAATGTAAAGTTCAAAAAATCCTGCTCCCATCGAAACACCGAGTTCAGAAGGACGCTGCTCCATTTGGGCCCAAGCCAGCTTGCCTTTACCCCTACTTCTCATTCCTGATTTTCAAGCAGGGAGACACCTGAGTCCAGTCCTACGGGGGATGGTTAGGAATGAGACTGAAGCAAAAGAGGAGTCCTGTGCTTTCTTGAGGTTCCACGTTCATTGAGTCTTTCCTCCAGCGCTGAGCACTTGGCCTCAGGCGAGCTTGCTTGGGTTCCGTTTGAGTGCAGGGTCCCAGCACTGAGTCACAACTGCTGGGGTTACAGGCTCCTTCCAAGATGGAAAAACCAATATGCAAATGAAGCGAATATCCACACACCTCAGGGCACCTCCTGGCGGGGCAGGGAGGCAGGGAGGCGGCTTTACTCTCTCTCTCTCTCTCTCTCTCTCTCTCTCTGCTGCTCTCCCACCCTCCTTGGCAAGTACAGTGTCTCCCTACCCTCACGGCCCCAGTGACAGGTACCGTGACAGTGGCGGAGACAAGGAGATATGAGTGTCTTGGCCCTAAAGGGACAAAGTTTTCACCTCTCCTGGAATGCTTAGCCCGACTCTCTCCCTGAGCTCCACGGAGGCTTCCACTGCACATGGTGACTCTTTGCTAACCAGAGTGTGTGCAATTCAACCCCCAGCACCCTCTCCCGGTTCAGCCGATGTGAATCCACTCAACAACAGAAAAACAGACGGCAGGGAAACGCAAAGCATTTTCATAGCATAGAACACTCTTTTTTTTTTGAAGGTGATAATAAAAGCTGCTAGTCTGGAGACCTGCTATTTGTGGAGCCTGAGGATAGGTTTCCTACAAATAGTATTCCGCTGAATCCTCCATTTTACATACAGGTCGGGTAACTGAGGCTAAGAGAGATCAGGGGCTTTCCCAAGGCACATGATGGAGCCCAAGTCTCTTTATTCCTAAACTCAAGCTCTGCTATTCCCATCTGCCCTCTTCCAAGCCACTTGCTACCAGTACTGCCCTCAGACTTGGGCACAAGGTTCCTCAGCCGGGGCCCCAGGCCTCGCAGGGCTCTTCCCCATGACATAAAAAGTCTAGAGGACCAAGGGGCTGTGCCCAGCCAGGGCCCAGCTCCTCCCCGTCCTGCCCCCTTACACTATAGACTATTCTCTGAACACCAGGCCCCTGGGACTCCCTGACCAGAGGGCCCCAGCTGGGGGTGCCAGACTTAGCAAGCAAAAACACAGGATGTGCAGTTAAATTTGAAATTCAGATAAATAGCAAACATTTTTTAATATAAATATGTCCCATGTGATGTTTAGGACATACTTAATACTTAAAAATTGTTCATTATTTATCTGAAATTCAAATTTAACTGGGAATCTTGTGTATTTTCTGGCAAATCTAGCCGCAGCCCACTCCCAAGACTTGGTGAGCTTCTTCTCAGTAGCTATTTGGGTAGGATGTTGTATTTATTAGTCAGCTCAGGCTGCCATAACAAGATACCATGGAATGGGTGGCTTAGACAACAGAAGTTTATTTTCTCATAGTTATGGGGGCTAGAAGCCCAAGATCAAGGTTCCAGTGGATTAGGTTTCCAGTGAGGGCTCTCTTCCCGGCATGCAGATGGCTGCTTTCTAGATATGTCCTCACATGGCCTTTCTCTGAGTCACTTGAAAGTGGGGGGATGGGGGAGGGTGTTGGGGGGTGTCTCTCTCTGCCTCTTCTTATAAGGGCACCAGTTCTATTGGATCAAGGCCCACTCTTACGACATCATTTAACCTTAATTACTTCCTAAAGTCTGTATCTCCAAATATAGTCACATTGGGGGTTAGTGCTTCAACATATGAATTTTGGGGGAGTGTGAACATTCATTTGATAACAAGTGTACATGGAACTCAGATATGTACCCTTGGGTGTCCAAAAGCATGCAAGCAAGGCCCCACATAGAGCTAGAAGGAGCCCAGAGAGGGAGAAAGGGGGCTGGCTGGGAACCTCCATTTATACCCTTGTTAGGGGTGCACCTGCTCCCCACGCTCCATTTAAAGCATAGATTGTTTTCTTTTCTAACTGCCTTAATTTCTATTTGGCACTTCCATGGCCAACTTAGTTCGAAAAGCATGAACCCCTTTGCTTTCTTCACCTCCAGCTTCATCTGCGGTGTGATGGTAGGTGCTAGAACAAGGTACTGAGAGGCCCAGTCCAAGGGAAATTTAAATGTTAATGCAGATGACTTAATTGATTTCTCAGCCTATGAAATGGAAAAACTACTGGAGGTAAAGGTCAAAGACTCAAAGCTTTTGGCTTTACTGTGTCAAAGGTGCCTGACCATGATAAGACACGGCGCCTCTCTAAGGCACATTTTTCTTTTCATTCATAACGTGTGAAAAATATGCCAGCCTGTTGGAGTGAGTGTGAGAGTGAAATGAAATAACACGTGAAAGTATCAAAGTACTTGGCAGGTGTCAGGCCTCATAAAAAAGGAGTGGAATCTGAATAGGCAGAAACAGACCCTGGGCTTTTCCTTCCTCACAGGTTCAGCTGGGCCACCCAAGTCTTAGTTCCCAGCCTGGGGGCCCTTGAGTATTCTGTGAAGCTGAGATGGCTCCAGGTCAGAGCTCCAGACTAAGAGCTCCTGTGTCATGGAGTGTGGTTGTCACTGCCCTCCAAGCCTTCTGGAGCATTTCAGTCAATGAACCAAGAGGTATGGCCTTCCAGAACCATCCTGACTCTAGGTCTGCAAACTCAGAGTGACTGTCCACCGTGGGAATTATGAGACTTCTTCAGTCTAGAGGGCAGGAGGGCAAGGAGTACCCGCCCACCCAGACAGGCTGAAATACTTGCCAGAACAGAGGTCTAAAGTATTATAGACTGCTAAGATCAGGTCTTGCTAAGAATTATTAAAGACAAACAAACAAAATTCCTTTCCAGTGTGAGGCCAAGTGCTCTTTCTTGAGGACAAATAGCAAAATATGAAAAGAGAAAGGCAGCTCATTCTCAAGTTCCAGATGGCACAACAGTGTGCTGAGGGCTTCTCTGACCTCCTCTAGACTCTGCCTACAACATCCTTCCTTTCTTCTTTTTTTCCATCCTTCCTCTCTCCCTTCCCTCCTTCCTTCCTTCCTTCCATCTGCTAGCAATGCTCCGGATGCAGCTTCAAGAGAGGGGCTTTATTTTGATGCAGCGAGCATTAACTCTGGTGTCAGAAAGACCTGGGCCCCAACACTAGCTCTGCCATCTTCTGGCTATGTAATCATGCGTAGGCTGCTTAACCTCTTTGTGCCTGTTTTTCTTTGGACAGTGAATTTTATGACCTACCTTCACACAACACAGTGTCTGACCTCTATAAGGTGCTCACTCAATAGGGACCATTATTATTATTAAAGATGATGCTCAATGTATATATGATGATTACACTGCATGCCCCATAAAGCATAAATGGCAAGTGCCCAATAAAGGAAAAAAAATGAGTGAATGAATGGAATGCTTTCTGGAAGATTTCTTTTGCGAATTTTACAGTTTCATGGAAGCAGAAGACAGCCAAAGGGGTAATATGAGGGTTCCTGAGCCCCCATGTTGGATGCTCTTTGGAGTCTCTGGTACCTGTGACTCAGTCTCCAGCTTGGCCTGACAGTGTGAGGCACACCTGGCTTCCACTTGTTCACTGTGCTCATCTGTCCCCACTCTCTCTATCCTTCATTGATTGGGGTCACGTTTAGCTGTAACCATCCCTGATTACCTGCAGGACCAAACAGGTAGGCAGCAATAATGAAGAAATCACAGGCACATACCTTTCAGATAGCGTAATCACCGCAACCTCTGGTACCAGTGCCTCGACAAGCTCACTGCTGCGGTCCACTATGCAAACAGTTCCACCCACTGCAGGTGAAAACAATTCTACTTTTCAGGGCTGGACAAGGTTGATTTTGTGCAACAGAAGGCTTTTAATTATTCAGGATGCTGGTGTCTTTTCAGTTCAATTATTCAGGGGTTTCTGAGTACACGATTGTAAATTCAGCATTTGCTGGTCCTAAAGCTTGGTCTCCATTGGCTTAGATCCAACCTGCTCAGTATGTCTCTCAAATGTGACAGTGAATACGGAGGAGATAAATAGACATCCCTTTGACAGAGAAGAGTACAGAGGAAAATTTATCTTTGAAAATTTTTGATTCACAGCTTCTAGCCAATACAAATGGACTACAGACTTCCCCAACGACCCTTTCCCTTTCAAACCAACACTCACCAAAAGATTTTGGGAGATCAGTAAACAGTAATTTATGCATAAGGAAAGACACATTTATTTTAGATAGATTCCCCTCTCTATCCCTGCTTCAGATACTATATGTGTCCCTCTCGAATGTTTAAAATTGAGTGTAGGCTACCTGCTTGTCAGTCAGGGTGCTATGTTTTCCCATCTCAGATGAGAAAGCAACCTATGCATGAAGTACCAGGGATTCCATGTTCTCTTTTGGAGAAATGAGTTATTTAGCATGGAGAAACATGATCCCCTAAGAAAACACATTTTTCTGATTATAGATTTTATTTAATACTTACCTCCTGTCTCCCTCACTGTGCTGGGCTCTGATGAGAACTTCTATATAGCAATAGCTAGTTATTTCTCTTGGATTATTTATTCTTTCAACAAATATTCACTGAGTATCTAATATGTGATGCTAGGATGGACAATGGGGATACATACAGAGGTATGTAGATCCCAGTCCCTGACCTTGGAAGGCTTACAGTCAAGTTCAAGACAAAGATTAATTAAAAAAAAAAAGAGCAGAAAAACAATCACAAAACATATTATTCATAGTACACAGTGATAAATGTTTTGATGCAAAAATAAGAGTAGATGAGAGCCTATGACAAGGGACCCAAGACTGTGAGCAGCTCAAAGGGGATGTCAACAAAGGCAAAGACTGGGTAGTGTTGTTATTTTCTGTATTCCCAGGCCCTTGTTCAGTGCCTGGCACATTGTCATTCTGTTGTGTGAATGAAATCTCTTTTATGAGGCTCTTTTTGGTCAAGAGTCCTCTAATTTTAACAAGTAATACTTGAGTGCTTACCGTGGACCAGGTACTATTCTAAGTTCTATGTGATTAGCCTATTCACTCCTCCCTCAAAAACCTATGAGGCAGGTGTTAGTACTATGCTTTCATTATATAGAGAAGAAACAAAACAAAGCACAAGCAGGGCAAAGCACTTGATCCATGTCACACCGCTATTAAGTGGTGGATTTAGACCTTGGCCACCAGACTTCAGAACCTCTGTCTTTAACCACTGGGCCACACTGCTTCTCAGGAGGTAATGGGCTCCCATTGGCCTGTAGGGATGTGATGAGCTGCGAGGAATGGAAGAAACAAATGCAAATAAAAATGGATAGCATGTTTCCCCCAGGAGTCGGCCCTCTGGGGGTTACAGGATGGGGGGGGAAGAGTAACAATGCAGCTATATCAGAACACACCCCCCACCAGGTGCTCCCAGCCTCTGCCACTGTTGCTAAATCCCTTTCTTCGTGGCTCCAGAGAGTGGCCGGGGGAGACTGGCCCTGGCTGGTGGCCTCTGGGGCTTCTGAGTGAATCCACAAACTGCAGCCGCTTCACCTGCCAACTGCCAGTGTCCATGTCCCTTCCCTAGAGTGAACAGCCTTAAATTGTCACCATCTCTGCTTTCTCAGCTGGGGGCTCTGGCCTCTCCTGCTTTTTTCTTTTGTCCCTTTTCTACATGCTTTGAGCCACACTTGGAGTAGGGGAACACAACAAGCTGGGGCTTGGGTGCCAGAGTGCCAGAGTGCCAGAGTGCGCCGTATCCACTTTGAGGTCATCACAATGACTCAGGCTCATTCTGGATCAGGGACAATGGAGCTTTCTCCCCTCTCCACAGCACAGAGCTGCTGGGGAAGTCTCATTGCAACATGCGCATCTTCCAGCAATTCTATCCCTTTCCACTCTGAGTCCCCTTAAAGTGCCCATTCTCCATCCTCTCACTTGTGCCCCTTTGACCCCTCTCTCTCTTTTTTTAAAATTTTGGGTGCCAACTCCCTTGGAAAGTTGTGTCCCATCAGTGATTTTCCTTCTCTGGCTGTATACTAAGTGCGACTGGGTTTTCCTGCAGGAAGAGGTGACAGTCTGTGACGCCCATGCCCACAAAGTCAGTGCCCTGTGCCTCAGAGTAAGAAGGAGAAGAAAAGAAAGTCCAGGGACTTTGACCTTCAATCCTGAGAATCGATCCTTGAAAAACACTGTCTAGAATCTCTTCTAGTTAGAGGGATATTAGGTCAAAGTAATTCCAATTTCCATTTGTTCTCAAATCCTGTGACAAAAAAAACCTTTTTCAAAATATTTGAAAATTAGTCAACTGAGAATATGCAAGTGAAGAATTTTGGTAACTTCAAAGCTTCTAGCGTTTCTTTGTGTAACAAGAGGTAGGGATTTTGGGGAAAATATAACCCACTTTTATGGAAGACTGGCCTCTATAGGCCTTTTGATTTTGCAAGGAGAAAGTGAAGGTCCCATTCTGAAAAAAAGAGGGTCCAGACTTGGTCTCCAAGAAGCTAAACCGGAACAGATTGTTTGCATCGTGGATGGAGTGGAATTTCTGTGACCACATTTCCTTTGGGGGAAAAAAATATGTATTTCAGACCACAGAGTTCCTGAATATTATTGTCAGTTGTTGGGAGATGTGTGTGACACCATGGTGCAGCAGGCAACCCAGTAGATGTGGGAAAACCTTGGGCAGCAACATTAAGAGATCAAATCGTGAAGCCTGCGCTCAGGTGGGTATTGAACATAGTTGGCTGCCTAGACTGTTCTGGAATGCCCTAAGGCCATGCTGATAGCAGGACATGGAGGGAAGGGGAGACATTATTTTTGTTCTGGTATATTACAGACATGTAGTTGCTTCATAGCACCAGTCATCTTCAATTCATTCCAGTTAGGTTTTTCTTTGGAAATGTGTAAGTTTGCATAAGGTTATGCTTTTAGCTCTCCATGAGACCTTTAACTCAAGTGATTGAGCTGTCATTAAATATTCTTGAGACTCACTGGGCATTAAAACACCAGGAAGATGATGCAGATAGATATGGACCATTTACCTGGACCACTTGCCAAGTTAGTACAGTATCATGGCCCTGATGAAAAGTGAGGTTACATACATCACATACCAAAGAAACCATAAACAAACCAAAAATTTTCATTGGCAAAACGTAGTTAAAATATTTAATTGAATCCAGCAGCATAGTCAACATATCATATTTGTATTTTGAAACAATGGACTCTGTGTGTCATGGCATTATAGGAAAATCTAAGCACTTGCAAAAAGGCAACATTTCAAGGCCATTCACAACCAACTAGAGTGTGAACAGTCTTAAAGGGGCTTATTAATAATGCTGAGATAAAGTTACCACTGATGTTTGGATTTACAGAGTGAACAATTCAATTAATCCATTAAAAAGGATTGGGGATTTTGCTCTGACATAAGGGCAAGGAAGACAGCTATTCAAGTAGGTCCTTACCATTAAGTTCTTCCTTGTTAGCTCAAATTAGAACAAATACTCTAGTTTTAAATTATTACCCTGATGTTAGCACCCACTTTGCTGGCTGCATGTACCTATTTGTAAATGGTCAGGTTTCACTACAGGGATTATAAGACCCACACACAGTTGACAAAAGTTACAAAAGCTACAGAGGCCAATGCAATCTATAAACATATATCTGTAATGTATTTAAAATAAAGACAGATGGAAGAATGTGGCCACTAGATGATGAGACAGGAATATGAATGTGTACTGTTTCAGGTCTTCATCAGGTATTTCTCCAGCTCCATGTCAGGTATGTATTACTGCCTAGAGAATACATGCACACAGTCACCCAAGGGAGCTCCAAAGAAAGGAAATTGCAGTAGGCACACAATTCATCTCTAGCCTTCCACCTGCCAAATGTTGGCAGACTACTCAGGGTCACAACCCACATGTTGTGAACCACAATTTTCCCTCCCTGGGTAGCATGTGGTTTTGAAGGCAGAGGCTGTGAGTTTACATTCCCAGATGCCATATGTATGCAGTTAGCGGATAACTATGGTCTCTTTATATGTACATGGCCACAAATCATTACAGATTGATGCCTGGCTGATGGACTTGATCTCCTGCAAATTCCCCATATGCTTCACCTTACTCCAAAATGAGCTGGAAGAAAATACTTGGTATTGGGAGCATTTGAGAGAACAATGGGAAGCTTCTACTTATGGAACTATGGTATGTGAAGCTACAATGGGCAATGGAGGAAGAGTAACTATTCCTTATTTTCCTTACAGGTTCAAAAAGCAAATAGAAAAAAAATGAAACAACTTGCAGTCAAAATATAGTTAATTAGCTGCTGGAACTTTCTCCAAGGTGGTTAGTTCTGATTCATCCTTAGGAACTGAAAGAAAATGGCATCTCCATAGTCAAAGGGTTTTCATTGACAAACTGTACAATCCCATTTCTTTTTTTCTTTGCTCTCACTTTCCTTTTATTTTTTCTTCCCTCTCTCTCATCCTCCCTTCCTCCCTGCACATGTAGATATTATTTTTCTCATTCCATGAAGGATTTGTGGCAGTAAACAAGAGGAACAAATGCCATGAATAGCACAAGCTATTGAGACCATAAAGATCTTGATGGTTTATTCGTATTAAACCTCCATACATAATAACACAATTCTCCTATTCCTCTATCCTTAGAATAAAGAGCAAAGAAAGGAAATATAATTTTTCACATATTGTTTTATTATCAAAAAAGAGGAAACAAATGACTTCCTCATATATATGTATTCCAAGGGATATACTTGGGAGATGAGTAGGATGGGTTTGAGTAGGCTTTAGGGCCCTTATGTCTTCTTTGTTCATGAAATATTTCCATTATACAGGTAAGTATAGAAGCTATCACAAATACCCAATGTACCCACTCACACCCCAGCTTTAATAAAGTCTAATATTTTTCCATATTTCTTCAAAAAACTATAAAGACAACATTGCAGCTACAAGTAAAAATTCCTGCATATCCCTTTTGACTTTCATTCCCTCCCTCCTCCCCAGAGGTAATTCTAATATAGGATTTATTATTTCCATACACATTTTATCCATGCTTCTATTGATAGACATTTAGATAGTTTCTGCGTTTTCATCACAACAGACAACCTGCATTGAGCATATTTCCTTGAGCACTTTTGCAAGATTCTCCCAAGAGCAGAAGCATTCGAACTTCTAAAAAATATTTTTTACATTATAACCCAGCACACATACACAAACACTTAAAAGTACACACCCTTCTTTCTCCAGTCAGGTCCCCTAGCAGCAAAGCCGGAGTCAGACTTTCTTGTGCAAGAGAAAGGCTGCAAGGAGGAGAGGGAGCGGGAGAGAGCCGGGAAGAAGCTGAGCACGGTTGTGGTTTCCGCAGAGGTCTAGCCGCTCAGCCTGATTCCTCGAGGAACTGTGGGCTGAGAATGGCACCACAGATTTGTCTCACCTGAGGCAGGGGTGGGGGGGCCTGACTTTCATACCCCATATTTGTCAGTCACTGGCCGTGGGCCACTTGATAGGGTCAGAGGGACAGTATAACCTCCTAGGCATTTCCAGCTGAAGTAGCTCCCACCAGCCAAGGGCAAGGTCTGGAAAAGAAGGCAGCTGTGAGCAGTTAGCAGCTGATACAGCAGTTGAGGGTGAGATCCCTAGCGCCATAAAAGGGATCTGGGCAGGGCATCAACCGCGTTGAATACACCTTCCGACTTGTAATACATTCTGCTATTTTTTTCCACTTCCCTTTCTCTTCTCCTTCAAATCCTTCCTCTCTCCACCTCTGCCTTCTGCTTCCCCACTAAAACTATTTCATGAAATGTTAACCTGCCGATTTAAAAACACTTTTCTAGAATTTACCTTGAAGGGGAATTGCTGGAACACAAACATCTGCATTAGTAAATACTACCAAATTGTTCTGCAAAGCAATTTAATCAACTTATTTTTCTGCCAGCAATGTATGAGAGTTCTGGTTTTATTACCTCCATGTAGATGCTTGTCAGTGTTTTCCGGCTTTAATTTTTGCCAAACTTATGGTTGTGAATGGATATATTATTAATCTTGTAAATTGAATTTCTCTGATTATTACCCAAATTGAGCAACTCCTCATGTTTATGGCTTAATAAGGTTTCTCTGTTGTAACTTGGCCATTGGTATTCATTCTCCTTGTTTTTGATTTCTGGGAGGTCTTTATATATTCTACAAACTAATCTTTTTCTTGTTGTTGTCAAATTGTTGCACATACCTTCTCCTTGTGTATGGCTTTTTATTTTATGGTTTGTTGTGATGTATAGAAGTTTTACAGTTTTATGAAGTCAAATTTACCTGTATTTTCCTTTATGTTTTATGATTTTGTGAGGTGCAATTAGTAAGAAATTCTTCTGTAGCTTGAAGACATGATATTCTACTTTATTTTCTTCTAAGCGTTTTAAACTTTTACTTTTCACATTTAGAGCTTTGTTCATCTGTGAATTTGTTTTTTATAGAATGAGTATATAATTTTGTTTTATTTTGTGCCTTAATAACCAATTATCCTAGCACCATTTATTGAAAATCCATCTCATCCTCACAAATTTATAAGCTACCTCCATCATGTATCAATTTTTCCTACATATAAAGATCTGCTATCCAATTCCATTGATCAATTTGTCTGTATACCTGCACCAATAGCACACTCTTAAAATTGCTAAGCTTTATGATAAATTATGATATCGGATAGGGCAAAACTATTTATTTTATTCTTTGAAATTTTCTACCTTTTTCTTTTTCTATATGCATTTCTAAGATCAGCTTTTATAAACTCCATGAAAATTTCTGTTGGGATTTTTAATGAAATTAGATTTGTATATCAATTTGAGAAGATGATATTTTTATGACATTAAATTCTTTCCATCAACAAAGATGTTGTTTATGTTCATTTATTTAGGACTTCTTCCATATTCTTCAATGCTATTTTTAAGCTTCCCCCATAAAATTACAGCATAACTTTTCTTAGGTTTATTCCCAGATATCTCTTACAGTTTATTGATATTTTGAATGGTATCTTTTAAAAAATTATGTTTTCTATATGGTTATTGCTGGTCACAATCAGTAGGAATACTACTGATATTTGTATAAAAATCTTCCTAAACTTTCTTATTGATTCTAACTTTGTGTAGACTCTCTTTTATTTTCCCTATCTACAAATAGTGGTTTGCTTGTTCTTGTCTAAGTTTTATGCTTCTTATTTCTTTCTCTCTCTCTTATTTTATCAGTTAGGACTTTTATTACAATATTGAAGGGAAGTAGTCATATCAGGTAAAATGTTTTATCAAGATAGTGCTTGCTGGTTTATGGTAGTAGGTTTATGGTGTTAAGGAACTTCCCTTATCATTTATAATCCTAGTTTGCAGAGATTTTAAAAAATCTTAATGAATACTACATTTATCAAATGATTTTTCTGCAGCTATTTAGATAATTATATCTTAATCTCCTTTAATCTGTACTTAAGGTATATGACAGATTTTCTTAAATTGAACCATTCTTAGATTCCTGAGATAAAAACCCTGTTTGGTTTTCATATATGGCCAAATGATTTGCTAATATTTTACTTAGGATTTTGCATCTGTTTGCAAATATATTCTTCTCTATAGTCAAGTACTTGTCTGGTCTTGAATATTATACAAATATTGTTATAAAATGAGTTGGAAATGCTACCTCTTCTTTTATTCCCCCAAACAGAGATTACCAGGTTGATACAAAAAAAAAATCTAGGTTTAAATTGCCTGCAAAAGACTCTCAAGACCAAGCTTTGTTTTTTATTATGTAAGTTTGAACATATATGTTGATTGAGTTTTCCGATATATTTGAACTTCTTTCTATCCATTCATCTTAGGTTTTCTGTTTGCCTTCTTTATCCAGGCTTATTTTCTTTGACTCCCTCTCTTCTGGTGAACTAATACAGTGTCCACATTCTTTCCTCCCTTCTGCTGTTTTATAAGCCAGGCTGTTTTCCTACCTTCCAGTTGTCACTCTTAAGTGTTTTCTTAAACATTGAACCATACATTTTTCTACTAACATTTAGCAATTTAACATTTCTATTTTCCTGCCAAACATAACAAGATCTCAGCCTGCTTTTACTACCAATGCACAATGCCCTGCACGCCAGCTCTTTATTTTGTTTAGAGCTTTTGTTGTACCTTTAAAAATTCAAAGTTATTATTATTTCTTTTTTTTGTGCTCATTGTTTCATTTCTTCCTTCTGTGTTCACTTTTTTCCAATTCAGGTAAATCATTTAACAGTTCCTGTCGTGAGGGTCTGTGGGTGATAAATAATCTAAGTCTTTGCATAATAAAAAAATACCTTTATTTTGTATATATAGTTGAAAGGGCAAAAAATTGTAGGTTGACAGTTATTTCCTGTTAACACTGAAGATACTATTTTGTTATTTTTGTCATTGATTGCAGCTAAGGAAAAGTCTGCTATCTGAGGGCTTTAAAAATCTTCCATTTTCTCTGATGTTCTGCAAATTTATTATGAAAGTTCAGATGTGGATTTATTTTATATATTCTGCTCAAGATTTGGGGATGCACTTCTAATCTGAGGATTTATGTTTTCATTCAGTTTTAGAAAACTACTATTTATTATGACTTTAAATTATTTTTTTCTCCATTCCATTCCTTCCTAGATTACTATTTCATACCTTCTCCTCTTTCTTTAAATATCTAACATCTACTCTGTCCTTGTTATTCAAAACAAATCTTATAGTCTTCTACCCCAAATTGGTTTCTCTCATGGTAACTTTCTTTTTCTCAAATTCAACCCATCAACAGTCCTATTGGTTCTAATTTAAAAATAAACCCAGGAAATGACCACTTCTCACCATCCTCACTAACATCACTCTATCCTAAGCCAAGATTAGCTTTCTGTTTCTACACTTGTCTCCCATAATCTGTTATTAGCATTTACAATTTTAAATTGCACCCCTGACCAGGATACTCTGTGTCATTCTTTTTTTTTTTTTTCTAGTAAATTTTTTTTTTATTTCGCCATATTATGGGAGTACAGATTTTAAGGTTTCAATAAATGCCCATTTCCCCCCCTCCCCCCAAAAGTCTGAGTCTCCATCATGACCATCCCCCAGATGGTGCACATCTCACTCATTATGTATGTATATACCCGCCCTCCTCCCTGTGTCATTCTTATCATCTACATTTTTCTCATTGGTACTTATCACAATTAGCATGATATCTTTTAAAAAAAAACTTTTCTTCTTCTTCTGATTGATTCTTCTTCTGATTCTGATTATATTTGCTGTCTCTCTTTCTCTCCAGTATATAAGCTCTGGTGATATAAGGATAAGAATGCTCAGCAGTATCAGGACTAGGCCTGGGTGCAGTGGCTCATACCTATAATCCTAGCACTCTGGGAGGCTGAGGCAGGAGGTTCGATTGAGGTCAGGAGTTTGTGACCAGCCTGAGCAAGAGTGAGACCCTGTCTCTACCAAAAATAGAAAAGTTACCTGGGCGTGGTTGTGTGTTTGTATAGCCTTAGCTACTCAGGAGGCTGAGGCAGGAGGATCTCTTGAGCTTAGGAGTTTGAGGTTGCAGTGAGCTATGATGACACCACTGCACTCTAGCCTGGGCAGCAGAGTAAGACTCTGTCTCAAAAAAAGATACCAGGACTTATGTCTATCTTGTAAACTCTGTATGCTAAGTACCTAGAACAATGTCATGCAGGGTAAGAATCCATCATATATAATGAATACATATATTTGAAGAAAGAGGAATGAACTTTTCTTGAAGTAATTGAGTATTGAGCATTTCCTTTTGGGCTAAATGTTGTTCAGATTAGATATTTTCCATTTAGGTAGGTGAGAGTTGAGGAACTCAAATAGATGATGAGAAATATATCTCAAATAAGAATGTAACATTATTTCAGGGAACCAGCATTCCATCCTAGATCTTAGCATTTGCATCTTTTTAAAGTAAGGCCATTGTGACTGCATTCTAAGCCAGAGATGATGAGACATGCAGAAGAAAAAGAAATAGGAAACTTTGCAACCAACTAGCCCAGTGAAAACTAAATAAACAAACCAACTGTCTTTCTGGGCTTATGATAGAGGTGCTGGAAATCACAGGAGACTTCCCTGAGACATGTGTTGTGTAACAAATCCTGACAAATACACGAATCATCAAAGAGATCTCTATTTTATATACTGAGAAGCTTTATGATCCAGGAAGTGGTCAGGCCATCTGGGATCTCCTGCTTACCCATATGGAGCTCTGATTGAATATGTGAGAAAAAGAGGAAAGCTCAATTTTAGTGAACATGAGCTGTTTGGAGTCAGCATGGGGGTGCATCAAAGGTGGTGGTGAAAAAAAGGTATTGCTTTAGCCCTTCTAAGGGAGTGCTGGAAGTAGTCAGAGTATTGGAAATAGAGTGACAAAGAAGGGAAGAATGACTTCCATTTCTCCAGGGATGATGTTATAGGATGCTGTCACTGATCTAAAGAGCCAGGCATTTTCTTGGGCTGGGAAATGAGTGAGAAATACATGGAAGCAGCAGGGTGTGAGAAAAAAATATTTCAACCATAGAAACCAGCACATAAAAGGACTTATTCTTCAGTAAATAATATTGAGTTATTTCTTTAGTAAAAGGAATAATAAATTACATTTATATAGCATGTTATAATTTCTCAAAGCATATAAACCTCCTCATTAGAAATTTTCAACCCTTTGAAGTATGTAGGATGGACCCTTTGAAAGCAGGAATTGAGCCATACTTCTTTATTCCTCCCTTCCCCAAATAGGATCTGGTACAGTGCTGGATATATAAAAAGCTCTTAATCACTTTTTATTGTATGAAGTCCAATTTTACAGGTGAAATGGAGAGAAATTATAGATTTGTTTGTTGACAAACATCACATAGCTAGTTGTGGCACAGCTGGACCCAGAAGCAAGTTTAGTTGATTTTAAGTCTTGTACACTCAATATTTCATCCTGTGCCCTGCCAAATGTGCCACTGTCCAAAGACCACACAGATGCAGCAATAGGAAATACAAGTGTTCTGAGTGATTATCCTGTGCCAATGGTCGTTGATCTTCCTGATGAAGAGCTGCTGCCGTTTCACCTAAAGTTTAATAATCTACCAATGAAAGCGCTATTAAGAATAGCTTAATGTAAATGTAACTTGCCAGTTAGAAGAAGCTTGGCACAGCCAATGTGTTGGCTGGAATGCTCAAGTCCATTCAACCCAGGAAATTTTATTAAAATCTCCAAGATTGGCCTCAATAAGCAATGCCAAAGCAATTCACAAAGAACACAGCAGCCATAGGTGATTTACTCAGAAAGTTTCACTCATTTTTTCTCTTAAAGTCAGTGTCCAACTCCAACACTGGCACTGGTAACAGACCTCCTCACTGCAGGCTTCCAGGACACTTCCTATATCTCAATGGAAATGAACTTCACACGGTAGACATCTGCCTGCTACTAGACTTCCCCTCTGCTCCCTTCACCAGCAAGTATACACAGTCTTCTCCATGCTGGGAATGTGGGGGCCACCCAACTCTCCATTGCGTAGTTAAAATATAGGGGCCCCTAAATTTACCTCCCTCCCTATCTCTGCCACCTTCATATACAATATCCGAGGTGACATCTTTCACCAGCACTTTTCCTTTCTCAGTTCTCGAACTCTTCATTTTGTTAAAGTGAATTGAGCCATCAGCACTTCATCCTTAGGATCCCCTCCCACACCAAATTGTTCTCCCTGGGCTCCCAATGACTCTGAGCCTCTGCTGAGACTGCAGCCCTGGCTGACATCTGGATTGCAGCCTGACAAGCCCTGGAAGTGGAGCACCCAGCCAAGCTGAACGTGGTCTTCTAACCTGCAGAAGCTGTGATATGATCAATGTGTGTGTTGATCAAAGATGTTAGATTTGTGGTAGTTTGTTACAGAGCATAGAAAACGAATACAGCTGGGCATTAAAAGATATAGGTGCCTTTCCTTGGATCAATCCTATATGAACTTGAATAAGCTGCTTTGCCATATCCAGCATCAGAACTAGAACTTCATAGGACGTTAGAACTCCAGAGAACAATCTTGTAACAGTTACCCCATTATGATTATTTTTCTACTAATTCGTAAAGTCCAAATCTAGAAACCCTGACTTGATAACATTCTAGATACAGAGCACAGACTCTTCTGGGGTGGTTTTTAATGCTCCCAACGCAAACATGCATATATACACGTGTGCGTGTGTATGTATGTATGTGTGTGTGTGTTGGTTGCAGTAGTCATGAATATAATTCATAAAAATAGAATTTGTTTAATGAAGCCAGAATGGTTGGATGGGGCATTAGAAATCCAGCAGAGTATAGATCAGAGCAGCAAAGTGTAATTATAGACTGATGACATAACAAGGGTTTTTTTTACGAGGAGTCAGGTCAAAGGCTCAAATGGCTGGGTGGACAGACAGAATGGAGACAGAATCCATGGATATTTTGATGTGACAACCGGCAGAAGCAAATGAGTGGATGAATTTGGAGATCTAGGTTCAAATGAAGGTGGCTTGCAGTGCCTTTCTGGTTTAGAATTAATCTCCTCTTGTATAGTTTTTGGAAGCTCCTGGCTCAATGTTATGTGTATGCTTTCACCCTCTTGAGGCACTCCTCTGTGGTAGCTAAGAAAATCATTACCCTAGTCCACAGATTATACCCAGAGAAGGCAAATAGATTGCCTAAAGCTACATAGGAAATAAATCTGGGGCTTCTAATGTCTAGTTGACTGTTTTCTTTGAGGTCATTGGAAAATGGATATAATCGATTTAACAAAATGCTTGGGGGATGCGAAAAGTGGGAAGTGTTGAAAGTTCCAGGGAAGATAGAAAAGCAATACAAAAGCAAACCAAGATCAGGAATATAGGCAGGAAATAGCCAGATGTGATTCAAATTGGAGAAAGGGAAGCCAAAATATCTGGGGAACAATAACTTGAAACAGATATTCTCCAGGAGAAAGCAATCTGGAAAGCAGTAGTGCAGGGAGAGACTTGGGTCGCACTGTTAAGACAAATTGGGTCTCTAATGCTTGCGCAGTGGCCCAGACTGGTCATGCTGGGTTTGGAAGCCACAGCTGGAAACACTCAGTGGATATGGAGGGAGAATGCAATTCTGTGGGCCCACATGTCTGAAACCATGCTCTGCCAGTCCTTCCCGGCTGTGTGCTCTGATCCTCTGACTAGAAGGGAAGCTCACAGATGGTCTATTGCTAATAAAGAGGAAGGAGGGTCCTGAGAATTGATCCCCTCAACTCTTGGGGAAGCTGCAGCCCTTGGGCCAGTTTCAGGCTTTGACCAATCACTTTGTTTACCCCATGGGCATTCAAATATTATTACGGCTTGTGTGTGCCATACAATTAAAAGTGTGGGGACCCATGGGCCTAGAAGACCCTCACCCCCAGCACTAGCTTGTTCTTCCTTAGTACTCCTGACACTTAAAAAATATATATCAAAGTGCCACATGCATACAGAAAAGAGCACAAATAATAAGTTTCCAGCTTGATGAATGAGACAAAGTGAACACATCAGTGTAACTAATAACCAGGTTAAGATGCTGAACATCACCAGGACTCCAGAAGTGCTGTCCCCTCCTTGTAACCTCTTTCTGGTCACTACTCATCCCTAGAAGGGAGAATTCACTAATCTGAATTCTAACAGCACTGATCAGTTGTGCCTGCTTTTGCACTTTATATAAATGGAATCATACAGTTGGTAATTGCTACGTCTGGCATCTTTTACTCCAATTACATTTATGAGTTTAATTGATATATGTTGTTGTGTGTGGATACATATTTTTTATTCTCATTGTTGCATGGTATTCTGTTGCGTGAATATACCACCATTTATTTATTCATTCTATTGGTGATGGGCATTGGGTTATTTCTATTTGGGGCTATCATGAACGTTTTTGTTCTTGACTTTTGGTGAGCATATGTACACATTTCTTTTAGTCTTAACCAGCTTTTGAGAGTCTTTTGAGATAACTTTCTCCAAATTCCTCTTTATATGCCTGAATCCTCGATGATCTTAAAACACATTTTATTATTTTTCCCTCTCTCCTCCTTGGGGAAAACAGGAAAATAACCAATTGTGCCAATAAACTATTATTCTCAACTAAGGCACACCAAAATATTTATATACCTTTCTCAGAAGCATTATTACAACAAATGGAACATGTTATACTTAAAAGTATCTTCCGAGAAACCTTTACTTAAAATCTGAGCCACCTTTCTGTTCAGGGGTGCTACTAAAGAACAGAGAGAGAGATACCTGTCCAGGTAACCTAATGCAAATGATGCATTGGATGTCATCACTGCCCCAGGGGAGACAATAAAAGAGGGTCAGACCCAGAGTTGCCACCAGGATTGTCTTTTGGGAACCCCCAAATCATCTGGCATGCTTCTTTTTTTTTTTTTTTCAGGAACTGGTATTTATTATCAAAGTCATATTTGATGTCAACAAGATGCCACAACTACAAAAAAAATTGCGCACATTGCAATCTCAATGCAAACAGTCAAATGGAACCCCAGTCATTAAAAAAGTAATTCAAATTACCCCAAAAAGCAACTGAATTTTTTAAACATCTTTATACATCCAGCCAACAAATTAAAATGGTTAACAAGAAAAAATACAAATTCAGAGGTCTGGTATCGATGTTTAAAAAAGGCAACTGCTTAAGCGTTTCTATCGATTCGCACGTCAATCTCCCGGCCACTCAGCTTCATGCGGTTCATCATCCGGCAGGCTCGCTCGGCCATCTCTGGAGACTCGAACTTCACCACTCCGCACCCCTTGGACTTCCCGTTCTCCATCTTGATGTCAGCGTACAGCACGTGGCCGCATTCGTTGAATTTGTCCTTTAGCATCTTCCATGTGAAATCAAATGGGAGATTTCTCACAAATTTCTGGCAGGCCTTCCTGGCCACCCCAGGAGCATGGCCTCCAGCTCCACCAAAGGAACCTGCGAAGCTTCCTCCAAAGTTGCCACGCTCCATCTCTATGGCGCGGTCAAAGCTGGCACCGCCACCGCCACCCATGGCCAGGCCCATGCGCTCAATGCCAGCACCCAAGGCAGGGCCCATGGCAGGGCCCATGCGCTCGAGGCTGTTGGCGCCCATGCGCTCCAGGCCAGTGGCCATGCAATCCATCATAGGGCCCATGTGCTCCAGGCCAGCCCCCATGCCTGTGGGCACCATGCGCTCCATGCTCAGGCCCATGCACTCGATGGCAGGGCCCATGCGCTCTACACCAGAGCCCATGCGCTCAATGGTTTGGCCCACACGGTCGATGGGAGCGGCCATGCGCTCCAGGCCGAAGCCCATGCCGGCGCCCATGCGCTCCACGCCAGAGCCAATGCGCTCCATGGTCTGGCCCATGCGCTCGATGCTGGAGGCCATGTGGTCGAGGCCCAGTGGGCCCATGCGCTCGATGCCAGAGCCCATGCGCTCCACAGAGCCCATACAGTCCATGACCAGGCCCATGCGCTGTATCTCAGAGCCCACGTGATCCATGCCATGGTCCAGGCCAGCGCCCATGCGCTCCATGCCAGCACCGCCAATGCGGTCAATGCCAGGGCCCATCCTCTCAATTCCAGGAACGCTGCCTCCACCTCCACCTCCTCCCTGCTTTGCAATGATCTCTCCTCTCTTCAGTGCATTACTTAGGATTTCGTTAATTCTGCCCATGTTCATCCCAGATCCAAATCGACCCATGTTTTCCATACCAGCACCAAACGGTCCCTCCATGCCTCCCATTTTATTTATTCCAAATCCTATGCCTTCCATTCCCATTCCTGCAGGCCCTAGGTTTCCCATTCCAATGCCTTTATTCAGGTGATTGGCATCAATAGGCTGCCCGCCTGGCCCTAACCCCATGCCAATGCCAGCAAGGCCGTGGGGAAGGAGTTGTGGACGCTCAGGAGGGAAAAAGTCTCCCTTTGGTAAGGCCCTCTCATCCATTTTGACGTGCACTGGTCTATCAAATAGCAGTTGGCCATTGAACATAGATATAGCTTGCACAGCTTCAATGGATGGTTCAAAAGTAACAGTGCCTATTCCACGGCTTTTTCCATCTTTATCCTCAAGAATGTCTGCCCAGACCACCACACCAGCCATATTAAATACTTCCTTCAGTTTCTTCCAGCCAACTTTATAATCCAGATTTGCTGCAAATACTGTGCTTCCAAGTCTTCCAGCCTTTTGCATTGCTCTCCTGGCATGTTCACCATCAGGATCTTCTTTGACTTTCAGTGGTCTTCCACTCAGACTATGCTTGTTTAGGACTTCTGCGGCTTTTTTCATGCTCTCTTCCATCTTGCATTCAACAGCGGCACAACCCTTGACTTTCCTTCAGCGTCCATTAAGAGCTCCACGTATGTTACCTCACCAACTTTTTCCTTAACCAGGTCTTTAAGCGACTGCCATTTCACATCGAAAGGTATGTTTGTAATGAAGGCTCTGTATCTTTTAGTTGGATTGGCATATGGCTCAAAGCGATTGCCTCCTCTTTTTATGTTTTTCTCCTTCCTCTTCTCATTCTGAGTAGGTCGTTCTCCTTCACCCTTAGGGCCTGGAGCCCCGTTGCCGGTCGGCACTCCGGGCGCCGCTCTCCTCCTCCATTTTGAGCTCCGTCGCCGCCACTTCGGCTGCTGCTTCCACCCCTGCCGCCATTTTCTCCGCGTCTGGGCTTTGTGCATGCTTCTTTTTTGACATTTTAACAGAAACACCTGATATTTCTCCCTTCTCTGATAAAGACAGTAGAGCTTTATTACCTAATGATGTCCTAAATTTTACAAAGATCTTAAATATGCCTATTTCCTGGATCCCCCTGATCACTTCTTGCTTTAGAAGAAATTCATTTTCGGGGGAAGAATAAGTATGTCCTCTAGCTCTTCTTTGGAAGAGGAGACAAAAAAAAAAGAACTCAGAATCAAGTCTAATCTTTGACAGGTCATCCTGCTCTTCTAGTGCCAGCATTTCTCTTACAGAACATAATCTAGTGAAGCAAACTGGATACAATATGGTACATTATTTAAGAAACACATTTCACATTCGAGTGACTGCCCAAGGCACCATTGATGGCAGGAACTAACATTGCAATGGAGATAGGGGGAATAAAACCCTCTTGTTTTATTTGAATGGCTTTGTGACTTATCATAAAAAATAGGTCTATCAGTTAAGGGTTTTTCCCTCTGTAAGTAACAGAAAGAGGTCCCGGCTAACTTGAACAACAACAACAAAAGGATTTATTGGGAGGCAATTAAGACCAACACAGACTTGAAATGATGGCTAAAGAATAAGTCTTCAGGACTAGGAACTAGTGTGAGAAACTTGCGCACTTTCTCTCTGGGTGACTGGCCAACCAATTTTGGATTAGTGCTCACTCCTTGGACCAATCACTATGGCTGGGGCCAAGGGCAGGCTGAGATAGTCTTATGAGGACAGCCTGCATCATGGGCTTTCTCCCTAGGGGCAGGTCTGTTATCAGACAAGGGTCATAGAAGGTGCTGGCAGACAAAAACAACAGCCTAGCACTACAAGGCTGACAGCTGAACTTATCAGCTTACTGATGGAAATAGTACAAGAGAAAAGGAAAAGTGGTCTGATAAAGGGGAGAACTTTGGTAAGTGTGTATAAGAAGCCTGGACTAATGACAGTGCTGGAAGATATAGGAAAAGGCTTTACTTAAGCACATTCCCTATACAAAAGCTAGATTTTCTCAGGATATTTGTTTGCTATAGCTACACATTTTTTCTGTTAAAAATTCTTGAATCCTCTGACTTGAGGGGGGAGGGGGACATGGGCAATATACGTAACTTTAACACTTGTACCCCCATAATATGCTAAAATAAAAAAAAAGAAGTGGGCAAAAGAAAAAAAATTATTGAATCATTCTCCTTGAGAACTAGAACCAGATAGGATGCACACCCTCACCGCTTACATTCAGCATAGTACTAGCCAGAGCAATCAGGCAAGAGAAAGAAATAAAGGACATCAAAATTGGAAAAGAAGAAATCAAACTATCTCTGCTGATGATAAGATTTTATACCTGAAGACCTCTCCAAAAGACTCCTAGATTTGATAAATGAATTTGATAAAGTCTCAGGTTACAAAATCAATGTATATAAATCAGTAGCATTTCTGTACACCAATAATGACCAAATTGAGAATCAAATCAAGAACTCAATCCCATTTACAATAGCTGTAAAAAACCCTAGGAATATACTTAACCAAGGAGGTGAAAAATCTCTATAAGGAGAACTACAAATCACTGACGAAAAAAACCAATATCCCATGCCAATGGATAGAAAGAATAAATATGAATAAATATTGTTAAAATGAACATACTGCCTAAAGCAATCTACAGATTTAGTGCAATTCCTATCAAAATACCAATGTAATTTTTCAGAGAATTAGAAAAAAAATCCTAAAATTCACATGGAACCAAAAAAGAGCCTGAATAGGCAAATCAATCCTAAACAAAAAGAACATATCTGGAGACATCACATTATCTGACTTCAAATTATACTAAAGGCTTTAGAGTAACCAAAACAGTATGGTACTGGTATAAACATAGACACATAGATTAATGGAACAGAATAGAACTCAGAAATAAAGCCATATATCTATAACCAACTGATATTCAGCAAAGTAGACAAAAACATGACATGGGGAAAGGACACCCTAGTCAATAAATGATGCTGGGAAAATTGGATAGCCACATGTAGAAGAATAAAATTGCATCCCTATCTTACCATATACAAAAATTAACTCAAGATGGATTAAAGACTTAAATATAAGACCTGAAACCACTAACATTCTGGAAGAAAACCTGGGAAAAACTCTTTTGGACATTTGCCTAGGCAAAGAATTTATGACTAAGACCCTAAAGCAAATGCAACAAAAACAAAAATAAATAAATGGTACTTAATTAAACTATAATCAACAGAGTAAATAGCCAACCTTCAGAGAAAACATTTGCAAACTGTGCATCTGACAAAGGACTAATATTAAGAATCTATAAGGAACTCAAGTCAGCAAGAAAAAAACCCCAAATAACCACATTAAAAAGTGGGCAAATGACATGAACAGACATTTTTCAAAAGAAGATATACAAATGGCCAAGAAGCATACAAAAATTCTTAACATCATTAATCATCAAAGAAATGCAAATTAAGACCACAATAAGATACTACCTTACCCCAGTCAGAATGGCCATTATTAAAAAGTCAAAAAACAATAGATGTTACTGTGGATGTGGTAAAAAGGGAATGTTTATATACTGTTGGTGAACTTTAAATTAGTACAACCTCTATGGAAAACAGTATGGAGATTCCTCAAAAACTAAGAGTAGATCTACCATTCAATCTAGCAATCCCACCACCAGATATCTACCCAAATGAAAAGAAGTCATTATTTCAAAAAGACCTTCACTCACATGTTTATTGCAGCACAATTCACAATTGCAAAGATATGGAATCAATTAAAGTGCCCATCAAATGATAAGTGGATAAAGAAAATGTGATATATATATAAATATACCATGGAATACTACTCAGTCATAAAAAAAGAATTAAAATAATGCCTTTTGCATCAATTTGGATGGAAATGGAAACCATTATACCAAGTGAAATAACTCATTAACAGAAACCCAAATATCCCATGTTCTCTCTTATAAGTGAGAGCTAAGCTATGGGTATAAATGGTCATACAGAACAGTATAATGGACATTGGAGATTCAAAAGGGGGGAGTGTGAGAAGGGTTGAAGGATGAAAAATTACCTTCTGGGTACCACACTATTCCGGTGATCAGTACACTAAAAGCCCAAGCTTTACCACTATGCAATTCATCCATGTAATAAAAAACCACTTGTACCCTCTAAATCTATTGAATAACTTTGTTATTGTGAGTCTTCTCATTTTTCCCATGGAAAGGATTGTTTTCATAAAACAGTTCTCAATAATATTAGGTTTCTTAGTGCTATGGTCTGAATGTTTGTGTCCCTCACAAAATTCGTATGTTGCAATCCTAACCTCCAAGGTGATGTTGTTTGGAAGCAGGGCCTTTAGGAGTGATTCAGTCATGAGGACAGAGCTGTCACAATTGGGATTAAGTTTCTTATAAAAGAGACCCCAGAGAGGTAGCTAACCCCTTTCGCCATGTGAGGACACAATGAGAAGGCACCATTTATGAATCGGAAAATGGGTCCTCACCAGACACTAAATCCAGCAGCACTTTGACCTTGGACTTTCCAGCCTCCAGAACTGTGAGAAACAAATTCGTGTTGTTCACAAGCCTACTAGTCCATGGTATTTTGTTACAGCTGCCTGAAAGGACTAAGACAGGGATACAACTATTACATTATAGTAATACTTGAACAGATTATATATAATACATATATATAATATATATTATATATAATATAAAATATATATATTTATATATATATGAAGATAGGATTTTTGCATCCATATACATAAATGAGACTGGACTGTAATTTTTCTGTAGTATATTATACTATGGTAGTTTCCAGTGTCCTCATTCTTTCAATAAATTGTTTATTGAAAAAAATAAATACATTGTTTATTGGGTTACATTTATGTGGCAGGCTTTATGCAAATGCAGGTACTAGAGATAAAGGGATGCTCATGGTAAACATAGTCCCTGTCCTTGTGGTGCTTAGAATGGATCAGGGAAGACAGTTAATAACAACAGAATGTAACAAGGTTATTATTATCATTATTATTATTACTATTATTATTTTTTGTGGTGAGAACACTTAATATGAGATCTATCCTCTTAACAAAATTTTAAGAGTATAATACATTACTGTTGACTATAGGTTCAATGTTGCACAGCAGATCTTTAGAGCTTATTCATCTTGCTGGACTGAAACTTTATGCCTGTTGATAGTAACTTCCCACTCTCCTGTCCTCAGCCTCTGCTAACCACTATTCCACTCTTTGATTCTATGAATTTGACTATGTTCATTGTAGCACTATTCACAGTAGTCAAGATATGGAAACAACCTACATGTCTATCAACAGATGAATGGATAAAGAAATTGTGGTATATACATACAAATGAAATATTATTCACCTTTAAAAAGAAGAAAATTCTGCCATTTGCAACAACGGGGATGAAACTTGAAGACATAAATGCTAACTGAAATAAATCAATCCCAGAAAAACAAATACCACATGAGTACACTAACCTGAGTGTTGTAATATGTTTTTGGATACGGGAAATACAGGGTGATACGGAGATAGAGATGTAGATAATAGTACTTACCTTATAGGGTTGTTATATAAGGAATAACAAAGCATCTAGTACAAGGCAGAGAGCACATAGTAGGTACTAAAAAATATTATTACTATTTTGATGACTTTTTCCAATTTTTTCTTCTACAAATTTTTAAGTTCTTGAGACAATTTTGGTAATATCTATTTTTTGAGACTATTGTCCGCTTTATCATTATATTAATATAAAATTGTACAGAATATTATCTTACAATTTAAAAAGTTATCTCCATCTTTTCTTCCAAATATATGTTTCTTCTTTCTTAGATTAAGGAGAGGAGGTCAGTAAATTCTAATTTTTGAAATATTATTTTATGCTTGAATGCACATAATTATTGATTTTATTTTTTTGCCTTTTAAGTCATTTATGTTATCCTCATGAATCCCTTTTATTATTTTCTCTTATAAACTTTTTGTCCTTTTTCTGACTTCTTAAATTTAATGCTTAGTTTATTATATTTTGTCTTTCTTGCTTTATAACAAAGACATTTAAGAATATGAATTTTTATCTGATATAAATTTGGCTTCATCTCATGGGCTATGATATTTATTTATTTTCTAAAATATGTAAATTCAGTTTTTATTTTTTCTTTAAATAAAAATTTACTTAGAGGAGTGTTTTAAAACTTCTAAATGGCTGGCATTTATTTTCTTTTGATGTTTTAAATTCAAGTTTTTATAATATGGTCCATGAGATGGATGAAATGTCTATATTTTGAAAACATTTATATTTTATTTATAAATACCTGTATTTACAAACTTTTATAGACCCACGCACATATATACTTGTTTTTGTTAATGTTTCATGGAAGCCAAAACATTATTATCCACAGGCTGCAATGCCTGAGACATGCATCTATAGATAATTAGTAAATTACTCATATTAATTATCATTTTCAGCTCTCCTGTATCCTTATATATTTATCTTTGACATTATTAATCTAACGCTGAGAGGGTTCTGTTCATTTACCAATTTTATTTTATTTCTTTCACTTTTACCTCATATTTCAAATATTTTGCCCTTTTTATATTTGAAAGCAATGAGTTTTTGGCATATAAAATTTCTTGTCTCATATCTTTGTAATGAACTGAATCACTTATCAGTGTGAAATTGTCCTTTTTGCCTCATGCTTATTGCCTTGAATTTTCCTTTTTACCAATATTAATATTGTGACACCTATTTTGGGGGATACATTTAATATTTTTGTGTCTTTTAAAACTTAGGTTTACCATTTATAATAGGCTATCACAGAATTTTAAAAATTTACTTTGAAATTTAAATATTTTAATAGGGAAGGTCGACCTATTTGTGATATAATTATATTTGATTTTACTTGTAACATCTTATTTTTATTATTTTCTCTAGGCTTCCTTGTTTTATCCAGTCTCCCCCCAACACCATATAAATTATAATTTATTTGCTTTTATTTTCTACAGCACACTGGAAGTTTCATTTTCTATTTTAATTCCATTTAAGTTTAAAAATTATTCTTTGACTGATACCCCTTTAATTCTTAAAGTAAAATATGAACACAAATCTTTTGAGACCCCCTTTCTAAGATGAAGAATTTAATATTCTTATTTTTTTCATGTTCTTTTACCCTCTTACCAATTTTTGAAAATATAATCTGGGTGTTTAGCACTGGATTGTTGTTATCCAATTATTGTTATTATTATTTTATATCTTATTTCTAATCTTTTAAAATAAAATGTGGTATATGTATACCATGGAGTAATACTCAGCTTTAAGAAACAACAGTGATATAGCACCTCTTGTATTTTCCTGGATAGAGCTGGAGCCCATTCTACTAAGTGAACTATCCCAAGAATGGAAAAACAAGCACCACATGTACTCACCAGCAAATTGGTATTAACGGATCAACACCTAAGTGGACATATAGGAATAACATTTATCGGGTGTCGGGCAGGTGGAAGGGGGCAGGAGGGGATGGGTTTATACAAACATAATGAGTGAGATGTGCAACATTTGGGGGATGGTCACGCTTGAAGCTCTGACTCGAGGGGGGAGGCGGGGCATGGGCAATATACGTAACCTTAACATTTGTACCCCCATAATATGCTGAAATTAAAAAAAAAGAATAATATTTAATGGCAATACTTGGTTTTGCAACCATACTTAGTACAATTTCTTAGTCTGTAGATTTACATCTATGTCTAAGTGGCTTCAATACTCATGTGGAGTCCCATAGCTTTATAATTAACATGTATTGTTTTTATAATCACGAAAGTAACAGATATGTTTTACAAGATAGAAAAGACTAGTGTCAACACCAAGCAAGATAGAAAATGCTTGTTAAAACTTTGCATCTCTTTTTATTGCCATTTGCACCAGCTAATGGGGGATGTCCCTAGAATCTGATGTATGTTTAATAGCAATAATAAAAGGATTTTTAAAATTTTCTTTCTAATGCCAAATGCAGCCTTCTCCTTATAAAAACCTAAAGTTCTGCTGTTCCAGGACTTAGTCTAGACCTGAAGGGTTTATATTGACTGTTCTAAGGTAGAACTGAAGAATCCAGCAACAGCAGTGTGATTGTGATAATAATCTCATGTCAGATTTCTCTTCCGCTCTTATAAACTCTATCCCTTGGCACCCTTCATGCGCATAAGAACGTCTGCATGATGATTTTGTCCATCTTTTATTCTATTCCTTAAATGCTATTTAGCCAAATGTTTGTCTTTTGTCACTGCTTTCTATCATCTGTCAGGTTTTTTTCTTTTTGTAAAGAGCCATTTGTTTACTGTCATAAACTACCTTTCTGGTTGCCAGCACTTGCTTTAAATTTTGTATGTGATGTTAGTGTAAGCTGTAACTATGGGAGGCCACCTGCCTCTCTGACATCCTGCCAGGTGCTAGGTCTGGGTGTGTGTATACGGGTGTTAAACCTGTCCCTCAAAGAAAACCACATCAGGTATTTTATCCCTTTGAATGCTGTGGTGGGCTTGTTCATCCTGTGTGAATGTAAACTTCAGAGAACTTGGTTCTTGGAATTCAGGAAGAAATAACACTTGCTAGAAACCCCTGACAACGAACTGCTCACAAGACCCCTTCAATTAAGCTGTCTGCAAGTTTTAAAAAGTGTTTCGATGTTCTAAGTACTTTCTTTCATTTGAGGTCTTGAGCTATTCCTATGAAAGGCCCTATGCAAAGGTCGAGGAGGAGAGTGTTATTCTAGTTATTTCATATTTCAGGCATGCTTACACCAAATGTACACTTTTGAAAGTCTTTCTTATTTCTTACCAAGCACAATCTTGATGTGGTTTCTGTTGATCCTTGTTCCACTGTGGATTATGTAAAAAAGAGTCACTTTTCTTTCATGGACATATTTGACTTTGAGGGGGCTTGTGGTCGAGAAAATATCAAAGTCTGTGATTACTTCATGCGTTCCCCAGTCTTAGGGTGAGCGTGGCTGGCATTTGGTTTCAAGGTATTGCTGGCTGTTAAATGAGGACTGTGAAAGCTCTCAGGTCCCAGTGGGGATTCAGGAGCCTCCAGTCTGGGGGTGTTCAGGAGTGACAGGATGAGAGCGCTGCCATTCTCAAGACTTCGGTGCCTGTTCAGAGCAGTCAAGGAAGCAGTGCGTAAATTCTGGGAAGAGAGAGCTCTTTTAGAACTATGTTTTAGATTTTACTGGACAGGGCTGTCTTAGAATATTTTTACAGCATATAGAGGTCATGAGCAACAAGGAAGGGAAATAAAAAACCAAGTAGTTTCCTTGCCTGGCTGCTTGGCTAGGATTTCATAAAAATGAGTGCTATCTCTAAGAAGACTAAAAACAGGGTGATTCATTATAAAAACTGTGTCTTTAAGATGCCAAACAAGTGGTTACAGATGGGGGTAAAACAGTAAGCAAAGCTGATCTCGAGGCCTAGCATGCTGAGACTTGGAAATGCTCTGGGCTGATGGAATGGTGTGGGCAATCGTGACAGTGATAGTTGATGTTTCATGAATGCTTTGCTAAGCATTCACTTGCATCATCTCATGTAATGCTTACAGCAGTCTATAAAATACATTACTTATGTCTTCATTTTACAGAGAATATGACTGTCAGGTTAAATAAATTAACCAATATCACAGAGCTAGTAAATGGTTGAGCTGGGGTTTGAACCTAGGCACTGCAACTTAATTAGCTAATTAGGCTCTCCTTGCTGCCTGGCCGGCCCCCATTTCCTTGCCCTCCATGTCTAACAGACCAGCTAAAGGAATCCACAGAGGTCTTCCTCCCATTTGAGGGCCAACCCCTAAGTAGGAGCTGGTCCCGGCTCCAGGGTGGGTGTCCCATAGCACGGCACGACTCTCTTGAGTTATGGTTCAGCTTCTGGGCAGTAGCCTGAGCCAGAGTCTAGCTACTCCTTCTGGAAACAACCATAGCTGGGCTATTTTTTCCTTTATTTATGGTTCATGATTACTAGCAGCAAATTTCTCTGAGAAGTGCATTTAAATATGCCACATTTGTACTACTGTATGTGTCTACTGGGCGAAACATTTATGATAAATCAAGTCTTTAGGTGCCCTATGGGGAAAGTGCTGATGGAGAAATACATCTGAAGGAAACTTTTCTCTTAGCAGTAGTTACTTGAGGAAACAGGCCCCATTTATCTTTCCAGGGCCTGTGTGAGGTGCATGCAGACCACCCGGAATCATGGTTCTGCATATCGGAAGAGGAAAATGAAGTGCCTAGACTTAGCTCTGGGCTCACTCGAGGCTCTGCTGTGCTGTACGAGCCCCTCTCCCATTTCTCCAGCCGTCACTGTCTCCACCTTTCAAGCCTGGCAGAGCTGGCCAGTGCCTGCTTTCCTGCCCAGCCTCTCCCCTGGCCAGACTAACCTGTGTAAGAACACTCGTCTCAGTACTGCTGTGGTTGACGCCTCCTGCGTGCGCCTACATTCCTGCGCTCACTTCCTCAGAGACACCTTCTCTGAGCCTTTTTCCCTCATGATAATGGTATCATTATTTGTCCTTCCCAACCTTGCTCACCATTTGCAATTGTATACTTATTTGGGTGACGTTTGTTTAATGCCTCTCTCCTTCATAAGACTTTAAGTTCACCGGAGGCACACAGTTCCGTCAGTGTCTTGAGTAAGTGTCTTGCTACATAGGAGATGTTCTAAATATTTGCTGGAGAAATGTGCTTCACCTGGGATCTGCAGACACTTGTGCATGTAGCTTGTTTGTGATATTCTGCCATTTATAGCTGTCTCCTCCCAACACGCTTTGGACCATAAGCTCGCTGATATCAATGTTTGTAATCCCCACTGAGCGCCCCAGTGGCTGGCACACGTAAGTGTTCAATAAAAGTGGGTGATGTTGGATGGGCCTGTGTGACTTATACCTAAGCTCTAGCATCATGGATAGAAAGCATTTCAGTTCAATCTAATTAAGATTTAAATCACCCATTAAGTGTCCAACTTTATGTATGGTACTGAGGATACGAAAATGTGTGAGCTGACAGTCTGGAAAGGAAGACATACAAAAAGATAATTATAGGTAAAGTGTTGCATGTGCAATGAAAAAGATGGGCAAAGAGTATTATGGTAGCACAGAGAGAACAGAGAGTTGTCCGATCTGAATCTTAAAGGTTCAGAATTAGATGTTAAGTAATTTCAGATACTAAAGTTGAATAATTTGTTCATTTATCCCTTCAATGAATGTTTATTTAGTATCTACTAAGTACTGGGCAGTGAGCATAGTTACAGATCCAAATAAGATGCAGTGTTTACCCTCAAGGAATCCCATCATGTGAAGGAGATGAATAAATAAAGGAGTAAAATACAGTAGAATAAGTGGAATAGTATAAAATCAGCAGTTCTCAAATATTTTGGTCTTAGGACTCCTTTATCCTCTGAATATTATTGAAGATCCTCGCCCAAAATTTTGTTTGTGAGGGTCATATATTATCCATATTTATTGTATTAGAATTTAAAACAAAAATTTTAAAAAGATGTGGTAATTAAAAATTATAAGCTAATTACATATTAATATAAATAATATGTTTGTTTACATTACTATAGATTATCACTATTTTTCTTTCATAAAAACTTTAGTGAGATGAATGTCATTGTTTTACATTTTTGCAAGTCTCTATATCTGGCTTAATAGGTGTTGAATTCTCATATTTGCTTCTGCATTCAATCTGTTGTAATATGTTCTTTTGGTTGTACTACATGGAGAAAATCCAGCTTCAAACAGTTATGTAGCTGAATTGGGAGGGGTTAGTATTTTCATAACCTTTTCAGATGATTGTGGATATTCTCCTTTGACACTACACCAAAACTTGACAAGCGCTAGTTCTTAAAAGTTGCAATGTGGAATCTTAAACCAATAAATAAACTGTTCAGACTCTGTCACATAGAAATTTATTAGTCTATTTTACACTTTGAATAGATTTTTTTTAACCAAGCTTGATTTTGTTACATCACGTATTAGTTGTTTGGAAAACATGGTTCACTAGGTGAACCGTAGATGCATTTTACTATAAAACATCAAATCGTGATATAAACATAAAAATAAATATAAAAACATAATAAAACATCACAAACACAGTAAAACATCAAAGCATTCATTAATAACATTGGTGACTTCATTAGAAGGGTCTTTAAGTACTAGGAAACTGTTATAATGCTCATGGTGACAAGTTTTCCAAAATTCTAATTTTTGCCTGAAAGTTTAACTTTCATTACTGACAACAAATAGAGTCAGTTGTTTTCTTGTCAGTCTCACTTCATTCATTTTCTAGAAAATGTCTGCTAAACACCCAAGTCTGAACAATCATAGCTTTTATGTAAGTCACTCTTTCACATAAAAATGTCATTCCATGAAAACAGTGAGTAGTTCCGCTTGCAACTCAATCATGCAGGTGCTTTCTTCAAGACATCCATAGAGGAAAACCTCATTGTACTTCAATGTGTAGAAATGCTTTGTGTGTCCTTCCCATTTTCTCACATAGTTTAAAAAATGTGAACCAAAGAAAGGGCCCAGTTTAATGAAAGTTATGAAAGTTATGCTTTTTATTGAGTCATCAAGTGTATTCTTAATTAAAACAAATTTTTGCTTTTATTTATTTATTTATTTTGGTTTGTTTTACTATAAATGCTTGGTGGTGAAGAATACGATAACTGCTGGCACAATTGCGTGCTACCGCCGTGACTCAAGCCAAGGTGCCAGCAGTTGTACCTCCCATTGCTTTGGCAACAGCAGCACAATGTCAACACAGTTGATCCAGGATAAATCAATAGAGTCAGTAAAGTTATTCAACACATTTTAGCCTCACTTGTGTCTGTCGTCAAGCATTATTCCTATGGAAGAGGATCTCTGATGATTAGTTGGTGCTGATATTGGACAAATACAAGCAAAATGGCCATGTTTGTAGATTCTTCTGTTTATAAGGCAAAAGTAAAATTCTGCAGAAGGCATAGCAACTCAGTCTTTCTGTTTCCAGCCAAATCTTGAATTGAACAAGTTATTGCATTGTTTGAAAGTGGCAGTGCTGTGAATTGTTTTACTGACTTTCCATCCAGCAGGCATTCAGCAATCCAACTATACAAGGTTTTATAGTCTTTCAGTTGCTGTATGTGTTTCTCTAGCTAATGCATTCAACGACTTACTCTGAAAATTGCCTCTGGGACTTCTTCATTTCTAGTTCAAAAGACGTAAGTAATAATTTTTGGCTTTTAGGAGCTCATTACATCTATGTTTAAAATATTTAATCCTTTATCTCTAACCTCTGAATCTGTTTTCAATATATTTTTTGAACTTTCTTTTGTATATTGAGAATAATTCAGCCAAGGAGAGTAAATTAGTAATGTGAATCTGTTTCTGAACGTAGTTTTTGTTACAAGGAAAAGAGTTTCTGCCCATATCCACTAAATACATGTTGAATAAATTTTTTAAAAAAAATATTCCTTTGCAGGGGAACCACATTGTGGGTCCACTGACTTGTATATCCCATAGGTCATCCCAACAAACATGAACAGTGAAGATACCATGCCCCAACATTTGGGTTGGGATGCATCTTTTTCTTCTGGTCTATGATAATGTATTTATCTATTTTTACTTGGTATTCACTGGGCCCCAAGTCCAGGATTGCAGGTGTCCAACCAGGGTGAGAGAAGCAGCTTCTGGCTCCGGAAAGACATCAAGTCAGTTGTCCCATATGTTGATGATTTCTCCTTACTTGAGTGACCCTGTCACTGACCTAAAATATGGCATATAGTTAAAGCCCAGTGTGATGCTATCAGCCTAAAGATGAGGTTTTAATTGTAGTTGCATGGCCTGTTAGCGCTGGAGGGGATTTAGAAGCCATCTAGTCCACTGATATGTGGAAGTTCTGAGGCCTTATGTTGCTTGCCTGAATTCACCTGCTAATAACAGTAGGGCTGAGCCAATAGTTCAATGCTTAGACAGACAGTGGAGCTGAGTTAGGACCAAATTGACATGCTAACTTTTAGGGCAACTCCCCACCACAAGAAGAACTGCACTATTTAGTTTAATTATCCCAACAACAAGATCATAATATGTGTTAAGGTAGTAGGGACTCAGTGCTAAAAGAGAGAGGAATAAGCCCATCGCTGAGCAGAAACACTCTGGAAATTCCCATTCTTGCCCTGTTCACAGCTGGGCTTTGATAGAGCTATTAAAGGAAAAGTGACATGCTACCCACTCTTTCTTTTTTCGTTTCTCCTTTTAGTCAGTGGTTCTCCAACTTTAGTGTGGATAAGAATTATTATTCAGGGATGTGTGTTAATTAATGGGGGATTTAAGGATATTCAAGCCAATTTTGCTAATAAGCAATATTTGCCAACCTTGAAATCTAACTCCGGTTGAGATGGAAATCTACTTTACTCCAGTGCATTAAAATTTTAGTATTTAACACATTTGAGTGTTTTCTAAATTAAAATTTGGAATATAAACTTCAAAAAGTGAAATTGAAATAAGTGGTTTTGGGAAGCCCTGAAAACTACTGCAACGTTAATATTAATACCTACTAGGCCCATTCCTGGTCTCAAGGCCAGTTCTTAAGAAGTTTTACTGTAATTACATTTTGTAAACTTCTACCCTTCTCTTCATTTCTTTTTTGTTATCTGGCAATAACCTTGCCTTTCTCCTCTCCTCTTCCTTGTCCCAGAACACTCTCTTTCAGAGCATTCAACTCTCAAAGGAGAACTGTGAACTCTAACCCCAAAATCCAAGCCAACTTTTACAGTGTCTTATTTTGTATTTTAATATGCAGGAAACACCTCCCTTCTCTGCCTCTCTGAAACCCACAACTGTCCCCTGCAGCCCCACCATAACGGCTTTTCTCACCTGGCAAACAGCCTCACTGAATTCTGGGTGGCGGGCATTGACCAGACTTCAATAAAAATGCTCCTGTTGAAAATGGCACCAAGTTAGGTGAAGAACAAAGACACCCCAGCTTCAAAGAGGAAGCTCTAGTTTCTGCACAGAAGGGGTTTCACACAACTTCGGTTAACAACAACAACCACCTCAGGGGAAGAAAAGGCCCCAACTACAAAGAAATGCCAAATAAGCAGTCATCAGCCCTTCCTTTCTTTCTCTGGTGTGGTTAGCACAAAACCTGATCAGGAGAGCAGTTCTTTGATAATCGTTTGGACCATGACCGCTGCTAGTAGCACGTCTTCTGCCTCATGTATCCCAGCAATTCATGGAGATCTGAATGCTCCGTGCTCACCCAGGCTTAGAGCATGAACACGCACACACAAACACACACGTGCACACAATGGAATGAAATTGGATGTCTAGGAAAGGACGCTGGCAACTTCCCACAAGATTACAGGCAAAGTCATGTTTTTCATTTTTTCTTTCTTTTTCTGTGGATCCTCTCTCTTTTTCTCCCCATTCTAGTCAACTGCTGATGTGCGGCTGCGCAGCAGCGGCGAAGGCGGACTTGCCCTAACTGCCATGTTTTTGAGGAAACGCTGTGAATGGTGGGGAGTTAGTGGCTGACATCCTGAGGTGAGATAAAGAATGAAATTTTAAAATAATAAATAATTTGTAAATATTACTTCCCTCCTCTCTCTAGACCCAAAGAAGAGAATTTTTTAAAAACCTGTTTTCCATTTGATAGAGCCCTAATTCAAAATAAAAGGGGGCTACAGTCCTTGGTGGATTGAGGCAGGCATTAAATAAGGAAACAAATCAGACACATTCAATATGCTTATGTTTCCATCCTTCTTCTGTTAAGCTACTCCTCCCAGTTGATGACACGATAGCTCCCGTTTCTCCCTCAATCTCTCAGTTTCCTTCTTTTCCTCCTGCCACCCCAAATTGTCAGGCCCTTTCTGCCTCCTCTGTCCCCCACCCCCACCCTTGGGCTCGGTTATCACAGAGGTGGACAGGAGCCAGGCCTCGCTATGGTTTTTTTCGCCATGTCAGCAGCCACACCAGTTGTTGATAAAAATCTGGCACTGAGAGATGGGGCCATCTGTGGTGAAGTTTAAACCTATTTACCTCTCTGGCAAGTTGGCTGAGGCGTTTCTTTCTCTGTATTCAGTGAGGCTGAAGATGACAAATGCAGTGGGATTAAAGCCATGGGATGAAGTTTGGGTCAAAACAAAACCTTCCCCAAAGACAGAGTTTACGATGGCTATTAGCTGTAAGGACAAGCCTATCCCCAGTGTCTGGAGCACACAGCCAAGGGACATTCCAGCTCCACGTCGACTCTCTGCACACTCGAAGGAGGCAGACAACTGGCAGAGTTAGTCTGGACTTCGGGTATCGGGAGCTGCAAACTGGACGCTGCCACTTCTTTGTTCAATGACCTTGGAATAATCCCGGGCTGTATTTCGCAGTCTGCAAGACAAACACCTTGTTTTTGAGAGTTGTTCTCAGATACAGTTAATGAGCTGCAGAAGAAAACCACCACACTTGCGACCTCCAAATAGGACTCCACAGTTTGACCAATTACCTGAACCACCGCACTTGAGTCCAAAAGACTTTGGTTGCTTCCAAAAATCCAATCAACCCTTAAAGCTACCAATGAGGCTATTCAGACAAGCATGAAGTAAGCTCTGAAGTCAATGCCAAATGCTTTGGACAATGGCAGCGTCCCTGGGCAGAGGCCAATTTACCATGAAGCTAATAAAACTGAAGCTTCTGGTCCTCCTTTGAGACCCTGAGAGGGACGCTAGCAGTGTGTTCGCATGTTTGTATTTTTGTTGCAAATTTATAAAAGTAAGACATTTTAAGTCCCATGAGTTGACTACTGTCCCCATTTCAACTTCCCCTCTGTTAGATTTCCCCTCCTGTTGCATGGGGTTGGAGTAGTGGAAGGCAGTTGAGTTAGAAATACATTTAGTTTGGGTTTAGTGGGACGGATTTATGAGAATCAAAGTCTCCTCCATATGTGGTTACTTTACTGCTGCCACACTGGGATAGTAATGGCTTTGAGGGACATGCCTACAGCCCAGGGAGCTTATCCACCTGGTGATGTGCACGCAGAGGCAGGGCCAGAAGTTGACTCTCAATACCTCGACATGAAAGCATCCCATGTGTTTGGCACTGGAAATATGTGGGCAGTGGAAGAGAAATAAGAGTTGAAATGTGTGGAGCCAGAGGCTGGTCTGTGGAGTGGGGATAATGTCTATAATGTAAGGTTATTATGAAGATTAAACAAAATAAGGTGGATGGCAGTGTTAGCCAGTGTCTAGTATAATAGTTGGTACAGAAAGGTACTTTTCTTTCTTATGTGAAGGATCTCAGCTATCAGAATGAAAACCTGATATCAGAATGCTTGGGAGATTGTGATAGCCCTTGAAACATATTATTAAAAGAAAAACAGATGCTACCTTTTTCTCTTTTTGTTTTCTTTATTCTCAAAGTGAATTGAAAGATATGAAGATTCCCGGTATTTGAATTCCAGTGAATAGAGGTTCTCTCACTGTAAATGATTAAAAATTTAAAACACCCTTATGATACCTCACTGTGACATTAGTTATAAGGGTTAGGATTCTCCCAAATGCCACTGGTAAGAAGAAAAGTCCATCTGATATTAGTAAGCATCTCTCTGCTTTATTGATTGCTAGGTTCTCTGAGGGTAGGAAGAACATCTTTGGGCTTAATAACACACGGTGCCTGTCTCAGGACATGGGTGCTCCACAGTGACTAACACACCTCTCTGATTGTTCTTTTTATTCGTTCCTGTTACATGGCCTCTGTCCAGACTGAGTTTCAAAGATGAAGTTGAAATGGACCACTTACTCTCCATTTAGTATCATTTCTAAAGTAATGGCTGAAATCATCTCTAACTGGAGAGGTAAAAAAATAAAATGACACCTGAAACATTCTTGTCAGTTTCTAAGCAATACACTGGCTAGAAAGAAGCTTTTCTTTGCAGAAAAAGGGCCATGAATCTCTGTCCTTTGCCTAGTCTACCTTCTATTTCTTTCTTTTCTGCTTTCTTTTCCCTGTACCATCTGAGAGAGAGAGAGAGAGAGAGAGAGAGGTGCCTCATTTAAGTGAAAGCAACTCTCCCCACATTGGACAGCCAGATTCACACCCTTGTAGCCCCAGCATCACCTTGGTGAAACTTCAAGAATGTGCCCATACACAAAAGAGAATTTGCTCCTCCTTCTGGGAAACAGCTTTCTCAGGGCCCCACCAGGTTTGCCAGAGCCAATTGCAAGTTTAGCAGTCATAATTGTGCTTCAGAAGGTTAGACCCAGCTGAGATCCAGGCTCCTAGGTATTAGCACCTAGGGGTGGATGGTGGGAGAGGGAGGGATACTGAGAGATGGGTAGAGAAAGAGAAAGAGAGAGAGAGGAGACAGATAGAGAGGGAGAGAGGCACAAGGGGACCCCATGTGTTCCACAAATTGCTTCTCTGCTGCACCCACCCAGCCACGAGTGTATAAAATAATTCCTCCTTTGTCCGCCAGCTGGCTTTCAAAGCTATGGGGATGAGCCTGCTGGACCTGTCTGGGAAGCTTGTTAAACTGCACAGAGTCAGTCACGGAGAGGGAGGGGTGGGGAAAAGATTAAAGGGTGAATACAATCTGTGTGAGGCAGTGGCCCTGACTCTAAAGAAGCAGATGATCTAAGGAAAGGAAGAGCTCCCCTCTAAAACCAGGGGCTGCATGCAATGCAAATGACCCCGCATGCAGCTGCCTCTGGCAGGCAGCCACCCGCCTCCGAAGAATAAAGTCAGAGCAACAATTCCCTCCTGAACCCTGAAGCTTAGTGACTTCAAACAAGAAAAAAGAAAAGTGACATGCTTTTTTCCCCGCTTTCCCTAGTGAACTCATCCATTCCCCAAATTGTGCTGATGACCTCATCATGTGCAGCTGTGTGCTCCAAACTCTCTCACCCCCTCAATCCCTGGGGATCACATCTGGCGTGGAGCCTTGGTACCTGAGGCTGCAGCATCTGGAGGTGACTGTCTTTAAAAGTGGAGTGTTTTGTAACTGCCTTTTACTCTAATTGATGCAGACAAGGAGCAGGAGGGTCTTCAGCAACTTGTCCTTGGGAGATAGCCCTCTGGTCTTTGTGCAGTAAGGATTTGCAGGGGGCACAATAATGTCAGGGTTAGTGTTTCAGGTACCATTTCATTTTTCACCTTTATATTCATGAGGGACTGTACGCCTGCCCTTAGAAATGACATTGATGTCTTTGAACCAATCTTGCCTGTGTTTGTTTTATGGTCTGGCAAGGTCTATGTTGACGAAGGTAACGTTATTGCCAATATGGATATGAAAAATGATTCAAATCAGCAGAATTAAATAAACTTTAGAAACTTTCAGGGTAAAAATGGTCCCAAAGTTTCTAAATCTAGGGGAAAACAAGAAGGGGCCTCGTTTTGTTTTGTGAGAATATAGATTGGTCCAACTAAATTTGGAAAATAATCTGTCAATCCTCTATCTATCAAGGGCCTTAAAAATGTTCCTATACTTTGATCTAGAAATTTTGTTTCTGGGAATCTCTCATATAGATAATAAAAAATCCACTAAACTATAGTAAGAGATCTTTACTCTGGCATATATATTATAGTGAAAACAAAACCAAAACAACACAAAACACAAAAACCTAATTAAATGTCCAACATTAGAAAAAGAATTTTGTAAATTATGTTACATCTGTACCATGGAATATTATGCAGTCATTAAAAGTGATGAAAATGATGCAATGCCTTGTTCATGTAATGCTGGAAAATATCAGAATACAAAGCATGATTTCAACTTTATAAAAGATACACGGACAAATGAACTAGAGGAATATATACACAAATTTCACAATAGTAATTTTTAGGAGGGGATGATGTCACTGATACTTGTTTCTCTTTTATGCATTTCTGTGCTTTCAACTTTTCTACAGTGAACATGTCCTACTTTTATACTTAGAAAAAAAGTTATTTTAAAAGGGGGAAACAAATCAAATACTTGGCAGGCCGGTGTCCTTGGCAGGATGTAATGAAGTATTAGCCAAGGGCTGTACACTAAATTGGTGCAGGTATTAGGCAGGTAACACAAGTGAGTGAACCGGGCCTGAGATAAGAAAATGGAAAACTGTAGAAAAGCTGATATTCAACTCTAGCTGATTGTTATCATGAGGAAATATAGGTGGCTCAGAGCTGCTGAATCTGATTTTTCTAGAGAAGTCCTAAATTGTGATTTTAAAGTGGAATCTACTAATTTTTAAATAAAGGCAATACGCTCACATTAAAAAAAAAATCAACTACATGTATTGGGCAAACAAAATATTCAGCCTACAGAGCATCCTTTTGAAACCCACTCATTAGACAATGCCAGTGTCGTCCTGTGGAGCCATTTACCTGCCCAGGTACGGGCACTGCCAGGCATTCACTTCACTTCATTACTGTGAATATAACGCTGCAAAGAACAGTCTTCTACATCTGTCTTTCCACACCTAGGCACGTATCTCCTGACGGTAAACTTTAAAAAGGTGGATTTCAGATTCAAAGGGCATGGACATTACCTTGATATTTTGGGTACATACTGTCAAATACTGTTACAGCAAGTTCAAACAAATTTATGTTTCCATTAACTGTTCGTGCAAGTCCCCATTTCCCACACTCTCACCAGTACAGAGTTTGATTAAATCTTTTCTTGTCATTGATCTTAGAAAGGAATGTTTATGTCAAATTATATTTACTTGCATTTGTTTAATTAATGGTGTTAAACAGACATCCTATGCTTATTGACCTTTGGTATTTCTTCTTTTATAAATTGCCTGTTCATATTTTTGCCCGTTTGTAAATGACTTCTGATTTTTTCTTATGGTTTTATATAAGTTTTTTGTATACTATGTATATTAATCATTTATCTCTCATATGAAATAAATTTTTCAAAAATTATCATTTGTATTTTAATCTTGTATAATGGGATAATTTTGTTGTTGTTGTTATTTTAACACCTGACAGGAGAGTATTTTAAGTGGGAAATTAGTTTTGCTTGAGGAGTTACTTAGATTATCAACAGTGAGGGTGCAGTTTGTAAGAAAACAGTGAAGCAAAGGGAAAGCCAAACTCAGTGGAAGGCTGATAAGTGTTAAACAAAGATATGTTAACACAAGAGAAAAGTAGGAGAAGATTTTTGCTACGCATATAATTGATAAAGGATTAGTATTGTGTATATAAAAAGAACTCTTACAAATTGAGAGAAAAAGGCAGGCAAACAATTGAAAAAACAGACAAATGGGATTTAAACACAAAAGAAGAAATCCAATGGCCAATAAATACACAAAATTGTCCTAACACCTAATCAGTAATCAGAGAAATATAAATTAAAACACACCTATCTTGGCCGGGCGCGGTGGCTCACGCCTGTAATCCTAGCTCTCTGGGAGGCCGAGGCGGGTGGATTGCTCAAGGTCAGGAGTTCAAAACCAGCCTGAGCAAGAGCGAGACCCCGTCTCTACTATAAATAGAAAGAAATTAATTGGCCAACTGATATGTATATAAAAAAAAAATTAGCCGGGCATGGTGGCGCATCCTGTAGTCCCAGCTACTCGGGAGGCTGAGGCAGAAGGATCGCTCGAGCCCAGGAGTGTGAGGTTGCTGTGAGCTAGGCTGACGCCACGGCACTCACTCTAGCCTGGGCAACAAGGCGAGACTCTGTCTCAAAATAAATAAATAAATAAATAAAACACACCTATCAGATGTTTGCTGGTGGGGCTATGCAACATTTTTGGAAAAATGTCTAGTATACACATATCATATGGCCCAGGAAGTATATATATATATATATATATATACATATATACATATACATATACATACACACACACACACACATACACACTTCTAGAAAAAAATGCATATTTCTTATACCAAAGTATACATGTAATATTATTCATAGAAACATTGCTTATAGTAGAATAAATAAATAATTCGTGATATGAAAAACTAAACAGGTGTGAATATGAACACATTAAGGCTACATACTCCAGCATGGATAAATCTCATCAACATGTGCTAGGCAAGAAAAGTGAGATACAAAGAACATATTTAGTATTATTCCATGAAAAACAACTTCAAAAAGACACTAAAGCATATATGGTTTAGAGATGTATGCTTAGGCAGTAAAACTATAAAGAAAAATAAGAATGTGACTACTAACAATCTTAGAATATTGGTTATTTCTAGAAGATGGAGTGGTGGTTGTGATGGGATAAGGTGCATGTGTGTATGTCAGAGGGTCCTAAAATGCTAATGAATTGTCTTTCTTGACCTGGATGTTTTCTATTTAAGTTTTGTGCAATTTTTTTTTTTTTTGAGATTTAGAAAAAGGCAGAGAAGTGAGGATATAGAAGGTGAAAAGAAATACTGTGAGAGAAGGGGCTAAACAACATAGCAAGAAGCCGAAGCCTGCAGAAAAATATTGTTAATTATGTATTCCAAGTGATGGAGTACACAAACGAATTTTTAGGACAAAGCTATCCAATATTCAATTTGCTACTGGTCTATCTCTTCTCACTCTAAACCTTCAATAAATTTTGTTAAACATGTAAATGTTTTGAATGAGATTTTAGGAAAATCAAAGAAAAGTAACCAAGTTGGCGTGAAAAATGGAGATGTACATGGATTAGACCAATAATTTTTTTAAAAAGGTTTGAAGTGGCCATAAGAATGTGACCCACTGGGTGTGTACAGGAATCCTGGAGATAGGATGAAGAATCCCAAAGTACCTTGAGTGGAGCTTCAGCCAAATGGATTTATGTCTCAAAAAAATGATGCCTTATCTGATGCCTATAGATACAGGTTTACAGCAGGATCTCTCTTCTTCCTTCTCCTTCTTCTCTATTCCCTACAGAAATTAAAAACTTATAAGTAATCAAGGTTATCAGTCTTGATTTCTAGTTTTCATGATATGCTTAAAATATATTTTCTCATTTTTAAATATTTAAATCCTTGATTTGCCTAGATATCTACTTAGTGTAAGGATGGGAGAAGTGCTTAATTTTGTTTTCCTAGAAAACCAGCTCAGTCTTTTTATCCAATAATTTGAAATGCCTCATTTAATCACGTATTACATTTTCATATTTATATCCTATTTATCCTATTCCACTGATTCTATTCCTGCGCTATGCCTATCTTTTTAATTACTATGGTTCTTTGATAAATTTAAAAATCTGATAGGGAAAATCTTCCTTGTGAGTATTTTCTTGGCACTACCCCTTTGATTATTCTTTCAAATACTCCTAGAATCATTTATTCAGTTATTTTTTGTATGTTTCTATATTGGGTTATATATTTTTCTTTATTAACATTCTAAATATTAATCATCTCTAAATAAACTATCCTGTTTATCAGTTCCAGCATACAATATTAATTTTAAAACCTGGTTTGGTACACATTTGCTTATGCATTAAAAGAGTAGCTGCATCCCATTGGAGGATGTCAGTGGGTTTTAAAATACATTATATTTGCTTCTATTTAATTGGAAATCCTCCCAGATTTTGGCACTGAGTTGACAGTCTTTGTTTTGGGTGGTGTGAGTTTTCAAATTTTCTTGCTTTTCTGTCTCTTCATAGGTATTTTAGTTGGAAGCTGGGAGGATACCCCAGGAAACTCTAGCCAGGTACCATTTTGCAGAAATCTGTTCACTGCCTGATAAATAATAGAATCTCAAGGCATAATTTATGTCTTAGTGCTGCTCAAGGTTACAAATCTAGTCTGTTGCTTTCTTTTTTTCAAACGCATTTCTGTCACCTTAACTGATATATGCATTTCATATTCATAGATGTTTGGTTTTTGAAAGTATACGATTTCAAGGCATATTCAATATGCAAGGTATGTGGCATGTTCTACCACCTGTCATTGTTTCTTTTCAGCAGACTAAACTAGAGCAGGGATCTTGCTCCTTTTATTTAATTCCAACTTTAGCCCTTTTATGATAATCAAATGTCAATTGCCCAAGACTAGGGATGGGAAAGCACTACACTGTGTGCCTGGAGGTTCCCAAAATAAAAGGTTGGCTAATTTATATTTTTAATATAAGTGATTTAGAGCCTGAGGCTTTGATCCAATTAAGTAGCGAAGCGAATTAGCTGGAGATTAAATGAAGATGAAATGAGGGAAAGTCTTTCTAGCTCTTGAGTTTTCTAAAGAAGGCTCTTTGGAATGCAGTGGTTCTCAACCTTGGCTGCGAGTTACTCGAGGAGCTTCAAACCATACAGGTGCCCAGGCTCCACTCCAGAGATTTCAATTTAATTGGTCTGATGAACTGCTCAGGTATCAGGAATTTAAAAATCTTCCCAACTGATTCTAATATGTAGCTGAGGTTAAAAGTGACATAGTTCTCCATCCTGATTTAGTTAAGTGTCACCTGGGTGGCTAGTTTAAAAATGTATATTCCAGGGCTCTACCTGGATCTCTTCTGATACAATGGAATGGAGTAGGGTCCAGGAATCTTCATTTCTAACAAGTGTCCATGTGATTCTGATGTAGATGATTCCTGCTCTGCATAAGGATGTGTCTGATTGTAATCTACTCTCCCAGCCATCCACCTCTAACTCTGCTCTCAGATTACCTTTCTTAAATATGTATCTCTTCCCAATTTAAAACATTCACTGGCTGTGCCTTGTCTACAAAGCACAGTTTTTAGTGTGGCTTTCAAAGCCTCTTCCACTCCAGCCTTTATCCATCTTCTTGACCTTCTCAGCTCCTCCATTCCAACCCTCCCTACATGCACATTGCATCCTCTCCTGAATTGACTTCTGCCTTCTTTGTTCAGAGCCTTTCTTAAGCAGCTACCTCTGCTTTCAAAGGACTTTCCCACCTTCAACCACCTAATCCTGCTCCCCAGCAGCTAGAATGCCATCCTTGTCGTGAAACTTTGATCTTTTCAAATTGGAACCATTCATGCCTATTGCAATTCATCGGTACCTCTCTCCCACTTGGTCTGGTTGGACCCGAGTTGCTGAAAGCTGAGCTCATAGCTCTGTGCTTAGCATCTCACCTTCATCGGTCAATGCCAACATCCATAAATATATGTGTACCTCTTAAAATAAGACACGCTGTCTCAAATATACATCCTTTTAATTGACATAAATGGTCTTATGCTGGAAGACTCACTCTTTTTTCACCTCAGATTTTTTTATGATCTATCCACATTGCTGAAATTAAATCAAATTCATTGCTTCTACCCACTGCATAGTATTCTTTAGGGTTATCTATCAACATATAATACTTGTCTGTTTCCCTCTTAATGATGTCCAGTTTGCCCGAACTCTCTACTGTCATGAGGAGGCCACACTGAACATTCTCTTAGGTGGTCCCTGTTGGATCTGTGGGAGAATTTTTCTGAACTATATACTAGAGAATGGGATTACCTAGCCACAGGACATATGCTCTCGTAGTTTCCCCAGATACTGCCAGAATGCTCTCCAGGCTGGCTGTGCAGTTGTACCTCTATTCTGGTCTCAGGCACTCATCTCCTATAGTGTGTTTCTCCCTGGTGCGGATTAGGTTTCTATAAATCACTCTGGCAAGGGAAGGCATCATTTATGAACTCGAGACCTTATAGGAAAAAGTGAGTCAGGATCTTGAGGTTGTACGTGATACTATAAAAACGCCGAGATATTTATATGTCCACTAAAGCAATGAGTATAAAAGTACATACTTACTAAGGAGATCACCAACGATATTTTACAAGCTAAAAGCAATAATAGATATTTTTATGAGCAGAAGTGAGAGATCCAAAAGTCCAGTCTGTCTTAAGAAAAAAGAGGGCTAGAAAACATGGTGATTACTTCTTGATTAGGACAATTTTAGGACCCAATTTTACGAATGACTCGAGCACTCAATCTGAGATTTTTGGCTGTTAGAGAAACAATCTTCAAAAGTCAATTCACAGATATTAAAATTTTAAAGAAGGAGAGGTATATTGGTGTGGAAATTGCCATTAAAGGGTAAGCTCCTTGAGAATAACATGGGAAAATATTTGTGTATAGTTAACACTTTTTGAGAACTTACCATGTACCAAACACTGTACAAAGCAATGTATAAACATTATCTAATCCTTATTAATCCTAAGAGGTAGATACTACTTTTAACATCTTCTTTTTAGAGATGAAAACCATAAGACTTAGAGAATTTAAGTAATTTGCCCAAAGTCATACAATTACTAAATAGCAAAGCTGGGATTTGAATCTAGGTTTAAAAGAATTTTTTTTTTAATTCCAATTTTCAAGCTCTTAACTAGGACAGATAAAACACAGGTTTAGAGTCAGGCAGACCAGGTTCTAATTCGTGCTCCATACATGACTTACTAGCTCTGTGATGCCGGGTAAATTATTTAACCTTTCTGAGCCTTACTTTTTTCCTCTATGCAATGGGATCAGGCAGGAATCTATACTTCATAGAGTTGTGAGTATAAATGGGCACAATGTATGGTACACATACTTGCTTTGTTAAATCTCTTCTTCCCATACCCTGGCAAAGGTTAGATATTTATATATTTATTGAATAAATATAATAGGTGGCTAAAAACTTTCAGTTATTACCTGAAGTTTCACCTACATTAATTGGGTAGGGCAAAGATGTGAGGGAGATGGGAGGATGTGTGTAAGAGGAAGGGCCCTAAAAGGAGTGCCTTGACAAGCCAGAAGCGAACCTAGTGTATTTTGCAGTTTCCCCAACACTGCCCTAGCCGCTGTCCCTTCTAAGTACAGTCAACGAGTTACCTGACTCCTCTCCAGAAATGGAGAAACAAAGATACCAGCGAAGCCACCACATACAAGTTCATTTTGCTTCTTTCACGAGGCTTCCTGCGGGGAGTGTTGTGAGTTCACACAGCTATGAACCAATGCAAACTCTCCCAGAGAACTGCTGGAGAGGAAATTAATTAACCCCTGCCATCGCTTCCCAGTGGGGGGCCGGGAATTAAGCTGTCATTCCTTCTGGATGCTTGGATCAGCCCTACTCTGGCTGTCTTAGACTCAATGAATAACCCACCTCCCCTCCCCTCCCAGCTGCCCTTAGACTGAGAACGCTGCTCCAGGCAGGTAAGATGGGCATCCCTTTCCAGAGGCAGAATTGTGCAGTCACTGTCACTTGTTTCTAGGGTTGGAAACTCAGGAGAAACTTCTTCTAGGCGCCTCCGAATGAGCTACCCGTAGCTAAAATAATGCGATTTGCAGAGACCTTGAGAAAGTAGCTTTAGCTGTGGACACCAAGGAAACTGTTGAGCATTTGAGATTCTCTGGCATCTAGACCATTGTTAGCTCTCCAAAGGGAGGCTCATGCCATGTGAAATTCAAAGCTGCAGAGAGCTACACTTTTAATGAGATCTTTCAAAAGGGATAACTCAAATAGTCCATAAGAATCATAATGTCAGGTGTATTTCATGGTCTAGACAGATCTGACATTGCCCCCCTCACACTTTTTTTCTTTAAGATTTATCCATAAACCAACAGTAATAAAAAATGGTGAAGTTCTTCTGGGAAGGTATTGATTTATTAATAGAAGCTACTGGGTTTTTTTTTTTTTTTTTTTTTTTTTTTTTTTTTTTTTTTGCACTGATGGCTCCAGGGACTTTCACTACATGGTTATGATGACTGGCTTTCCCCACCAAGCCTCCAGAGCTCCCAGCAGTCGATTTATCAATGCAGGATGACAACTTCATTGTTGTTCTCTGGAAACTTTGGCTCTTAAGAACTACTTGGGGTTTGGGGCTAGGAAGATGCCTTTGGGAGAGCATTCTTGTGTGGAGTAGTAAATCTGCTTGAAAAATGCTGGATCTTTTGAAAATTGATCGAACCAACTCCTTGCTGCCCCCCACCCCCACCCCTAAGGGAATATATTTCTTTCTGGAACTTTCTAAGAGCCCAATCAACTGGAAATAAAGCCAATTTCTGGCAGTCCAGGGCTGTGGGAGTTTAGCTTGGGTAATCCAGATGTTATCACGTTCCCCAGCTTGTGTAAACAAAGGAATTCACATTAATATGAATAACTCAGATTTCCTACTTACATTAATTTCCCAATGCTGCTATAACAAATTACCACAAATGTGGTGGCTTAAAATAACATACATCTATTCCCTTACAGTTCTGGAGGCTGGACACCTACCATCAGTTTTACTGGGCTAATATCAAGGTTCTAGCAGGGCCGGTTCCTTTGGGTAGTTCTATGGGAGAATCTGTTTCCTCACTTTCCCAGTTGCTAGAAGCTGTTCTCACTCCTTGGCTAGTAGGTGCTTCTGTTTTCATTTCTCCCACTGTCCTGACTCTGACCATCAACCCTCCCTCTTGCAGAGACCACTGTCATTACATTAAACCTGCCTGCATAATTCAGGTTACTCTCCCCATTTCAAGGTCCTTAACTTAAAAATTGCAAAGTCCTTTTTGCCACACATACAAGGTAACCTATGCGGATTTGGGGGGTTAGAATGTTGACATACCTGGGGGCCATTTTTCTCCCTACCACACTACTCTTGCTCGCAGGTGCTCATGCAGGACCTTTGACTCCTGCAGTTATTTGGAGTTCCTGGGTCCTCCCCAGTCTCAGCAGACTCCTGATTGTTAAGACTGGCCCACTCCTCAGAAAATCATCTGCAGAAATATCTGCATGGCACTCATGATGAGAGTGCCAAGGCTCCCAGGGACCCATTCTCCAGCAGGGCTGGATCCCAAGAAGAGAAGTGGAGAATGTTCTTCTCTCTGATTTGGGGCTGCACCTTTGTCACATGGGCCCCACAAAATATGTTTCTGGTAGGAATTCTGGAAGGCCTCCCTTGAAAACAGCTTTTGGCTCCAATCCTCTTTTGACAGGGATGGAAAACCAATCCAAGAGGTCAGGTGGGGTCAGGCACGGGCATGGTGCCAAAAAGCCCCTCTGGCGTGCCATGTACCATGCTATTGCTGGGGCTTCAGAGATGAAAGTCTCACCTCTCGAGGATCCCCACAGCCTACCAATTAAGGCAGCCTTCCCACACTCTTGTGAGCAGAGCAATCACCCGGGATCTTGTTAAAATGAGAATTTTGATTCAATGAGTCTGAGGTGGGCCTGGAGATTCTGCATTTCTAACACTTTGAGTAGCAAGGGTCTTGGGGAGGCTGACTGTAAACAGATGATTATAATATGGTCTGATAAGTGCTTTGCCACCAAAGGCTCCTATGTCATGACCGTAAAAGAACACAACTTAGCCAAGGCTGGGAGAAGGAGAGGGAATGATTCCTAGAGGAAATGAGCCCTGGACAGAGTCTTCAAGTTTGAATGGAAGTTTTCCAGGCAAAGAATTGGGGGGAAGGACATAGAAGGAGAGAACAGTATGTTCAAAGAGATGGAGGCAGGAAAGTTCTAGAACTGCAAGAATGAAGGCATGACTGTAGAGAGCTGAGGGAAGGGGAAGAGGCAGGAGATGAGGCTATGGAAGTGGGCAAGGTGAATCTGATCATGCAGGACCTTGTACTCCAGACTATAATGTTTGGATTTCATTGAGTAAGCAATGGGGATGAAGGAAAGGGAGAAAATAAGGCAAAGAATTCTCTCTGCTACTATCTGTTCTGGGAAAGGTCCACCTACTTTTCATTGGCAAATTATAGGGTAATTAAATGAATGACAGAAAAGATTGATTTTTAAAAATAGGCCTTATTTAGAACCCATGGGCATGTCAAGGCAACACCATATGTGAGGTCAGCCAAGCTCTGCCTCCATTACAGAGTGGACCCCACTGGAAATAAACCTGGGTGAGTGGATAGGGTGGGGTAAGGGGGATGGGACAGCCCTGTCTCAAGGCCTTGCTTTCATGCAGCTTCCCCTCGTGCCCTGTCTGGTCAGCATATCACCTTTAAAAAGTTGCTGTAAAGGTGCCACTTTTGGAAAGTGCGTATGGAGCCAGGACTCAGAGTTTGACCGTCTTCCTCCACTCCCATCCTCACCCCTGCCCAAAGAATGCAAGTTGTAGAAACAGGCCTGGGTGTAGTTCTAAAAGGAAATTACAATCTGATTGGCAAAGATGCCCAAGATGAATAAAAATTCCTCTCATTGATTAAATACCTGCTACGTGCCAGGCTTGGCTATGAGTTTAAAATACATCATCATGTTTAATCCTGTATGTTTGATGAGATAGGCACAGAGAGATAATTCCATTTCCTAAGGGTATGTGGCTGGAAATTGTAACAACTAAGATTCAAACTCAGCACTGCCTGACCCCAAAGCGGATTCTACACAACCGCCAGAATCCACAGCAAATGTAGGTTGTAGTTCAGGTAGGTAGTTGGCAAAGGATGAGTTCCACACGTAGATGTAGCAAGGCGGTTCAGGCATAGTTGTTGGGCGTCTGGGAGCGGCAATACTTGTGGCTCTGGGCAGGCAGGTGGAGGGGAGTCTGAATCAGGGAGCTCCACCTACCAGCAGGCGGGACCACAGTTAGAATGTTCCAGTTAGCATGGTTAGAATGCAGAGGCACTGCAGAGATAGGATAAGCAGGTAAACAGGATACAGACACAGAGCAGTGACCTGGGCAAAAATCTACTTTCATTTGTTTTAGAGATGAGGTCTTGCTCTGTCACTCACTGGCTTTAGTGCAGTCGTGCAGTCATGCAATCTTAGTTCATTGCAGCCTCAAACTCATGGGCTCAAGGGATCCTCGCACCTTAGCCTACTGAGTAGCTGGGACTACAGGCAAATGCTAACATGCCCAGATAATTAAAACAAAGATTTCTTTTTAAAGATGGGGTCTTGCTATGTTGCCCAGGCTGGTCTCAAACTCCTGGTCTCAAACACTTCTCCTTCCTTAGTGTCCCAAAGTGCTGGGATTACAGGCGTGAACCATGATGCCCAGCTAAAATATCTACTTATTGGAATAGGGCACGAAGTAGAGATGGGTCTCAGGAATAAGGCAGAAGTCAAATTTTCAAAATTTCAAAATGGGACACTTACTTATGTTATGAATAATCTTCTCTTTCCGGCTATGCCAAATGCTCCTTGAGGTCAGGGATCTGTTATTATACTTAGCCTCCCTCCCCCATCGTTGGGCTGATCACGTCATAAGAGCTCACTAAATGCTCCAATGCAGATAAAACTCCTTTTCCCAAGTCCAGCTTTGAGGCACTAAAGTGGATCTAGATTTTATGTTCAGTCCAATATCGTGTTCTCCCCAAGGAGTGTTTCTTCTTCGTAACTTTTTAAAACATAGGAGTTAAAAAAAATCCTGCCTTATCTTTATATAGAGATGACTGAATTATTAACCTCTTTATAAATCAACTTTAAAAGACATAATTGCTTCTTAAAGAAACCTTATAACATTCAGACAAGTAGAAGGATGAAAGATTGTGGCTCAAGCATACCAATTATTAAGACTTTGGTTATTATCACTGAGACATTTTCTGCCTTTATACTTATCCATGAACATGAATTAATTTCTTTTCTACCAAGTTTCTTTATGTGCTCACCAGAGCAGGATAGCTTAATGCCACTGGAAGCACTTCTGGCTGCACTTCCCTTGCCAACCAACACCAGTGTGTTTTGCCATCTGACCTCCCCATCAGTCAGTATCCCTCACAATCTGGGCTCCACTTTGGTACCTGGAGCGCTCTGTCAAATGCCAAGAATTTTTCTGCATGGGCTGTCTCTGAAGATAATTCCTATTTGACACGAACACGTGCAGAAGGTGGCAGGAGGGGCTCATGACCAAAGACAGCTGCCAAAGAAGATCACAATTCCCAAGAAGGGTATCAGTGTCAGAAAGGCTAGAGCCCAGTGTGAGCTGAGATTAGTCCAGTGCAAGAGAAATGGGAAGGAAAGAGCTACCATTGGTAGCACATCATGCTATTACAAGTAAACTAAGAGAAAGCAGAGCTCTTGACTTTTCACTTATCTCCTTTTCTGTGTTAAGAAATATTATCTTCAAACTGGATAAGAGGAAACCAACATGGCTGAGAGGTTCATGTGCTTCATGTGATGTAGGAGGAGAACAGGTTAGTTGAGGAGAGACTAGGATGGTGATAATTATGCTCTAGTCTTTAGGCTTTGATTATTAATGTCTCAGGAAACTTAAAAGAATTGTGAATGTGATCACTGAACCATTCTAATAATCTCCATGGAATCATGAAGAACTGGAGGGATGCCAAAAGACTCATTGTTTTCAAAAAAAGTAGGAAAGACAAAGGATTTCTGAAACTGTCCTTGACAAAATTTTTGGAAAAATTTTAAAAATGGATGGTATATAAGTTCTTAGAAAGTTAAATGGAGATTACTGGGAGTCAACATGGGTTTATTCCAAGTCAACCATTTCTTTTTTTTTTAATAATGAGATTTAAATAAAACTCATCCATACATCAAGAGATAATAACCACCATCTGCATGGTGAATAATATTCACCATTTATGTAACCTCAATTGATCCCGTTAGCAAGTCTTTGAGTCAGGTATTATTAATGAATTTGATCTTCATTTTACAAATGAGAAAACTTTTAAAAAACAAAATCTTAGAGAAGTTAAGTAATTTACACAATCTTGCTAGTAGAATTTAAAGAGAGATTTTTCTGACTCCAAGGACTACACTTGTTTCATATACCATACTCTCTATAGATCTGATGTACCTTGATTTCAGCCAGGCAATGGCCAACATCTTTATCAATATCCTCAAGAAAAGTATGCTGCACAAAGGATGGCTGCAAGTGTATTGTGTTGTGTTTGGTTGAACCAATGTAATCAATGGATATTGGTTCATGGCTTAATGTCATCTTAGAATGGATTTTTCACCCATGGGAATGCCAAGCTCTCTCTTTCATCCAGTTTCTTCAGTGATTTTTAGTAATGCTTAGAGAAACACATGAACAACATATGTATCAAGTAATGCCAGCACACTCTGCAATTTGGATGTGCCAAAATGTAACTTTTTTCTTTTTCTATATTTGAATTTAGTTTTGCTCTTAACTCTCAGTCTATCCTAGTGCATACAATCTATAATAATCCCTTTTGTTATGCTGACTTTCTTCTAATTATCTAGATGTTAACATCTAGATGTTATCATCTCAATCTGAATTCATTCTCTTTTGGGTAAAGTGTGGTTTTTCAGGACTTCTTCCCCTCTCCTTTCCTCCTTCCTTTCTTCAGGAAGACACCTGTGCACGAAGGGAAGGTTTCAGAAGTTACATCATGGCCCCAGGAGGAGGGCTCTCTCACCTCTGTGTTTTATCTAGTCTCTGTGGGTGATGAGATAGGTCCCACCTGGCCTCTGGGCATGGACCACCATCTGGTGATGTTTGAAAATCCTAGCACGGCCTTCAGTTGTGATGACCTTGTGTTCTGGACCACCTGTCTGTGTACTAGGCCACTTCATTCCTCTTGCCAGGCACATGGGACATCTCCATCTCTCTAGTGTGTTCTGCTCAAGCTGTAGGAGATGGGGTGCACCACCTCGGAGTCATTGTTCTAAGGTGATTCCCCAGCTCTGGGCCACACAGCAGAGTGGTTGTTTTCCAGGAAAGCAAAGCATGACCCCATAGACCCCAAGAGTCTTCCTCCACCCACTCAGGATTTCTATGGTCTCTTTGTCCAGCTGCCTCCAACCTTAAGGTTCTAAATCAAGATATTAGAAAACCTGGTGAGAGATGAGGGGATGGAAATGGTCACAATAATTCTCTTCACCTAGCTGACGGTCTTCTATAGAGAAGGGAATATTTCAAACTCTTCAAAGGAAACTCCCAAAGTGTTAGAAATGTGATTTTAGACATAGGTTTGTCTGCCCTCAAAGCTGCTCTTATGCTGTCATAGCAGTGTGGTGCTCAAAAAATGGTAGGAATTCTGAGCGTCCTCCTAGGTGCTTGGGTTGATGCTATACCTACTGTCTCAAGTTTCCTTAAGAAACTCTGAATGCATCAACCTTCTGGAAAAGAGATGGACCTGACACATCCCCTAGCGGTTATATCACATAAAAGAGTCCTAGAAGCATCAGTAGTTTCTCTTTTATGAGCGATTTGTCCCTGAGTGTCAAGGCCATGCCTGGTCGCTGGTTCTGAAATGGTGGAGGCAGGGGTCAATGTCAGCCAGCCTGGGTGACAGCCAGTTCTGCTAAGTTTACCCTCTGGACGTAAGTCTGTTCCTTCGTATCAGGTTTTTGAATTGAGTTTCCACTTTGCAAAGAACGGCAGCAGAAAGCGAGTTCCTGAGGAGTGAGGTAGGGGAAGATGGAGGAAGGAAACCCACAGCTCACATTTGTCTCATTAAAATCTGTCAAAATCAGAGGAACAGAAGGCAGCAAGGAGCTAACATCAGATGTCACTAGCTTTCCGAATATGTTGACATGTGGGGGCCAAACTGTAGTGACAACGTGCCCTTCAGCTGCCTCGGCTCTCAGCTGACAGTCACCGAGCCCTTTGCGGGCCTTGCTGGGGAGGCAGACAGCAGTCTAGCACCCGAGGACAGGAGGTGCAAAGGACACTTACAGCTGATGGGCTGCTGGGCCCTTCCAATGACTTACTGTCTTTTAAGAAGAATTTTTTCTTGCTGAAATCGGCTTAGGAAAGCCTGTGTGATTTTGTTTGCAATAAGTACTGTGGAGCTGGATTCACCCTGAACAGTTCAGATTGTCAACCTTTTTACCTGTGCCTGTAAGGTTGGACCTATTCACACTTACATTAAAGGAATAAATAAACAGACCCTTATCAGCCCAGACTCTACAGTCAATACTGGATGTTGTAAATGATAAGAGTAATTTACTTAGGATGGATGAAGTTGAATATTGGCTTGTGTAAAGGTAATGTGGTTTAGTGGGAAAAGTATGTACTCTGGAGGCAGACAGAGAGGGTGTGGCTCCTGGCTCTTCACTTACTGGGTGTGCCCCCTTGTGCTGTTTATACAATTGCTCAGTGTCTCGGTTTCCCTCATCTTCAAACTCTCTTTTGCTTATTTCTTGCTTTCAGGTTATTGTGAACATTTATACAATAGTGTAAGTAGTATAATACTATATGGTATAATAGACAATAAATGCTAGTTTCCTTATCTTTCTTTATATATATATATATATATATATATATATATATATATATATTTTTTTTTTTTTTTTTTAGTTAGGTTCTTACTCTGTTTGTTGCCTAGGCTAGAGTGCAGTGGCATCATGGCTCACTGCAACCTCAAACTCCTTCCTCCACTGATCCTCCTACCTCAGCCTCCCAAAGTGCTAAATTATAGGTGTGAGCCATTGTCCTCAGCCTTTCTTTATATTTTAGAACCTATTTAATCTAAAAATTTATATTTAAGAATCTATTTAGTCTATTTAGTTTATTACTCACCTGTAGCTTAAAGGACCAACTTAGGACTTATAACTACTGCAGGATAGAATTTGGTTCCCCAGTCTTGCATCTTACTCTGTAGGTTCCAAACCCACCACTCACTTCCTCTCAAGACTTGATCAGATCATATAACCAGGGTCAACACCTCTACCTAAACTCCTGCTTCTTAGAAAAAGGGTCATTTGTACTCCCTTGGCTGCTTTGACCTAAGCCTTTAGAGTAGGTATTATTTGGTTGCTACAGTGAAGACAAAGTAGCTCCTTGGGGAGAAATAACTTAGGGAAAGGAAATGAATATTTCCTTCTAGAGATGGTAAGTAGGGAAAAGGGTGAAGTAAAAATGGCAGTAACTTAGCTTTTGGTGACCATTTAAAAAATCAGAAGTCAGGAAATCTCATCTGGTAAGGTCTTTATTTTTTTATTTTTAAAAAGTTTAAATAAAAAGTCTTATTTTCTTATTGAAATATAGAACTTAAACTCACACATATATATTTAACAAATGACCTACATTAGGAAAAATGATAGTAAAACACTTCACAGAACGAGTAAAAATAAATACCAGTTAATCTAATATTTTCTGTGGGGAACTATGGTCAAAATAATCATGCTAATGATTCAAAATAGATGTTTCTGTGAGTCAGAGATTCTTTTTAAACAGATTTATTTCTTTAAAGTGCAAACACTTTTTTCTTTGTTCTCTGAGCAGGCTGCATGAAACCTCTTTAGCATCGGAAGTTGAAATTCTCGGCCTTTAAGCAAAAGACTAGGATGGTTCTCTTTCCTTTTGATTAACAGGATTTTTTTTTTTTTTTTTTTGCTGCTGTTATATGCAATAACCAGATCAAATGAGGGGAGGAAGGAGCAGTTAAGACCCAGGTCAAAATACCATGAGCAAAAGAGGGAAAGGTATCAGAGGGATAATGGAGTGTCTCTCCCGAGCAACAGAACAGTGGGGCAACAGAGCTGTAGGTGGGCAGGCCTACAAGCTGGCCCTTGGGAACAGCTGTAGCTAGAGACTCTCATGATCACTGGAGAAATTCTGCCTCTCTAGCTCTTATCTGTCTGCTTGCTGGCTCATTTCTCACTCACCGTGTGCCTGCCATCAGGTGGAAAACATGGCGGCCCAACACTTCCTGAGCCTCACAGTCCACGCTTCCACTGCCTGGGAGGGGCTGACGCTCCTCTCCAGGTCTAGCTGAACAAGTCTGGAAAGGAAATTCAGTTTGGACCAGCTTGGGTCAGGCGCTGTTCTGCCCACAACCTGCCAGCCCTCCCCTGCCCTGGCCTGGGCTCAGTCAACCATGCCCAGGGTCAGGAAACACAGCAGTGGCTCCCACATGAAGGACAGTGGTTCTGGTCAGGAGGATTAAGAAGTGCATAGTCCAGATAGTTAGCAGTTCTTTAAAGGGTGTGCTGTCCTCCTTTCATGAGTTATAATTTTGCCTCTTTTCTGAGTGTCGGATTGTCGGTGCTGAAGCTACAGCACAGTGGAGCCATTGGACCTGGGTTTGAATCCTGGCTTCCTGACCATGAACTAGTAGTGTGACCTGGGGCAGATTGCTTAGCTTCTTTGGGCCTTTGTTTCCTCCCTCAGGAAAGGGAGGAAATGGGAAAGGGAGGAAATTAGGAAAGGGAGGATGTTGCTTACCTCATGAGATTTAGGTAAAGATTATGTGGGTTAATTTATGTAAAGTACATGCAAAAGAGTGCCTAGTACATAATATAAATAAATAATGCTATTATTAAAACTTATGAGGAAAAATAGACAGTAAGGAAGTTCTCCCTAATTTTCCACACTTCTTTACCCTCCCCACTCACTTTAGATAACTGTTTGCAAGTTCAGTGTGTATTTATTCTGAATTTTAAAGCTTATATTTGTTAAGTAAATATTTAATAGTATTATTTCTATATTTTTGCAACTTTTTTTTCATTTAGCGTTTTTCAATTTTAATGTATTATAGATCAAGACTCATTATTTTCTCAAGCCAGCAAGGGAAAAGTAGACATGGGAGTGAATGTTTATACACAAAGTAGACCTAAGATCCATAGTCATCAATGTCTACCAACTTCCTCTGGCTGAATTCCTGGAAATAAAATTTATTCATGTTCATTAGCGTCTATAGCTGGCGCTTCTCATCTGCAAGACAGTACACTGTGTTCCCAAGCCATTGCTGTTTCCAGACTCTTTCGGGTTTATTTCTGGTGGGAGAGATTACAGGAAGTTATTTTAATGACTACGTTCCTGAAAGAGGTTTCTTATTACTCTAGAAAACCTTTATTGACCTCTCTTTTTATACTTGAAATTTCAGTTAGAATATTCTCTGACTGATCCACAGGCTGTCGATTCTTGCGCTGTGGTTATGATTTACTATCTGATTCATCTAACGAAAATCAAAGCTATACTTTTTAAATCATAAGTTATGTGGCATTTTCCAGTAACGTTATCTCAATCACAAGATATCATTATACTCAGAGAAATGGCTCATTTGGGGCAGAATGAAAGAAAGGATTCATTATTCCATTTTTAAGCTTCAAGATCACCTAACAAATCCGAGCTTCATTGAAGCTCTGCTTTAGAAGCACAACCAAAAATGTGAAAAATCCAGCTTTTAACATAGTGCTTCTAGGGTAAGAACGACAAAGCCCAAGTGCTGTTATAGCTTCATGGAAGCATGGGACCAGTTAGTGTCTATTTCACACCTAAACAGGTCCTCACTTATCCTTCTGACCTTCCAAATCCTCCATGTCCTTTCCGGCTCAGATCACCTGATCTCTCCTCTGATTCTTTCAGACTTCGGTTCCCCTCTAACCCATAAAAGCTTCTTGAGCCTTCATTCCAATTAATCCATCCCTCCATCATTCAATTATTTATCCAAAAGCAGATCTTGGAATAGGAAGATGCATAAGTAGTGATTTTCAACCTAAAGGAACTTAAAGTTTAGTTAGATTATCATTAACAAGTAATAACATATAGTAAGTATTATAATTATTTAATAATCGAGAGCCTTCTCACTCCTAAAATTAGTTTTAAAAGTTTTGTGTTTGTTTGTTTGCCTTAAGGAAAGCATGTGACGGATGACTTTGTATTCAAGCCACAGAGAGCACTTTGATGGTTTTTAGTGTACCTTGCATTGTATTTAAAGTCACATACATAGTCATTTTCCTACCTATATTCCTTTTTTTATTTTAAACATTGTAGTAAAATATACACAGCATATTTATCATTTTAATCATTTATAAGTGTGCAATTTAGTAGCATCAATTAATTCATAATGTTGTATAGCCATTACTATTATCTATACCCCAAACATTTTCATCATTCTAAAATAAACTCTATAGATGTTAAACACTAACTCTCCATTCCCCCATCCCCTCAGTCCCTGGTAATCTCTAGTCTACTTTCTGTCTCTATGAATTTGCCTATTCTGGGTACTTCATGTAAGTGCAGTCTTACGACGTTTGTCCTCATGTGCCTGGCTTATTTCACTTACGTAATGTTTTCAAGGCCCATCCATTCTGTAATATGAATCAGTACTTCATTTCTTTACAGCTGAGTAATATTCCATTTACATGTATATGCCACATTTTGTTTTTCCATTCATTCATTGATAGACACTAGATTGTTTCCGCCTTTTGGCTATTGTGAATAATGCTTCTATGAACATTGGTGTACAAATATCTGTTTGAGTCCCTGATTTCAATTTTTTTTGGATATATATACCTATGAGTGGCATTGCTTGGTCATATGGTAGTTCTATAACTTTTTGAGAAACTGGAAAATAGTTTTCCATAGTGGCTACATCATTTTACATTCCCACCAGCCATGCACAAGGGCTCCAATAGAAATAAAAACCTTTAAAAGACAGATTTCCAGAGAAGACATAGAAATTATCAAGCAACTATCTAGCCCCAAACACCAGGCCCATATGCCTTCGTAGAGGAATTCTAACAGATCTTTAATAAGAAGATAATACCAAAGACACATAAATTATTTTAATCATAGAACATTAATTAAAAATTGCTTATGAGAGAAAAAAAATTTCTGAGCTATGCATTAACAGACAGCTCTCTAAATGGTTGCTTAAGGATATTTAATTTACTTTGGATGTTAGTTATGGTTTTCTTCAGCCTTATGATTTATCAGGAGAGAAGTTTCAACTGAAACTCATTTTTTTCTTTGCTTATTTTCTTCATATAGGATCTTTGCATAGCTCTGGATTGCTTTTCTGCCTTTTACTTGTAGGTATTTCATGCACAAGTTTCCTAGTTTTAAGAGTGCCCTCTTCTTCAGTATCATGAAGTGTGGTTTCTCTAAGGGATGCTGCTGCTGGTGGTGGTGGGGCTCTAGGAGAGGAGTTGGTGTATCTTACTTTCCTAATTAATATAGGATTAATAATTTGTATTTCTCCCTTTTATTTTTCTCTTTCTCTTCACTGTTGCATCTCTGAGGGTCACTGTGTTTTCTGTATCTATTTGATTCTCCATCAGAAGCAATGCTTTTCTGAAGTTGTCATCTCTAGTATCTCTCATTTTCAAGTCCCTTCTCTGTAGGTATAGTTGTGAAATATCAAGCCCCAGATCTGTGTTCAGTATTTTAGCAACTAATTTTGAATTTCATATTTCTGAGAGTGATTTTTTTTCTTCGTTTCATCTATGAACTCTGTTCTATTTCTCATTTTTCATGGAGTTTCTCAAACCATCTCATTCCACTCTCTGCATTAATAGATACACAGTGGCAATGGACCCCTGTAGCAATTTGAAAATTGGTGTTATTTATTATGGGTAATTTTAAATTTGTGGCATCTCCATATAATGCTAAATGTGTGGGCCATGTGTGGTTTTATATGTTCCCTCTAGTTGATCTTATAGTTTGTGTGGAGATTTGATTCAGGTGGCCAGAATTATCCTTAATAGAAAACATTCTTATAATTTAACAAATTTATTGGGTTTTATATTTCTCCTGTGGCTTCCCCACCTATTTATCAAAATTGTGAGTACTTAGTAGACGTGCAACTAGTGTATTGATAGAAGAAAGTTATAACAAATTTTTTAAAAATTATCTTTTCCTTGTCTTATTGCTTTGGCTAGAAGTGATAGTAGCTTCAGTAACATCTTAGTTTTAGAACAAATCATTTCTCATGACAGCCACTCTTAATTGGAAAACTTATTACAACTAATTACAACTTTGAATTTGGTGAATAGAAACATTTCCTTCTTTTAACTTTATCTTGGATTTTCATATTATTGACTTGGGAAACTGTTAATTGATGTGTTACAATACTACAGCAATAATTATCTTTAAATAGAAATGAATTCCTTATACTTAGTGCTAAGAGAGCAGTGCAAGAGGCAGGACTTATACACAGATAAACTCTAGACATTGGTGGAGCATTTGATAGATGAAAAATCTTGCATGGGATTCAGTATGAACAGGAAAGGAAAAGAAACATTGTGCTGCCACCGTCTAACACAAGGAAATTAAGTTTTCCTTTCTTTGAATTACTGGAGAGCATTCAGCAACATATGTGCCTTGGGTGAAGAGTTGATGAATACAAGGTCTGAGATGGTTCCTGGCTTCCAAAAAGGCAAGTAATATAGATGTTTCAAATAGAAGCCAGCAGGGAGGTCGGGCTGGCTCCAGTGGACCAGTGAGATGAGGACTTCGCTCAAACAGAGCTGAAAAGAATTACTCCGGGTCATTTCATAGATTGTATGATATGGAGTCTTGGGAAGCTATGAAGTTGAACACAGAATCATATGCTTCCCAAGGCCTTAAATAAGCTGCTCTAGAGAAGGAATACAGTGTCAAGATTTGTGAGATAAATTTGTTTTGCTTAATTAGGTCATCTAGGAATACTTTGGGTCTATATGCATTTTGCCCAACTAATGTTTGACATGAATATCATATGATATTTTCCGTTAATTATATTTCTCAACATAGTATTGTGGTAAGAGTGCTTGTATTGTATAAAACCTCGGGAGTAATAGTGAGGGAAAATATGCCATCCAGCAATATTTCATGAAACTAATTACCTGAGAGAATTCAGAAAAATGTGTGCAGATGGATGCACTGCAAAGGTACAGTAATAAGCTCTTATAAAAGATGAAGTGTTCTAATTACAAAGCAATTACTATAATACATGACAATTTTAAATTGCTCTCCTTATTTTGTGTTGCATTTAGTTTTTATTGGAAAGCAAAACAAAGCACATAGGAATTTGTCATCCATTTTTAGTTTCACTTTTTAATTATTCTTAAGTCATTCATGATAGGTAGCTTTTGATTTCAAACACTATTCAGAAACAATTTTTATTTGTCTAAAATTAAACTATGATGAATGCATATTCACTTCTGTTTGTAAAATTACTATGTTGATGGCATCTAAATGAGCTAATAGAAGCTGCCTCAATTATGCTCTGTGTATTTGTGTAACCCTATTTTGCTTAATCTTTCCATGCCTAAGGATATACAATGTTCATCATTTATTGTATGATTTTAAAAGTGTTCATGGATTTTTTTTCAAATTTTGCAAAAAAATGTAAACATTCACAGAAACCACATATTTTTGGCTTCTGCTGTTTTTTTTGTTGTTGTTATAATTTCTTTAGTTACATCTGAAACAAACAAAAAAAGTCCACAAAAATCTAAAAGCCAAAATCAAATGCTATTTTCTGTAATTGAAAGATGATCTGGTAGGCACTTTTATTTTAAGCAATATCTGCTAAAACAACTAACCCAATTGAATTATTTGGTGATATAGCAAGTTTTCTGTAGGAATAATGAACTGGGGAGTAAAATTAACAGAAGGAAGGCATTTTCATTTATTTAAAATATAACAGTTACAATACCCACTGTTGATTCTCTACACAACAGCTAAGTGCTACCCTATTTTTTTCCAATGGGTAGAGACCACATTGGAAGCTAAAAACACAGACCCTTGCTCTCCCACCTTCTTTGATGAGGATGGCTACCTGACCCAACTGTGGCCATTGATACATAAGGAGTTTGGTGCGGGAGCTTACATACGAAATATCTTCCTCCCTGATAAAGACAAAGAGGCACGTGGGGAGAATTCTCTTGCCACTGTGGCCTTCCTTGGCCCATCCCGACCACCACTCTTTCCTGTTACCCTGGAGCTTGCATGAGAATACGGTGCTCCGAATGGCTGCAGCCATCTTGCAGTTATGCGGAGGGCCGTGGCACTCAGAGGATGAGAGAGAGAAACACACCTGGCAAGTCTGGATCCTGGATATTGTCAGGTCACTGAATCAACCTGGAGACCGCCTACCTCTGGGCTCAATGTTTCATGTCATTTTTAGTCACACATTCTATTACATGAAGCCCAGCACATTTTAATTAAGTAGACTCTCCAATTTTTCACATTAAAAAATTGTGTTGGCAAAGAGGCTAACATGGTTAAAGCCACACCACAGATAATTTTGTTACGTGACTGATATCTGTAGAGTCACAGCTCTCCTTTTTGTAAGTCTAAGACCCATGAATTTCTCTACAATTATTGTAATTCTAGAACCCTGTTTTTAATGCTCCTTCTCTACTGCATCTTTTTCTTCCCTAGTAAAGAACTTTTAGCCATGTCAATTTTGCACTTTAATACCCCCCGGCCCCCGCCCCGATTTTCTACTTCTTTGTCACTCTCTTACCACTCAACATGACTTTTGCAAGACTTTTTTATTATTTCATTTCCCAGATAGGTAGGATCACTTGTGCTTTCACTAATTTGATATTGTATCACATTTATAGAACAGTTTGGAAACTGCAGACAAAGAGAAATAAAAATGACTCAATCCCTATAATTCCAAAACAATGTGGGTTTTGCCACATTTTGGTGTTTTATCCTCCAATATTTTTTCTCTGCACAGGTTTCAAGAGGAATTTTTGTTTGTGTGTTTGTTTGTTTGCAGCTATTGGCCAGACAGAACTGAAACTGTAGAAGAAACTGAAGGAGTGTTATTTTAGAAAAGCTTCCTTAAAACTCCTTCTGAGCCCCTGTTAATCATGGAATAATAATTATAATTTTGATCACTTGTTATATCCATCATGATGTTCTTTAGTTTTCAAAATATTGTAATTATGAAGCAATATTATTATTCATATTTTAAAGATGAGGCACCTAGGTCAGGGAAATTAAAGAAATTGCCGGAGGTAAAACAGGTGGTAAGTCCTAAAGCTGGAAATGAATTCCATGTCTGACTTGACTTCAAAGCAGGTGTTCTTTTTTCTGTTATGTTTTTACCCAATTACCAAACATCAGAACCAGCAGGGAGTTGGTGTTTGGTTCCAATCCTTTTGTTTTATAAATGAGGAGACTATCAAGAATGCTTTGGAAATTAGTCTTAGAGCTTGCTCTTTTTGGGTTCTTGTTAAGTCTATTGGCAGCCTTGGCCTCTTCCTGCCTTTTCCCTTCATACAATTCCTAGTACTGGGCACAACAAAAAATCACTGCAAATGGTGAAAACCAGCAATCACTGAGTTCTAAATTCTGAGGGTTTTGAGGCACTCTTCGACAAATAAATGATAATATCTTTGATTTAATGTACCCTGCTTCAAGTGCCATTCCTGCAAGCAAGGCCACATTTTATACCCTATCCACCTTTCAGACAGGATGAACCTTTAGGGTAGAGCAAAGAAGGGAGATTATAGAGCCTAAAGCTGAAAGAAGACAGCCAAAATCAGCTTATTTGGTATGTGCTTGCTTTCTTAAGTCCTCATCACAGTCAAACTGGACACAGCTGTCCTTTCTCAAGGAGATTTCACTCCCAGACCGAATGTTTGGATTTCAGCTCATTGTTTAATAGTTCTAGGATTCAAACGGTCACCTTGAGGCAGGAAGGTTAGCACTCCATTAAGATGGATGGGGAAAGTTCACACCTCTCACTTTTACTTTATTTCTTTGCTTTTCTTTCCATTTGCCTGCAAACTCAGCAAAGTTAAAGCACATTCACTACACAGTCTGTTTTTATACCCACTGGGCTGAAAAGTTGATTTACTAAAGAACTTGGATTTGCCAGGAAAAGGAAAAATCCACAGAGAGTTTTAAAATCTGCAGAATACAACAGGATTATCAGAAAAATAAGAAATCTTATGCTAGATCCTTTGGTTCTTAAATCAATCCCCAAAGGGGTTTTAAAGCCCATGTGCTTCTTGGATGGTTCTTCGGGACCTGCTTATAAATGTTCTTCATATAGTATCTGCTAAGAGGGAGAGCTAAAACCAGAAGCATTTATGTGAAACACTAGGCTGGTATATTTTTGTTCTGTTAGCTCTCATGAATGTTGATGGAAAGGTAATGGAAGGGAGTTGACATTTGCTGAGTGCCTCCTCTGTGAAGGCACCATGCTGGACACCATGGGAGATGGTGAAGAATGATACCTGGTTCAGTTCCTTATTTTTGATGAAAGAAACACACACAATTTCCTCTAATATAAGCCAGACTCTGAGAAGATTAATGCAACAGGACCATCGAGAAAGGAATGAGTTCATTCTGACTGGCGCATTTAGAAAAGCTTCTTGGAGGTGAGATTCAAAACTGATTTGGGGAAAGATGAATTCAGTGGGGGAATAATGTAAACCGGAATATGCAATATTGAGAGCTACTCTCAGTTACCTGTAGTGGCTATGGCAGAGGCCAGCAATGCTTCCCAAACCCATCTCCTCCTACAGAACATACAGAAAGACTACATTCCTCAGTTTCCCTTGTGGTTAGGTGGGGTTATGTGACTGTCTTCTGGCAAATGGAATGGAGGTAGAGTGATGTATGCCTTTGCTTTTAACTTCCTCTCCTGGCTTGTTTGGCTAACTGAATGCAGAGGATCCAGCAAAGACTTCCGAGAAAGCCCTTGCAGATGGTCATCCCATAAAATGGAAGGAGGTAAGATGCTGGAATAAACAAACAGGAGGCCATGCACCAAATATCTGATCAGACTGGGAGGTGAACAAGAATTATTGTGTTAAGCCACTGAGATTTGCTGTGTTATAGAAGCTAGCATTACAGTGGGGACGGTAAGGCTGAAAAGGTAGGTCTAAAAGATCTATGAAATCCTCCTGAAGCAAGTCATTTATAAGAATAAGGCAATAAATTAATTAAATAGTAATAAGGTTCGAATTAATACATGCCAGCATTGGGAAGAAGGCAAGGCTCATTTTTTCCATTGTGGTTCTCTATGAGTCATTTTTTTTTTTGGCTGGTTTTATGCTGACAACTTAAGTTCTAAGTAAAAATGTTAGAAGGGGGGATTTCTTCACTAAAGAGGATACTTGGGCATTTCATAGTTTATGGAAAGAGGAAATAAACTTGGGATGCTCTGAGGGTGAGTCTAAAGCTGGCTGGTTTGAAACAACTCTAAAAATACTTTTTATTGCTTTTTTGATTATGAGTAATATATACTCTGTGTAGAAAATTTGAAAAATATGAAGATGTCAAGGGCATAAAATAATAATCACTTGTAATCCTATCACATTGGTGTTTTTTTAGTTCTAGTCCTTTGTCTCCCTCCTGTCTCTCTGCATGTATAATACATAATGTCTCTGTTTCTCTACATGTATTATATATAATGTATGTATGCATCTGAATTATCTGAATTATCTATTTGTACTGTATATAATCTGTTTTGTCATGGCATTTATTTATAAACAATTTTAAATAATTGTGTAATCTTTTTCACTATATGAATATACTATAATTTTTAGTATTTCTATTATTTTTTTTTACTGGATATACTTTTAGACAAAATGTTTAGCATTTTTAGTAAAATTTGATACAATTATTTCCAGGGTATTTTTAAAATTCCATTTTAAAAATCTGCTGCTGTATTCAAGTCCAAATAGCAAATAAGAGAAAAAACAAAAAATTAAAAAATATATAAAAGTAGAAATTATTTTTATTATTTATTTTTATTTTATTTTATTTTTTTTTTTTTTGAGACAAGGTCTCACTCTATTACCTGGAGTAGAGTTCAGTGGCATCATCATAGCTCACTGTAACCTCAAATGCCTGGGCTCAAGCAATCCTCTTGCCTCAACTTCCTGAATAGCTGGGACTAGACACGCACCATCATGCCCAGCTAATTTTTCTATTTTTTGTAGAGGTAGAGTCTTGCTATGTTGCTCAGCCCGGTCTTGAACCCCTGGCCTCAGAGATCCTCCTGCCTCAGCCTCCCAGTGTGCTTAGGATTACAGGCATGAACCACCATGCCTAGACTACAGTTTTTTTCCCCATTATTTTGACAAGAATGGATATCATTATTCATAAATATTGGCCTGAATTCTTAATTTTTTAAGGCTAGATTTCTAGAAATAGAGTATATAGTTAAAAAGTTTGAAAAATTGTAAAAAATCTTAATGGGCATAAGAAAATAAATTTCTGGAAAGGTTACACCTTACTTTCCCACCAGCAGAATATGTGTCTACCTGTCTTCTAACCCTTTCATCTGCATTGAATATTTGTATTTTTAAAAGACATATTATTTTTTATAGTTTTATCTATGGGTCAGAGACTCATGAATGACAATACATCCATGATATATTTGATAACCTATTTTCAGTTGGCCAAGTGGCTATCCCTTGCTGAAGTAGGTATTAATATTTCATTTTAAGTAACCATAGGCCTCCTATGATCATACTATGTTACAATAGACCGACTGCACTTAGCACAGACTGCTCTAAACTGTGAACAAAGCACCCCAAAATCTCAGTGACTTCCCATAACAGAATTTAATTTCTTTCTCAGGCTAACTTGCATAACCTGCAAGTAAGTGGTGGGTTTTTCACAATCGCTGTAACTTCGAGAAGGGAATATGGTAAATCATGTATTTCCTCTTGAATTTTTTATCTGGAAAGGATATATGCCACTGCCGTTCACATCTCTTTGGCCAAAGCAAGTCACATGGTCACACTGACTATAAGGATGTGGGAAAGGACAATGCTACCGTGTGCCTGCAAAGAGAACAGAGAACATTCAGTGGACAGCACTAATGACAATCACACCTGATTGGCCTTTAACCTTTATGAATGGGGCTGCATCCATAGCTAACCTCCTCTGTAGTGACTCCTGAGAGTGTCCCTAGGCACTTTTTTCCCTTCGGAGCTTCTCAGACATGGATCAGCAAATTTTGGCCCATAGGCCAAATGTGGCCTGCTGCTATTTTTTGGTATGATGTACTAGCTAGGAGTGGTTTTTACAATTTTAAATAGTTGGAAAAAGTCAAAAGAAAAATAATACTGTGTGACACATGAAAATTATGTAAAATTCAAATGTGTGCCCATAAATAAAGTTTTACTGGAACCATAAAACAAGTAAGTCAGGCTTACTTGTTTATGTATTGTCTGTCTGTAACTGGTTTCATGATACAATGGCAAATTTTAGGAGTTGCAACAGAGCAACTCCTGCAGAGCCTGCAGTGCCTAAATACTTACTATCTAGGTCTCTACAGAAAAAGTTTGCTGATTCCTGACCTTAGACATGGCCCAAAGGAAAATTACAGTCATTTCAATATGGCTGCCTAAAAAAAAAAAAAAATCATCTCTTGGGAAGCAATTATTTGCTAGATGTTTCAAATTCAGCTCAATGGATTCAAAACAAAAGAGTTTAAAAAATCTCCTCATGGTTGGTGTGCATAGTTGCAGTGGCTGTGGCCGAGCCATGGATAGAACAGTGATGAGAACTGAAACCTCACAGCCAAGTTGGACTGAGATTAGAGAGGAAAGTCATTGGAATTACCAGGAGGTTGCTTGGATTAGATATTGCAGTTGTAAGCTGGACCAGATGAGTTTCTCACCAGGACTTTTCACTTCCTTGAGGATGTGTTATATAAATCTGCTCAATGTTTTAGAATCAACCTGGGAACAAACCTAAGCCCTCATTGCCTCCTGTTTAAATAAATATATATATACATATACATAAAGGGGAAGAAAAATTGGCCCCCCAAGTAGAAGGTAAACCCCTGAGTTTTGCCATCTACTCTCCCAGCTTGTTACTGCTGGAAGTATTTCACTTTCAACTGTAATTTTAAAAAATGTTTTGAATTTCTCCTGAGAGATTTCATAAGCATTTAAATAGAATTGGCTTTCTGGGTGACTTACCAGCTGTGCTGTGTGGTGTTTTCAAGGAGTATGTGCTCCATCCACTGTCAATGTGACTCGTGTTAAGACTGGGACTTCTAAAGTAGCATGTTGATCCAGTGCCGAATGAGATTTCTCTTCCTACAGTGTTGAAGTAATAATACACCAGTTAGTAATGCTAGGAATGGAATGGGAGACACATCACACGCATATTCCAACTGAAGTCAAATATACTCTTTTTAAATGTCGAGAATGACATTCCCTAATACCCATGTATATAGATTCCATTTATTTGTGCACTTAAATTAACTTCTTTCTAATCCGGCTTCACAGCTGCCAAAGACTTCCTGTGAAAGGCACTCTCTTCTAAAGTAGTCATAATTCACATCCATCTCTGATTGGAGGGATGTCTGTCTTGACTTTGTACCATAGACAAAAGTACAGGAACAGAGTTTTATCTAATTTCAAAGGGAAATTTTTACCTGGTTGGAAATGGACACCTCTGATAGCTCTTTGTCTCTTTCCTCTCCTGAAATAATTCCATGTTGCGCTCTCTCCTTTTTTTTGTATTCAGTTAATTTTTTTATAAAAGACTTTTTAATTATTGAGCATTCTCTGCCATTCAGAAGCAACTGATTATTATTAAAATATTGTTTGTGTGTAGACTTCTAATTATATGATATATGTTTTCACATCTCATTAAAAATTAAGGGGCTGTATTTTCCAATCTAAGTAAGGACACACAGCTTGAGAAGTATACATATGAGGATATTGGGGAAGAACTGATGAAATTCTAGGTGATCCAGGAAAGTCTAGGACACGTAGTTGTCCTGCCTGTATAGTACCTGCTTGACTCTAGAACACAAGAGATGTTTTTAGGCTGAAAATAAAAAGTGATACTATGTTAATGATAATAATTAATGTATTATAGTTGTAAAGCATTCTCACATACATTACCTCATTTAATTTTCCTAATCCTCCTTTGAGACAGGGAAGGCAAGTGTTATTATCCACATTTTATGAATAAGAAAATTGAAACTCAAAGAGATTAAGTGACTTGCCTAAGGAAGTCATCACTCAGTAGAGATAAGGTCAAGTTCTCTTTGCCCCTGGTTAATTGCACATTTTTGTAATGCTGTCCTCCCAAGACTGGTAGAATTGGTACTGACCGCAGGCCATCCTCTGAAATTTGTAGGTGGGCTTTTCTTTTTTTAAAAAAAGTCTTTAATGTGATCTTATTTTCTGTGACAAACATCTCTTCTGAAAGTGGAACACCAAAAAACTCAGATTAAGGGTTAAATCTTCTAAGTAGGGGTCTGTTTGATTAAGAATTTACTGCACATCTATATTGGGTACTTGCCAAACTCGGAAATAGCTCTTTTCTCTAGCTTTGACCCAATTTTATTTCTTCTAAAATAAGATATTAAGCAGAAATTTTCAGATATCAAGACCTGACATCAAAACCAGTCAAGTCATAATTATGTTGCCTACTTATTCTCATCTCAAAACATTATTATACAATATTCAGACGTTACCACATGGTTTTCAGTTTTCTGTGAATTTTTTACCTTTTAAATTTGTCTAGCCGATGTGGGGATCCTGACTTTGGGGGCGGGACAATCTCAACTCTCAGAGGATTGGACATATAATTCCAAAGAGAGAAGCTTTGGATCCTTCTGTAACCTTTCTTAAGATGGAACTGATTACCAGGAAAGGTATCCAAGCATAAGTCTATACTTCATTCAAGGTAGGTTTATGGTCACGTCTCTCATTGTTCTTCAGCAGTAAGGTGCACAGCCTTCCAGGATGACTTTTAGGCAAAGATTTATCCCTGGAACTTGGAAAGCATTATGCATTCCATGTATTATAAAATAAGAATTATAAAATAAGAATCTCTCAGGGAAAGGTGTCCAGATCGTGAATTGCCTTACACTAGAATAATTTTTAACAACAAAAATTTGTTTACTTCTATATTTTCTCAAGAGAAAAGAAAAAAAAGGTTACATTTATGATTACTATTAAGATGGAGAATTTCACTAGGTATTTTCCAAAATGACTTTACAAATGGTTGCTTGGAGGTGGTGTCAGTTAAACAAGTTTAAAAAGAGGATAAACATCGTGTTGGTCAGTTTTAGAGAGAAATAACGTTGTTCTTTTTTTTCCTTCAACGAATAATTCTCCTTTTGTTCAGTCCTAAGGGACAGTATCATGTCAACCCACTGTATACAGATTTAATTTCTTAGTTTCACAGCTTCTCTTTTCCAGCTCGATCACCCTGGAAAAGTTGAGCTAAAATGCCAGTCTCACTTTCAGAAAAAATTTCCAGTTTCTCTACCTATTAAGGTAGTTCATAATATGGATTAGAAGCAATGAACATTTATACAAATAACTTTCTTTAAACTTTATTTCTTTGATGGGCACCATAGCTAAAAAGAGCTGAGAAGGGGCTCAGGGAGGGGCCCAGGGAGGGCCATCCTGACTGATGAGCTCAGGACTGTCCCCCACCCCTTCCCACATCTCCCAACCTCATCAACCTCTGCTCTATTACAGAAACCTTTGCCCTCCAGTGAAACATTTATGGCTGTTTTCTTACAAATATATTTTAGATTCAAGAAGAGGGCAGGGGGAACGAAAGGGTATTTCATGTGGAGAGAATAATCTAAGCAGAAGCTGGGAGATGGGAATGAAGAGAGGTGGTGAGAAATTGAACTGCAAAGCTGTGACGGATCCAGGTCTTGTGTCTTAGGTCCAGTCTCTAGGGGATTGTATTCCATTCTGTAAATAAAGGGACGCCATTGTTGTGTGCTTTCAAAGAGAATGAGACTAGAAGCAGTGGAGTCAGTTGTGGGCAGTACTGATGTTGTGGGTGAGAGCCGGAACCAGGAGGAGTCCCAGAGGGAATGAAGAGGAGTGGAGCTGAGATATGGGAAGGACGTTGAGAAATGGGCATGTCAATGGATGCCCACTCTGCCCTGGTCCTCCAGCTGAAGGGAGGACAAACTCAAATCAATGGTAGCTCTTGCCTTCTAGGAGCTTACTGGCTGTCTGAATCTGGAATTGAAGATACAAAATGGGGGAGAGATATTGATCATATTGATGACAGGGTGTCTTTCAAAGGGTCCCACAAAGTGGCAATTCTATAAATTGAAAAACTAATTTTATCAGCATGTCTTAGGGAAGATTTACATAAATGCAATACACAGACCAGCAGAGAGTTTATTACCTACATTTTTTCTATACTCATCTTTCTCTCTCTCTCAAATTAGGTCTTCAAGGAAATGATCTTGTATTCAGAATATTGCTCAGTGAGCACAGAACCAAAATAAGTTATAGGAATTAGATAATACTTAAGTTATCTAATTATCACTTAAAATTAAAATGATCACCTAAGAGAGCTGGAGGCATGTTCTTGTCAGAGAGATAACTTGCCAATAGAACCAGGGTACCTAATGTCAGAAACTCAGACTTTCTCTTCCCTCAACACTATTTGGGTGGGCCCTACCAGCAGTGTCTTCCAGACTCTCTGTGCTTCTGTGGCTGATAATCCCTTACTCTGAAACCTCAAACTCTGTCTTTTGATAAATCAATGACTCAGGCAAGTCCCAGTTCTCAATATTCTCAATATTACTATTTCTAGGAATCTACCTTATAAAAATAACACAAATCAGTGAAAAAATATATATACAATATAAAAGGATGTTAATTGCAGCCTTGTTTGCAATACCAACAACTGGCCATGAGCTATGTGTTCCCCAGTTGGGGGACTGGTTAAATAAAAGATGTTATATATATTTAATGGCATACTATGCAACCGTTAGCATAAATGCATAGAACAATATGTACTGACTTGACAAGAAATGCATAATAAAATACTATTACAAAAACAAACTATATCAATAGATATAGCAGGATTCCATCTTTGTGAAAAAGAAATGTATACAATGGTTATTTGTGTATGGTGTATACATATATGCATACATATGCACATATATATGTGCTTATAGATCAGATTTAAGCACAGAAAAAGAAAATCAAGGAGAAGAATGCCCTTAAATGCTAACAATGGTTAACCCTGGGGAAGGGGTGGGATTGTACATGTTGGAGGTCACCCAGGACTTTTGCCTCTTCCGTTGTATTCACACACACATTTACACATGCACACACACATGCAGTGGGATCATGGGAGCAATTTGTTTTTTCTTTTTAAGAACTCCTTTCCTTCCCTCCCTTACCCACCAGTGCTCACAAATTTTACAATCTTAGGGAAATCACTATAATCTAGGATAAATTACTATTCACTGTTGAAATTGATGAATACGGTAAAAAAAAAAAATAGTGTAAGTTGATCCTATGGGCTCCTAGGAAACTGAGAAATTGCTTCCAACTGCATGGGGGTGAAATTAGAGAGAGAGTTACTCCTCCCTCCCCCCATTCCTCCTCCCCACTTCTGCCTGCCCACCACCTGCTAAAGAGTTTTTTGGTTTTTTTAAACATTTTGGTTACATTCTATATCTTTGCCTCTCCCTAAGAAGGGTTAGAGTATGCCCTCCCCCTCCAAAATGCTCATCCCATCCCTAAGATCGGGTCCCCCCCACCGAATCTCTGGTGGGTATTGCCACCATTTGAAAACCGAAGTTTAAATCAGTCAGTACCAATTTGATGGCGAGTAGATGTGGAGCCCATTTTCCATGTCTAGTGTTGCCTCACTTTGGATAACAGGCTTAAGCTTAATCCAGGATAGCATAAATGGTGCTAGCTCACCGTCATTTCTTAGGATTGAGTAATATTCCATTGTGAGCATATACCACATTTTAATTATCCACTTATGAATTGATGGGCACTTGAGTTGTTTCCATGATTGTGCATCTTATTATATTGTTAATATAATATGATAATGCTGGAGTATAAATAAATAAATGACCACATTTGAGTTTTAAAAAAAAATTAGAGAGAGAGTGAAGAGACAGAAAAATTTTCTGTCTCCCAAAACTCTATGCCTTGTTTTTGCAGAATAAGAAGGCTACTTTTAAGTAGTCTTTAATATTGCTTTCTGATTTAAGTCATCAAAATACCTGTAAGTTCCAGTATTTGGGGTACCTACACTCCATCTCCCTGACTGTCTCTTGAGTTGGAACCTGCCACCATTATTTCATATGAGACCTTGAATTCCAATTTTTGGTTCACAAAATATGTTCACCCTAGCACAGATCCAGGTACTGCACTTTGCATGTAACAATTACTGGAAAAATAGCTGCTGCTTCATGGATTACCAAGGCATGATTAAGGAAAATATCACAATCTGGTGATCATCTTTGAGCACAAAAGTCTATTATCTTTCCTCTGTGGGAGGAAGGAGAAGATTATTGCTTGAGGCCTCTTCAAGCCACAAGACTAGGAAACTATCAGAATGCAATGAACTGCCCCAGAAGCTTTCTTTTTTAACCATCTTTCCAAAGAGCATTTACAGAGCGTTTTATGGATGGATGCAGAACATAACATCGAATGAGGCAAAACCTTCCCTATGAGGACAGCCATGTAGTTAAACCCAAGCATGCAAGATTGAATGACCCCGATTGGCAACCCCTGCACTCCGTTACAAACAAATGGGAGCAGGAATGTGGTCCCCCCACCCCATGGTGCTCTGGGAGACGCCTGCACCCACCACCCCCCGCCATCCATCTCCTCCTTCCCTGATTTGTGTGTGTTTTTGTTAAACAGTGGATCTTGCTATGCTTTTCAGAAAGCTGACAAGAAGCAAGCTGAAAATTAAAAATGGGTGCCGAGAGGCTTTACGGGAGTCTAAATAAACAGTCCGACAGGAAAGACGTGTGGCAGGCTAAGGTTTCAGGCTAGTGGTTGGAGCGAGTTAACAGACATCCGCATAACAGAAGGCTGTGTTTGTTTTCCCTGTCCCTGCTCTTGCAAATTTATTGGGTTATCTGTCTTATTTTGACACTTTGGTGTTTAAGGTTTCTGTTCTAGGTGTCTAAAGACATAAAAAAATTATTGTACAGTTTACATTCCTGGCAGAAGCTTTGACATGTGCTAGCTGAAAAGCTCCTATCTGCTAGTAATTTCACAGAAAAAGCCTCGTAGAATTGGGTTTTCATAGAGGGTCTGAGAATCCTTTGTGAAAAGCACCAAGAACAAAAGGTTTCGTCTTTTATTTCTGTCCATACCATCCTAACATCTAGTAAAGTGCTGCCACCAAGCCATTTGCTTCCCATTGTACTGTTTTGACTTACCGTGGAACATATATGGAGCCTTACAGGGAGAGATTATTTCCATCAGTGGAGCTTGTGCTCAACCTAGATTGACAAGATACAGTTTGATTTGCTATAGAGGTCAGGAATGCATGGCAGTGTTGAGTGAATACTAGATGTTATGATAATGCACCATCAAAATATTAGAGTCGTATGTGTAGAAATATTGACATTTTGATGACTGATGTACTAAACCACCCACAAGCAATGTTGATATATTTCTTCTTTTCAGAATACCAATTTGGAAATAATTTTACTTGTAAATTCATACCCTGCCATGTTCCTTAAAGGTTTTGCGGCTGCAGTAAGTAATTAAGGAGTGATAGAGAATTTAAATAGCTCTCTGACATAAACCTATTTTAATTATTTAATTCATTCATTCACTCAAATGGCATTCAATAAATACTCATGTAGTTAATTGTTAGGAAATGGGAAACATACATAGGGGAAAAGTATAAAACACAGTCTGTGGCTCTCATGGGAGCTTATAGTTTCTTCTCTAATTCTCTTTTGCAGTAGACAACCTGCCAGGCATAGTCCGGCTAAATTTTCATATCAGGTGATTAGCACTAAGTCAAGGAGAGAAAAACTGTCTATTTTTTTTTTCCTGAGGCAAATAGCTTTGCAGCAGCTGAGGCAATTTGAGCATACTACTGTTTCTTTCTTTGTTCCATTTTCCTTCTCTTTGGTGTATTTTTCTCCTCTTTTCTCCAGGGCCCAAGATTGGGACTTGGCAGCTGTGGTCCCTGTTCCTCATAATGCTCTTGGCAAAGGCATAACGTCCAGGCCACAGGACAAATGGTTTTCTTTTCTTGGGCTCCCTCCCTTTTCATCACTTACAATTGCATGTCATTCCGACTCGTCTCACTATTGGTAAAGGCTGACGTTTTACGCAAAAAGCAAAGATTTTTTGAATCAGCAGATGGGGTGAATTTGAATATAGACTCTTGTCACTTAATCAGTGGGTGACTTTGGGCCTCAGTTTATCATCAGTAGGAATGTGTATAATCATGTTTGTTTCATAGGGTTGTGAAGCTTACATGTGATATGTACTAAATGGAGCCAGCATGGCTCCTGGCTCTAGTGGGTGGTAAATAAAAGTCCCTTCCTCCTTCCTTCTTCAAGTCATATAGGATAGGGAGAAATGAGGCATTTGAGAGAGCCAAAGAAAATAGTTGTTCCATAGAAACTTTATAGTTTGTTGCTTTCCTCTTCATTTCAGACAAATGTGGTGTAAATTAATTTTTTTTAAAAAAAGAAAAATACATGCTTATAACAGTGATGAAAAGCAACTTAGCAGTTCAATTTATACTGGGCACATACTATGTCTTAAAACAGCCTTTGAGAAAGATACAAAAAAATGTATAACACAAATCCTGTTTGCCAGTGGCTTAAGAACAGCTTGAGGAGGCAAGATTTGTACAGTAAAAAGTCAAATAGTAATAAAAATAAGTATTTCACGATTACTACTAATAGTTATTTATAAGTTTTTTTTTTCCTACAGAACTCCTCGATGAGACTTTAATATCTTAAAATACAGTAACAATCTCTAAGAAGGGGAATAGTAAGCAAAGTTTTCTGCACTTATTTGATCATGGAACTCTTTAAATTATTTTGAGTCTATCTTTATGGCATAGTAAGTATAGAAAAATAGGCTGGGGTCGTGGAAGGGCTTGAATGCTGAAGTGAAGAATCAGGGCTTTACCCTGAAGGCATCAATGTTTCTAGAAAGAGGAATATTGTGATTCAAGAATTGAAGAGATGTCTTAGAAAGGCTGTGTCACTGGTGATATACTAGGTCATTAGTGAAATTTAAGAGAAAGGATTTTCTTAAGTAGAATGGTCAGGATATAAGCCAGATTACAGTTAATTAAGGAGGTGGTAGGCTGGGATGTAGAGTCAGCAGGTAGCAGAACACTCTTCACGATCTTTTCAGAAGCGAAAATATGAGACTTAGCCAATACAGTTGTAGCTTGAGAGAATTTTATTCACGATAGGAAAGATGATGGCAAGATAAACAATCAACGGAAAACCACAACGATGAGAGGACCACGAATGATCCTGGAGGGAAGGAGGATGATTATGGAATCAAGTCCTTAGGCAGAGTGGAGGGCAATAGGATGGAGGACATGGGAGGGGGAGCCACCATGACATGCAGGAGACAGAGGAAAGGCAGCAATGTGAACATACTTAGCTACTACTAATGCTTTCCCAACGCCCTCTAGGTTGTGCACCAAGCTAGACCCCTCACACGCTGTATTCATTCTTAATTATTACAGCAGTTCTGTGGCATGGAACTGATGGTTTTCAATTTGTAGACATGGAAACTTGCTCAAGCTCACATAGCTACTACATGGTGGACCAGGCATTTGAACCTTGGTCTTTCTGCCTCCAAAGCCAGTAAGTATAGGTGAACAGAGAAATTTTCCAAAGAGAAGAGGAGACAAGGCAAGGCAGCTCATGGTTAATAGCCTCAGTTTTCTCAGGAAGTGACACAAAGGGATTTACGTGAGTGGTGATTGAGTTAGAGGTGAAGGAAAGCAGGTGAGGAGGAAAGATTTGGGAATTTTCAATTTAGGAAAGGCAAAGCCTTTCATAAGGTAATCCTGGAAAAAGGTCTATAAGTAAACAGGAGACTTACATATCATAAGTACAACAATCATATAATTTTTTGTCCAAACCAGGACACTTTTGAGAGAAGGGGAGGGCTGTGGTTGGAAAACACCAAGACCTTGGAGATGGAGGATTATCATGGGATGGCTCACGCCAAACTCGGTACAGTGAGAAACTAACATGGAAGGAGACATGGCAGTGCAGAACAGGAGATGAAAAATTATGAGGTCAGGGTTTGGATGGCTGTTTAATTGACAGCTAAAAATATGGCCCCTTTTGTGTGTATGTGTGTGTGTGTATGTATTTTTTTTTTTTTTTGCCTGTTCATTGGAATTGCAACCAATAGCTGTAAATATAATGGTCTTTATTTTCCATTGTGTCTTGGTCTTTACAAGGGAATAGAAAGGTCACCACTGGGAGATGCCAAACCTAACCCACCTCCACTTGTGCCCAACTGTGAATTCCCCAATTGCAGCAGGTGATCATGTCACTTGATCAGCATGTTTCACCTTTTCCTTGAGTGTTTTCGAGGCACACAGAAGCAGGCTTTGAACAATACACATTCCACTCTCTTTGCCTACAAACCCTACCAAAAAAAAAAGGAAAAAAGAATGATGAAAACTCAGGAACACCTGAGTCAGCTGCAGTAGCTGGAAATGTAGCAGTTTAACAGCAAATAAAGGCCTGTCCGATGGCGGGTGAATCAAATTAAATTCTGAACAAACAACTCTCTAGCTGCATCTCAGTCAGTTTTAGAATCAATGCAAGTGAGTTATGGCTCCTTAGGGTGGTATTCTCTTTTCAATGTGCTGGGATTTCCACATTTCCACCATTTACCACTAATGAGCAGCACGCCTCAGTCCCCCGGCACCTGCACGGGAACGCACCAACCACATTGTCTCATTTGGCGGGTACAGGCGCTCCCTGTGCAAAAGGGGCTGCTCAGCTGGGTCAGTAGCCGGGCCGGCTGGATGGACTACAGCTGTTAGTGCCAAGTGCTGACAGCCTTCAGTCTTTCTCTCCCAGAAGCATTAGTGCTTTGTAATTTAATGGTTCTCTGGTGTGTGACAACCCTTTGGGACACATTTGGTTCTCCAGCCTCAGTGTGCTGACCTAGACAGGAATTGGATAGATGCAGAGGAGAGCATTTGGTTTCCTGTATTGTTTCCTTTGTTACCATTTGATAAAAGTGAGTCTTGGGTCTGTATATTTGTGGGAACAAAACACTACTCTAGTGCTGAGCACCATACCTGGCATATAGCAAGAGCTCCACAGATGTCTGTGGAATAAATGAATAAATGGCAGGCGGAGGCCCACCTAAAGTATATGGTTCTTGAAATGAGTATTTGGGAATTCCCTGAAGAGTATTGCTAGCCCGAGGGAAGCTGGGCAGAGGGGACGGATCCTGGTAAAGCTACAGTTTTTTGAATGCTTTGCAGTATGCCGGGTCCTATTCTCACTCTTAATTTCATTCATTGTGCACAATAATCTTTTTTTTGATAAGTATTGAGGTCATCTCCATTTTATAAATGAGGGAGCCAAGGCACAGAGGGACTAAAGCGACTTGCCTAAGGACACGCAGCTAGTAAGTGGTGGCGCTGGGGTTTTCACGTGGCAGTCTGCCTCCAGAGGCCCTGCATTTCATCACATAATAGAGATTTCTCTTAGGTCTCTTCCATTTGGGTAGTAGAGATCCTCCCCCCGCCCCCAAAGGCAGTTAAAAGACTAGCTCTCCTTTAAACATGACAAGAAAAACAAAGTTGTATTTGCAGCTTCTGAGTTCTTGGCATCCACGGCAATTAGCAATGTAGAAGTGAGTGCATTTACACAATTGGCTTCAGACGAAAGAAAGTGGAGGGCGACCTTGAGGCGGGCAGAAATGAGGGTGAGAACAGATTTCTATGCTGTTCTTGAGGCAGATTTTATCTTTTTGAAGATGAAGTTGGAAAAAAAGGAGAGAAGAAAGGCAGAGACTTTGAATTGGGATCATTGGTGGGGCCTTCTCCTGGGACTGAGATGGCTTCTCTGAGGTTAGAACTTGAGCCTCATTCACTGGGGAGGATTCTTCTTGCTGATACAGACATGTCTCCTCATGTCAGCATGAGGTGAGTTAACCTTCCAGGGCAGTAAAATAATGAGAACCCTGAAAAAGTAATTTTCTAAAGGAAACCTTAGTTCCCTGGGAAAATATAGCTCCTTCATGAGAAAGGAGTTTAGAATCTTTCCATGAGCTCCTGGGATAGAGGAGGCATTGCTTGCTCCTAAAAATGTTGTGCAGTGAGATCCACCAAATACTGTTGACATTCTTTGGTAGTTCTCCCCTCAGAAGAGACTTTAAGTTCCAATACAAAGCTGAGATAAAGTACCCCTCCAAATTGACCTCAGAACAAATAGTCTACAAATAAAATAATAGGCAAAACAGTTTGAAATCTATTTTCAAACCCAACCTAAAATTTCAGAATCTTGACTTCATAAGGAAAAGAGAGCTGCCTGTTTTGATATTTGATTTAAAAATAGTTTCTAGAAAAGTAATAAGCAAGCCCCAGTACCTCCTGGGAAAACAAGTGGCTCTTAAAAATCTTAAACTGCATTGTAGAGATTTTTATGAATGAGCAACATATGGATTAAATTACTCATATTTGAAAAAAAATCAAATGACAAAGCACACTTGGCAGTTTTATTGAGCCTGAATTATTTGGAAAACAGTCCCAAGATACCTTAGAAATCCCAAATGAAACCTTGTTTCCCAACCATCTTTAAAACATCAGATTTAACCATTCATATCAAAAGGGCTAGTAGCTCCATTAGAGTATAAAGAGGTTACAATCTAAAAAGTTATCTGATTTTTCTAAGTTCTGAGGGTTCTGTAGATGAGTGAGCCTGAGAGATGGCTGTGGCCAGTGGCACGGTGTATATTCTCAGTCTCTCTGTCTGTCTCCTCTTCCTCTTTCTTTATTCCTCTTGAACTAATTTTGGCAGATAGGTTAAAAACTTGGCTATTCACACTAACTTTTAAACTCAGACATTGTCATTGCTGAATGACAATGCTGAGTGTTTTCTGGAAAGAATCTGTGTTCAATTTGTATTGTATTGTATATATTACAATTCCTGTGGCTGTCTTTCATTCAGTATGTGAGGCTGCAGGGGAAACCTCTTTCGCTCTGTTTAAAAATAGCTTTGTAGTCTAAGCATTTATTGCGTAGTGAATAAGAGAATGAGTGAAGGTATCTAGGGGAAGTAAAACGGTCCTTGATTGATTTCTATTACTATTCATAGAAGGACAGAGAAGCCTTGGGTTTCTGGCCTAGTGGCCCTGAGCTCTTTTATTCCCATATCTAGTGCATGATGCCAACATATCAAATGCCAAATATAGACATGGATGTTTGGATTTCAGACAAATATCATAAAGGCTTGGGCACCAAAGGTGTCACCTGAGATTTAAGCCCTCTTTTACAATAAGTGACAGTGGCAGGACTTGAGATCATCTTCTGATTTGGAGGCCAGTGCTCTTTCTGTTAGAATATGTGCCTTAGGGCTGTAAAAACCCTAGGTTCCTCAACTGGCATTAAGTATTGAACAGTGGAGACATACCACATATGTACATCTTTAAATTCAACGATGCAAGGACTCTTTTAAATAATTAACATGAAAATGGCTTCAGTTTTTTATGTTGCATATGTGCCATTTATTATAGATCGATATTACTGTTTTTATTACCAATATTACCATATATTATAGACCGATATTCTTCATTTACATGCACATATTACTGAACAGATTTGTCAACACAAAACATGTATGTTATTCTTTGCAGGTGGTTGATGGAATGTTCAAGAGTACTTTGACCACACTTATTATGTGCTTCCTACACCAACTGCAGACCTAAACCCTATGTGAGATGGGACTCTATTTGTTATAATGTCTGTGCCTCAGAGAGCATTATCCCTTTGAATTAGCATAAAAGACACCTTTTTTATTAGTCATGCTCAATTTGCCCATCTCCTCTGCTTGCCCTTCATGCAATGAAAATATCTTGCTAGGAGATAAGAAAAGTGGTGAGAGAAAAGGTGTGTAGACCTCTTGGGTAAAGGTACAGTGCTGTCGGTAGCTCCAAGGAAGCCCATTTTCTGCCACACTAAGACAGTCAAGAAAATAAATGTTTTAGGTGTTGCTCTGTCTCCATACTTTTCTGAATCATTGCTATTGTTCTGTATTCCTTGGAGAGAGGCCACGGTCAAGGAGCAAAGTGGTGAATATTTTAGGGCAATTTCAGAGTTAAGGCTTCCTTTCTTCTCTTGTGAGAAAAACCAGTAATTAAGAAAAGTGGTTTAAATTAACCTAAAGAACAATTCCAGAGAGTGTAACATAAGTGTTATGTGCAGAATGACTCTTTGGCTGCCCTTCCCCGCTCATGCCATTTCTTTGTTTTTGCACGTACTTTTCTTTCCGCTTGGCATGACTTCTCTGTTTTGTATCTAACTACTCCTTGTCATCCTTTAAGACTCAGTTTATGCTCTGTGTCCTCCAGGAAGCCCTTTCTAACTCACCAGTCTCATTGGGATGCCTTTCTTCCTGGCTCCCATAGTAGCACCAGGCATAACATTGTGGTAGAATTTACTTGTTCTGTAATAATAGATTTGTTTGTCTGTGAATACCAGGAGTAGATCCTTTGAGTGCAAGCACTCTGAATGCCCAGCCCCTAGCCAGTGTCTGGCACATTGTAGATCTCTGATGAATGTTTATTGAGTGACTAAGAAATGAGTGGCCAAGTTGTATTGCTAAATACCCAACCCCAGTTACAAATGGAAATCAAGAAGTAGCATTGTTCTTTCTTTATTATGTTTCAAAATGTCTCTTGCTTTTGGAAAAAGAAAAACAAACACCTTGCCCAATTTGATGAAATATATGAATATATTTTGAAATATGAATCTTGAAGTTTCATTCACAGAAAAGCATTCTAGGGAATTAAAATTTAAAACATGTATAAACACCATCCAATGGTCACATTGCCTTAGCAAAACTGTTGAGTTTGAGCACGTCATTTTCTAGCCTCATTCACATGTTTATAGATTTCTATGTAGTTGTAAGCCCTCTATGGTTATCACTGAAGGGGAGACAAGATTGTTTATTAAGGATTTTCCATGTTCCAGACACAGCGATAAACTATACATATGTTATCACAGTTAATACTTACAATGACCTCATGTGCTTAGAATCATTATCTTTATATTGCATATTGCGAAGTGCTAACAGGATAAGCTAAGTATTATAATAGTTTAATAAGTGGCAGAAACAAGATTTGAACTGACATGTGGCTGACTACAGTAATGAAAAATTAAAATTTTAAATTAAATTAATTAAACATTAAATTAAAAAATAAAAATAAAAAATCTTATCATTAGGGTGATTTTCTTGGAATGGATTTGTGGGGTAAAACTGAAATTTGCATGATTTTTAATAATCCTTGCTAAATTAATTTCCAAACGGATTGGAAGAATCAACTCAGTCTTCCCCATGAGGCTGCAAATTTCTCAAAGGAAGGATTTGAATCTTATCTCCCTGATCTCAGAACCTGGCACAGTGCTGGGCACACGGAGGCTTCTCAGCAGATGTCTGCTGAATGAATTATTGCATAAAGGGACATTTCTACCAGAGTTACAAATTTTCTTCAAAACCAACATAATGTGGTACCTGAGAAATATACAAACCTGTAAGAGGCAGATAGGATTTTTTGTCCCTGAATATCAGAAAAGAGATGACTTCTCGGAAAGCAGATTGGCTCTGCTGGAGAAGTAGTTGATATCTGTACTTTTGCAAGCCACACAGAGTATTCCTCTCCATTTCTGCATAGAAGAATGTAGTGAATCACTTTTGAAAATATGTGATCTGAATAAATCCCAGACTGTCTGGTGGCCCGGACTCAGCATGTTGGTACAGTTAGACATACAGTCCAGCAAGCGAAAGTAATTAAGATGTAGTTCCAGGCTTTATTTGCATTTTTCAAAGATGATTAAAGGGAATCTAATAGCACTTTTGAAAATTCTCCTCTTTCTGTCTTCTCCAATTTTCTTACACCCTCAGCTGCTCTCACCCCCACCAATCTCTAAATCCCTATTCCTAGAACCTTATTGCCAAATTCTACTAGACTCTTTAACCTAAGGGCTCTGTTGATTTCTATTTTTGGAGTCCCAGAGGTCTCATCTGTCCTGCAAGTAGCTGTGAGGCCAGCAGACTGCAATTCCCTTGGCCTTTATGATTCCAGACCTCCCTTCTTCCCTCGCTCACCCTTGGAAGTATATTTCTTTTACTGATTTCTTTTAAAGGGATATTCTCCTGCAGAATTTGTGCTAAAAAGTACAAATGACAGCAACAAAAATCCTTTACTTCATTATATATATACTTCTAAATTTGAGTAATAGGCAGTATTCAGAATCAATTCGTTGACCTGAAGCATTGCCTCTCAAATTACAGTGGAGTTTTCCTGTGGCCTCACCAAACTTTGCCAATTTTTCTATGTGAAGCTTTCTTGAATATCCCTCTTGCTGTTCGTTTCCACAGCTTCAGCTCTCATTTATATCATCGTTTTCGCGAAGGCTGTGAATGTGTTTGTCTGTCACTGGATCAGTTCCCTAAACTTTGGCCTCCATATTCCTCTTTTGTCTCCTTTCCTTAACATCTATACAGCTCAGGCACCTCCAGCTTGTTGGCAGTTTCTCCTCTGTCAAAACAGGAAAGAGTCAAGTAGAATTTACCTTACTAAGTTAAACTGAAATTCACATTCAGATACTTCTCCTAAGGATTTGTCTTTAAAAATTCTCTCTGACCCACTTGTGAAATAAAATCTCTTGAATGTATTTTAGGCAGGCTGAGACTACTGTTCCGTTGCTTATACCATTTGCTTAAGTTATAAAGTCCTTATGCTGATTCAAATTCAGTTCTACTTTTATGACTTTTAAGAGTTGGATAAATGATGTTATAACTTTGGCAATAAATGTGGGAATAATGAAGTAAATTAAGCTGATAGTTATACTTTTGTGTTTCAAGGAAATAGATTATCATAATCTTTTCTGTTATTTTAGGCATTTGAAATATGAAAAACAATTGATAACTTAGAGAAACTGCACATTAGCTTTGTGGTGGTAATTTACAATGCTTAATTATTATTAGATTTGTGATTTTTAATTTGAAAAAGTAAGAATATAATTAATTTGTAAACAGTGTTGTGTATTTAAGAAAACCTTATTTTTTAACATTTAAAATTTATTTTATTTGATTTAGAGAAGTTTTGCTTTTATGGTTTGTAAGTCTGCCCTGTAAGATATTGGAAGTTTGTGAAGGAATCATTTACACCAGATTTGAAATGTATAAATGTGTATATCAGGGTTCAATCTGAGAAGTAGATTCAGCAGGAGGGGTGTGTGTGTGTGTGTGGGTGGGTGTGTTTGTGAGATTTATCAAAGGGGACTGGTTTATCCAATGTGGGGGCTGCTAAGCATGTCCAAGGTCTATAAATCAGGTCATTAGCAAGGAAAAATCACGAGTAGGCTGGGAACCCCATAAACATAAGCCAAAACTATTATCCAAAGGAAAAATTTCTTTTTCTCCTCTGAAAGCCTCAGCTCTGCTTTCAGGCCTTCACACTGATTAACTCAGGCCCACCCAGAATAATCTCCATAACTTAAAATGAGCAGAATAAGGGTTCTAATTCCTTCACAGCAGCAGTGAGATTCATGTTGGTTGGTTAACTGGGAGACTAGAGCCTAGCTAAGTTAACAAATCAAAATACCATCACAAAATATTTCCAGTATTATAATTAATTTAATTTGTAAATAGTTCCTTTTAGTAGGATTTAACCTGTTAAACTTATAATTAAACATCATACAGACTAAAAGTACAAATTATAATTTTTCTTTTGAGATAGAATTATAAGTTTTTCTAAATAGAATTTAAAAATGTATAAATTGAAGCTAAAGACATAAGACAATCTAGGTTTTAGCATTTGTAATTTTAGCAGTTATGATTAACCAAATAACTGTAAATTAGTCCTTGTTGTGTACAAAGCTTTGCATATATGTGAAAAAGAAAATTTTTACTCGACAGATACTGGCAGAGTGGAGTTGGGTGGTACGCAAGGGTCCAGAGCCCTAAGATCTAGTCTGAGAATGAGGGAAAACAGAATCCATGCCATTAGCGAGTGAGAGCTGAGGCCTTAAAAATATATTTATATCAGTGTCTTATGATGATAAAGATTAAAACACTTATATCTTGTGACCCATGTGGTCCAGTCTCAGAGCTATATCATGGCAAAAAAAAAAAGAAAGAAAAGAAAAGAAATTCAGCAATCAACAGAGATTTCAAAATAACATAAGTATTTTACTTTGATTTCTTGATGCAAGACTGGATCATAGTGATGCTTCTAAGAGAATCCCTTTTCTCTATCGTCTAACCCCCTCGTGTTGCACTTCAACAATTCTGTCTGAAAACTTTTCTTTCTTAGCGCCAGCCAGTGCAATGGTTTTTCTTTTCTCTTTTCTCCTCCTGCGTGGTAAAGCCCCAAATAACTGTTCTAACCAAGGAGAACCCTCCTTGGAGGACAAGGGAGATCTAAAGACTGAGTAGGCAGGAAGGGGAGATTGTGAAAGTTCATCTGTTAATGGTTTGGTGCTAATCATCATGGTGGTGATAATTTAGTGTTAATATCAGAGAAAATCGGTCACACTGAAAGCAGTATAAACACTGGAAAACTTAAAGTGAGAAAAGAAACAGCTTAAATGTGTTCAGTTAGGCAAAAGTAACACCAATGATACCTAATTATATAAACTGTTTACCATTTATGCCTAATTTATATCTCAAAACACAGTCATGATTATGCACCCCATGTATGTCAGATTAACCTGACCATAAATTAATACTATTCTATTCTGACACTAAACCTGTATGTTCAGTCCTTTTAGATCGTTGCGTCTTTTGTTCAGTGGCCTGCGCTTGCTGTCTGGTCATCCGCTTCTAAGTTTAAAACGTCTAGAGGGATACTAGTCCTTGCCATAACTGCCCCATCTCTGAACTTTTGCAATAGTCTATTCTAGTTCTCCACCTTCTCTTTCTTTCCAATGTATTATACCCACTAGAATAACAATAATTGAAAGACTCCTGTAGCTTATAGCTTCCTCTCATCACATGAAAGCTCCTGAATCTTACTTTTAGGTCTTTGACTTCTTGCTACCCTGAAGTTATATTTTTCTTTAAACAGGGAATCTGTGTGGGGCATCTTCCCTTAAGACCCTGGTTCTTTCCTGAGGAAGTTGAAGTGTGAAGGAGTTTTGTTTTCCAAGGCATGCCTTGACAGGTGTCCTTTTCCCTCCATTCAAATCCTTTGTCTACTTTGGGTTCTGTGCCTGCTTTGTCTGCCTCTGGTTCAGACCTCAGGCCGGTCCTCAAGGATGAGCAGTGGGAAACACAGAGGGGCCTAGAATCTGGGTGCCCAGTCTGGGCTCCCTGCTGATGATGGGATGAATAACCTGCTCACAGAGGTGGGATGATGCCGTGGCCTTTGGGGACCAGCTCCCATGGGGTAGCCACGGGGCCACGAGGCTTTGCTCTCATTGTGTGTGCAGGGCACGTATTGCTTCCTTTGAAAGCAAGCCTGGCTTTGAAGTGCAGGATCCCGTTTTACAAACAGGAAGTGTCTGGACCAGTGTATTTGTTGCGGAGCCCACATTCTTGAAAATAGAAGAAATCTCAGGCTGTTGTTCTTTCCTATTTCGTTGTGGTTGCTCATGGATGCTCTGTGGCTGCAGCCCCTGCAGGAGACAAGGCCAGGCCAGACCCCGGCAAGGTGCTAGCAGGAAAGTCGTGTCGGGGCAGTGGTCTGAGGTTGGGTTTAGGGCAGGGTGTCGTATGCGTCATTCAACAGGCAGGAGTGGGCCAAAAATGGAAGGCAGGTGGCGGGGCAAGACAACTTGGATGATTTTTTTCCCATCTCCACTGTTCCCACACAGCTCTGGGCCACTGTTGCCTCTCATCTGGAATCTAACACAGCAGTCTCCTACTGGTTTCCTACTCTGCCTCTGACAAACCGTCGTCCACATAGCAGCCAGAATGGTGGTCTTTTTAAAGCACTAAGCAGATCAAGTTTCCCTTGCCTAAAGCTCTCCAATGGCTGCCCAATAAACTTACAGGCCTTGTAGGATCTGTTTCATGCCTGTGTTTCCCACTCTATCAATGTCCTCTCTTTCCTTCCTGTTTAGCTTCAGCTACTCTAGGCTTTTCTGAACTGTTCTTTGAACAATCCTAAACCTTTCCTCCCTTACCCCCTCACGCATGCAGGTTTCCTTTGCCCAGAAGATTCTTGCCCTACTCAGCTCTTCCTGAATTCAGGATCTCAGCTCACATGTCACCTGAAAGAGGCCTTCTCTGACCCTGGGGCTAAACTAGCTTCCCTTCTCTCCCTATCTTTTTCCATCATGACACCCAATTTTTCCCCAATAATGTTGGAAACTTGTGAAATTATCTATTTCATTCATTTATTTCGTTATCTTTTTTTCTATGATTTAAGTTCCTTGAGAGTAGATACCTCATTTGTCTCATTCACCATGATATCTCCAGTATATAATACAGTGATTGCCACTTAGTTGGAGTTTCGTAGGTAAGAAATAAATAAAATATTCCAGGCACACAATTATTAGCATTCTTAGAATTATACACAGAAGAATTAGGTTGCCAGAAAGATGTTGAAGGTGTGTGGCTAAGGATTAAGTTTTAGATTCAAAAAGAGAGAATCTCTGAGCGCAGTTTCAGGTGAGAAGAAACTGGGAATTGCAGACCAAAAAACTCCATTGCTAGGAAATCTTTACTTGAATATGCATGTATGGTAAATTATTCACAGTATAAAATTTACCATCAGTGATATTTAGTACATTCACAGTGTTGTGCAACCATCAGCTCTCTCTAGTTTCAGAACATTTTCCACACCCCAGAGGAAACCATGCACCCAATAAACCATCACTCCCATTCTTCTCCCCCTCTCCAACCCCTGGGGGTCACTAATCTACTTTCTGCCTCTGTAGATTTGCCTATCCTGGATATTTTATATAAATGGAATCATAAAACATGTGATCTTTTGTTGTTTGGCTTCATTCACTTACCATAATATTTTCAAGGTTCATCCACGTTGTGGCATATATCAGTGCTTCCTTCCTTTTTAGGAGTGAGTAATATTCAAGTGTATGGACATAGCACATTTTGTTCATCCATTCAGCTGGTGGACATTTGGGTCGTTTCTACCTTTTGGCTATTGTGAATAGTGCTATATGAATATTCATGTATAGGTTTTTGTTTGAACATCTGTTTTTAATTCTTTTGAGTAAATTGCTGGTGGAATTGCTGGGTCATATGGTAATTCTATGTTTCACTTATTGAGACACCACCAGCTGCACCATTGTACATTTCCACCAGCTATGTATAAGGATTCCATTCTCTCCAACTCATCCTCACCAACTCCTGTTTTTTTAAAATTATAGCCATCCTAGTGGATGTAGAGTATCTCATTATGGTTTTAATTTTCATTTCCCTAATGACTAATGATGTTGAGCATCTTTTCACATCTTCTTGACCATTTGTATGGTCATTTCTCTCAAAAGAAATGTCTACTCAAGTACTTTGCCCATTTAAAACATGGGTGGTTTGCCTTTTTGTTGTTGAGTTATGAGTTCTTTATATATTTCAGATAGTATACCCTTATCATATAGATGTCTTGTAAATATTTTCTCCATTCTGTGGACTGTCTTTCATTTTTTGATAGTGTCCTTTGGTACACAAAAGTTTTTAATTTTGATTAAGTCCATTTTATCCATTTTTAAGTTTATTGCTCATGCTCTTGGTGTCATATGTAAGAATCCTTTGCCAAATCCAAGGTCATGAAGATTTACTCTTAGGTTTTCTTCAAAGAGTTTTATGTCTTTTCAACTAACTTTTGAGTTAAATTTTTGAATATGATGTGAAGTAGGGGTCAAACTTTATTCCTTTGCATGTAGATATCTAATTGTCCCAGCATTATTTATTGAAGAGATTATTCTTTCCCCATTGAGTGGTCTTTGCACCTTTGTTGAAAATCAGTTGGCCATAGATGTATGGATTTGAAGATTCTCAGTTCTATGGGAAATCTTACTTTACACTGCCAATATATTTTGAGATCCTGGGGAAAGAGGTCTTTGGAAATTCTGGCTATCTTTTGGAAGTTGTTCTGATTAATCTGGTTTTAATACATTAGAGTAAGGCAGTCCAATAGTTAAATAAATTACAATTATTCCAGTTTGGGCTTCAAAATCTATTGCTGAGATGATATTAGTATTATTATTAGCAGTAATAGTAATAAGAATTATGGACGGTTCCTATTTACATGAATCTTAATAATCTTTAAAGACATATGGTCCAATAATAAACACTAGGTTAATATTTCTCTCATGGCCTGAGTTCTCATCTGGCAACATTTGAAGATGACATCTCTTCCCCTCACCAGTCCTTCCACAATCCTGAGAACTGAATGAATGGACACAGGAAAGAAAAAAAATTGTGAAGAATATGGTATGTAATTATTTCTGAAACACACAAACCACCTGCTTTTCCTACCTTGTCTTCCACCATGAAGACTCATGTGACCTGGACCTGGGCATGTTGGTCCCATTGAAATCCATGTGAAATCACACTATTCCATTTCATATGGCGTATACTTTTTTTTTTTTTTCTGTATCAGACATTATTTACAGGGCTTCAAGCCCTAGAGTGGATTCTGGAGTTGTAAGAATCTAAAAGATATTCCCTATTCCTGAGACACTATCTGATGAGACATAGACACGTAGGCACAGAACTATGCTGTGATGTGGTAAAGCTTTCACTAAAGTTATGTACCAAATAGTTGAAAAACATGGGAAAGAATTATGATTATAATTCTGCCCAGGGCTTTATAATTGCTCCATTACACAGAGTTCCTTGAGGGTGAGAACTCTCTCTCTGTATCTTTGTGCCTTCATTACTGGAAAGAATTTTGAGCATTTATGTGCTCTACAAATGTTTGTCAAATAAATGGATGAGTCAAGGCTTGTATGATGCATAAGAGTTTTCCATACAGAAAAGGAGAATGTGAGAACTCCAGGCTAAGAGAACAGCACGTACAAGGGCATGGAGGCTTACAATTGTGGTTCATCCCTTGTAGGACAAACAGTGGGAAGAGTCTGAGGTTGCTTGGGAGGCAAGACATGAGGATGAAAAGCAGCTAAGGGTCAATCTGCAGGGAGGCTCAAACACAGCACTGAGGAGTTTGCAGATTACCCTGCAGGATGTAGGAAACCATGGGCCATGTATCAGCCTGGTTTGGTGGCAGAGGTGGGGGACATGAATCTTAATTATTACATTTCACAGATACGTGAAAAGTTATCTGTGTTTCAGCAAGAATACCAAAGAAACATGGTAGAAAATGGATTTGTGGTGGGGCAGATGGGCAGGGAGTTTGTTTAGGAGATCATTATGTTGCAGTCCACGGAGCTTGAACTAAGGCAATGTCCGTGTGAACACAGTTGATAGGCCCCAAGGTTATTTTGGAGGTAGAATTGGCAGGGCTTGTTGTTGGGGTGAAAGTTGGGGCTGTTGAGGAGTTAAGCCTAGTTTATAGTCTGGGGAACTGTGTGGATTGTGGTACCAGCAGTGGACATGGGAAATAAAGTAAGGGACACAGGACTGGGACATATGTGTGGGGAGAGTGGGATGGAAGATGATAGATCAGTGAAGAGATTTTTAACCTGATTGAAAAATCCAAACCTCAAGTCTCTTTTTGTCCTTGTTAATGACAAGTCCAAGAAAGAGAAACATTCAGGTAATCTGATAAAAAGAAAACTTTAGGTAATCTATGGAATTGACTTCCCCACCCTCAGGCTTGTAAAGAGATTATGTTCATTTGAAAAATGATATTAAATTACCATATTTGGGCTTCCATTTCTCTTTTTCTTCCCATTTCCTAGTCCTCTACTTTTTCATTCCAATTCTATTGGTCATGAAACCATTTATTAAGCATTTAATATTAATAGCAGCTAGCTTTACTATGTTCCTGGCACTGTGTTTTATACTTTATGCATATCGTTTCACAGCCTTCTTATGTGGGGAAAAATAGTATATTTTGATTCCTATTTGACAAAATCTGAGTCTCAGAGGGCTCACATCAGGCAGAGCCAGGTCTTGAATCTGGTTCCTGTAAGTCCATAATCCACATTCAACTTCCAGGTTAATATTTTCAAACTGTTTGTCACAGCTCACTAGGGGATCATAAAATCAATTTAGTATCAATTAGCATTTTAAGAAACAGAGTAGCATTTAAAAATATCAGCCTGCATCACACACAGTAAAGCTAATCATTGTGTGTAAAGCTTTTGTTTCTGTCTCTCACACACATACACAACTAGGATTGCAATTTGCGTGTGTCCAGTATCTGGGTAAGTGTGGGCTAGAGGCATGCCAAGAGAGGAAGCCCTTCGATTTGGGATAGTAAAGTTTCGTGGAAGAGATGTTGTTTTTATTGAACCTTAAAGGATGGTATGCTTTGGGTGGACAGAGAGCAGGGCCATTCTGAACGGGTGACTGTTGTATTTCATATGAAGTGTGCTGTTTCTTGAGTTTCCTTCTAGGGATTCTATTTTGGGGACGTTGAGCAAAACCAAAAGGTTCAGGGAATGGAATTAGCGCTGAGTTCCTCCATAATGGGCATTTGTTGATTTTGACCATGTAGTATCCACTTTCCCTTCTTAAAAGAATCTTTGGGAAATTAGCTGTCCGGTTGAGGAAAAAATTTGGATGTTAACAAGGGACCATCTCTGCTCTAGCTAAGCAGCTGCCAGGGGACTAGAAATGGCTGTAGTTTATTGGCACCTTCTGCCTGCTGTTGCTCTAGTGGCTGTTTCCTTGTCCTCTGGAGCAGCATGGTTAGTGCTCCTGGCCATGGGGTTCTGTGACCTTCCAGTCCACCTCTTATCCTTCCAAAAAGTGTCCTTGATCATAAGTTAGAACCCTCACTGGAACCGTGACCTAAGTCCTTTCTCACTTTATCCCATTGAAAATCTCCACAACACACCTGCCCATTAAATGTTCTACAGAGAAAGAAACTGAGGCTCCGAGGGAGGCACCAATCCGGAAAGAGCTAGAACTGGGGTTTGAACCCAAGTCTTATTGAGGACAATGTTCTTTACTTTTTCCATCACTGCCTCTCTGGAGCTGGATAAGCTTTTGTGTTTAGAAGTTTTTATGACTTTAAGGAGTCCTCTCGGTTGTTAAAATGACTAAAACATGCAAATGATTGCCTTAATACAAAGGGAATGTTTTCATAAAAGAAAAAGTTAGACTTACACTGATGTTTCCCTGTTAAAAATACATATATATTAAAATCACTCAATCAGCAAGACTGAGCCCCCTCCGTCTTTCGGAATGTTTACTAGGGGTTCTGGGTAGGAGTTTAGATAATTGAGAGGATTAGAATGAAGGAATGAAGGAGAGAGGAAACATTCCCTCAGGCAGAAAGGGAACCAGAGCAATGGGAAAATGTGTCCCGAGAAAGCAGAAAATGTGGACAAAGCAAGATTATTTTTAAAGACATGAAGAAGAGAGGGGTTAGGGTAGGGTAAAGAGGAGGAGGAGGAGGAGGCAGCAGAAATGTAGGGAAGAAAAAAAACACGAGATGGAATGAAGTTTGGTCTGGTTTTAATTTATGTCAATTGACAAATCCATAAAAGCTGTTCTCAGCATGGATCTCCCCTCTGTAATGCAAGTAACTGAAACCAGTTCAGAATGCATTTTTCCTCCTCTTCCTAAAAATATGATATACTCTCTAGACAGAGATAACACCAGTAAAGTTCCCTACCTCCAGCTCCACATTCTGGGCACCTTCTCCCCCCCCAACACGTTCTATTCCTGCCTAAAATTCAGAACTGGCATAATTGGGGGAATTAAGGATATGCATGAACATCAAACCTGTGTGTTTAATTGTGCTGTCAAACTGAAAAGATAAAGATGAGTGGTGAATGAGCAAAATTCCTCTCCTAAGATTTTGTTGAAAACTTTTGATCCTTAAAGACTCACCCATTTCCGGCACTTTCCCTAACTTTGAGGTCAGGATGAAAGAAAAACTATGTTCAATTGTGTCGATTGTATTCAAGTGTACTTTTTTCAAAATTTAACTTGCTGAATTCTGAAAAGCATTTAGGGATGATTAGGTAGGCATGTATGGTGATGTTTCTGCAGAAAGTTCACCTTGCCGACTGACTGCCATGGGCAAATTTGTGGAAGTGGGAAGCTTAAGGGCAATTAACTGACAGAAGTTTAATATCTACCAAAAAACACCCTCCTACAAGTCAATAAGACAATGAACAATCTAGGAGAAAAATGGGTAAAAGGCACGATCAGGTTTTCACAGCAAAATAAATACAACTATTTTCATAAACATATAAAGAGATACTCAATCTAATAAAGACATTGCAAATTGAAACCACAGAAAGATACTTTTTTTTTTTTATTTTAGTGTATTATGGAGGTATAAGTGTTAAGGTTACTTATATTGCCCATGTCCCCCTTCCCCCTCGAGTAAGAGCTTCAAGCATGTCCATCCCCCAAACGTTGCACATCTCACTCGTTGTGGTTGTATATACCCCTTCCCTCCCACCCTCCCAACACCTGATAAATGTTACTCCTATATGTCCACTTTGGTGTTGATCCATTAATACCAATTTGCTGGTGAGTACATGTGGTGCTTGTTTTTCCATTCTTGAGATACTTCACTTAGTAGAATGGGTTCCAGCTGTATCCAGGAATATAGAAGAGGTGCTATATCATCATTGTTTCTTAAAGCTGAGTAGTATTCCATGCTATACATATACCACATTTTATTAATCCACTAATGAATTGATGGGCACTTGGGTTGTTTCCATAGCTTTGCAATTGTGAATTGTGCTGCTATAAACATTCGAGTGCAGGTGTCTTTTTCATAAAGTGACTTTTGATCTTTTGGGTAGATGCCTAGTAGTGGAATTGCTGGATCAAATGGTAGATCTACTAGTATAGCTTTGAGGTATCTCCATATTGCTTTCCACAGAGGTTGAACTAGTTTGCAGTCCCACCAGCAGTGTAGGAGTGTTCCTCTCTCTCCGCATCCATGCCAGCATTTGTTGTTTGGGGACTTTTTGATAAAGGCCATTCTCATTGGAGTTAAGTGATATCTCATTGTGGTTTTTAAAGGTACTAGCGCAGCAAACAGTAAAAATTCAGGCAATACTAAAAGTTGACAAGGATATGGAACAACAGGACCCTCATACAGAGTTGGTAGGAGTGTAAATGGGTTGAATCACTGGGAAGGAGTTTGGTTTTTCCTAGTTAGGCAAATGCATCAACGTGGGTGAATCTCAAGAACATAATGTTGAGCGAAAGACATCACAGAAGAGGTAAATATGTGTATAAGGCCAGACGAAATAGTCAATGGGATCCTACTTACTTACTTACTTACTTACAGCTTAAAAATGGATAGAATTAAAAAATAAATTATCAAGGATACTGCCATAGTTAATATTATAAAGAAAAGAAAAGTGCTAATGAACACCCAAATCCAAACGACCATTATCTCTGTGAGGTAAGTGATGTGGACACAAGAGTGAGGGGCACATTTTTCAAAGGTATTTATCATGTTAAACTGAGTAAGGCATATAAGGGTGTTTGTCTTATTACTATTCATATTTATAAAAATAACGCCTGGCATTTCTTCAGATTTTGGTGTACTTTATCTTCTCTTTTGTGTATGTAGAATATTTCACAATCTTTTCTGAAAAGAAAGATTTAAGTCAATGCAACATGGAAGGCCCAGTGATCAAAGTGAGTCAGGCCAGAGTTTTCAGACTGGTGTGGGAAGAAATTCTATTTAGAAGATCACTACCCATGTGGCTCACCTTTCCTGGGGCTGTTGAGACCCAGCAGCCCTGATGACCCAACCTGAGTGAGGAGCTCTTGCCTGACCACTAGCGCTTGGTGGAGAGGCATAGCTTTTTCCATTTCTTGAGGCTCTCAGAATAAAATAGTGAAGTGATGAGATAGGATTGTAATACATTTAAAATATTTAAATTGAGCAAATTACCATCTTGAACATTGAGAAAATATAATGCAATATAATTATGATATTGACATGATAGTGATGGGATCTATAAAAAATACCAATACTGAGCATGTAAGAGACTGTGCAGACTAATAATGGGACTAGTTTTAAGTTGCAGTGTGTCTCTGTGACTGTGTGTATAGCCTTGTTTGAATAAGGGGTCAAAAATCTAAATTTGAGGCTGTAGTTCTCCTGCCCTAACCCCATACCTTCTTCCTGTTGTAGGTCATGGTCTAAATTTTAGGCAAAATTTCAAAATGGGATACATGATTTTGCTTCAGGAAGATGGTGTTTGCTGACATCCAAAGTTAGTCTTATAAACATGTTTAAAAATAAGTACCTATGTTATCTTACCACAGTGTGCAGTTGGGCAGACAAGGGTTCAAATTCTGGTTTTGCAATTTTCTACTTTTATGACCTCTGTAAAGTCACTTGCCTTCTCTGGGTTTCAGTTTCCTCATCTGTGAAATGGATATATATATATCCAAGTGTTAATAAGAGTTTTAAGAATTGAGTATTATGATTACTTTTATGTATGTCTTGTTTATTTTCCTAGATAGTAAGCTTCATGAGGACACAAATTATGTCTGATTCATTTTTTAAAAAAATCTCACAGCACTTTGCACTAATCTTTTTAAAGAAACTCTTAGGAACTGGGCATTTTACACTTGTTATTCATTAAAGCCTCTTGGTAAGCTTATGAAGTTGGTCTTACCATTTCTCCAAGGCTCAGGAAGTTAAGGTAGTTGCTTGCCCATGAGTGGCTAGATTTGAATCTAGATCTGTTGTTTTTTCATGGTCTTTCTACCATACAACAGTGCTACCTCCAGCTGTGTTCAGCATGTTTGTTTAATGCATTTGATGCACTTACCTTCAATAAATGAATCTTCCCTTGGGCTACCCGAAATTCTTATTCTCTGGTTTTTCCTCTGAAAGTAATAAGGCCTCTGTTAAGTATAGTTACTGACTATAAGCAGATGTGTTGCCAGGTTGGTTTAGGCAGAGGGTTGATTTAGGTAGTTGGCTTTGAGGATGGAAACTTGAATATTTTTTCTTTTTAATTTCTTTGTATTCAAAACTTTTATTCATACAATGAGCAGCTTTTTGGTAATTAAAAAACTGATAGGCTTTATTAAAAAAATAATGTTTGCCTTTTTTTCTGTACAGGTTTGTAGTACAGGATCACAGATTTTTTGAGGGGGTGAGTGGGTGGGGGGAACTTTGAAAATAGTCTAATCTGAAGTCCCTCTCCCTTGCCTACTTAACCTAGCTCCTAACCAAGCTCCAGGAATGACATTTAGTGAGTGGCTCTTGTTAAAAATGGAGCTAAACTTCAAGCCATCATCTCAGATTTTCAAGTTGTATGGGACTTGGTCAAAAAAGAACTTGCCACATTAAACATTTGTATGCTTATCCAAAATAAGAGCAAGAAGATAGGATAATTTCATTTCAAATGATTTCTCTAGGAGTCAAAAAAGGGGATAAGTACAAAATTAAGAAATAGAGTTTTAAACAAACAAAACAGAATAAAACCATGGCCATTGAGAGGGAAATGTGATCAACTGCTTTCCTTTGTATGCCTGACTACCAACAAGTGTGCAGAACTGAATGGGACATGGAGCACCCTAGTTCTCGGGATAAATGACCAAGTAACCCATGCATTTGCACAGGGACCCATGCTTAGAAAGGGCCCATGCTTGGTTAAATGCTCTGCTATCACTGTCTTGAAGTTTTTAATAATTTTTTAACAGGGAACCCATGTTTCAGTTTGTACTTGGCCTGCCAAAGTCTTGCTGGGAACTTCTGCTGCCCCCAGCTCACCTCACTGAAATGTCCTCAGTCCAGTGAACGCATTCCCAGGATATGCCATGGAATGCTGCATTAGCAGTTTTTACTTTTCCGTTTGTTTTTGTTAGCAAGCAATCTCCCACCCATTCTTTGAAGTTATGTATAATGCATGCTCTGTATAAAGCTCTAGGTGTGTAAAGATGAAAGCAATATAGTAAAAAGAGGTCCGAATATTTTTTTAAGGCAGAAAAATAGCAACACCATGGCCAAAATGAATGTGTTGAGGACACTAATACTTTGGAATGGCTTCTTTAGAGGGGAGTTTTAGATTTCTGCCTATGAGTAGGTTGGGTAGGGTATGGATATCTGTTTTCTTAAAACATCTCAGATTTCTCTAATGTGCAGTAGCCAGGATTGAGAACCACTGAGTTATAAACTTGCTGGAAGAAGTGGACACTCTTAGTAAGCAGATATATAATGTCTCTATAAAAATCCTCCAGAGTATTTGTATGCAATCAATATTGAATTCCTGGATAACTGCAGCTTTGTATATAGTAAGTGCTAAGTAAGCTAAATTTTGACAGATGGGAAATCAAATATGACTTTAATTTTTTTGTTCAAGGACATTTTGAACACAATTTGTACCTAAACTTTTTAGCCTTTAAAAAAAGTTTGCCAACCCCTGGACAAATATTTTTAAAGTGCCACTTTAAGAGAATCACACTTATGATAACATCAAATAAATCTAATGAAAAATGTACAAGATCTCTATGCTGAAAACTATATTACATCTCTGGGAAAAATTAAAGAAGACCAAATAAATGAGAGCTATACAATGTTCATGTATTAGAAGACTTCATATTGCTAACATGCCTTTATTCCCCAATTTACCAATAAATGCAATGCAATTCCAATTAAAATTCCAATAGGCTTTTAGGCTTTTCTGTAGAAATTAGCAAGGTGATTCTAAATGCAAAGCATCTAGTATGGCACAACAATTTTGAGAAAATATTGAGAAGGAAGAACAAAATTGGAGAAGCCACACTATATTAATAATTTCAAAACTTATTACAAAATTTCAGTAATTAAGACAGTGTGATATTGGTTAAATGATAGGAAAATAGATGGCAGGAATAAAATAGAGTTTGCAAATAGGCCTACATATACACAATCAATTGACTTGCAATAAAAATGACAAGGCAATTCAATGGGAAAAGAATTATCTTTTTCATAAATGGATTTGGGTCTATTGGATAATCAACCTTGATCCCTGCAAGGCACCATACACAAACTAATTTGAAATAGATCTGAAAATGATCATAGACCAACACATAAAAGCTAAAAATAGAGTTAGGCAAAGATTCTTAATAGGACATAGGCAAGTGCTAACCATGAAAGAAGAACATTATAAATTGAACTAATAAATTTAAACTTCTATTCTTCAAAGATACTACTAAGAAAACTAAAAGGCAAGCCACAGGTTGAGAAAAAATATTTGTGTGTGAAGAATGGTAAGAGAGCTGCAATGTTGCTGGTGTTGAAGATGAGGAAAGGGGGTGACAAGCTAAAGAATCTGAGGTGTCTCTAGAAGCCAGAGTAGTCAAGGGAATAGAATGAAGCGCATCCCTGCCAACACTCTTGATTTTAGCCTAATGAGACTCATATCAAATTTCTACAACATGGTAATACAATAAATTTGTGATGTTTTGAGCCAATAAATTTGTGATAATTGTTACAACAGCAACACAAAACTCATACAATTCCTTAGGATTTTCTAAGTATATAATCATGTTATCTCTGCATAAAGACAATTTTTACTTTTTACTTTCTAATCTTTATGAGTTTTACTTCTCGCATTTTCTTATTGTTCTTTATAGGAACTCCAGTACAATGTTGAGCAGAAAAGGTAAGTGGAATTAACACCTTTTTTATGTGTTGATGGATTTTATTTGCTAAATTTTGTTGAGACTATTTGCACATGTATTACTTATTGTTGAATAACAAATTACCAAAATCTTAGTGGTTTAGAGCAGCACATATTATTAAGCCATAGTGTCTGTGGGTCAAGAGCTGGCCACAATTTAATTGTGCCCCCAGCTTAGGGTCTCACAAAGCTGCAATCAAGGTGTTGGCTATGCTGTATTCTCATCTGAAAGCTCAAGTGGGGAAGGATCTGCTTCTAAGCTTGTTTAGGTTATGGGTGGAATTTTTTTTCTTACAGTTGTACAATTGAGGGCCTTGGATTCTTGCTTGCTATTGTCTGAGGCTGCTCTCAGTTCTTTGAGATCACTTTCACTTCTTCACCGCATGGGCGAAATTTCCAACATGCCCGGTTCTTTAATGCCAGCTAAGAAACATCTCCAGAGTGAGTCTCCTGGAAAGATATAGTCTTAATGTAAAGTAACCATGAGAGTAATACCCCATCACCTTTGACATATTTTACTGGTTAAAAACAAGTCATAGTTCCGCCTGCACTCAAGGGGGAAGGGATTATACAAGAGCATGAACACCTAGATGTGAGACTGCCCTAGACCTATCATAGCATCTATGTTCATAGCAGTATTTATCTAGCATTTTCCTGTCTTCTAATGTCTCTTTCAGGTTCTGTTATTAGAATTATGCAGATGATTTTTGAAAATGCTTTTAATTTTCATGTTTCCTTTCCTCTTTCATACTTTCAAGCTGATCTTTCAGAAGCAAATACCAGATTGAATTGTTGATAGTAATACCTAAGCTTTTGTTGGTAGAACATTTGCTATTGAAAAAAAAAAAATATATATATATATATGTATATATATACTTGGAAACAGCTTCAGTGGGTTTTTTTGACAGTAGGAGTGAATCTGTAATGGCCATTAAAAAGTATTGGTCATCCCTCAAGCCTTAGGCAAAGGCCTCTGGAAGCTTTATTCATGTCTATCTTTTCTCAGTCAGTCTTCATAATGTTCCTAGTTTCTTGATAGAATTTCAGCAGAATTAAACTTAAATAGCTCAAAACATGTATAATGCATTTCTTTCAACTTCCATATAATGACTGATTGATCTGGGTTGGTAAATTAGCAGCTGGTGACAGTAAGTTATATGCTGGTAATGGCAGTTAGGTCTTATTGCATAGTTCTTGTGCATTAAATAATTTACAAAAAAGTTTCTTTTTTCTTTTAATTCACACCAACTCTACACTGGGATAGATAAACCATATATGAGCCACCAAATGCATATTAAATTCTTGGGTTCAGAAGCTTGACTTACTCTTTAGCCTAAGGTGAAGATTGGACATTGGACATTCCTTTTGTAACCAAACAATAATTTAACACAAAGATGTGCTCATAGTTAAGCAGAGGGTGGTGAGACTTGGAGCTCTAGAGTCCATCAGACCCTGTTCAAACTGTGACACAGGCTCTTCTCACTAGCCTAAGCCAAGTAAGACTAGCTTAGTGATTTTGGAAGGTACTTAATAACTCTAATCCCCCCCCCTCTTTCTTCATCTGTAAAATAAGTGCAATACTATTACTGATTTCAAAGAGTTGTTGGGAGAATTAAATGAAGTAACTCATGCATAATGCTCAATGCAGGTTATGACACAGAATAAGCACTTTATAAATGTTAGGAGTTACTATTATTGTTATTGTAAAGGAGAAAGAGTATGAACTTTTGAATCAAACAGACCTGGCACCACTATTTACTAGCTATGTGTGACCTTGTGCAAGTTAGTTGACTTCTTTTGAACTTCAATGTCCTCATTCCTAAAGTGATAGACATGATAAGTACTTTCTAGGGTTATCTTCTAGCATAGTGCCTGTTCTCTATCCTACACTTTAAAAAACACTTATAGTGTGTACTTTAAAAAGGTGAATTTTCTTCTTCATCTTTTCTCTCTCTTACCAGTTTTATCACATGCAAAGGTGGCAGCTTGTTGCCTTAGCAAAGAAAGACAGGCCAGGCTGCTGTTATAAAAGACTCTGAAATAAGAAAATAATGAAATTTTCTCTTTTATGTATGGAGATACTTCATAGCCTGATATCAGGTATGCAGTCTACTTCCATACTGTTGCTCTGCCCTACTCCACATTACAACCTCTGAAATAAGAAAGAAAGGAAGGAAGAAGGCATGTCTCCTTCTTTTAAGGAAATTTTCCAGAAGTTGTTTGCCTCCTTTCTGCTCACATCCCACTGTCCAGAACCTAGTTGTCCAACCACACCTAGCTGCAAGAGAAAGAGGTGTTATCTTTCTCTGGGCACAGTGATAGGGTGGTAGGTGGGACTATCAATGACTGCCAAAATACATTTCTAGCCTAATCTTACCAGAAGGAATGAGGATGAGAGACTGGATTTCCCTCCAAAGTGGTAGAGATATGTTTCCCTGGGCATAAGAGTTGGAAAAAAGGCCATACAATTGTTCAAAAGATAGAAGCTGGTATGCTTGAAAACTAATCCTGTATTTTGGGTATTAACAGGGCTTATCATGACTGAGGCTTCTATTTTTCCTTATTTCTCTCCTTTATTATAACTAACTTGCTAAGGATGATGTAAGTTACCTATTATCTTCAGCTTTCATTAAGCTCAGAGAAAAACAACCCTGCTTTTGCTCTCTTGTCCCAGAGTCAGTGACTTGATCAATAAGTAGTTATTGAGCTTCTAGAATTCATCCATTTATTTATGTATTCATTAGTTCATTCTCTCGGTTATATACTGTAAGTATCCATTGAACTTTTACTTTGCACTATGTTCTAGGAATATTGATGCATCCCAGCCATGATCTCAGGCCTTAGGGAACTCTTGTTTAGTAATTGAGAGAGAGAACCATTGAAAAGATCACAACACAGTATCGTAGATGCTGAGAAAGAATTAAGTGCCTGGTGCTAGAAGAGCCCATTGGAGAACTACCAAGGGGGCAAGTGGCCTCTGATCTGAATCCATTGTTCTGATGGATGATGTTGTAAATTTGAGAGAGACGCAAGAGCTGGCCTTGCTCTCTGAACACTCTTTCTTAGAACACTTGGCAAACAATGAATACTCTCTTGGAAACCCGTATCTTGTAAAATGCTTAAGGGTTCTAAGATCTGTGGGCATTAAGAGAAGAGGCAGATCCAAAGGGGCTGAAGCAGACAGCAAAAGCTTTTGGGTAAGTGAATGGCATTCCAGTGTGAGAGCAATTTGAACAAAGGCGTGGTATGTGCTGGGCTCCTGAAGTGGGAAAATGGACTAGACACTGTCACTAAGTTTCCTGCAAATGGTACAAGTATCTCATTATTTGATCTTGAAACAACTTCAGAATAAATCCCAATAACTTCTGCCCTGTCCTATGTGGACACCCAACATAAGGAACAAAAATGGACAATGGCAGAGCAGTGTTTAATGCTGCTAAGCTTTCTTTCCATTCTGGGTTGGCAGCCTCAGTATGTAATTTTCTTGGATAGAAAAATCTCTTGACTTGGAATTTTGCCCGAAATGACTTTCCCCCAATTAGATTCTAGTTTGATGCAATCATTGCTTGAAAATTGTCTGAAGTTGAAACCATCTAATAGCCAATTTTGGAATGAAGAAGATGGGAGAAATTCAGCACACTACAGACAGTCCATTCATCGTGTGCGTGATCCGACAACAAGAGAAAAGCAGAACTCTCAGTGTGTTCTGCCTCGGACACAAAAGTGTCGGCGGGTTTCATAACGGGGTGTTCTTCACCGCCGACCCTTTTGCTGGCTTAACACAAATCAAACCGAGCCTTCAGAGGGAAGCACAATTTAATCATATCTTAAGAAATCAGGTTTGACTTGTACCCCAGATGCTTTTCTTTCTGTTCATTATACTGACATTGTTGGGGCTCAGAAAATAATACCCCAAAGTGTGGTGCTTCGGCATGCTGGGCACTTTGAATGAAAGGAAATTGGAAGGGCTTAGAAGCTGCCTCAGAGTCAGGGTCTCTCTGACCTTCCCTTGTTTTCCCCCCAGGAGCAGCAAAGGCTGTCTCTCTGAAGTTCCCTCATCTGATGCAGAGAAGTTCTTCCAGAAGAAACACAACTGCCTTCAATCCCCTGTCTGAAATCTCATTAACCAGGGAAGATTAATCACCAGAGAAGAAACTAAAGGTCATCACCACACCTGCCTGGACAGACCTCATGTCTATTCTCCCGAGGGCTGGTAGCTGAGACACTTTACCTGCATGGTAAGACAACCTTTGTTTGTAGTGCCATCCACCCCTCCCCTTTCCTAAGACTTGCCCTCACCTCCCCCTAGAACCCAGAGGAACTTTGTTCCAGGCTATTGTCTGTTCTTGATCCTATTCATTTGCCCTAAAAATATCACTTATTCTTCCTTCTTATTATTCCTCTATTCTTCTCCCACTATTCTTCCTCTTCCTATTGCCTATAGCCCCCACTTCCCTACCTCCTGTGAAAAGTATAGCTAAGCTCCAACCATCTGGCCTTTGGATTTCATATTTTGTGTGAATCCTGGGCACTTACATGTTCATAAATTCGCATGCCTTGTCTCTTGTTAGTCTATTTTCTGTTTTATAGACTCAAAATTCTCAGACCTTCAGGGATAGAAGGAGTGTTTCTCTTGCCCCTACATCTCTTGCCCCTACATTCCAGAGACGCTGGCCAGAGGGTGTTATGGAATTATCTCCAAATGGTGTCTGAGTATTAGCTCTGTGAATGGAATATGGAAGGGGCAACTCTAATGGTTGGTGCTAAAATGCATGGAAGCTCACGGCACATGGTGATCATTACATACTTGGATGAATGAATGAATGAATAAATGAACAATACTGGGCCAGAATATCACCTCTTCCATGACAGGGTGGGCTTCTCTTCTTCCAGACATTTCTCCTTAGGTTCAATGTGAAAGTTTTGTGATGGTATACTGCATTCTTCTAGGATTTTTTTCCTGGTTTCACCTACAAGAAAATACTAGCAGGTGATGCAGTGAAGTTCCTTGGAAACAGTTTGTCTTTTTAGGTCTTGCTCTGTGCTTTATTAGCTGGGACCACAGCAGCCTTTAGCCTAGGTAGTTTAACCCCATAACTGAGGTGATTGCCTTCTGAACCACATATTGCCTTCCTGACCCACTGATTGTGAAGTTTTTCCATATGGTTAGAGGGAACAGACTCTTCTTGGCTCTGTGTGAGCTTGTGAATTTTTTCACCTGCTTCTTTAGGGTGGTTCTTTCCTTGGCTTCAGATAGTTTCCTCATATGCATGTTCTGTTTAAGCATGGGAATGGGAGTTCCTGTGCAGATCTGTGGACCACTGTTTCTGTTCAGCTTTCTCCTCTCTGACGCTGCCATGCAAACTCAAGCAACTTTAGCCTCTTTGAACACCCAAGCCCGTCTCTTGAAACTAGGAAAATCACTGGCTGCCATCTGAATTCTCTCTTCCTGGGATGTAATCTGGAACCTCTTTCCAGGCAAAAAGCTGAGGTAATCATAGGGCTCACCTCATTTGTTTCCTCTCTCTCAGGGATCACTGTCCTAAGCTGCCTATTGTCCAATGTCTGAAACTATTGTTTCGTATTTTTTCTTATTGTTTTATTTTGACGAGGGAATGTAAATCTGATCACAGTTACTCCATCTTGACTGAAAGAGGAAGTCAGTGCATCACAATTTATGTAGAAGACCATTCATCATAGTATTATTTTTATGAAGAATAATTGAAAATCAGCAAAAGGCAAGACAAAAACAGAAAACAGAAGATGGTGTAATGTATTGTGGCATCCATGCAATGTGATGCTGTACAGCCATTAAAAATCATGTTTTCAAAGAATATTTACTGACATGGGAATGTATTTGTGATATTACATTTAATAATAAAGAGTGGGTATAAATCTAATTTTATGATTTCAATTTTGTAAAATGTATACATATTGCATACTCTATAATATAAATATATACTTTATTATATTCTTATTAATATATAGTACCATTAATTCAATATACAAATTAAATTATAAATGTAGTATATTTATATAATATAACATATATGTGCTATGTATGATATATTTTAATAAATATAATATTGAAAATATAATATAAAATACATATTCATAATAAATTAAATATAAAAGCATAATGATTTATATAAATATATACATATTTTAATATGTGGATAAAAGAACATATATATGTCTTTAATATACTGGATACACAATGTGCATTTCACAAAAATGTTCAGAGGTAAAAAGGCTTGAAAGCTAAATTTTAGTGTGTCAGGATATTGTGCTATCTATTTTTAATGAACATAATCATCATCATCATTACAAATACAAATATCCTTCTTTTATTTGCCAGGCACTATTATAAGTGCTTTTTACATGTTAATCACTTAATCCTCACAACAACCCTGTAAGTAGTAGTAATTAGGTTTCTTTTGAGGAAACTGAGGCTGAGAGTTGAAGTCACTTTTCCCAGCTAGTAAATGGTGCCACCAGGGTTTGACTCCAGGCAGCGTGGGTCCAGCCTGTTCTTTGTCACCTTGCTTCCCAGAACGCTATGCTTCCTTTCTCCCCAGAACTATGATGTTAGAAAAGGCTGGAGAGGGTTTCTTGACCAAGCCTGGGACAGAGCCCCAGGTGACTGGAGGACCAAGACATTGGCAAGCAGACCTGGATATACTCCATTGCAGAAGAGATTTCTACATCCAAAAACTTTGGGGACAGAGCACATGGCGGGGTGGTTGCCAGACATGCCATGGGCCAAACAGCTAATGTAACAGAGCCACAAGTTGAACTCAGAGCTACTTGCTTCACCTGTGTTTTTCCAGTTCTAACCATGTGCCTCTTACCATGTGACTGTTAGTCTGACATCCAGGGATTGAAGCTAACTTTGTTTTTTGCACTCTACCAACTAGATAGAAGAAAGATGGGGAAGTAGGGGAGGGTGAGGGAGGCTGTTCAAGATTGACACACTAAAAATGAGGGGGTTCCCCTTCAGCTAAGGCCTTTCCCAGTGCTCCAGGGACCCCAGAAAATCTGAGCACAGAGAAAAAGGGCTGACACAAACTGTGCAGAATGTCCGTCTACGCAGGGCTTCCCATACACTGACACCCTGGGGTTATTATTGCTTTGGGTATATGAGATCACTCAGAATGGAATGCCTCATTATAGGTTCAAACACAAGCTATAAATCAAACATTTCTCCTTTAATATGGGGAAGTTTCAGATTATTTTCAAGAACACCTGGTGCAAAGTGAGGTAATCTTATATGGTAAGGAGGAGGAATAACTTAAACTGTATTCCCATAAATTTCTTTAACCTAGAAGGAAGCCTTTAAGGCTATCTGCATACATGGCACGTTCTGATTTTTTCCTTTGAATAATGTGTGAAGTGTTTTAAACAGACCAGCACATTCCCAGGGTTCTAAAACCTCCCGTGGTTTCCGGCTTGCTTTCTGTGGCCAGACAAGTGTCGAAAATTATTGGAGATTGTGTTCTTAATTTGACTAAATGTTCTTCTCTTTTCATCCAGGGAGATCTTGTTTATAATTATTTCTTCATTCTGCATCCCAAACTTTCAGTTTGCAGGGATAGAAAAATCAATAGGAATAGCTTAGTGCTGACAAATGAGGCTCCAATTACCGATACTTACATGCAATATGGCAAAGATTTTCATCCACTTAGATCTACTTTTTAAAAATGGTGTTTGGCATAGGTGGACCTCGTTATTATTCACAACTATATCTTGAAGCACCGTTTTCTTCTGCTGTTCCTTCCAAATGTGCTACTGATTTTAAAATTAAATTATTTTGAAGATGAAAATTAACAACATTTTACAGAAGATTCTTTAGGTTTGCCAAATAAGAACATTCTCCTTTTAGATTTTGTATTATCTTTAGGTTCCAATAATGAAAGAATAGCTGAAGAAGCATCCCCCAGTGGACAACGAGGACCAGATAATAGTCTTTTAATAAGCCATTAACAGTGTGATGCTAGATTTGATCATATCCACTGATGTGTTAAACCAGTGCTTTTGAAACTTTAATGTGCACCCAAGTCATTTTGGGATCCTGTGAAAATATAGATTCTATTTCAGTAAGTCTGGGAGGGGCCCAGAGTCTGCATTTCTAACCAGCTTTCAGCTGATGCAGATGCTGCTGATCCTCAACAAGCAAGGATTAAAGACCTTTTGTATCAGCTGGGGAAAAAATGTGGCATATTCAAATTGGGAATTTGAGAAGAGATTAATAAAGGGCTTATTTATAAATGTCTGGACATCATTTAGAAAAGCAACAAAAGATGGTGCAGTGTCTCTAGGCTAGTAACACCTGGAGATGGCACTAACTGTAGATATCAAGAGGAAGGAGAGAGAACAGTTCACATCTGGAGAGGGAGGGCTGGATTGACAGCAACCTTGGCATTCAGTAGAGGGATCCAGCAAGCATATGGCCCTGCAAGGGAAAATGGGTAGGAACTGGGAATACATATGTCTGTCGCCTTCCTGCTGCCCTTCAGCTCTCCTGCTAGTACCTCCTGTTTGTCAAATCCAACCAAAAGCAATAGGGCAAGGGAGCCTGGTTGATGGTATCCACACAAATCAGCTTCCCAATGCCCCTAGCAAGGCGGAGAAGGGGAAAGTGAAACTGGATGGGCAACAGGAAGACATCCCATAGCACATTTTACTTGAATTCACAGGTGCTTTGAACACACCCACCATATTTCATCTTATAATCAATTATTTTCTATTCCTCCAGCACCTCCCTTTGGCTCTGCCTGTCTCAGGCTGTCATTGCAGAAAAGCAGATGAGAAGTCATCGGGACCTTGAATGAGATTTGGATGAAAGTACAATTTCCTTTGCAAGAATTGACATTTAAAGTCATATCGCTGTGAAATTCAACATGCCTCCTGCCAGTGTAATTGTCAGCATTAGAAAGATGTAGGGGCCCACAGCCATATCACCCTGAATGTGCCTGATCTTATCTGATCTCAGAGGCCAAGCAGGGTAGGGCCTGGTTAGTACTTGGATGGGAGAAAGATATAGGGGTAAAGGAGATTTCCTCAAAATTCTGCCTACTGGCGTGAATTACCACTGTAGATTTATACCTGTTGGCAAATTAGGCTCTAGAGAGACCCCAATGCTTCTAAGAAAACCATTTCTATAAGAATTTTACTAGTTTCTAAGATAAAAAAAAAAAAAAAAAAAAAAAAAAAAAACAGGAGGACAGGTGGTGGGAGGGAATGAAAAAGAAACAAAACAGAAACCATCCCTGAACAGAGAAAATGATCAGGGTAGAGAAAATTTAAATAAATACTGTGAAATGAAATATAAAGACTGAAAACTCAAATCTGCGGTGGCAACAAGAAGTATTATTAACTTTCTGGAGTATTAACAATGGGATTGGAATATTCAAAATTTATTAATGAATGAATTACTTAATTTAAAGCATTTGCTGAATAACTTACTCAATGTCAGATGCTGGGTTAGATGCTGGACATAGAGCAGTGAACTTGGTGAGAGGCTTCCATCTTCATGAACTCAGTGTCTAGTGAGAAGCACACTTTGTACAAATTTGCACATTTGTGATGAGAGGTGTGCAAGGGGAATGCAGCAGGGCATGGGAGTGTGCAGTCAGGGTACCTAACCTAATAGGAGGTTAGGAGCATCCGGCAAGTCTTGCCTGAGAAAGAGACACTTAACGCTGAGAACGGAGAGATGAGTAGGAGAAAAAGAAAGGGAATTGAGCCTCATGATGAAAGATGATAATATAAGCGGCCAGCACAACACAGAAAGACTTCGTGACATGCTCCTGGGTGAGTGATTATTAAAAGAGACTTATGAAATTGCCAGGAGAGGTGGGACTTGGGCATATTTGGGTAGGAGAGGGTTAGAGGAAAGAATCATTATTAATATTCTACCACTACCAAGGCCTTATTGTATCACAGTTGTTTTCTATGAAATGAAATGGAGCGAACCATAGAATTGAGGTGCCGAGAAAGTACAGTTGAGTCTTGTTAGTTCACTTTGGAGGAAGAAAAAAATCTATATCTCCAATCTCTGTTTTATGGAGGTTTGGTGTCAGGAACCTGTGGCCACTGATTTCAAGATTGTTGAAAGCACCAAGAGAGGCAGGAAAAGCTTCATCTTTCTCTGCTGCGCCCCTTTTAATAAAAGTATTTGTTCTATAAAATTTGGATTCAGTCCAAAGGTCGCACTCAAGGATCCAGAAGGCCACATGTTCCCTACCCCTGTACGAGGGAGCTGAAAAGTATTTTTGGAAAGCTTTTGGGAACTGTCCTTTAACACAAACACAGAATGGTTTGTCTTCATTTCATCCTGCTGAAACCTAACTACTATGTTTTTATCTTTTTTTTTTTTTTTTGAAGGAAGAGCTCTGGGATTTCATTACAATTAATAGGCCTTATGGGATATACACACTTTCATCAGTCTGGTAAATGAACAGAAAAGTCAGTAGAGAAATGCAACCTGTGAACAGATTTCGGCTCAGAAAGGGTAATGATTTTATTGCTTAAGGGAGAAGGAAATAAAGACAAGTGTCCTTTTCCAGGTGAATGAATTATTATAGTTATATGGGTTATAATCACTGGATGGCAAGGGACAGGGAGGGGACATTATTTCCCCTACCTCCACATAGAACTCTATTTACATATTTCAAGAAATAGCATTGTCAACCATTTCTTTCAAAGGCCTATTAAAGAAGCTGCACAATCTCCCTTGGGAAACCTATGCCATGTTATTGTCATCCTTTGATGGGTAATGTCTAGTTTCCTCTGGTGTGTAACCCAAATTTGTCTGCTGCTACATACACCTTTATCTTTTTGTTCTGTTGGCAGTAGAAGCAGCAAGTACATTATCATTTGCATAATGATGTGCTTTAAAGCTTTTATTCCTCTGTTGGCTTTCTCTTCATTAAGTTGTGCATATCCTCAATCAATGCTTGCAAAGGAAAGCAGTGTCCCAAATTAGTGGCAGAGGAGCTAAGAGAGTAAGCTAGGAGCATCTCTGAAAATACCAGGTCAGAGCTACTTCTTGTATTAATATAAGTGAAGAAATTATGAGAGATTTTCCCTGAGGGAACTTGACTTGGATTTAACTCTTACCTTCCTCATCCTGTGTTTTACTAAGAAACAGTCGCATGTGGAACATGGATTCTCTAGAAATCACTCTCAGAGAGGCTTATGACCTGGCATGCTTATTCAGAGGATGTGATAAGCCTGAATGCTTCCTCCCACTTGGGGGACAAAGAAAAAATGGCAAGTCTGTATCCTTGGGAAGTTGCCCAGAGGCTTTTGGGTCTCTTAGGCCTAACGCTAAATTCCTTACATTTGGAACATATGACCGATTTCCTCTTTGGTAAAGGGGCAACATAGCTCGTTTACTCTGTGCCCGAAGGGTGTTGACAGGAGTTTCAAGTGGAAATGGGTGTAGTGTGTATGATGCCATAGAAGTGTCTCGCAGCATCTTTCTTGATCCTATTTCTTTAATATCAGAAACCCTAGCACCTGAGAAGAAAGAGTTTTGGGCCTGATAGCTTTATTTTATTTTATTTTTTTTTTGAGACAGGGTCTCACTTTGTTGCCCAGGCTAGAGTGAGTGCTGTGGCATCAGCCTAGCTCACAGCAACCTCAAACTTCTGGGCTCAAGCAATCGTGCTGCCTCAGCCTCCCGAGTAGCTGGTACTACAGGCATGCGCCACCATGCCCGACTAATTTTTTTTCATATATATATATATATATATATATGAGTTGGCCAACTAATATATATATGTGTGTGTGTATATATATATATATACACACTCATATATATATATATATATATATATACACAACTCATATATATATATATATGAGTTGGCCAATTAATTTCTTTCTATTCATAGTAGAGACGGGGGTCTCGCTCTTGCTCAGACTGGTTTCGAACTCCTGATCTCAAGCAATCCACCCACCTCAGCCTCCCAGAGTGCTAGGGTTACAGCCATCAGAGTATGTCTATCAGAGAGAGAGGCTAACGAAAGAGAGCTGGGCAGGATGCAAGCAGGGGGTCATGGTGACAATAGAGTTAACTCTCACAGCTATGGTCCCTAAGTGAAGGTTGTAGGATGGACAGTGGAGAATATTGATTGTAAGTGTAAGCCAAGGATGGTAATTTCTCATGTATTATATTGGCTTACAGTGGCTGAAAATCAGGCTGTGGAGAAAAGAGAAGCTTTTTTTTGGTAAAATAGATTTAAAGTAGGTGAAAGCAACAGGAAACTTAGAATTAGATCAGGACTCAGTGCATGTCATTCTACCTTCTAAATGTGGATTTGGGAAGAGGAGGAATAGCCACACAAGAGGCAGTGAGCAGGGCCAATAGAACCTCCAATCTCATCAGAAATGTCTGAGTATTCAAAAGCTGACAAACTCACAGTGGTGGTTAAAAGTTTCCAAAATTCTAATTTTCACTTGGAAGCTTGGATTTTATCATTGACCACAAATATTGTCAATTCTTTTCCTTAAAGTGACAGGCTTACTTAGTTCATTTAAAGAATATGTTTGACAGATACTCAAGTTTGACTTACCACAGTTTTCTGTTAGTTGTTCTTTCAAATATAAAGGGGTTTTACAGGAAAAGGTGGTTAGTTTAGCTTGCAACTCAATCAATTGGCTAAGTGATTTTCCTCAAGACAGCTGTTAAACTTTGGTATCCTGCAGAAGTGCTTTATGTGTACTTTCCATGTTGTCAAATAGACTATGAAATGACTAATAGTATAATTTAATGCCACTGCCTTGATTCTTATTAAGACATCATTGCCTTGGATCATCAGTGCAAATGCCAATATCATAAAAGAAGATAACATCTTAGTATTATGAAAATAGTTTTGAAATCCTGGACTCTCTCAAAGGTTTCAGGGACCCACAGGGATCTACAGACCACAATTTTAGAACCATTGTTCTATAATCATCCAAACAGACAAAAGTAGTTTTCTACAAAGGAATGCAAAAAAAAAAAATCAAGTTACCTCTGTAATACTAAATGTGAGATTATAATGGAGCAATAGAAGTTTTGGGAGACAAAGTTTATGACCCAAGATACCTTATACATTTTTGGTAAATGAATCACTTTTTCTATTAAAAGACAAACATATCAAGGGGATCAAAAAGTAAAAGTCATTTATATACTGTTTTAAAGAGATAGACCTAAAAGAGTGACTCAAAAAATATAAAAAGAAAACGAGACATAAATGTCTTTTAAAACACTAAAAATATAAACAAGTAAGAATCAAAATATTCTCAAAGCACAAAACATCAGAAATCATTAAATGGAGCTAATGTGATTTATGATTTTATTCTGTAAGAAAGGAACTATTTGACCGACATCACCTCGCTTCCCACCGCCACCCAGCCCCTCGCAACCAGTGTTCTATTCTCTGCTTCTGTTAGTTTGACTTTCAATTATAAGGTGAATAAGCTCTGGGAATAAGAGATTGATAAGAGAGTATACTTTAACTATCCTCACCGCCCCCCACACACTGCAAATGGTAATAATGGGTTGTGTGGATGTGTTGAATTTGGCTGTGGTAATAAGTACAAAATGTATACATATTAATATATATAATATATATATACTTGTATATATATCAAGTCATGTTATACATCTTGAATATATACAGTTTTTGTCAATTAAGTATTCTAAAATTAAAAAAAGAAAAAGGAACTATGTCTAAAACCTTTATGAACCAAATATATTACCTGTTAAAATAAACAAAAACTGGTATACAAATACGGAAAGAAAGATAATAGAAATGGTTAATTAATGCATCTTTTCTTTTGTTTTTCTTAGGTCAAGTAGGAAAAAAGAAAGGCAAACTACTGAACGTCTAAATAATACACCCTGATTTTATGTAATCTTTGCATCCTACAGGACAAGACAGGATTTTTGAGAGAGGAAATATCTCTCTTTGAGACTTGAGCAGTGGGATCTGTGCTTTGAGAGCAGTAGATTTACGTAAACGATTTCTTGAGTGGTGAGTCTAATACTGAGGCTGAGATTTCACATGTGACCTGATATATGAGCCCCGAGATCAAGAGTATCTTGAAAACCAGATAATCAAGATTTCTTGGCTTCTCTCTGTTTATGTCCCTACTGTTAGCATCTTTTCTTATGTCACATTCCATTCTTGTTTTAGCTGTACTCAAGGGAAGCTGGAGAGGACCCACCCAGAATCTCCCCCAGTGTCCCTAGTATTTAGAATAATGTCTGGCATGTAGTAGGTGCTCAATAAATGTTTATTGAATGAATGTCCACATTTGGGACCTGTGTTTTTTTCTAACTTCTAGTCCTCAGACTAGCAAAATTGGGGGAAGGAAGTGTAAAAATCAGCACACAATCTAGACAAGAGCCAGACATGGATGGTCCCACTGTCATTTCCCATGTGGGAAATCTAATCTCCACAGGCACCTTTGGAGGATCTGAGCTGTCTTGTATTTGGGAAGGTGGCCATTCCCTTGCAACATCATTCTAAGGAAGAGCATAGACAGGGGGTATGTGTAGGGGCCTAGGGTGTCAAGCACTCAAATGACCTCTTGTGAGTGTGGCTCAAGACAAGGCTCATGCATTAACGACAACCCCAATGAGTGTCTTCCCAGCTGTTCCACAGTGCTCTGGGTTATGGTGCTTGGTCACAGGTAGGAACAGAAAGAACAACATGATACATTTCTCAAATCTGTGAGGACCATCTAGGCATTAGGCTCCGTGTGCTACAAGGAACCGAGAAATACACAAAAAAGGAAGAGCAAGGACTTAAGTTCCGGAAGAAGGTACTTGTGGCTGAGGAAATATGGAGACGTGACAATAGAAACAACACCTCAGAGGGGAGGTCCCACAGCCACGGAGGAGCATTTAGCAAGGAACATGGTTGAGTGCAGCCACTTCTCTTGACAAGGGACCTGCTCAGAGGCCCCTCTGGGCAAGTAATGCCACAAAGGCCACTTTCACGGACCAGGATTCTGCCCTTTGCTCCTCAGTCGGGAACCAGAAATATACACGTGCGAAGGTGCGGTTAGGGCTTGGAGGCTGCGGGCTCCAAGTGAGTTGTGCCACGTGATGAATCTTAAGCCACAGGGCCCAGGAGACAGAGGGAGGGGACTGTGCAGGTGCTCTGGCAACGTGGGTCCTGAGGTCCAAACACAAAGCGGTGGGGAATGAGGAGGGTGAGCTATTGAAGAAGCCCACCAGAATCTAGGGAGGAGATGTCAGAGAGCTGCCATTGGGAACATTTTGAGGAGATTTTTGGTGGATTTGACTCTATTCTGAAAAGGAGGAGCAGAGGTGGGGTCTGGTTTTATAGGTCCAGTGAGCTAGGATGCAGGAAGACGTGGGAGGCAGCAATTGTGCCATCTTCTGGGAGCGTGGGTCTTTCTGTGCAGAAAATCCTCCCAGTAGAAGTTAAGTCAACTCTGGATTCTCACTTTCCATGCATTTTTCTCTACTGTATTCAGGTTAAGTTGGGGAAAGAAAAACTTCCAAAGGGAAAACAGCAAAACCACATTTTTAAAATTAATGCAGCAAACAGGCCAAGTTTTTAATATTAATAGGCATTGTTTGATGTCTGTATGTCTGAGCAAAAACATATTTGAAAAAAAGTTTGGAAACTATTATAAGCTCATAATGAATATTTAATAAGCAGATGCATAGTATAGTTAGTGTTCAACCATGCTATTGTAAATTAGTATATACATTATACACTTTTGCCATGAACTAGCTATGAACATTGAGATGGGGCATTGAATCGGCAGGGAGAGGATTTGCTTTCCATTTTGTACTCTTCATGCCACTTGAATGTTTTTGAACAATGCACTTGCATAATTAAAATGTTAGTCAAACAACACTATTATAGTCTAGGCTAGGCCTGGAAATAATGATGACGTGAGAAAAGTTTGATTTGGAAGCTCCATTCTCATGAACCCTCCTTCCACTATGTCTTCCATCTCCCATCAAAACTTTCTCCTTCACATTAGAATATAAACACCGATAAGAGTTTCAATAATGTAATTTGGATTCATTAATAATAAAAGCCTTAGGCTAAAATAATTAGAAACAGACCTTGGATTTGCCCTGTTTTTTTAGGAAAAGAATAGATGTAATAACAGAGACAATACCTTCCCAGTCTCTGCTAGCTCTCGAAACCCTCAACCGTACACCCAACCTCTGAGTATCTTTTATAACTATTAATAAATTTCCCAGAAGAATAATTTTTTTCCTCTTTCAAAACTGAGCATAATCAGGCTCACAGTGCTTTCATTGTAGAAGTTTCTTGGTTGTGATCTAGGGGAATATGTGAGAAGCTGAAGAGATCGGATTGAGTGAGTTGCATAGGAATAATGAGCCTGGGGTCAGAGTTGGGGCTACCTGGGGAACAGCCAGCCGACTTTCATGCCCAGCCTTCAGCAGTGAGTGAGGTCTTGGTTCTTACCCAGCTGTACCTGGGGACCTGTTTCACTCTGGAGAGTCCACGGAGGCGATGGGGTATGGGTAAGTGTTTAATAATAAGCTCTCTGAGAAAAAGGACAGAGAGAGAGAAAGGAAAGAAAGAAGGAAGAAAAGAAGGAAATTCTGATTTGTAGTGTTTCCCAATTTTCCTGGCCAATTTCAGCCTACCAAGCTGACACCAAGTCACTGAATGTGAGTTGGGAAGATAGGGGCACCGCTGACTCTCCTAAGCCAGGACAAGTCAACTCTAGCGCACCACTGCACGTGCGGTACGCTAATTGAATATTTTTTTTAAAAAAACAATATGCTTGTGTAATTAAAATATGAGTTACTCAAACTTTCACTTTCAGGTACCTGCTGAGAAGCGCACCAGGTTGAACTTGGCAATGTTATCTTCCTCGAGTAAGCTACAGGCTCTGTGAGCCATGAGAAGTGACGTTTCTTGTAAAATCTCCCTGCCCCACAGTGAAAAGCCAAGATCTGTTGCCTAATGAGGTATTATTTTTGGAGACAAGCAAGTGACTCTGACCATTGGTTTATTATTTGCAATATTGCTCTGCAAACCCATTATCAAAGGAGCAATAGGTGTATGGAAAGGAAAAGAAATTACTTTGGCTCAGAGCAAATAATATAACAGCGAGCGACATCAAATTGAAGGAAATGGGGCCCGGGATCCCGTGCATCAGTTGGTAGGTAATGAGAGTCGAACTCCTAGAGGAGAAACCCACAGCAGAGAGCCCTGCATTAGCATAGGCCAATTTGTATCAGGCCCTAATGTAGGCAGAGAGGCTCCTAAATGAATAATTGCTGAAGGGGCAATTGTGGGAGTCATCTTTCGAAGAGATAAGTTTTTTTTTTTTCCCAGGCCACTGCAAATATGAGTTTAATAATCCTTTCAATGGGTACCGTGTTATCATAAAATAATCTAAATGCTACTAAATGGTATTTAAAATGACTTCCAGACACTGGCAGACTTGACTGAGTAGCTATTCGGCTGCTAATGCATCTCTAATACGGCATGTGAGGAGGCGCGGTAATGAGGCCACGTTGTTGGGATGGAAATCCTTCTCTAGGATTCTTTCTGCTTCCAACTTTGACCCCCGATCCAGTCTGTGGCACTCTATCTCACCTCCCACTTATTCCCACCTGTCCAGACCTGGGCTGTAGAGTGAGAAGGAGAGTGTCTACCATTTCATCCCGGGTTGAGCATCTGGTCGGCTGTGAGGCTGGCAAGGAGAAATCAGGGACACAGGCAGCCTTTCCTGAAGTCCCGGAGAGCAAGTTAACTAGGCTGAGAAGCTAGAAAGAATGAGCGGCCTTGGCAATGCACGTTTGCTCGTTCTGCCTCCCACCTGAGTGTATGTGCTCCGCTCCTATGGGGTACCGTGAAAGGTGAGCTTAGAGGGAATCCAGAGACAGAAATATCCAAGGCTCCGCTGTCACTTTGAGACAGAAGTTGCAGAAGCTCAGAATCCACTCGCTAATCACGAGCTGCCTAAGTGACATATTCATGGAGATACGCTTTATGTCCCCACCACTGTAGCACATCACTGAATGGCTCATCAGCACCCTGGAAATCAGAGCAGTCATGCCAAGGAAAGGCACAACAGCCCTTGTGTTCCTCAATTAAGTCATAATAATGCAGAGAGGGGAGAAACACCATTTGGATCAAAAAATGCTTTATTGAGGTGGCTTTTTTGAAAGGAAAATGATTGCGGTGCTCCCAGCACTTAATTTTTATTGTTGTCTTTCTTTTTATGGTGGTGAAATGTACATAACATAAAATCCTTAATTTGTTTTTAGGAAGAATTTTAAATCCGTTCCAAGCAACAGCCTGTGCTCCCCCACCTCCAGCGTGGGGAATGGAGCTGGGAAACAGAGAGCATCTCCCATCTCCTTTTCTAGATTATAGCAAAATGTCAAGAAGTGGCAAAGCAGAGCTGGAAGCACAAGGACATTCATGTCTCACACTGCTGACAGGCAGCCAGCTGGTGATGGTGCCCTGGAGCAGCCGTGCAGACAGAAAACCACCTCAGAGCGTGGGAGGCGGTGGCGTCGCAGGCTGCCGCGCTCCTGGCAAGGATGCGGCAACGAGAGCGGTGGGCTTGCGGAACAGCAGATCTGCGGCCTTGAGTGTCACTTACAGAGCTCTGCAAATAGAAAATGAATAAACTGGGAGAAAGAGGTCATGTGGGTTCCTCCAAGACACTCTCCACGTGATTTTCCTGGAAGCAGAATTAGCCAAAAAAAAAGCTTTAGGATCTGGATCTCGGCAATGTACGTACATATAAAATCGGGGTTAATAAGTGTGAGTTACCCTAAATATATATAGCAGCCTGCTCAGACAGGCACTCCTGTTGAGGGTATCAAGTTTGTATCCTTAATTCTTGGAATGTTGTCAATCAATGTCAAACAATTGCCAAATAAAATCTGAGTCAACTAGAACAGAGTCCTAAGGTATATCATGCTCTAGACAAGTTTATTTGGCATAAGCAGCATGATATTCACTCAAGTCATCAAGCCAGGATTGGAATAGTCAAAATATTTTTCAGGTTAGGGTGAGAATCTCTTGAAAGGTGATGAGAGATGGCTGGAATTAACCCAGTGATACATATCAGGGGTGAGGGAACAAAGCCACAATACAATCCATCCCAGGAGGATATTTCCCCTTAGGTGAGGGAAATAATGTTAATTAGAACTTTTCTCTCCCCACCTCCACCCAATGCTATCTATCTGAGGAATATGAAAACCATAGGCTAATAACAATTAAAATTGTCACCAACATATGGTGAAGTCAATGATGTGGGGAAATGGGGTCTCTCAAACACTATGGTGGTGAAACTAGGTACAATCCTTTTGGAAAGTGATTAGATAGCACATGCCCTTTGATCTAGGGGCTCTATTTTTAAAATTTTGTGTCACAGATATACGGTGCTTGCCAAGTACATACAGATGTATGAATACTGCTGTCACTGTCCCATTGTTCCAAATAGCAAAACACTGGAAACAAACTAAATGTCCTTCTCTAAGGGAGGGGTTAAATAAATTGTGGTAGAGCCACACAGTGAAGATACTGTAGCCATTCGGAAGATGAGGCAAATCTTGTGGCTAATGTGCAATGTGTCCGTGACATATTAAATGGGAAAAAAAATAAGTGGCAAAATACAATAGTACAATCCCATTTTGTTAAACAAATGAAAAGGCAAAGCAAATGTATATGTATACTTGCACAGAAAATTGCAGGCGAGGCAATGCAGAAAACTGCTAAACATGTTCACATATTTGGTCACATGACTTTTTTTCTTTTTGAACTCTGAGCATTTGACCTCCAATCCAGTGTTCCCTCTCATGATGCTCTCCTCTGTCCTGCCACATCCCACCTCCAATTATGCCCAAGAGACTTAAGTTAACACTGTATTAGTTCCCCAGGCCTTTCATAACAAATGACCACAAACTTTTTGACTTAAAACAACACTATTTTATTTTCTCAGAGTTCTGAAGGCTAGAGATCCAGAACAAAAGTGCCAGCAGGTATCTGACCCTTCTTCGTCTCTTCCAGCGTCCAGTGCCTCCAGATGTCCTGGGCTGGTGGCTGCATAACGCCAACCTCTGCCTCTCTATGTGTGTTCCCCTCTTCTGACTCTCATAAGGACACTTGTCACTGGATTTAGAGCCCACCTGAATAACCAGGATGATATCAACTTAATTATGTTGGCAAAGCCCTTTTTCTAAATATGGTCACATCCACGTGCTCTTTAGGACACAGACAGCTTTTGGGGGTCACCACTCAATCTACTACAAAAAGTAGCTAGTGTTTTAAGACAAAAAATACTCTAGGAAGCATAACTGTTTGAAGCTCATTAGAAAGCACATACAGGTCTTTATTTCTATTTCTCTCCCAGTTGTTGTCTTAAGAAGTATTGACGGAGGACTACCATGGGAATGGTTTTTGGTGAGTACTGAGGATGGGGAGGGGTTCTTAGGTGGCTCTGGAAGGTCAGAGCCCAACTCGAAGGCAGAGGAGAGAGGGCGCCAGCTTAGAGTGGAAGGAACAGTGAAAAGGAAGCTGGAGACAGGTGGAAGGGGTATGGGGGCAGCTTCTTCACAGTCGTGGCCTGCCTGGTGGGATTTCTGTGGCTTTCACACAGCTACAGTTATGGAAGTCTATTTCTGGATTGTGGAAGGGTAGAAGGACTAGAAGACTAACATTATCTTGTTTTTGCACTGGTTTCAGATCACTTCAGCCAGTGGGGAGTTGCACACCAGTGAGGGTTGAGGGAGATGGTCTAGAAGCCCCAGCCACCTGTGCTGACCACGGACCAGGCTCTCCGCGGCAGGTGGGACGGTCTCAGCTGAGTGCTGCCATGACGCTGCCATTCCAGTTGACTTCTCTGGCACCTGCTATGGCGGGGGGGGGGGGGGGCTGGAAGTAGCAGGGAGCCCTTTAATTGCAGCAGAGGCATTCTCACAGGGAGGCTGAGCTCAGGGCCGTTCCCACTTCCTGCAGCAACTGTGGGGAACACAGGCCTGGCAGAGCCAGTCTGGTGCGCTGAGGCCGCTGGGAATTCCCTTCAGTGCTCGTGCAAGTATCAGGGGCAGCCTGCAGGCTAATAAAACCTTTTTTCCCAGATGCTACTGGCAGACCCAGTGTGAGCCAGTGCCACCCAGCATCCCCCACCCCCACACCAGAGCTGTGCCATCCCTACGTCCCCCTCGCCAGCATTTACACATTCCCCACGTAGTCTCTTTGTTAAGGCCCAACCTCCAGTTGGAACACAGTTTTGCATCTATGATATATATATTTTTTTTTTGCTGGTACTTAGGAAGGGATGTTTCACAGACAGAATAGGCAGAAAAATCACCCTGTGGTTTTTTTTACAGTGTTAGTTATTGGAGAAGAAATGAACAAACAAAAAAGATGTCAGAAAGGATGACCAGAACTGACTTGGGAATCACAGAATTCAAGTTTGCAGCTATTGGAGGTTCTTGGAGGCTTTCCCAGGTAAATAGAGGTCTCTTCCCCGCCTATGTTTTTAAGCTGGAAAGAATAGTTAACTCCTTGGTGTCAGAGCATTGATACCTCTGGTTAAGCTTAGGATAAGACCCTGGAGACACTTCTGAGCTTCTCCCCATCTACTGGTCCTCAGAAAGTTGGGGCAGCCAGAAGCAGGAATTTTTTTACTGAAAGCTGATCTCTCCTTGGGACTAAAGAAAGGGTGCTATAGTACCGTGAGTCAATTGTGAAGTAGAACACTGTCCCGGCCCGCGGGACCTTCTGTTACTCGTGGGGGCGAGGGGGACCGTGCCTGAAAGAGATGAGCGAGAGAGAGAAACGAGACCAAGCAAATGGTTGTCAAGGTCTGCTTTACTTAGATTTTTAGTGGGTTTTATAGGCATACAAAAACAAGGAAGTCAAAACAAAAAATAGAGTAGTGATGATGAGGCTTGGGTCTGGGTTGATTAGCCCTAATCAGTGTCTTATCGTATCTTGTTTTTGACTGATTACTCATCTCCAACCGGAACATTTGCAGTCAACACATCCTGGAGCATTGCGTGGTCAGCACGTCATGGACTGCGTTCTTCTTGGAGCTATAGCTGGAATTTTCCAGGGCGAAGTTCGTGTGTAGGACAAGTCATAGGGGAGTTGAGGGTCTTTGAGGGTCCTTGCCTCTAACATCTCCCCCTCTCTTTATTAATATGAGGGAGGTTTATATAAGTGGGTGGAGAGCCTGTCTTAGGCTACGCGATGTGCTTCCGCGACCAGCACCCCAAACATAAGATCTGGCGATTAATGTGAAGGTGAGGCCTCTGTCTTAGGCTATGTAGGTGGCATCCAGCTCCGGCACTTCTGATTATGAAGTGTGCCCCCGGGCATGGACCTACAATATTCCCGTCATGGAGTTACCTCACAGCTGGCGGGGTGTGCACCTGGTACGCGGCATCGCGATAATCCCGTCATGGGCGTCTCCACAGCCTTTGGAACCAACTGCGTTCCATGTCTGAGGCAAGGTCTGAGAAATTTAGACCCTCTGTGGCTGAATGGGGAGACTCTGTATGGAGGTCTTCTCTGGAGCCTCTTTGTTCTAGCCGTTGGTGAAACACGGAGACCGATTTTTGTGTGGCTGTGTCTACCTGTGACTGCCATGTATAGTTGTAGATCTGATGGATGTTGGTTGTGGTGGTGCTCTTGGTCACTAGAATCAGGCATAGGAGGGGCAGCGCCTTTTTTCGGGGAGTCATTGTAGTTCTGGAAGAGAACAGAATTAAGAATTCTTCTCAGGGGATTCCCTGGGTGGGTTATATAACTTAATCGCTCTTTCTGGTAGCCATCTGGCGTTTCCTGCCTGGGTATCGTAGATGCAGGCATGTCCTTTTCCCCATATGAGGACAGGGTCAGGCCCCAGCCATTTGCCTGTAAGCGGCTCTTTCCATAAGGCCTGTGCATAAGTATCTGTGGTGGATGGGTGCCAAAGGCGGTCGGCGGCCGTTTTACCGGCAGTGTCAAAGGTGAGAAAGTTTAAAATGAACAGGGCATGATTAAGTAGGGTTTTGGAATTACCTGTTAAAGGGTACAAAATTCCTCCTCCCGATTGTAGTTTGGAGAGCATATTTTTTAACGTCTGATGAGCTCTCTCTATAATACCTTGGCCCTGAGGGTTGTAAGGAATGCCTGTAATATGCTTAATGCCTAACTGAGCACAAAAACTTTTGAAATTGGAGCTGATATATCCCGGGCCATTGTCAGTCTTAATAACTTTAGGCTGAGGGAGGGAGGTGAGACAGGCTATAACATGGCTGATAACGTGGCGGGTGGCCTCGCCTGTTTGTAGGGAAGCAAAGATAAATCCACTGCAAGTATCTATAGAGACATGTACATATTTAAGCTTTCCGAAAGGGGGGTAATGAGTGACATCCATCTGCCAGATCTCCCCAGGGATCAGGCCGCGAGGGTTGACTCCTAGGTGTGGCTCAGGGAGAAGGGTAAAACAAGCCCTGCATTGGCGGACGATTTCTCTGGCCCGTTCTCTAGTAATGGAGAATTTAAGCCTGAGGGTATGGGCGTTGAGATGGTGTAAATCATGAGCCTGGCGTGCAGCGCAGACAGGATCAACAGTGATATTGTGAACAGCGCCTGCAACGCGAGTCGCCTGATCAACAAGATTATTTTCGGCTACTAGAGGCCCAGGAAGGCCACTGTGGGCACGAATATGGCCTATAAAAAAGGGCGCAGAGCGGGAGTGAATGAGTCTTTGTAGTTGCTGGAACATTTGAGTGGTATTGTTGGAGGGCCGAATATGAGGCACAGTTTCTAAAGTGGCGACAGCATGAGCAACATAAGAACTATTAGTATACAAGTTAAATGGTGACTGATCTATGTATTTGAAGACTGCAACTAAGGCTGCTAACTCAACCAGTTGAGCAGAGGAGAATCTAGTGGGAAAACTGCGGACCTGGCCATTAATGCTATAGGCCGCGGTGCCTGAGGAGGATCCGTCAGTAAAGACTAAGACGGCTCCTGGAATGGGGAAGACTCTTGTTTTTTTGGGAAATATTACAGGTGTCCGATAGAGGAACTGAATTAGTTTATCAGGGGGGTAATGATTATCTAGTTTTCCCTGGAAAGACATACAGTTAACTGCCCAGTCATCATCATTCTGTATTAGCCACCGAATTTGGGAAGCATTGTAAGGGAGTATTATGATATCTGGATCTTTTCCAAAAAGCTTAAGGGAGTTTTCTCGCCCCAATCGAATAATCTTAGCTACTAAGTAAGGGTAGGTGGGAAGGACTTTAGGGGAGGAAGCCGATAGGTGAACCCAAAAAAGAGGCTTGCCCTGCCAAAAGAGTCCCGTGGGCGAAAAGGGGGTGGGGAGGACAATGAAGTACAGGTGGGAATCTGGGGAGAAGTAGCCAATGGCCTGGGCATTTATGGCCTGCTCGACTAAATCGAGTGCTTGCTGCCCTTCTTTAGTTAGGGAGCGGGGAGAGGTTGGGTCAGTATCTCCCTGCAGGATGTCAAATAGGGGTTTTAACTGTCCTGTGGTGAGTTTTAAATATGGGCGAAGCCAATTAATGTCGCCTAGAAGACGCTGAAAGTCATTAAGGCATTGAAGAGAATCTTTTCTGATCTGTACTTTTTGGGAGAGGACCTTGTTGGGGAATAATTCAAAACCTAGGAACAGGTAAGGGGGGCAGACCTGAATCTTTTTGGGGGACAGGCGGAGGCCTCGAGCTTGTAAGGCCGAGACAACCTGCATAGTAACTTGATGTAAGGTTACCTCGTCGGCTCCGGCTAAAAGAATGTCATCCATATAATGAATTATATATAGTTGAGGATATTGAATTCTAAAAGAATCAATTGTCTGAGCTACATATTTTTGGCAAAGGGTAGGGCTGTTGGCCATGCCTTGAGGCAATACTCGCCACTGGAAACGTGGGGAGGGTCCTATACAATTTACTACGGGAAGACTGAAGGCAAAGCGCTTACAGTCATCTGGGTGCAATGGTATGGAGAAAAAGCAGTCTTTCAGGTCAATGACTATCTTATAGTAGCCTCTGGGGATAGCTACGGGCGAAGGCAAACCAGGCTGGAGTGCCCCCATGGGAACCATTGTTTGATTAACAGCCCGCAGGTCTTGTAGCAGCCGCCACTTGCCAATCCTTTTTTGAATGACAAAAATGGGGGTGTTCCATGGTGAAGTAGAGGGCTCTATGTGTCCGGCAGCTAATTGTTCCTGCACCAACGCTGTAGCTGCGGCTAGCTTGTTAGATGGGAGGGGCCACTGATCGATCCAGACAGGTGAGTCACTTTTCCAAGTGATTTTATCTGCCTGAAGTGCAGGGGGGTCAATGGCCCTTACAAAAAATGTTCTTTGAACCCTAGTCCTGATCTGTCTGATTTAGGGGGGGTGGTCAGGGGTGCTCTTAGTCCCTGACCCTCCTTGCCTAAGCCCTGTCCTGGGAGGAATCCCTGTTTAAGCATTTGGCTGGCTACAACTTCATTGGGGCTGCACATAATGACATTCATTTGTGCAAGGATATCACGCCCCCATAAGTTAACAGGCAGGTTTGGGACTACAAAGGGTTGGGTGGTGCCTTTGTTTCCCTCAGGGTCTTCCCATGTTAAAATTTTTGAGCTCTGGAGAGTATTATTAGACTGTCCTATACCTTGTAAGTGTGTAAGTGAAGGCTGCAATGGCCATGATTGGGGCCAGGCGTCCTGGGCAATAACTGTGGAATCGGCGCCAGAATCAAGAAGGCCTTCAAAAAGTTTACCATCTAACTTTAACCGCAGGGTGGGTCGTTTTTTGGTGATAGCTTGGACCCAATAAAGATCAGAAGAGCCAGGGCAGGAAGCACCTCGGTTAGAGGTGATGGCTGGGAAGGATGTATTAAGGGGCAAGGGTAACGCCTGAGCTAAGCGCTGTCCCTTAGAGACACACACAGGGCCGGTGAGCGCACTGGCTAAGATGTTAATCTCTCCGGTAAAGTCACTATCTACTATGGAGGGGTGGACTATGAGCCCTGCAAGAGTAGAGGAGGCTCGGCCCAGAATAAAAAAGAACATGTTAGCCGGTGGGGGTCCAAATGAGCCAGTAGGCAAAATTTGAACACCATCTTCAGGTTTTAATATTGTGTCGGAGGAGGCACACAAGTCCACTCCTGCACTCCCTGTGGTCGCTCGGAGGAGTCTAGGGGCTGGGGATTCTCTTGTCGGCTGTTCCCCGAGGCCGACTGAAATTGAATAGGACAAGAGGCCCGGGGCTGGCCCCTCAGGCCGTTTCCCGAAAGGGGTGGCAAGGGATTTTCAAGGGCATCGGTCTTAGAACGGCACTCACTAGCCCAATGGTATCCCCTCTTGCAGCGAGGACAGAGGGAGGAGGGCCGAGTTGGCCTGCCTGGTGGTCCACTGAGGTTAGGGGCAGCAGAGGAGATGGCTAAGGGGCATTGCTTCGCAAAGTGCCCTGGCTGACCGCACTTAAAACAGCCTCTCTGTGCCGCAGTGCCTTGAATGGCAGCCCCTACCGCAAGCTGCACAGCCTGCGACACCTTATGGGCGAAGGGGTCAGCATCATTACACATTTTAATCATGTCATTAAGGTCTTTATTTTTGAGTTTGCCCCTGAGGATGGCCCTGCAGGTGCTGTTAGCATTTTCATAGGCCAATTGTTTAATAAGCCTATTATTCTCATCCTCCTGCCCGAGGGTTCGTTCAGCAGACTCTAAAAGCCTGCCCACAAATTCACTAAAGCCCTCCTGAGCTCCCTGGGTAATTTTTGTCAGGGGAGTGAGAACAGATCCCGTAGAGGGAAGTGTTCGCCAGGCGCCGAAAGCGGCTGCGGCGGTCTGAGACAAAAGCCCGATTGGGAGTCCCCTTTGGCGCTGTTCAGTGGCAAACTTCCCTTGTCCGCTAAGTTTTTCAAGGGTCCAAGAGGCAGAATTGGGGTTTTTTTAAATTATTAGTAGCCGTAGTTTGACAGCGGTCGAGAAAATCGGCTTTCCACGAGAGGAACTGTCCGCGTGAAAGGACTGCCTGAACCAGTTTGGTCCATTCTCCGGGGAGCAGGTAGCCGCCTCCCGAGGCTGCCTCTAGGAGGGAGTAGGTAAAGGGTGCATTGGGCCCATACGCCCTAACAGCAGAATTTAATTCTTTTAAAGTCTTAAGTTTTAGTCTGCGGAACTCAGTAGGCTCTGCGGTGGGCCCCGGGGACTGCCTCCTCTGGGGGGTCATCACTATCACTTTCCTTTTCTCTCCCTTCCGTATCCTCATTATCTGAATCTTGGGGCGGGGACTGGCTGGAAGAAGGGGCGGCAAGGTCTCCTTGCCTATTAGACCTGGTAACTACCGGGAATGCTAGGGCTTTATGGGAGGATTTTAAGGATTTCTTATGTAAGGTGACGTGAGACTGGGCGGTCTCATGACGTGGGTGGCTAATGAAAATCGAATCTTTAAGCGTATCTTGGAGGGAGGACAAGTCTTTGGAAAGCTGGGCAAACTCTTTTTGAAGTTGTAAAACATCCTTTAATTGCGTAACCCTTTGACTTAAGTCTTCTTTGGTACGCAAAAGTAAGGGCATTGTAAGGGGGGGTATTAACGAAGGTGAGTAAATCTGGGGTATGTAAGGAGGAGGCCATTTGGGATCGTAATATTGGACCGCTTCCTCTCCGAGGGTAGCCTCTTCGGCGGGGTCGAGGGACTCTCGGGGAGATTGTTTTTTGAACACCGGGTAATTAAATGCATGAGGAGCCATAACCTCAGGTAAGGGAGGGTAGAGGGCCTTGGTGTCTAGTCTACTAACCGAGGGCTCCTCTTTAGATGTCTGGAGCTCAACTGATGGGTCTGGAGGGGGCATATTAATACAAACTGAGGGGCAAGGGGAAGGGCATGTTGATCTTTTAGGATTATCAGGGGGGGCCGACCCTTCGGCCGCTTCTAAAGACGTTTTTGAAGCGGACCTCGACACGGGTCGGAGGCAGAATTCTGCTACTGAGAGCAGCTGCTTTTTATTGGGGTCTGAATCTGCCCCTTCAACAATATCTCTGATTAGTCCCCAGTACGAAAAAACAGATCCAGGGACGGCATCTGGGCCCTGACTTAGAAGTAAATCGTTTAAATCTCTACCTACTTTTTGCCATTTGTGTGGGTGAATCTCAGGTCCACCAATAATAAACCAAAGACAAGCACGATCAATGAACACAAAAAACTTTACTAGATCCTTTTTCTTAACTCTAATTCCTCTCTCTCTGAGTGAGGCCTTGAGATCCTTAATAAAAACGGCCTCCTTAGACAATGAATGGCCCATCTCGATGGGGTGACAATGTAAAATTTTACTCACCAGACCGTCGACTCTGTGAGCGGCAGAACGAGGGTCTCTGTAGGGTTTCCTTCGGCCGAAGAGCACTCCGTGGCGTCACCCGACAAAAGTCCGTACCTCGAGCCCCACGTTGGGCGCCACTTGTCCCGGCCCGCGGGACCTTCTGTTACTCGTGGGGGCGAGGGGGACCGTGCCTGAAAGAGATGAGCGAGAGAGAGAAACGAGACCAAGCAAATGGTTGTCAAGGTCTGCTTTACTTAGATTTTTAGTGGGTTTTATAGGCATACAAAAACAAGGAAGTCAAAACAAAAAATAGAGTAGTGATGATGAGGCTTGGGTCTGGGTTGATTAGCCCTAATCAGTGTCTTATCGTATCTTGTTTTTGACTGATTACTCATCTCCAACCGGAACATTTGCAGTCAACACATCCTGGAGCATTGCGTGGTCAGCACGTCATGGACTGCGTTCTTCTTGGAGCTATAGCTGGAATTTTCCAGGGCGAAGTTCGTGTGTAGGACAAGTCATAGGGGAGTTGAGGGTCTTTGAGGGTCCTTGCCTCTAACAGAACACAATTGTCTTTGAAATTCTAAAAATACTTTTTTTAAAAAAAAATTATATTGTATTTATTTATTTTTTTAAATAAATTTCATTACATGTATTTGAGGTTTATAACCAGATGTTATGAGAAATATACAGATAGTGAATGGATTACTATAGAGAAGCAGATTAACATATCTATCATCTCACATGGTTACTTTTTATTTTTGTGATAAGAGTAGCTAAAATCTACTTATTTAACATAAATCCTTAATACAAGACATGTTGTACATTAGATCTCTAGATTTGTTCATCCTACAGATCTGCTACTTTGTATCCTTTGACCTATATCTCCCCATTTTCTCTCTGCAATCACCCCATTCATGGTAACCACTGTTTTATTCTCTATTTCTGTATATCTGACTTTTTTTTTAAGATTCCACTTATAAGTGAGATCACGCAATATTTTTCTTTCTGAGTCTGGCTTATGTCACTTAGCATAATGTCTTCCTGGTCAATCCATCTTGTGGCAAATGACAGGATCTTCTTTTTTAAGGCTGAATAATATTCCACTGTATATATCTATACACCGCATTTTCTTTATCCATTCACTGGCACGCACATGTTCATTGCAGCATCATTCACAATAGCTAACATAAGGAATCAATCTAACTACTCTTTGTGCTTTTCTTCTCCTGCCCCTTGGTGGCTTCCGTCCCCACCCTGGGAACTGTCTCTTTAGCTCCCTGGGTAGTTTGCTAGGGCTGCCCTAACAAAGTACCACACACTGAGTGACCTAAAACAACAGAAATTAATTTTCTCATAGTTCTCAAGGCTAGAAACCCCAAATCAAGACATCACAGGACCACGCTCCCTTTGAAACCTGTCGGGGGGAATCCTTCTGTGCCCCTTTCTGGTTTCTGGCAATGCTTGGCATTGCTGGCATTTCTTGGCTGGCAGATGCACTCTGCCTCCTTTAGTCTCTGCACCTGTCATTACATGGGTTCTCCCCTGGTCTGTCTGTGGTTTGTCTTTAATCAGAACTCCCTAGCAATAGAAAAAGCATCACACCAGGACAGTCAAGAAATTGGGTGTCAATCCCATTCCTACCACACTAAGTAGCTGGGTGACTTTTACAGTCTCAGTGATTCCGTCTTGTTTTTTTATCATCTAGGAAATGAAAATGATATCTAATGCTTATCCAACTGTGAAATTCTAGGGAACATTTTACTTTTACTCTTTTGCTCAGTCTTAAATTTTTATGTGTCCTGTACAGTTGACCCTCTGTATCTGTGGGATCCAAATCTGTGTATTCAACCAAATGCAGATAAAAAATATTCAGGAAAAAAATACATGATTGCATCTGTGCTGAACATGTACAGCCTTTTATTCTTGTTATTATTCCCTAAACAATACATTATAACAACTATTTACATAATAATTACATTGTACTAGACATTATAAGTAATCAAAAGATGATTTAAAGTATAGGGGAGGATGTGTATAGGTTATATGCAAATACTACACCCATTTATATCAGGGACTTGAGCATCCTTATATTTTGGTATCTGCAGGAGGTCCTGGAATCAGTTCCCCATGGATATTGAGGGATGACTGTATAAATTTTACAATAATTTATTTAAAATGAGAGAGAAATGTAGGTAAATTTCTGCTAGCAGTTCCATACTAGTAAAGGGGAATATTTTGAAATGCAGTAGTGCAAATGGTCTTCCAGATATTCCAGAGGAAAATCTACTTTTTATCTCCCCTGATTCTGAAAGCCATAGGGGAATGCTGACAAGGGGAGCAGAGACCCCAGGGAATAGAATATTTAAAAGCAGAAGAGAGTGAGCCCACCCCTACAAGTCATCCAAAAAGGGTGTGTGCTGAGGGGGTGATGTGAACCATGGTCCACATCCTTTTTGGAGCACACTGGTGTGAAGAGTTACCCCACAGTCTGATGATGTTGGGCTTGATTGGCTGCCCACAAATGAGGGCACAGGTGGTGATGGGAGAGCCTGATGCTTACAAGTGCTGTCTTTAGGGTCTGGGGATGCAGGTTCAAATTTGAGCTTTGCTGCTGACTAGCTTAGTAGTATGATCTTGGGGATGTCAACTAACCACTGTAAGCCTCCAATTCGTCATCTGTAAAATGGAGTTAGTAATCCTATCAGAGGACTAAATAAAATGTATAAAGCACTTAGCATGGTGCCAGGCACATGCTAAGTGCTCATTGGACAGCAGTTTTATCATTAGTTCTGTTCCCAATTTCATTTCTACTTTGCTGTTACAGTTAATATAAGTTGTTTTCAGGCTATTAAAAAGCAATAAAAAATAGTAATACCAAAGTAGTGACACAAAATAATGTTTCATAAAAAAGATATGGAATTTCATTTGGATTTAGTTCAACAGAAAATCATAGAATTTTAGAGCTGGTTTGAGCTTACAAATTTTCTCTTATTTCTTACATGCAGAAACTGGGTTCAGAGTAACTCGTTAAGATTATATTATTTATTAGAGGCAGAATTGGGACCAGAAGCCACAGCCCCTAGCTTTTGTCCTACAGTTTTGTTCATTGCAGTAGAAATTCTGATTTCTAAGACAAGACAAAAGAGAAGAGAAAAATACAAGCAATATTTGCAATTTGGAATGTTAGAGAAAATTCTAATCCTACTAGATCCTTGCCAGGGCTGAAGGGAAAGCATACTGAATAACAACTTGATCTATATTGACCTGTGGCTTCTACCAGAAAGAACTCTGAATGAAGGAACTACCAAATGAAAACACAGCTTCCTTCCTTCCTTCCTTCCTTCCTTCCTTCCTTCCTTCCTTCCTTCCTTCCTTCCTTCCTTCCTTCCTTCCTTCCTTCCCTCCCTCCCTCCCTCCCCCCTCTCTCCCTCCCTCCCTCCCTCCTTCCTTCCTTCCTTCCTTCCTTCCTTCCTTCCTTCCTTCCTTCCTTCCTTCCCTCCCTCCCTCCCTCCCTCCTTCTTTCCTTCCTTCCTTCCTTCCTTCCTTCCTTCCTTCCTTCCTTCCTTCCTTCCTTCCTTCCTTCCTTCCTTCCTTCCTCCCTTCCTTCCTCCCTTCCTCCCTTCCATTATTCCTTCCATTATTCCCATTGGTTATTGGGCATGACTACCAAATTATAGCTGCAAAATGGTTGCCAACAAAACCATGAATTGTCCTAAATGAAATAGATAATAAATTATTGGGCTCCATGATTAGGTGGCAAGGACATGAACCTTATAAATAGTATGCATGCATTGAGCAGCGAGGTCATGTCAATTTCTTAAGCATATACGCGAAGCAATAAGAACAGAGTATTAGTGCTTAATTGATAGAAAAGTAAAGCTTCCCTGGGGGTGTGAAGGGAAAACGCCAGCATTTGTGAGGACATGTATTATAGTCTCCTGCTGCAAATTATTGACATTAATGGCATATAAATTTGAATTCTAATACCAAGGTTAAAATGTGTTTTCTGAGAAGCAAATACTAACTATATTATGGTACAGTGGGTAGAACTTCAGTGAGAATTCTCGAGACCTGTATTTTGATGACAAGCTTCCACTGGGGTGCTTTTTTCATAATTCTAGGTAACTCAATTTGTTTTTCCCTAAGATTCCTAATCTGTAAAACAATAATTTCTTCCACAAGGATCTATGTACATGTTTTTATTGTATTAGGATTCTGTATATATGCATACACTCCCTCTATATATACATGTATATTGAAAAACAATTTCCTCTAGTAGATTTTCTGCAAATCCTACAGGTATGAGAATTTTGGTTTAGAATCCTAAGACTTTATGGAAAAAAACAGGATTGGTGAATGAAACTTCAGCTAAGCCTATGGAAGTTAAATATACATACATTAAGATCCACTAAAAAGGTTACAGTGCTATGTTAAATATAATGAATGACATTTTATGTGTCTGTGGTAGGCAGAATTCTAAGACTGCCACCAATATTCCCACCCTCTGATATACCACCCAGTATAATTGCCTCCCCTGGAGGGTAGGGGAATCTTGAATAAAAGAAGAGACCGAGATTAAGTTATCTGGCACAGGCGAAAAGTTTCAAGATGTAATCAAGGCCCTAAATCAGTTAACTTTTGAACTAATTAAGAGATTATCCCAAATGGGCCTGACTTAATCAGATGAGCTCTTTAAAAAGAAGGTCTAGAGGCCAGAGATGGGAAGAGTCAGACACCCTTTCCCCAAAACACCTTAAGTTCCACAGCTGTAAGAAAATGATTTCTGCTAACAAGCACATGACCTTAAAAGACAATCCCAAGCCACAGACGAGACTCGAGCCCCAGACAACACTTTGGTCACAGTGTGGTATGACCCTGAACAGAGGACCCAGCAAAGTTGTGCCCGAATTTCTTACCTGTTAAAACTGAGATTATAGGCTGGGCGTGGTGGCTCACGCCTGTAATCCTAGCACTCTGGGAGGCCGAGGCGGGCGGATTGCTCAAGGTCAGGAGTTCAAAACCAGCCTGAGCAAGACCCTGTCTCTACTATAAAAATAGAAAGAAATTAATTGGCCAACTATATATATATATAAAATTAGCCGGGCATGGTGGCGCGTGCCTGTAGTCCCAGCTACTCGGGAGGCTGAGGCAGCAGGATTGCTTGAGCCCAGGAGTTTGAGGTTGCTGTGAGCTAGGCTGACGCCACGGCACTCACTCTAGCCTGGGCAACAAGCGAGACTCTGTCTCAAAAAAAAAAAAAAATACCTGAGATTATAAATGTGTATTTTAAGCCCTGGAATTTGTCATATTAATAATTTGTTATCCAACAAGAAAAAAAAACAATATAGTGTCTTAATTTAGTTAATGGAGCTGTGTATAACGTCTCTATTAGTTTCCGATGGCTGCTATAACAAACCACCACAAATTCAATGGCTTAAAACAAAGAAAATTCTTTCTCTTACAGTTCTGGAGGTCGGAAGTCAAAATCAGTTTCAGTGGGTTCAGGTTAGTGCGCTAGCATGGCTGCTTCCTTCTAAATGCTCTGGGGGCGAATCTGCTTCCTTGCCTTCCTCAGTTTCTTGTATTCCTGGTCTTAGGGCCTCTTCCTCCGTCTTCAGATGGCATCACTCCAGCCTCTGCTTACATCATGACATCACCCTCTCCTCTGGCTCTGACTCCTGCTGCATCCCTCTTAAAAAGATCATTGTGATTATATCAGGCCAACTAGATAATCTAGGATAATCTCGCCATCTCAAGATCCCTAATTTAATCATATCAGCAAAGTTCCTTTTGCCATATAAGGTAACATTTATAACTTGGAGATTAAGATATGGACATCTTTGGGGAGCCATTATTCATCCTACAACATTCTGCCCTACAGTCCCCAAAGATTCACATCCATCTCACATGCAAAATATTAATACAATCCCTCCATCCCAAAGTCCCTGAAAGTCTCACCCACTGCAGTGTTTTGATCCTAAGGTGGTTCTTTGAGATGAGAGTGAGGCATGGCTGATGGTAGTGATGATGGAAATGAATGGAAACTCTGAACCCTCTACCACTTCTAGTGGAACTGCAGTTTCTCAGTTCAGTGTGCTTGCAGCATTGCTAAGTTTGCTGGCCGTGACACATATTTGTACATATACCCTGGAAGTATTCTCTCCACCTTTTTTTGGAAAACATAAGGTGTGGGCTAAGAAGTCTTGTTCTGAAGGTCCATTTGCAACTCCTTAGAGAGTTGCTGAGAATCACTGGTACCTCGTTCTGAGGATCTATTCTTAGACTTTCCTAATGCCCTTGCATAAAGCAGAATCCTTAAGCATCAGGCCTTTATAAATTGATTTCCATGGAAGACATTGCCTCTCTCTGTTATTCTTTGCAAAGTGCTGGGTGCTTTAGCAGTCAGCAGGAATGCTGTGTGTTGCCAAAGCACACTGCCTTTCTAACTTGAATATCCTGCCTGTGGTTTCTTCATTTCATTTACGAACTCAATCAAATGCACAATGATGGATCCCTGAAAATATCATCAAAAAGAAAACTGTTAAAAAGACAAAGTTGAGTTTATTATTACCATAGTAAAAGTCATAAGTAGTGGTTAAAGCAAATACTTGTGTAATTGCCACCCGTTACCTTGACAAAATCTTAGTGCCTTCAGAAGGCAGAAGGCAAAATTGGGTCATCTGTTCAGTTTCGGAGTCTGGTTTAAGTCAGGTCTTTCAATGTGGGGGCTTGATTAGGATCGGTAACAATTATAATATAATAGTTTAGTATTGTTGGACATGCCAAAGCAAAGATTTAGAGCAAGTGGTTCAAAGAATCTTGGAGAGTAAGTAATTGTTTTTGTTTGATTCTATTGATTGAAGACTTGGACTATTTAATGTTCATTTAAATGGCTTTTTAAGGAAGTTTCTGAAATAAACAATAAAGCTATTTTGCAACTTTTATCTTGCTAGTCAAGATTTTCCTGGAATAATGAAGTCACGTTGATGAAGACAGTGGTATAATTGGGTCATGTGAATGTGGACAGTAAGTTGTGCAGATATAGGCAGGTTTCAGTTTTCATAACAAATAATTGTTGAGCACATACTAGGAAGTGGTTGGAATATACTGGTGAACAGAAGGGACACAAGGCTGAGGGTCCACTGGGGGAGATAGATGAAGAAAGAATTAATATACGAAAACCTCACCAGGAACATTGGCTCACATCTATAATCCTAGCATTTTGGAAGGCCAAGGCGGGAGGATTACTTAAGGAAAGGAGTTTGAGATTAGCCTGGGCAACATAGGAAGATCCCATCTCTACAAAAGAAAAAAAATTAGCTGGGTATAAGGGCTTGTCCCTGTAGTCCTGGCTACTTGGGAGACTGAGGTGGGAGGATTGCTTGAGCCCAGGAGCTCAAGGCTGCAGTAAGCCATGATTGCACCACTGCACTCTAGCCTAAAAAGCCTAGGAGACAGAGAGAGACCCTGTTTCTAAAAAAAAAAAAAAAAAATTCAGCATTTTCTTGGGGGGGGGAGAAATAAAACTTCAGATACATAAAACAATATAAATAAATCTTATAAATATAATGTTGAGTGAAAAAAAGCAAGAACAAAATAATCCATACAGCATAATTCCATTTCCGTAAATGTAAAAAAATCCCCAAGGCAACTGAAGAGTATTATTTAGAGATGCATAATAGAGATGTATAGATGCATACTATAAAGAAAAGAAACTAATTATTACTGTAGTAATCAAAATAGTGGTTACTTTAGAAGAGAGAGTGAACTATGATCTGGAAAAGATGCATGAGTGTCTTTTGAGTGCCAGCAGTATTCTATTTCTTGACATCTATTGTAATTACAGAAATATTTGCTTTAGGACAATTTATTAAACTGTACATATAAACTTATGTACTTTTTTCTGTTTGCATGTTTACATTTTATAATAAAATGTTTTTTAAATAGCCAATTTTATTATGGTATTATCTGATAAGTGCTGTAAAAAGAAGAATACTGAAAGACCAATTGAAGTTATCAAAATCATAAAATTTAACCTTGATGCAATATTATTATTTAATCCACAGTCTCTATTCAAATATCAATTTTCTCAACAAAATCCTTTATATCTATTTTTTGAGACTTCAATCTAGGATTACACATTACATTTATTGTCACCTCTCTTAATTCATTAGTATTTCCTAAGACTTTTTTTTTCTTAACATTGGCATTTTTGAAGAGAACAGGCCAGTTGTTCTGTAAAATGTTCCTCAATTTGGGTTTGTCTATTTCCTCATGATTAAATTTGTATTCTGCATTTTGGCAGGCATGTCTCAGAAGAAATGGCCTCATCTATTTTTGTGAGTTGAAGTGGAGAATTATTCTAATTTATTTGGTCTGCTTGAATACTGAAACATTTTATTTATCTAGTTATTGAGCCAATTCTTTTTATCTTGAATGTATTCAATAACCCAAAAGAAAGTTAAAAAGGGTCATGTGTGCCACCAAAATCATGGTCATCTGATCCATGTATGGTAGATTTTTTAATGAGACTGATTTGGTTGTGTGTGTGTGTGTGGGGGGGGTAATTAATGTTATTATATTAATACCAGCACTGTGACATCCAAGTTTGTTCTGATAGAAGTATGTCCTTGTCAAAGGATTAAGATTACTAACCTCTGCATCTTGGTAGTGTCTTAGATTAAAGCTGAAACAAATCATCCCAGGTTAAAATGTGAATTCTAATGGTCATTCTGCAGAGTGGGTTCAAGGAGGTTACATGCCCCAGGAAAATCAACATCTGAAGATTTATTTATTGAAATCACTTTAAATAATTACATTAGCAGAAACTAAGAACTCTTCAAAAAGTTTCAAGTTTTAAGAATGCCTAAGCACAGACTACCTGGGCATGAGAACATCAGTAAAATCTAGAAAAGTAAAATAAAGATATCCAGCCTAGTTCAGAGGCTCTTCCTTTAGCTGTGCAGGGTATGTGTTTGCATAAGAAAAAAAAAAAGAAGAAGAAGAAGAAGAAGCTGGGGATGGATACTAGAACTGTGGGGTGTGATCTTTAAAGTTTATTGATATATTTTTATGCATGCTAGCTGTATAGACAAGAGTGTGATTTTAGTCCTCTCTTGATGAATATCTGGAGTTAAAGAATTCTCTGTGAGCCATCTGGATGGGATCAGCTCTACTTAACCATTGCAATCAAGAGTCTGGATGGCTTAGCATAGGCTGAAACGGGTAAGCAGCACTGCTTAGAGTTGACAGATTTAGCAAATAATAATGCAGAACATCCAGTTAAATTTGAATTCAGATAAATAAATATTTTTTTGAGCATAAGAATGTCCCAAATATTGCATCCTGAATTTCATCTGTCAACCCTACTCTTAGAGAAAACTGAGAGTAGGCCTGCCTTTTTTTCTGCCTCATTGAGCTACAATCTAGAAGAGCTTGAAGGTGCATGCATATTACTCCTAGTAGATCCCCTCTTGGGCCCTTACTTGGCACCTTTTTATTCTACTGGGTTTCTGAGCTTATAGAATATTAGAAGCAACATTTTGCCAGGGGAGGGGACTGTCAGAGGTAGCCCTATAACATAAACATCGAAGAGATTGCTTGGCAGCAAGGAAAGAGAAAGAGCAACTTTAAAACTCAAACGTAAGAATTAAAACAACACAGGAAGATATAGCCACCACAGAGCAAGAAGACCAAGTATTCTTGTCTTCCCAAGGGCATGGCCTAGTTATAGCCCCATACTGTCACTGGTGTTTGATATGAAGATCCTGAGATGGCAAGAAGAGTTCAAAGTATGTTTAGAATATTCTATAATAGTTCTCTGAGATCCTTTTTGGAAGTATCAACAGAATAAATTATAACTAAATAAACACTGTTTAAGAAGGCAAAGCAATGTATATTTGACAAAGATTTAAAAGCAAGTTAAAATTTAAAATAACAACATTTGGGTGTTCAATAAAAAGAAAACCTTCAATATATGGAAAACATAACCATCCAGAACAAATTATTTCCCGAGACTTCCAAACTATAAATGTTTTCCCATTATTACTTTTACTATTGGTATGTTTTAGGTGAATATGTTAACTGCGTTGGAATTATGTGAATAATTTCCTTAATGTCTTATTTTCCTTGGCATGTAGGAACCCAGTTCTCTCCAAACAATTAGCCTTTGAGGTCATAATTTCAACTGACTGAAGTCATACCTGTTGCTTTAAGAGTTCAACAAGCTTTTATAAACCTTTGGACTGAAAATCTGTCTAAGTCATTTTGCTGGGGGGAGGTAGTGAGGGAGTGTGGGCTATTTTCATTTCCAAAAGAATATTTCTTTACAAAGGATTCACTCCTAGGAGTCTTTTTAAAGCTGGGCAACTTCCCTGGACTAAAATACCATTTAATTAATACCCATGCTCTATAAATTTTTTATGCCTCCATTTTGCAAAGAAAGATAAATATGTCACAAAGCTGGGCTGTGCAGATGGACAGAATTCTCTTAAAGTAGGTCCTTAAAAAGTGGAATATGGATATAGACACAGAGTGAGACAGTCAAGTGTCAAAAGAAATCTGTCGGCTTTTTAGCAGTTGAATAATTCAGAAGATGTGCATTAAGCCAACTTCTTAATTTCCCGTTTCCCCCCTTTCTAATTCTTTCCTTTTCATCCTGTGATCTTTCTTCTCTCTCCCTCAAAGCTATTTGTTGCTGAGATGCCCTGGAAAGCAGGTGGTCTTCCTTACAGGACAGCATCTGCTGCTCAGAATGAGTGGCTAAAGATCTAAAGGCAAAGGAAATGAAACCGCAGTCCTATAAATGCCTTTTTAAAAATAGCCTTGTTTTTGATTATTTTTTGTTGAATCAACTGGAACATTTTTATTGTTCACAATAAAACAAATTGTCTAAAGGCAATGATCCTCCTCCTTTTATATTTCTGATACCAGGGTTTGTTTTTTCCCTGACCATTTACTGGATCAGGTTTCTTCCCTAAGATTTTACAAATGGTGTGGGTGGCTGCAAACCCTCTGAAGGTTTTGCTTAAGCCATTTGTTAATAATATCCTCTCAGCACTGACTCCAGCCTTTATAGTTGTGATTGTTAGTGAAGCTTCAAGGGCACAGTGGTGTTTTTTTTAATTCTTCTAGCCCTTGGGGAGAAAAGAATTCCCAGGAGGACGTTTGGCTTGCTTATTACCATCCAGAAACAAGAAATCAGAGAGCCTGAGCTAAAAGGCTGAACATTTTTTAAAGCCATCTAAACCTGAATGGACAATGTGGTATGTGTCATAGAAGGAACAGGGGCTCAGGCCTCATGTGGACCTTAATTTAAATGCCAGCTCTGCCACTTATTAAATGTGTGACACTGGCCACTCAAGATTTTAAGCCTCAGAGTCTTCCCTGTATGTCTGTTACATTATACCTATATACCCACATACAGGTAAGGTAGGTAAAACAGTGCCCATATTACAGGGTTGCTGGAAGGACTAAATAAAAGTACCCAACATTGTTTGTCACATGGGTCCTGAAGAAACATTGATTTCTAGTGACAATCACCTCCTGTTTTTCTCTCTACTCCTCTGTCTAGTCCTCGTAAACATCCCATGCACTTACAGGACTAGTGTTCTTACTGTATTCTCTACCTTTTGTGGGGTAAATGTGAATGAGATGGGAACCTGTCCCAACCTGTCAAGCTGTTATTCACGAATGAGACCTTTGTCTAGCCCAGGAGACCACTGGGGGGCAGGGACCCATGCTTGTGCATCAAGAGGAAGTGGGGTGACCTGGTTTGGCAGCAGGCATTTCCTCTTTGAACCCCTGCCCAGCCTGTCCTTTTCTGTTTTCCCCCAAAGCTATGAAATGTGATAGTAAGCTCCTAGGACTCACTGTTTTAAGGCCATGAAGCAAATGTTTTGAGTTTGTCTGAGAATGTAAATGGCCCTCACATGTTGCCAGCAGCTCATTGGTTGGATACTATTTTTGGAATAACAGAAATTGCCAGTAACAAAGGTTGTTTGCCCACATTTTGTTCTCTCTACTCCTCCTTTGCTCCTCTAGGCTGGTGTCCCTTCCCTGCCCTAGGGTGACTGGCAGGCACATTAACAGCCATCTCACTGGGCTATTCTCACTGGGCTCTTTGAGCGGGTTGAACAGTGCATGAAACATATCTTCATGGAATTGTATGTGTATCCCATGCCTTTGGTTCTTATTAGTCTCCTGGCTCTTCCTGATTTCTGCCTTTGGCTTCAGTGCCAGGAGCTTGAGATGTCACTTGGCCGAGAAAAGTACACCCCACCTAAAGACTTAGTGTCCAATAATGTCCTCAGAAGTAAAGAATAGTTATCAAATTAATCACTTGTGTGTCTGTTTACAGTTCCAATGGAGAAGTCAAAGAATTAGGCAGCTGATTTGAAGAGAGTATAATTAAATGCTAGAATAAAAGTAAGCTTACCAGCCTAAATAAAGAACAGCCTGATCTTGATTATTTTTCTCTTGGCTAACTTTTTTTCCCTTCAAAACTTTTTAAAAATTAAGCTCTATTGGGCTGTAATTTATATCCCATAAGTAACTCTACAATTCAATGATTATTAATAATGTATAAAGATGTGCAGACATCAACACAATCTGATTTTAGAAATTTTCAACCACCCCCCAAATTCCCCACAAACCTGTTTGCAATCAATCCCCACTCACACCCGACCCCAGCAACAATCGATCTACTTTCTGTCTTTATAAATTTGCATTTTTGTACATTTCACATATGTGGAACCGCATAGTATGCAGCGTTGTGGATCTGGACTTTTTCATTTGCCATAATGTTTTTGAGGTTCATCCATATTTTAGCATGTATCAGTGTTGTCATTCAATTGTTGAGAAATATTCCATTGTATGGATATATACCGCATTTTATTTATCCACTCATTAGGTGGTTAGACACTTAGATTGCTTCCAGTTTGAGGCTATTATGGTAATGCTGCTATGAATATTTATATTCAAGTCTTTGTGCATATGTTTTTATTTCTCAGGTAGATTCTTACAAGTAGAATTGCTGGGTCCTTTGTTAACTGTATGTGCAACTTTTTAAGAAACTGGTAAACTGTTTTGGAAAGTTGATGTGACATTTTACATTTTCATGAGCAATTTATGAAGATACACTTTCTTCACATATTCACCAAAACTTAGTATTGTTTTTCTTTTTAATTATAGCCATTCTAGTTAATATGCAGTGATAACATTGTGGTTTTAGTTTTCCTAATGACTGATGAAGTTGGGCACTTTTTAAAGTACTTATTAATCATTCCTATGTATGTTGCTCATTTTCTAATTTAGTTATTTTCATATTCTCTATTGTCTTTCTGTTTTGGATCTTTAAGAGTTATTTATATGCTCCAGATACAAGTCCTTTATCAGATACATGATTTGCAAATATTTTCATGTGTTTTGTGGCTTGTCCTTTCATTTTATTAATGCTATTTTTTTAAGCACTCTCAATTTTGATGAAACCCAATTTATCTTTTTTTTTTCCGCATGGTTTGTGCTTTGGTATCAATCTAACAATCCTGCTGCCTCAGCCTCTCAAGTAGCTGGGACTACAGGCCTGCACCACCATGCCTAGCTAATTTTTTTTTTCTGTATATTTTAGTTGGCCAATTAATTTATTTCTATTTATAGTAGAGACGGGGTCTCGCTCTTGCTCAGGCTGGTTTCGAACTTCCTGACCTCCAGCAATCCGCCCACCTCGGCCTCCCAGAGTGCTAGGATTACAGGCGTGAGCCACCGCACCCCGCCTTGGCCTAGGTTTTAAAATCTTTGGTTTTACAAAGTTCTTTTTCTCTAAAGGTATCTATTAATAGAACAGAGTTGGATTTTTTTTAAAAAGATATTTATTAAATAATTCAAACTCTTTGCCTAACCTAAGTTTGTGAAGATTTTCTCCTGTGTTTTCTTCTAGATGCTTTATGCTTTTAGCTCTTGCATTGATATTAATGATCCACTTTGAGTTAAATTCTGTATATTGTGCTGGTACAACCATTTGTTGAAAGACTATCTTTTTTTTTAATTGAATTATCTTGGCACTGTTGTTAACAATCAGTTGACCATAAACATAAGGTTTATTTCTAGATTTTGCATTGCATTCCACTGATCCATACGTCTACCATATTGTCTTGATACTGTAGCATTACAGTAAGTAAGTAAACTTTGTGCTTTTTTAAAACTGTTTTCACTCTTCTAGGTCTTATGAATTTCCATTTAAAATTTAGGATTATTTTTTTCAATTTTATAAAAAGTCCTTCAATCTTCTAATCCATAAACATGAAATATCTCTGCATTCATAGATAATTTCTTTAATTACTTTCAGCAAGGATTTGTAGTTTTCACTGTACAAATCCTGAATTTCTTTTGTTAAATATATAGTTAACTATCTTGTTATGTTTAATTTTTATAAATGGAATTATTTTCATAAATTTGCTTTTTGTATTTTTTGTTGTTAGTTTGTAGAAATATAATTGAGTTTCATAAATTGATCTTGCATTATGAGACCTTATTGAAGTTATTCTAGAAGTTTAGCATTGTATGTGCATGTATGTGTATGTTTCTTAAGAATGTCTACATATAGGATTATATCATCTTCAAATTCCTTTCCAATCTTTTTGTTTTTAATTTCTTAGGCACATAGCATTCAGTCTTTCACTGTTAAGTATGATGTTAGCTGAAAATTTTTCATGGATGCTTTAAATTAAGCTGAGGAAGTTCCCTTCTATTCCTGGTTTGTTCAGAGATTTTAATAATATGTTGGGTTTTGTCAAATTCTTTTTCTGCATCTACTGAGATAGCCATGTGGGTTTTGTCATTTATGATGTTACAATGTATATTATATTATAATGTATTACATCAATTGATTTTCAACTAAGCCAACCTCACATTCCTAGAACAAATCTCATTTGGTCTTTGATAATAATCCTTTTTATATGTCTCTGAATTTGGTTTGTTAATATTTAAAGGATTTTTGCATCTACATTTATGAGGAATATTGGACCACGGTTTTCTTTTCTTGTGAGGTCTCTATCTGACTTTGATATCAGGAATAATGCTGGCCTTTTGGAATGAGTTAGAAAGTGTTCCCTTCTATTTTTCTGGAGGAATTTGAGAAGGATTATTGTTATTCTTCTTTAAATATTTGGCAGAATTCACCAACGAAGCCATCTGGTCCTGGGCTCTTTTTTGTTGAGCAGTTTTAGATTGCTGACTCGATTTCTCTACTTATTATAAGTCTGTTCAGATTTTCTATTTCTTCATGAGCCAATTTTGATAATTTGTATGTTTTCAGAAATTTGTCCATTTCATCTAAGTTATATAATTTGTTCATTTACAATTGTTCATAGTATTCTCTTATAATTCTTTTTATTTCTGTAAGGTTGGCAGTAATGTTCCCACTTTTATTTGCATCTTCTCTCTTTTTTTTCTTAGTTAATCTAGCTAAAGGTCAGTCAAACTTGATCTTTTCAAAGAACTAACTTTTGATTTCATTGATTCTCTCTATTGTTTTTCTATTCTACATTTCATTTATCTCTGCTCTAATCTATATTCCTTCCTTCCTTCTGCTAGCTTTGGCTTTAGTTTGCTCTTCTTTTTCTAGTTCTTTGAGATGAAAAATTGAGTTAATGACTTGAGAGAGATCTTCCTTCTTTTACAATATGGGCATTTACAGCTAGCTATAAATTTAACTCTGAGCACTGTTTCTGCTGCATCTCATAAGTTTTGGTATGTTGTGTTTTCATTTTCATTCATCTCAAAATATTTTCTAATTTTCCTTGTGTTCTCTTTTCTGACCAATTTAAGAGTGTGTTATTTAATTTCCACATATTTGTGAATTTTCCAGTTTTCCTTATGTTATTGATTTATAGTTTTATTCTATGTGGTTGGAAAAGAAAGATACTTTGTATGATTTCAATCTTTTAAAATTTATGTAGACTTGTTTTGAGGTTTAGTATATGGTCCATCCTGGAGAATATTCCATGTGGACATGAGAAAAATGTATTCTGCTCTTGGTGAATGGAATTTGCTGTACATGTCTGTTAGGCCTAGTTGGGTTATATCATTGTTCAGGTTCTCTATATCCTTGTTGACTTCTCTCTAAACGTTCTCCTGCTTCCCTCTTATAAGGACCCTTGTGAATACATCGGATCTACCTGGATAATCTGGGATAATCTCCTCATCTCAGAATTCTTAATCACATCTGCAACATACCTTTTAACTTTTTAAGGGAACATATTTACAAATTCCAGGGATTAGGAAGTGGACATCTTTGAAATGCCATTATTCAGCCTATCACATTAACTATATAGTCTTGCCTTGAATTCTTATCTACAGCATTCACTACCTCCAGAATAAAACACTCACTACCTCTAGGGTAGAACAGCATTGATTCAAAATTAAGGAGAAGAGTTGCAACTACAATAGCATAGGGCAAAATAATGATATCAAAGTAGCATTTTGAAGTGCTCCAGAACTGTCAGAATGATGGATGTTATTCTATCAAAATAAAAGGGGACTTCAATTTATAAGACATGGAAATTAGGCTGGAAAATATAGTTAACGTATTTATTATATTTAATGTGACTTGGTGAGAGGGTTTACATGGGACATTCTTTCTTATGTTCCACAGTAGAGAGAAAATCTGAGTTTCTCCCAAATTTAAAAAAAATTTTTTTTCCGGGCAGGGTTTGTGTCAGAAGCACACATTAAGCCTCTAGGTAGGAGTTTTATGATGTAGTTTCATTCTCAATAATAATATTTATGGGCTTATTCCTGTACATGTCACATAAAATATGCTTCGCAGTGGGGAGATTTTATAAATTAGGGGTAATGTTTTCCACTAGGGTCTTTTGTTACTGAAATTAAAAAAAAAAAAAAAACGTTGGTTCATCTTTATTTGTGTGAATCACGTTACGTCCAGCTTAAAAGACCTTGATCTGACTTCTATTCAATTAAGTTTTACTGCTTTGTACTCCACAGCCAAACCATAACTATAAACCTACAAGAAAAGTTATGGCTGAAAGAAAGAACATCACAACATGTTAACTGCCCTCTTTCCATCATTTAGAAATCTCTAGTTGTGAGCCAGGAAGTTTCTGACCAGTGAGTTCAATGTTGATGTTCCTTTGTTAGATTCTATTTTAAAGTTTTTGTTTACCAAGATAAGGACTTTTGAAAGATAAATGCAAAACATGATGGAAAAATAACATGAGAACAGTTTTGATAGCCTACTGGAGTGTGGTCAGATGATGTGGCTTCATGTCCTGGTTCTGATACTTATAACTTAAATAACCTTGGGGAATTCAAATAATCTCTTTGAGACTTAGGGTTCTAACCTATAAAATGAGGATAATATCTATCTCAGACAGTTTTAAGAGTTACCAGAATATGCCTTGAAAAGTATAATGTACTAAACAAATGAAATGGATTACCACTATTTTCAAGTAGAAAGAAAAACCTTGTATCTTGAATAGTAATAATGGACTTGCACCTATGCGAATTGTCATTATCAAGAATGAATATATTTTGTGGGGACAGATACGCCATCCAAAGGTATGATTTGCTCCAAATGTCTGTATTATGAGGCAGACATTTTGTTTCCATTTATATCCATGTAAGCAAATGAGTTTTCCTTCCACTTTTTAGCCACAGACAAATTCTGACCAGCCATCTCACAAGTAATTAGTTTCTGGTTAAGAAAAACTAGACAGACATGACAAATCTACTCCTATTGCAGGAGAAAGGAGGTGAAGACAAAAAGCACCAACCCCCCCCCCCCACACACACACACACACTTTTTTTTTTGAGACAGAGTCTCACTCTGTCACTGAGTCTAGAGTGCCATGGTGTCAGCCTAGCTCCCAGCAACCTCAAATCCCTGGGTTCAAGGGATCTTCCTGCCTCCACCTCTTGAGTAGCTGGGCCTATAGGCATGCGTCAACCACACCTCATGAATTTTTTTATTTTTTGTAGAGACGGGTCTCGCTGTTGCTCAGGCTGGTCTTAAATTCCTGAGCTCAAGCGATCCTCCCATCTCGGCTAAGATTACAGGTGTGAGCCACCATGCCTAGCCAATACAAATAGGTCAGATGTGCCAACTTTATACCAAGTAAAATAAAACACTTGGTCAGATACATCAAAAGGGCAGGGATTGAATCACTAATATCTAGAAAGAATTTTTAATAATTTATAAATGATGAGTGTCACACTCTCAAATTTAGTCTTTTAAAAATGACATTAGAAATAGCATGAGTGATTTAGAGTGAAATTCACTGGGAATATGAAACTTCTGTCCCAATATTTGTGAATACATTTATGATATATACACACACACGCACATGGAATTCAATTGAGCGAACAAAAAATTGACTTGAGATTTTCTCAATTATGTATTTAATCTCCAATGTGGGTTTGAAATAAAATTAATGCTCTAGAGAAAGAATTTCTTCCAATATTATCCAAGAAGAACTAACAGAAATGTCTCTTTCTAAATAATTTAAAATGATTTAGAGAATACAATGCTGTAGAGACAGGTTTTGTTCCCCCAGTTTATTTTGAGAAGGGAGAAAAGAAGGAAATATAACTCCTTTGCTCATTATTGTCATTCAATTGCATGGAGCTGCACACATCAGTTCTGCTTGTAGTCCATTGCTAGATAGTAGGCATATGGCTACACCTACCTATCCCTGGTCTTGATGCCAAAGACCAAAGTGGGGTGATTTGGCTGAAACTCAGTCATGTGCCCTTGGTTTGGTTGCCAGCAGATTCAACAGTGGAAGGTAAAAATCTGATCTCCATTGAGAATAGCAAATTCCCTCAAATTAGGAAAACTTTTAGATACTGATGAACTAAAAAAAAATAGGTCCACTCACTACCTATTATGTAATTAATTTATTAAGAAACGATGTGTACTCAGAATGTCCAGACACTGTGAGAACTTCAAATGAATAATTCAAACACTTATTGGTCATTCATAGAATTGGGAATAGAACCTTGTGTGGTAGATTGTATTTTGCAGATGGCCACAACAATATCTCCCATCTCACATCCTTGTCTAACAACATGACTTTGACCCTCTCTCATCAATAGGTGAATCTCTTTTCAGTCCCTTTGAATCTGAGAGATATAATCACTTATATATTTGCTCATTTAATTATCTATCCAGCCTCCACCCATTCGTCTGTGAGTGCACATAAACAGTGCTCAGTTTGCCTTTTGCTTCTTGGAAAAATAGATATTATTATCAAATGCCAGGCTCTTTGCTAAAATACATGAGCTAATTTAAATCTCACAATTTCCTATGTGAGACGTACTATTACTATTTTCCATATGATCTTTGTAAGGCATATGTTTCCTAGAACATATCTCAATTTCTAAATTTTTAAATACTCTACACATCTACTACTTCTCCCATCACATAGCAGTGTAGTAGAGTGGTAAGAACATGGACTTTTGAGCTGGTATGTCTAGGTTTAAATCTTGACTCTGCCCCTTAAAATGGGTGACTATGTGCAAACCACTTAATCTTGCTGTGCTTCGGTTTTCTTTTCTATATATCATGGATAATAGTAGTACCCCTACTAAAGAGGTATTATGAAAATTATACTTAATTAATATTTGTAAGATGCCTAGAATAGTGCTTAGCAAAGAGTTAAGCACTATATTAATTGTCACTAGATGAAATGTTAAAAATAAAATAAAATAGGCCTTAACCTCTCCTTTGTACTGTGCATTTTTCCCTTCAATTTTTCCTAATTTTTAATTTTGTGAACCCTATAATAAAAAATTTTGCAGAAGAAGTAGCATCTCCTTGTTTACTCTCGCATGAGAGCACTTAATCTGTAGCTACTTAACTCCTTCATTCTGGGATGATAAAAGCCTTGATGCAGAAAGAAGGTGTGTAGGTGGATGGAAAGGAGGGAGCTTTATGAGCACTTGTGTCTGCCTGAATGTTCATATCTGTGATATTCCTGCCCCTCAAATATTTCCTTTCTTGTTTGACATATTCATAACTGATAGAATTACATTGTCTTTTAGCATAATGCTTCAAAATGTGGTACAAGTGAACAGAAATGACACTAATTCACTGAAGGAGTTAAAGATTACCTCCCAACTTGATTTTTATAACTGGGGTCATTGTCATTAAGTTAATGCAATTATTAGGGTGGTGGAGGCAACATTAGTCAGCGTGGCTGACTGATCTATGGACTGTATCTGTTATAGGTCTCTATTTACTTATGTCATTCAACACATAATTCTATTTCCACACCATGTTAGAATTTTATCACTTGTGACCACGTATTTTGTGCTGTGCAATTGGGGATCTCAGTGCAATCACAGCTTATGTGCTACCTACCACAAGCTAGCTCTATTCTCTCAAGAACAAATACCAAACTGACCTATACCAAACTGAGGCAGACTATGGGGAGCAAAAGGCCCAGATGGTGGGGGTTCCATCCAGGACAATGGATAAGAGTTGAGAAGAGCAAAGCACCAAACCCTCATGCATATGCAGTGCCGGATGGAAAATTTTTACTGTGGGGAATTGGAAAGCAGCCAATGTGGCTGTGGAAAACTCAGATGGGAGTGTCTTAGTCTGATTGGGCAGCTATAATAAAATACTGTAGACTGGGTGGCTTATAAACAATAGAAATTTATTTCTCACAGTGTTGGGGGCTAGAATGTCCGAGATCAAGATGCTAACAAATTCAGTGTCTGGTGAGAACCTGCTTTCTGGTTATAAGAAGGCCATCTTTTCACTGTAACTTCACATGGTGGAAGGCACGAGTGAAGTCTCTGGGGTGTCTTTTATAAGGGCACTAAGCCTATTTATGGGGCTCAACTCTCATGACCTTATCACCTCCAAAGACCCCACCTCCAAATACCATCATATTGGGGTTAGGTTTCAACATATGAACTTTGGAGGGACACTCAGACCATAGCAGGGAGAAAAAAGACCAGAAATGGAGAACAGAGCAAGGAAATACAGTAAAATGGAGAGCAGCTTTGTGATGAGAGTGAAAAGAAAATCAGCAAAAGATAGGAAAATGCAAACCCACAAAAAGTTGCTCTCCCCTCAAAGCTCTGTTTATGCCTCTATTGTGGCACTTGCACAAAGTGTTGGGATTCCCTGGTTATATGTTGTTCTGTCACCTCTCTAGAGTGTGAGCACAGGCAGGGCAGGGCCGTTGCTAACAGGTAGCTACAGGGTAGATGGATGAGGGGGATAAATGAGGACTTACAGTAAGGAAAGAAAACCTCAAAGCAAGCAGAGGAGCGTGAAGTTGAACAGACATTAATAAACACATCATCCCTAGCTAGAATGTTATTAGAGACAATATGGTTATCAAGAAAGGAAAGCCCCTCTCACTCCGATTTGCCATATCTCAGTCAATTTCAAATATTTTACATTCAGCAAAACCCAAATGCTGAGTTCCTGCTTTTAAAAAAGTGGAGATAGTTAGGGAGGACGATATCCATATGTTTCTGATTCATTTACACAAAACTCATTGAAATTCAGCTCAGTGTAGGGCGATTGAATGTCATATATGCCAGTGCACCGCATAGTAATCATTTTAAGCCATTTTTGACACTCCAGGAAGTCTCTGAGAGTAAACAACATGAGCCCCAAAGGCCTAACAGTGCAGTCTGAAAGGAAAAGCCAAAAATATCTGAACGAGAGTCTACATTTCCAAATTTAACAGTCTGCTATGAAGACTCCAAGGGTATTTTATGATGCTCAGGAGCCCAGGAAAACGGCAATCAGGGCATGGCAATTGGAGTAGGAAGAGTCTTCACCAGCAAATGTTACAAGGAAATAGAAATAAAAAGAGATGAAGCAAAATCCAAATGGAGGACAGAATGCGGCTCTATCTGAATGTAATTGAGGGTGATTAAAGAGAAAAAAAAAACACACACACACAGAGAAAACAGGGGACTAGAAGAAGATCAAGGAGTTAGAAACAAATCCAACCTTTAAATAATAAAGTGTTACAACTACAGTGTTAATTAGGTGCTATTGTATTACTTCTTATTTCAGTGCCTACTTGTATTTTATTCATTGATTCAGACACAACCAGTGCAAAGACACACTTTCCATGACCCCAGAGGAAAAGAGGACAGAGAATGTCTTTGCCACTTCAGAGCTTCCATGTTGGTTGGGGTAGAAAGGCCATGAATGAATAAAGGGGAAGAATCAAGGGTGATTGGGAATCTGGTTTGAGCCACTGCAAAGGGGATGATGCTATTTCCTGAGATGAGACAAGAGTGGCTATGTTAAGTGTGAGATGGCTGAGGTACATCCATGTGGAGATGTTAAGGAAGTGATTGGATATAAACATCTGAGCATGATCAACATATCTAATCAGCAATAGGGAAAACATAAGAGTAGTTGAAAACTCCAGATAAGAATAGCTAATATATATTGAACATTTCAATGTACCAGGAACTATTTTAAGCATTGATATGGATTATCTCATTGATCCTTACAATGACCCAGCGAGTTAGGAACAATTATTACCCTGAGTTTACATATGAGAAAACAGAGGATTAAAGGATTCTCAGTGAAACTGAACCAGCCCAGAGAGAAGACCACTGGCAGTGACATTAGGGGTCTCCAGTGAACAATGAAAGTCCTGCCTCTCGTACTTGGAACTTAAAACTGGCTCTCTACTGTTTCACTCCTAAACATTAACAGATCACCAAGGATCACCATGAATTTCAGAAAACTTTTTGAATGAAATACAAAGACCAAGATAAGCAAACATGAGAAGGGGGTGGAAGTGCTAAACACGCAGACACACACACATGCACGGACACATAGAGTAACACAGTGACAGAGATGATGAATGCCTTTGTCTTAATTTATGACTTAGCATATGGTAACTTTTAGTAAAGGTTCAATGTGTGCCTGACTAGGATACACCCATATTGCAGTTGTTGGCAGTACTGGTTTATAGAAGTCCATTATATCAAGTTTGTTAATCATGTCGTTTATATCTTTTCTATCCATACTGATGTGTTGTCTGTTCTATCAGTTACTGAGATATGTAAAATGTCCTAGTATTATGATTATTATCTGTCTCATCTTGTACTTCTGTCAAATTTCCTTTATATATTCTGAAAGGTTTTATGTTAGGTGTTCAAAAAGTTGTTCTGATTAAATATTTAATACTGATTAAAGCTTTATCATTAGGAAGTGATATTTATTTTTAGCTATACTTTGTGCTTAATATTAATATTGTTAATAATTATTTTGGTTAGTATTTGCATGGTATACATTTTCCTATCCTTTTACATTTAAACTATGTCTATCCTGTTTTTTACATGTTACTCATTAACAAAATAATTGTTGAATTTTGCGTTTGTATCCAGTCTGATAATCTTTACCTTTTAGCTGGTGCATTTAGTCCATTTAATCCATTTAATATAGTAGTGATATATGTGGGCTTAAATCTACCATCTTACTATGTGCTTTCTAATGTTTCTTATTTTACATATTTTTTTCTTTTATTCCCTTATTTTGGTTATTTAAATTTTTTTCCAGTTTTCTCATGTTGATTTGAAAGCCATACACCCTTTCATAATTTTTTTAATTTAGGTTGTTCTTCCTCTTTCCAATTATGACATCATTACAGCAGAATACAAAGCACTTGAATAGGCTACAGCTTTATATCAGTCTCACCCCAGATTGCATGCTGACAGTGAAACTTTTAAGTCAGACCCACATTATATTATACAACATTCTAATATTTACTTATCATAATAGCCTAGACAATGTATTCACCTCATTGAGTTTCTTCACCTATGAAATGGAATTGATATATCATTATAACCTTGCACCCTATAACAAACTTATAGAGTTGATGTCACAAAGTCAGATAATGTTAGAAAAGCATCAAACACTGATACTAAGACATGATAGATGTTAGATCTGTAATTTCCTCTGTCTTTCTAAGTTGTATCTTCACCAGTTGAAAGACATTCTAGATTGTTAGAGTAAAATAGACTTGGAAAGTTAAATTTATCTTGTAAATCGCTGGCCTTATTTGTTTTACATTGATTCAATTAGCTTCAAATTCAGTAAGTGACAATTCTATCTTGGAACCAAGATACGTGTGTGTGTGTGTGTGTGTGTGTGTGTGTGTGTGTATGCATATCAGTTCTTGGCCTGTTGGTACTAGATACATGTCATATACTTTTCCTTCTCTACACAGATTTACAGGGTGACTAACACCTGAAAGCTGTCTCTGTCAGTGTCCTCTTGTAGAAGATTTTTTGCTAGATTTGACCAATGGGACACACCAGCAAGATTAAGGGCAGAAGGAAGGAAGAAATTGGGTTGTTTTTTTCTTCTTTGCATCTGGGGCCATCATCCTGAATGGCTACGTCTACTACATGGATGGCCCTGACTTTCTCTGAACAGATGCAGTGTGTTGCTAGCTTCCACCCACTGATTTCTGCTTCTCAGTTCTGCTAAACCTCCTTTAATTCCTCTAGTTTATGACTGACAACAGCTTCTTGATGTTGCTAATCTCTGGGTTACCTTTGTATCCTTCCATACCATGTAATTTCTCAAATATTTTTTGTAATCAGTCACCTGGATTCAATATCTTCTTATGTACTTAGCGCAGCTTTGATTTTCCTAGTGGGACCATGACTGAAATAATGTGAGTGATTGTGTGTCTGTGAGTTTGTATTTGTATTTGGGAGTAAATTAAAGTAGGGCATCACCCACTTTAGTGACGGTGGCTTCCTATGCACTGCCCCCAAAGGGTAACAACTAAACTGTGAGCTAGCTAGATACCCCAAGGGAAAAAAGTTCATTGGAATTATGGAATAACAGTGTACTCACTCAGTGAAGTGTTCCACCATGAATTATATGGACATTTTCATAGTTGTGCAAATGTATAATCATTGATCAATCAATGTGATGGTTCTGGTATAATAACCAAAATAGAAAATAGTCCCTTTTCTGCTTGGGCTATTACTTCATTCTCTGAAAGAAAAAGTTTTCTCCCCATCTGGATATCTCTTCTATTGCTAGATAATCCCAGGGAAGTGCTTTCTACAAATAGTGGCTCTTTAATGATATCTATCCTTTAAATGGGAAAGAGATCCCAAAAGTCACCCAACACCTGGGGTTGCTGATAAAATATCACCTAATAAGTAAAAATAGGATGTGGGGGTTGGACCTGCATTATTCTGGGGTCTATTTTTAAACTTTGGTTTTAATACTTATAAAATAATTTCACATTAGAAATCTTTAGATCCTTGTTTAAAGAAAAATGTACTAAGAGGAATTATTTTAGAGCATTCTAGTTTTTCCTCTTAGGGATAGCTCCATTATTAAATAATTGCCATTTCCCCACCCAGCTGAAGTTGTACTCTTGTTTTATTTGTCTCAGTGCCTGTTTCAGATTTTTGCTTCCCTGTTTTGAATGTTTACTCCTTTAATTACTTTGTTATACATTTGCCAAGAAGAATATTTTTCAGTCTAGCTCTGTGTGCCTGTAAAACGCAAAGCAATTTCTCTAAATAATATTCCATTTGACACATTGTTGGCTTGTGCTGATTTCCTTCAATCTAGGCCGACGGAGAAAAGTTTTCACCAATGTAGAAAGATCCTAGTAATATATTTGATCGCATATGTATGTTGGGCTGTGCTTCAAGTGGTTAAAAGTCAAATGCCGATGATATTGCCTCCAGGTTTGAATTGTCATGGCAAATTATGGGTATTCACAAGAGATAACCTAGAAATACTGCAAAATGTTTCAAAGTCAGCAAATATGTATTGAATCCCTACTATGTGCTAGGCATTATAAGAATATAACAATTAAACTCATAGCACTATGGGGATTACATTTAAACAAGTTATTTAAAGCATTTAGCATTATTCTTGGGATTCAGTGATGCTCATTAAATGGTAGTTATTATTAATAATCTGGTGTCTCATATCCAGATCCTGGGTTTTTCCTGCTGTAAGGAATCCAGGTGGGATCAGTGTATATGCCACGTGATCCTGCCCATGCCTATGTTCACTTCCCATATTATCTACTTTGACATAACTATTAACCTATCTACTTTAACTGTCTGCCACTACTATTATCTATCTACTATTAACTGCTACCTATCTATTACTAACAAACGTGTCTATTGTGCTTTAACCTTGATTTCTGCTGTGGTCCGAATGTTTGTATTCCCCCAAATTCATATGTTGAAATCTTAACCGCCAAGGTGACAGTATTAGGAGGTGGGGCCTTTGAGAAATGATTAGGTCATGAGGATGCAATTAGTATCCTTATAAAAGAGACCCCAGCGGGCTAGCTCCCCCCTTTCACCATGTAAAGTCACAGTGAGAAGATAGTCTTGCAGGAGGAAGTAAGCCCTCAGCAGACACTGAATCTGCCAGAACCTCAATCTTGGACTTGCCAGCTTCCAGAACTGTGAGAAATAAATTTATGTTGTTTGTAAGCCACCTAGTCTATGGTATTTTGTTATAGCAGCTCAAACTGACTAAGACACTGCTTTTTATCCCTTTATCTTAATAAGGATAATAGCTAACATTTAACCTGATTTAACTTTTGCCAGGTACTGTGCCAAATCCTTTATAAGTATTATCTCATTGAATCCTACACAGGAGGTCCTGGCACTCTCCCTTTCTTACTTGTTAGTAACTGAAGCTTAGTAAGATCAAGCAAACTGCCCAGCTAGACAGAAGTAGGATGTGCATCCAGGCAACTTCACTCTAAATCTTGTTCTTAAATGCTAGGCCATGATGCCTGGGCCCTTGGGACTGCCCGTCAACCTCACCTTTTGTAATCCCAGGTCAGGTAGGTGTTGTCTGGGGTCTCCGGTCCTGATAGGCTCTTGCAGAGCCTGGTCCCCTCTCAAGCTCTAGTGCAAAGAGCCAGAGAGTTATATAATTAGGAAGAGAGACGGCAGTCCCTTAAGAACTAAGGACTCCCTAAGCAGTCTTCCTAGTTGTTCTATGTGGACAGTGGAAAAATGAATTAAAAGAAAAATGAATCTTGAGTTTCATGAGAAAGTAGATAGAAAAAAGCAATACTCTGGAGGTTTGCTGTGAAGAAGCATTGTTTTAAGAGGAGAGGAAAGCTTTGCTTAAAAAAAACTGAAAGGCAATAAGTGAGATCAAATAGCAACTAAGATTCTTGAAGGACGGGGGAGACGAGTGGGAGCCCCTGTGAAATATTGGTCAGCCTCCCACTGCACGGTAGCTTTCCCTTGCATCCCTGCAGGTGACAGACTGCCTCTCAGCTTGCACACTCGTCCTCTCGCTGGCTCTCAAGACCATTGAGGTTCAGTCGTAACTCTCCGGGTGTTCCCTTTTTCCTTTTACTGCCCCTCTGGATTACCATATTGTGTGCACTCAAGCTGTAACCAAGTAAACTCTGGACAGAATTTGCAGCAGGAAAAATGTTGTTTGTATCCCAGAGGACATATGGCTTCAAGACAAAGATGGGCTCGATTTGCATTTCTGTTGACAACCCATTTTAAGGGCCCACGAAAAAGCCGTTGGTGTTGCCATTCTGGGGGAAGGTTGGGCATTGTGTGCCTAAGTACTTCCTTACTCTGTGAGTTACAGTCACCAGATGCAACAGAGAAACCTGCTGGGTCAGCCCATTCCATTCTTTTTCCTTCCTTTCTTTTTTTTCAGAAGTGATTAGACAGTATGGAGGTGAATGCCAGCAAGCCTCTGTGTTGAGATATTTACTGGCCACCCCATACAGTGGGCACTTGTCTTTACTCCTTTCATTTGGGCCATTCAACCTTAGTGCCTTGGCTCCACAAGCCTGTGTTAGCACCATAAAAGGTGCCTTACAGATGAAACAAGATGAAGGGCCTCACGCTCACCAGAATTCTTGTTTGGGAAGGAGAGCTGTTAGTGTTAGGAAAGCCTTTTGATGTGACAGCAACTAGGATCGTGGCTAGCCTCGGGGTGAGCAGACCTGTTCCTATTGCCTACTAAGGAACTGGCCCTTTGCACAAATTGTTCTCGCCATACGTGGGGAGCTTAAATCTGGAGCCAGGCTAGCAGGTTCAAACCCCATCACTCACTGGCTCTTGGGTAAGTTATTTGACCATGCACACCTTGATTTTCTCATCTCTATAATTAGGCACAATAATAGTAGTTCCATTACAAGGTTGCAAGAATGAGATAAGTATGCATGAACAGTGTGGTACATAGTGATAACATGTAAGTGTCCCCTTTTTATGTCTCATTTGACCATATTAATCCTCATTCTTTCTTTAAATCTCAGCTTAAATGTCACTTCCTCAGGGACCCTCCCCACCTGGCAGGTCAGTTGCTTTGTACATGCTCTCAGAGACGTGTGTTTATTTTGCAATCACATGTTTATTAGTGTGATCACTTGGTGATGTCTGTCTCCTCCACTGGGCTGCAAGCATCCTCTTTACATTGCACACCCACTGCCTGGCACAGAGATTAGCATACAGTGTGTTTAATAGCATTTTGCCAAATGCATGAGTGAATCTATATGAGTCACATACAGAAATATTTAAAGCAACTAAATTGATCATTTTTATTTAATTCAACAAAAATATGCTGAGCACTAACCCTGTACCAGGCTACGAGCTGGTCAGGCAGAGATAGAAAAGATGGTTCCTGGCCTCAAGAAGTCCCGAGTAAGCAACTGATAGTCATGTATCAGATAAATCATAGTACATGGGGATGAAGCTTTGTGAGCCATGTGCCTGCCCTGTGCTGAGTTGCTGTAACAACCACCAGTGTGAGTGGTTAGTGTAATTTTTGCTTCACTGAATATTATGTAAGCTTAATGACTTAGTAATAGATGTATGCATGGTAACATGAAGGTCTATATGCAAATAAACAAACAAATAAAATAGGATAAGCACAAGAATTCTAATTCTGTAATAGAAAATAATAGTTTGCATTTCTTTGGAGTGTTATAGCTCCACATTAGTTTTCTTTTATGATCTTCTGGGTCATTGCATAATTTTTTCCTCTGGCTTACTAGATGAGAGAAAATCTGCAACTATCCCAAAAATCCAGTGAGAAGCCCAGTCCAGACTCTTCCCCCTAGACACCTTGGCCTCCTGATCCAGCAAAAAGAATGGGACAACACGGCCCTGCCTCCTAATGTTAAGTGAACCTAACCACCTTCCCTGCTCTTCCCACAGGTCTGTGGTGGCTTGAGACCCTGCTCTCACAAATCCTGTTCCTTCCACAGAAGAAATGGAAGGTTTCCTCTCTTTTGATTGTATCACTTTAGGCCCCAAAGACCCTTCTGCTAATTCTTGGCATACACAGGCATATCTTGGAGATATTGCAGATTTGGGTTCCAGACCACTGCAATCCAGTGAATATTACAATAAAGCAAGTCACATGAATTTTTTGTTTCCCCAGTGCATGTATAAGTTACATTTCCACTATATAGTAGTCTATTAAGTGTGCGATAGTATTATGTCTAACAAAAAATGTACATACCTTAATTTAAAAAGCATTTAATTGCTAAAAAAAAATGCTAACAATCATCTGTGTCTTCAGTGAACCATAATCTTTTTGCTAGTGGAGGGTCTTGCTTTAATGTTGATGGCTGCAGACTGATCCAAGTAGTATTTGCTGAAGGTTGGGCTGGCTGTGGCAATTTCTTAAAATAAGACAGCAATAAAGTTTCCTGCATTGATTGACTCTTCCTTTCATGAAAGATTTCTCTGTAGCTTGAAGTGTTGTTTGATGGCATTTTACCTATCATAGAACTTCTTGCAAAATTGGAGTCAATCTTCTCAACCCTGCCACTTGCTTTATCAATTAAGTTCACGGCAATATTCTAAATTCTTGTTGTCATTTTGACAGTGTTCATAGCATTTTCATCATGAGTAGATTCCACCTCAAGAAACTACTTTCTTTGCTCATCCATAAGAAGTAATTCCAAACCATAGAAGTTATATCATGAGAGTGTAGCAATTCAGTCACATCTTCAGGCTCCATTTCTAATTCTAGTTTTCTTGCTATTTCTATCACATCTGCAGTGACTTCCTCTATGGAAGTTTTGAACCCCTCAAAGTCATCCATAGGAATTGGAATGAACTTCTTCCTTTTAATGTTGATATTTTGACCTCCTCCCATAAATCAAAAATCCTTCCCAGAAAGTTTTCAATTTACTTTGCTCAGATCCATCTGAGGACTCATGATTTATAGCAAAATATATTTCTTAAATAATAAGACTTGAAGTTGAAATTACACCTTGAACCATGGGCTGCAGAATGGATGTCATGTTGGCAGGTATGAAAACAACATTTATCTCGTTGTCCATCTCTATGAGAGATCTTGGGTGATCAGGTGCATTGGCAATGAACAGTAACATGTTGAAAAGAATCTTGTGTTCTGAGCAGTAGGTCTCAACACTGGATTTAAAATATTCAGTAAACCCTGCTGTAAACAGATATGCTGTCATCCAGGCTTTGTTGTTCCATTTATAGAGTGTACGCAGGGTAGATTTAGCATAATTCTTAACGGCCCTAGGACTTTTGCAATGGTAAAAGAACATTGGCTTCAACTTCAAGTCATCAGTTACATTAGCCCCTAACAAGAGAGTCAGCTGTGAAGCAGGCATTAACTCCTCCTTTCCAGCTATAAAAGTCCTAGATGGCATCTTCTTCCAATAGAAGGCTGTTTCTTCTACCTTGAAAGTTGTTTAGTGTAGCCACCTTCATCCAAGATCTTAGCTAGATCTTCTAGATAACTTGCAGCTTCTACATTAGCACTTGCTGCTTCACTTTACACTTTTATATTATGGAAACCGCTTCTTTCCTTAAACCTCATGAACCAAATTCTGCTGGCTTCAGACTTTTCTTCTGTAGCTTCCTCCCCTATATCAGCCTTCATAGAATTTGAGAGAACTAGGGCTTTGCTCTGGATTGGGCTTTGTTCATGGGAATGCTATGGCTAATTTGCTCTTCCATCCAGACCGCTAAAACTTCTCCACATCAGCAATAAGGCTGTTTGGCTTTCTTACCATTCTTTTGTTCACTGGAGTAGCACTTTTAATTTCCTTCAGGAACTTTTTATTTACATTTACAACTTGGCTTTTGGTGCAAGAGGCCTAGCTTTCAACCTATCCTGACTTTTGACATGCCTTCTTCACTAAACTTAATCATTTCTAGCTTTTGATTTCAAGGGAGAGACGTGCAACTCTTTCTTTCACTTGAACACTTAGAGGTCATGGTAGGGTTATTAATTGGCCTAATTTCAATATTTCTGTGTCTCAGGAAATAAGGAGGCTTGAGGATAGGGAGAGAGACAGGGGAATGGCTGATAAGTGGAGCAGCAGTCAGAACACCCAAAACATTTACCAATTAAGTTTGCCATCTTATATGGGTATGATTCATAGTGCCTCAAACCAATTGTAATAGTAACATCAAAGATCACTGATCATAGATCACCAAAATAGATATAATATTAATGAAAAGTTTGAAATATTTGGAGAATTACCAAAATATGACACAGAGACACAAAGTGAGCATATGCTATTGGAAAAATGGCACAGATAGACTTGATCAACACAGGGTTGCCACAAACCTTCAATTTGTAAAAAATGCATTATCTGCAAAGTGCAATAAAGCAAAGCACAATAAAATGAGGGATGTCTGCATTCCCTGTTACTGAAGTGGTGGGTACTGTAAGGCTACATAAGTGTGTTCCCCATCAATGAGTTCTGGGACCCAGAAGGAAGTCCTTGTCATCTTACTGTTACCTGGGAGTGCTCCCTGCTAGGGCTCAGTCCCCAGGAATAAGGCAGCTTTGGTCTACCATTATAACTTCAGGAATCTTTGTTGTAGGGATTGCAGAATCTAGCTTTCAGCTCCCAAAGTCCTCTATACTGTTTCTTCCAGAAGGCTCGAATGTCCTTACACCAATGGAATCCCTGATGCCTTCTCAGATATTCCAGAGTTCCTCAGGGGAGTGATTTTAGCTCAGATTTCTCTTGTGACTCTATCTTTAATAGAGGCTGTTCATTTTTTCCCCCCAGACTTCACAAGTTCCCACCATCTCTTCCCTGTTCATTATTTAAGTAGCATAGAGGCTGCCCTCTGGACAGTGCTGGACTAGTGGCAGGTTGGAGATCCCCAGAGCTGGACCCTCTTGCCCCTAGCCAATTCCTGCCGCAGTCTGCCCACCAGGGAAAGTGCCCCCTCAAGGCCACATTTTCCAGCCCAGGAAGCATCAAACGAATGCCTCACACCAATATGGCAGGCTCCCCACTACAGGTGCCAGACTCCCCTCTTTTGTCTCATGGTAGAGCTTAGAGCTGCTGCAGCCACAGTGCAGAGTCTGGCACCTGAGGGGGAGGGAGGCTCTCGGCAGCAAGCCTACCTGTCAAGTGCTTCTGGGATTAGGAGTGCCCATTGCCAATTCTCCCCTCTGGAAGAACTTGATGGGTGGGCATCCTGCCAAGAGGCAGAGCTCAAAGCCCTTCTGTGCATGTGCTTCTCAGCCCCCCAACTGGCTACTTAGTCATTTGGCCAAATACCAACTTTTCCAGCAGTGTTTTTGAGCCCTACCCATCTTTAGTTTGGCTGGATTGAGCAGACTCACTATCAAATACTATCAATTTTCCTTCATATGTATGAGGCAGACCCTGAAGCAGTTTGTTGGGTTGGGTCCATGCCTTTCTTCTTACCCTAAGTGCCCCCTCGCTCTCCGCGCCGGCGATTTTGATGATACAAGGCCGGTTTTGTTCTTTTGAAACAAAACCCCTGTTCTGGGTGGATGTTCCAAGTCAGAAAGCCTGGTTGTGTTTATCCCAGGCCATTGGCCGGGCATGCACATGCTTTTTGTATTTGGTAAGTGACAGTATTTGCAAAAGCTGATTGCCACAGCAGGCGGAACAGAGACAAGACTAGCAAAAACATGTGTCGGTAACATATGCTGTAGCCTTTTCTTCTTTGCTTGGAGGACTGACACTTCCTACAGGAAGAAGTAATTATTTTGCATGTGCATAGATTACACCGGAATGAAAAAGAGAAGGAAGAGCTGCTGCTTTATACATGAAAGAAGAAATGCCTCCCTCTCTCTCTCTCTTTCCCTCTCTCTCACATATTCATTTGCACATACACACATATACACTCCTCATTCTCATATGCATGCACTCGGGCCAACCTGCTTTGAGAGATTGCTTCTTTTTACAAAAGTAGGTGTCTTAAAAATTCAGACCTATTATTAGCAGAGATGCCCTTCGTGGGAGAGAATAAAAGCATCACCTTAGGAGGTAAACAGGCCCATGCTCGAGTCCTGTCTCCCTTCTTACAGACTGTGTGACCTGTGGAAAGTTATTAAACTTCTAGACTTTTCTGCCACACATAGACAAAAGGCTCAACTTTCTGGTTTGTTGTGAGGACTAATCTACAAAATGCATGTGGAAAGTAACTTGTGTAGGTTCTGGTGTCGTGTTCTCCTTCCCCAAGTCAGCCTGCCAGGAGAAAAAGTGATTGTGAATAGCCGTGATGCTTCTTCCTGTTACTTCCATCCTCACTGATGAGTGGAAGCCATGGTGGCTCTGGGCAATCTCAGCTAGTTCTGGAACCACTTAGAACCTCAGAACTTACTTCATGTATTTTCCTGTAGCCACAAAGAACAAGTCTGAAAGGGGATCTTGGGGAGGCAGAGCCAAAGGGAATTCAGACTCCTACTCTCCAGGGTGTTTTTGCCTCGGTCATTCAATGGAGGTTCAAAGGAACAGGGTGACGCACATTGGGATGGATCCAGGCCCTCTGGTGTCTCGCTGCAAGCTCAGAAGTCCTAGCAATGCACAGCCGTCATTTGATTCATTATTCCATCTCCACCAGCCCTCCTTCCCACCCTGAAGCTGGAATCATTCTGCACTGTATGCATTGGCATGCGCTTCCCCAGCTGCTTTCCATATTCCTCAGAGCAAAATATCTTGCAAACTTCTCCCATATACCTGTTTTTATTGTATTTAGCACCAAGATTTCTTTAAAATAACAACAAAAAATTGATCCATCTCTCTTGACTTAGGTTCACAAGATGGTAAGTGCTGGATACATGTCGAATGAATGAATGATTATAGCTGACATTTATTGAGCACACACTTGGTGCTTGGGACTGTGCCAAGCACACGTGTACATACTTCACAATTATTATGAGATACCCTCAACCTTATTTTACAATTGAAAGTTAGATGCGTTACTCACCTAATGCTATGAGGCCGGAAAATGGAAAAGTTGAGACTTGACCACAACTTAGCACATCTTTAGAACCCAATATTTAACCTCTGCCTATACTGAGTGAATTAATGAACGATGAATGAATATTACAGCTTGAGAGAACTTTCTCAACATCCCCATATCTGGCACCTTTGAGCCTTGCTATCTCTTTCCTACATTTCTAGCCCTGCTCCTCTTCTGATAGAGAGAAAAATTTTTTTATCTTTGTGTCTATGACTTGGCATCTACTGCAGTCTCCTATTTGTATAGCTGGAGCCCCATCTTCTTCCCCTGGGCCCAGTACCTCCAAGTCTCCAGCCCTGTACTCCAAGTTGCCCTGCCAGGAAGCCACCCCTGGAGAATAGAAACATGTCCCTAAATCTAAAACCAGGAACAGGGACCTTTCTGCCAATTTCCACAATGCCAACATCCTACCACCCTGCTTGTCTCACCTGCTCCTAAATTCTCACCACTTGTGGGAACAGCATTGTTATCACACCTCTGCTGCCTAGTGCCCATCATTTTTCTTGCACCCTCCAGATATTTCCTTCTGCCCCTGGTCTCGACTTCCTTCCTGCCCTGTCATTCAGCTTCCCCCAGCTGCCCCACCGGAGTGGGCACACCCAGCCCCAGGTGCCAGCTCCTTCTGATGGGCCCGCACCCCTGCAGCTAACCAGGGCAGGCCCAGGGTGTCTTCAGGTAACAGAATACATCTAGCCCAGCCCCCATTTGAGCTATCTGAGGCTCAGAGGAGTTCAGGATTTTGTCAAGGTCACAGACTACACACCCCAGAGCTGAGACTCAGGGCCAGACTCTGTCTGGTTCAGTGTCTTTCACACTATGCTGCCTCTTTTTTCCCTTTCTGTCTCTATTTTCCTCTTGCTTTCTTTTTCTCCTTCACCCACACCTTTTTAATTTAAGTTTTAACATCTGTTCTCTCTTAGTCCATTATTTCTGTGACATTTTATATTATGTTGAATTTCCATTTCCATTTAAGAACCATCCATTTTCTTTCTTAAAAAACACGTTTTGAATCTGCTTTAAAAAAAATTTATGTAACTTTTTAGAAAAATATTCAGTCTTATTCTTTCTTTCTAACACCTTTCTGGACTTATCTTTCTTGCCTCTTTAGCAGCAGAAATTATTTTCTGCCTCCATGTAGTTTTCCTCCTTCTATTATCCGTGCCACCATAGCATCAAGCCTGTAATCTAACATTCTATTTTTGCTTATTATTTGTGAAACGAGTACTTTTAAAATGCAAATGAGGAGACTGGTGGTTTTAGCTTAATTCCTGATTTTATCTTGGAGGAAAAGCCTTTCTTTTTCTGATACTTTTACTGACTCTGCTGAAAAATGATCATAGAAAAGGGGAAGATAGGAGAAGGGAAAGCATTGAGTATAAAAGTGCCTCACACTCAGCATTTCTGCAAAATGTGTTGAATTTTTACTTGTAGGGTCACCTGCAGAGAGTACCGCCATTGAGAGTCAGACTTCTAGTCTTGGGCTTCCTACCTCTGACACCACACACATAGTACTAGCTTAAGAAGTAACCAACGGGCCGGCGTGGTGGCTCACGCCTGTAATCCTAGCACTCTGGGAGGCCGAGGTGGGTGGATTGCTCAAGGTCAGGAGTTCAAAACCAGCCTGAGCAAGATCCCGTCTCTACTATAAAAAAATAGAAAGAAATTAATTGGCCAACTAATATATATAGAAAAAAAAATTAGCCGGGCATGGTGGCGCATGCCTATAGTCCCAGCTACTCGGGAGGCTGAGGCAGGAGGATTGCTTGAGCCCAGGAGTTTGAGGTTGCTGTGAGCTAGGCTGACGCCATGGCACTCACTCTAGTCCGGGCAACAAAGCGACACTCTCTCTCAAAAAAAAAAAAAAAAAAAGAAGTAACCAACGAATAGTCAAGGTCCTTACTGGGGTATTGGGCACAAAGACCCAGGTCACTTGAGAGTAAACAATGAAAGAGACAATAGCTAATATTTAAGGAGCACTTACGATGTACTAGGTATTGGGTCAAGCATGTTGTTGAGCTCATTCCTGTCTCATCTCTCATGGGGGCTGTCTTTTCATTATCTTCACTTAACAGATGAAGAAATGGAAGCTGAGAGGTTAAGTAATTTGTCCAAGCTTACATACCTAGTAAATGGCAGAGCTAGAATGCAACTGCAGGAAGCCTAACTCTGGACCCAATGTCTCTAATTATATATGAGTATTTTTGGAAGACTCAACCTTATAAACAGTTTGCCTACTGTTAACTGAATTAAGATGACTCCAAATAGCTGAAATCCTGAAGCATCCAACCTTTGTATTGTCAGATAATGAAGACTGATCATATTTTCTCTGAACTCAGCCAGTTCTGGTATTTTCAGACTTAACCTTTTCAAGTGGTAATATTGTAATTATAATCCTAAAAATAAGTTTGTTGTTTTATTTTGTTTTTGCTTGTTTCTTTTTCTGATTTTATTGGGTCAGGGTTTCTAAACCTGAGCACTTTGGACATTTTGGGCTGGATAAGTCTTTGTTGAAAGGCTGGGCTGTTCGTCGCAGGATGTTTCACAGCATCCCTGGCCTCATCAGAAACATCCCATCCCTTGGTCTCCTTTCCCTTTCCCAGAGTCATGAGGTTAAGACAATCAAAAATGTCTTCAGGCATTGCCAAATACTGGCTAGGAGGTAAGATCACCCCTCCGGTTGAGAACCATTGTCTTAGACATGGCCTCAATCTTAAGCACCGGACTCATAAATAGTCTATATGGGACCATGTTTTACATTTTACACACTTAGCCCTGGAGCTACACCAAATGTTATTGCTGATTCAGGAATCCCATTTTATTTACCAGAAAGATTTGAAATCAATATGTTGAAGAGATGTCTGCATGCCCATGTTTATTGCAACATTCTGCATAATAGCCAAGTTAGGGAATCAACCTAAGTGCTCATCAGCGGATGAATGGTTAAAGAAAATGTGGTATACAGTTGGCCGTCAGTGTTCATGGGTTCCACGTCTATGGATTCAACCAACCAGCGATGAAAAATATTCAGGAAAAAAAATGGATGGTTGCATCTGCACTAAACATGTACAGACCTTTCTTTCTTGTCATTATTCCCTAAACAATACAGTATAACAACTACTGACGTAACATTTACACCAGGTATTGTAAGTAATCTAGAGGTGCTTTAAAGATTATAGGAGGATATACATAGGTTATGTGCAACTACTATGCTATTTTATGTATGGGACTCCAGCATCTTGGATTTTGGTACCCTGGGGGTCCTGGAGCCCATTTCCCATGGATACTGAGGGATGACTGTATATACACAGTGGAATACTATTCAGCCTTAAAAGGGAAGAAATTCTTTCATTTGACAACATAGATAGAACTGGAGCACATTGTGCTAAGTGAAATAAATAAGCCAAACACAGAAAGACAAATACCACATGTTCTCACTTAAATATGAAGTCTTAAAACAATTGAACTCGGAAACTCAGAATAGAATGGTGGTTACCAGAGACTGAGGAGTTGGGGGAATGGAGAGATGATAATCAAAAGGTACAAAGCCTCATTTAGGAGAAATAAGTTATATATTTTTTAGATCTATTGCACAACATAGTGAATATAGCTAATAATTGAGTACTGTACATTTCAATACTGCTAAGAGAGTAAAATTTCAAGTGTTCTCATCACAAAAGTGTCAAATATGTGAGGTGATGGATAGATTAATTAGCTAGATGTAATCATTCCACATTATATTCAAACATCATGACATCACTTTGTACCCCACAAATACATACAACTATAACTTGCCAACATATGATAAAAATAAATAAATATAGATTTAAAATAAAAATGTTATTGCCATTTAAAAAGTGCAGAGCTGTTTAAATTTATTTATCTTGCTTTTCAAAACTTCTGCTCAGAGAGAATCATTTAGTTCTTAGACGTCTCATTCTCTCCCCACATCCTTTATCTTTTTCTCTCCTAACTCTTTTCAAACTACCTAAATGAATCATTTTCTTCCTCCTTTTCTCTTCCTTGTTCTTCTCCCTCTTCACTCCTATCTGAGCCGAATTATAATCCTAGCCATTTCAGATAATGAATAACTGTTCTGTTATTGATAACTCTCTTTCCAGGGAAAGGCAAGGCAGCTGTTTTGACATGAAATTGGGTGACATGGAAATCTAGCATCATCAACCTTTCAAAAGTATGAGCAGATGTCCCTTTCAAAATATTGGTAGAAGTTTTCTTCACAGCTTCATTTTTCATTGCAAGTCTCTCCTTTTTTCAGGAACTAGCATATTCTTAGCAAACCTATACGTCTTAATTAAGTTTTCAACAATTCAAAATGAAGAATACTGGCAACAATAGCTAAAAACTTGTTGAGCTCTTCCTATATGATGGGCACTCTCTAAGTGCCTTACAAACATTGTCTTATTTAATCATCACATTTAATTCAACAAACTTATTTAGAACTTACTTCATTCCAGGCATCAAGTCAAGGGTTTGCATACTTAAGTTTTGAATTTTCAGGGAAATTGTTTTCCCAAAGTCAATAAAAGTCAGAATGACTTTGACTTGGGCTTGGACTTGAGCTCAAGGCTTCAGTATTCCACTACCTTCATTTCTCTTGTTTTTTGTTTGTTTGTTTGTTTGTTTGTTTGTTTCCTCAATTTCTATAAGTAGGATAGCACTTTTTTCCTAGTATATTTTTTCCATTTAATTATACAGTATATTTTAACTTCACTCTGGTCAAATGGATTTTTTTTTTTTTTGAAAACCTGGAAAATGTCACAATTTGTGACATTCCTATACAGGAAATGCAGTAAGAATTTCAAATGACTATGCTCACCAATATAATTTGTAATATAAGCTCCCTTAAAATTGGGATATTTTTTCCTGTGGAGCATTCACAATTGTGAGATTAGTGCTAATTCTATTTTAAATAGTATCTACTGGTTCTTGAATCTTAAAAAGCCAAAATGCTCATCAATCCAAGAATGGATTAATAAAATGTGGTATATGTATACCATGGAGTACTATTCAGCTCTAAGAAACAATGGGGATATAGCACATCTTATATTTTCCTGGTTAGAGCTGGAACCCATACTACTAAGTGAAGTATCCCAAGAATAGAAAAACAAGCACCAGATATATTCTCCAGCAAACTGGTATTAACTGAGTAGCACCTAAGTGGACACATAGGTACTACAGTAATAGGGTATTGGGCAGGTGGGAGGGGGGAGGGGGCGGGTATATACATACATAATGAGTGAGATGTGCACCATCTGGGGGATGGTCATGATGGAGACTCAGACTTTTGGGGGGAGGGGGGAAATGGGCATTTATTGAAACCTTAAAATCTGTACCCCCATAATATGCCGAAAAAAAAAAAAAGCCAAAATGCTTAGGAATAAGCACATTTCCCTCGGCAGATGAGTCCATTTGTAAACTATCTTAAAGAATGCGGCAAAGGCAAATGCGATGTAGTATCTTAAAGAAAGAGATGGCAAAAATCAATATAGTCATCTTTTATTTCATCTGAGACGTAGCTCACAAAGAAAATTTGTGTAGAGCAAACCTTATGCTTTTATATTGACTTCTATTACAAAACCTGAAGAATATTCCTATAGGAAAGAAAAAAAATTTAGTCAGGTTGAAACCAAGTTGTAAAGAAAGGATCATGTTGATAATCAAACACAGAGGACAGCTAGTATAGATCTAAAAGTGCTTTTAAGGCATTTTCAATTCTGTTTAAGTCTTTGGCAAAACTTCCCCATGTCTTGAACTTTCTCTCTTTGGTCAACTTTGTCCTCACTGTTCTAGTCTACTTTAGAAAAATATCTACAGTGCTATGGTGTTTGGGTCAGACTAATATCCTTTCTCCTTGGCCTGGATATTTATGATTTACTAGATCAAGGCTATAATGATATGTTTTGACAGCAGATTCTGTCAACAGATACTAAAAATCATGCATTTCTTCAGCAATTACTCAATCTTTCACAGACTCAGAAATGAGAATTCTGCCCACTGTTACAAACTGTTTCTATCAAGTCTTTACTTCGTCTGCTAAAAATTAAATATTGCGTTCACAAATATTTCTTTGGACCAGCATTTTCCAATTCATGTTTTCACTTGTTTCTCTTAGCAGCCCTGCAGATTAGACATTATATCCATTGCACAGATGAAGGAGTTGAGGTTCAGAACAATTAAATGACATACCCAGCAATTAAGTGGAAGAACTTGAATTCGGACTCAGGTCTGTCTCACCTTAATGCTGTTATTCTTTTCACTATTATGCCACTCAAGTTCTGCTTGAAAACACGAGGAGGGTTTTTTAACCTAAAAGCCACTGGGTCATGTTTTTCAGAAACACAAAAATTCCCTTGCGTGCCTGTTTAAGGTGCAGATTTCTAAACCCAGGAAATCCAAATCAGTGTGTTTATAAACGAACTCTAAAATTATATTCAACCTTTTGTGCATGCGTTGCATGTATATCATTCAGAAAATATCATTCATCAGATTCTCAAAGAGGTTCTTAACCCCTAAAAGGCAAAGAATACCAGCTATAAAAGAAAGAAATTGGAATTGTGTCTTGTCATTTTCTAGTTTTGGTCAGTTGCTGGGAAGTAGGAATGGTTAAATCAGCTTGAAATACAGCCTGTGATTTCCTATCCCCACTCACATCCCTACCCTGCCTCACCTTTACCCTACTCCTTCCTGGCTTGAGTCCTTCCTGTTCCCAAATAAACCCAGCTCCTGCCACTACCTAGTTCATGGCGAGAAACTCACCCTATGGACAGAATGCTTTCTACTGCAAATAATGCAGAATTGTCCATCCCCTTGTCTGCCTTAACTGCAGAACTGAGCTCTTAGTGACCCAAATTGTCTAACATCTTACTGTAAACAGGATACAATTTATGCGAAAGAACACAGTTACGGTATTTCACTGTCGTCTGCAGTCTGCAGAGAACAAAAAACAATAGTAACCTGACCCTTGGGCAAAATGCTAATGGCTACATAATTGACTTAGCAGATAATTATAAAACACAGTTCCATATTGAAACACAAAAGATGTAATTATTGCACTTTATAAACTAATTAATGAATACTAATTCAATTCAATAATTAATAATTCATTATTTAACCTCTAATTAAATCATCATCCTTCCTTTCCCTGCAAACTTTGCTGGTGGCTTAATTGCTCTGGGCCAAATATACAAGAGAGCTCTCCTTCTCTGTTAATTAAACAGTGAAGAGATTTGAAATCATTGTAACAGGGAGAATTAGGGAATTTAGATTGAAGTATCTTCCATTTGAGAGAGATAAGACCATTTTCTGGTCTCAACTCCAACCCAAAGCTTTAGTCCGTTAAAATGGGTGGGGTAACTCAGACCAAAGAACCTGATAAGATGGTTGGCTATTAGAAGGGTGTTCAGGTATAAATCAAGCCTTAGGAGATGGGCAGGAGCCCATCAGACTAGACACATAGTTAAACTCCCATTGGGCGATTGTGTGCTAGAAACAGTGCTGGTTGTTAAACATTTACCAGCCCTCTAGAACAGCAAAAGTGACTTGTGGCGGAGTCCTAGGTTGTCTGGTTACATGTGCCAAAACCCTAGAGCCAGGATTGGGGTTGACTGCAGACTGTAGTTCTATGCCTGAGGACCTGGGAATGGAACTGATGTGTCTTGAGTCTGTGCTCTATGACAGTTCATCTCAGTGAATCCTCAAACAGCTCTGTGATAGACATTGTTGTTATTCCTAGTGATATTTTGATTTTTTTTAAAAAAAGTACATCATTTCCTCACAATTATTGTCCATTAATTTTTAAAAATTTAATAAATTCTTAGCATTTCAAGTAGATTTTTTTCCTACTTATAAAGTATATGTGCATGTATATATAATATATACATATTCTTTTTTTTTTTTTTTTTTTTTTTTGAGACAGAGTCTCACTTTATTGCCCAGGCTAGAGTGAGTGCCGTGGTGTCAGGCTGGCTCACAGCAACCTCAATCTCCTGGGCTCAGCGATCCTACTGCCTCAGCCTCCCGAGTAGCTGGGACTACAGGCATGCGCCAGCATGCCCGGCTAATTTTTTTGTATATATATTTTTAGTTGGTCAATTAATTTCTTTCTATTTTTGGTAGAGACGGGGTCTCGCTCAGGCTAGTTTCGAACTCCTGACCTTGAGCGATCCGCCCACCTTGGCCTCCCAAAGTGCTAGGATTACAGGCATGAGCCACCACGCCCGGCAATATATACATATTCTGAATAAAATTTATGTCTTATATTGATGGCAGAGTGGCATTGTTACAGCACACACGGTGTCTTTGTAGGGGCCAAGAATAATGAAGCAGTCTAATGAACATTTTCCTCCCCAAAACCATTTCTCTCCCCTGGCAGGAGGTGCTGGCGCTGACGTGAGGTGGGAACAGGGTGGAGGTTATGACGGGATGAATTTCTCCCTTAGCCACACAGCATCACACAGGAGATACTACGACTCCTGCCTTCCCTGCTCTCTCCTCTCTCCTGGCTGTTTTCTAAAATATCTCATTTTACTTAATAGTTAATATAAGTTTTCTCATCTGTAAAATCTGTGACCCACCTCGTACCTATCTTATATGAATTAAATGAGTTAACATCTACAACACTGCCTGGCACACACTGAGAGCTCCGTAAGGAACGCTACCAGCGGTAGAGAAAGAGTTCAGCATAAGCAAAAGCGAAGAGCCGGCAAGGGTGGGGTTTGTCCAGGCAGTTGTCAGTATAGTCCCTAATGTCACAGGAGCATAGGAAATGTGATGAGTGGCCAGATGGCTGGCTCGCCCTATGGTGCAGCCAGTTGGTCCCCTCCCTCCTCACTGTATGGCACTTGAAGGCTTCCTGTGTGGAGCGAGTGCGCTGTTAACCCTGCACTCCTGCGTCACCGTACGTGAGGGGCCCAGTTACATGACGACCCGTCATAGATAGCAATGTGTCTAGACACACGTGTGATCACACGACTCCTCTACAGAAAGCTCCCTATAACTTTCAGAATGAATTTCAAATGTCCTAGAACAAACTAAACATATCTCCATGTCTGGCCCCCTCTCCACTCTCAAGTCACTGCCCACCTGTCCCTTCCCCCCAGCAGTTCAGAAAGAGCACCTGCCACCCCCCTGGCCCTGGCGCCATATGCCTGCGCACGCGCTGTTCTCGAGCTCTAAAATGTGCTCTCCGGAGTTAGCTAGTCAGTTAAACTTTCTAATATGGCGAACTCTCTACTCCATCCAAGTTCACCTCCAATACCACCTACTTTGTGATGCCAGTTCAAGAACCCTCAAGTGTAATGCAGGCCTGTTTTTTCATGCTCCCAGAACCCCCTTTGTGTAACTCTCACATGGGGCTTGTCCCCACACCACTACATAATTGCTTGTATCACCCTACTCCCCCATCTCTCTCTCTCTCTCTCTCTCTCTCACACACACACACACACACACACACACACACACACACACACACACATGACCCAGCATCAGGGTTAAAGGTCATATTGCCTGGGTTCAAATTCTAGTTCTGTGTTGGCAGAATGGAGCTCATAAGCATAACCACTTCTAGGGTTGTCTTGAGGGTTAAATGCAATAATCCATATGGTGTCTCAACAACTATCTGACATTTTATAAATGCTCAGTGAACTTGACTATGAATATTTTTCCTTGTGATCAGGCGCCATTCAGCATTGCAGGATTAGCACTGCGGGGTGAGTATAGCACAGCCCTGCAGAGACTAGGCCTAGCAGCATGGACTCTGCAGTCACATGGGCTCAGGCTGCAGCTGGGGCACATCTAAAAATTGTTTAATAAGAGTTCTCACCTCACATGGTTGTTGTGAATAGTAATAATGCAATTTCGCCTAAGTGAGTACTTAAAACTATTAGGTACTATGATTAATCAGCACCTACTGACAGTTGGAAATGAGTTATGAGCACACCAAAGTGGACCCACTGCCCCATGCCACTTACTGCCTGGGAAGTGGATGGCTGCTGTCCCCCGACCAGGCATCCACCCATGGGCTCTTCTATGACCGCAATGCTCAGCCGTGCAGACCACGCTGGTTTGGCTCCTTTGCCTCCCAAACAGCTTTGGTGACAAAGATCTGGCTCCTGCTGCAGTTGCACCTCAAGTCCCTAGGCCTAAATCACAGGGAGTGATAAATGGCTGGGAAGTGGGAGGAAGAGTGACGGAGGGTGTGTGTAGTCTGGCTTGAGAAGTTCACCCAAACTTTCAAGTAGCCTCCACAATAAATCCAGGACTGTCGCTGGGTGATTAGTTAGAGGAAACAGAAACTGCAGGACAAAGCCAGGAAATGACCTTAGAGACTAAACACCGTGTATTTTATTTTAGGGCTTTTTCTCACTTAGAAGTGCTGCCAGGTTGTTTAAAGAGAATGAGCGTTATCAGGGAAGGATTTGGAGGATCTGCCGGGCTTTTGACAACATGTGGTAAAAGATTTACAAAGCCCGGAATCAAAGGAGGAGGACGGACAGGAGGATGTGTACTCCAGAGATGCTGCAGGTGGGCCCGAGATTGACATAACTTTTTATCGCCCTTTGGGGAGCTTTCTAGTAAGCGTGATGGGCCCGAGGAGGCGGGGGCGGAAGCCCAAGCAGAATGGCACGTTTCTGTGAAAGGCGGAAGAGCGCGGGAAGGGTGGGAAGCCATCTGGGTCATTTGGAGCCCAGGGAAGGGAGTGGGGTGAGGAGTAAGCAGGACAAATCAGACTTGGGCACAGTCCTTGCCCTCATTTTCAGACAAATGGAATCAAAGAGATGTGTTTGAGCAAAAAAAAAAAGTAAATAAATAAGCCTCAACAATGTAAAACCCTTTACAGGAAATGGGGAGGAAGCAAGGTTAAAAGTATCGAGCTCTTCTTATGCCGCTGAGCGTGGGCTGGACCATGGATGCTAACCCGTCACCATCTTTGCCATAACTGAGGAGACACGCAAGGCTCAAGACTGTTTAAACCCAGCTTGTTATGTGGCAAGTGGGGGAAATGAAAACTGCACCCCCAGGTCTGTCTGACTCCCAAGCCTTCTGTTTACCGTGGAAGGGACAGGCAGGTAGAGTTTAATAGCAGCTGGCAGGAATTTGTTCTCTGCTTCCTTAAGCGACTGCCTTACTACTCATTGTGGTGATGGTATGAGAGTCCCTGAAGTGTAGGCCCAAGAGTCTCCCTCACGGTTTCCCTGCACCCCAGTATGGTTCTGGCTCACTAAACAGGAGATTATTCACATTCCGTCATCTGCGGACAATCCACTGCAGGCTCCTCTACTTATTGTGTCACTGGATTGCCCTAAAGCCTATATATTTTTTTTATTGACAGATAACATTGTATGTTTTCATCATGTACACGATGTTTTGAAGTATGCATATATTGTAGAGAGGTTAAATCCAACCAATCAACAAATGCATTACCTCACACAGTTACCACTTTCGTGGCGAGAGCACATAACATCCACTCTCTTTACGTTTTCCAAGAAATACCATATATCATCATCAATTGTAGTCCCCTTGCTGTGACTCTCTTGAAATTCATTCCTCCTGTCTAACAACAATTATATATTTCTTGACCAGTGCCTCCCCATTCCCCCTTCCTTCAACCACCTTCGCCTCTAGGAACCATCATTCCACTCTCAAATTCTGTGAGATCAACCATTTTTCAAGATTCCACACATCAATGAGATCATGCAGTATTTGTCTTTCAGTACCTGGTTTATTGCACTTAACAAAGTGTCCTCCAGGTTCAACCATGTTGTCACAAATGGCAGGATTTCATTCCTTTTTATGGCTAGAGAATATTTCATGGTGCATATATACCACATTGTCTTTATCTATTTATCTGTTGATGGACACTTAGGTTGATACCATATCTTGGCTGTTGTGAATAGTGGTGCAACAAACATGGGGGTTCAGATAGCTCTTTGACGTACTGATTTCATTGCAGTTGGATATAATACCCAATAGTAGGGTTGCTGGATCATATGGTGATTCTGCTTTTAATTTTTGAGGAACCTCCACACTGTTTTCCATAATGGCTGTATTAATTTACATTCCTACCCATAGTGCACAAGGTTTTTTTTCTCCATGTTATCTTTTGTCTTTTTGATAACAGCCATTCTAACTAGGGTGAGATGACATCTCATTGTGGTTTTGATTTGCATTTCTTTTATGATTAGTGATATTGAACATTTTTCATGTACCTATTGACCATTTGTATGTCTTCTATTGAACATAGTATACTCAGGTCTTTTGCTCATTTTTAAATTATGCTATTTATTTTTTGCTATATAGTTGTTGGAATCACTTCTATATTTTGGATATTAACCTCTTGTCAGCTGTATAGTTTGCAAATGTTTTCTCCCATTCTGTGGATTGTCTCTTCACTCTGGTGATTGTTTCTTTTGTGGTGCAGAAGCTTTTTAGTTGATGTAATCCCATTAGCCTATTTTTACTTTTGTTGCCTGTGCTTTTGGGGTCTTATCCAAAAAATTATTGCCCAGACAAATGTCTTGGAGCTTTTCTCCTATGTTTTCTTTTAGTAGTTTCATAGTTTTAGGTCTAACATTTAAGTTTTTAATTCCTTTTCAGTTGGTTTTTGTAAATGTTAAGATATAAGGATCTAATTTTATTATCCCGCATGTAGATATCCAGTTTTACCAACATCATTTATTGAAGAGACTGTCTTTTCCCTATTGTGTGTTCTTGAAGGCCTGTTTATTTTTAATGATGCCATTAACTGAGACATGCCAAGGAGTAATTCTGAGACCATTTATTTCCACTCTTAAAGATAATTTGCCATGATTCCAAAGATTTTCAAGATGAGATAAAATAATAGCTAATAATAGCTCCAATTTATGGAGTGCTCACTATGTGCTAGGCACTTTGAGAAGCATTTTATGATCATTGCCTTATTTAATTGCAGACGGGTGGCATGTAGACAATCTGGCATGTAGACTGGAATTGTGTTTTCATAATAGAAATTTGAATGTCTTTAAATCGGGGCCTGTGCTCTCCAGTTTTCTATAATCAACACCTCTCCCTATTTCTTACTGCCTTAATTCATTTATTGCCAGGCCCCTGTACGAAGTTGCATTGTTAACTTCTGCCTTAAAACAGCCTGATGAAATATATCATAAATAATCCCCATTTGATTGCTGAAGCAAAGAAAGAATATACAACTTGACCAATGGCATACAGCTAGGAATGTGGGATTTGAAAACAAATTCTTCTCACTAGAAAAAAATTCTTAATTGATACATTATATTCCTTCACTATTCAGGTGAGGTTTCCAAAGGATGGTATAGTGTCTTTCACTAGGGACAAAAGAAGTTGTCCTGCATAATTCCTTAATAGCGGTGGTGCCTCTTCTACTTCTTTTCTATTGCCCCACTTCTCTGTTCACCGAGCTGCTGTCTATAAAGACCGTTGGCACGTGAATGTTGTCATTCCCACCTCCGCCTTTCTTATAGACATCATTTGTATTTTTCCTTACTATCCAAAGACTATAATCTCACTTGGGATTAGAATTTCAGATCATTAGGTCATTCTGGGTCATTAGGAAATGCAGAAGAGTGCTATAACAGATTTTTAACAGTAGGAATTAGTGGCATTCATCTTTATAGCTCTTCTCCTAGCACAGAAACAGCTGGTACATGGTAATCAATCAATAAGTATGGGCTATTATTATTGCTCTGATAATAGCTATTATTATTATTATCACTAGTATTATTATTATTTGAGAAAGGGTCTTGCTCTATTGCCCAGGCTGGAGTGCACTGGTGTGATCATAGCTCATTGCAAGCTCAAACTCTTGGGCTCAAGTGATTCTCTTGCTTCAGCCTACTGAATAGCTGAGACTACAGGGACACACCACCATGCTCAGCTAATTTTTCTTATTTTTTGGAGAGACAGGTTTCACTATGTTTCCCAAGCTGATCTTGAACTCCTGACCTCAAGTAATCCTCCCATCTGAGATTGCAGGTATGAGGCACCATACCCAGCCACCTATTATTATTATTATTGCTATTATTACTACCAAGAAGCAGGTAATAATATTCACCCAAATATCTATAACCACCACCTGAAGAGTAATATTTACTGTTTATTTTACGGTTGTATCTTTCTTGATTAATTTGTAGATTAAATATTACTTATCCAGGTTGGTCAATATTCTTGTTTTATATACTGAATATAGAATATTAACTTCAATTTATTCATTTATCCATTCACTGTTCATTTATTCAGCAAATATTTATCAAGTAACCTAGTGTTTGGAGCTGGGATATAGAGTGATTAGAATACTTGCCCTTAAGGTTAATACATTCCAGTACAATGTTTTCAAACAGCAGGACAAAATTCATTAGTGAGACATAAAATTAATTTAGTGAGTCATGACAACATCAAAGAAAATAAAACAGAATAGAGTAGAATAGGAAATACGAAAACGAACTTTGGGTAAGAATTATTTCATGGGCATTTATTTCCATAATATCTATGAAAGGGTTGTGAATATTCTGGTTGTATTGTAAAATATATTCCTTACAATAGGCTGAGATCAAAAGGCATTAAATGCCACTGGCTTGGTGGTCTAAGGAAGAGGGTACAAAGGACAGATGCTTGAACAAGAAGATGACCAGATGGCTGAATTACAAGGGTTTTCTTTGCCCCTCAGGTGTTTTCAGCAAGTCAACAGATGTCCACAGACTGAGCAACGCTTGAAAACACTAGTCCAAAAACTCTTTGGGCTCAGATGCTTCATGCTTTGGGACTAGTCCTCATCTTTGGCCTTAAAACCTTTTCCCTCCCCTATTTGTACTGATTAAAATCAGTGACCTGCTCTTTCTTAGAGCTGGATATACACATACAAGTGCACACACACATGTATAAACACACATGTATTTTCACACTCTTTTCTAAATTTGTAAACTTCGAGTCTTTCCTTATCAGAGAATCCACTGATTCTAATCACATAATCGCATTCCCAATGCCACAGATAGCTTGCATATTTACAGGGTTGAGTGGGAACAACTGAATGTACAAAGGCTGTCAAGCTTGGCAGCCTTGTCAAAAATTCTGTAGTAACTTACTTGCTGAAGGCCAAAGCTGGGAAAACCAATTCCTGTGCCAAATGTGGGTTCCAATAGAGTTCACATTCCTATTCCAGTCCCCTTGCTTGTGTGCGTGTGTGTTTGTGGATGTGAGTTCATCCATTGTTTATTTTTTCTAAGCCTTTTGTGAGGTCTCTTGCAAATCGCTTTCAAGGTTTGGGCTTGGAATTTTCTGCCGCACATTCTCAAGATTTTCAACCAAATCCAGACAGCACAGTCCCGTTTTGTTTAGATTTGTTTTCCTTTAAGTAGTCCTCCAACTAGGCTTTGAAGCAAGCACCCTAGGATGATAAATGAGGGGAACTCACACCTCTTTGAAGGGATGTGATTCCACTCTGTCTGCCTGGAGCCTAAGCAAAGCAGCTCTAAATTGATTTACAGAGACAACTGGGAAAATGGGAAAGTGTTTCCATGGAAATGTGGCTAATTAAAGGCTAGATAAACCAGCTCTTGTCTTCTTTTCCCTCTTTCTTATGCCTGAGCATCATGTTCCTTTACAGTACAGAAGTTCCCTGTTCTAGGATGTTCACAAGGCCCTAACTTACGGGAAAATATATTCTTAAGTGGAGTGGTAGACAATCCTTAGAGATCTCACTTTTGGAACCATTTGCCTTGCTCCAGTGGGGGGCAGGAGGAACAATTGTTTTCCTTTCCAGTTTGTTTTTGAGGAACAGCTGTTTCTCTGGGCATTTGGCTAACTCTTCCCTAATTCTGAACAAAATCACTGGGAGCCAAGAGCTGAGTAAATGAAAAAGTAGATACCTTAAGGCTAAACAGATTGTGCTTTTTCTCCCACATATGAGTGCTCTTTTAAATCAAGCTTGGAGAAAAGGTACTTTCACATGTCTTGGGATTGGTGTTGGTAGGTGGAAGCCTTTCTGAATGCAAATGAAACGAATCAAAACCTTTGGTTTCCAGGCCAAGTGAGATGTGAGGTCACAAATGATTGACAGCTACAAAGATTGTACAATTTCCAAAAGCAATAATTGCTACCCAGGTAATTATTAACAGTAACTGAGGCTGCTAATTCTCTCCCTTTTCTCTATTACCTCCTGCTCACTTCACTATGGAGTTCTCTTTGTGTTTCCATGGAAATACACAGTGGTTTACATAAAGTATTCCTTAAAAGTAAGCATGGGAAACCCATCCTTTGTATATTGATCTTGTTAACTATATTCTGTTTCAACAATTTGATATCATGTCAAATGGATCATTTCAAACCTTTGAATCATATATTTTATTTCCATGTCCTCATTCAAATCTATTGTGAAAAATATACAGTAGATGTTATTTCCGAGTTAGTCTGTTGTAGCTTTTATAACTGAGTGGACCAATTTTTCAGACTGTTCAATATCTAAGTGGCAATAGAAGACACACAGTATCATTTCATTTTCTCTTATGTTAGTAATTGGAGCATTTATTCCCATTTAAATTGAATCTAATTTTCTTTCCATATTATTTCTGCTATTGGCTCCAGATCTCTACCCTCTCCATGGCCGTGCCTCTTGGTGCTCATCTTCTTGAATCAGGTAAGTTAATGCAGGTGAACATGCCTAGAATAATGCCTGGAACATAGCATGCATGCTTTTTTGTTAAATCCCCTTCAGATCTGTAATGCAATTGTCTTTATTAGTGCGTGGATGGTTGTCCAAGGGAACATTTGCCTTTCAAGACAGGATAATAGCAAGGACTGGGTTGGTTGATTTGGCTGTTTTTGTTTTCAGTAGCAGTCAAATCACATTCTTTGCCATCAAGTTCTTGCTCTAAGGACCTAGTATGGATTGGTGAGCAGCAGAAATCTTCTCTTTAGTGATATAACTTAGTTGTCACGATTCCTTTGTGTGTGAGACAGCGAGTGCGTGGATTAGGAACCACACTACATGGACTTCAGCAATAGGATTGTGAGATGGAGGGCTTGCAGTCCTTGAGCACATGACCTCTGACCCCAGGTTGACTTGGCTTGAATCCTGCCTCTACCCCTTACAGGATGTGAAACCCTGGGCAAGTTGCCTGATCCTTCTGTGCCTCAGTTCCCTCATCTATAAACTGTGGCTAGTAACATACTAACCCCTCAAGGGTTGTTATTCAGATTAAATAAGTTAGTATCTATGAATTAAAACACCAGTTATATGACAAGGATTGTGTTAAATTTTTGGTATTTTTAGCACTCACAAATGACCTTTGTGATATATAGTGGAATGAGATTTGATGAGTGATCTAAAGAAGATGTACTTTCTTTTAGAGGGAGAGAGGAAATTTTAGAAAGACATAAGCAATAGTATAGAGTATTGGGTGATATTGACCAGAAAAGATACCTTAAGCGTAGTAAAAATGTATTAGACAGTAGATATAAAATAAATTAATTCATGGTTTTAGGGGAGACATCGAGATAAGCAGGTAAGCATGTAGACTCTTACTATTCTTGGGGTCACTAGAATGAAACGAATCCAGATCACAGTTGGAGTTCAACCAACTGAGGCAGAGCCAACAGAGACAAAGGAGCTGGGCACAGGCTGCTCTTCCCCATCACCTGCAAGACATGATAGATGATGCTGGCACCGGGGAACCAGTGGCTACTCGTGCTAATAATAATATAGTAGAAATACTAGATGTAAAGAAAGTAAGTGGCTATTAGGAGTAGCCCAATGCATGAGGGAGATCAGTGCTGTAGCTTAGGAAGGGAGTTGGAAAATAGACAAAGGAAAACATCACAAGGGAAACAGGCAGAATCGTCCATATAGGAGATTATACTGAACCCGTGTGCTTGGAAACTTCTTTGGTACTGCTGCATGATTCTGTGTGAATACAGATTACCCCATCTCTTTTACCTAATGGCCTTGGCCCCCAGGAAAATACTCTAGGACAAGAATATCTGGAACTCATTCTTCTGGTGTTGTGTCTTTTGTGGATCTGTTTGGATTACTAGCAATTAGAATAGCTGCCTTAGATTATATACATATATGTGTGTATGCATACATACATATATGTAGATGAATAAATATATAAATAAATATATATATCCACACCTATCCACACTTATCTTCCAGTTTATGTAACACTATAAAATATGAAAATTATTCTGCTATTTTTATAATCATAGTTACTTATTTTCATGTGAAGATGCTTATTTTTCAGACTACTAGTCTTGTATTTGGATATGTATACATATATAAATGAATATGCATATGTATATTTATATATTATGTCTAGACATGCAATATGTGATCTCAAAAGTCTATGAGTATACATGACGGGTAAACTTCTGCTATATGTGATCTCAAAAGTCTATGAGTATACATGACGGGTAAACTTCTGCTTTGTAATTCTCCGAGGGGATAAATAAAAAAATGAAGACTAGTGGGAAAGAGCCATGTGGGAAGTGCTCTTTCATATATTTTTATTTAAATGATGCTGAATTTAGTGATGTCTTTGATTTCAGTGTTTTCATTTAACTTCCCTAAATTTTAAGGAGTAAAGAGAAAAGTCTTAGTGCCTCTACTTTGCAATGGAGGGGAAACAGCCTGAGCTTTGAATGCCAATAGATTTAAATTTCTCTTTCTAGCTATGTGAACTTGAGCACGTCACTCACTTTCTAAGATGTGGGTGTTTTGAAATGTATAAAATGGTGACAATCATACCTACCTGCATCAGGGAGTGGTAAGGACTGATTGAGTTTCTGTAGTAAAGTGTAGAGGGCTCTCAAAACTCTTTTATGATTATTGTCACTGTTACCTGACATTTACTTTTTATGTTTATAATTCTTAAACTATAAAAGTAATATATATTTAAAGTAGGAAAATATAGACAAATAAGAATGAAGAAGAAGGAGAAAATGGAGGAAGAGCAAGAAAAGGAGTAGATAAAGGGGGAGAAGGAAGAGGAAGAAAAGAAGGAAAATGAGGAGCAGCAGCAGCAGCATAGGAGGAGAAGAAAGATTCCCTGCAATCTCCACCCAGAGATGATCACTAATGCTGTATTGTGTAGATTATCCTTGCAGCAGTTCCTCTAAACCCGCATGAAAAAGCACACACGTACACTCTCAATAGTTACATAAATAGGCAGGTAGATATGGATATAGATAGTTTTATAAAGTTGCAATCACCCCAAATGTGCTTTTTAATATCCTTGTTATTTACACTGAGTAATATCTTATGATGACCTTTTCATGAGAAAAGATAAAGTTCATTATCATTATTAATATGCATACAGTGTTATAAATGTTTGTTTGTTTATTTATTTATTTTGAGACAGGGTCTTGCTCTGTTGTCCAGACTAGAGTGCAGTGGCAGGATCATAGCTCACTGCAAACTCAAACTCCTGGTTGAAGCAATCCTCCCACTTCAGCCCGAGTAGCTGGGACTCCAGGTGCACACCACCACACTCAGCTAATTTTTAAAAATTTTTATAGGGATTGGGATCTTACTGTGTTGCCCAGGCTGGTCTTGAACTCGTGGCCTCAAGTGATTCTCCCATATCAGCCTCCCACATTCCAGGGATTATAGGCAGGAGCCACTGTGCCCAAACTTTTTATAAATGTTTAAATTTATTTATTTTTATCCAGTATTTATGCCTTTTAAAATTAAAACCTATGTTATATTTTAATCAAAATAGTGTTTATTTCTTAAATGCATATTCATATAGTTTATATTCATTATTAAAATTGCAAGTGGACACCCTCTTTTATCTTCCCTGATGCCCAACTATTCCCCTTCTTCCTGCCTTCTGTGGTCCCATTTTCCTCCTCAGAGAGAACTGTTGTTCATAGTTGGTGTATCCTCTTACATCTTTTTCTAAGTGTGTGTGTGTGCATGAGTGCGTGCGTGCATGTGTGCTTATGTGTGTGTGTGTGTAGTTGGAGGTTTTATTGCATTAACTTTCAACAAATCAGTCACTGAATTTAAGTATATTGTCTATGAGTTAGAAATATTTAGTGCTTAGGGAAAATATTGACACAGCTTTAGTTGAAGACTAAAATAAATCATACATAGTTTATAGTTTATTTATCTTGAATTATGCACAGAATTAGGTTAAATTTAGAATATCAGTCACCTCAAATCCTTTTTGGTAGTGAATGGATATGGGTGAATGGAACATAAATTATAAGCAAAATATATTCAGGAAATCACTTAGGAGTCAATGCAGAACATTTTACATGCAGTTCATTTAACCTTATGAACTTCTGCTTAAGTTTCTCTATTATACATCTACATGGATATCCTGAGTAGATGACTTTCTAATCCAAGCCCTAGAATTAAGTATTGCATGTATAAATCAATAAGCTATCTATTACATTTTCATGTTTTTCCTAGTATCAATGTCCCAATAAAAAGACTCTGAATTATTTAATAATAAAATCAAGCTAAAAAAATAACATTTTGGTCCCACAGAAATATATCTCTAAGAAAGGGAATGGATTATGTAGGTAAGATAAACAGAGATTTACTTGATATCATTTTGTACACTCCTCTCATAGTTTAAAAAGCACTGGCCTAGATTTGCCAATCTATGGTACAGATCTGAATTAGTAAAATTGTCATGTACACTTTAGATGAGATTGAGCACATTCAGGGTGGTATGGCTGTATGCCATGTGCACTCTAAAATTTGCTATTACACCTGTGAACATTTTTGAGCAATAACAAAAAGAAATGTTTAACACATTGACTGCCACACTAGAAAAAATAATTTTTTTCCTTGGGGCCACAGTGTTTTATTACAAAAATAGAATAAAAACTTCAAAATCAAAACAATCCTTTCTAATTTAATGAAAAATGTGTTATTTTTTTATTTTTCTCTGTTCCTGAGTTATATGCAACTTGAAAGATAGTTCTTGGAACTCCCAAGAGGAAGAGACAGGTGAGTTACAAATGCTTCACAACCCTGGGGCTCAAAACTAGCATGAGTTAAATATAACTCACATGGCAGTTAATGTGTTAAATAGCTAAAGCTATACTAGGATAATCTCTAGTAATTATCCCTTCCCTTTCAGAAGATTCATTTAAAATGCAATCTTATGTAGTGGGACGTTGAGTGGGACTTTTCCTACTGCCTTGGAATTGGTGACCAGGGCCCAAAGCTGAGAACAGAAAGAATCAAGGAGCTCACATTTTAGAAAGATCTTTAACAACTGGCCTAGATCCCATCCAGAACTATTAAGAGGTTAGCAGCTCTGCTGTCATTAGCCATCTGCCAATTCCTCTCCCCTTCAGAGTCAGTATTAGGGACAGGAAGTGGGTGGAAAAGTGGGGAATCACTACAGGTAGAACTCTTAGGCCTTGTGGTATTTTTTACTATGTCCATCTAGCTAAGCTGGAACTATGTTTCCCAGAATTCCCTTCTTTATGTGGCCAAGGCTGGGAGTGGCTATGAGGGCCGTTTGCATGGGAACTAGAAGATGGAAGTGATGCAGCGGGGCTACTGCGGCTCAAGCACGTTGAGTTGGTTTTACAAGCATAAGGCGGCAAGCCAGCTCACAACTCTCCTAATTCCTATTCTATTTTCTCCTTTGGCTCCTTTGGCTTAACTCTTGGGTCAGATATATGTTTGGCTACATGACAAAGGGCATCAGCTTCTATAAGACTCCCCCATTTTTGAAGTTAAGACTTGGAAATGGTAAAAGACTGATGAAGTTTCCAGTTCAAACTTGCTCTCCTCCACTTTATATCCATCTTGCCTTTCTGAGCTCCTGACCTGCTGAAATTAAGCCCAGCACCAGATCCAGAAGCAATTGCTGTATATAAACCATAAGCATATAAAGAAGGCATACAAGAGAATCACCGGGGGATTGAGGGTTCTCCATGAAGAGGACAGACAAGCATCTTCCTACCCAAACTACACCATCTTCTTTTGCTTTCTGTTATTGTTTGGCTTATTTTTAAAATGTATTAATTTTTGATTGAAAAATCATAATTGTATACCTTTATAGGTTAAAATGCAATGTTTTGATATATGTATACAATGTATTATGATTAAATCAAGCTAATTAATATAGCCATCACCACACTTACCTATCATTTTTTATGATGAGGCATTTGAAATTTACTCTTTGTTATTTTAAAATATATAATACAGAGTTGTTGACTATAATCACCCTGCTGTGCAATAGGTCTCAGAATCTATTCCTCCTGTTATTCCTATATGAAACTCTGTTCCCTTTGATCAACAACTTCCAATTCCCTCCCTCCCAACCAGCCTCCCAACACCCCCCTCACCAGCCTCTGATAATCACCACTCTACTCTCTACTTCTATGAGTTCAACTTTATTATATTCCACATATAAGTGAGATCATGCAAAATTTGTCTTTCTGTGCCTGGCTTATTTCACTTAGCATAATGTCTTCCAAATTCACCTGTGTTGCTGTAAATTGACAGGATTTCTCCCCTTTTTAAGGTTGAATAGTATTCCATTGTGTGTGTGTGTGTGTGTGTGTGTGTGTGTGTGTGTGTGTGTGTGTGTGTATACACACACACGCCACATTTTCTTTACTCAAACTTAGGGAGCAAGTAAGTGGGAGAACTTGATATAGTCTCTGGAATTTGGGGCATGAGTCAACGTGGAGCCTAGAGCCTGTCTCTTTCCTAGAGATCTCTGAAGATACCAGGCTGGACCACAATGGTGTAGTGTGCTTGGAAAGAAAATGGGAGCAAACTCCCAAACTTCTCTAGGGCTCCCGCACAGTAAACAGAAGCCACGGGTCTGCTGACATGGTTAACTTGCAAGAGCTGCCCCACCCGGAAAAGGATTGGAGGTGTGGGACTGTGGTTGGAGACAAATGTAGACACAATTGCAATTCAGCAATAGCTCTTTCTGAAACGGGAAAGAGCTATCCACAGAAATCACCAGTACCAGGCAGAGCCAGACCCAAGCACCTACTATAAACAGCCAGCCAGAGACCCCTACCCTCTCCCCTGCTCCTCCTCCCAGAGGATCCAGAGACCCAGAATTGAATAGGGTTGGAGGAAAGAAAGTGCTCCAGAGTCAGACTTAGGAGAAGGAGAGGGAAGAGGAATTAAAAGAGAAGCCCACTTTAAGACACCTCAGCTGTACAGGTCTCTTAAAATACAGATCAAGCATGTGCTGCAGGAAGAAGAGAAGAGGAGGGGAGATTTGTAATCGTCTCATGATTAGACATTCAAGCTGGGCTGAACTAAATCTTTTTGAAATAACTTTTAACAAAGTAATGGAATATGCCCAAAGGGACCTCTGATGTAACTGTTGAGAACAGCAATTAGTGAAACATAAAATCGTTTCATGTTGAAATCCCCACAGCATTCTGATTTTTCAATAAAGTGGTTACTTTATATACTTATAAATGGATTTATAAACACATATATAGATTTGTGGATATGGATTTCTACACATATATATTTATACATGTGTTCACCCTTTATTTATTTGGAGAGCTTGAGAAGCTAGATTAGGCTTAGCAAATATGTGGCATGTGTGCCACACAACTCACCCCAGTCCCCCAGCCTTTGCCCAAGGCAGACATTACTAGTTAATCACTGCATTCTTTCACACTAAACAAGGACTCAGTTGCAGAATCCTTTCAACCCAGCATTTCAGGAAGCCACTTCCAAGAGATCAGTGTTGCCATACAAGATGAAACCTGTTGATCATCCCTGTTCAAGATTTCTGGAACACAGCTCTGAAGCAGGGAGTCTGATTTTAAACAGTCAAGATTGATCTCATGAAAACTACGCCTTTTATTTGTTCAGATCCTGTTTACTGTGTGCCATCTGATGTATCGGTCCCCAGCATGATAGAGTCAGCTACTTAAGAGAAGGGATTTTACTGGGGAAAACAACACTAACAGTAGGAAGCCCGGATGTTGACACAAAATCTGACACAGTAAAAATAATTTTGACTTACAAAAGCACTTAATTTTGTTCTAGACCCTTGATATATATTTTCTTTTATCCTCACCACAATGCTTTTAGGAAGGTGTACGTATATTCTTATTTCATGGATGAGAAAACTTAGGCTCACAAAATTTAAGTGACTCACACAAGAGTACACAGTTGGGAGTCAATTCCAGACCTTTGTACCTCCAAAACATATACTGTTTTCTTGACACCATATAGAATACCCCCAAAATTTCAGGCTTTAGATTTCAAAGAGCATAATAGCTTGGTGTCATATAATATAGGGGCAGAGACTCCTCTCGGCCTTGAAGAGACCTAAAGGCATGAATTTTAGAACAGGATAATGCATAATGTTTCTGATGATTACCTTGAGCCATTAAGAAAATATTAAATTAATATGTTCTATAAGTAGGGAAACTAGGTAAATGTAGAATACGTATTTGATTTCTTTCATTAACATGTTTTAAAACGTTGAAGGAAAAGAGTCTATTACATGTATATATTGTATTCTACTATATATATCATGTAGTCCCTTATTAAGCCAGATAAATTGGGTATTTCAGTAGTGACTAAGTTTATGTGTGTATAAGCACATGCATGTGGTATGACAGAACATATATGCAAATTTCCTAAGAGGAGCTGTTGAAATGATGGTTACCAGCTGACCCTGTGCCCCCCTCTTGACTTTCAGGTTATTTTTGTATAATAAATAAACTTAAGAATTTCTTTCTTTTCTTTATTTCTTTTCTTTTTCTTTTTAACAAAGCAGGGAATGGAATCTTGGAATTCTTGATCATTTTGACTGTTCATATTTGTCCCATGTCCACTCTCTCTTTAGCACCTGGTTAAATCACTGGCCTTTGGTTTCATAGAATAATTTCACATTCTATGAACAATGTAAAATTACTTTCCTCCATTTGCACATAATAGAACTTTTTGTCTGGGAGAAGCTTCTCTTGAGAAAATTAAGAAATGCCCACCTGCCATTCATTAGGACCTTTCCCTTTGGTTAAGTAGTATAATAGACTAGTTACCAAAAGAAGTTTTAGAGTCAGAGACCTAGGTTCAAGTCTTTTCCCAGCAACTTAGTAACTTTGTGATCTTAAGCAAGATACTTGACCTCATTTGTCTATATCCTCACCTGCAAAATGGGTACGATACCAGTGTCTATTCCTTGGGCCACTGTGAAGATTAAATAAGCTAACATATGTAAAACTTTTAGCACAGTATTAGGTATAGAGCAAGCCTGCAAAATTTGTTTCTTTAATTACTGTTATTTCTTAAACTTTTTCACTTTTAGGATTGCCATGTGTTTGAATGTCTTTGTTCTAGTTCTTGCTATGGGATAATTTCCAGGGTAAGACAATTTGTACAAAAGAAAGAGGACCTTCCAATTTGCCAAACTTTGTAATCAATTGTGGATAAAGGGAATGGTAATCATTTATCTCTGAGGTAGATTATCAGATGCATGTAGGCTAAAATTAAAGAAACTTTTCTCCAGGCATCGTCCTCTCTATGGATTTTATTGTAAAGTTTTAATGCTTGAATTTGGACATAGTGACATTATTTCGATAACAACTTATAACAAAGGTATAGTTTGGGACATTATTTCACTGTGATAACACAAGAGACTGGAGCAGTGGAGAGAAAAATCTCTCAGATCCTTCAGAAAAAAATGATGCTTCACCCCCAGCCAAAAAAATCTGATATTGATTTCAAGTTTGCCTCATTCAGAAATCTTCTCTTTACATCAATTCACGTTCAATTTCAAAATCCCAGAGGAAGAAAAGAAAACTCATAGACTTCACAGCACATTGTTAGACCTGCTAAATAAAAGCAGTACCTGCTTTGTTTTGTTATCATCCCTCATTTGAGGGGATTTAATGAAACAAGATGCTGTATTTTATACATACACAAAACCAAGTCAATTTCTTCTGGGGACAAACCCCTTATTAAAATACAGCTTAACAAATTTAAATATATGAATGGATTTGACCAAATTTCTTTGCAGTGAAATCCACTTATGGAGATCACCCCATAGTTCAATAAAACAAAATAAGAGTATTTTAGGCACTCAGTCTCATACAGAAATTCATGGTAGCCTATGCTCGGCTATTAACTGGAAGGATTCATGGTAAGATAGAATTAGCACTGTTCTCTTTTCTTCTTAAAGAATGTCAGAATGTCACTTCTCTTTCCTCTCTCTCCTCACTGCAGATTCTCAGCTTCTCAGTTGTGTGCCCAACTTCCCTGGGAAAAGCCAACCAACACAGTGGTCACAGGCCTAGCTGAGCACTGGTCAACAAACAGTCCTGCACGTCTCTGGTGTTGGGCCAATGGACAGAAACCCCCAAAGGCTGGGGAGCAAAGGCTACTGAGCAAATGGGGGTTGCATGAGTGCAGTCCATGCTCCCTTATCATCCTTTGGCTGCTTGGTAGAGTCCTAGTTAGACGGGGTCTATATTTATATTTATTTTATTTTATACATATTCAGCATTATTTATATGAAAGAGGATCAAGGCTGAGAAAATCTCTCTCAGAGTAAAGAAAAGAAAATCACCCAGAAGCTTAGCTTTCCAGCCTAAATACTACTAGTATATATATATATAATGTTTTCCTTTCCAAATTTTTCTATATACATATACACAGTTGTAATTATTAAAGACATACAGTTTTTTATCCTGTTCATTTTCATTAAACATCCCATGTTAAGATAGTCTTCATAATCATCATTTTAATGATGGTACTAGAGGTTGGCAAACTACTTCTCACCAGCCAAATCTGGCCCACTGCTTGTTTTTGTAAATAAAGTTTTATTGGAACATACAGCTACATCCATTCAGTTTTATATTGCACATGGATGCTTTCATGCTACAACAGCAGAGCTAGTGGTTGTGACAGTAACGCTATGGTTTGCAAAGCCTAAAATATTTACTGTTTGGCCCTTTACATACCAACGCTTGATATACATTCCATCAGGTGGATGATCCATAATTTAGTTAGCCATACCCCCTTCCCTGAACATTTATCTGCCTTTCTCTTGTTTCCTTATTGTTAACACCTCAATGAATAACAGGGCTCATACATTTTTTACTTTATTTAAAAAAGGATTTCCTTAGTCTAAATTCCACAAATTTGGCATAGGATTGCTGTACAGGATTGTACCAAATGTTTTGACAGCTCATAATTTCTGGATAAAACTTCATGAAACAAAGCAGTTTGTCCTATAATGGTGCATTTCTGTCTGACAATAGAGTGTTTGTCATATGGACACAGAGAATAAGTATGCATTTTGGCTGTCCTATGGATAAGTGGCTAATTGCTAAAGTGGAGTCTTAGAAGCATCTTTTTCTTATTATCATGGGCATTGTTTTCTAAGGTAAATGTGTACTATGTATTCAATTGTTGGGCTGGTTGCCATATATTATCTGCAGTGACCATTCTTTATACATTTTGAGGGAAATCCTCTTACATAGATTTGCTACACAAAATCGTTCCTTTACCACAATATTTAATTCAACAAACATAAAATGAACACCAAATAGGCAGGCAGAAGCAGCTTTATAATTTGTGGGACCTAGTGCTAAAGAAATACAGCAGGACCCCTTTGCAAAAGTTATTAAGAATTTCAAAATGGCGACAGTAGACCACTAAACCAAACATGGAGCTTTTCTAAGCCTGGCACCCTTCGAGAATATATAGGTTGTACATCCATGAAGTTTCCCTACAGGTGGAGAGAGGGTGCATGTGGAGGCCACACTTCCCTGTTAGGTGGAAGACAGCCAGTCCCTGCTGTCAACCCCTCCTGACATCACCAAACACAGGAAGTGAGCAGAGAAGGGAGAAAATCTAGAAGAAATATTTTGCTTCTCTGCATCTGGAAGAGTGGGGGCCAGGTATTTCTGTGGCCTCCTTGGTGGAAGTCCCTCTGAGTGCACCAACCTGGAGTTTCCATCACTTACCTGCCCTTCTGTGCTTAAGAATATGGACTCTTAACTCTCACTGCTTGAATTCAAGCCTTAACTCTGGACATATTAGCAGTGGGACTTTGAGGACACTACTTTCAGTCTCCTCACCTACAAAATGGGTCTAATAAGAGCACCTGCCTCATAGGGTTTGTTTCAATGGTAAGTGCAATGAAGGCCATTCTGTTTTCAGGCCTGACTCTACCCTTGAGTTATATGTGAATTTTCTTTGTGTTATATACCATTATCTTTTCAAAGGGGGTCCTAACGTGATAATTTTTACTGAAAAAAAAAGTTGGTAGCTTGCAGTAAGTCTTTTTGGAGAAGAAAATGATAATTGCTTTTCTGATATGGAAGCCTTGTACATTGCTCAGAGATACTTTTCAACTACTGGGGAACAGTACTGGCTTTCCAGCCCATGTAGACACAGTGAGGAACAGAGTAGCAGTGTTATTGGTATTACCATTACTCCTCTGGTGTCGAAATTTTGTGGTGAAAAGCAAAATGTGTGCCTCTGTACTAGAGATGTTGGGACTAAAGCAATCCTTGTGGATTTGCTCAGAACTTACCTAAGTTGTTCCACTAAAGCAGGGCTGAGGGCTACCTCTAGATGACAGCAAAAGAATTCTGTGAACAAATAAAATTTGGAAATGCTGGGTTAAGCTCATATAAACAGTATTCCTATCTTTAACGTGTTGATGTGTATTATAAATATCCAAGAAGGGACTGTGTTGTATATTTTCCATGAAGTACATTTTTCTGGGAATGTGTCATAGGACTAATGTTTCAAGAAACACATTTTGGGAGACACTGCTCTACTAAATATTTTAGTATGGATCAAAGTACATGTTGCTTTGTGAAACTTTATTTCTCTGAGCTCTCCAACTTCTAGCTGGAGACTTCATGAACAAGAGACACGCTTATATAATACTCAAATCCAAGTAACAATAGTCTTAAAGACTCAGTAGGAAGATATTTAGTGATCCCTTTAGTGATGTGGCGAGCAGGTCTCTATGTTGGCAGGTGATGTGGAGAAGAGGTGAATATCTACCAAACTCAGCTATTGTCATTCAAGGGTGAGCTGCGTTGTCTTTTGTCAGGGTGACACAGTGGATCTATTTCTGATTTCCACGTGATTTATTAAAAACAAAGCAGAGCCTTGACATCCTGGAAACAATAATGCTCCTTCTCAACACAGCAGGTTGGGGGAGAATGATTTAAGCAGCATGGGAAAATTAATTGGCTGCAATGGCTCCTTCCCTCTCTGCTAGGCTGAGCCCCTATCCTGGTTCCTTCTGCAAGACAGTTCCCTCTCTCCCCACACAGGCCTGGGGTGACACAGAGCGCTAGGAGGGGCCATGGGTACACAGTAATATGTGCAGAGTGCTCCTCTCAGGTCTATGCAGCTTCCCAGTAAGGTGGGTGCATGCACCCTGCCCACCCTCACGCCATGCATGCTGTGATCTAAGAGGGTAGCATGTCTTACACACTGGGGACAAGGGAGGATCCACTAGTGGACACAAAAGGGCTGATGCCCTGGCCTTTGACTTGCTCCTTTGTGACCTATGAGATGCAGCTACCACCCTTCTATTTGGTTTATTTATTTTAAAAGTGAGGGTGGGGCCATTAGAGCAATGGATGGAGAGAAAGAGGGCCTCAAAAAGTGGTCTCTGCTCTTGGATACCAACATCATATTCATCTTACTATCTATTGGGGTCAGGTGACCCTTCTGAACTTAAAAAACAATAATTCCAACTTCTGCTGCCACTCTCTCTCCTCACACCCTCTCATACATAACTTTCCTATAGCAACAGGGATTTTTTTCCCCATAAAAGATTTCTCTGTGTATGGAAGAGGAAGAGTCTCACCTTGTACTATTACTTAGTCTCTCAGGCATGTTTATTTTCTGTCTTTTTAATTAAGCCAAAGCTAGGCTCTATTCTCTATCTAGTTCAAAATTAGAGCTTTAAAATTATAAATCACTGACATTTAAGAAACTCAAATGCAAAAACGTGACAGATATGGAGGCTATGGCAGAAAGGATCATGTCTCCTGGCAAAAGTTCATGATCTTTGCTGAGCTTCCATGGCAGTTATTGTAGGTTGCCAGGTGGTTTCTGCTCAGTGCTGTTTGTCTTCTGATCTCTACCTTGCTCTCCAATGAGGCTAAATAAACATTTTAAGGACAGAGAACCTATATGTTGCACATTGAGATCTGACAAAGAAACACTCTATAAGCTCCAGCTGGATCTATGTTTCCTCCCTGTAACAGCTATAGGGCAGTCCATTTCCAATTGGCTTAGGTTGAATCCTGTCTCTACTGCATATTACCTCCATACCAGTCACTTGGGAAGAAAGTCAATTAAGCCACTATTTCTCAGTTTTCTTATCTACATGTGGGGAATTGTGAGCAAAGTCCATGTAATATGCTTAGCACAGTTCCTAGCATCTAGTAGCACTTCATAAATATGAATTAGTATTAATAGAAGGTGAAATAATAATATTCACAACCACTTTCGTGCACTCTAGTTCAAAATATTTTCAAGTAAGAATCATCACCCCCATTTTATAGCTAGAAAAATAGCAAATCAGAGAAATATAGCTCTTTAGCTCTGGTTCAATCACATGGTGAGCAGCAGGGTGGGAGTCCAGTCTACGTCTGTCTAACCCCAAAGACTGGAGTCTCTACCCCTCTTCACACTGTCTGGAGCACTCAGGCCATTGAGATCCTGAACTGAGAGACTCCTAGTCTAGCTCTTCTGTCACCTGTCAAAATTTCCACCAGTGACCAGAACGAAGAGGTAGAAAGCAGGTCCCTTTCTAGATGTCATGTTCTCAGCCAAGGGTGTCAACTGCTCTTTGTGCCTTCTGGGTCTCCCTGGCGAATACTCTGTGACTGTGGCTCAGGAAGACTTTAGGACAGTGGACAGGAGGTCAGCCCTGTAATTCCATAACTGCTCACTCACTGACTGCTTAGTGAGAAGTCATGATGACAACTGGGATCCTTTCTGTGATGAGTAATTGCCCTGTCACACAAATCTATTTAGACCACATCCTTCTGGGGTACAACCACCAGTTGATTTAAGATGCAAACCTTTTGTAGCTCATTGCCAGGAGAATGAAATATAGAGTTTACCCAGACCTTTCTTTGTTGAAGTATTTATTATAAATCATCAGTTACTATGAGCTGCTACCCATATATCAAGCAATTCCTATCCAGCTCCGGGTGCTGAAAGAATTCTCTGTGCTTTGCTAGAAAATATACCATTTGTCCAAGAGTATAATTACTGTATAAAACCCAAGCTCATATATTTGTGTGGAGAAACTCAGGCTCAAGGACACCCAATTAGCTGGTAACAGTCAGTGTGGTTTTTAATGCAGAAACCACAAGTCTTTGGGGATGTTTGTGAACATGGATAATAAATGCCTCACCTACTATTCAGGCTTACAGCCAGAGAGGGGAGGGAGTGAACGGGCAAGGCACGGAGCATCTCCCTACTCCAAGCCTTTCACTAAACACTTTATATAGCTCCTTTAATTCTCCCAACATCCCCAATGGGTAGGTATTATCACCTTAACTTTACAGATGAATAAACTGGGGCTCGCCACCTCACACCATGAAGCAGTGGAACCACGATCCAGACAGAAAATAATTGACCTTCCCAAGTCTCTCTGCTAGATCGCCACACATAAAGAGACTCACAGCCTCAGCTAGCTTATTTCTGGCTTCTGCCACTCTGATTCTTCTGTGGGTGGCTTTACAACAAATAGGACGGCTGAGGTCGCCCATCATCGGGGCTGCCGTTGAACATGAAGGAGGAAAGCTGCTACGTATAGCAAGCATTTTTATCTTGCCACCTACAAAGATCAAGCATACAAAATCTGAATCCCCCTAGGGGTGGGAGAAGGAGTGAGGTTCTATTTCCCCCTGACCATTCTGTCCGGAACACACAGCAATATGGGCAGACAATTAGTATGAAGGGATTTGAGAAAAACACCAAATCTGATTGATTCTGAAAGCACACCCATGTGGGGGCACACAAAGGGATGGAGAGGAGGGGTGGTCATATGAAGCGGGGCCTACTTAAAAATTCTAATCCTCATAAGCTTCTGAGGAAGCTGCTCTTTTCACTGGGTGGGTTTTTAATATTTATTGCTGAGGGCTGTTTTAATCCTAATGAAAATAGCATGTCCACAGGAAAATATATGCTGTAGCTAGCATGAACAAATGTGGCCCGGGCATTTAATATGTCTCACAAGGCTCGTAGAGGGTAGAAGTGACCCGGAAGTGAATCGCTGACAGGCTTCAGGAAGCACTGCCACCAGGAGGAAGTTAAGCTCAAAAAGGGGTATGTGTGGGCCAGTTCTAGCTGAGTTACCCCTTGAATAAAACACCCAAGATTCTTGGCAGTAAAGCAGTCCATACAGCTCATGGGTGAAGAGAGACAGACTCAGAGTTCATCTGCCAGGGTTTGAATCCCAGTTCTGCCATCTCTAAGTCTCCATCTCCTCAACTCTAAAATGGATATAATGATAGTTACAGATTTTGTTGTTTCATTATGGAGATCATTTGGGACACTGAATGTAAATCACTTAGCACAGACTCTGGGAAAGAGTTAGTGCTAAATACTGAGAGATGCATTATTATTACTATAATTTTTATTATGGGATGGCTTATCCCCAATGTTACTGGCTTTTTTGCCAAATAATGAGGATGCCAGATATGAACTAAGAGATAGTAACTAGAAGGGGCTGTTGGAAAGAGCCAGGGAAAATTAACGTTGTCTCTTCTATTGATAAAATTCTGATTCAAATCTGGCTCAAGTTGAGAAGGAAAATGAGAGCTTCTCCTTTGCAGTGAGGGACAGAGGCAAATTAACTGTTTACCCAAATAGTGTTTCCATTGGCAAATGAAATGTGTTGCTTGATTCCAACCATGTTATCATGTAGGATCTAAACAGAGCTGAACTTGTGTGGAATTGTGAAGACTGAAGTTTGTGTGCCAGGCCTCTAGCTCCTATTATATGCCAGGTTTTTTCATCAATGGAATAATTTCTAACCACTCAGTATGTTCTCCCCCAGTGCCTATCCCCAGCAGTAGTGGTCTATCAGTGACTGGGGTTTCCCTTTCTGTCGTTAGACGAGCCCTACCCTTGGTGAGGACAGAACAATCCTGACCTCCTCCTCCTCGGGTCCTCTCTGGCTCACAGATGGGGACACTCAGCTTCCTCACCTGCAAGAATAGCTTAAGAGTGTAAGAGGCATCATGGCCTGAGCTATTACGGTACCCCCCCCACTCCCATTTGAAAGTCAAAATGAAAACAGCATCAAATCATAAAATAAACTCATTTTTCATAATGATGTAAAGCTTAAATGTGTGCTGGAATTATTGTATCTTCTTTGGTTTCTTTCTTTCCCTTTCCCTGTGTGCCCCCACTTTGCTGTACCCTAAAGTCATGCCTACTCTGACTGTTGAGAATCTAGCACCAAGATCAGATTGCAAAAATTATTAAGAAGAAATAGTAACATTTAGATGACTAAATTCTAGATATCTCTTCCAGTCTTGAGGAAAATGTCTTATGCTCTCTCTGGTAATTACTCTCAAGAAGCTTGCCCAGCTCAGCATCTTGTTTGCTTTTTGGCATTTCACCCGATCTTCTGCCTGTACTAATGTGCAGTCTTCTAACCAACTGTCTCCTTCTCTCTTTCCTTGTTCTCCTTTTCCTCATTCCCCATGCAGTTACCACAGAGGACTTTCTAAAACTCAAATCCAATGATGACATTGCTTACTCGAATACCTTCCAATGGCTGCTCACACCTAGAGCTGTGATTCTGAAACCAGGGGTGGGGGTTCCTCTTGGGGTGAGTAGTTACTCATTGTGCAGAGTTTGAAGGCAAAGGATAATCATGATGGATCTTCTGTAAGGCCAAGGGTGACAAATGTAAAACAGTTTTATATTAACAAACGCAAATATGCTATGGAGTGGAACACATTATTTGCTTGGATATTGAAGACTAAACATGAGATCCCAGAGGTATTTCACACTTGCAGTCACTGGTTCCCGACCATGCCCCAGAGTTTATGGAGATATGCAATCACTCTCCTAAGACTTTAGAATGGAAAAGTTGGCGAAGCACTGTCCTGAAGGGTGAAATCAAACTCTTTGATGCAAACAAAGCACTCTGAAATCTGGAGCCAGCCTTTTCTTCCCAGCCTCATATTTCTTCCTCAACCCCACCCTGTCCAACACGCCACACTATTTGAAGTTCACACACAGCATCAGTTACAAGTGTCTATGCTAATTCTACTCTTTCAGCTCTGTGTCTCTGAGACACTTGTCTTTAGGCATTTACCTTCTTAAAAGTTGGAGGGTGGTGATTCTCTTTTAACCTTTTCTTCACCCCACCCAAAGAAGCCAGTCCAACTTTTTCCCCAGATAGCCTCTAAAGGTTAGCTCAGCAGTGCACATGTGTTTGTTCATCTCAAAAGTGGAGAAAGGCCTGTGCCAGGTTGCCTTGATTGACCACACGGTGCCCCAACTCTTGAACATTAGAAAACAATGAGTAATTGAAGGCTGGATGCTGGGGCTACACTGCCTAGGTTTGCATAGGGGCTCCCTAACTTGTCAACTGGATAATCTTGGACTAACTAGTTAACTGTTCTTTGCCTCAAATTCCTCATATATAATAGGGAGATTATAGCAGGGTAGTATTTCTGTAAAGAAGATCAAAGAGTTCAAGTGAGGCCGGGCGCGGTGGCTCACGCCTGTAATCCTAGCTCTCTGGGAGGCCGAGGCGGGCGGATTGCTCGAGGTCGGGAGTTCAAAACCAGCCTGAGCAAGAGCGAGACCCCGTCTCTACTATAAATAGAAAGAAACTAATTGGCCACCTAATATATATAGAAAAAATTAACCGGGCATGGTGGCGCATGCCTGTAGTCCCAGCTACTTGGGAGGCTGAGACAGAAGGATCGCTTGAGCCCAGGAGTCTGAGGTTGCTGTGAGCTAGGCTGACGCCACGGCACTTACTCTAGCCTAGGCAACAAAGTGAGACTCTGTCTCAAAAAAAAAAAAAAAAGAGTTCAAGTGCTTCAAAGAGTATCTGGCACCTAAATGAACATTAGCTGTTATGATTCTTAATCACTCCTTGCTATTGAGAGGGAATTTGCTGAAAATATTACATGTCATGATGAAAAAGACTATGGTCCCCAGGTATTCTCACATGGCTTCCTCTCTGCCTGGGTTTTGTGGTTCATGGGACAAGTGCTTTGGGAATAAAGCCCAGGCCAGCACATACTGTGGCACTCACACAAAACCTCCACCCTCCCTTTCCCTCTGGGGCTTGTGTGTTGGAAAAGAGAATGAACAAGGAACATATTCCTAAAATATAGATCATCAAGGAAAAGCCTAATGTTGAATTGAGTAAGATTATAATGTTTTCATTGAGATATATTATATTATGATTCACATACCAAATTATGGTTTTTAAGTCTAAAAGATATGCATGGAAGAAGGAAGAGGAAGCATGGACCTAATATTTGTTGCACATTTAAGTGCCAGTTTTCAATCCTCAATCTCTATAATATATAAAGTCCTATGTAAAGGAAATAATTATTCTCCTATGGAGAAAAACAAAACTCCAGAGGCCCGAGATATTAGATTACACAGGGGTTAAGTCCCTCCCCATCCCCCCAATTTAAAACATGATGTTATTTCCTCCTACTGAAATTCCTGATCTGTGACATTTTAAGGCAAAAGGGGTTATTTTAGTTATTTTTAAGTAATGAAATATCCACTCTCTGGAAAAAGACCCCTAAAATCCTGCCCCTCTCTCTGCATATCGGTAGGGACTTCCAGCATGTCTCTCTGCAAAGTGTATAAAGGCTTTGGCAGCACAGGCTGGTTCCGGTGCAGACTACAGAAAGGATTCAGGGTGTGTGGAGAGCTGTTGAGGTTCCGTGCGTGAAACCACACCATCTGCAGGGCAGCAGATGGCAGCCAGCGTCCCATCCTCACACACGTGGAGGCCCACAGAGGTCCCTGGGAAGCCGCTCTGCTCTCCCCTTGGGAATTCCCCTATAGCATGCCAGCTCCTGCCTCTCAATCCCAGAGTGCTAAGTGAGGCTTGAACAGGGAAAGGGTCTGGTCATCAGTCCGTCCTGGGCATGACTTGTTAATCAACTGTGAATGAGCCAAGATGAAAAACGTTGCAGCTGCCAGACCCACAGGTGCCCAATCCACTGGGACATAAACCAGTTGGCCATATCCTAGCTGGGAATTCGTGTGATTCAGAGTGGAGGGTGAGAGAGCTTGGTTGAGACTCTTGCCCACAGAATTTATTGTGTGGATGGGTTATTACTCTGGTTATTCATGCTAAGGTTGTCTTTCCATAGTCTTTTGCCAATGGTCACAGTTTGTTATTGCCTTTTAATTTAGCAATTGGCAGCAAAGGACTCCCGTTTTGAGAAAATGAGAAATCACAGTGCGTTTCCCTGATGGAGGAGATTGTCTTCACTCCTCCTAATGTGTTCTTTTCCACGAGTAGCAGGTGCAGCAGGCCGCTGCAGTGGAAAGAGCAGCTCACCTGGAGCCTGGCAGATCTTAGTTATGCTCCCAGCTCTGCCACCTGCCAGCTGCATGAACTTCTGCAATGCACTTGGCCTCTCTTCACCTCAGTTTCCTACCGCACAGGGCTGCCGTGGAGATTAATTACAAATGAATAAGATAATGATGGAAGGATGCCCAGCAATAGTGGGGGCTCAATAACTGTGTCTTTCGTTTTCTCTTCCTGTGTTTAGATCTCACTACTTTCACCATGGGCATTAATGACTGTGTTTTGTCAACCACTAAGCATAAAGTTCAAGGCTCTGTTACTAGTGGTGATGGAGGATGTGATGGTGATATTCTGGAGGGGCTAACAACTTTCTGGGAGAGAGAAATACTTAGAGAATAGGACAGTGCTGTGAAATGCTCAACTGCCTCCTTCACACTCTTGGCCCAGTGATGGGAGAGACCCGTGTGGGCTCTGCTTGTCAGGCTCAGCTTCACAGGGGAGGCGACATGGAATGAAGAGTGAACGTGGCACCCTGCCCTGAACATAGTAGCAGGTACTCTATAAGCATTAACTGTGTTGAATGGTTGCACACATTTAATGCTTAGAATGAACAACTTTCTAGTTTAGGATATAAGCTGTTCAGAGTAAAAATGCATGTCCATAGATGGTTGTAGAATACATTTTAGGAAGGAGAAAGACAAAATTTTTAAATAGTTGTGAATTTATTTTCATGTGGATCAGAACAAAATTTAACTGCCACTTCAATTCCTTGAGTTTATATATTATATTCTTTAAAGGGAAAGCTAAAGTTTTAAAGTACATTGATTTTTAAAATACATTAAATAGATAATATTAAAGGGGGTATGCGGTTATGTGGTATGAGAATGAAGTTTGGAGAATTTTGCTGGAAGTGATATGATCCATTTCTGGATCCCAGTGGTGAAAGGAATCACTCTTCTGTGTGATATGGGGCATCTCTCTAGCGTCATTTCCCTCATTTCTTAAATATGGTTAATTATGATGTTACCTTTGGCATTGAAGGTTAATATCTATAGAGCATTTAAAATACTGCTTGGGAGGGGAGACAAGGGCAATGTATGTAACCTTAACGTTTGTACTCCCATAATACTCTGAAATAAAAAAAAATAAAACAAAATACTGCTTTGTATGTGTTAAGGTTCAATTAGAATAAGAATTTTAAAAAATGAGGTTGACATTGGTTTGGGAGCTGTCCCCGATTAAGCGAACCATCATGGCACTAGATGCTCTGGTAGGTCTTTGGTAGCAAGAGTTAACCTAGCCCACACTGATGAAAAATGATAGGTCACCAGATTATACTGTGGTTCCCAGAAAGGGATTCCCAGCTCTGACATTCAGACTCTTGTGGGTTATTTCAGGTCACAAGTACATTTACTGTATGACCAGTGAAACCACACACTTGGGCAGCTGGGAGCATATTCCTGCCAATGTGCAAAGAGCTGATGTGATGCTACAAACAACAGCATGGGTGGCTTTGCCTGTGGGGCACAGAAGTACTCAGTCAACTGAGATGAATTTACTCTGAACCTTTGAGTATCTGCTCCAGTAAAGTTTTAAACTCCCCTGATTCTTCCAGAGGCATATGAAACAATTAACCAATTCTTGTCTCTGTTTTTTTTCAATTGGGTTAATAAGCATGCTATTCCAATGGTTTCAAATGCTAGCCAGTTTGAATTGAATTATACACCGTTTTTATATAAAGCTATTTGGTTCCACCCAGAGGTAAATGTATTTTAGTTCTCACCCACCTTGTACTTCCAACTCATGATGCATAGCCATCATTTTCAGAATTTTTAAAATATCTTTATTCAGCAACACATATCAAGAGAGCAAACACTGTGGAAAATACAGAAATACCTCATCAAAGATTTGTTGGAGAAAAAAATCCCCTCTACCTCCATGCTGTCACTTTTGAGCCCCAGACCCCTAATACCAAGGCTGCTGAACAGGCCCTCTCATCCCAGTGCATGTGGAGCTGTTCTCAGGGAGATTCTCAATACAAAATAGCTTTTAAAGATGTTGAAAAGGCCTGAATCAAACTATTCTGTTTAACCCAATCATGTATAAGGTTGGGTCTCTTTTGAAGTGATAACATTAATATTTCTGATTCCTAGAAGACAGAATAAAACATGCTATCCCATCATAGATGGTGGGTACACCATCCACTCATTCATCAGCCTAAAAATTGGATGACATACTCTACTTTTCCTTTTCCCTCATCCTGCCAGTCCCCAAGTCCTGTTGCTTCTACCTTGGAAATGTCTCTAGGGTCCCTCCCTTCCTCTCCATCCTTACTGCCAAAGCCTTAAAGTCCTGCTCGTGTCTATTTTAAATGTCTAGATTATTTTCCCTGCTTTCAGCCTCTCTCCTTTATAATTCATTGTTCAGAATTATTTTCCTAAAAATAAATCTCATCTTATTAGATTTTTCACTTAAAACCTCCCCTGGGTCTCCACTTAAAACCTCCACTTAAAACCTTACTTTTTCACTTAAAACCTACCCTGGGTCTCCACTGCCCACACAAGACCAAAATTATTATCATAGACACTAATTCTCAGGGCAAAGTATAGGATGGTAGTTACGAGCACAGCATGGAGAATTAAATACAGCAATCCTCCCTAATGTGCAGGGGATATGTTCCAAGATTCCCAGTGGATGCCTAAAATCATGGAAAACACTAAACCCTATGTATTCTATGTTTTCTGATCTGATAACCAAGATGGCTACTAAGTGACTAACAGGCAGGTAGCATATACAGCATGGATTTGCTGGACAGAGGGATAATTCATGTCCCAAGCAGGACAAAGGGGCAAGCCCAAGATTTCATCATGCTACTCAGACTGACATGCAATTCAAAACTTATGAATTATTTATTTCTGGAATTTTTTATTTAATATTTTCAGACCACAATTGACCATGGGTAAGTGAAACCATGGAAAGCAAAACTGTGAATAAGGGGAGACTTCTATTGTCTTAGGAGGGCCTTGAGAATTAATCTTCCTAAGTTTCAGTTTCTTCATCTACAAAATGGGTGTAATTATATTACAGATTTTACAGGGTTGTGGTAGGGACTAAATGAGATAATGTATGTACAAAACAGCACATAAAATTTTGAAAATGTTTATTATTTTAGCCATTTTTAAAAATCTTATTCATTGCTCAGAAGAACTGAGCCCTAGCTCTTCAGTCTTATCATTGCTCAGACTTTTTTCCAGCCACCTATGTTTCAGCCACAGCAAACTGTAACCTTTCTTTGACGTGCCAGGTCCTTGCCTGTCTCTATGATTTTGCACTGTCTGTTCATTCTCTGCACAATACCATTGTCTGCTCCTCCAATGGAAATATCCTCACTCCAGAAGACCATTATGCAGTTTGAAAGAAATAACTAATAGAATCCAGGTACTTTTTTGTTTGGGAAAGTCTTGAAGGCTTAGTCTGCTTATTTAGAATTGGGTGGAAATGTAAATCTACTGACTTTACTTATGTGATTGTCTAGATTTCTTCATGAGTGGGAGGCTCTTCTTAGTTGACAGGGAGATCATACTAAAAACAGCAAAGAGAAAGATCACAAAAGACAACATGCCAAGAAGCAAAAGCTAAGGAACATGGAAGACCAGGAACAGTGACAGATCATACAAGCATAGCCCATAAAGACATCACATCCACTTTAGCCAATTACATAAAAAGACTGACTGGGCTAGGTGCAATAATTGCCATTCTTTATGATGACTCCAAAATAATCAAAAATTAGTGATAGCACTAATAATGCATTCATAAATTTTATTAAGTGCTTATGATGTGCCAAAATTAAGCTAAGTGTTTTTTGTGTTAAGAGTTTTTGGCTTACTCTCATTGTAGGTAGTATTAACACCCCCCATCCCATTTTATAAATTAGAAAAATGAGGCTTAGAGAGATGAAGAGACTCTTCCTAGGTAATCAGTTAGTGAATGGCAGAGTTCTATTAATTCTAGAGCTCATGGTCTCAATCATTTATATTATTATCTCCTTATAAAGTTATTGTGGTTGATAAATTCTACCTAAACAGGCATGGAAATATTGACACATAATATTCATTATGATTAATATGTATGATTAAAATGTATTTTATTAAATTTTTTATATGGCATTATTTACATTTTCAAAATGTTGCTGTGTTAGCAAACTGCAGAAGTCATTTGAGTAGGACATCTAGTATTTTTCCACTGCTGGATAAATGACTCTTTAAGCAGATGACTTTAAGAAAATTAGCTTTCGAAAAGAAAATCTAATGGATGTCAATAAAAGCTTTGTGCTGCACAAGTCTACTGTGAAAATTAAAAGTTTACCCAAAAATGTTATGTTTTATGCCCTCATAGGAGGTTTTTCTTAGATCTGGAGTCAGAGGGGCGTGTGTGATTTGGAATGAGTGGATTCAGTGTTCTTCTGATCTTGGTTTTGTTTCAGAGCCAGATAAGTGTGTGTCAACTTGTTTCTCTCCCGGCTGTCTTGGTTCTTCCACAAAAGCAGAACCACCTCTGTGGGGGACACTGCCTATTCCCTGTCCCTTCAAGCTTGTCCTTAGGGTGTCACCTTTTAAAGGCAGTCCTTGTCTCTCTTCCTATTCAAGCCAGATCCTCCCTCCCTTGTCTAATTCTTAGCCAAGCATAGCAAGGCCAGCTGGTGAAAGCCTTGTGAAAAACAATGGCACCAGACTCTGCTTAATGGAACGCTGCTTGTGCCAGTTGAAGCTTCCTGGATTGGAACAGTTGATTTTGAGTTGTGGCCCATCCTCTGACCCATATTGAAGTGCTGTGTTCAGTGGGGATTAAAAGCCTTGTGAACTGGAGTAAGAAGAGGTAGAAGAAAGAGGTCATTGTAGGTCTAGAGGGAATCAATATTGTCGCTTTGAAAAAGCCTGTGTCTGTTCCCAGAGTGACCATCTGGGGCTGTGTGGCTCAAAGTCAGCTACAAAAGAGGTAGGAGAATTAAATTGGGACAAGGGAACTTTGCAAGGGCAGGTTTGCAAGGTAGTTTGTCTAGGAAGACTAAGGAAGAGCCAAAAGGGTTGTAGAGAGAAGGCGATATAAGAAAAGCAGAAAAAAAGCTTGAATTCCTCTGCATACCTGCAGTTTATCTGTCCCTCCTTGTGCTGCTACCAAATGTTTTCCAGATGTGAATAAGGAACCATTTCTACAGAACTTATAATTTCTTCCTCAATTCTAGAATGCCTTTAGCATACTTTTATAAAAGTGTTTTTTGTTTTCAATAACATTGACATTTTCAATAGATTCCAAACGTTAAGCTTATGGGCCACGAACACTACGTGAGGAGTGGCAAAAATTTAGAGAGATGGTGTTGCTGTTTCGGTGATCCCCATAGCAAAGGAAGTGTTTCCTCTGCTTAAGGATTCATGGCTTCATTTTTATTTGGGGGAGAATGATAACTGGATGAAGAAGACAGAGCAGCAAAAGTGGCCAAGAGAATGCCAACGTGAGATGCAGAAAGATTCTCAGGCTAAAACTCAGTTTGTTCAGAGCAATGACTTTGTTCTAACTTTAAGATACCAATTAAACCTGCTCCAGCTAATTTTCTGGAATTGGAAGGACTTTTAGGAAAATAGACCCATTTCCCCAGAAGGGCAACCAGCCAAATGCTGCTGTCAGTGGTGAAATGGAACTTGGTGAGTGTGGTGCTTAAGCTGGAGTGGTGACACCTTGAGCACTAGACAAATCCTGGCTCTGGGATGCATTTGCTATGTGTCCCTGGATGAATCCTTGATATTATATAATTATCAATCTGAACTAATTAATTTAAATGGCAAAACTGAACCTACTGAAAGGACTTGTGTCATAGTAGCAGGAAGGTAGGAAGTTAGTGATTTCTTGTTCATGATCAATATTTTGATTCAGAAGGGAGTTTTACTAATAAGGTATCTCCATCAGCATATACTATACCTTTTTTTCTCCCACCATATAGACAGAAGCCAGAGGTCCACCTGACTGTGAGACCTCTCTACCTGCACACCTCCACAGCTACCTCCAATCCTCATGATCCAGGTAAACTCACCGTCCCCCACACTCCAAACCCGATCTTCCTTCCACATTCCCATCCATAGCAACAGAGCATCAACTCTTCCATGTGAGAAGTTTCAACACCACCCTTTACTCCTTCCTCTCTCCCACTCTCCGCCATCCAGTACCATTCTCATGGTCTCCTTTTCCTCCTTTGTCACTCGCTGCCTCTGCTAGACTTCAAGCTCATTATCTTTCACCAGAACCAACAGTATCCTTTATTTATTTATTTGTTTACTGAATTGAAATTGACATAATATTAACCATTTTAAAGTGAACATTTCAGTGGTATTTAGTATAATCATAATATTGTACAACCACCACTTTGAATTCCAAAATGTTTTTTTCACCCTAAAAGTAAACTTGTACCCATTAAGTGGTTACTTCCTATTTCTCCCTCTGCCTGGAAACTACCAATGTGCTTTCTGTCCATGGATTTACCTAGATATCTTGTATAAATGGAATCATACAATATGTAATCTTTTGAGTCTTGCTTCTTTCCCACAGCATAATGTTTTCTAGGCTCCTCTATATTGTAACATGTATCAATACCTCATTTCCTTTTTGGGGCTGAATATTACCTTGTAGGTCTGTACCACAATTTATTAATCCATTCATTTGTTGATGAACATTTGAGCATTTGAGCTGTTTCCACCTTTTGGCCATGGTGAATAATGTGGCTGTGAACATGTGTGTACATGTATTTATTTGAGTACTTGCTTGCATTTCTTTTGGGATTATTCCTAGGAGTAGAACTGCTAGGTCATATGGTAATTCTGTGCTTAACTTTTTGAGGAACTGCCAAACTGTTTTGTACAGCAACTGAATCATTTATATTCCCTCCAGTGATGCACAAAGATTCCAATTTCTTCTTATCTTCACAAAGGCTTGTTATTTTTTAATTGTTGCTTGTAACCATCCTAATGGGTGTGAAATGGTATCTTGTTGTGGTTTGACTTGCATTTCCCTAATGACTAATGATGTAGGACATCTTTTCATGTGCTTCTTGGCCATTTGTGTATCTTTCTTGGAGAAATTTCTATTTAAGTCCTTTGCCTATTTTTAAATTGAGTTGTTTGGTTTTTCACTGTTGTTGAAGTGTAACAGTTATTTATATATTATAGATACTAGACCCACATCAAATATATGATTTGTAAATATTTTCTCCCACCCAATAGGTCATCTTTTCACTTTCTTGGTAACATCCTATGATGCAAAAAGTTTTTAATTTTGATGAAATCCAATTTATTATTTTTTTTTTGTTGCTCATGCTTTTGGTGTCATATCCAAGAATCTGTCACCAAATACAAGGCTATAATATATACCCCTGTTTTTTCCTTTCTAAGAGTTTTATAGTTTTAGCTCTTGTGTTAAATCATTAATCTATTTTAAAATACTTTTTAAAGATCCATCTTTATTAAAGTATAATTTACATATGATAACATTCATCAATTTGTTTATTTATTTATTTTTTGTTTTTTATTTTGGCATATTATGGGGGTACAGATTTTAAGGTTTCAATAAATGCCCTTCCCCCACACACACAAGTCTGAGTCTCCAGTATGACCATCCCCCAGATGGTGCACATCTCACTCATTATGTATGTATATACCCTCCCCTCTCTCCCCTCATTCATCAATTTTTAGTGTAAAATTTGATAAGTTTTGACAAATGCATAACAATTATGTAACCACCATGAACATTTTCATTATTCCTTAAAAGCTCCCTTGTTTCTTGTCATAGTCAATAACCTCTCTGACTCTGGCTTATGGCTAGCATTAATCTTTTTTTTATGTCAATATAGCTTTGTTTTTTCTAAAATTTTATATAAATGAAATTATGTAGTGTTTGTATCTGGCTATTTCACTTATAATAACACTTTTGAGATTCACATTAAATTGTTGTGTATACCAGTAACTCATTTCTTTTTATTTCTGAATAGTATTCCCATTGTATGTTCATACAAAAATTTGATTATCCAATTACTGGTTGATAGACTTTCATTTCTAGTGTTTGGCTATTGTGAATGAAGCTGTTATGCACATTTCATAACAAGTCTTTTTATGTACATATGTTTTTATTTCTCTTGGATAAATTCCCAGGAGTGGGATTGCTGAGTCATATGGTAAATGTCTTTAACTTCATAAGAACTGCCAAACTGTTTTCCAAAGTGAGTGTATATTTTCAATTCCCATCAGCAATGTAGATTTTTAGATGATCCAAATCCTCAACAATACTTGTTATTGTCAGTCTTTTTCCTTGTAGTGTGCATTGATGTCTCATATGATTTTTTTATTAGATTTATATTTTTAGAGCAATTTTAGGTTTACAGGAAAATTTCACAAAAAGTACAGAGAGTTCCATATGCTTCTCTCTTCCTTCTCTGTAAGTATTGCATATGGTGTGGTGTAGAGATCCAACTTCATTATTTTGCCTATATATCTAGTTGTCCCAGGACCATTTGTTAAAAAGACTATTCTTTACCCATTGTATGGTCATGGCACCTTTGTCAAAAATAAATCAGTCATATAAGTTTGGGTTTATTTCTAGACTTTCCAATTCTATTTCACTGGTCTATATGTTATCCTTATGCCAGTACCATGTTGTTTTGTTACTGTAGCTTTGTAGTTAAGTTTTAAAATCAGGGAGTGTGAGTCCTCCAATACAATTCTTCTTTTTCAATATTGTTCTGGCTATTTGGTGCTTTTTGTAATTCTACGTGAATTTGAAAATCAACTTTTCCATTTCTTCATAAAAGGTCATTGGAATTTTGTTAGAGATTGCATTGAATCTGTAGATTGCTTTGGATAGTATTTCCATCTTAACAGTACAGATGCTTCTTGATTTACAATGGGGTTACATCCTGATAAACCCATAATAAGTTGAAAATATCATTTTGACTTATGATATTTTAAACTTATGATAGGTTTCTCCAGACATAACCCTATTGTAAGTTGAGGGTTGTGAAGAATGTATCACTTTCACACCCTTGCAAAGTTGGAAAAAAAAATAAGACAAATCATTGTAAGTAAGTTAGGGACCATCTGCATTATCTTCCAATTCATGAACATGGGATATCTTTCTGTGCATGTAGTTCTTCTGTAATTTCTTTCAGCAATATTTTGTTGTTTTCAGTGTACAAGTCTTTCATCTCATTGGTTAAATTTATATCCAGGCATTATATTCTTTTTTAGATTCTAGATTTATTTCTGGGTATTTATATATACTTCCATGCAATTACAAATGGATTTTTTTCTTAATTTCTTTTCAGATTGGTCATTGCCAATATACAAAAATACAACTGATTTTTTTGAATTGTTCTTGTATCCTACAACTTTGCTGAAGTAATTTATTATAGCTCCAGTTGGATTGGGTATTTTTGTGTGCGCATATGGATTTTTGGGGATTTTCTATACATAGGATCATGTCATCTGTGAATAGAGATAGTTTTATTTCTTTCATTCCAATTTGTATGTCTTTCCCTCCCCCTAATTATTCTGGCTAGAACTTCCAGTACAATGTCAAATAACAATGGTGAAAGTAGGCATCCTGCCTTGTTTCTAATTTAGGGGAAAACTTTCATTCTTTCACCATTAGGTATGATGCTAACAGTGGCTTGTTCATAAATTCCCTTTATCATGTTGAGGAAGTTCCTTTCTATTCCTAGTTTTCTGAATTTTTTTTTCATGAAAGAATGTTGGATTTTGTCAAATCCTTCTTCCACATTGTGTGGTATTATTCTCCTGTTCTATTACTGGGATTTAATAAATTGATTAATTTGTTGATATTGAGTGATCCTTGCATTCCTGGGATAAATCCCACTTTGTCATAGTATATAAGCCTCTTATATGCCTTTAGATTTCTTTTGATTACATTTCATTCAGGATTTTTGCTTTTATAATCATAAGTAATAATGGTCTATACTCTTAATGCCTTTGTCTGCCTTTTGGTATTAGAGTAATATCGGGCTCATAGAATGAGTTAGGAAGTGCTACTTCCTCTTCTATTTTTTGGAAGAGTTTAAGAATGACTGGTGTTAATTTTTCTTTAAATGTTCGGTAGAATTCACTAGTGAAGCCAGGCCAATCATATCTTAACTACTTTTCTTTTCTCATGACTCATCACTTTCTAATCTATTCTTCCTGTTACAGCCACAGTGATCTTCCAAAATATCAATCATCTCAAGTCACACCACTGCTATAAACCTTTTGATTGCTCCCAATTGTCTACGGGATAAAATTCAAACTCCTGCTTATGATGTTTAAGGCCCTTCATAAACTGACTCTGTTTGCCATTCCAGCTTCATCTGCTGCTAAGTTTTTGTTGTTGTTTGTTTGTTTATTTCAGATAAGTTTTCACTCTGTCACTTGGGCTAGAGTGCAGCAGGAGCATCATGGCTCACTGCAACCTCAAATTCCTAGGCTCAAGAGATCCTCCTGCCTCTGCCTCCCATCTAACTGGGACTCCAGGTGTGCACCACTATGCCTGCTGATTTTTCTATTTTTTATAGAGATGGGGTCTTACTCTTTTTCAGGCTGGTCTTGAACTTCTGGCCTCAAGCAGTCCTCCAGCCTTAGCCTCCCAAAGTGCTAGGATTACAGGCATGAGCCACTGCACCGGGTCCATCTGCTGCTGTTTAATATACCCACCAACCTCCTCATTCCTCCTCTCCCTCCCTGCACATGAACACCATGCATACATTCACACTTTGAGCCATCAGGAATTGTTTTTGGTTTCTAATATGAATCAAGCTCTTTTTGGCCTTTGTACCATTGCACATTCTGTTTCCTTTGCCTGTTACACAATTGTGCATCTTATATACATGACAAACACTTCCTCACCCTTAAGACTTAGTTCAAGCATCACCTCCTCTGTGAAGTCTTCCCAGACACCTCCCTTCCTCTAGCCTTAGTAAGACACCTCAGCATTATTCTTTCATTGCAGTCTTTTCAGCTATCTATTGCAGGTTTTTCCACTGATTCGGGTGATGTAATAGATATTTGAAAAACACATTTACTCCTTCCCTACTCTCTCCTCCATTAATATTAGGCTTTAACATGTGGCTAACTTATTTAACCTCATCATGGATAGGTAGAATATAGGCAGAATATACTTCTCTTCCCCATGACATTGGGCTTACCAAATGACTTGTAGGCAGTGGGATATTAGAAGACATCATTCCAGCAGTGACTTAAAATGTGCTCGTGCAGTTGGATTGTCACTGCCTTGTAAACAACTTCCTGTGGGTAGCTGCTGCCCCTTCAGCTTGAGCCCCAGAATGAACACACATGGAGCTGACCCAAGCCCAACCTAGTGAGAAGCCATGTGCAGCCAGTGACATAGCTTGAAGCAAAGTCACTCCGTGAAGCTAAGCCTAGATCATCCTACCCATGATTATATTTGGGTGTATATATACCCATGATTATATTAATGTTTGTTATGTAGCTTTATTGTGGCAATAGTTGACTGATACAGGAGTTTTTTTAAAAAATATAAATTTTGTTTTTAGGGATTTCAAAACTACAAAAGAAAATTACCAAAAAATGCTGTAGCAAATATCCCATGTACCAACACACAGAATTGAAAAAACTCGTCATATTTGCTTTGGTCTTTTCATTTCTTTTATGAAAGAAATGAAATACTACAGATAGTTTCTATAATGTTATAAGCAGAACCTTGAAGTCAGAGCTGCTATTTTGTTCTTTATATTCCAGTGGCTAGGACAATGCTTGACACACAATAAGTGCCGAATTAAACATTTTTTGAAAGAATGAATGAATAATGGAAATGCAGAAACTCAGATACCTCATCAGAATCTGTATTTTTAACAAAAACCAAGGTGATTTATATGAACATGAATGTTCAAGAAGCTCTATTCTAAACTACCTCAGGTAAGCCAGGACAGGTTGTCACATCAAGTCTAAGCTCAAAATTCTGAAAAGCTGCCAGAAAGAGAAACATTTCAGTTACCTGCAGCACACTGGGCTCATTATCTCACCCTCTGCTCTTCACACACCTGTAGACAAAGATCTAATTTGCCACTTTAAAAAGAGCACACACGTGCCACCACAAGCACAGAGAGCATATGTGAACCTTTGTTGACCCTTTATGATCTGATTTTTTAAAACAATCTTCCCCTGCCAGGACTTGGTCATTTTTCCTCAACATGCAGAGAAACTTGCCTTTTTCATTCACTAGAGCTATTTGTCCGTTCCTTTCTTTGTCTCTTTAACCTTTTCTAGCTTTGCTCCCTAACCACTCATTTAGTAAGAAGATAACTTTTCACTCACTTCAATTCTGCTAATGTACTAAAATAATTTCCTTTTTCTTCACTGCCCCACCTCTAAGAATTAGGTGTGGATATTTCCACCATTTTTGTTTTGTGTAGAGGGGTGTTGAGAAACAATTGATAGTTCTAAAATTGTTAAATACTTTTAAGAAAAAATGTGCCCTTTCCTTTTCTTGAATTTGCCCTGGGAATCATGACGTTGGTCAGTTGCATGGACACCGTTCCCTCTTTTGCCATGCATCGGTCCCCTACCTTGAGCTTTCTTAAGACTGTAGAACTTATAATGGGGCCACATTTCCTCTGCATACTGGAGTGACACATTCTTTAACTTTAGAAATAAGTGGCATTTGGAGCAGACTAAAGATAACAACCAGGGATTATTTTTGAAGATCAGTGCATTGGAACTTATCATTTCTCTTTAAGGCTCTCTTCTTAAGGAACTGATCAAGTGGCTCCTATATCCTTCTGCTGAAGATGGCATCAAATGATCCTATGATGCATGTGGTAACATAATATTACCTAGGGTATTACACACACTTATAAAGTTGGAAAACCAGACTAGTAAGTGGCTATTTTATAAATAGAAGCATGCATTTGAGGCAGGTTGGAATTTTAGTTTACAAACCCAAGAGTGTAGAAATGTCCATTCTCTTGTTCTGTGAGATCAAATTAAATCTAAGTCTGAGTACCAATCTATATGTCCTAGTAGGAAATGTAAGTTGTAAATAAGACTCTTCCCAGGGTGTGCAAAGGTCTCACCCAGCAGCATATTATCAAGGAGACCCCCTTGGCCATCACTTACCTGCCACACTGGTTATCTTTGAGATGCTTGTTATTCCAGACACATGGTCTTTTCTGGTCCAATTAGGACATAGAACTACTTGGTGGGTCTGGGAGCTCTATGTCCAGGGCGCACCTGCCCTAGATTGCTACTTTCTTACCTAACCTTGTTGTTATAGATGAAATCTCTCCTTTTCTTATAAATACCCTCAAATAAACTCCTCACCTAAATCTCACTGGATTTAGGCTTTTATAGAAGACAGGAGATACAACTGTCTTCAAATAGCTGCTGTTTTCTGTCTTGCTAAAATCCCTGAGACAAGAAAATATAAAGGGTCCATCTACTTGACTGACGTAGGTAGGAAAGGGAAAGGTTCAGTAAGTCAAGCCCAAATTAACATTTCAGAAGAGTATCCAGACTATTCTCTATATAAGGAAATCACACCTATCTCTCCATCATCCTCTTCTGACCATGCTGCAGAGAAAAAAGGGCATCATTCTCTTTAGTTCATGGTCCGCAACCATCATCAATCAGCTAAAGCAAGGCCCTACTCTAGTTTCATTTCATTATTTTTCTCCTTTATCTCTGTTTCAACTTCCATGCCCGCCCCAAGGCACCCACTCTAATATATTCAATATACATCTTTACTTGTGAGTACTTCATTGAAATTTCTGTGCATTTAAAAAATACTTCTTATTTTGATATAATTCCAAGCATACAACAAAGCTGCAAGAACAGTACAAGGAGCTGACATAAACCCTTTACCCAGATTCACTTGTTATTTACATTTTACCTGATTTACTTATAGTTCTCTCTCTGTCTCTCTCTCTCTCTCTCTCTCTCTCTCACACACACACACACACACACACACACACACACATAGAATTGTTTAGGGATAAACCTCTAATCTACATTCAAATAAGTCAGAAAAATATATTTATTTTATGTTTTACATATATATGTAAATAAATATATCTATATGTATTTGCATATGTATATATATACATAAATGTGTATGTGCATGTGCATGTATATACACACACACATACTTTTTTCCTGACATGGCCAGCCTTTGTTGCAACTGCAATCAAACTTCATTTATCCTTATTGCACTTTCTTATATGATCATGATATTTATCTTCTTTTTTCATTTTCACAATCATTTATTATTGCTTTACTTTCCAACTAGAGCACAGGGGCCCAAGCATATTTTATGCAGAGTTGTGTTGAAATCAAAAGACAGAATACTGGAAGCAACATGCATGTCCTGAAGGACTACCTCAATTTCCATATATAAAACAGTGTAATATTTGCATAGAACCTACACACATGCTCCTGTATACTTTAAATTGTCTCTAGATTACTTACCATACCTAGTAAATGTAAAAGCTATGTATATAGCTTTGTTATACTGTATTGTTTTTTAATTTTATTATTTTTTATTGTTGTATTGTTATTTCTTTTTTTCCTGATTATTTTCCATCCAAAGTTGGTTGAATCTGTGGATGTAAGCCTGAGGACAGGGAGGGCAAACTGGATAGAGTTAAAGCCAGGATAAAACACACACACACACACACACACACACACACACACACACACACAGTCTCCAACCCAAATGAGCCAAGTGAAAGGTTGGGAACAGCTTTAGAGATGGAGCACTCACAGGAATGGATATGTGGTGTGATGTTGAAGATAAAAATAAATGGATCGTCTTTTTTTGGGTGCCTACTATATGCCAGGCACTTTCTATCCTTGTACTAAACCCTACAAGACATATTTTTATCTTCCTTTTCCAGATAAGGAAACAGAGGTACAAAAAGGTTCCATGACTTAACTAAACTGAGATGCATTGCAGCCACAACTCAGACTCAGGTCCATCTGATTCCAAAGCTCATGATTTCCCTTCAACCCCATGTTGCACTGGATGGACAAGAGGTCCAGAGAAGAGCCCAACACGGAAAAACTCACATAGTAGAGTTTGGGCACAGTTGGAAGAGTTTTGTGAGATTGCCATACTTTCTCCATGGAAATGATAGATATATTTAAGAGGGGAAATCAGAACATATAGTCAGAATGTCCAAAGAGTGTTAAAATGGAATTATCTATATGGAAGCGGTCTAAGAGCCAAAACATTAGGGAGCCCAAAAAAGCTGAGCTGAGCTCTTCGAATTAGCACCTAGATATTACAGACTTTTCAATCAGACCACTTTGTAACCAATCACGGTAATCCTGCAAAGGCATCCTATGAAATAACAATTAGCTGACTATTCTGTAGCCTTTGTATATTATTAATATTAAATCATTTGGAAAGTACTTTTACAGACTAATCTCATTTGATGCTTAAATTACTCTGTGAGCTGGTGAATATGTGTACTCTGGAAGGAGCACACATATAATATAATATTAAATATATATATATAATATTAAAATACAATTAATATAATATACTAATCTATAGATTTAACCTAAGTGACAGAATGATGGTAGAAATAAAGTTATCAAATGTTTCCAGGCGGTTTTCTAATTAATCCTGTATGGTGTTGTGAAATGGTTTCCAGTGTTGCCTAGAATGGGCTCTTGAAAGAGGCTTTGGACTTCAGCACCCCAGAATGTTACAGGGAAAATCAGTTAATGTTCTAAAGCTGCCCCAGAACCAATCTGTGCCCTGTTAGGAACCGGGCTGCACAGCAGGAGGTGAATGGCAGGAAAGGAAGCTTCATCTGTATTTACAGCTGCTCCCCATGGCTTGCATCACAGCCTAAGCTCCACCTCCTGTCCCAAATCCCTCCTACCCTTTCCCTAGTCCATGAAAAACCTGTCTTCCATGAAACTGGTTCCTGGTGCCAAAAAGGTTGGGGACCACTGTTCTAAAGCACAGGATTGTGTTTTGCTCAGAAAAGAATACTGGAATGGTTGAAGGCAAAAATGGTTAGGCAGAGCTATAAGGAGTACACAAGCACTTGTTGACACGATTTAGGGGCCAATTACTGAGGAAATGCCAAAGGCTCCATGCCTCTTTAGAAACTGCTTGGAGTACTGACCTCAAGAATCCTTGGTCATAGAGATTTTATTATTGTTCCTTTGGAGAAATTTCACTATAGGGTTTCAGGGCAAATTCATGGCAGCCTTAAATCACTGGTACCCATATTTCCATCTTCCAAGTAGAAATTATTTCATTCTGTTAAGTCTTAATGTAGGAGTACAAAAGTAGCAATCTTTGTTTGTAATTAAATGCTATAAAGTAGAATTTACCTAAAAAGTATAGCACTTGTAAGTAAAATGGAATAGGGGGAAATATATTTATTCAGTACTTGTCATGTACCAGAAACCATCTATTACATAATCTAATTTGACTCTCCCAACATCCTTATGGGATAAGATTATAATCTATACATGTGAATAAATCATAAATTTAATGAAACCAGTTTTCAATGTATGATAAAACGGAATATTATCCTGAATTATTAGATGCTATCTGTAGGGAAACAAAACATGCAAACTATTCAGCCAATTCAATTTTAAAAATTGAGTCCAATAACCTTGTTTTATTCCTTGGTGAATAAAACCTACTAGCTAAATAACTAAAAATTTTGAAAAAACTTGCAGTTAATTATTTTGAAATTGTACAGTTACAGCGTTTGAAAGGATCTCAAACAAGCTGGTTAAGTGTATCTAGTTTGGGGGTATCTGATATAATTATCTCCTACTTCATATTTGATGAAAACAGTTTATATGAATTACCGTATTAAGTTATCCCCAAATCCTATGAGGTATGAATTATTCACATTTTACAAATGAGAAAAAAAGTTCAGAAATATTAGCATGATGCTGAGGTGACAGAGCAAGAAAATGGTAAAGGCAGGACCCAAATCTAAGTGTGTCTTGCTCCAAAACCCATGTCTAACTATACCCCTTGCTATAATCACAGCATGATTTTATTTTAATAGATGATAGGAAGAAATTCCTTTGAATTTTAAACCATAAAAAAGAACTGCTTCACTGAATATAGGGTCTATTAGACAATTTTTCTTAAATGAGAATTTTATGTATTACCTATTTTTCTCCCTGAGGGAGATGCAGAAGAAGCAATGGAAAAGGCTGTGATGTTATTTCCAAGTGATGCTGCATGAATCATGTCCTGGTTTACAGCCATTTATGTCGTGGCTGTTTCTACTACAAAAACATCCTTGTTTAGCATCATTTTGATTTTTTTTAAAGAGCTGGGGTCTCACTATGTTGCCCAGGCTGGCCTTGAACTGCTGGGCTCAAGAGATCCTCCTACCTCTGCTAAGACTACTACAGGCATGTGCCACCCCACCAAGCTTTATTTTGATTTTTAAAGTTCTATTTCTACACTTTTTGATGGCCTGACTGATTATCAACAGAAAGATCCAATGCCCACCCTTCTCTTCTCACTCCCCCCAAACAAGCTTACCGGCATTATTTAAATAGGCAGAGGGGCAGGCACAGTCTTAGTCAAGTTGAACAATAATTTGAATAAAAATAAATGGCTTGATGGACATTGGATTTAGACCTATGTTTGAATATTGCCCTGCCTCCTCATGACTGAAACTTGGGCAAGTTAGTTTCTCTGAGCTTCAATTTCATTATCTACAACAGTGTTTCCCAGACAGCATTTCTTAGATTTCCAATCCATTTGAGGAAGAATACTTTTGTAAAATACATCATATGAATTACCAATAGAACAGAAGAGAAAACAGAGACATAAAAAATATATACTCCATTTTTAGGTTATCAGATTCAACAAGCAGAAAATTACTCTATGTGCTAAAAGTTTCTAAACACCCACTTTCAATTTCTGCGTCATGTCTCTGTGGACTGGAAAGAGAGAGGTCACAGCCTGCCATCCACCCAGGAGCCACAACTTGAATAGCACTGATCTTCATTGAGGGTGGTGTTAAAATCCAATGCCTAACGTACGTGAAAAGCTTAGAAAAGCATCTGGCACATACAAAACATAAGGAAATGCCACTCTTTTCAAAAAACTTAAACCCAGAACCTCTAAGGAAATAGTACTAGTAGAGACTCTCCTGGAAAAAGTAGGATTGAGGTAAAGCTCCTGATAAGGGGATTTGACTTTGTGCCCAAACTTCAAGATTTTCTTCTTTTTCTTCTTCTATTTTTGTCTCTGTCTCTGTCTCAATCTCTATCTCTATCTCTACTTTTCTCTCATTCCCACTCTAGCTCTGTCTATCCCCTCCCTGCTGCCACCAAGATATTGGCCTCATAGTGGGACAAAATTCTTGCCAATGTAGGGTTATAAACAGAGCATGAAGACTACCCATCACCCAGCTTATGAAGTATGAAGTTCTGGTCCTAACCCAAGTTGTTCCATAAGCCCTTTGGCATGGAAGCTCTTGAGCCAGACTGGTGGCCACCCAGCCCTACTCTTTAATTGTTACTTGTCCTTGGCCGGCCACTTACTAGCTCTGTGCTTCAATTTCCTCAAGTATACATCGTTTCTCGGCCTTTTGGCTAAGATCAAGTGCAATTTCCTCAAGTATAAAATGGGGAGGAAAGTAACCCTCTATAGGGTTGTTATGAAGATGAAATGAGTTCATATATATCAAGAGCTGAGTTAGTACCTGGGATATAATAAGTAACCTTCTCAGTAAGTGTCAGCTGCCGTCACCATCATTATCACATGGGACTTCCTGGGTCCTTCACCTTTCATCTCCTCCTGCTCAGTATCCACACAACAGAAGTAATTCTGAGTGGCCCCTTACAGAAACATCCTCCTAGACAAAGGCTCCTGCCCATGAGAGACCTTGCCATATCACCTATCTAGCAATGATTCATACTTTTAGATTCAATTTTCATTTGGAAAAATACTCCTTCTCCCTAAGTGACTCTTCTAAGAATAATCTCACCTTTTAAGGGAGAATCCTTTCCCTACCTAAAAGTGACTTACCCACATAGGCCCACCAGTCTACCTTAACATATAACCCTATTGTCATTTTCATATAATATGTGATACAACATACAATATGTTTTGATATCCAGAAACCATTTCCTCATTGTAGGTTTTGTATCAGTTATCTAGTAACACAATACTGCTGCATAACAAGCCACCACAAACCACACAACAATAAACATGTATTACTCATGCATCTGGGAGGTGTGCTAGGAAGCTTTGCTGATCTCGGGTCTGACAAGCAATTATTCTGGTCTTGGTTGGACGTGCTTATATGTACAGGGATTGGCTGAGATGACTGGGGCAACTTCACTCACTTTGCCCTCCAGAAGGCTAATGCAGACATGTGCTCATGCCCATGGCAGAGGGCAAGAACAAGTGGAAACTCATAAGAACTTTTCAGGTCTCTGCTTGCACCACGTTTATTAATATCTCATTGACCAAAGCAGGTCACAAGGCTGAGCCCAGAACAGGAGTGGGATACCACTGCAAAGTTAGATGGCAACAGACATGGGGAGTGTGCTCATCAAATGTTAATTTTGCCTTCCATTAATTATCCTATATTCCTGTCCACTCATATCAGGAAAACCACTTGTCTATTCATAGTATCTAGTCAGGACGTTGTATCAAGCCAAGATGTTACTGAATTTGGTGACCATTTAAACAGAATCTGTAGAGTACTTTTTCCCCTTTCTTTTTTTATCCTGCTAGGCAAAAAAGTAGCAACAGAAAACAGAATCATTTTTAATAATGGATATATGAACATTTCATGTCATAATCCCTAGGATAGCTCATAACTCCTATCGGGAGCAGTCTTCATCCCATGGTATTATGGTATTCTCAACAAATGAATTTAACATCCAAGGCATAATACTAAAATAGCTACTTATTAGAGTTTAATGCTTTTCTCATAAAACTTGCAAAATATAAAATGAGCTTTCCTACTGGGGGTAGACTCTAGGGAGATTTCCTGTGTTAGGAATTTGATATTTTCCTCTATTTTCCTTCCAAATAAGAAAAAGAAAACCTACTGTAGTTTCACTTTCTGCAGGTGTTTCGTAACTAAGTGGAGTATTACTATTTCCATTTCTTGAAGAATAAAATTATTTTCATTTGCATAAAACCTCTCAGGTGACATCTTGGACAAAGGGAAATATGAAGTCCCCTATTATCAGTTAACTCTCTAGATAGCGCCTATGTGGAAGGGTTCCTGAAAAACATCCATGATTTCAAAAAGGGTCCCCTTCCACTTTTAAGGGTAAAATCAGAACCTCCTTATTCACCTTGCAATCAGGGAGCTATCTGGGCATTTATGTGACTATGCATGGAGGATAATGGGGAAATGAAAGAGTCAGGAGCCCTGTCTAGATTCTAAGAGGTTTGCTGTTGCTTTGGGGCCATTATTTGTGCTGAATAATGTCAGATGGATAACTCCTCCTAAGGAAAGGTGAAGCCAGTCAGCAGACAGGTGTCAAGGTGGTGTCATGATATGACAGAGTCTCTCCCGCTCTTCCCCATATCACATCACTGACCTCACACTCTGGCACAGACCTTGGATTCTGGGGACAAACGGCCTAGAGTTAGGATTTTTCACCAGGCCATTTACAAACTCTGTGATCCTGAAAATTTGAAGTGATTTCTATGAACTTGAGGTTACTCATATGTAAAATACAAATATGTTTCTTATACCTAGAGTGACACTGGACATGTAGAAAGTCACTAAACATGAATTTCTTACCATCCCCACTTCATCACAGCTCCCTCTGCCTGTCTTCCAACTTCCTGCCCTCTGGCTTCTTCCTACCCTCTTGGGGCCTTTTCTCCCCACCGTAGCTTCAAGCCTCATAGGCATTGCCTATCCACGAGAGAAAGCGACACACTAAAAGAAGCTAAAGCTTGAATTTGAAGTTGAAATTTTCTGTGTACATCTTTTTACAAAAAGCAGTGATGTGTGAGAAGTGAAGAGGCACTGGAAGAAAAGAAGAAGGAACATGGAATTTCCTCTTGAAGAGAAGGGGAGTGTGGAATTTTTTGTGTTTTACTGGCATGAGACCCAAGCGTTCAGGGAGAGAGGGAAAGAGACTGAAATGACTTTGGTTTTCATGGCAATTATCATTTAACTTTGATCTTGAGAGATTGTCACTGAGCCAAGTGCTGGAGTTTAGGTTTCAGGGGAGGGAGTGGAGGTTGTGAGACAGAATAGATGAAAAAAAGAAAAGTAGATTTCATTCTGGGGAGAATAACTGCGCGTGTTGCACACGTGAGTATGTGCCTGTGTGGAGAGCAAGGGGGGTGGCGGATGCAGAAATTAGGGAATTCCCTTTTCCTCCCTGCCCTCAGGAATTCAGCTTTAAAACAGAAGAAGTCTCAGAGAAGCTGGAAGAAGACTGTTCTTAATTCCCTCAGTTCCGTGCTAGTTATAAACACTGGAAAGAAAATAGGATTGAAGAATGTCTGGTAGAACAGGCACTGTAAACCTTTTATTATCATATTTGTGGCTTCTGGGGTATGACTTTAATGCCATCTTTTAAGATGTTGCTTACCTAAAGCAATTGTGTTTCGTTTTAAATTAAATTTTAAAAACCTATCCCAAGTATTTCTCTTCTCCAATCAATTTTCCATTTAAGTATATGATTTCCTTGCTGGAGAAACTCATGCCCTGAGAGGAATGCACAGTGTAAATATTTTCTATTAATTATGTAAAATAATATGTAGAGAAAAAGTAGGGTCTTGTAGGGTCGGGCACCTCTGCAAATGTTCTGGTACTGGCTGGCCTCAACTGGCTAGCTGCATGACCTTGGGTAAAATCATTTGTTTCTCTGAGTCTTACCTCCTTCATGTGGCAGACTCTTTCAGTCTTAAAAATCTGCATCCTAGGCCGGGCGCGGTGGCTCACGCCTGTAATCCTAGCTCTTGGGAGGCCGAGGCGGGCGGATTGCTCGAGGTCAGGAGTTCAAAACCAGCCTGAGCAAGAGCGAGACCCCGTCTCTACTATAAATAGAAAGAAATTAATTGGCCAACTGATATATATATATAAAAAATTAGCCGGGCACATGCCTGTAGTCCCCGCTACTTGGGAGGCTGAGGCAGCAGGATTGCTTGAGCCCAGGAGTTTGAGGTTGCTGTGAGCTAGGCTGACGCCACGGCACTCACTCTAGCCTGGACAACAAAGCGAGACTCTGTCTCCAAAAAAAAAAAAAAAAAAAAAAAATCTGCATCCTAATTAGTCTTGAGGTAAATATAACACCTAAAACAAAGTTAAGATGGAATATAATGTCTACCCAATTCTTAGAGTCCATGAATCTTAGTTCTCTGAGCAAATTCACTTCTCCAAACTCCCAATTTTCTCATCTGCTATAATGGAAATTATAATACAATAGTGTCTATACTATGAATCTTGTTATGACATTTGCCTGAGAAAATGTTTGCAAAGAGTTTAGCATAGGGACTGGCACTTAGTAAGCACTCCAAGGATATAGGTTGAAAAAGAAAAGAACCACAAATGCTACTGTGCTTCTGAGTCACACACTGTCTCTGGGCCATCTGGGTTGCCGTAGGCTTCCCTATGTGCTGGGATGAACGACATAAAGCAGAGTTAGCAAAACAGAGAGGATGATGATGGTGAATGCTTTCCAGGCTCTGTTCAAAGTACTTTATCTGTATTGACTCGTTTAAGCCTCATACAAGCTCTACAAGTTAGATAAAATTATCCCTATTTCATAGATGAGGAAACTGAGACAGAAAAAGAGTAAGCCACTTGCTCAGTGCCACACAGCTAGGAAAGAATACCCCTCCACTTTCATTACTGAAGTTGGAAGCTGACACTGCCCCTGAAATATCTGAAAAAAATTACTTCAATTCCAGCCTTTTTGATTTTCCATGGATGCTCAGAAAGTTGGCTGAATAAATGATGCACAAGCCTGAGTCAATAGAAAACGTTTCATGCTTGTATTTTCCCACCTGGCACTAATGAACACGCACAAGGAGATCTCGACATTCATCCAGTGACATTAACTAATGCTGCCCCTCGCATGGTGCGTATGCGTGGAGCTGTGCTATAGCTTCAGCAAGCAGGTGCTGGAGATTCTTAATGAAGATTGTATTCAGATTATAGCATTTTGGTGTATTTTGTGATGAGATTTACCAAGGGTTCAAAACCTTTTCTGACTGGCTCACTTATCCTCCACACTTACTGGGAGGTTTCTTGTAAGGAACTAGCGGCATGGGAAGAACTAAATATAAATTGCATTACAGCTACCACCACATTTGTGGATTGACTCAGAATACTTATGAATAGGAGGCAAAATATGGACTCTGAAGACCAATTCCAACTAAAGAGTACTGGCACGGATTATGAGACATTTTATCTACTGGGGAAATGAGAAGTTTGCTAAGAATTAAGAACTATATACACCTAATTGTATGTGTAAGTGAACAAATGAACTTGTTGAAAGATTGGATGTGGTTAAGAAAGTTAAAAAAAAAAAATGGTGACTTGCTTCCTATACTGAGAGGAGAGATTTATTCATGCTAATGCCGGGAGTTGAGCTTTTGAAAAATGGTTTAATAACAATGGAACGATTTATTATTGCTTCCAAGGAAATAGACTGGAGAAGAAAAATTCTCATTCTGTTCTGCCTTGTATACCTCACAGTCATGCCAAATATACATGTTAAATTTTTTTCACCCATGAGTACGGTAAACATACTCAAATTCAATTAAATATATACGTGCTAAATAGGGAAAGAAGTCAAGCAGAAAGGATCAAAAGTCTACCTCGTCATTTTTCAGAAATTCCTCCCGACTTAAGAAGGAAAATGTGCCTCACAGTAATATCAGAGGCCTTACATTTTTATTGTCTGTAGTCAGCTCTGTCCCATTATTTTAGCGATTTCTTCTACTAATTCAATTGCTTGAGAGGAAAGAATTTGTATTCAAAATTCCATATTCTCAGCAATTGCGTTCAGACACCACTATTTTATTAGTCTGTATATCCACTTTTTGTTTGGGCTTAGAAGTTTGTTTTTTAACCAGAGTCCAACATTTTCCTGTGCATATTTTTCCCTATAAAATATTCAATCTGTATTTCTCATTTTCCAAAAGGATAGTGAGTTCAATAGTGACATTTTTAAATAGTGAGAATGTGGAAAATTAAGCACAACTGACCTAACTCTCCAAAGACAAGAATATTTAAATTATCTCAGGGTTGATTGCATTATTTTTCTCTGTTTAAGGTGTGAATTTCATCTTAATGAAAAGTATTAATTTTTGGTAGCTTGAGCTTATCTAACAGAAATTAGTGGCTCTAAGATGCTGAAATGATCTTTGTATTCATACCTACCCATCATTAAATAAGAGTGTCTTTTCATTTGAAGCAAAAGGAGTTAATTTATACGCCATTAATATATGCACACAAATACTATTATGGGTATGCACACACAGAGATCCAACTCTATTCTTAATTATTCATGCTAGTGGAAGGGAAACAGAGACAATACAGAGCTACACACAAATCCAAAGCCTTTAAATATTTTAGTTTAGAGTATCCTGTTTGATCTTTATTTGAAACTGGAAAATTTACCAAAATGATATATGAACATCCAAATATTTATTAGGCCCCTGATGTCTGCAGAGCTCTAGGTACCAGGGGACATTATGGAGTATGTAAGGAATATCCAGAAAATCATGCATCTGCTGAGAGATCAAGCCAATCAAAAGGAGAAATAAGCTGCCTACTTGTCATGCTATCTCAAGAGCAATAACAGATCAACTCATACTAAATAATTACCACAGACTAAAATTTTGGGGTGGAGGCATCATTCCAGGTCTCCAGATAATTAGAGAGAAGGAAGCCCACGCACGTAAGGCTTTCTGGCTTCAGGATGGGTCGTGGTAAGTGACTTGTCCAGGTCACAGTGTGACAGCGGCAGAACACAGGCTAAAATTTCTGCTTTCTGATCCATCATGTGGTCAAAGAATAGGGTCCTGGTCTTCTGTAATTGCTATAAAATAGCATTTCTCCAAGGAATCGGTTTAATAGCTATTTTGACTATGGCCAGCTAAGACATAAAAGGTTAAATCAATTTCATTGGCTTGAGTAATGGGGTTTATTAAAACTACAGCCATGCACCAAGCCAGCAAGTGTCCCGGGCGTGTTAAACAACTTGCTGTGCACCGCACACTCCACGCATAGTGACTCAGAGCTGGCATTCAGCTGAACTGCATCAGTATGATAATACAAGTTGTTAAAATATTAAAACATTACTGTACCAGTTAGTCCATAGCTGCATCTCTGGTCCCCGTCGCCATGCCCTTAAACACCACAAGAGCCACCCAGGCTTCTCCCCTGCAAGACTCCATAATTTATTCATAGTAACTACAAGGGACACAGCCAGGCCCTGCAGGACCTGCTTCCGCACCTTGGCCAGCGTTTGTTCTGATTGGCCAGTTCTGGGGCCAACCTTCATTCTGATTGGTCAGTGCTGTGTGGGTGGTTAAGTATTACATTACTCATACTTTTATGTTAATATTACTGCTACCTCTTCCCTTCCATGCCTTTGCTCCCGTCATTCCCTCTGCCTCGAAGCCTCTTTCATCTCCTTTCCGCCTGTTCGCATCTCAACCTCCCGTCTGTCACAGGGAACTGGCCTCCGCGACTGTGGGAGGTGGGCAAGCAGTCCTGCAAGGCTGTCGTCTCCACATGTGAGGCTGGAGCTGGTCGCACAAAGAAAGGATTGCAGCCGTGTCCGCTCACATTGCTTCTCACGCTGGTGACGAGAGAGCCTTCAGAAACAGAAGGCCTTCATCCCGGAGTTAAACATGCCACACCTGGCCAGGAGTCAGGCAAGTCGAAGAAGGATGCTGGGGAAGGTAGAGCAGTCACGGGCCCAGCGCTGCTTCTTCACACCAGCAAGGTGAGTTAGACCTGCCGCATCGCTACAGAATGGCTGCTGCTTCCCCCTCTCCAGCACGATCTCCCTGCGGCCCACCCTAACTAGAAACATATTAATAGAAGAAACGGAATTCTGGGGAATGTTATGCAGCCCAGCCAAGTGGACACATGACAGAGCCATCACACCTTGGTATCAAGGCTTGGGCCAAGTGCCATCTCCTCTCTGTATCCTTCTTTCATCTGCCCAGGTGGGAAGTTCTCATTCCCTCTTCTGAGTCCCCAAGGCCCTCTACCAAAGCCACATGGTGGCGGTTAGCTTGCCCCCAGCATTTTAATTTCAGTGTTAGTCTGCTCATGGTGTATCCATCACCAGACTGAAGCTCCTTAAAGTTAGCATCTGAAGAAGGTTACACTGCCTGACACATAGCAGGCAGTCCACAAAAGTGCATGGAATGAATGAGAGATTCATGAATGAATAATTAACTGGCAGAACTAACACAGAGATGCTGTGGGAAGCAAGATTCAAGGGCAGTATATTAGTTATCTATTACTATGTATGAAAATATCCCCAAAGCTTAGCAGCTTAAAACAACAATTATGATCTCAAAGTTTCTGAGGGTCATGAATCTGACAGTGGTTTAACAGGGTAGCTCAGGCTCAGGGTATCAGTGGAAGTTGCAGTCAAGCTACTGGCTACCATATTCTTTCGAAGGGGTTGGAGGATCAGCTTCCAAGCTCACATGCATGGCTTTTGGCAGGAGGCCTTGATTTCTCATCACATGAGTCTCTCTATGGGGCTGATCACAACACGGCAGCTAGCTTCCCCTAGAGCAAGCTCCAAAAGAGAGACAAGATGCCACACTGCCTTTTATGACTTAGTCTCTGAGTCATACACTGTCATTTCCACCTTATCCTATTAGCTAGAAGTGAATCACTGAGTCCAGCCCACACTTGAACAGGAGGAAGGAAGGGATTACACAGAGCATGAATGCCATGAATGTCGGGGGCCATCTTAGAGGCTACCTCACATGTGTGGTAATAAGAAGGAAGGAACTAGGGAGGGGGTCATGTCACAGAATTCTTTAGCTAACCTCCAAAGACTTAGTCTCACTTTCCACTACTTAGCGTGTAGTCGTGTTCTTTTCTTTTCCTTTATTTGTTTTTTTTTTGTAACATCTACTTACTGAAAAGAGGCTTTTAGCCTCAAGCCAAAGATTTGTGGAAATACTGTTGAAGAAGAATAAGGAGAGGGAATCCAATTTGGATCCAATCTTTCTTTACTAAGATAATTTCCTTTGCTACAGCCAAGTTTTATTTGGCCACTGGAAAATACTGATAAGCAAAACAAACAGCAATTCTAATATTCTCTCTCTCTTTCTCTCTCTCTCTCTCTCTCTCTCTCTCTGTCTCTCTCTCTCTCTCACACACACACACACACACACACACACACACACACACACAATCCTGAGTTTGTCTTATCAAAAGAGATATTGTAACCTAGTCCTGGGAGTTCCAGACTAGCTATAAGTAGTTGGACAATAATGACAGGTTGGGTGAACAGATGATATAGCCAATCATTTCTTGAGCACTCGCTAAGCACCAGGCACTGTGCTGAGAACTTTAAGTGCATCATCACACTAAATCCTCGCAACTCAATGAGGTATGTACTATTATTTCCCCATTTTTTACACCGGAGTAAACTGAAGCTTTGAGATTATGTAACTTGACTAAGGTCACACGGCTAGTTGGTGCCAAGGGCAGTCCTCGACACTCCTAACCACCTCACTGCTGTCACCATACCTCAGTGGGACACACTAGGTGTTGGTGTTCATTGCTCACTCTTCTCAGCAACCACTTTATGGACAAGAAACTAAAGTTCAAAGAATTTGTTTAGACTACACAGTTAGTATGGTAGTAGCCCAGGATTCAAGCCACACGATGGAATCAAAAGTCCACACTCCTTCTACCACCTTTATTGTCTTCCAGCTCGGTGGTTTCCAATCTGCAGATCATGACCCATGAGTACATAGTGAAGTCAATTATAAGCACATCTCAACCAGCATTTAAAGTACTAGAATAGAATAGAATGGGAAGGAAGGGGTGGGAAGGAAAGAGAAAGCAAGGGAAGGAAACAAAATGGAAACTATTAGTATACAACACACATAATGGCAGTAAGCATTGCTTAGTGAATGTTTTATTTCAGGTATGTACATATGTATGCATGTTTGTTTGTGTATGTATATGTGTGAGAGAGAGAGAGTTTGTGTTAGTACATTTCTTACTTTGGTTGCCATCCAAAAGCAACCAAATGCCCCTGCTCTGGCCATTCCTTCTGTTCTTAAAGTCACTGCCAATAGCTCACAGTAATCATTCAATAAGTGTTAGCTATTAGTATGGTACCTGCATAGACTAGAAGAATCTTAAACCAGAGTCTTGTGTTTAAGGAAATAAAAGTGTGAGAGGGGTAATGTATTAATTTTCAGTTTTGAAGCCTTCCACACCATGAAAATATAAATTAGCATAGCTAGGTTGGCATTCTTTCAGTTCATTTATTCATCAAAGACTTATTGAATGCCTACTATGTGCCAGAGACTGGGCTAATCTACAATGACATAGTAAGAGTTTTTTAAAGGTGGGAACCTTTAAAATTTATAGACACTTCTTAACGTTGGGATATATTAGAAGAGCAGAGTGATAAATCACACTGGCACCTTATTTTATGACTGTGGACAAGAGTAATCATCACTTGACTCTTACACATAAGCTCTGTCACATGAACTTCAGTGATAATAGCCTCATTTTTTAAAGCCACATGCACCTGGCATCCAAGTGATTGAACCTGAGGTCTCCACTTTCCATTTTCATAGCTTGGTTCTTTCTGTCTACATGCCACAATCGAGAGGATTGATTTTACTTGTACATTGTCTTTTCATCTCTCCAATTCCCAGGTCCCTCTTTTGCTCCTCCACCCTCTCCCTCCATCGCTGATTCTCCTCATGTGTTCTGCCAATTCTCTCCAGCCCTAAACTATGGGACTCACATTTTTTTTCTTTTATACATTTCCAATGACAGGTGGGTTAGCAAGAACCAGACTGTGGGTCTTAGGGAATTTGCCATAGTACACCAGCACACTAGTTTCTAATTCTTTGCCATATTCATTTGCTTTTTTGGGGGGAGGTAAGAGGCTTTACACACAAAAATTATCCATATTTAATGTGCATGCAGATAATTTAACAGTACATTCCAAAGAATCATATACTAAAGCAGGGCCTCAAAAATGTTGATCAGATTTAATTGAACCTAAAACTGATATTTTAGTCTGTATTTACTATTAAAAACAGTAATTTTCGCATGGTGTGACCCTTTAAACCTCACACAAAATTTTTACATGCATGGTCTTTTTTATTCTACACATTTATCTTACGCCTGCACTGATTCCTAAAACCAATGAGAACAAGGATTGTTTGATGTTGCAAGAACCCCATGAAGTAGACAGAGCAGGTATTTGATCCTCATTTTTAGACAAGGAGACTAAGCCTCAGAGAGATTTTTGTCTTGCTAATGTCACTTAGCTCGTAAAGAACAAAGTTAACACTGGAATCTTAGACGTGCACAGCCCGAGCACACACCAGCGAGCACAGCCCGTGCACAGCCCATGCTCGCTGGTCTGTGCCTGAGGCCCAGGCACGTCTGGTGCTAGCACAGCGCTGCTCACGCCGTGGCCTGTGTGTCCTGACAGTGCCACAGTGTCTCTGGAGAGCCTCCTTAGTGCTAGAGACTGGACTGCAGGCAGCCCCGTGGTGGCAGAAAAACAGACCCCTGGGTAGGCTCTTCCAAAGAAGCTTTGCTAATTTGCAGCAGCTGTACGATGTTCCTCATGAATATCTGTCAGCATAATCGTCACATCATTTCACTGGGGTGGCAGAGACTTAGCAATGGATCACTTGGATCTCTGTCTTTCAGTGGCTTCAAGACAACCAGGAGTGCCTGCTCTTAAACCTAATGGGCTCTAGGCAAGAAGTCTCTGCCCATCAGTGTGTACTGCGGGGCATTCAGCTATGGCGATGCCCTCAAGGACCCCGTGCTATGTCTCGTCTTTGCTCAGACATAGGCAGCATCCCCTGGAAACCGGCAATTCCAGAGCACAAATCTCACTACCTTGCCAAGGTGGACTAAATAGAGTACAGTAAACCCCCCGCCATGACCCTATGGCCACTGACAGTACGGACAAGGTTCCGGTGGTGAAGGATAGAACTACACTTGTCATCCTGAATTCTCTGACCACAAAACAGACCCAGGAAGGCGTTCAGCGTTTTGAACAACAGGCAAGGCTGAGAGATGCTGGCCTCATGCCCAACGCAGACCTTCCCACTGAGGAGATCAAGCGCCTCTGAGTGACAGAGCACTGCACAAACTCAAGTTCCACAGTGAAGAGAGAACACAAGATGAGAGATAGCCTGAATGGCCCAGTCCAGTCCAAGCAGCATCCCTCACTCTTCCCATAAGCATAAACACAGAGACTGGTTCACTTCTGGTTCTTCTACTGCCTTACCTGGCCCAAATTCCAGTTCTAAAAGTAATGATATGGACAGAAACTCATCAGATAAATGGAACCTCCTTCAACCAAGACCCACTACCCCCAAAAATCTAATTTAGGAAGCTTTAACATCTGGGCCTACAAAGAAGCCCCCTCCAATGGAACTGACCTATGCCCAGGCTATGTCCAGGCCACCTGAATGGCTGAAGATACAGCAACCTTCAAGTACCCAAGATGAACATCCCAGAGATAGAAGAGAAGAAATGATTGCCATGGCCCATATTCTCAAACTTCAACGTGCTCATATCTGCTGCATTCTAGAGCCCTTTCTAGTCTGGATAGAGGGTGTCTTGCTCTCCACTCCCCTTTTACCTTGGCTCTTACATAGGAAAAGCATATATTAATATGTTTAAAACTTGTTGGCCGGGCCGTGGCTCACGCCTGTAACCCTAGCTCTCTGGGAGGCCGAGGCGGGCAGATTGCTCAAGGTCAGGAGTTCGAAACCAGCCTGAGCAAGAGCGAGACCCCGTCTCTACTATAAACAGAAAGAATTAATTGGCCAACTAATATATATAAAAAAAATTAGCCGGGCATGGTGGTGCATGCCTGTAGTCCCAGCTACTCGGGAGGCTGAGGCAGCAGAATCGCTTGAGCCCAGGAGTTTGAGGTTGCTGTGAGCTAGGCTGACGCCACGGCACTCACTCTAGCCTGGGTAACAAAGTGAGACTCTGTCTCAAAAAAAAAAAAAAAAAAAAAAACTTGTTAAATTGAGGCTAGACCTGGAGACATAATTGGCTTTTGATGAGCATTAGTACAAAGCTTGTGCTTATTGTGTGGAAGAAGACATTTTGACCTGCTTTAAAGTCAGACAAAATAATATTAGTAGTGATATATAATATTTTGAATCATTTACCCTAGACAAGAACTTTTATCATTGCTTATCAGGTAAATAGTGTCATCTTAGTCAGTTAGGGCTATTATAACAAAATACCATGGACTGGATGAATTAAGAACAACAGAAATTTATCTCTCACAGTTCTGGAGGCTGAGAAGTCCAAGATCAAGGCGCTGGCAGATTTGATGAGTGCCTGCTTCCTGGTTCATAGACAGTTGTCTTTTTGCTGTGTGCACAGAAGGTGTGATGGAGTTCTCTTATAAGGGCACAAATGGCCAAGTGCAATGGCTCATGCCTGTAATCCTAGCACTCTGGGAGGCCAAGGCAGGAGGATTGCTTAAGGTCAGGAGTTTGAGACCAGCCTGAGCAAGAATGAGACCCTGTCTCTAGTAAAAAATAGAAAAAATTAGCCAGTGTCATGCTGCATGCCTGTAGTCCCAGCTACTTGGGAGGCTAAGGCAGGAGGATTGCTTGAGCCCAGGAGTTTGAGGTTGCTATGAGCTAGGGTGATGTCATGGCACTCTAACCAGGTGACAGAGTGAGGCTCTGTCTAAAAAAAAAAAAAAAAAAAAAAAATCCTATTCATAAGGGCTATGCCTTCATGACCTAATCACCACCAAAATGCCCTGCCTCCAAATACCATCACACTGGTAATTAGTTTTCAACACATGAATATTGGGGGAACACAAACATTCAGTCTATAGCAGATAAGTAAGTTTTCCAAAATCCAGGCTCCTTGATACTTTTTTCACTATCGATGTGAGCATTGACAAATTGTGGAGTAGAGATGTTCACTGACTAATTTAAACAACTGTGGCCTCTTGACACTCTGCTGGTACTGTGTTATGGCCTTGTCAGTTAGGAAGACCTAAGATCTGTTTGAGATCTGGCTATAATTAAAAGCCAGACTTAGCAAGGACTACTCATCTTTGCTGAAACTAGACTCTCCCTGCGTTTTTGGTAGACCTAATGGATCACTTTGTCCTACAGCCAGTTCTTAATGTGGTACCTTTAAGGGCCAGTGCTGTTCGAGGGATGCCTCTATGTATCACACAGAGCAAACACTAGGCTTACATATTCTTTCTTGCATTTTACGGTAAGATTAATTCAATTCTAATTTGGTTGAAAATTTTGTAAGGGAGAAAATTCAATGTACTCGTTTGGTATAGATAAAACAATGTTCAAAATTTTTAAATAAAGAAGATGGCCATTAGTGTTAGATTATAGTCTTGAGGTTCATGTAAAACAACTGTCACCCTATCTTGATTTCCGTGATTATCCCAGGGCTTAAAACTTTTTTGTGTGTTGCAGAGAGAATGGAATAAATTAAGATAATTAAGATTTTTCCATATGAAAACATTTTTCTCCAAAAATAGCCTCATACCTTTATATATCTACGTATCTTACTGAGGAAAGGAACTAGGAAAACTGTCTTTATTTTTATACACTGCATACATGTTTAGCCGTTGTTTTAAACACTGTCTTAAATACCTGTTGTTTTTGTTTGGGATAGTATCTTACCTATGTAAGTAGCTAACCTCTCCATAAAGAGATCCTGGAGTCTAAAATTATCAAGACAATTAATTTATTTATGTCTTCTGTTATGCTTATATCTTTTACTTGTTTTGACAATAAAAATCCTTACTACCTACTCAAAAAAACAGAAAGAAAAAAGGAAAAAAGAAAAGCAAAAGAACCTGAGACTTTCTAGTCTCATCCCAGCTTTTTATTCTATCTACCACATTTTCCACCAACAAAGTTTATTGTTGAACCTCCTTTTACATCACTCCAATGTAAATATTATCATCTTCATATTACAGATGAACAAATTTCTCTTTAAAACTAAGGCACCAGTAACTATAAAGACACACCATTATTTTATGTATTGCTACACAGAAAATAATGCAACAAATTAAACTATGATGTATCATTAATTGTGGGATAATTCTTATTTCAGAGATGTATAATGTGAAGATATTTGAGTCTTAGAATTGGTGAAGGAGCTAACTAAATATGCAGAGAAATGAAATAATTTTTACTAGAATTAGAAATGTATATATGTTTAGGATAATTAACTGAACTGCAAAAAGGGATGGCAGCCTCCTCTTTTTTCCTGTATTAGTAAAGATAGTATTACCATCCTGGTGCATGGTTTTGGTTAAGTTACTGAGACTTCAATTTGCTAAATTGCAAATGGTAATAGTTAACCTACAAGAATACTATGTGTTACTGGTTCCAGATTCTCTTCTCATAAATATGGGCTAAAGAAATTTTCCTAACAAAAAGGCAATACTGTAACTCTCAGAAAAAGGTAGGGGAGGCTTCCCAAAGATGGGCATTTTGTAAAAAAAATAAGGCCTGGTTGTGTTGTTTTCTCCAGAGAAGTGGTTGCAAAACCCAGGGAAACATTTCAATATTCTTAGAACCAGGGTGGATATAATATTGACTCTAGATTTTCAAAATAAGAGAGAGTAAGACAATCTTGTGGAAAATGCTGTTTTATTGGCTAACACATGCACACTCTTGCTGAATTTACAAAGTCAACGATTCCCAATCCTTCTTGGGAAAATATACTTCCCTGTTTGCCTGGGACAACTTATGTTGATGCCTGTTTTTCCAACATTACTATGGACACTATCTCTTTTCAGTCTCATAAATATCCTGATTAAGAACATAAATTATATGGTAACATTGTCTTCCTCCTTATCCATCATCATTAGTACTTGTTTTGCTTTGCTTTTTTGGTTACCCTCTCATCTACATACATTATTTTATTTCCATAGCTAGATCCTTGCTTCTAAAATTGCAGTACAGGTATCCCCAGGACTATGCTATCACATCTCAGGGGATATAGGGATCAATAAAATAAACATAGGACATCCTTTTAAATTATAAAATGATATGTAAATATATTCAAATACATATGCACAGATGGAAGTAAAACTCAATAGAAATCATATAGGTAGGAGAAGGAAGAAGAGAATGTATGAGATCATACCTAATAGGTACAGTGTACACTATCAGGGTGCTGGGCACACTTATAACTTTGACTCAAGCAGTACAAAGGCAATCCATGTAACCAAAACATTTCTATCCCACAAATGACATTATGGTTTTAATTTGCGTTTCCCTGATGATTAGTGATGTTGAGCATTTTTTCATATGTCTGTTGGCCATTTGTATATTTTCTTTTGAAAAAACTCTGTTCATATCTTTTGCCAACTTCTTAATGATGTCATTTTTTCCTTGCTGATGTTTGAGTTCTTTGTAGATTCTAGATATTAGCCTTCTGTCAGATGTATAGTTTGTGAATATTTTCTCCCATTCTGTAGATTGTATATTTGCTCTGTTCATTGTTTCCTTTGCTGTGCAGAAACTTTTTAATTTAATTAAGTCACATTTATTTATTTTGGTGGTTGTGGCATTTCTTTCTATTCTTGCAAATATTTCTTAAAACACAAAAAAAACTCAAGCTGTAAAAGAAAAAATTAGTAAGTTGGACTTCATAAAAATAAAAAAACTTCTCCCCTTCAAAAGATACTCTTAAGGCTGGTCAAGGTGGCTCATGCCTATAATCCTAGCACTCTGGGAGGCCAAGGTGGGAGAATTGCTTGAACCCAGGAGTTCAAGACCAGCCTGGGCAATAGTGAGACCAGAAAAATTAGCCAGGCATGATGGTGCGTGCCAATAGTCCCAGCTACTCAGGAGGCTGAGGCAGGAGGATCCATGTGAGCCCAGGAATTTGAGGTTTCAGTGAGCTATTATCATGCAGCTGTATTCTAGCTTGGGCAACAGAGCAAGGCCCTTTCTCAAAAAAACAAAAAGACATTGTTAAGAAAATGAAAAGCTAAGTCATGAGTTTGAAAAAAAATCAAGACTATATAAAGAACACTGACAACTTAAGAAGAAAAACAACACAGTTTTAAAGAAATGGGTGGATGATTTTTGGACACGTCCCCAAAAAATTCTATGAATATGTTCTCATTACGGTCAAACCTCCTTTATGAGGAAGTGATACTTCCTGGTCAGAACTCATCAAAGACCCGATGGGGAGCCCTTTGCCTGCTCTTCAACAATGAGTAAGACTGTTTAGGGAACTTAACTGGAGACCATCCTAGCTCCACAGTTAGTAGAGCCTTTGACTTCAGATGTGCTTCCGACTAGCTTTGGAAAACAGATTTCCTGTGGTCACAAAGTTTCTCCATTATGTAGAAACATTTCTAGGCCTGGACAGATTTTATATTAATAGTAACCACAATCTCCTAGGCCCCAGGAAGTTTCAATCGATTTTTCACTTCCTCTTGTTAGGGTGTTTAAACTTTTTAAAACTAGTAATTAGGGAACATAGCCTGAACCACAATCTGATAATGAGACCTAAACTTGACAGATAATCCCCATCTCCAGGCCACTCCCCACTCTTCCACTAGATCGTAAGCTTCATGAGGGCAGAGACTTTTGTCAGTTTTCTTCACTGAAGCATCTCCTAGCACCTAGAAAAATGCCTGATACATAGTATATGAATACATGAGTATATAAATACTCACTGAAAGTGAATAGATTTTACTGTAACATTATCCTGAAAGTGACAAGATATATGGTTGTTCTAATTATAAGACTTGACCCAATTTCTACCCTTCTCCAAATCTTCACCCAGATCCATTATTTTAACAGGATGGATTTGTTCAGATGTTGCTTTGACAGCTTTATCAGAGTCCAAATGGCTTAAATAAAATAGAAGTTATTTTTTGTATTAAAAGTAATAGCAAGCTCTTCTATAGCCTTATACCAACCTATTTACAAATATTAACTGATATAATCCTTACAACAGCCCTGTGAGGGAGGTTTTAATATCCCTAATTTACAGATGAGAAAACTGATTCTCAGAGAATTTTAATAATTTTCCCAAAGTGACACAACTAACTGAGTCACAGATTTGGATTTGAACCCAGGATCTGGCTCCAGAATCTATATGTGTAGCCACTACACCCATTCTACTCAACTTTTAATGTGTGCACAGATTGTCAGGAGATGTTTTTTAAATACAGACTATAATTCAGCAGGCTTGAGATCAGTCTGAGATTCTGTTTCTGATAAACTCTCAGGTGCTGCTGCTGATCTGAGGACCACACTTTGTTGAGCAAGGCACTCCACTAAATTACCTCTCTCAAAACCATCTAATTTGCTAGGCACTCTACGGGTATAGGATGGTTTTCTTCTATAAGGAGATCCAAAGATCCAAGCACCTTCTTTCTTTCCACCATCCTCTAGGGGCTGCCCTAATCCACATGGTTAATAATGAACCACCACCATGTCTACCTTCCAGTCCTTGGGAAGGAGGAAAGAGAAAGTGTAAAGCAAGCAGATTCCTTTTAAGGGCATGACCAGAAGTTACACAACATTTCTGCACACTGCTCATTAGCCAAATTTTGTCATGAGATCATACCTAACTGCAAGGAAGGCTGGAAAATACGGTCTCCAAGTAGACAACCACTCAACTAAAACTCAGGAGGTTCCATTACTAAAATAACTTTTTAAACTGGAGAAATGTAGATTGGTGAGACAACTACCAGTCTCTGCCACAGTAGATCTGAAAGCCTTTGAGTATTTTATCACATCTTGTTATGTCTTTCTTCTTAGTATGATCATATCCATTTCTCTCTATCTTTTGCTGACCTGTATGTGAGTTCCTTTATGCCTAAGAAAACTCATTTTACCACTGTTATCTCTTTTAATTTGATTGCTCTAAAACTCTGATTAAATGGAAGAGATGATCAGTTTTCACATACTATGAAGATAGTAGCTTAGGATGAATAAATAATAAACATTTTAAATCCCTGAGACTCCCCTTTCCTTAGCTGTGTATCTTTAGTGGCCCATCTAGTCTTCAATCTCTACTTGATTCTTAAGGAAACTCAATGAGGTTAGAAGTACTGTCCTCAAATAGATTTATTTTGCTTAAATTTTTCTCTGCTTCTAACTGGAAATGTTTATAAGCAGCTTTTGTCTTCTCGTCTCTATTACAACCAGAGAAGCCCCTGAAGAAAATATTGTGAAGATAATTCATTCTAAGTAAATGTGATTTGAATCAACTTTAGGCAAAGATCGGGAGGCTGCCTTCATTTTTATTGGAACATCTTGGCCTAAACCTAGCGACTCAGGAGACATTTGGATTAGGCCACTCACACAATACGCTTATCCTTCCAGCAGTCATGGATGAGTTGGCTGGAAGTAAAGAATGCAGTGAGGAACTGTGGTAGCTTAATACATCCAGTTACTTGTGCAGGTTATAATAAAGGGCTCAGGAATCCTTTATCTCATTTCTGGAACTTGGATATTTTTTAAAGAATTTTATCTTCATAATTGGGAAATACATTTGAGATGATTACTCACTTTAGAAGCTTTGAATTAAGCACAAAAGCAAAAGATACCCGAAGAAGAAAAAGAGAAGCAAGTCAGGGTGAGGCAGAAATTATTATTGCTAGGACCTGGCACAAAGGACTATAAACTTTGGGTTTCTAAAATGGGTCAGTCTGCAAAACCTACTCAACAAAGTGTAGTGAAATAAAATGAACAAATCCTTTTTTTATTTTTATTTTTTTTGGCACCAAAGTGCAGCTTCACTTTTGGATGTGCCTGGGAGTTATTTCTAACAACTTTGGTTTTCAAAAGATGGCACCCATCTATGCCTTGACAGAGGTTGTAGTTATTGAATGGGCCCTGGCAGACAGCATGGCCAATCCATTTGTTTTAGCTTTCTCAATAATCAGTGAGTATCACTGCAGGCTCGGCTGGTCTGGCTGATTGATTGTAAAGACAGCCAAAATGAACAGCTCGACCATCTCAGTCTGATTTCCCCGCCATGTATTGACCCAGTCCAAGTTACATATGTTACAGTATTTCCAAAGCTGTCACTGTTATAAAACACTTACCGGGAGCTTGCTATTGACAGGGGCTTTATGAGGACCTAGAAACCAACTAGCCCTGTCCTGTTTGAGTTTTCAAAATTTCTTTTATATGCGAAGGAAGCAGTTTATTCAACATCTACACGTTCACACAAATAGCAGTAACAGCAATGCGAAACACAGCACTTTCTGAGACTTCTCTTTGATGTGATTAACTGGGCAGGAACTGGGAATGCAAGCAGACAAAGAACAATCTTTGTGTTTGTGTCTATGTGTTGTTTGTTTTTGCAGCTTTTAATCTGCCTTTATTAAAAAATCCCAGAATGTGTGCAGTGGAGACCAAACCCCTGGGCCCTTTCTTATCCAAGAAGAGGAAGTGCTGGCATCTGCTGGTAAAGGCAGGGACTGTTCTGGAGCACACGGGCTTCTCTCATTAACTCAGGAGATGACCTGGTCTGTCTGGAAACTGTCTGCATTTCAGAACCCTCGGCTGATTTACGGTCAAAGCAAAATGGGTCGTTTGAAATTGTGGAGCCAGCGGTTTGCTTTCATTCGTCTTTAAAGCCTAAAGCCTTCACTTGAATTCAGGATACATCAGAGAGATCTCTCCTTGCACTAAATAAACTTCTAACGATCCTGATTGAGCTCCTCAGATGGGACACCACGGGAATGTGGGGAACTCAAGGCCCATTAAATCACTGAGCGCACTTAGTTGAAATTATGATACTCTGGTCACCCGTGGCTAAATGAAGAGCAGAGGTTTAATGAGTTTACCAGGTTAAAAATGAGCCAGTGTCAGGCAGGAATCAGACTCATTAATTAGGGCTCCACTTAAACTATTGAGCAGTTTTACTTACCAGCAGTACTTGAGGGGGGGGGGGGGGGGGCTTAGTGATGTGCATGGCTGCCTTTGCTTGTGGCCAATTATGAACCACTCAATGAGGGTTAAGAGGGGGCAGGGGGAGCAAGCAGACAATTTTAACCAGTTTTCACCACCAACCACAGACTTGAAAACCCAGAGTAATCACAGTTTTACTTTTGAAATTGATTGGGACCTTAGGGTGACAATCTTCTCCACTCAATTTGGGGTTTCCAGACCCACCGGCAATCCCTAAAATGTAAGCCTACTTCCAAAGTGATAGCTGGTATGGAATTAAAACTTGGCAGACTCCTTTGGAAAAGATGGACTTACCTTGGTGCCCGAGTTCCTGAGGGACATATGAATAAAATCAGTCTATTCACACAGTAACGGGAAGAAGCCTCCATTTCAGTTATCAGCAGTTAGTTAAGTATTGGGAACTGAGTGTCGGGTTTGGAGAAATCTTGACTCTGCATCTTTCTGTAAGAGCCTTGAGCCTCCATTTCTTCATCTCTAAATTAATAATAATTCCCAGTTCAAAGGGGTGTTAATGGGGATTCCATGTGATGATATATGTAAGGTACTTACTGCCTAGCATTTACTAAGCATTCCACAAACAAAGATGCTTTGCTGTGGTCTACCCTCTACAGCAAAAGGAGAATTATTCCTTTTTACCTCTAGTTTCAACTGTGTAAATCAATGAACATGGAAAAAGATAAAGGACACAGATGCAAAATGATTTGGGGCATTTAGTCTGGTGAACAGCTGCAGGGACTAGGTAATTGTTCTTACGTGAAGGGGGTCCATTTCCACAGACTTGCTGTGCTTTTCCTTGAACTCCCTCTCTCCTCCTCCTTCCCACCCCCTTGTATCCTCCTCCTTCCACCCCCTCTACCTGCTTTTGTGCTAGAAGAGCCTAGTCCTGCTAGCATTTTCTTTATAAAGCAAAGCATCTTTTCTCTAATTCTGAGTAATCACAAATAAAATTGTCCCAGCCACATCTGCAATTTAATGTCTTTTATGCCTGTTCGTGACAACTCAATACTGTGTTGAACATGCTAGTCTTCTGATTTCGATGTCCTGATTCTTTAATTCAAAGAAAAGCAGCTGAGTGAGAAGTGTAAGATTTGACTGATCAGGAGCACTCTATATGCACAAAGAGGCGTGTGTGAAGAAAGACCAGTTCATCCAGATTAGAGAGAGATTACTAAGGGGACACATAGGGGGTGGATCAAACAGAAATTGGACAACCTTTTTCTTCAAAAGGATATCTGATTTTTTAACTCCCACAATTTGGAATGGTCTTTTTTCCCTGTAACTATCAAATATATATAAATACATAGTCACACGCACACACACTTCTATGAACAGATATTAATGAAGACAAGTGTAAGTGAAACAAGGCTTCAAGGCTCCAATTTACCTCCAACATCTTGGCACCCGCACGTGTGTTGTGCTGGAATGAACATTCTGCTTCGTGGTCTGATGGAAACAAAAGAACGCTGAAGCTTCAAAAAGGCACTGTCCCATATGGGATGTAGCAAAGGCCTAAGACTGATGGAAAATTGCATTTCTGTCTTGAAATACTTTCCTAGTGATGAGAAAGGCATCCCATTATGAGCTATATTAAACCTGTATTAAACAATTATTTCTAAGCCGTACCTATTTTGATAGGTCAGATTCGTTTTTTTCTCAATTTCTTTATCTTGCTTTTAAACCATCTAATGTTTAAATCAGTAAGAAAATGTGGTATTAGAACTAAGCTCCTTGAGAGCAGGAACTTTTAAAAAATGGTTTTTGTTTTCCAAATTTTTAGGTCAGTGTCTTACACCAAGTGCAACATCAACACATTTTTTTATCAATGGATGAAGGGATAAGATGTAGTAGCTTTTAAATATCAGTGAATAGAACAGGCTAAATGACTTTTAACATTTTTTTAAAATAAAAGGCAGTATCGTTCTTATTTGAGATACTGACAAAACTGTGGAATGTTGGAAATAACATCTTTCTATATCTTCAGTCAAAAATATAGCTATATCACAGAGAGTTATCATCTGCAGTGTTCTACTTAATTTCTGAGAACAGGCACAAATGTACTCTCTAGTTTTCTTTCAGTATGATTCTTGCTAGCAACTAATAGTATGATTTGGGCAGTTTCGGGGCTCAAAAGCATTGTATATGCTGTAAAACAATAAAGAAATGCCTCAAATTATAGTAAAAAGGAGAACTAATGAAAAGGAACTTAAGAAATATAATGAAAATAAATAGTTCTTCCTCTCCCACCTTCCCTCCAGGGGGCAGGTTATGAAAGATAACTAGAATAGTAGACTCTGGAATAAAATTATTCCAGGGTAGAAAGTAATTAGGGGTAAATACATGAAACCCCAGGTTTAATTGTTCTTTTTAATACAGTGAAAGAAGGAATTTATCATACAACTTTAAATGAGTGTCCCATTAATGGAGTATTCCCCCCAAAGGAATACTATAAATTAATATTTTTATATATTCTGTAATTATTTTGTGAGTAGCACAATTGTAGTGCATTGTACTTAAGGGGATATGTTAAAAACATCACCAGGTAAATGTCATCATTAAAATATACCCACCATTGTTGATACTGCATTTAAGCATTTATTTTTAATATTCTAAGACCTCATGCAGATCATCAAATATTTCTTTGGATTCAGAAAAGACCTATTTCTAGTTTTAATTCACTCCCTGATGTTGATTTCTAGATTTCTCTAGAAAGCTCATTGACAGTGAATTTTATTTACAACTTCAAGTCTCTGTTGGTGCATTGGCGCCTGCAGGCTACACTGCAGACATCCAGGGCTTCCCTGCCCTGGTTGTGACTGTACAGTGGGCTTCCCCTTATGCTAAGTTCACCTAGGGAATAAGTAGAGACTTTTTGTGAGGCACATGACATCTACAGTGCCACATAGACATAAATGGTGGCTTTAGGACACTTTTGGAGAGCTGGTTATAAGTATCTTCTTAATTCTAAATACTCAGCTGACAAGGTGTTTGTGTTAGCTAAGTTAAATTAAGAACCCAACGTGCTGTTTAACTATGTGAAGCTGTCCTTGTCTTTCCCCTAAGAAATTCCCATATTCTTTTGCACTTGGTATAAAAATGTACCCACTGCCTGGATTGTGATTTGAAATATGGTTTCCTTTCAAATTCATCCTAGAGGAAACATGACTTTGATATCACCTGGACATACATCCCAAGTCAGACATTGACTCTCCATGTAACCTTGGGCAAGTGACTTAACCTCTCTGCCCTTTGGTTCTCTCATCTGTAATGTGGCAATGACAATAGTACCTGTATTTGAGACTTACTGAGAGTGTCATGAGTTAATATTTGTAGTGTGCTTAGTATGGACTCAGCTATTTATAAATGCAATGTTTACTAAATGCAAGGTTTACTATTATTTTTTCCTAGGCTCTGTTGCTTAAAATTATTGAACAAAGTATTTACTCTTACTGAGTTTCAGTTTCTCAGAGTTGACAAAATAAGATAAAATATGCATAAGGCTTGGAAAATTATTCAGGACTATGTGAAGGCTTGCAAAATGCCAACCAAAGTGAAGAGTTAGAGTACTAAGCAAAAGAGTAAGTAAAGTAAAAAATTTTGAACCCCCAAATTAATTACTATTTGTTTAAAATCCTTACATTGTCATGTTTTATCTTTTGAGGGCAATCTTTATGGTATACATGAATATGTATATGCATACATACACATAGCCACAACTATCCCTTATGGTATTAGACGTCCTAATGATGATTCCTTGTTTGTATATTCTTATGGGATTCTTGTGTTTTATGGAATGGAAACAGGCCTTTATGGCAGGCATATTCATCCAGTATCTTGTCATGTATTATATCCTTAATCACTTTTATTTTTAAAAACTATTCATCATGGTGCTTCTAGTAAATGTGGAATTATAAATGCTATATGATGTGTGTTTTAGCCCAGACGTGTTTAACAGAGGTGAAGCCATCTCTCATTTCTACAACTCTCTCTCTCTCTCTCTCACAAACACACACACACACACATACACACTCACACATGTATACACTTCCAGTTCTCTACAAAATCTGGTAAAAAAAATCTGATGGCCTTCAAAAGCAGGTGCTTTGGGAAGAGAGGAGCAGAGAAAGGAGTTTGAATCTATAATGTTTCTATGCTAACATGATTCCTAAAGTAGGCTTTGAGAAAGACAAAGAAACAAGTGAAGACCAGACAAAATGGAGGCTTTCTGGGTCTGCGCCATCAAGCTTGGAGTCAGCTCATCAGCACTAAAGATGCTGATGAATTGGAAAATCAGAGAAGAAGGCTTCAAGTTTCAGTCTCAAGGGATGGGCTGGCCTCAGAGATTTATTTTCAGATCTTTTTTTATTTGTCTCTACTCCATAGTAAAACTTGGGTGGGCAAAATTCTCCCCATTCCAGGGACCCTGTATAGACTGTTGTGGGATTTTATGGGGATTGATACTCTGTTCTTTTTTAGAGGGCCATTTATGCCCGGTGTCTTCCCTCCTCTCAGCCAGTGTACATCAGTCTCTAAATCTTCCTCCCCCAACCTTTGAAAATTTATGGCAGCTTTCAGCCAGGCTTGGCTTAAAGCCATTGACCTCTGTGGCCTGCGTTATTGACCAGAACACAGCATCTTCTGCCCACATAATATATGTCTCTTTATCTCCCTGAAAGGAAAGGAAATGACTCTTGGAATGGCCAGGAACACAATAAAAATGAGAGAGGCTTTCCCATTTTTTTGTCAGTGGCATTTGGCTTTACAAAAAGCCGCACTGGGATCAGCATGCGCTTTAGGCAGCACTTTGAACTGTGCATTGAGACGGCACCCTTGGGAGCAGGTATTGCAGGCCAGAAGGCTCATCCCAAATAAAATCACCTTTTCTAACGTTTCACCTTGAGTGTGAGTGGAATGAATGGCCGGGTGTCAGCAAAGCTTCTGAGCTGAATCTATGGACTTACTGTTGTAGCAAGTCCACAGAGACACTTGTGAAAAACTCAGTAGATCTGTACATCCCACATGCCCTTTGGAGTGGGGTGTGAGGTGAGGGTCTTAGTGTCAGAAAAGGTTGGGGCTGGGAGACAAGAGCACTCATCTAGTCCAACCCCCTGGAATTTGTAAATGAGGAAATAGATACCCAACCAGAACATACAACCTTTCCAAAATTGCAGACCAAATAGGTGCTAGCAATGGAGCCCCTCACTAGCTCAAAAGCTCACCTGCCCTTGTCCTTAAAAGTACCCCTCGACTATTAATTCTATACAAAATACCAGGTAGCAGGGCTTATATCTTAATAGTAAGCAAAATCTCTTGTTTATGTTCCCCTGTCAGGTATTATTTCTGAAATCCCATATTTAAAAGGTAACAGAAGCCTCTTACAACTGTGTTCAGACAGGAGCTAGGAGCAGTGCAGAGAAAAACCCTAAAGGAAAACAAATACAAAAGTGGCACTTAAAGCTTTGCAGTCTTGGATGAGTCTCTTACTCTCTACACCTTCACTTCCCTGTGGGTAGGAGGGGAGCGGTAGCAATCCCCCAGCCCCCAAGGGGAGTCATGAGCAGTGAGATAGCTGGTATGCAGAAGTGTTCAATCAATTGAAGTGCTATTGTTACAGCCTGGGGTGGAGAAAAACTCTGTTGGAGGCCTGTGCTACTGCAAAACACTCTACATGAGTTGGAGTATTTTATCTGAGTGTGCCAGGGATTTCTGGAGAAGAGCTTTGGCAGAAGTCATGATTTTTAGCAGAGGTGTCATTCACTAAGGACCGGCAGCCTATGTTCTACCTACAGCATTACAGTCGTGTACAGCATAAAGACAACAGTCAACAACAGACCACATATTTCACTGCACAGTCCCATAAGATAATAACGGGTTGAAAAATTCCTATCTCCAAGGGACTTCATAACAGTGGAAATATCGTAGTGCAATTACTTTATTTTTTTTTATTTTATTTTTTATTTTTTTTTGTTTTTTTTTATTATTTTTCATAATTTAGTGTAGCCTAAGTGTACAGTGTTTATAAAGTCTGCAGTGGTGTACAGTAATGTCCTAGGCCTTCACATTCACTCACCACTCAGTCACTGCCTCACCCAGAGCAATTTCCAGTCCCGCAAGCTCCGTTCATGGTAAGGGTCCGATATAGGGTTACCATTGTTTTTAATCTTCTACCATAGTTTTACTGAACTTTCCTATGTTCAGATATACAAATACTTACCATTGTGTTACAATTGACTACAGTATTCAGTACAGTCACATGCCATACATGTAGCCTAGGAGCAATAGGCTATGTCACAGAGCCTTGGTGTAGAGTAGGCTATATACCATTTAGGTTTGTGTGAGTACATTCTACGATGTTCACACAGTGACAAAATCACCAAACTATGAACATATCCCTGTCATTAAGTAACACATAACTAGTTCTCAGGTTTTGGGGTCCAAACACCTAGATGACACCATATCCTTCACAGAACACCAGGATTTGTTTATATACTCACTCAGTTCTGTTATATAAACTAGAATCCAGAGACAAGATTACTAGAAGACACATACTACCGTGTTTCCCTGAAAATAAGACAAAGTCTTATTTTTATTTTTCCTCAAGAAGACACCCTAGGGCTTATTTTCAGGGGATGTGTTATTTTCCCCTCAAAGCCTCAGCTTGCAGCACGCACAGGATGGCCACACAGGATGGCGGGGACCTGTCAAGGGGAGCTGGTTTTGTTGGTGGGGCTGCCCACATCTTTCCAGTCACCTCTGGGATAGTAGCTGTCAGGATGAAAAACAAAGTGGGTCTAGACATAGCAGATTCCTTAAGGCTTTTTTTCATCTTCTAATACCATTTGTTTGTTGCTTGTTTGTAAGGGTTTTGTTTTGCTTAGGTTTGGTTTAGTTTTTCATAAGTAATATCAAGGAGATAATCTGTAGCAGATGCCAAAGTTTTAACTAGAATTTGTGGAGCGAAAAATTTTAAATGAGAAAATCTATCTGGTAACTGTTTTTTTCTGGAAACTCTGAAAATGCATACTTTATTGAATTTTAGCAATAAAACATTTCAGTCATCTCAGCTTACAAAACACCAAGGATCCATGCAGTAATTAAAGAACCACTGTGCTAATGAATTAACAAACCACGGGAAATCATATTTCCTAGTCAAGTAAGTGTTAAAATGAGGAAAAGAGAACTGGAGACTTGTCGGTCCAAGCGAATTTTAGTGTCTTGCCTAACCAATAACATTAAAAATATGAAACAGAATGAAACTATTTTGGAGTCTGTAGTCAATTCTATAATTTAAGTCACCTTAATAAGTCACACTTCTATTTATCACCATGAAATTTCTCTTTCAAAACTGAAAGAAAGTGTCAAAATATTGAGAAGTTACTAAAAGTAGCCTTAAAACCATGTCCATATAAGTCATATTGGACCTTAAAATATTTCTATCCTGTTTATAATTTTTTTCAGGTTTCTCAGACTTTTCTCCTCAGAAATAATATGTTAAAGTAACAATTCAACCTTTAAAACTGAGTTCCTATATTGTGTTTTAAAAAAATGGATGTCCAACAGTAGGCAACTGATTAAATAACCCAAAGACTAAAATGATGGGTTATGTGGACTTTAAAAGAGATTTTCTACAAGAATGTCTAATGACATGGAAAGATTGACACTGTTTTTAATCTTTATATATGTGTATAGAAGAAACTGACAAAATGGTTAATAGTGCTAATGCTATTAATATAAACCATTCTATTTTCTTCTTTTTATTATTTTCATTTTTAATAAACATATTGCTTTCCTAAGAAGCAAACTAAAATTGCTAGTGTAAAAGTTAAATTTAAGTTTCTGTTCAATGTTGTCTAATTGCTGAAATAGCAGAAATACAACGTTTCATTTATGAAGCTGTCTCTACCACATGCATCCTGAAGACAGCATTAGAACACAGCTTTGGTGTCCAGAGAAGCACAGGATATGTATAAAATGCATGTACAGCTCTGTTTGTAACAGTACTTTATGTTTGCATAGACACAAATATCATAAACAAAATATCTCTCAACTTGATTGACTGTTAGTGTACATAGATCTATTTCAACAGACAACATTGATTAGCTATAACCCAGTTGTTCATTAGAAAATACAGTGTCAAGCTCATTGTCACCTAATAATTTTCAATAGCTCAGCTGAGAGAAATCCAATTTTAATTATTTAAAATTAAAACTAATGATTCTGTTGTTATAAACTACATCCACTTTTCCAAATATTCTAAAATCTATCCCTAGATCAAGGAGGGAGCTGCATTCCCATGGAAGTGTTTGTTCAATCTGCACTTTTGTGTGACACAAGCAATGTGGGTTGAGATTCATCCTAAGGATAAAAAAAAAAAAAAATGAAAATCATTATTCTACACATTTCAAAGACTTTGTTGAGGATGTTAATCACCTCTCCATGTCTTTTTTAGGATAACATCCTGAAGAAATTTCATTCTGACATTTTCATAGCAAAGAGCAGCCAAAATTCTCCGAAAAGAATTGGTCTGTTTTCACCTTATGGACAGTATGAAGGGGCCAACCAGGGGGCCCTTTACCCTGCTTGATGGCTCTAGCACAGGTCAGAGCCAAATGTGTGGCCCAGCTGCAGCAAATGTGCAAATCAATGTGGTCATGTTTTTAAACCTAATTCTTGACTCAATTTTATGTTCCTTCCATGTTTTCTTTTCTCCTAACTTTTTGTTTCTTGCTTTAAAAAAAAAAAACAAAAACACTGAAGTAATATACATGTGTGGGAACATGTCAATGAGGACCAAAGAACTTAAGTCTGAACAGCAGCGGCCTGTACTCTTTGCTCTCTGCCTCCAGCCCATCTCATCCCCAGATTCAACCTCTTTTAACTGTTTGTTTTTGGTTCTTTTAGCAGTTGCCTCCATAAATCTAGATAAGAGGCTTAACCTCTTTTTCTCCATTTATCAACTTGAGATAATATCTCTAGACACCTTAATATGAAAAGGGGAGGATTTAGCTCATTTATTTTAAGCTTCCTCCTCTGCCTCCAAGTGTTTTATATTTATATTGTTATTTTTAGTTCTTCTACTATTCTTACCTTTGCCACTTTGAAAAATATATAAACCTTTATAATCGAAAAGCTCCCAGTTCCAGCTTTTTAATCACTTACACTATTGTAAGCTGCTTTATTTTTAAAAAGTAAAGACAACTAACAACACAAATGCTAGAACAATAAGGCCAGCAGGTCTTTATGATGTATACAAAGCTGAATAGTTAAGGAATCTCAGCAAAAATAAAGGATGGTAACACAGGTTAGGGAGACCTCAGACATCATGGTTAAGCTCTAAGTTTTATCACTGGTGTCAGCCTCATTTACCGTTAAACTTAACATTTGGGTTTAACTGATGCTTGAACATGACTTGCTGATATCTACCCTCATGCCTAGGTGAATTCAGTACTTTTTGTGGTTACTTGGAGCCTTAGGTTTCAAAGTTTGTATTTTCTAAAAATTTTAAGGCACTTATTAAATACTCCTTTTCTTGTAGCAAAGCTCTTTCTCTTTTGAGTCTTCTGTTGCTTCCCATCTGGAGGTTGCTTCCAGGGCTCAGGATGATGGATTAGGTTGACTTTGCTCAGACGGGTGGGATTTACACGTCTATCTCTGTGAACACCTTGCCATGGTTTAACTTGGTGATCTTCTTCCCATGAGCTCCTCGCACTGGGGGACACATCAGACTCAAGGGGGAAGAGCATTTGCAACGGCTCTGGCAAAGACAACGTCAAACTCAGTAAGCTGGACTTAACCTCTCGTGCCATTCAGCACCAGCCACTCACTGGACAGACGGGCGAGTCCTGAGTACACGCAGAAGGGCTGCTCTGCAGACAAGAATTAACCTGCACCCAGGCTGAGCTTGCACCCGGGTGAATAAGTGGAGTCGTGATAGAATGGGAGAGGGGGGTCACATGGCGGTTTGGTTTTGTTTTCTTAATTTTTTCAAATAGAATGAGACATTAATTTGTATTCTACCCTGTCCCTGATGCTCTTAAATGGTGTTTTTACTCTTGGATTTTAGTCACTTCTGATCCTCTTGCGACTTCGATAGCCCACCAGAACTGAACTCTTCAGCAGCAAGTACTTCGTGGTCACCAGAGGCTTTTAAACTTTAGTTTGCGTCATAGTCATTCAGCACGGTTGTTAAAAACACACATTCTTGCACTAGAACTCCCCTATCCGCCACCCCCATTTCCAATGTAGTAGGTCAGCATGGGGATCTATTTTTACAAGCAACCCAAGTGATGCATATACGAGTGGTCTTTGGCCCAACACTGAGGAATATTTTTCCGTCCCACTGTGTCCCCTCTTCACCCTCATGGCTAAAGAGGGAACCAACAACCACATAAAAATAAATAAATAGATAGATAGATAGATAGATAGATAGATAGATAGATAGATAGATAGATAAATAAAAGAGTAATGAGTCCCAGCAGAAAGAACCCCACTTCTCCTTTATCATCAGGAAAACAAATTTCTGGAGCCACAAAAATGACCAAATCTTGTGTCCATGAGATTGCTGCCAGCTGTCTCTCCTCCACCCCAAACCTCCACATTTAAAATCTTCTCTTCCCCCACCTCTTCTCCCTCCCCTCCCTGGAGGAGGAGAAGCCAGAACCCGGGGCGATGCCCCCTCAGTTAATCAGCCCTCTGCAGCGGCGCGCATGCAGCGAAAGGGAAAGTGCCCGATTCAGGGGTGGGAACCTGCGGCCTTGGGGCCACACGTGGCCTTCTGGATCCTTGAGCGCGGCCTTTTGCCCGAATCTCAACTTCGGGTTCGGTCTGGGGTGGGGGGTGGCCCGCACCTGGGGATCTGGAGGGCCACGTGTGGCCTTGAGGCCGCGGCTCCGAACATTTCCTCTCAGAACGCTCTTCGCCACGATTTTCCCAGGGCTGCACTTGAGTGAAACCCCCAAAGGAAATTAGCACTTAAATTAGGCAGGATGTGCCGGCTGCTTGTTTGGCCTCCGCAGCGCAAGCCGCTAGGCAGGCAGCGCAGGAGGCTAAGGAGCCCCGCGTCGGCGCCCGGGGTGTGCGGGGGATGGGGTGCGGGGGATGGGGTGCGGGGGGATGGGGTGCGGGGGATGGGGTGTGCGGGGGATGGGGTGCGGGGGATGGGGTGCGGGGGATGGGGTGCGGGGGATGGGGTGCGGGGGATGGGGTGTGCGGGGGATGGGGATGGGGGGCGGGGGCGCGCGGGGCGGGGGCACAGGGTGTATGTACCCTGGCGGGAGAGGCCGCCGAGGAAAACGACGCTGGGAGACTAAGCCTCTGCTCCTTTCCTGCCAACTCCCTCACTGGCCTGCCAGGAGTGGGGACATGATGGGTCTGCTTTGGGGCCCGACCACCCTGTCTTGGAACCTGCCCTGATACGTGCAGAGCGTCGTGTAGAGCCAGAGTGTAGGTTTCACGAATGCAAGAACACGATCAGTTTTGTTCTGAAAATTCGCTTTGTTTTAAAACTTTCTTTTATTAAGGTATAATTGAATTGGTATAAAATTCACCTTTTCAAAATGTGCCATGCAGTGGTTTCTAGTATATTCAGGAGATATATAGTATAATTAGTGTATTATTTGCGTATTACCGTCACAACTAAGTCCAGAACGTTTTCATCACCCCCAAAAAGGAAACACCTGTACCCACTAGCAGTCATTCCCCATTCCTCCTTCCCAGAGTACTGGTGGCAACCGCTAATCTTTCTCTCTCTATGGGCATCTCATATGAACGGAATCATACTATATATGGCTTTTTGTGCCTGCTTCTTTCACTTAGCATCATATTTTCAAGGTTTATTCACATTGTGGCATGTATCAGTACTTTATTCCTTTTTATTGTGAAATGATATTCCGTATTATTCTATGGATATACCGCATTTGTTTATCCGTTCACCAGTTGATGAACATTTGGGCTGTTTCTACTTTTGAGCTATTATAAATAATGCTGGGAAGATTCATGTACAAGTTCTTAAGTGAACATATGGCTTATTTCTTTTGAATCTATACTTAGGAGAATTGCTTGGTCCTATGTAACTCTGTGGAACCTTTTGAAAAGAACTGTTTCCCCAGTTGATAGCCCAGCCCCTGGCACATTCTCCGACAAGTGGTTGAATGAATTGAACAGATGAATGAAAATAAGAATAAATGAGTGAGATTATGAGCTTTTAAGTATGAAAGATTTTATACTCTATTAAGAGCAGTACAAATGGGATTGACTGTTATTCTTAAGGAATGACATCAGAAGTTCCTAAACTGGGATCTATGGAAGAGATATAGAACAGTTGTGAATCTCAAAAATTGTATGTAGAATTGAGTATGTGCACATATAATATTGTTTTTAGATCAGGCAAAGAGGGGTCTGGTAGAGTGCCCTGATTGGGCTGTCCCTCTCTCAACAGAACATGGTAACCAGGGGCGGGGCGGGGGTGCCCATAGGAAAGTGCCCACCATGAGCCTGTTCCGTCTTTTTTTGGCACATGATTCTGCTCCTAGAACCCAGGAATTCTCTGCCTGAAAAGCACACGCCTCTTCCCCAAGTCCAGGAATGGGCTTTCCAGCAAGAAACTCCAAAAAGTCCAATAATTCTAAATTTGAACCTGGTCTTCCGGCCTTAGGTTCTTTTAAAGAGCTCAAAAGGATGATACCAGCGATGACAGCAGACCCTGAGACTATTATGGGTAAAGGAGGACTGGGTAGGATGAGGGCAAACCTGTGGCTTACAGTATCTAGGCCTCCCTTTACACTCTTGTCCCGGATCTTGTAACTGAGAAGAGCAAACCTGTGCACATGTATATTTTTTCAAGGGAAGGGTTATAGAGCTGTCATCAGATTCTCAAGGCCTCAAAAAGTCTGAACCACAGTGGAAAGGGTTGAAAACTAAAAAGAACACCAGACTAAACATCAGAAGTTCTGAGTATTAGCCCTTTTCTTCCACATACCAGAAGGGTGGACTTGGGTAAATTCTCATGACCTAAGCCACTCATACAATAAAAGGGAAATAATCCTAACATACGTTAAATTTTGCCATCGATCATAAAGTAATGCAAGATGTCATTTTAATATATATTTTCCCACCTTTTTTTTGTCTGTAGCTCCTTCATTAGCAGATGTATAAAATTATTAATTCAGGTTCATGGTATTGCTACAAGCTAAATTTCACTACAATTTTGCAGAAGATCCATGTGAGACAAAGTTGGCTTATGAAATTTGTCTGATGTTATTCAGCAGTGAGTTAGTGGCAGTTAAAAAATACCTATCAGGAATTCTGACAATCCTTCCCAAGCTTTCATTTCTACACAGTACCCTCTCATCTAAGAAAAAGAAACAGTGACCATTTCAGAACAAAAATATTTTCCTGATAGCTTTGACTGTTTAAATGGTTTCCCTTTTCTCCTATGCTCAGTAATATTTTTTAGAGTCTCGCCAAATAAATTTATTCTAGTGTTTGTTTCTAAACTCTTGTGTTTGATGGGGCTGTGAGAACTGTGGGATATGAATACATGAGAAATTTCAGTTGTTCGCTGTGATGGCTGACACACAGTAGTTGTTTTTATCCCCCTAAATTAACAAAACTCTCTTTCTACATAATGAAAAAAGCTAAATATCAAAACTGAAAGATAAAAAAAAACAGTTTGATCTATAATGTGAAATAGTCAACTTAATTTATTTCTTTATTCAATGAATTCATTGTTACTATATAGAAATTTTATATATTGAAAGATTTTAGAGGATATAACTATTCTGGTTGTTGCTACTGCTATTGTTGTTTGCAGGAGGTGACCAACTGTCTTGGTTGGCTTGGGAATAATCTGGGACCTGGGACTTTCCATGCTAAGCATGAGACATTCCTGGGAAAACCAAAATGGTTGGTCACCCTAATTTGAGGGCGACATGTACCATTTTGTCTGTAATTTGAATCTAAAAGTTTGAACAATAGATTTCTTAGTCAATTTAGATTTTTTTGTTGTCTACATTTCCTTTTTGGTAAGCGAATAAATTGTCTATATGAGTATGGTGTTCATATGCTTTAATTAGAACAAGAAAGACATTAAGAAAAAAATGGATATCCTTAAAGATCAAAAATCACTTTATGAAAAAGACACATGCACTCGAATGTTTATAGCAGCACAATTCACAATTCACAATTGCAAAGCTGTGGAAACAACCCAAGTGCCCAACCCAAGTGCCCAATTCATGAGTAGATTAATAAAATGTGGTACATATATACCATGGAATACTATTCAGCTTTAAGAAACAATGGTGAAATAGCACCTCTTTTATATTCCTGGATACAGCTGGAACCATTCTACTAAGTGAAGTATCTCAAGAATGGAAAAACCAGCACCACATGTACTCACCAGCGAATTGGTATTAACGGATCAACACCTAAGTGGACATATAGAAGTAACATTTATCGGGTGTAGGGAGGGTGGAAGGGGGGAGGAGGGGATGGGCATATACAACCACAATGAGTAAGATGTGCAGCGTTTGGAGGATGGACACACTTGAAGCTCTTACTCGAGGGGGGAGGGGGGCACGGGCAATATATGTAACCTTAACACTTGTACCCCCATAATAAGCTAAAATAAATATACAAAAAAATGGATATCCTTAACATTCTAAATATATTTTTGCCTGATGAGAAAGAATTGATGTTTTTCTCTTATTTCATGTATTAAATATATTATCTTATATGGTGTAATTGTGAAAAAAATCCATTTTTAAATTACATTATTGAATGTGGAAGTTACATGAGTTCTCGCCTTCTAAGTCCTCTTGATTCTCTTAATTGCTCTTCCTGTGAACTTTCACTTTGAAAATGTGTGGGTCTCAATTTGAATGCCCGACTAATCAAGACTACAGACTGACATCAGACTACACACATCTTTTGATTATCTTACTTGGCTGGAAGGATGGTCTTGTGTCTGTTGGTGTTGGTTTTGGCTATTGATGTTGTCATTCTTTCTCAATGGTAGAGTGTTTTTATTTTTTGTTTAATGAACTTTTGCTTCCTGCCCTGTTAATTAGCATTCTGCAGTCATCATTATTTTTTAATGTCTTTTCTTGAAAAGTGTCAATCACTGTTGGTCAGCAGTAGTGTCACATGATTTAATGAATTCTGCTAAAACCAATCCCATATTAAAGTATAAGGGATAAGCAGTTCACGCTTGACCTATTGTGGTATGCAGTAAAATTAATAAAGTTTTCCTCATCAAAAACCATAAAAATAAACACAGGCTTAAAGAGTCAGAGGACCTGGGTACAAATCTCAGCTTGACCACTCTCAAGCTATATGAATGTGGACACAAAGTGTCTGGTACCCTGTTTCCTAGCTATGAATGAAAAAGTTAGACTTTATCAGGGCCTGGAGTCCATAAGTGGTCTTCAGGGGATCTGTGAACCTTCTTGGTATTCATTTAGTTAATATATCTACATGTGCATCCCCCCTCCCCAGGAGAATCCATGCCTTCCCCACACATTCTCAAATCTTGGCCTAAAAGAGATGGGCAACTCCTGAGCCAGATGGTCCCTGAGAAGACTCTGGTGGCAGTGCATGATGTACAGTCATGCGTCACTTCATGATGGAGACACATCCTAAGAAATGCATCCTTAGATGACTTCATCATTATGTGAACATCACAGAGTGTTTTTGTAAAAACCTAAATGGTGTAGCCTACTACACACCCATACTATATGGTATAGGCTATTACTCCTAGGCTACAAACCTATACAGCATGTCACTGTACTGAATACTGTAGTCAACTGCAACACAATGGTGACTATTTGTGTATCTAAACACATCCAAACATGGAAAAGGCACAGTAAAAATACAATATAAAAGATAAAAAAAAAAAAAAAAAAAGTACCCGCGGTACCAGGGCAGTTTCCATAAATAGAGCTTGCAGGACTGGAGGTTGCTCTGGATGAGCAACCAGTAGGTTGCTCAGTGGGTGAGTGGTGAGTGAATGTGAAGGCCTAGGACATTACTGTCCACTACTATAAACTTTATAAACACTGAGCACTTAGGCTACACTAAATTTACAAAAAAATTCTTTCTTCAATAATAAATTAATCTTAGCTTACTATAACTTCTTTACTTTATAAACTTTAATCTTTTTAACTTTTTGACTTTGATAATATCACTTAGCTTAAAATGCAAGCACATTTTATATCTGTAGAAAATATTTTTTCTTTATATTCTTTTTCTATGAGCTTTTTTCTATTTTCAAAACTTTTTATTTTTTTATTTTTTAAACTTTTCTGTTAAAAACTAAGATGCAAACACACACATAAGCCTAGGCCTACACAAGGTCAGAATCATCAATATCACTGTATTACACCTCCATATCTTGTCCCACTAGAAGTTCTTCAGGGGCAATAACACCCATGGAGCTGTCATCTCCTGTGATAACAATGCCTGCTCCTGAAAGACCTACCTGAGGCTGTTTTATAGTTAACTGGGTTTATTTTTTAATAAGTAGGAGTACACTCTAAAATAACAATTAAAAGCATAGCATAGTAAATACATAAACCAGTAACATAGTCATTTATTATCATTATCAAGTATTATGTACTGTACACACTGCATGTGCTTTACTTTCATACGACTGGCAGCACAGTAGGTTTGTTTACACCAGTATCACCACAAACACATGAGTAATGCTCTGCGCTATGACATTATGACATCACTGGGTGATAGGATTTCTTCCACTCAATTATCTTATGGGATCACAGTCCACTGTTAACCAAACATTGTTATGTGGCACATGACTCTGTAAGTTTTCAAAAATCATTGCCATTAGCCAATTTAAGACCAATTTGGCAGAATCTATCAAAATTTCCAAAATGAGGGACGTGATGGCTTGCTCAGGGTCAAGGGCATCCTGGTCTCCACTGCCGGAGACTGCACTGGTGAGAATCCAGGGTAAAGGCAGCAAAAAGAGCTCTCTTCGGTCTCAGGCTGAGGAATTTGGAGTTAACCTTGGAGCTGGGGGGACCTGTTGACAGGTTTTGAGAAGGGAAGTGACGTGATAAAAGTGATGTTTTGAGAGCATCGGTTGGGATCAATGCGGCAGGATGATCTGGAAAGAGGCTGGGGGTTACCAGCTCCCTTGCAGGGCTGCATTTCCTCAGCATGCCCCTCGTGAACTCCAGTGACCTGAGACATGCTAACAGGCGTCACCACACCCAAAAAGGTGGTGTGGCCAATTGAGCAGGGAATGGTAAATTATAATGTGAGCAATATTTCATCACAGGACTCCCAGAACCACTAATAATGGGATGTTACTGTACATCCCAGTACAGGTGCTGACCACAACCTCTCCTCACCAATGCCTGTTAGTACCCCAGTGGTCCCTCCTAATGGTGAAGAACATGAACTCTGAAGTCAGACTGCCTCAGTAGCTCTACCATTAGTAGCTCTGTAGCCTTGTGCAAGTTACTTAACCTCTCTGTGCTCAGCTACTTCATCTGAAAAGTGTGGGCATCAATGATTATATAAAACAATAGCAGAAGAGGTAAAACAAAGCAATAAGGTATACCCAACAGGATGAACAGAACAGCATCCCCATATCAATTCTATCAATCAACATGAATGGTCTGAATCAGGGACTTCACCACCCCACTGACAGAGCTGGACAGATCATCCAAGCAGAAAATAAAGAAAGAAACTTTGGACTAGACTGGGCATGGTGGCTCACACCTGTAATCCTAGCTCTCTGGGAGGCCAAGGTGGGCAGATCGTTTGAGCTCAGGAGTTTGAAACCAACCTGAGCAAGAGCAAGACCCCGTCTCTACTATAAATAGAAAGAAATTAATTGGCCAACTAATATATATAGAAAAAATTAGCCAGGCATGGTGGCGCATGCCTGTAGTCCCAGCTACTCAGGAGGCTGAGGCAGAAGGATCGCTTGAGACCAGGAGATTGAGGTTGCTGTGAGCCAGGCTGATGCCACGGCACTCACTCTAGCCTGGGCAACAAAGTGAGACTCTGTCTCAAAAAATAAATAAATAAAAGAAAGAAAGAAACATTGGACTTAAATGGGACACTGGAACAAATGGGCCTAACAGACATTTCCAGAACATTTACCCAAAAACTACTGAATATATATTCTCATCAGCACATGGAACATTCTCCAAGATTGATCACATCTTAGGCCATAAAACATGTCTCAACAAGTTCAGAAAAGTGAAAATCAAATCATGTATCTTCTCAGATCACTGTGGAATAAAACTAGAAATCAACTCCAAGAGAAACACTCAATTCTACACAAAGATATGGAAATTAAACAACATGCTATTGAATGATTATTGAGTCAACAATGAAATCAAGATGGAAATCAAAAGGGGATTTGATTTTTTGCATCTATATTGAGAACTGAATGACAAAGGGGATAGAAGCTACCAAAATATATGGGATTCAGCAAAAGCAGTCCCAAGGGAAAAATTCAAATGTAGCCTTAAATGCCCACATCAAAATTTGATGTAGACTTAAATGCATACATCAAAAAGATGGAAAGATCATAAATTAACAATCTAATGACATGTCTCAAAGAACCAGAAAAGGAAGAGAAAACCAAACCCAAAAGCAGCATAAGAAAAGAAATAACTAAGGTTAAAGCAGAACTAAATGTAATGAAAAACAAACAACAACAACAAAAAAAACAATACATAGGATCAATGAAACTAAAGGTTGGTTCTTTGACAAGATAAACAAAATTAATTGACCTCTTGCTAGATTAGCCAGGAGCAGAAGAGCAAGGACCCAAATAAGCTCAATCAAAAATGAAAATGAAGAAATTATAACTGATACCACAGAAATACAAAATATTATCTATGAATACTATGAAAAATCTCTACACACATAAACTCAAAAATGTAGAGGAAATGGACACATTCCTGGAAACAAACAACCTCCCAAGACTCGGGAAGAAATAGAACTCCTGAACAGACCAATAACGAGCAACAAGATTGAAGCAGTAATGAAAAATCTTCCAACTAAAACAAAGCCCTGGACCAGATGGATTCACAGCTGAATTTTACCAGACATACAAAGAAGAGCTGATACCCATACTGTGGAAATTATTCCATAATATCCAGAAGGAGGGAATCCTCCCCAACTCATTCTACAAATCCAATATCACCTCTATACCAAAGCCAGGAAAGGACACAACAAAAAAGAAAACTACAGACCAATATCCCTTATAAATATAGATGCAGAAATCTTCAATAAAATACTAGCAACCTGAATTCAAGAGTACATCAAAAAATAATCCACCATGGCCAAGCGGGCACCCCAAGGATGCAAAGATGGTTCAACATATGTAAATCAATAAATGTGATTCACTGCATAAACAGGAGCAAAAACAAAGACCATCTGATTATCTCAATAGATGCAGAGAAAGCATGCAACAAAATTCAGCAACCTTTCCTAATAAAAACTCTCAAGAAACTAAGCACAGAAGGAATATATCTCAAGATCATTAAAGTCGTATATGACAAACCCACAGCCAACATTGTAATGAATGGGGAAAAGTTGAAAACATTCCCATTAAGAACTGGAACAAGACAAGGGTGCCCACGATCACCACTTCTATTCAACATAGTGCGGGAAGTCCTAGCCAGAGCAAGAGAAAGAAATAAAGGTATCCAGATATAGAAAAAGGAGGTCAAACTATCACTTTTTGCTGATGATATGATCTTATATCTAGAAAATTCTTTAACTAGAGCCCAAATCTGTTTTCCAATCATTTCTATACCTTTTAAAAATGTAGCTATTCACTCAACAAGTATTTATTGATTACCTGTTATGTGCCAACCACTATGCTAAGACTTGAAGATACAAAGGCAAAAGGCATGTCACCTGCCACCAAATTGCTACTGCCTAGGTGTGGGGGCAGATTTATCACTCTTGCCGGAAGCAGACCCAGAAGCTATGAGATCACCTGGAAAGGGCATTCATTTATTCCAAACTGTTGGGGGCTTAGGGGATACTCTCCAGACAAAGGAATGCCTGAGCCACATCTTGAAGGATAGTCAGAGTTAGCCAGGTAGAGAAGGAGAGGAAGGAAGAGGAAAAGAGTATGTGCAGAGCCTTGGAGGTACAAGAACACCTCAGTTGACTAGGCAAGGCTGAACAGCTCAGCATGGCCAGAGGGTAGGCTGCAAGTCAGGAAGTGAGGACACTGGTCAACTGCCAAATCATGAAGTGCTGCTCCATGGTGAGTCCTATGTGCTATGTTTAAAGAATTGCATTTTACCCTGAAGATAAATCTATGGCAGGATTTTAAACTAAGGGCTAACATAACCAGACATAACCAGTAAGTACCATTCTAAGCCTTTGGCAACCTCCCTAAACCTCTATTTCCTCACTGGTAAAATGTGAGTCATAGTAGCACCTACCTTATAAAAGTGTTCTGAGGAGTAAACAAAATTAATATAAAGTGCTCAGCACTGTGCTCAATTAATTTGGATGATTATAATTATAAATTCCAGTTCTCACTGATCTTTTCTTCTGAATGGAACATGAACTACAAAAACACGTTGGGATAGACAGGTAAGATGAAGAGTGGGTGGAGAGAAATGGAATAAAGAGAACCTCAGAGGGATCAGGTGGCTTTCTCAAGGTCACCCAGCTGTTGAGAGTATGAGCTGGGACTTGAACCCAGCTCTGCCTGGCTCCAAAGCCTGCCCAGAAAACTCTCCCTCCATCTTGTTAGACTCTAGATCTGTGTTAAGTATGGCATTTCAGAATCTCCTAGAAACCATACTGTTTCAGAGAGACACTAACATTCCCTTTTAAGAGAAAAGGTTCTAGCATCTCCAAGTCCTAGCCCAAACTCTCAGCATGCAGCAGCTTTTCAGTTTAGAAGTTCTCAGGGGTTTGGAAAGACCTAGAACCTGTTTCCTGGCTGTGGGAGGAAAACATAGCCGTGTTTTCTGAGTGTCTTCCAGCAAAGCCTCACTTTCCCTGTGTAACCAACCCCTAGAAGTCCCCAGGACAAAAGCTGCCCGGCTTCCTAGGCACTGGCATGGGGCCAGCTCCAGGGGTGAGCAGGGGGCCTGCCACCTCTCTGCTGCCCAGAAAACAACAGTCCAGTGCCCCCGTTGCCCGTGTTGCCCCCAGCCAGGTGCAGCAGACCCTCCCAAGCACTCCAGCTCAGAAGTCAAGAGGGAGGTTTAGTTGGGTTTGGCTTGGTCCCTTACTGAGCTCAGTGCATTGGGCTTTCAGAAGATATTCTTGGGTTTTAGTTCACACCCCATTGGATTTCACATCAACCTGAAAACTCCCAGGGAAGGTCAGCTGAAACAACTGAGTTTGGTCAGCTCTCCCCTCAGAGCCATAAATCACACTGCTCTACCACTGAGGAAAAGAGACAAGATGAAAAACTTGGCTCATCCTGGTCTAATTTACCCCACACGTGTGTGTTGGGGGGGGCACTTTTCATTGCATAGCTGCTGCTTGGGCTTTCATCATGAAATGTTCCCACTGTGGCACTGCGGTGTGTTTCCTTAGAGCTAGATTCTGCTTCATACGAGTTAAGGTGTCAACACTAGACCCAAATGAATAGTAATAATACTAATATAATAATTTTCATTTATATGCACTTTATATGGGCCAGATATTTTGTCAAGTACTTAACTTTCATTATTCCACTTGATCTTCAGATGAAGTAAGTACCATTATCGTCTCCCTTTTGTAGAGGAGGAAACTAGACTTAGCTGGGAACTTGGCAGAGATGGGCTGTAAACCCAGGCCAGTGAGCTTAAGCCCTCAGATAGACTGCATAGGGAATGTTCTAGCCTGAAGCACAGGGACCCTCTCTGCCCCAGGTTCATCTCAGGGCCTGGGCAATGATGTTCCAGGGATCCCTCATGCGTGGAGGTGCTGATGAGGGCCACCTGCGAAGGCCCTTTCTGACGCTAGGCTTCCCGGATGCTCAGGCAGGTCTGCCGGGAAGAAGCAGGACCCTCTTGTCTCTCCTGCTGGTGTGGAGTTTCCCTCTCTGTTGTTAAATCCCACCGACATTTGTGGGAGTTACCCTCTGCCTCAAGGGGCACATAGATCTCTAATTGCCCCATAAGAGGCGTGGGGGACCCCGTTTCCTTCTGCCACCCTTTATTCTGGGAATCCTTTTCCTCTGCTCTCCACTGGGAGGTGACAAAGGTCTGGCAGGGGCTCTTCCCCCAGCCCCTGCAGGCCTGGTTTGGTCTCCCAGATTATTAACTCATTTAAAACAATAAAACTCGTGTGTTCTTTAGAGTGTCTCTTAAAATCAGCTGTCTCTGCATTCTTTCCCGGGTCCGTACCGTGGAGGGCCAACTCCAGTACAGCGTGGAGACACAGCAGGTTTGGGGTGCAATCTGGTCTCCACCCCCTCAGGGGGATCTCTTCTTTTTCTTTTATTCCCAGCATCGCAAGACTACAATATTCGGATTCACATAGTCCGAAGCTGCTTTTTGTTGTGGCTGTCGGTGGCGTTGGTGACGATGGTGGTAATACCTGCACGAATAGCTCTACCCCCTACTGCGGCAGAGCATAGGCCCACCCATCCGCCGCGAGCTGCGGCTACCTGGCCGCGGGCCGGGTGACATTTGCAAAGCCCCGCGGGGGACGAGAGCGGACGCCTGCGCTCGGCCGCGGGGCGGCTGGCGCGAGAGATCCGTGCGATCCCGGCTCGTGTGGCTGGAAATAGGGCCTTCCTGGGACGGAGGTGCAGAAGGAAAGGTGAGCCATGTCACTACGGCGGAGAGAGAGGGAGACAGAAAATGGTGAAGTCAAACAAAGGGGCCGAAAGAAAAAGCAGAGAAACAAAAGTGTTCCTCCCTCCGCAGGGTGGAAGGAAGCGCCGCCCGGGCCCCAACCCAGTCCTCTCCCGCCATCTAGTGGCCGCGGTGGGTGACTGCAGCAGAGACTGCTGCGGGTGATCTGGACGGTGAGCTCGCTGCTTTTCTGGGCTGAAGGGGAGACGTGCTCTGTACAATACAAAGGGTGAAGCACCACCAGGAACGTGGGCCCCTTTCCGTGGAAGGACTTGCTTGTTTTGATTCGAAACGCTGTGCAATTAAAGAACAGATGTGTGTCTTGCTCCATTTGCAGGTTAACGGAGGTTGCGCTTGGAAATTCCCCACCCCTAGCAATGTCTTTTAAAAGGATTCACGTGTGTAGCCCACGATTACAATCTCTGTCAGGAAAAGTCAGTTCTTTATTAATAAAGATATTTGTTACTTCCGTTTTCTGATATATCCAGCAGACAAACATTCCCTAAGTTCTGAAGAGGAAAGGGCAGGGACGATGCCACGGTGGATTCATTGGCCGGAATTCACTCCCTAGTAGGGGGATCCCAGGTTTTATCCTCCTCTAATAATTATCTTTCCTTTGAAAAATACTTACTGGTTCTGGCTAATTTGTTTTCCCTGAAGATTTTCCCTATTCTCACATATGACATATTTGAGGTTCCCTATGATCAAATCTTGGTACTAGTGTTCACTGATTAATATTATAAAATGCAGAGCTTTGCAGAAACAAGAATTAATGTGTTAGGAATAAAACACATGCGTACATAAGAAGTTGCACTTTTAGAAATGTGTGCGTGTACCCTAAATGATTATACTTGCCTATATCAAAAATTTTCACATGAATTAGATTCTAAGAGATGATTAAAAGGTCAAGTAAATACAGCCTCTCAAAATTCCACTTCTCGATGTCTGTATATACAAGGTGAACGAAAATTGTAGATCTAAGCAGCAGTTCCTCTGCATTCTGGATTCCTCGGTATTCTTTTCTTGGTCACTGTGAGTGTATATATCTTTGACTGATGAGCAGATGAAGGTGCAGCCTAGACCTGTCCTTACAGAGGAAGTCTGATGTTTGTTCCATATCACATCCATGCAGGTCTCTGGGGTCACTGGTCTTGCTGGGGGTGATAATGCATGTGCCTTTAAGTGAGGCACCTGTGCTTGGCTTTGGTACTATGGACCAAGGGTCTAAGGATACTACAGAAATTTCCAGTTTGCACTGTCTTGATCTGGGGCCAAAGACCCCATGGAACTGACTCCAGTTGAAGCCTGACTTTCAGTTGCATGAGCCTGGAACAGTCAGAAAAGCTGGGTTGGCTCTGTTTGCACTACATTCAAAGGCCTGATACTTTGCTGTAAGGGCCAAATGAGTTCAAGGATAGCAATTACAGGGCAAACAATAGACTCTCACAGAAACAGGAGAGCAGGAAGATGCTAGAGAGTTTGGTGGTTGCTTTGATGAAGTTATTTCCCTTTGTTTTATGTTTTACCCTCAGAGATTCAGTCTTCTTTTCTCCCTGTTTATTCACCTTGGACCCAACCTTGGGAAATTAATTTATGCAGGTAATGAAAGGTGTTTATCTTGAACCACATGACATGAGATCCTTGTTGGCTTTTGAGGAGGAGTCAGTTGGGAAAAGAACTCCTTTCTAAGGCAGTGATTACACTCACAGTAGCATTTAATATTGGCTGTGGCAAATCCATCTTCTAAAATCTCAACCCACTTCAAAAAAAAGGAAAATTGAACCTCCCTTCCCCCTTCATTAAGATAAAATAAAATAAAAATTTCAGTCCTAAACAGAGTGCTAATAGAGTCTACTATGGCATGACCCTTGAAGTGAGCAAAGATGGTTTAGTTACTCCCTCTCCCACGCTCCTCCTAGGTGCTCTAAGGTCGCCAATAAAATCAAAGTTAACACCCTCAGCAGCTTCTGTTGGGAAGATGTCTCGAAGCACGTTAGCCCACCGATGGACACAGCTGCCTAGATCAGTGATGGAAACCTGGCCAAGACAACATGCTAGAAACCACAGGGGATAGAAACCATGGACCGTGGAGAAGCAGGGAGCCAGGCAACTGGCAACTGCAAGAGAAGGGGGTGGGGGACTCTCCATAAAGCAGGGACATGGCAAAGCTCTCAAGAAGTGAACAACTGATGCCAGAAGCTAACTGAGCTGCCACATCTCCGCAGGCTGAGAAGGGCGTCCTGGCCATGCTCTGTCATTTCTGTTTTTCCCACTCCCCTGCAGATGGTTCATCAATAACCCCCCTTGCTTGAACAAACTGGATGTGTCTTCCTGTTCTTTAAAGAAAAGACACAGGCACCTGCTCCTCTCCCTCACGGGGTGATGGTGGCACAGCCCAAAGAGCAAAACGTCATTAGTCTTTGCTCATCACCCTTGCTGTCCACTTCTCTTTGAAAATGATCCCAACCCTTTATTCATTTGTCGCTGTGGGGGAATGTTTGGCAGATTGCATCCTCCAAAGGTGGCCACAACAATATTCCCTGTCCCGCCGTGTGTTCTACAATGTGACCTTGTCATTCCTCCATTAATGGAGTGGTGACTGCTGCAACCAAGAGGACAACAGAAGTGATGCTGTGTGGCTTCCAAGGTGGGGTATAAATGGCAAAGAACTTGCCTCTTGATGTGTGCCGGGGTAGATAGGGAGGGGAGAGAGCCAGGTCCAGGAAGGTTTCGACAGGGGTGGCCATTTGTCCTCATCATGTCTAGGGTCCCATACCTGCTGCACTCTAAGATGATGCATATTTTTTTTTTTTTTTTTTTTTTTTTTTTTTTTTATTTTGGCATATTATGGGGGTACAGATTTTAAGGTTTCAATAAATGCCCATTCCCCCCCTCCCCCCAAAAGTCTGAGTCTCCATCATGACCATCCCCCAGATGGTGCACATCTCACTCACTATGTATGTATATACCCGCCCCCCTCCCCCCTCCCACCTGCCCAATACCCTATTACTGTAGCACCTATGTGTCTACTTAGGTGCTACTCAGTTAATACCAGTTTGCTGGAGAATATATCTGGTGCTTGTTTTTCCATTCTTGGGATACTTCACTTAGTAGTATGGGTTCCAGCTCTAACCAGGAAAATATAAGGTGTGCTATATCACCATTGTTTCTTAGAGCTGAATAGTACTCCATGGTGGACATATACCACATTTTATTAATCCATTCTTTGATTGATGGGCACTTGGGCTGTTTCCACAGCCTTGCAATTATGAATTGTGCTGCTATAAACATTCGAGTGCAGGTGTCTTTTTTGTAGAGTGTCACTGGATCATTTGGGTAGATGCCCAGCAATGGGATTGCTGGATCAAATGGTAGATTCACTTGTATCGCTTTAAGGTATCTCCATATTGCTTTCCACAGAGGTTGAACTAGTTTGCAGTCCCACCAGCAGTGTAGGAGTGTTCCTCTCTCTCCGCAACCACGCCAGCATTTATTGTTTGGAGATTTTTTGATAAAGGCCATTCTCACTGGGGTTAAGTGATATCTCATTGTGGTTTTGATTTGCATTTCCCTGATGATTAGAGATGTTGAGCATTTCTTCATATGTTTGTTGGCCATTCTTCTGTCTTCTTTAGAAAAATTTCTGTTCAAGTCCTTTGCCCACTTTTTAATGGGGTTATTTGATTTTTTCTTCCTAATTTTCGTGAGTTCTAAGTATATTCTAGTTATCAGTCCCTTATCGGATGCATAGGATGCAAAAATTTTCTCCCATTCTGTAGGCTGTCTGTTTACTTTCATGACTATTTCTTTGGCTGTGCAGAAGCTTTGTAGTTTGATCATGTCCCATTTATTTATTTTTGTTGCTGCTGTGATTGCCTTTGGGGACTTCTTCATAAACTCTTTGCCCAGGCCGATGTCTAGGAGAGTGTTTCCAACTTTTTCTTCTAGAGTTCTAATAGTTTCATATCTTAGGTTTAAGTCTGTTATCCAGCGTGAGTTGGTTTTTGTGAGAGGTGAAAGGTGTGGGTCCTGTTTCAGCCTTCTACAGGTGGCTATCCAGTTTTCCCAGCACCATTTATTGAAGAGGGATTCTTTTCCCCAGCGTATGTTTTTGTCTGCTTTGTCAAAGATGAGATGGCTATATGAGGATGGTTTTATATCAGGATTCTCACATCTGTTCCACTGGTCAATATTCCTGTTCTTGTGCCAATACCATATTGTTTTAATTACTACAGCTTTGTAGTATAGTTTGATATCTGGCATATTAATGCCTCCCATTTTGTTTTTGTTGCCTAGAATTGCTCTTGATATTCGGGGTCTTCTTTGGTTCCATACGAAGCGTAAAATTATTTTTTCTATATCTGTGAAGAATGCTGATGGGATTTTAATAGGTATTGCATTGAATCTGTAGATCAGTTTGGGTAGTATAGACATTTTGATGATATTGAGTCTGCCGATCCACGAGCATGGTATGGATTTCCATCTGTTTACATCCTCTGCTATTTCCTTCCTCAGTGTTTCATAGTTCTCCCTGTAGAGGTCTTTTACCTCTTTGGTTAAATATATTCCTAGGTACTTTAATTTCTTTGTTGCTATTGTGAAGGGAATTGAGTCTTTGATTTGGTTCTCAATTAGATTGTTGTTGGCGTATATGAATGCCTCTGATTTCTGTGTATTAATTTTGTATCCTGAGACTTTACTAAATTCATTGATCAGTTCCAGGAGTTTCTTGGTTGAATCCTTGGGGTTTTCTAGATACAATATCATATCATCAGCAAACAGTGAAAGTTTGATCTCTTCTGCCCCTATTTGGATACCTTTGATTCCATTTTCTTGTCTGATTGCTGTAGCCAAGACTTCCAGCACTATGTTGAACAGAAGTGGAGATAGTGGGCAGCCTTGTCTGGTTCCAGTTCTAAGTGGGAATGATTTCAATCTTTCCCCATTCAGTATGATGTTGGCTATGGGTCTGTCATATATGGCTTGTATCATTTTTAGGTATGTCCCTTCTATGCCTATTTTCTTAAGTGTTCGTATCATGAAAGGGTGTTGAATTTTGTCAAAAGCTTTTTCTGCATCTATTGAAAGGATCATGTGATCTTTGTTTTTGCTTCTGTTTATGTGGTGAATTGCATTTATAGATTTACGTATGTTGAACCATCCCTGCATCCCTGGGATGAAGCCCGCTTGGTCGTGGTGGATTATTTTTTTGATAAGTGTCTGTATTCGGTTAGCTAAGATTTTGTTGAAAATTTTTGCATCTATATTCATTAGGGATATTGGTCTGTAGTTTTCTTTTTTTGTTGCATCCTTTCCTGGTTTTGGTATCAGGGTAATATTCGCTTCATAAAAGGTGTCGGGGAGGTTTCCGTTCTTCTCGATGTTGTGGAATAGTTTCTGCAAGATAGGTACTAGTTCTTCTTTGTAAGTATGGTAAAATTCAGGTGTGAAGCCATCTGGACCGGGACTTTTCTTTTTAGGGAGATTTTTAATTGCTGTTTCTATTTCAGCTGTTGAGATTGGTCTGTTCAGGGAATCTATTTCTTCCTGGTTGAGCCTAGGGAGGCTGTGTGTTTCTAGAAATTTGTCCATTTCCTCCACATTTTCCAGTTTGTGTGCATAAAGATTTTTGTAGTATTCATAAATTGTATCTTGTATCTCTTTGGGATCAGTTGTGATATCTCCTTTTTTATTCCTGATGGAGCTTATTAGAGATTTCTCTTTTCTGCTTTTCGTTAGCTTAGCCAACGGCGTGTCAATCTTGTTTATTTTTTCAAAGAACCAACTTTTTGTTTTATTAATCTCCTGAATAGCTTTCCTGTTTTCAATTTCGTTTAGTTCTGATTTGATCTTGTTGATTTCACTTCTTCTGCTGGGTTTGGGGTTGGTCTGTTCTTCTTTTTCCAGCTCTTTGAGTCGTTTCATTAGATTGTCTATTTGTGATCTTCTTGCCTTTTGGTTATAGGCATTTATGGAGATAAACTTTCCTCTCAGAACTGCTTTAGCTGTGTCCCAGAGGAGTTGATAACTTGTCTCTCCATTGTCGTTTTCTTCATAGAAGTTTTTTATTTCCGTCTTGATTTCTTCATTTACGAAGTAATCATTTAGTAGGAGGTTGTTTAATTTCCACGTTTTTGTGTAGAAATGTGCGTTTCTGTTAGGGTTGATTTCTAGTTTTATTCCACTGTGATCTGAGAAGGTACATGGTATGATTTCTATTTTTTTAAATTTCTTGAGATTTTCTTTGTGTCCTAGGATATGGTCAATCTTAGAGAATGTCCCGTGAGCTGATGAGAAGAACGTATATTCAGTGGATTTTGGGTAGAATGTTCTATAGATGTCTGTCAGACCCAATTGTTCTAGAGTTTTGTTTAAGTCCATTATTTCTTTATTAATTTTCTGTTTGGAGGATCTGTCTCGTGCCGTCAGTGGGGTGTTGAAATCCCCGGCGATTATGGAGTTGTTATTAATCCATTTGCTTAGCTCCAGTAAGGTTTGCTTTATGAATCTGGGTGCACCTAAGTTGGGTGCATATATATTTAAAATTGTTATCTCTTCTTGTTGGACTGTGCCCTTCACCATTATATAATGACCCTCTTTGTCTTTTACTACTTTTGTTGGTTTAAAAACTAAATCGTCTGAAATTAGAACTGCCACACCAGCCTTCTTTTGGCTTCTGTTTGCTTGGAATATTGATCTCCACCCTTTTATTTTTAGTCTATGTGCATCCTTGCAGGTTAAATGTGTTTCCTGAAGACAGCATATACTTGGCCTGTATTTTCTTATCCATTCAGCCAGCCTATGTCTCTTGAGTGGAGAGTTTAAGCCATTCACATTTATTGAGAGAACTGATAGGTAAGGTAGATTACTGATCATTCTGTTGGGTTGGATGTTGTTGCTATGATTTCTGTCTTGAGCCATTGTAATATCTGGCCTTTAATATCTTTGGGTTTTGGTTGTTTTTATATCCGTGGATTATTATTATGATGTTCCGTGCATAACGCTGTTTTAAGTACTTCTTGTAGGGCTGGTCTTGTCTTGGTGAATTCTCTGAGCCTTTGCTTGTCTGCGAATGTTTTTATTTCTCCTTCATATATGAAGCTTAGTTTTGCAGGGAATAATATTCTAGGCTGGGCATTGTTTTGTTTCAAAAGAGTGAGAATGGGGCCCCAGTCTCTCCTTGCTTGTAAAGTCTCATTAGAGAAGTCTGATGTTATTCGAATTGGCTTTCCCTTGTATGTCACTTGCTTCTTTTGTCTTACAGCTCTTAGAAGGGCCTCTTTAGTTGATACTTTGGTCAGTCTGATGACTGCATGACGTGACGTCTTCCTGTTTGCATTGAATCTCCCAGGGGTCCTCTGGGCTTCTTGAACTTGTATATCGAGATTTTGAGCAAGACCTGGGAAATTTTCCTCTATTATATCTTCAAAAAGCTTGTCCAGCCCTTGAGTGCTGTCTTCCTCCCCTTCGGCTAAACCTATGACCCTCACGTTAGGTTTTTTCACATAATCCCACAGCTCTTGTAGACTTTGATCTTTTCTCTTGTTTCTCTGCTGTATTTCTGTGACTGATTTATTTAATTGGAAGGTGTTATCTTCAAGCTCTGAGATTCTTTCTTCTGCTTGATCCACCCTGTTCTTGAGACTTTCCACAGTATTTTGTAGTTCTCTGATTTGATTCTTCATCTCCAGGACTTCGGTTAAAGTTTTCTTCACTGTGTCAATCTCTTTGTTGAACCTTTGTTCCATTTCTTGGAGGTTTTTTGTGTTTTCTTGGTGTTGGTTATTGAGTTGTTGTTGCAGCTGGGTGAGTGTTCTTATGATCCACATACGAAATTCCTTTTCTGTCATATTGGTTGCCTGATTTTGGTCGGTGTCCGTTTCTAGGGGGCTGGTGCTCCTCCTTGGGGGTGTGTTTTCCGTTTGGTTCTTCGTATTTCCTGAGTTCTTTCGCTGATTTCTTCCCATGTCGATCAGTTGTTGTTTCTTTCCTTAGGTTATTGTTTGGGTATTCACACACCTTGTTTAGTTTCTGAGGCGTTAGGTGGTGCCTGTGGGTGAAATTGGACCACTCCCTGTATATTGAGTCAGTGGGTGCCGTGGAAAGGCTGTGCAAGATGCTGTCCCTGTCAGTAGGTGGCGTTTGCTTGGAGGAACAGGCTATGGTGTTGATTTTGAGTCCTGTTATCAGCTCTCGTTCTGGGCGGAGCTGGGTTGGGTAAGCCTGCCCTCAGGCCGTTAGCAGGGGTCAAAGTTCTGTTCTCTGCTCTCAGGGCGGGGCTGGGATGGTCCCGCTCAGCCAGAAAGTCTGGGTGTGGGGGTGGGGCTGTCTGAGACCCACAGTCTGCAGCAGGCCTCGCTTCTTTCCACCCTCCCCAACTCCGCAGCTACTCCTGAGCCTCTGCCAGCAGGCCAGACCACAAGCCACCAGGCCTCCCCGGACTGTGATGCCGGCGGGGAGGTTCCCTGCACAGGAACGCCACCTGGGTTGGGCGCACGGCCTCCTCCTGGGACGCCGTTCCGCCCGATCCGCCCCTGGAGGCACACAGACCTCAGTAGGCTGTTCACGTATAATCCTTCTGTGCCCCGGGCAATGCTAGCCCTCGGTGCAGGGGATCTGGTCTGCAGGTCCGACCTCTGGGTCCCAGAGTTCAAACTGTATTCCCACCAGGGAGAGGGTTTCCGGTCCTAATTCACCCACAGGGAGCCCAAGCTGGGTCTATGTCTCTCAGCCTCTGAGTCGGCACCGTTTTCCTGGGAACAAGGTGCCAGCAGCACCTGGGAGGGCGGGCGGGGTCCCAAACGGGAATGTCCCGTTCCCTGGAGGTGCCTCCGGCTGGTGGCTGTATTGTCTCTCTGGGCAGCCGCGGGTAGGGTCGGCGGAGGGGGGGAGGAGGCAATATGGCGCCTGCCGCGCGGCTCTCCGTGCACACGGAGGTGCCCGGAGGAAGTTGGGAACCTGGTGCCACGTCTGTTACAGGCTCACCGTTGGCAGGCGGCGGCAGTCTCTGGGCTGATGTCCGCAGGTCTCTCCACCCGCTGGGGAGCCCACCAGCAGTCCCGAATGCAGGGGAGGGGAAATAGCAAATCCACCTACCCTTGCCGCTGGTCTCCGGGCTGCTCCGATGGTCTCAGCCTCCAGTTCTCCTCCGCAGCCTCCTCCCGTGGAGTCTCCCGGGGTCTCAGGTACCCCTCCTTCCGGCCCTTGTCCGCTGTATGCTCGTCTTCTTGCTTCTTTTCTCTAGTTTCTGCTAGAATCGGTCTTTTCTGCAGAGACCCTCTGTCTGGCGGTGTTATTCGTCCGCCATCTTGCTCCGCCCCCCCCATATTTTTAAAGTCTTATCAATTCAATGAAGAGTTTTAGGGAACAGAGAACCACCACTACTGTGTTAAATTTGTCATCTATTATATTAATGCATTAGAAAACATTAAAATTTGAAATAAATGCATGAAATGCCAAGAAATATGGTAAGTCCTTCAGCATGCTTGGACACCTTTCAGTACATTCTAAAAATATAAGGGAAGGAGGACTTCCAGACTTTATAAACCCCTGATTTCCTGGTGTGTACCCCCAGTGCCAATTACCCACTAGGCACAGTGCATAGGGTCACAGTACTTTTAGGGTCCCACAAAAATATTTTCCTTTCTTTTAAAATCAAAAGAAGAAAAATAACTTTTAGGTTGAATAAAATATTTTAATATATAACAGAAATATATTTGTCTTTAGGCCAACACTCATAAAATACAATTGTTAATATTTAAAATACTTAATTTAAATATTTATAAATATTTTAACACTAGCATTGAATGTGTCTTATGGAAGAAAGTTATCAGGCAGTTGAGTTGTCGCTGATCACCTGCTAAAGGGATTCAGACATGGACAAGCTTCTCTTTTCACCCTCTCAATATGCAGATCTCCAGAAGCCTCTAGAAATGAATCCCAGAGATACTTTTTCTATTCAGTACTTCCGTATTTGGAGTCTAGATGGCCCCATTGCTCTAAAGTCAGCTGTGAGATGCGCTGTGATTTACAATGACGGTTAGGATGCTAGTAGATGCCTCCCGTGGAGCAGGCAGAAGTTACTTTTGGTAAAGACAGTTCAGTGTGCACAGCTGGAGGGAGGCCTGGGATTTTTCATGGCTGTCATTCTTTTAAACCCTCCGTCCCTGAGGATAATCCTTGGAAAGTAAAACCTGGCCATTTTAAAGTCTACTTGAATTATTGAGCATGCCAGGCATGAAAAATTTAAGTGTCTAGGAAAATAAATAGGGTGCATAAAATGATTTTATTGAATTTCTCCAAATCAGGGAAGAACAGTAAATGGCTGCTTCTTTTTAAAGCATCATAGGAAGTCCCTGCAATTTGTTAAGAGCTCTCTTGGCTCCCTTGAAAAATCACGGACTCAAATACTTTGGGACAAACTAGCAGAAAAAATAAAACTCCCTGAAGCAATTTCATACTTAGGGAGATGGCTAATAAAATTTTTGAGTGAAACAATAAATTTTCCAGTTTCAGAATTCTTAGCCTAGTCTTTCAGACTGGATGGTTGCTCATGAAACAATGGAAACAGCCTGAATCATCCAACTTTTTTTCTTTAGCTGCTTGGGGAAGGACAAACAAGCAAACGTGTATGAGGAGAAGCAGATGAACCAAGGTGTGTTGAAGGAGCTTAACAGCCCACTCACAGCATTCTTGAGACAGGAGGGTCATTTCTTATATTCCTGCTTTTAACTTGTGTCTTACATCAGGAATCTTCTTCACCCTTTTCCTCTCTCTTGGTCACTTTGAAAAGCGATTTTCTCCCATCACATTCAATTCAAACTCCATATGAATAATAGATGTGCTTTCTGTAATGTGAATTGCCAGTGAGGCTCAGAGCCTCACTTGTCTGCTAAGTAACAAAGATGGCAGCTGAAGGGACAAAGCAAGGGGTAGAACTAGACCTTGTACGATAGAGTTTCTGGGGGAGACATGTGTTATCTCTACAGAAATTAAGCTTCAACTAAACTTTATCAAAATATGTTCAGGTGAAGGGTTTAAATGTGCCCCAAAATGCTGAGTAGATGTTTGTGTGAATGTATATACATAGAAACTGGGCTTTACTTTTCAATCGAGGTCTTATGATTCAATATTGCACATGGCATTGTACATTCTAAATTCTTAGTGAAGATAGTAAAACTGTAAAAAGGTCATTAAATGAAACGTCATTAAATGAAAGTGAGGAGAATCCAGGTAAGTCTAAATGGTAACTGTTTACCACAGGTGCACTGTTGGGAGCAGGCTGACAATTTACTTCGGAGCCCACCCCCCATAATAAACACGAGTAAACAGTACATGACATATGTCAACACTGTTCTCAGTTGTTACCTGTATCAACTCACTTAATCCTCACAACAACCCTATGATTACCTTTCCTTCACAGTTGAGGAAAACAGGCACTGAGAGGTTACAAAACGTGCCCAGGTCACAGACAAATAGGGACATGTCTAGTTTGAATCCAGTTTGGTTTCACACCGTGTGATCTTACACTCAGTCTTCTGCCTCTCACGTCTGGCTCCGGAATGTTGCAGATTCTGTAGATGTTCTGTCCACGCCCCCTAGAGCTCACCATTGTCATGGAGGCCAACGGTCCCTTACTGCCTGAGGAAGATGCTCTCCGGTGGTGGACACCCGTCACACACAGGCTGGTGGAGAGTGTGGGGAGTTAACCAGAGCTGTGGGGAGGAGAGGGGAAAGTGGGAGCCAGAGGGGTGAGAGAGAGAAACTGCACTGAATGAACACAAACTGTTTCAGAGTACAGCAATGACTAAATGTTCCCCTTTGATAAAGACAGACTAGCCACAGTAGCAAAAGGTGACACAAACAACACCAAATAACAACAACAACAAAAATGCCAGGCCAATCTTTCTTAGGAGTATAGATATGAAAAATGCTAAATACTAGCCAAAAAAAGTCCAGCAGGAAATTAAATAAATGCTATACTATAATACAACCAAATAAAATATCTGCCAGGATTATGAAGATGGCTTATATTAGGAAACATGTATATTTATGTATTTATACACACATAATGTCAGTTGTTGAAAGGATAAAAAAAGTATGATTATTTCAAAGGATAATGACAAGATAGTAATAAAGTTCAACTCTGATTTTTTATTTTCAAAAAACCTCTTAGCAAACCAGGAATAGAAAAACGCTTTGCTGACATGAGGAAGAATATTTGTCTTAAACCAATAGCCAGCCATTTTCTTAACAGCAAAGCAAGCACTAGAGGCAGTCTCATTACCAACAGCAATAAGATAAAGATTCCCTTTTTCCTCAATGTTATATAATACTGTCTTTAAAGTTCTAAATAGTCCATTATATTTGAAGAAGAAAAGAGATATAGTTATTGGAAATGAAGAGACAACATAACAACCATATGCAAATGATATCATCATGTAACCTTAAAACTCTAAAGCATCTACTGAAAAACTATCAAGGTACAGATTAGAGACAAAAATACAAATTGGAATATTGATTACATGTCAGTGAGCATATATTTTAAATAGAAAAACAGCAAAAAGGTCCTATTTACAATTTTAACAAGACACACAAAACTTGAGGGATAAGTTTATATGCATGAGCCATATGTAGAAAATCACAACACCTGGCTGTGATTCAGAAAAATAGAGAGATATATGACATTCCTGGATGGAAAAATGAATATTGTAAAGATGCCAAATTAATGTATAGGTCTAATGCAATCCCAATCCAAATCTCAATGGTATTTTTAAAAATTTGACAATATGCTGATAAAATTCATCTGGAGGCAAAAATACACATTAAATGTGAAAAAAGACCACAAAAAAGGGAGTATAATCAAGAAGATCTGCTGTACTAAATGTACATTTTAAGACCGTAATAAATAAAATAGTATAGCTAAAATACTATGAAAGAATCGAATTAGGCCTTTCCTAAAGATACAACACTAAAGTAAACTTCAGGTGGCTGAGTGAGATCAAAATAAAGTAAAACTTTGAAGTGGAGAGAGAAAAATATCTTTGTGGTCCCTTTTTGGACAAGGACTTTCCAGCCTAAAAGCAGGTAAAGAAAATATATTTTAAAAAGCTTAGAAGATCCAATTTAAAGGAAAATCTGAAACTTCGGTAAGTCAAAACTTAAATGCAGACATAAAAAATGAGAAGAAAATTAGCTACATATCAAACAGACAAGGTATTTGCATCCATACATAAAGAACTTGGAATTTGCACACTTTATTAGAAATTGTCTGGAACTTAACCATATAAGTCAAAATCTTTAAAATATTCTTTGATCTAATTCTACCTCTAGGCTTCTAGCCTAAAACAAACATCAGAGATGCACAAAAGATTTATATAAGCAAGTTTATTACATCATCATTTACTATACTATACTAGATGTAGCCTATATGGCTAACTGTAGGGGAATGACTAATAATTATATGTCCACATAACAGAATGCAGCTGCTAAAATGACATTTCCCAAGATATTTAATTACATGGCCATGTGTGGTGGCTCATACCTGTAATCTTAGCACTTGGGGAGGCTGAGGCAGGAGAATTGCTTGAAGCCAGGAGTTCGAGACTAGCCTGAGCAAGATAGTGAGACCCGCCCTCCACCCCAGCTCTACAAAAAAATGGAAAGATTACCTGGGCATGGTGGTGCATGCCTGTAATCTCAGCGACTTTAGAGGCTGGGGCAGGAGAATCACTTGAGCCCAAGAGTTTGAGGTTGCAGTGAGCTATTATGACGCCACCGCACTCTAGCCTGGGCACAGCAAGACCCTGTCTGAAACAAAACAAAACACCCAACATGTAAAATTTCTTATGATATAATGCTATGTGGAAAAAAGCAAAATATAAAGCTATGTATTTCAGTTCCCATAAATATGAATATATGTACTTATGTATGGACATACAGACACATTTGTAAAACTGGAAGGAAATGCTTCAGAATGTTAACAGTGAGTTGACAATGAGTGATAAGCCTTCTCCTTTCATTTTTTTCTTAAATTATTAGGTAATTTTTAAGTTGAATAAAATAAGCACATGTTGCTTTAAAAATTATTTTAGAAGATGTACACATGCTTTGAAATTATTAAAGTAAGAACAAAGTTAGAGGACTGACACGTCCCAATTTAAAAACTTATTAATATAAAACTACAGTAATTGAAACAGCTTCATGCTGGTGTAAGTATAGACATATTTATCAATGGAATAGAATTGAATGTCCAGAAATAAACCATATATGCATAGCCAATAAATACTCTACAAGGGTTCCAAGACCATTCAATGGGGAAAAAATAATCTTTCAACGTATGGTGCTGGGACAACTGAATATCCACATGTAAAAGAGTGAGCAAGTTTAGTCTTGTCTTTGTGAACATTTTATGAACTATGTGGATGTAAACAAAGATAATTTATCTACCCAATTTGCGAATAGCTCAAAGCTGGGAGGAATAGCCAGAAACTTGTTTCACAGAGTGAGGGTCTCACACCAGTGGAAAAGAGGGGCAGTTACTATTGGAAAATGGAGGAAGGCCACATGTTATACTATACAGAGAGCAGAGAGCCCACGTTCTAATCCTGGCTGTGACAGGATAACTTAGCGACTCACAGAAATGAATGATTTCTAACCTACATCTGAGTTCAGTACCTGCCAGCAGGATGGGCACAGGGAATTCATATAGTATTTGTAACCATTTTTCCAAAACATATTAAAGCTACCCACCACCATCCATGGGCTAACATCTGGGAACACTAAACTTAAACCTCTTACAGGCTCAGTTTCTATGTCTCCAAAATGAGATTTCATCAAGATGACTCCTAAGGTTCTTTCCAGCTCTGTCATTTATATCTGTGCTGTGTAAGGAGAATACGTGTCTCAGCAGAAGAGAGTTTGCCTAACATCTAACTGCCGGCCTCAGTCCCCACCCTGGGGCTTTGAATACCTCCATGATGTTCCAGAAGCAAGAATCCTCATTCTGTGGTCATAGTGAAGCTATGTGGTGGCTTTCAAAGGATGCCTAAAATGTAAATATATGTTTATATAAAATTATTAGGTGAGTATACAAATAAAACCTCAGGCCTCAGGCACAGGAAGGCTTAATGGTGTGTAGTGCTGATGGTCTCTTTCTCAGATGTGACCACATCTGTTTCTTTAACCCCCCCAAGTTCACCCATAAGTGTCTGATTGTTGTCTAAATGGATAAAGAAGCCAGCGAGCTGGGATAAGATCTAGGAGCACAATAATGAATGTGTATCACAGCCATGGATCAAGTGGATTTCCTACCACAGGACAGGTGTAGTGGGACAGTGAGCAGAAAGCTAAGACAGAGCCATGGACATCCCATCTCCAGGAGGAGAAGCTGGCTCTCCAGCGATACTGGGGCTGCAAGCCACAGTGAGGACTGGCTTCTGTGTCAGCAGCTTAGGGAATCTCATCCACTCATGCAAAAGCTCAGAGCAAGCCTCCTCTGGTACCTCATTCCACGGATATGAGCTGAGCACCCACCACCTGCCAATCACTTTTCTAAAGGAGTCACAGCCCATGGGATAAAACAGCACAGAGAGTTATAAAATAATATAAAGGCACTATGGAATCACAGAGAAAGAACACATATCCTTCCCTCCAGGAAGGAGGACTACCGGGGAGGGCTTTACATAGTACTGTAGGTAACAAAAAGCTGAACCTTGAAGCACAAAGCTAGGAATCCCTGTGGGGAGAGAGATCTGGGTATCAGTATGCGGGAAGGGGACAGGCAAGGGTGTTTCAGGCAGTTATAAGCTTAAGCACATGCACAGACCAAGCATGCTGTATGTGCAGACCTGCAAGTAGACAGAGTACATGGAGTTACCAGATGAGAGACTGGAAATGAAAGCAGTGACAAAAGTGTGAGGCCACACAAATGAACTTGGACTCTATCTGGCAGGGAACTGCGAGTCTTCGAGAGGGTTATAAGCATAGGAACGACCTCTACAGTCTGTCTGGCGGATGGACTTACTGGAGCTGGAACCAGAAGGCAGGAAGACCAGTTATACTAACCATAACAAGCAAAAGATGATCAGGCCAGTCTAGAAACAGGGTGGCAGGGATGGAGTGGAGCGGAAATCACTTGAAAAATATTGAGGTGATATCAGCAGGATTTGCTGATAGGTGAAATGAGAAGCAGAAGCAAACTGGGATGAGTTCCTAGTTTTCTGGTTTGGATGATAGGACGGCACCCATTTAAGAAGTGGCACCCATTTATAGGAAAAAAAGCAGGACCATAGATTACTCTGAGGTTTGGATGAGAAGGAAATGAAATTGGATGGTAGCTAATAGGAGTGCACATGCTAGACTATACACTGGAGCGAGACAGACTACATCTGCATTATTCACTCACAATGCCCTCAGCACCAGGACAATGCCTGCTCTTGGCAAGCCCTCAATAAATATTATATTGCAAGAATGAGGAAGGATCATAGAGATGAGAAAATTTTGACCACGTTTGCAGGAAAAGAGGAAAAAGCAACTAGGGGAGAGGAAATGGAGCTATCACAGAGGGAGAATGCATTTGACATAGTGAACAGGATCAGAATATGCCACCCCAAAATACGCCACTGAAGCAGAAGGATTATTTAGAACTGAAGGCAACTGAGAATTGACAGATGCAGGAAGAGTTCTAGGCCCTCCCCTTATGTGCTTGAAACCAGGGCATAAATTTCCCTTTGTGAAGGTTCCCTCCCCGCCACCAGGAAAGGAGTAACTGCAATCACCAGAGATGGAGAGTCAACAACACAGAGACGAGTCTGCATGCACAGACCTCACTAAGATCAGCCTTCTCTTCCATTAGTTTCTCTCTATATTTTCTAGCTACTTCCCTGTGATTTATTGTCATTTAAAGCCCAACCCCCGTTTCCTTTGTTAAAAATCATATGTAAGCCCCCAACTCTAACCACTTCTTTGAGGTTCACTTCTTTTCTGTGAACGGCTGTGCACATTAGTATTGATAAAAATTGTGTGCCTTTTCTCCTGCTAATCTGTCTTTCATTAGTTTAATTTGCAGGCCCCCAGTGACTAAACCTAAGAGGGAGAGGAGAAGTTTTTCCTTTCTGACAGTGGCAGGTCCCTAAAGAGGTGGGAAGGGATGGGGTCAAGAGCATAGGCATTTCACAAAAGGTGCAACATCGCATCCTCTGAGACAAGAGCAGAGTTGCCGTGAATGCGTAAATTATAGGTATGTATGTCAAGGAAATACTGGGAAGCTGAAGCAGGTTATGCCTATGGGCCCTCATTTCCTTGATGAGGTAAGAGACAGGCTGAGTGAGACCCCTCCCTCGAACCCTTTCTTGTTGTCTACCAACCCACTGAGCTAGAAGGGCTGAGCTTTTTGTTTCCTCTCTGTTTGATCCTGAGTCATGCCTCCCTAAGCATCAGCGAATTCCATGAACCCTGGCACTTGATCTGTTAAATGGAAGTTAAAGAAGTTCAGATGCTCCTTTACAGCAGCAACAACAAAAGTCTAATTCTCCAGATTCGCTACATACTTTGTGACTCAGTGATCCTTTCTCCTTTCCCTGCACTCTCTTCCTTGAGAATGAATGTCTTAGCATGAGGGTCTTTATAGCCTCAAGTAAATAGAGCCCTGCCAGCCTTCTCCACCAGCTGTGCAGATCTGTCCAGACATGCCTCAACCTCGGGACAAGAAACACAAGCCAAGCTTTAAGCTAGGTCTCCTGCTGTGCAAATTTATAAAAGTATTTCATGTCATAGACCCATGGATCCACTCATTAAGAAGCCAATCAAAAAGGCTAAATGCACAAAAGACTATAAACAAAGATAAGGAATATTAAGCAGAGAACAAGAAACCATACAATGTATGCAGTATTTATACTGCCTGGCTCAGAAAGAATCATAATTAATGAAAACAAACAAACAAACAAAGCCAGGAAAATAGTCTCTATTTGCCCCTCAAATGCATTGATCATTTCATGGCAGGACTTACAGGCTATACCTATTACTTTCAAATGGGCCGAGAAAATGTGGTTTCATTAAGTTCTACTTCTGATTTGATCTTGGGGGAACAGTTTTGGTCCAATCCAGTAAACTTGATCCAATTTGAGAATTAAGATAGTCTCTTTAGATAATTGATCGTCTGGATGACACTCAGGCTTTGACATTTTCTCCCCTGTCCTTTGCTTCTCTCTAAGATGGCACAAGGTTGAAGAGTGTGATTGTGGTGTGTGACCCCATGGTGGGTCATAGGGGAGAGGAAGAACCCTTAGACCCACATAATGTCTTCTACATCACGGCTTCTGCTTCTGGACCTTAAATGTGACCTGAATGAACTGTGTGTCTTGTCACAGCATGATCCAGTAGGTCTGGGTGGCACCCAGGACTCTGCATGCCTGACAAGGATCTCAGTGATGCTGATGCTACTGGTACTCGGGCACCTTATGTCCTCCCAGGTCTCTGCTACAACATGTCTGGCCTGCTCAGCTTCTAGGCTGGTCATCCCTGAAGTATGATTTATCCCATGAGACATGTTGAGGTGACATGCTGGCCCTCACTGCTGACATCCACGGTCTCAGCCACCTTCCTTTAGTTACAGAATCTTTGTGCCTTAGGGCCTCTGTGATTCTACATAGATCAGGTCTTCTGCTGCTCTCAGGGTACATGTACCTACTCATGGGACATGGGGGGACACCTGGGTTCCCTGAATGCTTATGAGGCTGAGTAGCACAGAGTGAAGCCTCGGGCTCACTTCCACTGCTTTTTTGCCATCTCCTGTGCCATCTTGGAAGAGGCCACAGGAAGAGGACTTCTTGAGCTTATGGGTTTTCTCTTGCTCCATCCTCTATCTCCCCATCACTGTATCATGTCTATCTGGATATCTCTGAGGTCTCATAGCAGAGCACAGCTTCAATAGCCCAAAACTGAGAATTACTAAGTGCCTCCTGCTCACTCTACCTCTGCCTCTTTTCTGCTGCAGCCCACCTGAGGGACAAAGCATGGGCTTTTGTTTCCTCTCTGTCGTAGCCGGAGTTATGCCTCTCTACTATGCACCGTGTGTTTGCATTCCCCCAGGGTTAATATGTTGAAGCCTTAATCCCCAATGTGATGGTATTAATATTTAGAGGTGAGGCCTTTGGGAGTAGTTAGATGTGGATGAGCTTATGAGGATGGTGCCCCCATGACGGGATTAGTGCCCTTACAAGAAGAGGAAAAAAGAGCAAACAGTCTCCCTTTTGGGTCTTTCTCTCCCCCAACCCCTTGTGAGGGTACAGCTAGCAGACAGCCATCTGTGAACTAAGAGGAAGGCCCTCACCGAGCCAAGCTAGCACCCTGATCTCAGACTTACATCCTCTAAAACTGTGAGAAATAAACATTTGTTGTTTAAGCCACCTAGTGGCTTAAACAAATATTCTGTCATGAGCTAACCAAGACACTTCCACTTCCTATGCCATAATTGAGTCCCATGAGACCTGGCATTTGATCTGTTAAATGGTTGTTAAAGAAATTTAGAAACTCCCTTACAAAAAAAAAAAAAAAAAAAAAGCCTGATTTTCAAGACTTGCTATAGACCTTGAGAATCAATGACTCTTTTTCCTAGGTGGGATCTGTTCTCTCTTTCCCTGGAGCAATAAGCCTCATAGCTTAGCCATAGAGATGAAAAGCTACAAGGAAACATGATTTAGGGAGGACATAAAACTATATTGGTCTATTATACCAAATATATTGTATCTGTAACCATACTCACACTGTATCTCAGAAATGTTAGTCCATGGAGCCCATTCCTTCTCTTCTGACAGTGATCACCTTACCTGTCCTGTCCTTCCACTCTGAAAATTGACTTGTTCTGGAGACCCAGATCTCCAGTATAATGTTTATTGATAGATGATACTGACAGTAGCAGAATGACAATTCCAGAGACTTAGGCAAATGACTCAATATTCTCTTCCAGAATGACCCTTCTATGAATACAGAGAACGCCCATTCTGCCTGGGCTGATTCTGTGGACCTAAACGTAACAGCTTATTGGTGCTTTTGGTTGTTGTTGTCAATAAGGAAGAAGAGGAGGAGAATAAAGATCTTGTTTTTTTCTTTTTTTTTTTTTCTGTTAAAGTCTTTACCCATTAAAAAATATCTGATTGCTGATTATCTAGGGTGGCCCTCTGATTTTGCTAAGGTCAAGATTAATCTATCCTAAGATGATGGCATAAGGCTTTTCTTCTTGTCTGAAATGTCCTTTCTCCTCTTATCTGCCTTGAAAATTCTTAGTCTTTAAAACCTCGTTGCAACATTGCCTACTCTGTGCAGCATTCCCTGAGTCCACCCCTCCACCCAGGAAAACTTAAGCTCTCTTTGTGCCATCTTGTAAACGTCTCTATTCACACCATTCACAGTGAATCATGAGCATTTGCCACCGTGCCTGTCTCCCTTACAGAATCCTCTGTACCCTTCATACCAGTGCACAGTCTGACCCATGGCAGGTGATCAATAAATGCTTGTTGACTGAGTGACTGGCTGAATGAATAAATGAGTGGCTCTCAAGTGCCAGTGTCAATCAAGGTAACACAGCTGGGAAAAAAGAACGCTGGACTTCAACACTGGATTGAGACCCATCCCCACGGCCCACTTTCACCCTGTGCCATCCTGCTTTGCACTTTTAGAATTCAAATTGAGGGAGTTTGTTGTCTACCTGTGATAGACAGGAATGAACTGCCATGAGCCTTACCTGTTTTTCCAGTCCTTTCTCTCCTTCTCACCCTTTCTCTGATGAAGAGCATATTTCCCACAGTTGTCACTGGGCTGGGTTTCAGGGTGAATGTTAGCAAGAGAACAGAGTACACTGTCACCAGACCAAGTCCTGCAGAATGAAGAGCAGGATAGAACTACTTTCCTTGAAGTCTTCCTATGAGAATTGCTTGCATTTCTTAGGTGTTTATTATGTGCTTGAAATGGCAGTAAGTTTTTTTGTATACTTTATTTCATTTGATCACAAGATAAGTCTTATGTGTTTTATTTTAATTTACAAACAGGCAACTGAGACTATTAGAGATAATGTTACTTTCACAAAGCCTTATGGTTTTAGTAGACTCAGAACTGGGAACCAAGCCTGCCCAGGCCTGCCTGATGCCAAAATAAACTCTCTTAAGATAATGGAGTCCACCAGGGATAGATCAGTAGAGATGAGGGAGAGGAAATTAATTATGAATTAACATTTATGGGGGATAACAGATATCTGTCAAGCTTTGTGACCATCCAGCATCTTGGAATATCTTTCATTGTATACTTGGGTAATTCTCCACACTGAAAGTCCCACCTCCCAAAGGTAGAATCTAGTTACTTGCTCTTGGGCAAAAAGGGTAAGTGCCACTTATCACACACACCAAGATTGGCTGAATGAATAAATGCATGGAGCTCACACAGATAGGAGCAGCAGCAGGTGAGCAGGCCCCTATAATCCATTGCATTCTAGGGCAGAGCATAGTTCATGCTTCTGTGAGGATCTGATGCCTCAGCTGATCTGACTGGGGCGCAGGGCTTGGGCGGTGATGTGAGTGATGGGGAGCAGCTATGGGTGCAGGTGGGGCTTCTCTCACCTGATGCTTGCCTTCTGCTCTGTGGTTTGGTTCCTGGTGGGTCACAGACCGGTGCTGGTCTGCAGCAAGGGAGGGTCGGGGACCACAGATGTATGCTATGTTTCTTTTAATATACTTCAAAAAGAAGTGTAAGTTTTTTATAGGCTATAGCTTTCTAAGTTTTTAAAATATAAAAATTTTGTTTTTTACATTTATAAATGAGAAATAATGTTGAACATAACATGTATTTGATAGATCATTAATATGGGGTCATTGTTTATATAATGACATGTTCAAGCAATAAAGCAAAAGCAGAAGGGGAGATAAGAGTTCCTGGTACTCACATGCACGGGCACATCACCAACTTTGGAAACGGCTCTGCCAGGGCCTGGCTCTACCAGTCTGACACCCCAGAGAGGACTTGACTCTTTGGACCTCAATTTCCTCATCAATTACTATGAAGAAGGCTTAACGTGGACTCTTCCAGGTTCTACGAGTCTAGAACCATGAACATGAGCTCTGTTGGCAATAAATTTCATTTACTCAGTCTAACTCCTACTCACCAAATGAGAAAAGTGGGTGTTAATTAGATTCTTCTCAACCCTTGAATTAGATAACTTAAAATAATAATAGCATGTAACAAGGCATCTTCCTGAATGTTTTACATCCAGTATATAATTTAATCCTCATAACCCCAATGATATAAAATTATTTTTTCTCCTTTTATAGTCAAAGAAATAGAGGCAGAACAAAGCTAAGAAACACTTGAAATGGCAGCTACTTAAGAAAGGCAAAGACTTCACCATAGTGTTGTGAAGGATATTACCTCTCATAGTAATACTGACCTGGCTTCAAGTCCTGACTCTATCATTTAGTGCCTTTGCGTTTTGGGGCCAAATTACTGAACCTCTCCAATCCTCCATTTTTGTTGTCTATTCATTGGTGATGATACCAGTTGTGCTTCCCTCCAAGGATTAATAATTTGTTTAGTGTGAAATTTGTTTAGTGAAATAATTTGTTTAGTGTTCAACAAGTGTTATTTATGCTGGGGACGATAATGATTTATACTACTTCCCACAGTGTTTTCTTTTAACAATGCCCAGTCTCCTAAGCAAACTGGCATTTCGAAGCCCAAGCACTGCTCACCAATGTCGTTAGACAAGTGTTCATCTCTTTCATTGACTAGAAGGACTACCGCCATGTACCTGGCTAAGCTGTTTTACATCTCATATGTACTCAGAGACAAAAGTACAAAAACTCAGCCCTTTCTAACAGATTGCTGCACGTCCTATTTACACGCTTCCCACAGCTCCCAGGAAGGTACTTGGCCATCCAGAAGGAGTTTTCCAACATGCTAATGAATGCAGCTAATGCATCGCGCCTTCATTTGCAAAGGTCAGAGGAATGTGTCAGATCTCCCATCCATCGATTAGAAAATGGTCACAACCTTTTGAACTTGCCTCTCCTTCACCTGGCAGGACTGACAATGCTGTCGGGACCCACTGGACACCCCACCCCACCCCCGCCCTCCAAATGCCCCACGGCAGGAAACATCTTGATGCCTTTGGGCTCTGCTGTGTTCATCAGGTACAGAAAGGCCCCGAGAAGACAGCGAACATATTCGGATTTTTGTCTGTCGGCATTTTGATGTAACAGTGTTTTATTTTCGGCCCCCAGTTGCTCAGCAAAATAAAATAAATAAATAAATTAAGCCTCGGCAAAGCTGCTGATTTCCTCTAAATCGCTGAGCACAGGGATTGCAGCTTGATGAAGTCATTTAGTGCTGGATGTTTATATTCAAACTGTGCCAGGGGCTCTTGCTGGAGTTTTTCATGAGGAATGTGATGATGCTTACTTCTTTGGGGAATTGAAATAACTATGAATTTACCAGTACTACCTTGCAAGGGATTTTTTTTTTCATTTATTTTATCTTTAGGGCTTTGAAATATAAAATTCCATTTAGATTTTCAGGGAAGAAGATGTCATAAAGAGAGAGCATGTAAACTTTGATGGAATCCAATTAGGTGCAGCTTCCTCAGACACTCCTTAGTTCTGAAACATTAGCACATGAGTCATCAGGCTCAAATGTGGTGTCCTCAGAGCATTTCCCAAGGAGTATTATGGAGGTTCATTTGGATAGAAAAAAACCATGGTTCATTTGGATAGAGAGAATCACCATCAATACTAAAGCAAAAGAAGGAAGTAGGGGATGAAAGAGTTTGTGTAATAAATAAACTTTGTTCCCTCTTCCTTTGCCCATTTTCTTTTCTTTTTTTCTCTCTTCACCTATCCCTGAATGGGAAGGGATGAGCTGGGAAGGTAAGCTGTGCTTACCCCACATGAGAAGGAAATAGGAGTTAAGAAAGCTATTGGCTCTGCAGCCACCCACCCACCCATCCATCCATCCATTCAATAAACATATATTTGTTGAACACCTGTGAAATGCTAGATGTTATGCTGGCGATACATAAACAAAATTGGATTGTTCATCAATCTAGTCATTCATGCAATAAACATTACTGATTAGCCAATGTTTGATTCATAAAAACTGAAAACAAATAAAGATAATAAATGGCATGAGTATATAAAAGTATTTGAATTGCTGAGGGTGCAAGAAACTGAAGAAAGATTTAAGAGCTAGCCAGTAGCGCGTGTCTCAGAGGCTGAATCTCCGAGGCACTCAGGCCACCACAGGACACACAGCAAAGCTATCTTTGGAACCCTGCCGCCTCTCCTCAGCTGCTAGGGTACTCAGGAGGCAGTGCTGGATGATGGAAAGGTTCTAGTCTCCGGGAACACACAGCCCTGGGTCCACATCCCTCTTGTGCCAGACTGCTAATTGTTCATCAATATCCATTTTCCCCTCTTCCTCAAAAACACGAATTCTGAATTTAGCTGGACCTATAGCCACCCAGAATAGATGATGTTTTTCCAGTCTCCCTTGCAGCTGGGCAAGGCTTTGAGATTAAGTTCCGGCCAATAGTTGCAAGTAGAGGTAGTATGTGTCACTTCCAAAAAGTGTCCTTAAGAGAACTGGGAAATCTTGTATCCTCCTTTGCTTCTTCCTGCTAACAAGCAGTTGGCAATGAAAGCTGCGCTAGAGCAACCCGCCAGGGCCATCGGATGGGAGCCTTGTGTGGAGGATGGCAGAGCGACATGAGGTGCAGGGTCCGAGGAGTGTGAAGCCACCATACCAGCCCCATGTGGCCTGTGGGGGGATAATACAACCCCCATTTTGTTCTAGCCACTTGCAAGTGAACCTAATCCTAACTAATACCAACAATGAGAGCTTAAGCAAATGTAACCTTATACCTCCTGCGACTCAGTTTCCTTATATATAAAATGAGGATAGTAATCTCTATTTTTATAATTAGTGGAAGGACTGAATTAAAAGAATAAATTTAATTCACCTAGAATATTGCTAGGTATCCAGGAGTGGTATCATATTAATAAATAGTAGCTACTATTATAATAATGTTTTTTGTATATTTGAAACTCCTGCTGCTAAAGTCTCCAAAATTGGAGTAGAATAAAAAAAAAAAATCCTATTTCCCAACAGTTGCACCAACCAGGGAGGCATTGATCCGGTCTGAGACGTGTGGTGCTTTTAGGCCTAGCGTTCCCAGGGCCTATATACCTCCATCTCCCCAGGGAAGATGCTCTTCCAGACTGGTGCAGCCTTGGGAGACAGGTGCATGGAGTGAAGGTGGAGGAACAGGCTCCTTGCTGGAGAGCAAGGCCAGCGGAATCGACTCTGATGATGGGCTGGGAAGCGAATGTGATGGTAAAAACACTCTCACATCTTTCAAGTTATCTCACCCTAAGGTGACACTACCTCTTGCCTCTCTGCCCACCACTCAGATGTGTGAGCTGTGACTTTACGTAGCCTGCAGAGTAGGTTCATGAAGATCAAAGACCATTCATGGAGACTCTCTTGTACACTGGACCAAAATAAGAGTGACAGGAAGGCTGGGGCAGGATTAATGGGGAGAACATCTCTTTGGTGGAATGTGTTTGGGGACATCAGGGAGAAGATTTTTCTCTAGTTGGGGGCTGCATGTTTTCTCCCTCTCACCCCCTGCCCAATATTTTGCCTGGTCACTGCCCCCCTCATGATCTGAGGGGACTTGGGCCGCCTCTTGGCCCAGTGAGGTAGATTGTCGGCCCCTAGAGGGTCACCTGGGTAGGCAGAGTTTTGCAGACAGTCAGACAGGATCCCAGCCCCTGATCTGCCACTCACCAGCTGTGTGACCTTGGGGAAAATGACTTATCTCCTCCAACCTTCAGTTTCTTCACCCATAAATGCAAAAATAAACCACATAAATTTCTCTGGGCATGAAATCAACAGTTGATCCAGTTAATCTTAATTGAGTGGAGTGATCTTTATAAACTAATGGGGTATTTGCTCCATGGTAATAATTTAGCTACATTTTCCTCAGTCCTTAAGTCACTCTTTTTTTTTTTTTTTTTTTTTTTAAACAGAGTTTCATCCTGTTCCTAGGGCTAAAGTGTAATGGCATCAGCATAGCTCATTGCAGCCTCCAACTTCTGGGCTCAGGTGATCCTTCTGCCTCAGCCTCCCAAGCAGCTGGGGCTATAGACATGTGTCACCATGTCCAGCTAATTTTTTTGTTTTTTGTAGAGATGGGATCTTACCATGTTTCTCAGGCTGTTCTGGAACTCCTGGGCTCAAGCAGTCCTCCTGCCTCAGCCTTTCAAAGTGCTAGGATTGCAGGCATGAGCCACTGTGCCTGGCCTTTAGGTCATTCTTAACAATAAAAGTTAAGGGTCTGTTTGGAGGATGTGTAGATAGTGGATAGTCAATTAGCATTTTTTTGGTTAAATCAGACAGTCAGTCATCAAACATTTACAGAGCACTTATGTTATACCAAGCATTGTTCCAAGCACTGGGGATACTGTGAAGAATGAGAGAGAAAAAGACTCTAACCCTAGAAGTTCATTCTCTGGTGGGAGTGAGGGACAAAATAAATACAGAAACACTGAAATAAGCTGATTTTTATGTTGATAAATGTCATGGAAAAATAACAAAATAGGGTGATGTGATAGGGACTCCTTGAGAGAAGGGGGAATGGGTACCACTTTGGATAGGGCAGTCAGGGAAGGTGACAGTGAGAGCTGATTGCTTAGTAGAATTCTGAATTATGAGAAAGAGGCAGCAGCAAAGATTGTAGGGAAGAACATTCTAAGCAGAAGAAACAGCAAATGTGATGCCCCTGAAGTTAGGCATATGTGAGGGACAAAAAAAAAGCTTGACATTGGTAGGAAGTAATTAATGAAGGGAACAAGGAAGGAATTGAATTTGAAGAAGTGGGTTGAGTCAAAAAGGTAGAATTAAGTTTAAAGGAGGCAGATTACATATTATCTGGTGAGTGAAGGAAGAATCTAGATTTCATTCTCTTGGCAATGGGAAACCTTGGAAGGGTTTCAACCAGAGCAATGATGTGTGTTCCAAATGTTTTCTCTGGCTGCCTCTGTGGAGGGTGGTCAGAAGAGGACCAGGCAAGAGGAAAGAATAGATGGGAGGTAGCTACAGTAGTGCAGGTGAGAGCTACAATAACAGAGATGGGCCAACCAGGTACGATTCAGAATATGTTTTAGAAGAAGAGTAAAAAAGACTTGCTAATGGACTGGTTGCATTGTTATGAGTGGAGAGAAATCAAGGGTGTTTGACTTAAGTAGTGAGGGATATTGGGGTAGGAGATGACAGGAGAAGAGAGTAGAGTTGGGAGACATCAATAGTTCATTTTTGAGATAAGAAAAGTTTGAGATGCTTATCAGACATCCAAGGGGGAATAAATTTAAATAAGCAGCTGGATGCAAGATTCTGTAGCTAATGAGAAAGATACTGGAGAAGCCACAGATTTGAGACTTTTCAGTATATAGATGCTATTAAAAGCTATGGGACAGAATGAGATCACCTGAGAATGTAGGTGTCAAGAGGACCAAGGACAGAGCCTTCAAGTATTCCAACATTTAAAGGTCAGTAGAGGAGAAGGAGCCATCAATGAGAAAAACCAAGCCAATATGCTGATATAGAAAACTAGAGGTAATCAATAGTATTAGTATCAAATGCTGCTGAGAAGTCAAATGAGATGAGGGCAGAAAATTTTCCGTTGGCATTGGTGAGCTATGGGTCGCTGGTGACTTGGATATGGTAGGAGGGCTCTAAGATAGCCTCCGACGATCCTTGTCTCCTAGTATTCATGCCCTTGTCTCCAGTCTCCTCTCCTTGCCAGTGGACTGCATCTGTTTATATATTTCTAATAGAATATGGCAGAAGTGATGCAATTTCACTTCTGAGATGAGGTTATGAAAAGACTGTGGCTTCCATCTTGCTGCCTCTCCCTCTCTGGAATTTGGCTTGTATGCAGGCACAGAGTAAATAGATAGGTTTAACTAGATTGAGATTTTTACAGACAAATGATAAGGAAAAATGATAAAGAGAGAGTGGGCTGTGCAATTTAAGGTTTGTGATGGAGTTGTTATATTGGTGGTCCAATATAAACTAGGGAAACGTTAAACTAGGGAAGAAGGGAAGTGTGAATATATGCAGTGTGTGAGGGAGAAAGAAGTGGTAGTTATGAGGATTACTAGCAGGTCAGTGGGACATGGCTTGCTGGAATACCAGAATAACTGAGACAGAAGGATAAGAGATAGAGAGAAGAATGCTTTACATAGCAATTTCAAAACTCATATTGATGAATGCAACATCTACAGTACAACCCTGAGAGTAAATGGCTCAGATGGAGCAAAGGAAAATACTGAAAATCTAAAGGTATAGAATAAATCATTGATGCAGATGTGGAAGTCATCCAGGATTTTGATAGACATAGTGGTAAGTATGACAGTAAGATAGATTCGACATCAGTGGCAAGTTGGTAAAGACAGAAGCAAGAAGAGGTTATAAGTCAATGAAGGAGAACAGAGGGGAAATGGTTTGGAAGCAGTAATGGGGACCCCATCCCTAAGCCCTGAAAAGGCTATAGGGGAATGAGTTTGCCTTGGTGATTGCCAAACATGAATGGAGGCGTATGGACAATTTTGGAACTACTAAGTATTGAACTTGTATTTCCTTTCAAGTAAAGGCTGAACATTAGAGGAAGTCACTTCTATTATGCTCTGTCTATATAACTATAATAACCATTTATGGAACACCAACCAAATGCCAGGGACTATGCCAGGGACTTTTTGCCTTCAATAACCCTCATTACAGTTGAGAAAATTGAAGCTCAGAAGGATTAATGACATATTCCTTCCATGTTAATTTAGCTAAGCTGCAACTACATGTACCAGAATTCCCTTACCTATATGAATCCAGGTTAGGGTTGTTCCAAAGAGAAACTCGTGTGGGGCTTGGATTGGTGGAAGTGAAGCAGCAGCCATGGTTGCCAGCTCCCAGGCACCATTTTAGTCATGGTGTCTCTACAGTGCTGGCTCACACTGATGGCCCGGGGCTGGGGATAATTCCTGAGCCCATATCCAGTGATGTGTGTGGCTCCACCAGATTCTCCCTGAGACAGCCAGCAGGTTCTCTGGCAGGACATCTGTGTCATGGGTAGATACAGTGAGAAACAGACCAGGTTCCAATTTGTGCTGTGGATTCCAGATTGTTCTCACAGGTTCCAGTTGTCCTTCTTTCCCCTGCCCCACCCTGCCCTTCTCATGAAGCTTTTCTTCCAGCTTTCCTCTCAGCTAATCGACGGTGACTTTAGGTGACTGCTAGACACAGAGGCAGCAGGTTTTGTACCTAGAATAAATCTCTTATCCCTTATCATTCAGAATAAGTCTGCTTCCCTGACACCCCTAAAATCATATGTCAGAAAGTGATAAAACTTGGCCGGGCACGGTGGCTCACGCCTGTAATGTAATCCTAGCACTCTGGGAGGCCACAGCGGTGGATTGCTCGAGGTCAGAAGTTCGAAACCAGCCTGAGCAAGAGCGAGACCCCATCTCTACTACAAATAGAAAGAAATTAATTGGCCAACTAACATATACATAGAAAAATGAGCCGGGCATGGTGGCGCATGCCTGTAGTCCCAGCTACTCAGGAGGCTGAGGCAGTAGGATTGCTTGAGCCCAGGAGTTTGAGGTTGCTGTGAGCTAGGCTAACACCAAGGCACTCACTCTAGCCTGGGCAACAAAGCGAGACTCTGTCTCAAAAAAAAAAAGAAAGAAAGTGATAAAACTCAAAATAGAACCATAATTTACCTGAATACAAGTCCTTCCCATGTATATTCTTCCAGGCCTGTAAAAAAATGGTATATTTAATGAAACACCACAGAATCAAAAGTAAGGATGTCATAGATAATACAGGTACCACCAAGATTTAATCACTCTAAACAGGGACAGTCACATTACACACTTGAGGTTTGAGTTATTAAACAAAAGAGAAGGAAATAGGGTTACTTGATATGTGCTCCTCAGTAACTTTAAGTTTTGTCTTTGAGCAAGAAGGTCAGGAAATTAAGGGAACACAGATGGGAAGAGTGCAAGTTTTGACAAATGCAATGAAAGGAAGGTTAGGAGTAGGTCTTTCAAGTCATTTGCATCTGTTCAGGAATGGCCTTAAAAGAAATAATATTCTATTATATAAACACTTTTCAGGAAGATGAAAACATAACGAAAGTATATTTTCTTATGGAGTGATGATATGAAAAGCCCACTTAAAGGTTGGAAGGGCAAATTTGAATTATCCTTAGTCATAATTAAGCGCTTAATTACCACTATGGCTCATGCTAGCCGCATGACTCTGAGCTTGTTTTCTCGCCTGTAAAATGGAGATGATAGCCAACTTTCACAGGGTTCCTGTGAAGACCAACAGACACTGTGTGTGTGAACATGTTTTGTAAGTTGGAAAGTACTCCATACAGTAGAATATCATCATTATCCACATGAAACAACCGGGATTCTCATGTGGACATCTATTGTTTGTGTCTACCTAGACCCCTGCTCACCTTCTTCCAGTAATATCATAGCTCCACTTCCTTTGAAGAACTGTTCTTCCCTAGTATGGTGGAAGGGCCTCCCCTCCTAAGTAATTTGGCATGGCCATCCACCTGGCCACAGTGTTGGGTCAGGAGTGGCATGCCATTGAAGCTAGTCCAATCGTGGTTCTCCTTGGGGATCCTTTTCCTTTTCTTGCTAATAACTATAAGGATATGTCCCCAGAGATACTGGTGGTCCCAACCCTTGCTATATTAAGGCACTCAGAAGGTTAAAGCTGACATGCAGAGAGAATGAGAGTTGAGAGAGTCCTGGCAGAATTCCAGTCATCCTGAATAGCCAGTCCCACCCAACCCTGTCAATTCTGTAAGAATACAGACTCAACTTAGGATGGGGTTACATCCCAATAAACCCATTGTAAGTTGAAAATATCCTAAGTCAAAATGCATTTGATACACCTAACCTACTAAACATCGTAGCTTAGCCTCACCTATCTTAAATGTGCTCAGAATACTTACATTAGTCTACAGTTGGGCAAAATTATTTGAAACAAAGTCTATTTTATAATAAAGTGTTGAATACCTCATGTAATTTATTGAATACTGTGCTGAAAGTGACAAACAGAATCGCTGTGTGGATATTCAAAATATGGTTTCTACCCAATGCATATAGCTTTGAAAAATCCTAAGTCAGACCACTGTAAGCCAGGGACTGTCTGTATGTATACATATATATTTACATGTGGGAATATATATGTATATATTTATATGTAAGCATTTTAGTTGCATTTTAGTCACTTCCAACCAAGAGTCTGGCTAATACAATGAAAAACTTTCAAATTAAAAGTTGTGGAGAGTAGGAGAACTAGCTCTTAGTCGCCTTTCCAAACTCTATAATAGTGTTCTGAGGGAACACACAAAACCCAGGTACAAAACCCAGTTATAGCCCCAGGCTGGTGTACACAGAACGAGAGCCATCCATTATTCAATAACCACCAAGCAACAGTAATATTAATTAGAAGGCATTTTGTCGAATGTGGCAGAGGAAACAAATCTCTTTAGGAATATTCCTCATAAACATTGAGCTCCTTAAAAATAAATTTCATAGTTTCAGTTTAGCTATTCTAAACTAATACACGTCGTTGTCATAAAGTCCTAAGTAAAAAGATATAGATGAATTTCTAGACTGGATATATTGACCCTCTCTGACTTTTTCCAGAATAAGTACCACCCTTTACAAAGCAGAGCTTTAATAAGGCCAATTTCTGTCTATATATGTTACAGATTCCGAAAGCGTTAGAGTGAGAGAAGCCTTAGAGACACATCTAAAATGATATACAGATACATCATTTTAAAGGTGAGGGAACTGGTCCCCCAGATGGTAAGCAATTTGAGCAAGTTCATACAGTTTGCATATAAACTAGATGAAGATTCTTTGCTTAAAAAATAGTTTTTTGCTTTACAAAATGCTGCACCATAGTTTTCATTTTAATTAATACTAACAATATACATTTCTTGACTCTATTAAATGTGTAAAACTTGGATTTGCACACAATTCAGGAAAGCATTTATTGCACTTGTTTACAATTCCAGTCTGAACATACTACTTAAGGTATTAGAAGTTCATAGTCTTTTGAAAGTAGGTGTTAGAAGTTTATAGTCTTTTCAATGAGCCAGCATCAGGATAGACAAAATGGTTTAGACTGGCAAATGCAAATCACAATATCTTGAAGAAGCAGAGCCAATTGCCTGGTGGAAATGTGATATTCCTATTAAATATTCTAGTAGTTCTTAAAACAGTAGACAAAATCCTGGTTGCTATAACTCTAGTATTAGGTAATTTTTAATCATTTAATGTTTTAAGTCACAAATATTTAATCAAATATTTGTAATCAAGTGTTTATAATTAATAGAGATCTAATGTACAACATGAGGACTATAGTTAATGAGATTATACTATGTTTGGGATTTCTGCTAAAAAAAAAAATGTTAAATCAATTTCTCTTAGAGTGCAATTATTGCCATGAGTCTTCCTGCGTATCTATGGCACTGAGAGAGCCCTAACAGGAATTCTATGTCAGCTGCCTTTAATTCAGCAGAGCACAGGTCAGTATAGCAGAGTTTAAAGGATGGCATTTTTCAGATGTTATTCAATGTTGCTTGCAGCTTGCTTTTATTTGAACACTGAGCTCAATTCTCCAACCTGCGAGTCAGCTTTTGTATATCTTTAGAAAGTGTTTGCCCAGTAAAGGACTAGGTGGAAACCTATTTTCTATTTTTTTTCACCACCTCCTCTCCCCTACCCCTGTATATCTTCAGAAAGCTGCTGCAGAGGGACCAACTCCCCAGTGAGTTCAAGCCTACAGTGCTCAATGCTGAGCTTTTCCTAGACTCAGAATGGTGATTTCTGTACCGTTTTCTCTGCCAACATTTTTCTCCCTTGCTTTTCAGGGGACTAAAGAAAGTATAGGGAGAAAGGACAGTATTATAAGCTACCCCCCACAAGGAAGAGAAGCCATACTTTGTTTTATTTTTATTTTTTTAGAAATGGGGTCTTGCTATGTTGTCCAGGCTGGTCTTGAACTCAAGGGACCCTCCCACGTTGGTCTCCAAAAGTGCTGGGATTACAGGCATGAGCCACCATACGCAGCCAGATGCCCTATTGATATCAAGATAATATAGAACCATAAGTAACAAAAACCGAAAAAGGGCAAAAGAGCAGGAACATAAAAATCTCAGGAAAACACAGCACTTAATAAGAAAATAATAATGCTAGCCTTTGGAATGAAACTTTAAAAAGCAATAAGATACCTTTCTTCATGGATGAAAATATCCATGACTAAAAAATGTATGTTCAATACTGGCCAGGGTATGGTGAGATGGGCACTCTGTCTCTGTGGGCATATTTGTATCAGTATAATATCTCTAGAAAGCTATACAACAACATACATTAAGAGCCTTTGAAATATCCACACTTTAATCCCATATTTGAGAACCACTCCCTCCCCCTCAAGGAAATAATTAGAAATAAGGCAATCTGGCCCCAGAGTAGCTGCTTTTAAGCATTATGCAATATCACCTCCTCAATGACTCCCAAATTACACCTCTACCTGCTACCTCTCCCTTAAAATCCAAAATTGATACATTGGATATCTTTGGTTTGATGCTTAATTTCAAACCTAACATATCCAACCCCCCAATCTCTTCCTTATGTAGCCTTTCCCCTTCAGTAAAAGGCCCCCATTATATGAGTTGCTCAAGCCATCCTCGATCTTGTTCTTTCATTTCCCATTTCATCCCATTAGCAAACAATATTGAATTGCCTTCTAAATAAATCAAAACTCCAACTGCCTTTTTGACCTTTTCTGTAGCTACCATCCTAAATCACATCAACTTCTCTCACCCGCACTCTCACATTGACTTTACAACCCAAATTCCATGTACTTTGAGACTGTACTATGTGCCAAGAAAAATCAGCTCCCTGCCCTGGCCATGATGTATTGGTCCAAGGATCAGTGTCTATGCCAATGATAACTATGTAGAAGTGGGCATAAATCCCTTTGGTCAATAAGGATGCTACCAGTGTGCTGATGTGCACCAACCCAATCAGGTGACAACTTTGGGAGATGTATGATGTGAGGATCAATGCCAACCAGTGCTGAGCTACTTCCCTGGTTCTCCATGTGTTAATACAAACCTATATTTGGAAGCACTGGAACCCTGTGTGTGGGCTAAGAAGAAAACTTATCAGGTTACCTCTCATTCCATTCTATCATTACCACAACCTATCTTTTTTCAAAAAAGTAATCACATTACAGTGCTTTCTTATAATCATAAATAACCATAGGAAAATGTACAGGAAAATAGCAGAAGAACAAGAATCAAAACATAAGTGGTATTTGACTCCAGGCACTCCTCTTATGGGTCATTTAATTTTTCTATGTTTTACTTCTTCATGCTTTGCTTTGCAGAATATCTTATTTTGATAGTCAAGGAAAAATTTTAAGAACCAGGTATAAGAGGGACTTTAGAGAGGGCATTTTCACATTTAAAAAGAAGGGGATCAAGGTAATTATAAAAGATATTGTTATTTATTACATTTGTTATAAAATTTACTTATTCCACTTTGCAAATACTTAAACCCTAAGCAAACAAGAATATAAAAATTCCAAATGCTGACTTTCGGATTCATATTTGAAATAACTCTTACTCCTTGTAGAGGATTGGGGGGGATTGGGGGGGTAGACAGAAATGGAGTTGACTACAGGGCACTTAGTTCTAATCAGTGGGCCCCCTGCTGCCTTTCTCTTCCATGGTTTTTAGTTGCTGCATTTTTCGCTTGGAAAGAATATTTTCTGATACTACTGTGAAGTAAATTTTTTTAAAAAATCCATAACTATTCAGATATGTAAAACCAAGAACATTTTAACATTCTTTATAACAAGATTCCATTGGGCCCAAAATAACTTGCTATTTCTTCAAAAATAAATAGGTAAGAACTACTACACTGGACATTTATATGATGCTATATGCAGATTTTCCTAAACTCAGAGAAATTTGACTTATCACAGCAATTCCAACTTACCATGTTTCGCATTTTATAGCACTCAGCTATAAAATAGCCCTGTGCAGACTGCATGCAAATTAACTCGCCACAGTCAATCTCCTCTCAGCATTTCTGCAAATCACTTCCTTGACTCCCGGCCTGTCTGGCCTCACAACCTTGAGTTCTGGCTTCTCTAGCTCTCAGCTGATGCCATTCCCAGCATGGCCTCTCTGGGGATATTACTGCTGCTTGTGGGAAAGGTGAAGAAGGGACAGAGGAGGGAGGGGACACACCCAACAGGAAAAAGAGAAGGGCGAAGGGAAGGAGGAATAGAGATTAACAGACTGGGATAGAATGTTCAATTGATATAAAGTAATGAGGAAGATTTTTTTCATGTGGTGGTAAATGGCTTTGAGGGTGCTTTCCAAAGAGAAATCCAAGACTGTTTTGAATTTGGAGTATTGCTGTCTCCATTCTCTAGAGAAAACTATTTTGAAGACGATATTCTTTGGGTGGTATAATTTGGGGGATTTTTGGGGGGGGGGGAGAGAGAAAGGGGATTGTCACTATGCTATTTATTGTTTTGATTTTAACTAATTATTTATATTCTGCTTTCTTCCAAAAGGGATTTAAGATAATTTCCAAAGATGTTGTGGAGTAACAAGCAGGATTAATAATAATAATAACCCCAAAGTGCTCATCCTGGCTTACCTGATGGTGAACTGGCTAGAACTGGCCCTGCTCCCAGGCCCACTAGGCAACCTGCATCCAATCCCATGTCTTCCCTGAGCAGCAATGAATCCAACTTCCCTCTGGCCTCCAAGTCTCCAGGTGTTACGCAGCTGTTTTGCCGGGATTGCTGCAAACAGTAATCACCTAAGCTCTGGCTGGTTGGCAACAAGAAGTCCCCTCACTGATAAGGGCATTTTTATGCTCATTCCACAAAAAGGAAGATCAATAAAGTGCTGTTATTCCTCCCCCAGAGCACTCTGGATCTGCTCAGCCCAAAGTGCCTCTGTACAGGGTGGTCACAGATCTGCTGCCATTTTGGCCATGAGTTCTAACCAAAGACATCTGCCCCTTCTGCTGCTACCCCTAAGCCTCATAGGTTCACATCATAGAAAAATTAAAGAAGCACATAAGTATATTTATAGCAATGAGTAATGAAAAAACGAGGATGAGAAAAGAAGAGGGAACCAGGATTGACTATGTAAGTTAAGCGCATGCCAGGAAGGGCGACACTCTTGGAACCTTGAAGTCCCAGTTACTTCAGCCCTGGTGTGTCACTGTTCCCTTTAATACCCAAAGCAAAAGCACAAGTTCCCATTTCATGTGACCACCAGCAATCTGGCCTCTCTCCAGGTTCCTTTCGCTGAGTGTTTCTGGAGCTCCGCAGAAAGCCTCCCTCTGCACGGTTCTGTCTTGGGGGTCACTCCCCTCCTCGGCTTGCCATCCTGCTCTGGGCAGGTCACTCCTGGCCATCACAGAACCAGCTTTGTCCTGCCTGCTGCTGCTTTCTCATATTCCTTCATGTCAAACATTGGGCGATTCCGCACTTGAGGTCAGTTTTCTAGAATATATGAGACTTTACCAAAAATAAGGGAACTATCACAAAGAAACTGCCGCACAGAAAAGGGAAATTTTAAATTAAATATTTAAATGGTCACTGCCTCTGGATTCTATGGGCCAAACCCCATGGTTTCTCCCTTCTCAGGGGTCTCTCCTCTCCCTAGTCTCTGTCTGATGGCAGGTTCCAGTTTACCCCTCACGAAGGAAATTTCCTTACTCTGATTTCTCTCCCTATTGGAAGTCCAGGATCTCACTCTTCACCAGGGCCCAATAAAAAGGGAAGAGCATCATTTTTCCCTCAACCCCAGTCCCAGGGCCTTCTTCCAAGCAGTAACATGATAATCTGCACGAACATGAGTCCCCTAACAAAAGGCATAGTTTCACATTAGTATTCGGAGAAATTGAGCTCCCATATTGTCCAAAGTTTCCCATTCTGAAATAAGATTTTTGACTTTACCTTTGCAAAAGATAAATGAAAATATTTCTCCTCATGTAGAAAATAGTCTTCCTCAAAAATGAATCAGAAAACAGCTGGCAGCTTTAAAATAGCAGCTTGAACTGACTGAGATCAAGATTTTAAAAATATTGACTCAATATTTTTGGTGAGCCGCAAATATGCCTCTAAATCTTCTAGCAACCCCTGTGGAGGGAAACATGATTCACTTTGTGTTTCAAGGTGTCCATAAGATAAAAATAAACTTTTCCCATGGCTATCAGAGAAAGAAAGAGACAGAGACAGAGACAGAGATGGACAGGGAGAAGCAGAGACAGAAAGCTGTGTAATGTAATAAAACATCTTTCATAATGTCTATTAATATATGGTTAACACAGCAGCAAGCTTTATGAAACTATTTCTTACAGCAATCCTCAGTGTAAACTTGGAGGCACCACCATTCAAAAAAAAAATATTTCTATGGAGGGTGAATTTAAAGTGTGTTAAGAGCATACCTCACTGCTGATCTAACTTAATCCAGAGGCAGATTTTAAAGAATTTGGCCAAAGGTTCTTGCCATAGCTCCTTACAGATGAATCCCAAGAATTCTCTAAATAGGCACATAGCTTCAATCAAATTTTTTACTTCAATTTTATTCCTACTTTACAACTGTCTTTGTTAAAAACATACATTTTAATGTCAATTCATATATTAAGCTATTGTTTCATTCTAAATAAATGTGGGATGGCATAAGACACTATTGTATAGGCTCAGGATTTTAGTGCATGTGAAGATGTCTCATGCTTTCCTATTGAACCTGCCCTGACATTCATGGTTTCATGGTTATGGAAAGCTTTCTATGCTCATGTGAGTTCTGGCTTGAATTGGAAAATAGTCACAAAAACGAGGTAAGATAACACTAATACGTTCTTTGATTTGGCTTTCCTAACCAAATCTTTTGGAGCTAACAATGCTCAAAGAAGAACTTACAAGCTGAAGATGTAAGACAGACTGAGGATGTTTATTTTTTTTTTTTAAGAAAGCCTTGGAATTTTACCAAATCTTGAATTTTTCCCAAACACTAAACCTTATTTCTTTGCATTGGATAAGGTTGCTTATCACCTTACTAAGCACACTGGAGAAGCCTTGGTTAACCCATGTGGCTTGCAAATGATCAAGCTAGTGTGTGACTTGAAACAGAGGAAGTAATCTGAAGCAGTGTCTTATTCGAATGACATGATTTACCCCCAAATTCTTCTCCTATTTTAAGCACATTAATAGAAGAATCGGCAGCTACTCATTCCTGTCCACATGCACCTGGATGAGACGACCACATTTCTCCCTGCAGTCCGCAACTGATTTTCAGCAGACCTATACTTCAAAGAAAAATTCCTCTCTCCTGTGCCCTGTTTTGAAATTTCAAAGTCCCTCACGGTCTTCAACATGGTGACAAGTTTCTTTGCCAAGAAAATTTCCCCATGAGGATGATCTTGATATTCTGCACACAGATGGAGCTCTCGCAGGGCTTGGTAACACATCTGGTTTGCTGCTTTGATGAACAAAGAGTCCCCATGTGTCGTGGTGACTCATCGCTGAGCTCATCAGTATGCTTTTTGGTTGGAGACTCTGCCAACCAACTTGAAAGTTCTGTCATCATCTACTTAGAAGTAAGTCCTCAATCTCATCAGAGCCAGTGTTTCGCTCACCTCGTTCTCAAATGATCTTGTGAAGAAATGAGAGCAAAATAGAAATGGTTTCTACTAAGCATAAGTTCACTGGTTTACTTGAGGACAAGTCTTGAAAGTGTGGATTGAAGCATCAGGAGGAAATTTCAGTTTTATGAGAGAGAAAAGAAAAGCTTGTTCGGTATAATCTGACAGGAAGGTATTCACTTATAATTGGGTTTTCTCAGTAATACTGTTGGCCATAGGCAAGGGTAAAATCTTCGTATTGAAGATATTACAGTCACCATTATGGATGCTAGCTAAAAACAAACAAACAAACAAACAAAACAAAAAGTATTTTGGCTGAGCTAAATTTTTTGCTATTCCAGGAGATATAGCTAGGCATAGAAAACTAATTAACTAAGCTAACTTCGTAAAGCTAGAAGTGCTGATGTAAATAGAGGAGAGTGGATACAGACTTAGAGAATTCATTATGAGAAGAAACCTGAAGACAATCAAACACTAAAGAACAATACTTCACAGATTCTTTGCTTAAAATTTGGAGACACAGATTTAGAAGCCTTCCTTCCATTAGTAAGATAGCGTCAATAACGCAGACACAGGCAAAGCTGACCTCAATGATCAGGACGAAGGAAATGATGCAATGTAAATTCAACTTTAAGAATCTTGAGGGAATTCAAGTGTCTAGAAATAAGCCTGTCCTTGTCTGGCAAAAGGATCTGTTAATACCACATAGATTTCTAAAATTTTTCATCTATCAAAATGAAAATTTGAAAAGTATCTGGGTCAAAGTTAGATGTGTTATCATATTCAAGACCACTCCTCAACTTCCAACTTCTTATACAGGCCAACAACAGCTGCGTTTGTCTTGAAATAAACCTTCAGAATTAAATTCTACTTTTAATGTTGTTTGAATTTTTGGGCTTTTTTCAGCAAGTGTTTACTTATATTTAGATGAAAAATAAGAAGAATGAAAGAGATATAATTCTTTCTGGCAACATTTTTTCACTCTACCTCTGTAAAGGAAATAAATTTCCAGTACAATAAATTTTATTGATTGAAACATATTGTATGTACAAGTTTACAGAAATTTTTCCTGAATTGGAATCTATAGCTTTTAGCAAATGTTCAAAGGAGTCCCTGACTCCAAAAGTTTTAAGAACCGCTGATCTAGAGAAATAGTTACAATAGTTATCCTCAAAAGCAGGCAATAAATATTGTTTTTGTACACTGGGATTTTGATAGATAATGGGAGGTGGTGATTTCGGGTACTGGGCGAGTCCATGGAGTCCAATCAGACCATTCTGCAGCTTAAGTGCTAGGTCATATGCTTTACTCCCATCATTACTAGAGGTAGCATCAAAAGTCTTATAATAGAACAGAGTTTTGCCTCCAAAAATTAACACCTAGTGGAAGCTTATCCCTCCTTCTATGAGGTCAAGATTCTTTCTGAAAGTAATTTGGATTAACTTTACTGCTGAGACAAATGGGTAACTGAAGCTCCAAAGTTCTATGTCATAGACTATAATAATTTCATCTGGGAAAAATTTATAATGAGTCATAAAAAAATAGAGTAAGTCTTCTCTCTTATATGCCAGAGACTGAAACAGAGAGTCTAGGAATTTTTGTAGAATTAGAAAAAAGAAAAAAATCAGCTGTCTATGGCTTGTTGAGTTTAGCAACATTGAACGTTAAAACTTGGGTGCTTTTAACCCCAGGATGTAAAATTGTGTTCAAATTCAAAGAAAGGAAAGTGAAATTCAGGGAAGGGTTGTGTTTTTTTTAACATAAATGTAGGTTCTTAACATCTAAGTGCCAGATGAGGCTGCTGGTACTAGTGTGAAATAATATAGGGTGAGGCTTATATGGCTTACTTGGTACAGAGGGCTGTATGTATATTACTTTATCAGTGCACACTTCTTAATAAAGAAGGTAAAAATGTAAATGAGAAAGCATCCTTAGAAAGGTGTAGCACTTTGATTAAATTCATCTATTTAATGCATGAAAGAAATGTAAACCTATAGCTCTCTGATTTCGTTGTCCAAGCTGTTCCTACTAAGGCCATATTGTCTCTTGAAACTTTCTGAGATCAAACACAGAGGGACAAACAACTTGGTTTTTAATGATTATGCTTGTTACCATGATGCCCTGATTCATTCTAAACCTCTGAGAACCTCCTCTTCCCACCTAACCATCAACTACCATCTTTGATCAGTTCTGGTCTCTCGAAAAATCTTGAATCTAGACAAGAGGGATTTGAGGAGATAATCCTCAACACTATGAGGCTGACTTTATTACCCCATCTCTGGAAGCATGTTCCTTCTTTGGTTCCTGTTAAGACTTGATATGAAATTGTATAAGGAAATATATTTACAAGAGAACCCATGACTGACAAAATCCTGCCTTGTCAATCATCCCTTCCTAATGGTTCTGAATGGAACTGCCATATACAACAAGGATTAATAGAAGGACACATTATTATTGTACTACTTGTGCTAGGCTATAATGCCCAAATGTCTAAATCTGTTAAACCTGGACTGGAGCAGGCAGTTCAGGATCAAGGCCTTAGCATGGTGTTATCACAAACAACCCATTAGCAAACTCTTCTCACAGCCCTAGGAGACAAGGTGGGTATGGTGAAGAATAGACAATGAGAAAAGGGCTGAAGATGACCTTAGGCAGAAAACAAGAAATAGAAAAGAAGGCGCCTCATGCATGCAAATGATATTCTAATAGAACAGCTTTATCCACTAGAAATGTGTAATAGTGTTCTGGCATCTGCCCAGAGAAATTGAGAACTCTTCCTCTAGCCTTCTAAATGATTTGAAGAGAGGAATTAGACATAATCACCGTAGCACTGAGAACTCCATCTCCTCCCATGACCTCAAGTCCCCTCCCTGGATAGCAGTCTGTGAAGTGAGATCTCAGGAGTCTCCAAGTCTCCAAAGCTGAGAATCTGCCTGAATCTTCAAACAATTTTTGTTTCTATATTCTCCACGGTTATTATCTGTCTTCCTGTTACTATTATATTGGACCTCTTTGCTATCCTTTGTGACCATACCATCGAGGTTCCACAACTGGACCTGACTCCAAGGGCACCTGGTCAAATGTCAGTTTGGGGCCCCATCTAGTCACTAAAATTAATTGGTCTGTACAACAAGTGAATTCTGATATATAGTAACCATAGGACTATGTATAAGGAGCTAACTAAAGAAGATCACACACACGCACACACCCAAAAAATTCTTCCAAATTGAAAGTTTTGTTAAAGATGTTCTTTATTTACTTTTTAAGTGGTTTTTTTTTTTTACAATTTTTTTCTTGCATCTTTTAAACAAAACAGTAAGAAAGAGTTTACATTAAAATGTGATTCTCCTTTCCTCTCCAGAAACACCACTATTATTCCAGAAACATTCTATGCAAATACAAGTGTGGATTAATAAATTGATGCTCCGTATTTACACAAAGTAAAACATCTTTTATATGTAGTTTTAAACTAACTTTTTTCAATTAATAATTAATCTTGCATATTGTTTCACACAATACATATGGTATCTACATACACATATACATATATGTATATGTATGAATAAAGTGGATATTTTGGAGTTGAAGAGCACATTAACTGAATGGCAAATTCATCATAAGGGCTCAAGAGAAGATTTGAGATGGCAGTGGAAAAATTCAGTAAATTTGAAAATAGATCAATAGAATTTATCCAATTTGAAAAATAGAAAGAAAAACCAGTGAAACATCAATCTTACAGATATACATATAATGACAGTCTCAGAAGGAAAGATAAGACAGGGATAGATTTTAAGAAATTGAAAAAATAATATCCAAAACATTCCCACATTTTATGAAAATGTTCACATTTTATGAAGAACATTAGCCTACATATGTAAAAAGCTAGACCCAAAGTAGGATCAACACAAAGGAATTCACACCTAACCAATTCATAGACAAAGTACTAAAAGACAAAGAAAAAAAATCTTGAAAGCAGCAGGAAAAGTAATGAATGATCTTGTGATCTGTATATGAATAACAGATAATTTATTGCCAGAAATAATGGAGATAAGAAGGCAGTGGAATGATATTTTCAAAGAGTAGAAAGAAAAAACTGCCAATTAAGAATCCCATATTCAGCCAAGGTATCCTACAGAAGCTGAAACTATACAACTCTGAAAAAATACAGGCGTAAATCTTTCTGACCTTGGATTAGGTAATAGTTTCTTAGATATGACAGCAAAAGCATAAGGAGCAACAATACAAAATTAAAACTTTTGCACATCAAAAGACATTGTCAAAAAAGTGAAAGACAACCCAAATAATGAAGAAAAATATTTGGAAATCTATATCTGATAAGGGATTTGTATCCAAAATGTACAAAGAACTCTTACAACTCTACAATAAAAAGACAAATAACCCATTTAAAAAATGGGCAAAGGATATAAATAGGTATTTCTTCAAAGAATATATACAATTGTTCAATAAATGCAGGAAAATATCCTCAACATCATTGTCCATGATGTAAATGCAAATCAAAACCATAATGAGACACCACTTAACATCTAATAGGATGGCTATAATTACAAAATAGAAAATAACAAGTATTGGTGAGTATCTTTAGAAATTGGAATTTTCATACACTACTGGTGGGATAGTAAAATAGTGCAGCCACTGTGCAAAACGGTTTGACATGTCCCCCAAAAATTAAACAGAATTACCATATAACTCAGCAATTTCACTCATATTTACCCAAGAGAAATGAAAACATACATCCATTCAAAAACTTTTACACAAATGTTCATAACAGCATTATTCATAATAGCTAAAAAGTTGAAATAACTCAAATATCCATTAACTGATGAATGTATAAATAAAACGTGGTATATCTATACAATGGAATATTATTCAGCCACAGAAAGAATGAAGTACTGACACATGCTACAGCATGAATGAGCTTTGAAAACATTATGCTAAGTGAAAGAAACTATTAATAGTTGCAAAGGCTATGATTCGATTTGTATGACTCCATTTATAGCCATCCTAAAAAAGTCACAAAAGAGAGAACAGAGGGCCAAAAATCTAACGTAGTCATGGTCAAACTGTTGAAAGACAAAAAAAAGTCTTGAAAGAAACAAGAGAAAAATGAATCATGACATATAGAAGAACAACGATATGAGCAACAGGTGATTTATTGTCAGAAATAATGGAGGCCAGAAGATAGGAAACAAGAAGAATTGCAAAATAGTGGACTTAAATCCCATATAAATAATTGTATTAAATGTGTATGAACTAAACACCTACTCAAAAAGCAGAGAGTATCAGAGTAGATTTATTAAAAAGACTCAACTATATGCTGTCTGCAAGTGACATATCTTTCTTTCAAAAAAGCAAAGAGGTTAAAAGCAAAATAATAGAAAATGATATACCATGTACATAGTAACCAAAAGAGAGCTAGAGTGGCTATATTAATATCAGAAAACATAGACTTCAAGACAAGGACTATTATTAGAGACAAAAGGGGGTATTTTACAATGAAACAAGGGTGAATATGAGTGGGAAGATGTAGCAACTCCCAGCAAAGGCCCAATATATATTAACTAAAAAAATTAACAGAATTGAAAAGCAAAATAGACAAAAATAATATAGAATACCACACTGCCAATAATTGATAAAACAACTAGACAAAAAATTAGCAAGGATATATAAGACTTGCACAACACTATTAACCAAATTAACCTAATATTTATAGAACCTTCTATCCTATGATTGCAGAAGGCACATTCTATTCAAGCACACATAGAACATTTTCCAGGATAAACCATATCATGAGCCACAAACAAATCTCAATATATTTAAAAAGATTGAAATCACACAAGGTATGTTCAGAAACCTCAATGAAATTAAATTATATCTACAATAGAATATTTGGAAAACAGACAATAAACTTCTAAGTAACTCATGGACTAGAGAAGAAATCATAAGAGAAAATAATTTTTTAATTTGTTAAACTTGATGAAAATGAATTTTTTTTCAAACTTTATAGGGTGCATAATGCATAATATAATGGTAATCATTAACTAATGGGCCAAGTGTGGTGGCTCGCACCTATAATCCTAGCACTTTGGGAGACCAAGGTTGGAGGATCATTTGAGGCCAGGAGTTTGAGACCAGCCTGGGTAAAATAGCCAGACTCTGTCACTACAAAAAAACTTAAAAACTATCTGGGGTGGAGGCTCACATTTGTAGTCCTAGCTACTTGGGAGGCTGAGGCAGGAGGCTCACTTGAACCCAGGAGTGTGAGGTTGCAGTAAGCTATGATCATGCAGTATAGCCTGAGTGACAGAGTGAAACCCTATCTCAAAAAATAAAAAATTAAGAGCACACTAAATACAAAACAAGCAGAGGAAGTAAATGATAAATAATAGAATAAAAAAATCAATGAACAAGAAAATAGAAACACAAATTTAAAACAAAACCAAAAGTTGTTTTTATGATCAATAACATTGACAAACCCTGAGGTAAAATGAACAAGATGAAAGAGGACACAAATTGCCAAAATCAGGAATATAGAGGAGACAGCCCTAGTGATCTTAGAGAGATAAAAAGAATTTTATGATAATTATATGCCAACAAATTAGACAACTTAGGTAAGATGGACAAATTCTCAGAAAGACACAAATTACTAAAACTAATTTAAAAAGAAATAGAAACTCTGAATAAACTTCTAGCAAGTAAGTAAATTGAATTTCTAATTAAAAATCTTTCCACAAAGTAAATCCCCGGCTCAGATTGCTTCACTGATGAATTCTATCAAATATTTAAAGAAGAAATAATATCGATCCTTTAAAAGCTCGTTCAGAATACAGAGGAATAAACATTCGCCAGCTCATTCTATGAGGCCAGTATTACCCTAATGCTAAAGTCAAAGACACCACAAGAACAGAAAACCACAGACCAATATAACTCATGAACAATTCAACAACAAATCAAATTCAGCAACATATTAAAAGAATTAAACACCATTTCCAAGTAGGATTTATCCTAGGAATGCAAAATTGGTTTAATGACCAAAATCAATTAATCTAGTATATCATATTAATAGAATAAAAGGGAAAAATCAAATTATTATAAATTGTGCAGAAAAAGCACTTGACAAAATCCATCAGCATTCATGTTAAAAACTTTCATGAAAAGAGAAATAAAAGGAAACTTCTTCAACTTGATAAAGGACATCACGAAAAAGCTATAGCTGGCATCATATTTTGTGTTATAAGACTGAATTCTTTGCACCTAAAATCAAGACAAGGCAAGCATATCAGCTCTCGCCACTTTTATTCAACATTATACTAGAGATTCTAGCCCATGCAATGAGAAAATAAAATAAGAAAACACTCAGATTGAAAAGGAAGAAGTAATGCTGTATTCATCCAGATTATATGAGTCTATATGTAGAAAATCCTAAGGAATCCACAACACACACCAAAAAAATTCTATTGGAACTAATAAATAAGTCCAGTTTAGCAAGGTTTCAGGACAACAGACCTATATAAAAAAAATCAATTGCATTTTTATACACTAGCAACAAAAAATCTGAAAAATTAATGATTCAATGCCATTTATAATAGCTTTAAAAAGAGTGAAATAGTTATGAATACCTTTAACAAAGAAGTGCAAAATTTGAACCCTGTAAACTACAAAATATTGCCAAGAGAAATTAAAGATTTAAGTAAATACAAGGTTATTCCATGTTTATGATTTATAAGACAATATTGTTGTGATAGACTGAATAATAGTCCTTGAAAGATGTCCACATCTAATCCACAGAACCTGGAAATTTGTTACCTTACATGGTAAAAGGGACTTTGCAAATGTGATTGAGGACTTTAGAATGGGGAGATTTTCCTAGATTATCCAGGTGAGCCCAGTGTAACCACAAGGTCCTTATAAGAGGAAGGTAGAAGGATCAAAGTCAGTGATAGGAGATGCATCATCGATGAAAGCAAGAGATGGGAGGGATGTCCAGAAGGGGCCCCAGACCAAGGCATGCAGATAGGCTCTGGAAGCTTGTCAGCTTCTAGACGAAGAAACAGATTCTCCCCTTAGAGCCTCCAGAGGGCACCAACCCTGTCACCACCTTAGCATTAGCCCAGTGAGACTGATTTTGGACTTCTTACCTCTAGAAATATAACATAATAAATGTGTATTATTTTAAGTCACTAGTCTGTTACAGCAGCAATAGAAAAATAATATTTAATATAATTGTTAAGAGAGCAAGTTTTCTCCAAATTGATTTCTAGATTCTAGCAAAATCCCAATTAAAATCCCAACATGATTTTTCTTTTGTCAAAATTGACAAGCTGATCCTAAAATTACGTATCTAAGGGACTTGTATTCAGAATATATAAAGAATTCTTACAACTCAATAAGGAAAGAAACAACCCAAAAGTGGGCAAAAAACTTGATTAGACATTTCACCTAAAAAAGATACGAGTCAGTGATAATTTCATGAAAGAAAATATAGTCAACATGTTGCTCATCAGAGCAATGACGCAAGTTAAAAATACCATGGGGTGCCATTGTACACCCACTAGAATGGTGTAATCAAAGAGGCAGGCAAAGCTGAGTGTTGGTAAATATGTTGAGAAACTTGAGCCATCATACATTGCTGGCAGGAGTGTAAAATGGTACAGACACTTTGGAAAGCAATTTGACAGCTTCTTAAAAAGTGAAACATAAAGTTACCATACAACCCAGCAATTCTATTCCCAAAAACTACCCTAAAAGAAACGAAAGCATATGCTCACATGAAGACTTGTATGTGAATGTTCATAATAGTCCAAAAATGGAGACAATCTAAGTATCCTTCAACTGGTGACTGGATAAACATAATGTGGTATATCCACATAATGGAAATCTATTCAGTGATAATAAGAATGAAATATTAAGCTGAGCATGGTGGTTCATGCCTGTAATCCTAGCACTCTGGGAAGCTGAGTCCAGGAGTTCAAGACCAGCCTGAGCAAGAGCGAGGTCCACGTCAAGCGAGAGAGAGAGAGAGGGAGAGAGAGAGAGAGAGAGAAGGAAGGGAGGGGAGGAGGGAGAGAAGGAGGAAGGCAGGAAGTCAGGAAGGAAAGATTGATTGATTAGCTAGGTGTGGTGGCACGTGCCTGTAGTCCCAGCTACTTGGAGGCTGAGGCAGGAGGATCGCTTGAGCCCAGGAGTTTGAGATGAAGTGAGCTATGATGATGCCACTGCACTGTAATCTGGGTGGGAAAAAAAAGAAATGAAATATTAATACATGCTTCAACATAGATTAAACTCAATATTACACTAAGTGGAAGAAGCCAGATTCAAAATGCTATGTATTGTATGATTCCATTTATATGAAATATCCAGGTCATGCACATTTATAGAAACAGAAAGCAGATCTGTGGTTACCTCTGGCTGAGGTAGGAGGGAAGAGCGACTAAAAAACGGCTCAAGGGAATTTCGGGAGATGAAGGCTATATCCTAAAACTGGATTTTGGTGATGACTGCACAACTTTATAAATAGCTAGGAATCATTGAATTTACACTTAAGACGGGTAAATTTTAGAATATGTAAGTTATACCTCAGTAAAGCTGTAAATAAAAGATATACATATTCACCAGGAGATATAATTGTTTATATATATGACTTTCACATTTAAAAAAGATTGTTAAATTTAGATGGTGACTACGCAATTCAAATATTCTCCTTTCTCAACTTTTCCTTGCTTTTGAAAATGTTCAAATACAAGTTTGAGAAAAGAATTCTTTGAATTTCTCATTTATTGCAGTATAACCTAGAAATTATGAAGAAAGAAGATGAAAGCATTGAATAAGACCTTATGCTACTGTAGCGTATTAAATGTAATTTTAAACAATTCACTATTCTGATGTCTGCTTAACTGATTTTTAATTATTTTAAAGTCTTCATAGTGTACAGGATTTTATATAAATAACTTCAGGGGAGTATTCTTATAGGGAACTGAGAATCAGGTCTTTACTCAGTAGCATAGCCCTATGGTATAACATTCATCCTACAAAAAAAAAAGCAGCTTTTATTCTTATGCTTTAGACTTCAGGCCCCTTTTCAGGGAAAATAGCCTGTGGGAATGTGCTAACTGCTTTTCAAATCTTGTTCGTATATAGCAGCTTTTTTCCTTTTTCTTTCACAATAACCCCTTAAGAACTTTCTCTACCTAAATCTATTACAGAAACATTCACTTTAAATATCCTTTTGTTGATAAAATATCATCTCAGTGTTATGGTCTTCACAGTTTAGATTGGTGCCAGCTATATTTATGTCTTCTTAGAGTCATAACATTCCAGACGTAGAAGGACAAAGACAAATTGCTTAGTTGCTTGATGGAAAGTCTAGAGTATAAAAATAGGTGCATTTCTAGGCTATATCCTACCCATTGGTGAGTAAATTTTATTTTCACTCGTATTCACAACTATTTTATGATTATGCATTCTATTTTAAAAGATAGATAAAATGCTTTCTTTTCCAGTGTTGCTTTATTTCTCTATTGAAACATTCACAAACCAGGATCAGAGGGGTAATAATATTAGAATGTCTTTCATTAGTCATTATTGTTAAAACATAGGCCTTATCTGGCCGGGCGCTGTGGCTCACGCCTGTAATCCTAGCTCTTGGGAGGCCGAGGCGGGCGGATTGCTCAAGGTCAGGAGTTCAAAACCAGCCTGAGCAAGAGCGAGACCCCGTCTCTACTATAAATAGAAAGAAATTAATTGGCCAACTGATATATATATAAAAAATTAGCCGGGCATGGTGGCGCATGCCTGTAGTCCCAGCTACTTGGGAGGCTGAGGCAGAAGGATCACTCAAGCCTAGGAGTTTGAGGTTGCTGTGAGCTAGGCTGACGCCACGGCACTCACTCTAGCCTGGGCAACAAAGCGAGACTCTGTCTCCAAAAAAAAAAAAAAAAAAACATAGGCCTTATCTTCTATTGTCAGCAGCATCTCATCACATACACCTTTAACTTAACTGAATTTGGTGAAGCACCTCACCAAAATAATAATAATAATTGTAAACATTAAAATACTGTAAAATATTACTTACTAATGTCCCACTTTAGATTCTCAGAGGCATTTCACATGTGCAAAGATGTGTATCTTTACAGGGTTAATTCTACCTATTCTTACTTAATGGGCAATTAAGAGATTTTTAGAGGTAAAAAATCTAACCTTATACACGTTTGTTTTTTCTTGTCACATTCACTGACTGCAGAATCCAAACCCCAAACGCAGAGCAGAGGGAAGGGTAAGGTGCAAGGCCACACACCAGAAAAGCTCCTCTGACAGCCACCCGTCCCCAGGGACCCTGCCCACTCAGTGCCACTCAGCCCTCAGTACATTTCTCACACAGGCCACTTCCCCAGGGAAGCCATTGTCCCTTTATGTGTCTGGCTCCCCGGCTAGGGCGCGCTTCCCTTAAATGCAGAATCCATGTTTTATTTATCTTTGCATCCCGAGTGCCTGAGGCATCCTTGGCACTCAATAAATACAGCCTTCGCATAGCAGCTAGTCAGAATTCAGATTATTTCAGGTCAATGTTTACTGAGCATCAGTCGATAAATGCTCGGGTCAAGCAGGCAGCATGAAAATGAATGGATACAATTCCATTGGCCACCAGGAACTTGAAGTATGTCATAGTTGAAATAATAAAGGATAATCTTTTGTAGTTAGGAGATTTCTACATTTATTTTTATCTCACTGCCCATTAAGTGAATTTGTATATAACTTATATTTAGAAAGCAAATTTTTAAAATAGCATTTGTAATGCTTATTATGTAATGACATTTCTATAGTTCTAAAGTGTTAACAATAGCTACCTCTATAGTTCTAAAGTGTTAACAATAGCTACCTCTATTGTTGAAGTGTTAACAATAGCTACCTCATAAGTACTTTACATACAATACCATGTATCATTTACACTCATACTTTACATATACTACAATACATTTTATATATGTATAATTTATATATAATATTTTACCTATGCTGCTAAATATGTCATGAGCATCAGTCAATAAATGTTTTTATTCTCCACACTAATACTACCATGTCACCTATTTTATAGATGAGCAAACAGAAGCACAGGAAAGTTAAATAACTTGTGCAAGTAGCAACACAGAAGATGATAGAGCCGAAATTAGAACCCACTAGTTTTCTCCTCTGAGATTTTGCATTAAAACTTTTAGCAAATCTACAGTTTAAACCTCCTCCTCTGTCAGTGTTTTTTCTCAAATGGCAAACATTTTTTAAACATTTTTTTTATTTCAGAATATTATGGGGGTACAAATGTTTAGGTTACATATGTTGCCTTTGCCCCATCCAAGTCAGAGCTACAAGTGTGCCCATCCCCTAGACAGTGCGCACCGCACCCATTAGGTGTGAATATACCCATCCTATTCCCCGCCACCTGCCTGCCACCAGATGAATGTTACTACCATATGTGCACATAAGTGTTGATCAAGTAATAAGAATTTGATGGTGAGTACATGTGGTGCTTGTTTTTCCATTCTTGTGATACCTCACTTAGTAGAATGGGCTCCAGCTCTACCCAGGATAAAATAAGAGGTGCTGGATCACCGTTGTTTTTTGTGGCTGAGTAGTACCCCATGGTATACACATACCATATTTTGTTAATCCACTCATGTATTGTTGGGCACTTGGGTTGTTTCCACATCTTTGCAATTGTGAATTGTGCTGCTACAAACATTTGAATGCAGTTGTCTTTTTTATAGAATGTCTTTTTTTCCTTTGGGTAAATACCCAGCAGTGGGATTGCTGGATCAAATGGTAGTTCTACTTTTAGCTCTTTAGGATATTTCCATATTACTTTCCAAAGCGGTTGTGCTAGTTTGCAGTCCCACCAGCAGTGTATGAGTGTTTCTATCTCTCTACATCCACACCAACATTTATTGTTTTGGGACTTTTTAATAAAAGCCATTCTCATTAGAGTTAAGTGATATCTCATTGTGGTTTTGCTTTGCATTTCCCTGATGACTAGAGATGTTGAGCATTTTTTCATATGTTTGTTGATTATCAGTATGTCTAAAAAAACAAAAAAATCAAGTTGGTAAAAAATTTAAAAATAAAAACCTGCTCTTCTCTCGGTGCTGCTTCTTAATTGGTAAAAAAATTTAAAAACAAAAACAAAAAAGAAATCAGGTTGGTAAAAAATAAAAATAAATAAAAAATAAAACCTGCTCCTCTGTACAAGAAAAATCCATTTGTTCTGAATAGTTTAAGTAACAATGCAAGGGATTATAACACTGCAATCCCCTTGGAGAATTGCGGTCACAAGGTAGTTGCTGATGCTTGTCAAATTTGAAGTGCAACTCCCTATTGAAAAAGAGAAGTCCCTTGATAATCAGATTCAAAGCTGGGATGAAGCTCTGCAGTCAGCCTAGTTGAGAGCTATTTATTTCCATCCAAACCGAAAGTGACCAAGCAATTATTGTGGGTCCCAAGAACTCACCATCTATTTGTTCTGAGCAAATGATCCCCTGTTTACTGGTGTGAAGAAAACATGAAATTAGTCAAAATAATTTCACAGGGACATAGATAGTAAACAAGTGCTGACATGGGGTAGCAAAATATATGTGTAAGCTCTGACGTTTCCCCCAAATGTGGATAATTCTATTTATTAGTGATTCATTTATAATTTTTACTTTTCCTACTCTCCATATGTAATTGAGACAAATTACCTCAAGAACACATATATTTAAGGACAGTTTTTTTTAAATCTGAAAGAGAAAACAAGAACACAAAGAAGAGGGAGAGATTTAGATCAGCAACCAGTGAGAGGAGAGATTAATGCAATTGGGAGTTATGTTTAGCATGGAACTTCTTGGCAGTCAAGGCTAAAGGAGAAACATTATAAATTATGTAGTTTGCATTATGTGATAAAATAATGTAATTTATTCTTTGGGAACACAAACTTTTTCCTAATGTTAAATTCTAAGAACTTTTCTCACAGATATATAAGTAATGCACAATATTAAATTAACAGATGGGTGGAAGTTTTATTAAAAGATGCAGAAATTTATATTCTTACCTTCTGAATAATTTTTTGTCCCACATATTTACTTGCATTTATGTAGCATTAGACCCCTCTCCCCACAAATAGTTTAATACAAAAAATGCATAATGTCAAATAATGATGGAAATTATTTTTCCTCCTGTTGAGTTAGCTCAAAATCATATGAACATTAATATTTTGAAATTAAAAAAAAATAAGAGCCATTAGGCACACAGCCAAGGGTGACTGAATCATATGAACAGAACCTGAGCCAGATCTGCATTTCCATCCCAACATTTAACATAAGTGGAAATTTCTGAGCAAGGAGAGATTAGAATGCTATCAACTCCTGAAGAACAAGGACTCAGTCATTTGATGTCCCAAATCGATAAACACATATTAAACCACAATTATCCAAAAGGCATTGCACCAACTGCTAGATGCACTATTTTTTAGACTTTGGAGTTTTATGGAGGAATGTAATCCCTTGCATATGGAGGAAAGAGCTTCTGAGTTTTCAACTTCATCACATAAAGACTTCAGAAAATCCTCCCATCTATCATGACTATAATTTCAAAAAAGAAGGAGCATATTGGCACAATAAGAGTATGAAGGGCATAATTTCAAATAAAGGGCAATTCTCTAACTTGAGTATATTGGCTTAAAACCTGGCTACATAATCCTTATTATTTTCCCCTTGCTGTAGACAGGTGACAGCATTGCTCATGAATGGGCACCAACACTTGAAAAACCCTGTTATGGGTTATACACAGAAGTTATAAAGACACTTGCCTTCAAAAATTCTTGCCTTCAAAAAACCCTACAATCAGCTGGTGGGAAAGAAATATAAACATGGCAAAACTAATTATAGTTTACAAGTGATAATATGATATTAGGAAAGACATGTGAAGTATAAAACTGTTTGTTATATAAGGGGCTGGAGGATCCCTGGGAGCTAGGGAGTGTCATGGAAGCTTAGTGAAAGCATAGTGATCTGAGCCGTGTTTTGAAGAATGGAGGGAGCTTGGAGATTTCAAATGGGGAATATCAGATAGAAGTATTGTATGCAACATACAAAAACACAAATGCAATAGAGTTATTGGTTCAGTGACATAAGGGGCTCAAAATTTCTATGTGATAGTCTCATATTTCAATTCAGTTGAACCATTGTTGTGTCCCTTGGTGGTAGCATTCCCCCCTTGCTAAGATCTCTAAACTAGTGAAGCTCAAAGTTGCCAGGATAGGAAGCAGAATTTCTGTGAGTTATTAGAAATCCTAGTGAGAAGAGCCATTCCTACTTCCATCCCTTGATTTCTGGACTCATGTATTCTGGACATGGGGACTCTGATTTCAAAGGATAAACTGTGTCCTGTATAACAGAACCCTTTCTTCTCAGTTGTTATCTCCCAACTGCATCATAACTGAGTCTTTGGTCAGCCATTCCACATTTCAATTAGGCTAGTGCTTCTGGATGGGGAAGTATGTGGTAAAACCAGTTAATCCAATGGTTGCAATCCCAGTGCTGTATTTCTTTTTCAGGAAATGAGTTCCTTCATCAGATTCAACACTGTGCAGAATGCCATGATGGTGGATAAGGCATTCTGCAGGTCCTTGGATTTGGTGGTGGCAGAAGCATTAAGAACAAGAAGAGAAAATCCACATCCAGAATATATGTGATTCCTGTGAAGATGAATCTCTGGCACCTCCATGATAGAAGAAATCTAATGTGATCAACCTGTCACCAGGTGGATTTCACTGACCTCAGGGAATGGTGGCATGTGCAGGATTACATCTGCTATTGGCAGATCAGGTACTGGTACTGGGTACTCATCTAATTTTAGAAAGAGTTACAGTTATAAGGATTGTAAATTATTAGAAAAGGCTACATAGGGAAATGATAGTGTTTATTACTTTTAAAGAAAAGCCTATGTGGATGAGTGCTGTTATGAAATGAGTATGGAAGAGTACAGTTAACCTGCTTGTGCAGGGTCTTGGAATCAAATTCAATTCTCCTCTAAGTTACCATGATTTATGTTATTTGTTTTCAATTCTATTTTGCCATTTTGAAAATGACATACAGTCACACATTGCTTAGTGACAGGTATCAATCCTAAGAAATGCCCTGTTGGACAATTTTGTTGTTGTGCAAACATCGTGCAGTGTACTCACACAAACCTAGATAGTAGAGCCTACTGTGCATCTAGGCAATATGATACAACCTATTGCTCCTAGGCTACCAACCTATACAGCATGTTCCTGCATTGAAAACTGCAGGCAATTGTAACACAATGGCTATAGTGTCACTAGGTGGCAGGAATTTTTCAGCTCCATTATAATCTGAGACCACCATTGTATTTGTGGTCTGTTGTTGACTGAAACATCATTATGCAGCATATGACTACACCATAATTTCTTGGAATTATTGCTAGAGTTAAACTGTTTTTAGAACTTCATGGGGAAACTTTCGCCAACTGTAGTTAAGTCCCTAAATTTCATGATCTTTCTCCATCCATTTCAACCAGTCCAGATTTTGACCTCATACTTCAAACAGTTGTGACCATTGTTCCTCTCTTTTTAAAATATGTTTTTATTGTTTGAATTATATTATCCATCCACTACACAACAGAATATGTCAGGTAGTTATATACAGAAGTACAGAAACAAAGAGAAATATACAATCCAGATTACACTGTCCTAATAGCATTACCTGGGAAGAGTAAGAATAAAAGAATTGCTTTGCCATTACACCTAATAGAAATGATCCCTATCTCTGAGCATGTTGCTAAAACATACATAGCAACAAGGCAATGGAAAATTAAGATGGCCCTCAGGTAACTGATAATGGAATGAACAGATCCATCTCTTTGAAACCAGTAAGAAATTGGTACTTGTTATACCACCTTTTTGGCATAGGACAATGATGCCTTCTGAAAATAGGCTCTCATAAACCCTTCTTTTCAAACACAACAGAAGGATTAATTAGATACAGGCTCAGTCATTATTGAGTCTGTATCTCTACCAGTATAGAAACATTGCCTGAAATATCCTGTTTACTTTCATTTGACACTGTATTTCCAAGCTTGGTGGGCCACTGATTTTTTTTTAAGTGTTATCTTTTAACAGTCTAATGAATTAGTGCTGCACTGACTTACTTTGGAAATTTCTAGTCTGCACACATGACTTAGTTGATCATTTTGACAGAATCTGGTACTAATCACTTGTTTGGATGACTAATATCTAGCCTCAAAATATGTTTCAATGGGCTTGTATATAGAATAATAACATTCCTCAGATACAAATTGGAGTCGTTAGTGGTTTATCAACAGCCAAATGACTCTGAAGACATAGACGGTGGGCTCCTTGTTTACCTTCTAAATGGTATAGCTATTATGAGTTATGGATTAAATATTCTGCTTACCAGACCAATGGGGTTTCCTTTTTTTCTGGGCCAATTGGATTCTGCCTGTTCTGATACCAACATCCTACTCTGTTTTGGCATTTCATCAATGGTCTATGGGAATATTTAGGTGAGACAGTGAGGACAGGCATAGGTATAATCTAAATCTACCCCAGTACTAAAATATTTAACACAAGCAATAAAACAAACAAAAGCCAAATGTCCAGCTAAAGCTGAATCAACAATGCTATCTTTTCCATTATGCCAGAATATCTTTAATTTGATATGTATCATGGGCAAAATGTTTACTTCTAGAATCGTTAACATTTTTATTGTATACATTCTTCTATTCTAAGTTTAGCAAGAAAAAGCTATTATGATTTGAATGACATATCTTGGCTCTAAATGGTTTCCTTATTTGGAAAGCAATAACTTTGTTTCAGAAGGAAAATAAATATTTGGCATGATGAAGGCTTGAGATATTTTTTATCACTACCAGAAGTCTTTGTCCCTTTCTTTTCTTGGTCTTCTGAACCACTGAATAAATTTCAAGACAATATTATGTCTTCCTAATTAGAAATCATTTTTAAAGTTCAGTTGGGGAGATTAAAAAACCTATGAATCATTGTAATTGAGAATCTAATGACATTTGTAGCACAATAATTGCTTGAACTGGTTTGACTTCAAATTTATTTGGGGACATGCTTTAAAAATGCATACTTATTTTTTTCTTCCAGTTTTAATATTGCTTTTAAGCAGCTCTATTTTATGGGCTAGCAGAAAGTAGATATTTCATATGGTAAGGACTGCTAGAGAATAAGAGTGGTGGAGGAATTTTAAAAGAGGCCTAAAAAACAATGGACTTGATTTTCACTCAAACTTCCAGGAGAGGAGAAACATGACCAGGTGGCCTCGAATGGGCCCTCCTCACAGGCAGCCAGACTAAAATACATAAGTGTACTTAATATAGCTGGTGGCAAGAATTCTTAGTCAGTGCTATGGCTTGAATGATGATGTTCCCTCCAAATCCTCAATGCAATAGTATTAACCCTTTGCACTCGCTTGCTTTTTTCTCATCATCCACTCGACATTATCCACACTCAACATCCAAGTGCAAAGGGTTAAGAGATATGGCCTTTGGGGGGTGATTAAGTAATGAGGACTCTGCTCTCCTGAATGAGATTAAAACCTTACAAAAGGCTCAAGGGTGAAGGGTACACTCTCGGGCCCTTCTGTTGTTTCCACCATGTAAGGACACAGTGTTCCTCACCTTTGGAGGCTATGGCAACAAGGTGCTATCTTAGAAGCAGAAAGCAGCCCTCACCAAATATCAGTCCTGCTGATGCCTTGATCCTGGACTTCCCAGCTTCCAGAACTGTGAGAAATAAATTTCTATTGTTTACAAATTACCCAGGCTCTGGTGTTTTGTTATAGCATCACCAACAGATTAAAATAGTCAGACATTTGCCATTCATTCAATGTCTTCTGCTTGCCTCTTTAGCTCATGTGCCAATACCAAACTCTTCAGAGTCCGGTCTGCTGGGTCTGAATGATCCTCCACACTACAAAGCTGCTTAAATGAATCTTGTGGCCTTGCTGGCTCCTAGAACAGAAGATTCCAGGGAGAACAGTCAGGTTCATTCTATCTTGGGGCATCCTAATGTAGTTGGGGGTTGAGGTTTCAAACAAATGGTTCAGGGTCCAACTCATAGTTGTATGACTTGGGATAAGTTATTTAATGTTTTCTAAAAGTCAACTTCCTGATTTGTAAAATGTAGTACTACTAATATTAATACTTAACTCACAGTGTTGTGGTGAGAATCAAATGAACTAATGCCTGTCAAAATCTGGCACAATTCCTCATAGTGAATAACATGTAGAATGTGTTATTGTGATATATATATGAATTATATATAAATATATATTTAATATAAAGTATATATATCAATTAATTTAAAAGGCCTTTGATTCTTGGGGAATTCTCAAGAAGAACTTCTTTTTTCTGGGGCAAGGATGTCATGGCATATCTGAAACAAAACACAATGTCTAGCAGATTTCTTTTAGCCATAAAGCCCAATACCTAAGATAGAGCATGTCAGTAGGCTCTGCTCACAGTGGCCTCAAGGCCTGCATGGCAGCCCTGAAGTGCCTTGGAACTCTTGGAGAACTACTAGAAAGACACGTCCATCATAGATCAGCTCCCTTTTCACCCACCTGCCACTTCTCTTGGGTGGGCAAGGAAGCCAAAGAAGACTGATATTATTCCAGGTTGTATTTAGTTACTCTTCCTCTTATATCAAAGAAGAAAGAGAAAAAAGAAAGAAAGGAAGGAAAGAAGAAAAGAAGAAGGAAAGAAAGAAAAGAAAGAAAGAAAGAAAGAAAGAAAGAAAGAAAGAAAGAAAGAAAGAAAGAAAGAAAGAAAGAAAGAAAGAAAGAAAGAAAGAAAGAAAGAAAGAAAGAGATTAGTTTGAGACTGGAAAATCCAAATACAATAAAATCTCAGACTTCGATAAAAAGGAAAGAAAAAGTATAATTATGGTAAAATAATTAAAGTAAGAAAGAAATGTTATAATTTTTTCAAATGGGGAAAAGATAGTTCCTGAGCTTCCTATCTACCAAGGCAAGGTGGGAAAAATTGAGAGTTTTTAGGTTCCATTTTAGGTCCCTGTGCTCCAAACTTCTCTTTGTGCCCCTTCATCTGGGCCATGCAGGTGGTCCCTCTGGGCTGCATAGGAGGAGAGACTGTTGAGAGAGAGGGCAGAGCTAGCAGGAAAGGGGCACAGAGGAAAAGGGGCTGTGAAAACTCTCCTATTTTGTGAGTTTTAGGTACCTGAAGAAGGTGTCATCTCTACAAGGAGGGTTTTACAGGAAAGTCAGATTTCAGTTCTTGTGTAGAGACCAAAAGGAGTTTGAGAAAAGGATTAAAGATGAAAAAGAAGGAAGGATGAGTCAAAGAGCATGGATGAGGAAAGCAGGTGGGGGGGAGGGGAGGGGATTAGTGGACAGTGGGGAGTGGGCTGCTGGGGTCCACTAGGGACCTGCAGGGAGAGTTGCTGAATCTGTTAAAATAACCTCACCTACATGGCAAATAGAATGTTGGAATGGAACTGGGGCTTCTCTGGGCCTGAGCAGCAGGCTCTTTGCTCTTCTAATCCTCCCCACACACAACTTCAGCAATGCAGCTGGTGCTGAGTGACCTGCCAACATCCCCTCCCCTCCACCTACCCACCCCCTCAGCAATATGCTATTTTGTGACACCTGTTCACTTTAGAAAATTCCTTGCAGCTGTCCAATCTGTGCACTTCAACCATTCAGTACCCAGTTTTTAAAGTTGGGCAGGGGGTAGGGGAGTAGAAATCAGGACAGAGACAGGATGAGATTTACCCAGTCCCAGTGTGAATCTAGATGTGCAGTTACATGCAGAATGCTACAAAAGACCCCTCCTTTTCTATTTTTAGAAATATTTAATTCATATTCTGTTTTGTTCAGGATAAACAAAGCAATCTATCAAACAAAATCCCTATACTTCTACTGGTAATTGGATCATCATAGGACAATTTGTATATTAAAAAAAATAATGATGATGACCCATCACAAAAACCAGGCTGGATCATTAAAAATGAATCCCTCGCTGCTTTCTGTCATGGAGGCTCTGAGGAGGACAGCTGGATGGAAGGAGGACGTGTACACATGGGAATTACTCAGATGAGACTCAATTTGCAGGAGAAGAAAGGGTGTCAGCTGATGGAAATAGTCTAGACATGTCTAATACATGGGTGATTTCAGAGTTTGTAGCAGCCCCTAGGGAAGGATGCTTACCCCTCAACAGGACATTTTAAAGTAGATGACTTCTGCTCACCCAGCTAATAAGCAGAAAGGGTGTCTCTGGGGGACAGAAGTGAGAAACTAGAAAATATCACCCTAGTCCCTTGACTGTAAGACAGCAATTTAATGAGAGCTTTGGCTTATTTGTTTGCTTTTGGGTTGGGGGGAGGGAGATAAAGGGGAAGGAAAACAAAAAGCCACCGTATTAAACACGTATGTTGAATGTAAAGCTTACTCCATTCCAGAAATGTGACAATACATCAAATGTACGTCTTAGAATTAAGGAAATATGACAATAAAGTTAATAATACCTTTTAAAAATTAGTACTGGTAAGTACTTGCTCTGTCTTCATGATCATTTGAATGCCCCTAACAAGAAAACAAAATTAGGAAACCTTTTCAGAGCAGCCTTAATTGGGCATTCTCAGGGAGAAAGCAACCCTGCAAACTCAAAGAGTTTCTAACGTGTTCACCCAAGTCATCTTGGGTCTACAATGACACATCAGGGAGTGGAGGTAAATAGCTAATTTGATGAAATATTGAAACTGATTAGCGTTTCCTGCCCTTACCTTGCCAAGATGAATTATTGTAAGAGGACAGAGGAAAGTGGACACAGGGCCCCTTCCTCAGATGGCCCACGGGGCTCACCTCTGGGCACGTGTGTCGGCATCCTTCATCTTCGTAGTTTTTGTGACAACTTAGAAATCTGAAAAAGTTTGTCCCTGTCCTTTAATAAAGTTGGGTAGATCCAAGAATGGGGGGAGTGAGGGTGGAGAAAAGTCTTTATCCAACCTGGCAAAGAACTCTGTTTGTAGAGGAGGTCTCTGGATACCAAGGGGAAAAAAGCAGGAAAAGAAAAGAGTACAAGGAAGAGGGAAGCTGAGGGAGTGAGGAGGGGAAGCACACTGCCTTCAGCACTCACACACAGAACTGGGAGATCCACTGGAGACCACGCTCCAAGATCCTCCACAACCTCCCCCAAATCTCTCTCCACACTTGCTATGGTTTGATTGTTTGGGTTCCCTTCAAAATTCATGTTGAAACTTAATCCCCAGTGTAACACTATTAAGATGTGGGCCCTTTTAGGAGGCAACTTAGCCATGACAGCTCTGCCCTGATAGATAGGATTTGTGTCTTATAATGGGCTTGAGAAGGTAAATCTGTCCCTTCTTTCATGTGGAGACACATTGTCCTCTCTGGAGGAAGGAGCATTCAAGGCGCTATCTTGGAAGCAGAGATTGGGTCCTTGCCGAACACCAAAACTGTCAGAGCCTTGATCTTAGACTTTCCAGCCTCCAGAACTGTGAGAAATAAATTGCTGTTGTTTATAAATTACCCTGGCTCAGTTATTTTGTTGTAGCAGCACGAACAGACTAAGACAACCCTACTGTCACTATTCTTCCACAAGTACCTCAAGTCCCAGAAGTTCTTGCCACATAGAGCTCCTCACTCTTGACTATACTCGTTCCCCTAGTGCTTTCCTGTCTCTGTGCCTTAGCCTATGCTGACACCTTTGTAGAAGGAAACTCCTCAACAATACCCAGAAAACATCTTCCTCCTTTTAATGAACATGTTAAAGCCACCTCTTCCATGAAATATTTCTTGAGCCAGCTACCTCCTTGTAATCCATCCTTCTTCTCAACCTTCTCTCATGTTTTGTATTATGATTATACTTGTGCTCCTGTCTTGTTTTCCCTGGTTTAACTGCATTCAGGGTAGGAATTTTGTCTTAGTTGTCTCTGTCCTCTGAGCATTAGAACAGTCATTCAAAGTCATATTATGTTAGTATTTAACATAAACTAGATCAATAAAGAGAATGAAAAAGAAATAATTTAAACAACAGAGGTAATTCAGACCTCAATGGGCACATGCCTAGAGATATCTTCAGTGAGCAGATCCACCTGAATCACCTTCAGGGGTATGAGTTTGCCCACGTGCCTCCCATCAGGAGAGCCTCTTACTAGGATAAGTATGATTCTGGTATTTTAAAATAATTACTTTTTAGACAACATGATCGATAAGAAAAATAACTACTTCATATGCTCATTAACCAAAGAAATGATCTGTGCTGGCACAAGAGACAAAATCAGGCAGCTCTGAATTTATTGTTGGGCAGGATATGAGACTGAACATGGGCAATTTCTACCTTCGTGCTGAATGTAGACCCTACGTTCAGACTACACATACTGAAGTATTTAGGTATAAAGGGACATCCTGGCTGCAACTGTCTCTCAAAGAGTTCAGAAAAAAATGTATGCATGTGAATACACACACACACACACACACGTTAACATGGGAAATCTGGATGAAGGTATTCAGAAATTCTTTGCACTATTCTTACAATTTTTGCATAAGTCTGAAATTATGTAAAAGAAAAAAGGCGTAGGGAGAGGAGGATCTTTTGGACCAGGCAGACAAGTCTCTAGGTCCCCAGCCCTCCCTTACTTTAGCCTCAGTAGGTCAGCAGGCTTTTCAAATGGTTCCTGCCCAAGTACAAAGGTCACAAACACCCAATACCTAGGATAACCCTCACACAGGCAGCTACAATGCACTTGGGTCATGATCAACATGGGATTCTGTGAAATTTCTTCCCCATCTATATCTTGCAATCCAGGGCTCTTCCAAGAAAAGACAGCCTTCAGCTTTCTCAACTTGCTCCAAGCAAAGAATTCTAGAAACACTGAAAGATAGTAGTAATAATAGGAATAACAATTATTATTTCTTGACTGCTTGCCATGTGCCAGGCACTGTGTTTACAATTTTTCAGCCATTTTCAAATTTCTTCTTTATAAAACCTATAAGACCTAAATACTATTATTTTACTCATGTTACTACTGAGACAGACCATACCTATAAGGATTAAGTAACTCATCCAAGCTAATAAATGGTATGATGGTTCAGGACTTCTGAGAATAAGACTCCCAGAAGGGACTAGAAGTGGAAGAGATTTTATAGGGGAAAATCTCAATAAAAGACAAAGGGAGAAAGAAGAAGGAGTGGGGGCAGGGGGAGTGAGCCTTAGACAGCAACGCAGCTCTGATTTCTGAGGAGGAGGAGAGGAAGGAAGGAGGCCTCCTGCATCAAAGTCTCCCAATGCCTCTCTTCTCCCCCAGATTTTGGAGAAGGGTCCTATCGTTTTGCATGAACAAAAGTAAGCTTATCATTTTAATTCGTTAAGGAACTAGGACGTGATAGCACCCTTCCTCTAACTGGAGGAAGGTGAGCACTCTCATCTATCGTGCAATAAAGTTCTTATTAATAATAGTCTTATTTTAAAATTCTGAGTCTGTGGTCTATTTTCCATTAGCCTATGCAATCACATCGCCTCAGAGGTACTGCAAAGTGGGCTGTCGCTCAGCACATTACCTAATTAATTAATTAGGCCTGATATTTTTCCTAGCCAAGTCCTTGGTGCTACAGAACATGAATCTTTAATCACAACTTCATGGCAGAGCATTCCATCAATCCTATCATTCCAGCAATGATAAACCTTCAGATCCACATGGGATTATCAGAGATCACACTTTGCATCAAGAAAAGATCAGGCAACATGGTGGGGAAATAAGACCAGCATCAGCCATGGACCCTGGAAGAAATGTTTTACTTATAGATCATAGGACTTTATCAGGAAAGAATTTTCATAAAAACTCAAAATATGCCCATCATTAATTATGTATTTTTAATTTAAGCCGGCACTTTCTGATCTATGTGAGACAAGCCCTTCAAGAGTCTACAAGTTTAAAGACAAGCCAAGCATTATTGGCATAGATAACATGGTCCTCATCCATAGGTCTTATACTTTTACAAGAACATACTGATGCTGTAATAATTAATAGCATACAAGTATATCTTAAAGCATTTCTAAATCCAGAATAGGTGTTATCATTAGTTTATTCTTCTATCAATAAATACTAAAAGTGCAATTTCCAACATGCAGCTACTGATGATACTTTTCTTAGTTTCAAAATGGGCCTTTCAGGCCGGGCACAGTGGCTCACGTCTGTAATCCTAGCACTCTGGGAGGCTGAGGCGGGCGGATTGCTCAAGGTCAGGAGTTCGAAAGCAGCCTGAGCAAGAGCGAGACCCCGTCTCTACTATAAATAGCAAGACATTAATTGACCAACTAATATATATAGAAAAAATTAGCCAGGCATGGTGATGCATGCCTGTAGTCCCAGCTACTTGGGAGGCTGAGGCAGCAGGATTGCTTGAGCCCAGGAGTTTGAGGTTGCTGTGAGCTAGGCTGACGCCACGGCACTCACTCTAGTCTGGGCAACAAAGTGACACCCTGTCTCAAAAAAAAAAAAAAAACGGGCCTTTCATTTTAAAAAGTTAGGAACTACTGCTCCAGATGATGCCCTATACCACTAAATATTTCACACACTATATAAAGTTCCCCAGGATTCTTGGGCAAAGGCATTCACAAAATTGATATTACATTCTTAATAGACTATTTTGGGTACTTCCACATCGACCTGGACTGGCAAAAAAATAAATAAGTGAGTCCATTTACAATCTGTAAGGTGCATAATAAAATGTGGAATATCATTAGTATGTTAATTAATGAAACAAAATGAAGGGACTGTGTATTTATTTGTGTATCTAGATGCAGGATCAAGATTACAAATTCTCTGTGACCAAATTTCATTTGAGAGTTCTCCCCTCAATTTAGCACCAGTCTATTCTGTGCTGTATCCCCACAGCCTAGTACAAATTGACACCACCCTTAGGGATACAGAAGTGTGGGCAGTTAAATTGGCCTTTTTCACACCTATAAGTAAAGCTCTCTATATGGCAATCATTCAGAAACCATCCAGTAAAAAAAAGTATCACTTTATTTCAAAAGTAAGCCAGAGCCACCTAGAGAGCATTAAAGGTTTAGGTTTTTTAAAACACTACTCCCTCAAAACAGCATGAATCACTGAAGGTTTTGAAATAAGTAAAAACATTTTTTCCAAAAATACAACATTTTAGAAATTTTTTTGGTTATTCAGTGGAGACTTCTTTAGGCAAATATGAGGCTGGGATCTAAAATGTGTTGCTTCCTTGATGTTGCAGAAAATATAACGCTACAACTGAGCTCTTTGAAGAGGATATAGTGAGAAGGTACAGATATGCATGCAAATGTGGCCTATTCTAGCATGATTTGAAGGGTCTAGACCTCCTTCTTCTGCATCATATAAATTTTACGCAGCAATGTAATCCCCTATGTACCCACACATAGAATCCTGTACTGCCTTTACCATTAATCTATTACCTCGTGTTGTTTATCACCATGGTGATTTTTTTAGTGAAAGTTTTTCTATTACAAATCACTTGTGAAGTAACTAGTGCTTTATTTTGAAATGGTTTATCAGATCACAGAGCAGATTGATCCCATTGACAGTGAAGCTCTTTCCAGGTTAGAGCTCTCTGATTCTCTGGCTCTCTTATCCAGCCAGACAAACTAAGACTGGTAAGAACACGGAGCACCTTGTATGAGGTAGGAGATAGAGATTCAGTGAAACACAAAGCTGGATGAACTGGGGGAATGTTACAAGAATTAGGAAAGCAGGGAACATGACTCTAGGTATTGCACCACATATTAAAAATAAATAAATCTCATAGTCCTTATTAATCTTGTAAACCCCGTATTAAAAGTACATATTTAAAGATACATTGTAAGTCTAAAATTTAGATATTTGGTGCAAACCAAATCACTAGTTTCATAAGCAAGCTCTATAGTTTAAAACTAAGTCTTGACTATAATGTGAAATAGGCAAAAGAGTTATCTGAAACTTACAAATGACATAATTACAATTTTCTGACGTGTTCTCTATATGCTTAATTTTAGATCTAATATTTCATATGGCCATTATAAAATTAATATATTAATTAATGAATATATAGTAATGAACATGAATTAATAAATATATTATGACCATGCATAATGAATATATAATGAATATATAATAACCATACATAAAATATATTAAGTTAATATATTATACATTATGAATATATATAGTAAATATATAAAGATAGATAAATTCACCCAAAGGGAACAGGTCAGTTTGCTCAAAGATCTTTACCTAATGACCAGTTAACCTAAATCTAACCCACATTTAATTGATTATTTATCTGTTCTATTGTTATACTCTTTTTTAGCCCTTTGGGTAATTAATTCATGATGCAGTTTGAAATGGCCAGAATGAAACCAATTCAAGCAAAATTTTCTGGCATAATTTACTATAATTGCTTTTTCCATTTCTTTTGATACATCTGTGGAATGATCCAAGCCAGCAGGCTGAACCAGAAATGTAAGAGTGATGCTGCCCATCTGGTGCTTCCTGACATATTAGACCTGAGAATGCACAGTGAGTGCCTCCTGGATCATTATTTTCGTTTATGTAAATAGGGTAGCTATCACCTAATGAAGCTGCTGCTTTTCCAAATTCTGTGCACCAGATGTGAAATTTTTATAATATTGCTGGTCACAAAACTACTTCAAATAATTGCATTCGTTCATTTTCATTCATGCATTCTACAAATATTTAAATGCCATTATACTAGATGCTGGTGGTACACTATGGTGTGGCAGAGATAAGTAGCTACCACCAAATTCAAGCTCCCTTTCCCACAGTGCTGAGATGTCCCTTGGAAGTGGCTATTCAGCCAGAAGTTACACTTCCCAAGCCCCCTTGTACCTTAGGTGGAGCTATGTAAGTAGTTCTTACCATCAGGAAGTGTTTGGATGTGATGTGTGTCACTTCTGGGTCAAGAAAATTATAAGCAGGTGCCTTCTCTCTTCTCTGCTGGAAGCAGAGGACTCTGAAGTCCTAGGGACAGTAGAATCACAAAATGGAAAGAGCTTGGGTCCCTGAATAACTATGTAGAGGAAAGCCATTTACCAAATAGGTAAGATGAGGAGGCTTTAACCATACAAAGAAGGAAAGAAAGACAGGGAGAAAAGCATGTACAGAGTACTCCTAGTAAGAAAGTGCATATGTGATGATCTAAAAGAGACCAGCATGACTTTGTTGATTTATTTCAGCAACTGGTTGCCACAAACCATGCAAGCCTGGGACAAATCATCAAAGCCATCAGGAAATAATGAATTCTGATCAAGGTAGAAAATAGCGTTAAAAGTAATTTTAATAATAATTGAAATAACTTCCCAATATGCAAGTCATTGGAATTACTTGTACTCTATTGCCAATTACATTGGCTACCATGTTGTATATATTTCTTTATGTTTTATAATCCAATATGATGTTAGGAACTTGAGATGGTAAAAAGTAAAATTTTCAAAAGTAGAGGTATATATATCCTGAGGGATACAAAAGAGTCTAATTGTTTACAAAATGTTCAAAACCTGACAAATACATGTGAGAAAAAAATTAAAAATGTGTTTGATCGTCTTTAATTCAGGAATCTGTGTCTCTTCTGAAACTGCAGGCAAAAGTTTGTGGTTTGGTGCACGGATGCATTTTTCTAGGGATAGATTCCATAGCATACATTCTACAAGGTTAAGAACTAAATGTGTTAGTGTCTAAAAATATTTAAAAGGATAAAAAAAAAAGAGAGAGAGAGAAAAGAGACATGAATAATCTAAATGATCCAAACACATTAATAAAGTGCTGAATTTTAAACTGGTAATTAAGCAGGAACAGGTTTTAGGGAAATGGTCCCAGAGCCCATCCAATAAACTTGGTATCCTTCCAGTTATTATTTCATTAGTACAAGCCATATATCCTCAGAGGCCAGATTTTATTTTCAATAACAGATTGGAAAAAGAAGAAATGAGAATTAGGAAAATTAAGTGCCCTATTCAGAATTTACAGGAGAATCCCAAGGACCTCTTGAGTCACTATTTTTTTTCTCTTAATCATCTGATTATTCCTATAAAATTGAAATAGGTGCCAAGAGAGCTCTTGCCCTCAGAATTTAAATCTCTTCTGTGTGTTACAGCCCAGTGTTCACAGAGATTAACTTAATAGTGAAGTTCTTTCAGATTAGCCAAAATCCACAATCTGCTCTACCTTTAAAAAGAACAAACATTTTGTATAACCCCCAAATTGCAGACCAATCAGTCTGAGAGATAGTCTTTTAGAATTCTCTGTGAGTTATATTTTCACCAAATTTCAGGACCACATTTTCCAATGGTATACCTGACTTAAGGAGAAAACAATTTTCAGACACAATCTTTCCTGTGTTCATCACTGTTGTAAATTGTTTCACCTTTCTATTAGAAACTGAGACATCGTTTGAAAGTTTTTTCCTAAACAGAGGATTCATTTTTGTTCCATAGAATAAACCTGCTGCTAAATTTAGCAAGAGATGTCTAATGTCTAAATGTTTATAGTGCTTTAGTAAGAGGGCCACAGCAACAATCAAATCCTAGTAGTTCGAGAAATTATGTTTTGTCATTTCATCCAGGGCAAAGTGGGCTCAAGAAGATTGGTTCATTATGCAGGTTTTGACACTGGTTTTGATTATTTGCCTTGAGAAGTAGAACTGCCAAAAAATCAGTAGATTTCATATCTGAGGCTTAGTACATTCTCTCCAAGTCTCTAAGGAAAGCCAAATTACTACCTCAAGGTTATTTAGTAAGCACAGATCCAAACACAAGGAGTCAGATGATTCTCACAGCTAGTGTTAATCAAGTTATGGTTGTTTTATGAGTTCACCTAAGTCAGGGGTGTGTTCTGGCAACTCATAATCCCAGTATATGGGAAGACCACTCCCCATCCCACCCTGGCACTACAAGTGGCTTCTGCCTCCCACTCTGGAACAGACTGCTAGTTGATTACCCCAACACCCATCCTTCTCATCTTTCATAGGAACAAAATTCTAATTTTTAGTTGGACATATCATCACTCAAAACTTTTTTTTTAATTATCTTTCCCAGTGTCCAATGTGACCATATGAGTAAGTGTGGACAATGAGATATTAGTGAGTATGACAAATGGCTTATAGCAGACTGCCATTCCCACTCAGAATCACTAGAAAGGCCAAATAAAAATAATATAAAACAAGCAAACAGCAAATATGTTTAAAGCCATTAAAGAACTGCTAAAGCAGCCAATACTATAGGAATGGTCTTTCAGGCTGCTGTAACAAAATACCAGAGACTGGGTAGTTTATAAACAACAGAAATTTGGCCGGGCGCAGTGGCTCATGCCTATAACTCTAGCACTCTGGGAGGCCAAGGTGGGAGGATTGCTTGAGCTCAGGAGTTCGAGGCCAGCCTGAGCAAGAATGAGACCCCTTTCCTACTAAAAACAGAAAAATTAGCCGGGCATTATGGCACACACCAGTAGTCCCAGCTACACAGTAGACTAAGGCAGGAGGATCACTCGAGCCCACGAGTTTGAGGTTGCTATGAGCTACAATGACATCACTAGACTCTACCTGGGGCAACAGAGTGAGACTCTTGTCTCAAGATTAAAAAAAAAAAAAAAAAAACCAGAAATTTAATTATCAGTTTCTGGAGGTTAGGAAGTCTAAGATCAAGGTGCCAGGAGATTCAGTGTCTGATGAGGTCCCATTTTCTGGTTCATAGAAATGGCACCTTCTCCCTGTGTCCTCACAGAAAGGGCTGGCCAGCCCTCTATGGTCTCTTTATAAGGACACTAATCCCATTCATAAGGGCTCCACCCTCCTGACCTAATCACCCCGCATAGGCTCCACCTCCTAAAACCATCACACTGGGGATTAGATTTCAATATATGAATGGGGGAGGGCACATTCAGTCCATAACTATTTGGAAAGATACATAGCAAACTGCTAATTGTGGGCCCTCTGGGGAGTGAAAGGAGTTGGGAGGAGAATAAGGAGAAGGATTTTGTTTTCCAAAATTTTAGTTATTAGAAATGTTCCCAATAAGCATGTTTTACTTTTGAATTTAAAAGAATAGAAATGCAATACAATATTTTGTATACCTATTTATCTAGCTAAGTATTCTACAAGTTTTATTCATTTCTTCCAGCGGCCCTTACATCACACATTTCTTTCTAAGATTATCTTAAATATCAGCTATTATATAATTTTTAAAATTATTATTATGACAAGCTCTCATTGCCCATTTTGTTTTCAAACAAGTTACTGGTTATATACAAAAAAGCCATGGATTTTATTATGTTTTTTTCTTATAACAAGCTCCTTCACTGGTCTCATTAATTTAATTAGCTCTCTTCTTTGAGAAATTAGTATAAGTTAGCATTTGAGAGAGATGGCATGCCCCTCTTTCTACTTGGTTATGGAGGTGTGTAATGCTGACAAATGTGAAACTCATTTCTGCCAGTCATCACCAGAGCTGATTAATTTTTATTTTTTTTCTTGAGACAGTCTTGCTCTGTTGCCTGGGCTAGAGTGCAGTGGTATCAGCCCAGCTCACAGCAACCTCAAACTCCTGAGCTCAAGCAATCCTCCTGCCTCAGCTTCTGGAGTAGCTGGGACTAAAGGCATGTGCCACTCTGCCTGGCTAATTTTTCCTATATAGATTTTTAGTTGTCCAGCTAATTTCTTTCTGTATTTTTTAGTAGAGGTGGGGTCTCGCTCTTGTTTAGGCTGGTCTCGAACTCCTGACCTTGAGCAATCCTCCCACCTCGGCCTCCCAAAGTGCTAAGAGCCACCATGCCCTGCCATAGAGCTCATCAGTTCTTAATGTTCTTGGTACAGTTTCTATTTTTTCTGGGACTGATTGGCTTAATCACAGTTTCTCTGTATTCTTTCCTATTTACACAGATTTTTAAAAAAACAAAGCTAGTCTTTATAAAACACTTTATAAATATTATAGATTAAAGAAAATGCCTACCTATACAAACCTTATCTGCTCCCCAAGGTGTCTCGCTCTCAAGTGCTCTGGTCCAGATATCCAAACTCCCAGTGTCTAGGATATCTGCTCTCCTGACACAGCCTTGCCTGAGCACCAGTGCTCTGGAGGAGGTCGGGTGTCCAAGCCAACCCCAACTAGCTCCTGGAACCACCTCTCCCCACTTTTGTGCCTTTATTAAGATGCCTTACTCTCTCGGGGCTCAATTTTTCCTTGCTGCTTCCTATGGTTCCAGCCAGCAGTCTAGTCTCTGTGCCCCAGAAGCTAGATCAGAATTTCCCAGGCTGTGAAATATTCTAGAGGCTGTTGATTGGTGTGCTGAGAAAATAATCTTCCACCAGATAACATAGCTCCTTAAACCCTTAAAATTTTTAAGTTTTTATTTCTTTTTACTCTGTTATGTCTCAAAGCATTTAATCTGTTCCTGTCTGATAGGAAAACCCAACAATGGTTTGGTGTTTTGTGTTGTTTTGGTTTTCTAAATACACTGTTGGTGAATTTTTTCTTAAAATATAGAGAGGTATAAGAAAGCAAAACAAAACTATCCTATTGTTCTATCACCAGGATAATTCTTGTGGCTGTTTTTAAAAAATTAAAGTAATACATGTACATAATTTAAAAGGTAATAACAGAAGAATAAAACAATCAGTTAAAGGTATATTCATTAACTCATTTATTTACAAATATGTAACCAAAGGCCATGACTGGGCCAGAATTGAGACTCACATGCTACAATCTTGACAACCCAAAATAAATGACTAAGGCAAAAATCTTAATCAATGGAGGTTTATTAAGCCTCTGGGAAAAATAGAGACCACAGATATATCTGTGACTGTTTTTCTGAGGCAGAATTCTAAAAGGGAGAGGGCATACAGAAAGAAAAAAGGAGGAGAAAGGTGGGCGGTGAGACAAATGGTTACATTCTTGTGAGGTCCAGGAAATCTGTATTTTACATAAGATAAGGTGAATGTTAGAAGAGAAAATGGGAGTGAAGGAAATATCAATTATGTAGATGTCCCTGAGTAGTTGGAAGTATGTTTGATCTTGTCTTGTCTCTGTTCTGCACCTTGTAAGATTAAATTTATAATCCAACATTATTAGTGTAGAATTGAAGAGACTTTAGTTTTAGGAGCTGGACTTAGGCTGCAGACTCTAAGTTTCAATTTGCATATCCTTGTTTATGGGAGGCCAGCAAAGAATTTCCTTATGAATGATGTGTGGGGGCAGTTCTTATAGATGCTTGGGGGTGCATAATGTTAGTATCAGCTATTCTTTTGGGAGGGGGTATTGCATGACTCAGCCTCCAGGCTTGACCTTCTCTTTTACATAAGGAGTTGGAGGAATGGTCCTAAGATTTTTATTTTCTTTTACACTTTAGAGGTCAGGGCCCATCCTCAATAAGTCCTTATTGGGTTCTAGAGAGAAAAGCTTTCTTAAATAATCTTAAATTGTTCATTGCCCAAAATAAATCAGAAAACTGTTTTTCTTTGCCTTGTTAATCATTGTTCTGAGGACAAAGAGTTCTATGGTCAAATAATCTTTATGTAAATGTCACCCATTTCTTTCATGTGATATAAAGTGAGTTCTGATTTCATTACTCATATGACTTTTAAAAGCAGAATCCATATATGTTCTTTAAGCTTATCAGAAATGAGAGTGAATACTGCAGTAGATTCAAGTACATCGGTGTCATCTGGTAATGCTGACACTACCATGGTGGTTTTATTTCAGGCACCTTCCAGCACAATCTATATTTAACTACAAGGAACAGTGGTTATTTCTTTGGAGCCTGAAACAAGGTCTGGAAAGAATCCAAAAAGATCACTCAATATAACTCCTCATCTAGAGGGGGTTCTTAGGGAGAAGAACCCAAATTATCTTAGTTTCCCCCACAGTGCCTTGCTTTTAGAATTTGCTCTGTAAGTGTTCTCTAACTTGACTGAAAGTCATCATCACTTAGAAGGGATGACTTATACTTTAAAGATTTTTCAAGTGGATCGTCATTCTTTTTCTTTATCAGGAAAAAAAAGGGGTCTTGAGGCTCCCGACAAAATGAAGAATTGGAGTCACAATGCTGGAACTGGTATAAAGTAGCCCTTACACAGGGGAACTTAAAGTGCTTTTCAATTTCACAGGGCAATAGTTTTGTTTCAAGTAGATTCCATCCAGAAGCCATAAAGTAGGAGAGATGGGGGACTGTCTGGAGTTGGAAATGACGGACTTCCTCTGATTGCAATTAGCATTTAAAAGATATCATATCCATTTTTATTCAAATATAACACCTTTGTAGTCATAGTAACCCTTTTATATTTAGATTTGGTTGCTGTTACTAGTTTACTTGAGCCATTCATTTTATCCTCCCTCCTAAAAGTAACTGGTTTCCTCCTTCTTTTTTCTTTCTAATGGAATGTACTGTTGTACTTTTTCTTCTAACATATCAGTTCTCTCTAAAGGATGTGAGAAAAGCAAAATTAAAATATCATATTGAATAACCAAATTAGGAAACAAGTTTCCTGCACTACACTCAGGAAAGGTTAGAAGATATTGTTGTATTCATATATAGGGCAAAAGCCAAGTTCTTAACATAAATTTCAAACCTATTTCCTTCTTTTTGTTCCTTATTACCATAAAGATACACCACTTTTCTGATTTAAATTCCCGGGATGATAAATGGTTTCATTTGGGTTATAAAATTCAAGGGTCAGTACAGCAAGATTGTTTCCAAAAAAAGGACAGGATAGAATGCTGGAGAGACTTTAAGTCCATTTTCTGTTTCTTTTTATTTGTAAAGGAAAATCTCAAATGAGATATGAGAGATATTGTAAAATTCATATTTTCCCCTTTGTTTTTCTCTTTCAGTATCTGCTTTGACATCTGATTTTGTGATTATAGAAATGAGTTTTCAAATCCATCCTCTTTAGAAACAGATATTGAAATTTGGAGCAGAAGGAACCCAGAGATTGTCTAGTCTGGAGCTTTCATTTTACAGGTGAGAAGACTGAGGTTGCAAAGAAATGAGGGACCCTACTTAAGGTCAGACATCTAGTTAATGTCTATGTTAGGTAGGCAGTAAGGGATTCTGGGTCTCCTAGAGATGAAAGTGGGTGTTTGCCTTGGTGTAGTTGCCCCACCCCAAAACAACATTGAAAAAGAACAATGTTGGAGAACTCACACTTCACTATTTTCCACAACATCAGAAGATGTCCAGATCACAGTTTTTGCCTATATCATTTCTTCTTCACTAAATAGCATTTTTTATTCAGTAAAGACAATAGAATTATACATTTTTAAAAGATTAATGTAATAGGATGTGAATTATATCTAAATAAAGATATCCTAGAAACCCAATGTTCCAAAACATTTTTTCATTTCTCAAGTATTTAACTATTCTTTTTCACAATTTTTAATAATGATATGATTTCCAGACTGCTTTTCAGCTCTAGCACTATCAGCTGCCAGTTGACATGCAAATATTTTTCTAATTTTTATTATGTTATTTGTCATCTCTTCTGAAATATTGGGTAATTCTCTCAAATGGTTATTTGATAAATATTAGTAAATGTAAAGTTCAGGAGAAAACATTTATTTTATATATTTTACCCCATCATCCAGAGTGCTTGCTTATAGTTACTTAGATAGTGCCAAATTAAAATATGCAGTTTTGTTAAAATTATGATTAAAACCCCAGGCTTTCTCTCTAACATTCCACTAGCATAACTGTAAAAAGTTCAGTAAGGTTTTTATGACAATATATTTTATTGAAATCATTTTTCTCAAGCACTACCAACAAAAACTTTAGATCTTATTTGTGCAGCTTCTAAGATCAAAAAACAATTTTTTTCAACTCTCTCTTCAAAGTATTGAATTTTTCATTTAAAGAAAATTATTTCATTACTTTAACATAGAGCAGTTGAAGCTTCATCAAAAATTATTGAAATTTTACTGTCTTAATTTACATTTTCTAAAAGCAGTGTTCTCATTTCAGTAGATGTATTCTTAACAAGCCAGAACTACAAATATAGATTACTATTATGTGTCTTATCTTAAGTCATTCACATTGCTATAACAAAAAGACCATAAACTGGTGTGAAGCCTCAGGCTAACCACTTTCTTTTAGCTTCTGTGTATTGCTTGCTTGCTTTTAGGAAGTTGGCTTGAGCGGACTGATCACAGGGAATTATGGGATGAAACAAAATGCAGAAAGAAAACCCGGATTTGAGGGCCAATCAAATGGCACCCAGAATGGGGTAAAGCCAATCAGAATTAAGGCGAAATAAAATGCTGCAGAAAAGCAGGCACAAGGGGCCAACCAATCAATGTAAAGGGCAAGCATGTGGACAAGTCATGAACCCAGGGTATAAAGGACTCTGTCCTGCAGTGCGCAGGGTCCTTGTCTGAATAGAAGCCACCGTGTTGGTGCTCTGGGACTTGGACCCTAGCTAGAGCTAGCTAATAAAACTCCTATTTTCAGCCTTGGTGAGTCTGTCTCTCTGTTCTGTGGTCCTGCGAAATTCCAGCCTAACACTGGGTGGCTTGCAAACAACAGAAATTTTATTTCTTACTGTTTCAGAGGCTGGCAAGTCCAAAATCAAGGTGCCAGCAGATTCAATGTCTGATAAGGGCACTGCTACATGGATGACCATCCTTTTCACTGTATCCTCACCTGGTGGAAGAGGCAAATAAACTCCCTGGGATTTCTTTTGTAAGAGCACTAATCTCATTCATGAGGGCTCGGTCCTCATAACCTAATTGTTACTGAAAACTTGGCCACTTGTCCATGAAGCCAAATCAGAAGAATAAGGACAAGTCTTTTGGGGATGAGGAAAGAGATTTAATACCTTTGCGACAAAGGGAAGAAAAATGGTAAACCTTCTCATCTCGAAATCCATATTTCCTTGAACATAGGCAGAATACAGAGCTTTTAAAGGGAGTGTTCTCAGCTTTAGGCAATTACTGTGGTTAACTCTTTTAATTGTCCCATCTCTGCCAAAGACAGAGCCTGTGAACTCCAGCCAGCTGCCCACATGAGGGGCTGGCACCACCTGAGAATTTTAACAAAAGACTTAACCTGCCTCAAGGATAGAGGCCAGCCTGCAATAGTTCCCAAAAGGAGTAGGGGAAGTTTTTTTGTTTTGTTTTGTTTTGTTTTAAGACAAGGTCTCACTCTGTCACCAGGGCTAGAATACTGTGGCATCAGCCTAACTTACAGCAACCTCAAACTCCTGGGCTCAAGCGATCCTCCTGCCTCAGCCTCTCAAGTAACTGGTACTGTAGGCATGCACCACAACACCTGACTCATTTTTCTATTTTTAGAAGAGATGGGGTCTCATTCTTCTCAGGCTGGTCTCAAACTCCTGAGCTCAAGCAAGCCTCCCTCCTCAGCCTCCCAGAGTGCTAGGATTACAGGTGTGAGCCACTAAGCCCTGCCAGGAAGTATTTAAAGAGACAGAAAATCTCTTTGCTGTTTGGTATTTTTTAGGCCATTCCCTCTGTCACATAATTGTCTCCTAAAGGCCCCATCTCTTAATACCACTCATTGCACTGAGGGTTAGATTTTAATATATGAATTTTGGGGGGACACAAACATTTACATCATGGCATGTCTGTATTGATATTATTCTTTTTTTTGAAGTTTTATTAAATATTCATGCTTAAAACAATCCAGTATTTTTCAAGATTTTCAAGTAATTTCATTTACCTTTTTAGGAATTTGATTTTTCTTTTTTTTTTATTTTTTATTTTTTTAGGAATTTGATTTTTCAAATTTCTGAACATTTTTATTATTTCACTCATTCTTCATGTTTTTAAATTTTTTTCCTCATTGATGATTATAATTTTCCTTCATTTAAACCAAAAGATTTAACAGAATATGATTCTTAATCTAATAAAATATTTGTGTTCAACATTTTTACCTTTTAATGATATAATTTTAATATCATTTCTTTTTATGTTACCATAGATCCAAGTGACCCTTATTTATTATATTTAATAGAAATACTGAGAAATGTACCCAAACTTTGTTGTTCCCTCATTCTGGGAGTCTGTATTCAGTATCTTGTTATAAATCCTTATATTTTGAAGCATTAAAATGTACATACAAGAATTATAACACAGTAACTATAAAAAACAAATAATAATCAAACTATTTAGATGTAATAGCAACTATAATTCCAGGATGAAGATAAACTGGTGATTCTCTCCAAACACAGAGTTCTATAATGAATATGTATTCTGCACTGCTTACTGGACATTGGCCAATTGGCCCTTAGAGCTACAACTATTTCTTAGATGTTGTTATGACAGGTAGCCCATTTATCAGGGTTGTTGAGATATCCTACAATATTTCACTTGAACTAATGGATTTATTCTAAAGTTTATAACACAAATTAACTAAATAGCTTGTTATGTTACTATAATAAAATTTTCCAAGTGGTATAGAATTATTTCAATAGTTTAACAACCAGTCAGGTCATTAACTATCAGCCCTGTCTAAGTCTGCATGACCCTCTCCTTTTAAGGGCAAGAGAATTACCCCTAGTAAAAGACTGTCTCCACTGTAGTCTGATGTCTGCTTGGTTCACAGAAAACTGAGAAAACAGAAAGTATTTGAGAACAAAAAGTGATTTTTTTCCCTAATACTTTTGCTATGGACTTTGGCCAAGACAAGGCTGGAGGCTATTGGCCCTCTCTATAGGTTAATTATGAGGCAGAATCATCACTGGTTATTGAGAGAAATGGAGTGTGATCCATGGAAGAGCAATGACAAGGAAGACACATGTTCCCCGTAAACCCATGAAAGTCACACACATGAATTCCCAGGTAGTCTCCAGTTGTAAGAAACAGGCTTCCAAGAAAACAGGAGAGTCTTTCTATACTGAGTTACATGTACAAAGTTCTTCATTACAGTGTTATTTATAGTCAGAAAACACACTAGGGGAATTATTAAATGAATTATGATCCACGTACAAGATAAAATATATATCCTTTTTTTGAAAAAGTAGTCTTTCAGTAAAGGTAGTACTATATAAATCCATGTTTTCCTTACTTGTCACATTTATGTGCCTCCAAATCAATAATAAGACAAAAATCATACAGTAAAGGCTATTCCATCCATAATGAACTCAGGAAATGGCTCTATCCCAAACTAACAATAAAAATAATTTTTGCAAAATATAGTAATATTCGGACAAATAAAGAACACATTCCAGAAAAAGTAATAGATAAAGTTCCAGAGCTCAATGATATTCCTCAAAATAAGTGATAAGGCATGAAAAATCTAATATCTTGCTTGGAACAACAAATATTGAAGATATAGGCTAATAGTGGGGGAGAGGATTTACCTCGGGGCCTCAGTTTCTCATCATGGATTGGCAGGGATAGAGGGGTCAGAATGTGGGCAAACCCTATTATTATCTCAGACCTGGACTCTTATTTCACAGTTGGCTGAAAAATACCTCCCCCATTCATGCCCACTTGAAATTTCAGAATATAATCTTTTCTGGAAATAATGTCTTTGCAAATGAAATTAGTTAAGGATCATTCCAGAAGTAGAAACCACCCGAGATATAGAGTGGGCTCTACATCTAATGACTGGCATTTTTATAAGAAGGGAAGAGGATACAGAGATATACACAGAAAAGAAAGTTGAATGAAGAACGAGGCAGAGATGGGAGCGATGCAGCTGCAAATCAAGCAATGCCAAGCATTGCTGGGAACCACGGAAGCTGGGAAGGGACGATGAAGGATCCTTGATTGTGCCAACACCTTGATTTCAGACTTCTAGCTTCTAGAACTGTGAAAGAATAATTTTTTCTTGTTTTAAGCCACCAAATTCGTGGTAATTTATTGCAGCAGCCCAAGGAAACTAGTACATCACATTAAAAAAACAAAACAAAAACTGAGTGTGAAGAAGGAGAGTGAGGGGGAATTAAGCATCTCTGCAGTGCTGACCAAAGTGGACCAGACAGAAATAAACACCACATTATTAAACACAAAACATCTGTGATCTATCAGCCTTCGTTATGGATCACAAAGGGAGACTGAACGCCGTGCGCTTACCTAGATGAGCTTCCCACTGCAATCAAGGGAGCCTAAAAGTTAAGAAGAAACCTGGCTCAGGCAAAGAGTCCATAGGTTTCATGACATACATGGCTTTAAGCTGATTTCAAACTGCCAGATCTGACTCCTCATTCCTCATCTCCCAACCATCTCCACAGTCTTTGTAAGCCAAATGCAAGCCTGTAGAGGACTCACCGCAAAGATGAAAAACATGTAAAGGACACAACATGGATTCTACCAAATGGATAGGTATAGAACTTGGTGGAGAAGGAGAAAGAAAGATCACATGCAAAAGGGAGATAAATAATACATAGGAAAAAAATTACTTTAGGAAACAGAAGAAAATATCAGGCAAACACTTCATCATACTCTCAAAGAAATAAAAATGACAAGGACTTTTTCTCAGTGGACAAAAAAAATAAATAAAGCCAAAAGAATGGATGAAAGAGATCAAATTGGAGAAATGAGATTATAGGAGCTGAAAAGATGAATTAAGAGAGTTGAAGAAAGAAACTGAATATAATAAAACTAATGGAAACAATAAAAATAAAAGCCTATTAGAATCAACAAGAAGTAGAAGGAAATCTATTTTAAAAATTCAGTGTAACAGTGAATAGGCTTTCTATGAAAATCTTACAAAATCAAATGACATGAAACAAAATATAACCAAAAGATGGAAGTGAGGGAGGAGGTGAGAGAGATGGTAGCTGCAGAGATGATGCATGCATAATTGTGATTGTTCCTGAAGATGACAAAACCAGAAACAGAAAAAATAAGCAAGCATATATTTTTTAACCATAAATAAAGTAAGATTCAGAAAGGGCATACCTTCAAAAATAGGTATGACTAGCTATAGCTATAGATCCTCACTGAGGCTTGCCATTTGTGTTACGAAACTTTAAAGACAAAGAAAAGAATATTTGAGGCATGTGAGCAGAAAAAGCAAGTGGAAAAAATTACGAAAATATGTTTCTCTACATTAGCAATACCAGATGACAGAAAGAGGCAGTGGAACAGTGTCTACAACTATGAAGTGTCTGTGTGTGTGTTCTATAAAGGAGTTGATCAAACTCATTATTCATATATAAAAGCAATAGAAAGATTTATCAACACCAAAGATCTCACTCATAGGCCCTCCTTATAAAAGTGACTTGATAATTAAATCTGGCTAACCAATATATCAATTAATAAAAAACCCGTGTTAATGACCGAATTAGTATACTGTGCAGCTCCACTGATGATTCTATTTACATAATTTAAGGGTGTAAACAGTGACTATTTATTCAAAATAGTGATACAACTATAATAATATATCGGAAGGATGGGGAGCGAGTATGCTGAGATGAAGGCTTCAGAGTGGGAGTGGGGTGGGGGGAGCAGATATTGTAAGAGGAAGGAGTCCTCCTCTCCCATGGTAGGAATTTAATAGCTAACGCCCACATCGGAAAAATCAAGAGATAACAAAGCGACCCTACTACTTCAAAAGATGGTGACACGTACCACGAAGCAAAAACTTTAAAAAAACGAAACAGCTAAAACCTTTGAATATGGTTCCTTCTAGAGACCAGGAAGCAAGATTTGCGGGGAAAAAGAATGGCTGTTTTTCAATATAAGCCTCATAGTAATATTTAGAGTATGTGAGGGACCCAATATATATCCCCTGTCTTCCCATCTTAGTTCCAAACAAATGGAAAGGTAAACAAAAAGAGTGGCAGATAGAAGTGAAACCATCACTATTTTTTACCAATAAAAGACAATTTGGGAAGGCAGTGACAGAAACGACGAGCAGGTTTATTACCTGAAGCCCAGTGTCTGCCAGGGAAGCCCGCTCACAAGGTGTCACAGTGCTGAGACATCCCCTGTCCCCCATCACCACCACACTGTAAAACAGGAATGAGAGCAGGAGTGACTCCATGACAGGCTGCACTTCCTGGAGTAGGCCTAAATTTCGGTTTCCCAGAAACTTTGCCTACTACACCCTTCCCCGAAATGACCCGTGCTGCCTTTGAAGGAGCCAATCAGGAGCCAACACGATGAGCCACTTCTAAAGGAACCAATGGACAAAGGGGGGAAGGTGTACCCAGCGTGTATAACTTGCAGAAAAGTATGAAAGCTTGACTTGTACCCCAGGGCGGGGTCCTGGTTGGTAGGGAGGCCACTGCGTTGGCGCTCTGGGACCTGGACCCTAGCTCGAGCTAGCCCATAAACACCTTTGTGCTTTGCAGCCTCAGCGATTCTGCCTCTCTGTTCCTGGGGCCGAAGGAAACCGGCTCTAACAACACCTGTGCACACTATGTGGAGGGCTGGCCGGAAGCCTACTCCAAACGAACAACTTGAGAACCCCACCACCACTGAGCTGGGAAAATGATTAGTGACATATTCATTTCAATCCTATAACTGAATAATTTTAATAATTGCATAAACTGAAATAAAACAAATATTTGATTTCAGCATTCAAAAACCACAGGCACAGCGAGCAGCACATTCCTTCTGGCTTGTCCTCCCTTTGAGGCTCAAGGCAAATGGCTCCTCTGTCCTATTATTATTTTAATCTTTATTTTACGTTGAAATTCCGAACCAGAGCTAGGTAAAGAGAGAGGGTAGCTTAAGACAGAAGGCAGCTGGAGCACAAGGTTTTTGAGCTATTAATAAGAAGTGCTCCTTGCTTGCCCTCCAAGCGGGCTGCCCCGACTCTGTACCCTCTTCCCCAGAGTGCCTGCTTTTACCAATATTATTTATCCTTCTTTCCTTGTTGATGTGGCTCTGAGAGACAAGGGGGCGCCCTGGAGGTCACTCAGGAAGTCCCTGCTGGAACCAGGAAGACAGCCAAGGTTTTAGACTCCAAGTCCCTTGATAAAATCGATAGACCACAGTCCTGCCCTCCTCGGAGCCCTCGCCTCCGCACCGTGCCCTGTCTCTGTGCTCGGGAGAAATGAAGCTGAACTGGTGTTGCAAAGAGAATCTTCATCTGGGGGCTTCCCGGGCATTTAAGATCAGAAAAATTCTGTTGCTAATGTAAAAATAATAGACATTCATCACTTCTCACCTTCTAAATAAATAAGGAGAAAGAGCAATAATTGGGTTGTGTGGCTTTAAGTGCTATTGCAGAAACTGCTATCAAAAGCAAAGAAGCCTGTACTTGCATCCCTCAACCGCACAGATATTTTTTTATTTTCTGCTTTTATGGTTCTCACTGAACTGGAAGGGGAAAGCTACTGGTGGAAAAATGAGCCAAATGCAAAGGAAAACAAAAGCAGCCCAGGTTTGGGGACCTGAGGAGAACCGTTTTATAGACCACCAGGATTTTATTTTGATATTTACACCTGTGACTTTTAAATAAGCAAAATGAATCCTCTTAGGAAGTAAACAGTTATCTTAGATTGTGGGCCAGCTGGTGGTAGAAGAAATCTATAGGAACTGATTAAGTATATAATCCTAACAGGAAAAATGCAACTAACTCTTAGGCAGGGATTATCATAGTCTATGAGGACTAGCAGAAAGAACTCGAGCTTTGGAGTCCAAATGGGCTCAAGTGAAGGCTGTTTGATATATGACACACTGCTTAACCTCACTGAGCCTCAGTTTCTTCATCCATGAAATGGGAATAATAATAATACTAGTGGTAAAACTAGTATTGAAGACAGATAAGTGAAAACTCTAGTTCATGGTAGGCACATAAGTTCCCCTTTTTAAATCCTGTTGCCCATTGTGGTAATTATTAGTGTTGGCCACCAAATCTTTCCATTCTTCTCCAAAGCACACAGGGCAGCTGCATTTTCTCGCTCCTTCGAAAATAGATATGGCCATGTGATTTGCTTCAGCTAATGAGATCTGAGCAGCATTGATGCTTAGGCTTCCAAGCTGAAGCTTTAAAAGCAAGTTTAAGATTGGCCATGCATCTTCTCTCTCTATGACAGCAACTGGCAATGTTCCTGACAGTGACCCGCTTGGGGTCAGGAATAAAGGTGACACAGCAAAATTCACAAAGGACATGTAGTGTGAGTGAGAAATGAAAACATTTGTTGTTCTGCGCCTCTGTGGTTTTTGAGTTTTTTGTTACCGCAGCATAACCTACATCTTCCTGATTGTCTCAATTTCCTTTAAGTAACTGCATTTGCCAGCATCTTAATTCATTGCGCAGATATGTGTTGAACAAATGCCAAGCACTGTGCTAGATGCTGAGAAATGCATGATACTGATTCTTGCCCTGAAGGGGCTAGTTGTAAGGGGAGGGGTGTAGGGGTCATTGTCAGGAAATTTTTTAAAATGTTCATAGTTAAACGTCAGGGTTGGGGACTACTGCATTTGTGCACATTGAATCCTTCATATGTGTCCTGATTGCCTGCAGATTTTAATAACAAAGAAGCTAGAGGCTGTAATATCAGGAAAAAAGGGTGGTGTACGTGGAAAGAATGAAGAACAAGGTGATCAAATTGACAAAGTAAATATGAGTACTGTATTTCATTTTGTCCCTGGGTTGCCCACAACTTCCTGGCTGAGCTATATATACCTCTTTTACCTCCCCTAGTGATCATTTACTAGATTTTTTTTTCCTTTAGACTGAATATCAAGTCAGAAACAATCTAAAATTGCTAATCCTTACTATAATTCTGGAGCCATTTACCTAAAAACATCCTGAAGTTGTAAAATATAAAGCCAAAGCAATGAATTTCTAATGGTGGAATTGTAGACACAGTGCCCTGTGAGGATGTCATTGTAGATGGGCGAGTGGATGTTCCAACCCTATTTTAAATCATAACATTCTAAATTTCTACGTAAAAATGATATGCGTGCTTAGCAAAACTATTAACTAGTACTCCTTTGGCAGTTTTATTTTTAAAATTCTTTATTAGCTTAAGTATTACCCCATGATTTTTAAAATTCATTATTGATTATTGAAAGTTTCCTTTCCAGAATTATAAAAAGAGTCCACTGTTACCAATGACTCCCATAAACTCTATGTTCAAATAAATCATACAGTTAATAGAAGTGTAAATATGATGCAAACTATTGTTTATACTTATATAGATATCTTTTTTAAAAAGATGAAATTATTATTTCTATAATAATTTATACATAGACTCATTCATTAATCTACTTAAATCTCTTAGCAAAAGATTCGGTCAGTGCTACTGTTTAATAACTTGTGCTTTTATTGTAGTAAAATTTCTCATGAAGCTCCTCTTTCCTCATGACCAGGCTATAAAGTCTGTGAATATGGAAGACCTACAGGTGTTATTCATGTCTTCTACTGCTTTGATGTTGTGTGACTTGGACAAATAGGCCATGCCTTTTTCCATTACTATCGTGATGTCAGTTCTAGCCTTCTCAACTATCATGGCAGTTGATTGCCAAGTTCTTGGTCAACTTCCAAATCTTTAGTCTAGTGGATCTCATTGAGATACTTTGGAACTGTGTGTCAAATACTGCTAGTCACTCACCCAACATTTATTTCCCCCTCTCATTTACTGAAAGAATCCTGATATTCTAAAAGGTGACTATGAAGCCAGTTAAAATAGTCTTTACACTCCTTTGCAACTTGGTATAAACAAGTTGTGACCAGTGAAATGTAAATGAAGTTTTGACAGCATCCATTACTAAATAAAAAGGCAAAGCCCAACAAGGAGGCCTTTTGCCTTTCACCCTTCATTCTTTCCTTTCTTCCTGCCTGGAACACAGATGTGATACTGAAAAGAGGCAACCATTTTGTAACCATAAGGATAAAAGCCATATGTTAAGGAAGACAGATCAAAGTGATCTAGGTTCCCTGATGGCACCATGGAACTATTGTACAAACCATGGACAGTATGCTTTCAGACTTCTTTTTACATGAGAAAAATAAACTCTTGTTTGGTGCAATCACTGAGGATAAGTTTCTATTATACGAGCTAAGTGCAAACACCAACCAATGAAACCTGCAGAGTCATGAGGTCTTCTTCTGGGCCTCAGTCCCCTTCCCACCAAATCAAGATTCAGGGGCACCTCTGGGCTGTAAGGGGAGTTAGCTAGATAATATTTATGAGGGCATTGGTAGGAGGAGTATGATGTGGTTGTAGGAATAAAATATTTAACATATATTATTAATACAATCTTTCTCTTTTAAGTGGAACTTTGTGCGAGATGTTCCTTCCCCCAATCTATGTAGCCAAAGGCATCTATTGCCTCAGGGAAGATTAGGATTGTTAAAGACAAAGGCAGGGTAAAAGTAAAGCCTAATTGGTGACCCAGAGGTCCAATTTGTATAGGAAAAGCAGAATAAATGCACGATTTTTTCTTTTCACTAAAAGAATGTTCAAAATAAAGAGCTGGTTCCCCTTCAACCATCAAGTGATAAATTTTTGTGAATTTATAGATATAATCCTGTTTGATATGTTTGAAAACAATTTCAGTTCTCTTTTGATACTCAAATTGACCCATCTTTGGTCAATGGGAGCCTATTTCAATTGTTTCCTGAGTATTTTTGACAAAATCCTGGTAATGGTTGATAGTTTCCTTCCTTTCAGAAAATATTATGATGTCTGGGATTTGCTTCAAATTGACTTCATGAGAAAAAGAAGTATAGATAAAATATGATCGGCCATGAGTTGATAATTGTCTAAGCTGGTGAAGGCCCCATAGAGGTTCACTATACTATTTTCTTACATTTGTATGTGTTTGAAATTTTCCAGAATAAAAAGTATACATGATAAAGTTCAGCCAGGCGCTGTGGTGTGCGCCCGTAATCCCAGCTACTCAGGATGTTGAGGAGGCATTTTTAAATTCCCAAGTCTTCCCTTGACTTATTGGATGAGCAAGCAGAGAGGTCTGGGCACAGAGTTTACTCTTTAAGTCAGAGGTAATGAGCTCTCGGGATTTAATCGACTTTACCCCCATCGTAAAGGCATGAAGAACCACTCTTAAATGGGGTGGAAGAAAGCAGAATGGAAGGTAAGAATAAAGCAGGATGGTGGGAAATGCTGAAAGCTTCCAAAGTGTCCTGTGGTGGTACCTCTTGGCAGCTTTGGTGGCTGACACAGGGCTGGGTAAAAGGGCTTCCCTCAGCACCTGTTTAGGTCATCTTCTCCCACTCTGGCCCCAATTCTTGCCCCTAATCCCCAGTAAGCCTGATTCAGTTTCTCGTGGTCAACAGGATCTTGCTTTCCAGACAGGACAGGAAGAGCACTGGGCTGGAAGTCCTGAGGACAGAATCCGAAAACTGTCAGTAACTGGGAATGCCACTATGTCTTGGGTCTCCGTTTCATGGCCCATGCAATGAAAGGTCAGCTGTAAGACTAAAGACCCCAGTGCCCCAACCCTCCTAATGGGAAACTTGAGAAACCGAGGAGCCGAATAGCCGGTTCTGCAGGCCTCCGTGCCTTTTCACTGAACGTCTTTTCCACCATTACACATTGCATCGCCTCCTAAGGAGAGACGCGACTGCTATCACTTTTTGCAGATAATTGGAGAGGCGGTGCCGGGTAGAGATGACCCCTAAAGTTGACAGTACTTTGAGGCTTTGGGAATCGGGCGCGCGGCCGACCTGTGCGATTTCTCCTCTCTGCCCTTGCTCGCCTGCAAATCCTGACCCCCGTCCCCACTGCGGAGAAATCTCCTAAGAGACGGTGCCGGCGTCGCCTCTGCGCCCGGGAGGCGTGGAGCAGAGGGCTCCCGAGCGCGCCGCGGCCCCGCTCCCCGCGCACAGCCGGGAGGGAGGGGCCGGAGGGGGCCGGGCAGCGCCAGACGCCGAGCGCGGGGCTCGCCGCGGCTCAGTCTCCTCCCGAGCCCAGCCGGCTGGCGAGCGCGGCGGCCAGCGCGAGCCGGAGCCCGGGCCTCAGAGCGGGGACGCGGAGGGCCGGAGAAGCGGCGGACCGGAGTGGCGAGCCGCGCTCGGGCCGCAGCCGAGCGCGCGTCCTCCCGTCAGACCCCGGTAAGTGCGGGTAGTTGCGCCCCCCCCACACACACACAGCCGCCAGCCGCGGTGGCCGCGGTGGCCGCAGTGCCCGGATCCCGGTTGCTTGCATCCTGCTGCTGCGCTGCAGGCTCACAGGTGGCTCCGCCGTGGACGTGGGCGCCCCAGGCCCCGCTAGGAGTTAGCCAACTCTCTCTGCCCCGGGGCGCGGTTTCCGAGGCCCCGCCTCTCCCACCCTTGCTTGGGCTTGGAGTGGGGGCGCCGGGCAGGGCCTGTCTTGGGGGAGACGCGCAGAGGGGCGCTCCCTTCCCTAGCCGACCACAGACGACCCAGGGAGATGCGATGCAAGCGCCTCCCCAAATGCATCCCAGCTCCAAGCCAAGCTCGCAGGTGGGGCGTCTGTCCTTTAGTTTTATTATCCTATTAATCCACCAGGGAAAGTTTGAGACCACGCAAAGCAAAGTTGGGGTACGGCTGGGGGCGAACTTCGCTTGCGCAGGCAGCTCTCAGGGAGCCGGGCAGTGGGTTTTCAGGGCGAGCCTGGCTCGGGCCGGATATATTCGTGCGCCCTGGGAGTTGTGTCTGTTCCTGCCGGGCCCGGGCATTGTGACAATCCCCTGAGTGCTGTGAATCGCTTAATCGTTCTTGCTAAGCGTAGACATCCGCAGCCAGCCGGGAATCTCTGACGGGTTCGGTTTATCTCAGGAGTAGCAGCAACTCAGCCTGGGTTGACTTGTGCTCTCGCTCTGCTCTGCAAACCTGAGCTCCAGCTAATCTCGGTGTCTAAGTGGCGTGTGTTTAATTAGCTTATTTTACACCTGAGATGATCTCAGCGCAGGACTCTAAAATGAAATCATTGATATAGAAAAGAACAGCATTTTAAAAGAAAAATTGAAAAGAGGAAGCTTTAGAATATCAGCTGTGTGTCTGGATATGTTACCCATCCCTTTCGTGGGATAGAGAATGAAAACTCTGCTTTGGATACCCCACCTATTCAAATCGGTGTTGGGGCTATTTGGGGCAGATTTTGTGGACAGAGGTATTGCTGCAACTTGCGTATTGTTTATGAAATACACTTTTGGTCTGTCGAAATAGCCTACTTGTTATTTCACTGCATTGGGAGTTGATTTACTAAGCTGTGTATTTTAAATATGACTAAAGGTTGTTTTTTTAAAAAATGCTTTAGCTGAAAACAATGTCTAGATGTTTAGGGAAGACAGCTTGTGCATGTCACCAGAGCATTCTTTTGTAAACTTAAATTTTTAAAGGGCTGCTTTTCTGCATCTGTTCAAGGAGAGAGGCTTTTTATTAAAAATAAGATCCTGAGATCACTGTGTGTCCAGGAAAAGACCACCACCTCCTCCAATATTCAACCCTTTCCAAATGATAGATTAAATCAGAGAAATGTGCCCTAAACTGGGAATTATATAACTGGATTAAAAGAAAACATATGAATAATTGTTAGTTGTCAAGTACCTAGATAGTTCTGAAACAAGTAGGATCTTTTTAGCACTGGAAGATTGTTACATGATTTAAGGTGAGCTAATCTGATAGATTTTCATCTATGAAATTTTTATTCTGACACATCTACATTTTCTACACCTAACACTGAATTTATCAAAATATTTATTTGGGTTTATATGTACATGTTCATAAATGCTTGCTATGTGCCACATCCTGTTCCAAGTGCTACATATGTTTTAATGCATCTTAAAGCAATCCTGGGTGATAGGTGCCGTAATTGTCCTCACTTTTTAAATGTGGAAACTGAGGCACAGGGGAGTTAAGTAACTTATCCAGGATCTCACAGCTGCAGGACAGGATTGTATCATAATTGCAAAGTTCTTTCTGTAAAAAAAGACATGATTTTATGATTTACTTATCCTTTTTATTTTTATTTAAGAAATAAATGATGAAAATTTCCTGTGAAGCATAAGAATTGCTGACTGTGGAAGTGCCGTAAGCACTGTTAACTATAAAATAAGAAAAAGTATGAAAGAACCATCTGGTTGAGTCTAACATTTGAAGACCACCACATCCACCAGAAGACCCAGAATGGATCTGCACCAAAGCACCGCCATCACTTTCCTGGAGAAATGGTGTTCAGATGAGTCACTGTCTGGCTGCAGGAGACATTACAATGTCAAGAAAAAACTGAAATTTATTCGAATCTTAGGCCTTTTCATGGGCCTGGTAGCCATTAGCACTGTCTCATTTTCAATGGGTGCCTTTTCTGAGACAGACACACAGAGCACAGGAGAGGCCAGTGTTGTAAGTGGCCCTAGGGTAGCACAGGGTTACCGTCAAAGAACTCTCTTAGATCTAAACGACAAGATTCAGGATTACACTCCACAGCCATCTCTTTCTACGGAAGACAAATCTGAGAATGGTTCAGCTCATGTCCAAGGAGACTACCCTAGAGACATCTTTTCCCTTGAGGAGAGAAGAAAAGGTGCAGTCATTCTCCATGTCATTGGAATGATCTACATGTTCATAGCCTTAGCCATTGTCTGCGATGAGTTCTTTGTTCCTTCTTTGACTGTCATCACTGAAAAACTGGGCATCTCTGATGATGTGGCTGGAGCCACTTTTATGGCTGCAGGGGGGTCAGCCCCAGAACTTTTCACGTCTCTCATAGGGGTATTTATTGCTCATAGCAACGTTGGCATAGGCACAATCGTAGGTTCAGCAGTATTCAACATCCTCTTTGTTATCGGCATGTGTGCTCTGTTTTCTAGAGAAATCTTAAACCTGACATGGTGGCCGCTCTTTCGGGATGTGTCCTTCTACATCGTTGACTTGATCATGCTGATCATATTTTTCCTGGATAATTTTATCATGTGGTGGGAAAGCTTGCTTCTCTTAACAGCTTATGTTTGCTATGTGATTTTCATGAAATTCAACGTCCAAGTAGAAAGATGGGCGAAGCAAATGATAAATCGCAATAAAGTCGTCAAAGTAACAGCACCAGAGGCCCAAGCAAAGGTTAGTGGTGGTGGTTTTTTATTTAATGCTCTTCTTGATCATAGTTCCGAATTACATTGTGTTTTTGAGAACTACAATTTTTTTTTTAATATTATGGTATTTGGAGCCATAGTGGATAGCAGATTGCATTCTGCAGTTCTGTGATAGGCAGACTAGCATAGCAGTGGAAAGAATAATTTGGGGATATTCTTGTAGATGTTTACTAAGTTCCCCAGCTACTTGCTTTAGAGTAAAACATTTGTAAATAGGTTACATAAGGATCCCAGAGCAGACTCAGCAGTTATTTGGCTTGTATTTTCTGAAAGTAGGCATAATGTTTTATGAGCAATTTAGTTTTCATGGGAAAGTATATATGTGCCTAGCAAGTTGCAGGCCTTTTTCTTTCTAATGGGCACATGATGATTATCAAGAACTGTCTCTTGAAAGATGTCTGAGAAAGATTGTTCGTGTTACCAGTGCTGTACCTTCAAGTCAGCAGCCCAGGGCCTACCAGGTCATTAGAGTGGTTGAGGCCATTTTTTTTTTTTTTTTGATTCACAACATCATGTTTTAGGTCACTTGATCAGGAAGCAATCAGCATCTATTGTAAAGAGAGCCATTGGCCAGCCCTGCCCCCTGCCTCTATATCTCAGTGGCCCATTTTACCTGCCATGAAACACATGACCCCAAATATTTTTATAGTAGAATTTGAGGGAATTTTAATGACATTAGTGGCCATCCTAATACTTAGGTGGGAAACAAACTGGTAAAGAACTTAAAAGAAATTGATCTGAAAAAATGTAAATTTTTTAAAATGATGATAAGCAGCATCAATAAAATTGCATATTATAGCATAATGCAGTTCTGATTTATATCCTAGCAGTGGAATGTTGTCTCTGAATGTGATTTTAAACAGAAAACCACAATATATACACAGACTTTTGAGGCTACATCTGGGAAAATTCTCATGTATGCAAAAAACAGATGTTTGAGTAGGGGGTGAGAGATTTTGTCCAAAA